>NC_133126.1:132011947-133261947 GCF_048418815.1 Hemitrygon akajei
ATTGGCAAGTGTAGAATAAATGCAAAAGTAGTACAAATATATAATTGATCAGATTTTTTATTTATTCACTGGAAGGAACACAAGTAAAATAATCAATCACCCATTCTTACGATGACTGGGAGCTCATACAGCAAATAACATAATGCCTTAGAGAGATGATACTCTCACAATGCGGTATGTTCTGGAAATAGTTTTCACCATGGCTGTGTAGTGGTTAGCAACACTACTACTGCTCAGAGCATTCTAGAGTTCAGAATTAACTCCGACCCAATTCTATAAGGAGTCTCTGTAGATCTTCCCTGTGGAATGCTTGGGTTTTCTCTCCAGATCCTCAGGTTTCCTCCTGTAGTCTAAAGATGTACTGGGTAGGGTAAGTGGTCATTGTAAATTGTCCCATGATTATATTTGAGTTAATCGTGTTTGTAGGGATTGCTGGGGTGACATGACTTGAAAGGCCAGAAGGGCCTGCTCTGCGATGTATCGCTAATTAATAAATAAATCTTTTGGATAAGAAAAAATCCTACATTTACTTAGTTTGGCAGGTACATGACTTCATTCACAATCCAATGCAGTTGGCTCATAATTTGAAAAGAACAATATTAAGTTGTAATTACCTTTGGTAGTTAACTGCAAGTCAACACATATCTGAGAGCAGCAGAACACTGTATGTCTCAATTAAGGTGGTGACAAAGCATTAGATAAGGTTTTATTGGAAGAGCCAAGGCAGGATAGATTTAAATGGACATTACGTAGTAGGAGTTACCAATGAATGAATGGATGTGGAAAAGAGTTTGTAACAAAGATATTTGACAACAAATATTACATAATTATAAAGAATATAAACCTTTGGGTTCTCAGGTCACATTTTCATATCATTGTTCATGGCCCAGTGGTTAAAAAAAACATTGTTTTAAAGGTTATCTACATTATTTCTCCAGCAAATACGTTTGTAATTGAAACACATCAGATCCATCTGTTGGTATTATGCCTGGTTTCAGAAATTATTATAAGCAGTTTAGGATTCCTAACAATCTGGCCTTTGTTGCAAGCTTGTCTATATTAGGTTATCACAGAGGAACAAAAACAAAAAAACTGAAAAAACAGAACACAAGTTACATCTGTGTGCATTGCTACAGGTAATACACATAATCCACATGTGCTCCTGCCTCTTTTTGGATAGCTTAATACTGTCCACACAAAAATTATTGTATGCCACATTCCACTGACCTAACAGTGAAAAGCAAATAAACTTCACAATAAACTGCACAGATTGTTTTCTTCTTTCACGTTTTATAAAAAGTAGATTTCTGTCATTTCCGGTCAAAGCTTTTATCCTTCCTCCTCCCAATTTGCATAAGCATAAATTGATAGCCAGTTATTTATGTGATCTGTGACAACAAGTATTTACAAGCCACCAGTCAGAGCTGAGTCAAATTACCACCTTACCAAACGGCAGATTTCAAGTGATAGCTGGCATATAGGAAATTAGTAATCAAACTCAATCCCCTTTCCCAATCCAACTTCAGAACTTTAATTGTTCTATTGGAGAAAAATCAGCCAAATCAGCAAAAACCAGGAATTCTGAAATGTCCTTATCTGTCAAAATCAACTTATTACTGAATAAAATGTCACCGAGGGAGTCATTTATAAGTTTTAAGTTAATACCTGCTAACAAATGTTTTCTCATATTGTTTGTGAAAAATATGAATATTATGACTAGAATATGAACACCACTATAGCATTATTTTACAATTCTTGTTATTCTGTCTTCCAATAATCAAAATACAAAGAATCAAAGAAGTTGCTTCTACTCGTATCAGAGCTTTGGTTAAAATCTAGTCACTACATCAAAGTTATAAAAAAGACAAACATAAAAGTATACCACAAGGAAATCTGCAGATGCTGGAAATTCAAACAACAACACACACAAAATGCTGGTGGAACACAGCAGGCCAGGCAGCATCAATAGGGAGAAGCGCTGTTGACGTTTCGGGCCGAGACCCTGACCCTGACGAAGGCCCGAAACATCTTCAGATGTGCAACTTGTAAACTTGTAAACTTCTTGTAAACTTACAAGGCACATTATCTTAACCTGAACGTTCGAATTCCTGGTTTTTTGTGCCCTTCAAAGATGATTAAAATGCATAGCAAAGTAACTTGGTATTTGGTGTCTTATTCATTCCCTTGAAGTTGCAGTAACCTAAATTGAAGTGATATTTCATTTCACTCTAAGTTTGTTAGAACCCAAGCATTTGTTTCAAATACCATTACTGAAGTATTCTGATTATGCCTGTGACCTATTCAAGTTTACATCCAAGATAATTTTCATGTCCATCATTAAAATATTGCTTGATAAGAAAATAATTATATTATTAAAGAATTATTGTGAGATTCTTCTTCTGTATTTCAAATCTGGGAAATAAAAGCTATGCTAGTTCATCAAAAGTACAATATTTTACGTGTGCATGCAATATATTTGCTGAACACTGCACAAACAAGTTATAAACACAAAATTTTAGTTATATTCACCCTGGCCCGAACCTAACATTGAAAATATTGTGCATCTGGAAGTTATGACATGATGCTTAAACAAATGAGTTGTTATAGACCTCAAGACATAGAATGGCAGAGCAAACTCGATGGCCTAAATCTGCTTCTATCATGGCCAATTTATTATCCCCCTTAACCCCATTCTCCTGCCTTCTCCCTGTAACCTTTGTCACTCTTATTAATCAAGAACCTATCAACCTCTGCTTTGAATATATCCAATGACTTGGCCTCCATAGCCAACAGTGGCAATGAATTCCACGGATTCACCACCCTTGTTAAAGGAATTCATCCTCACCTCTGTTCTAAAAGCACATGCCTCTATTCAGAGGCTGTACCCTCCAGTTCTAGACTCCCACACTACAGGAAAAACACTCTACTTGTGTCTAGGCTTTTCAATATTCAATAAGTTTCAATTAATATCCCCTTCCCCATTCTTCTGAACTCAGTGAGTACAGGCCTACAGCTATTAAGCACTCCTCATTAAGTTAACTCTTTCATTCATGGGATAATTCTTGTGATCCTCCTCTGAACCTTCTCCAATGTCAGCAAATCCTTTCTTAGATATGGGGCCCAAAACTGCTAATCATATTCCAAGTCCAGTCTGACTAATGACTTACAAAGCCTCAGTATTACATTGTTTGTTTTATATTCTATTCCACTTGAAATGAACGCTAACATTGCATTTGCTTTTGTTACTACCAACTCAACCTGCAACATAACCTTTAGGGAATCCTGCACAAGGACTGCCAAATCCTTTTGCACCCTGATGTCTGAAATTGCCCCCGTTTATAAAAATTAGTTTACAGTTCGATTCCTTCTAAAGTGCATGACTATACACTTCACTACACTATATTCCATCTGCCCCTTCTCTTAATTTGTCCAAGACCTTCTGCAGACTCCCTGCTTCCCCAACATTACCCGCCCCTCCACCTATCTTTGTAAAGTCAGCAAACCTCTCCATTAATTCAGTCATCCAGATCGTTGATATACAACATGAAAAGAAGTGGTCCTAACACTGACCACTGCAGAACACCACAAGTCACCAGAAGCCGACCAGAAAAGGCACCCTTTAGTCCTACTCTTTGCCTCCTACCAATCAGCTTATCTTCAGTCCTTGCCAGTATTTTTCCTGCAATACCATACATAAGTTCTTATCTTGTAGCGGCCTCACGTGGGGCACCTTGTCAAAGGCCTCTTGAAAATCCAAATAAACACCATCCACTGTCTACTCTGCCTGTTATTTCCTCAGAATTCCACAGATTTCTCAGGCAAGAGCTCCCCTTAAGGTAACCATTTTATCACGTACTTCCAAATACCCTGAAAACTTATCCTTAATAATGGACACTAACATCTTGTCAACCACTGTAGATAGCCTACCTGGTCTATAATTTTTTTATCTTTTACCTCCCTCCCCTCTGAAAGAGTGGAGATACATTTGCAGTTTCCCTCTGGAACTATTTCATTATCTAGTGTTTCTTGAAAGATCACTACTAATGCCACCACAATCTCTTCAGCTACATTTCAAAATTCTAGGTTGTAGTCTAGTTGGTCCAGGTGACATATCTACCTTTATGCCTTTCAGCTTCCCAAACACCTTTCCTTAGTAATAGTAACTACACTCTCTTCTGCCACCTAACACACTCCAATTTTTGACATCCACTCTCATCTTCCACAGTAAAGACAGGTACAAAATACAATTGAGTTCATGCACCATTACGATCTCTCCAGTATTATTTTCCACTCTCACCTTTCCTTTACTGTCTATTTATCTGATAAAACTTTTGGTATCTATTTTTATATTAATGCCTTACTTACCTTCACATTTCATCCTTTCGCCCCTTATTGCTTTTTTTTTTAAAAAAGTTAGTTTTTAAAAAGCATCCCAACCTTCTAGCTTCCCACTAATTTTTATGATACCAAATGCCGTCTCTTTTGCTGTCTTTGACTTCCCTTGCTAGCCACGGTTGCCTGACCCTCTGTTTAGAATACTTCTTCTTTGGATTGAATCTATCCTGCACCTCCCAAATAGCTCCCAAAAACTCTTGATTGTGGCTCTGCCATCACTCCTGCTGGTGTCTCCTTCCAATCAACTTTGGCCAGCTCCCCTCTCATGCCTCTGTAATTCCCTTTTCTCCACTGTAATACTGATACATCTTATTTCAGCTTTCTCTCTCAAACTTCAGGGGGAATTCTATCATATTATGATCACAGTCTTCTCAAGGTTCTTTCATCTTAACCTCCTTATTCAAAGCATGTTCATTACACAACACCCAATACAGAACTGCCTTTTCCCCAGTGGGTTCAATCACAAGCTGCTTTAAAAAGCCATCTTGAATGCATTCTACAAATTGCTTCCCTTGGGATCCAGCACCAACCTGATTTTCCCAATCTACCTGCATACTGAAATCCCCAATGTCCTTCATAAAACTGTCATTTTTAAATGCCACTTTAATCTCCTATTGCAATTTGTACACATCTTGGCTACTGTTCATAGGCCTGTATAGAACTCCCAAAGTTTATTTACCATTACAGAGTCTTAACTCTATCCACAAGATACTAAATCTTCTGAACTTATGTACCTTCTTTCTAAGGATTTAATTTAATTTTTTAATCAATAAACCCCTTCTGCCCATTTGCCTGTTCTCAATACAATGTGTATCCTTAGGTGTTAAGCTTGCAACCTTGATCTTCTTTCAGCCAAAACTCACTGATGCCATAATGTCATGACCACCAATTTATAGTTGTGCTACTTTATCATCTATGTGCATCTTGCATGCATTCAAATATAATACCTTTGGTCCTATTTTCATCGCCCTTTTCAATTTTGCCACCATGTTTTGGGAAGTTAATTTTTTAACCCTTTCTAAACTTGCCTATTCCTGTATTCTGGAGACTCTCACCTCTCCTACATTCTCCTTTCCCTTTACTTTATCATCACTTTTCCAAACTCTTGAACCCACCCTCCACCCCACTATTTAATTTAATGCCCTATTCACAGCCCCAGTTATATGATTCATTAGGTGGCAAGCCAAAGATTATTACCTTTTTGGTTCTGCATTTGATTTTAGCTCCTAGCTGCTCAAATTTCCTCAGCAGAACCCTGTACCTCATTCTTCCTATGTTGCTGATACCCACATGGGCCACGACAACTGGATAATTTCCTTCCTACTCCAAGTTCCTCTGCAGGTCAGATGGGATGTCCTGAACAAGGGCACGAGGCAGAGAACACAACATTTGGGACTTTTGATCCTTGCAACAGGAAATTGTATCTTTTCTTACTACAATATACCAAATCATGAATAAATTTATTTTCTCTCCACCCCCTGAATGCTAGGGTTCAGATGCTCATTATTCCTCAGCCCCCAGTCTCAGCTTACAGGGAGCAACAATCTCAGACCTATTGGGTAAGCTCAAGAGTTGAGGCTCCTTCAGCAATATCCGTGGGAGAGTCTATCTGCCTCACTCACAATCACATCTTCTTATCCATGGGCACAAACCGTATTTGAAGTTGTTAATCCAATGGGTGTGACTGCTTCCTGAAACAGTGTCCAGGTAACTACCCCTACCTGATGCATCACAGTGCTTGAAGCTCAGATTCTAGGTCATCAAGTCTGAGCCCAAGTTCTTCAAGCAGCCAAGATTTGCTGCAGATGTGGTCACCAGGAATCACAATGGGGTCCACCAGCTCCCACATCAAACAGATGCAGCACATCCCCTGATCCTGCATCTCTATTTCATTTAATTTGATATACTTAAGTTATATAAAATTAATACTATATACTGTATAATGAAAAATCCTCACCTGTTCTTACCTGATACTCATCTGCACCTCGGCCTCTTCTTACTACAGTCTCCCGAGCCAAAGCCTCAGTTCTCCACTCTAACACTGCCCACTTCAACAACGGCCCTCTCCTTATACCTCATTTCTTTGTATTAGCTCAGGAAAAACTCACTCCTCAGGAGACCCATTTTAAGTGGCTTCCGCTCTGCTCAGGTCCCACTTTTGCACTCATTGCTTCAAAGTGTAACATAACACACTTTGTTACAGACTTGTATTGCAATAGGTGTCAATCTTTCATCATAAGCTGCACCTCTGTGCTAGTTAGAGCACGGAGGAGCAGCCTGTTTAAGGAGTATTACAGCCCTTTCACTGGCTGCCGTTTGGTGTCATGGCACCAGTAGAATATAAATCTAGCACGCTGAAAGCATCCAGTCTTTTTGTTCTCTGGGTCAGGGCTGCAGTGAGAGGGCCAGAGCGTTGCTCACTTGAGACAAGTATTTATAACTGGGTGTAACTTAAAGGGTGTACTGAATGTTTAGTATCTGTCTTTTCTTGTAAATAAATAGTTGACTGATTTACTGGTGTGGTAATCTTCTGTCCCCACTCACCAAACCCGCAAACCTGATTTCACACAATTAGCAATTTTCACACACAATTTCCCGAATTTCCGGTAATACACCTCCCCTACCCTTCACCATTCTCCATTCCCTCTCTCATGCTATCTCCTTGGGACAGATGAAAGTCATCATCTTCCTCTCGTGCTCCTCCCCTCCCTTTGCTTTCTTTCATAATTTTCTGTCCTCTGCTATCAGACTCCCCCTTTCAGCAGCCCTGTACCTCTTTCACCAATCAACTTCCCAGCTCTTTACTTCATCTCTCCCCCTCCTGGTTTCACCTATCATCTTGTGTTTCTCTCTCCCCTCCCCCACTTTTAAAAATCTACTCATCTTTTTTTTCTCTCTCTAGTCCTGCCAAAGGGTCTCAGCCCAAAACGTCCACTGTACTTTTTTTCCATAGATGCTGTCTGGCCTGCTGGGTTCCTCCAACTTTTTGTATGTATTAATTAGCAATGTAAGCAGAGTTCAGTGTCTGAACAGAGGATTAATGTTTAAAGGCAAAAAAAGAGATAGAATTATTGTGAGGAGTACAGAGTCCTGGGACGGACCGACAACAGTGCAAGATTTGGGAGTTTTACCAACAAACTGACAGAACATGATCCGTCAGCAGGCTAGTCAAACCGGCAGGACTCCCACAGGATGAAAATGGGACACCACACTGTGTCTACTCTTAATAAGATAAAGTTTCCCAAGTGGAAGGGGAGCCAGAGGGGTGTTGTTTGGCTGCTGGCAGCCATAGTAAAGCAGTAGTACCAGACAATCTCCCAGAAGTAGAAAGAGATAAATAGCATGAGAAACAAAATGGAAGTGCTAAACCAGTGATGTGTTACCATGGGGGAGACTGCACGGTCAGCGCAGACTCAGGCTAAAGAGCTTAGAGGATAGGAATACAGAGATGGCCCACTGGCTAGTAAAGAGCCTGTCCACAGGGCTAACTGGTGACTGGGCCCTATTAAAGTCCAAGCCCTGAAGTTGCAGTGAGGATGGGGATGAAGGCATTTGGTTTGATGGTGAGGATGGGGAAAGAGAGCCTCTGGGCTTCCCCTCTAAATCACTGCCCATCCTACCATTACAGCCGAGCCAGTAAACGCCAGCTCAATGGCCACCTAAGCCCAGACCTGGCAAGGGGACTGCTTATCAGAGAGTTCTCTGCTTAGGGATTGGAGAAAATGGAAGACAGGTTTAGGCAGAGGCCAGGGGAGCTTCTGCCCACATGATTGCCAAGGATCTGGGATGCTGGGGGTGCTCAAGTGAGTTTATTCAAAAGGGCAACAGGTTTCTTCCGATAGCTGTTGTCTTATTACGCGAATAACAATGGCCCGAGTGTGTTACCTGCTTCCCACAGGGCTGATAAAGCGTTACTGGGCAGAGTGATAGAGGCAGTTAAGATCAGGAATCCCTCACTCTGAGTGGGATTTGAATTCCCAAAAGTAGAGCACAGAGGAGGAAGGGACCGCAGGTCTTCACCAGTGGGCTCTGATCACAGGGATCTATCATG
The DNA here is from genome assembly GCF_048418815.1 of Hemitrygon akajei. Classification (NCBI taxonomy): domain Eukaryota; kingdom Metazoa; phylum Chordata; class Chondrichthyes; order Myliobatiformes; family Dasyatidae; genus Hemitrygon; species Hemitrygon akajei. Next base: position 132,020,394 of record NC_133126.1, read on the forward strand.
ACAGTGACAACCCACCCTATGAGGCCATAAGTTAACCTTAACCATGGTGGAGGATTTAATTAAAGCAGCAGCTCCTCATTTAAAGGGAGTGGTGCTGTCCTTATTGGGACCAGCGATAGGGAGTACCATCAGATCATTGGAGGGATTAGACTACATGGGGGAAGTTCCCGTAATCGAGTGCACAAGTTTGACAAGCAGATTGGGGGTGGAGGGACCCACGTAACCCACAAGGAAATAGTTCTGACGTTGTTGAAAGCCAGGTTTCCCCAGGGAGCAGGTAGATGAGAGTCACACTTCCACCCTCTATGGCACGTGGAGTGAGCACCACCAGGGGAAAAAGCATCAAGGAGGCTGGTAAGGGAGAAGGGCCAATTTCAAATCCCTCCCTCAACAAGGGCTCTTTCTGTCCACCATGGGATTCCTTGCATTTCGCTCAGGGTTCACTATATCTCTCACTGGAGGCTCTGCAAAAGGCACTGGCAGGAATCCACTCACGTAGGATTGGGGCCGGGGCTCCTGCTAGATAAGGTTAACAGCCCTTTCCCAGCTTGAGGCCTTAAATACCAATGACAGTACATTGGAGAAAAGGGAATGTGCTGTGATGGGTGGTACTGGTGGACATTATTCTGAGTAACCCCAATAGCTGACAGGGTCCCGGGCTACCAAAGGGGGTTAGTTTCACTTCCCTGACTAGGACAACCTGGACAATTGAATGTCTTGGTGGCAGCCTCCCATGAGTGTATTCTGGGCATGAATGTGCTAAGGGGTAGATATTTGTGGACAAGTGTCACTTTACCTTCAGGGTGACACAGGCAAAGGTTGTGGTGGAATTGGACAAGTGGGAGGCCTTACAGCAGCTGTCCCAGATATAGTGGCCCTTACTCAGGACATGGAAGTGGGGCGGGGAACCACAGGTAAGCAGTAGCAGACCTGGTCAATGCCTTTTTCTCCAATCCCGAGTCCAGAGTCACAGGACCAGTATACTTTTACCTGGAAGGGTAGACAGTGCACCTTTGTCCACCTCCTACAGGGACATGTTTCACCATTGTGCCATGATATGATTGTCTGAGACCCGATGGAGATAGAGGTAGAGCTCACTGTTCCCGTATCCCACTAAATAGACAATGTGCTGCTACAGGGACTCTCACAGTAAGTACTGAGGCAGGCCCTAGATAAGGTGATCATCTCTCTGTGGGAATGGGGTTCGTCCATCAACCCTGATAAGATAAAGGGCGACAGCAAGGATGTCATATTCCTGGGTATGCAATGGCATTCTGGCCAGATCGGGCCAAGTGCAAGATCTTGGATTAGCACCTCCAAAGAGGAGACACAGCACTTTATGGGGCTCCTGGGCATTTGCATCAGCATATCCCACACCTAACGATGATGCTGCATCTTCTGTTCCTGGTCTCCTGGTAAAAACACTACCTTCCAATGGGGTCCTGAACCACAAAGCAGGTAGTAGAGCCACCTCTCCCCTTGGACCCGAGACAGAGTGGGGCGGCTTTTGAACTACACGCCATGCATAATGCTGATGTCGATTAAGTGGCACAGTTTATGATAGCCACAGTGCTTTCTGAGGAGGACCACCATGTGTGCCTGGCATCATGGGCATACCAGAAGAGCAGGTATCGGGGGTTGGGGGTATGAAAGAAAGGAGCAAGGAAATCGGCAGAAGCTCAAGTAGTGGCATTTGATGTGGCTGCGAGGTGCCCAGCAGGTTATGCCCAGGGAGTGGTCCATTGCAGTCACTCACCCCATCCTATGGGAATAGCCTTAAAGAATTTGAGTCTCAGTATTCCTCAGTGGATTAAGTGCTTTAAGGGCTGATAACTTCCCTACTATGATTTGTCCAATCCCAAGGTCCCAACTCACAGTAATCTCTCTGCCAAAAGAAGAACGTGGCAACCTGATTCAATGACTACTGCCCAGTAGCACTTATATCAACAGTGATGAATGTTTTGAGAGCAGGGTGATCAAACATATCAACTCCTGCCCGAGGAGCAACCTGGATCTGCTTCAATTTGCTTATCGGCACAACAGGTCAACAATGGATGCCACTCATTGGCCCTTCCCTCAACCCTGGAACATCTAGACAGCACAGATGCATACATCAGGATGCTTTTTATCAACGACAGCTTGGCATTCAATACCACCATCCCCTCAAAACTAATTAGTAAGCTTCAAGACCCTGACCTCAATAGCCCCCTGTGCAATTGGATCCTCGATTTCCTGACCTGCAGACCCCAGTCAGTTCAGATTGGCAGCAAGATCTCCTCCACAATCTCCATCAGCACAGATGCACCACAAGGCTGGATGCTTAGCCCCCTACTCTACTTGCTTTACACTTATGATACCATTGTCGTAAAATCAAACTAAAGGTGGTGACAATCAACATATCGGAAGGAGACTGAAAATCTGGATGAGTGGTGCCACAACAACAATCTTTTACTCACTCAATGTCAGCAAAGCCAAGGAACTGATTATTGACTTAGAAGGAAAAAAAAGTAGGTCCATGAGCCAGTCCTCAAAGGATCTGAGGTGGAGAGGATCAGCATGTTATTTTGGAGGAGTTTGCAGAGATTTGGCATGACATATAAAACTTTGACAAACTTCCTTGAGCTGAAGAGTATATTTATCGACTGGCTGCACCACAGCCTGGTATAGAAACACTAATGTTCGTGAATGGAAAATCCTACAAAAAGTAGTGGATGTGGCCCAGTCTATCACAGTAAAGTCATCTACATGAAGCATTGTTGCAAAACAGCAGCATCCATCATCAGGGACCCTCACGATCCAGGCCAGTCTCTCTTCTCACTGCTGCTTTCAGGAAGGTGGTACAGGAGCCTCAGGATTCACACCACCAGCTTCAGGAACTGTTATTACTCAACACTCAACTTCATTTGTCCCATCACTGAACTGATTCCACAGCCTATAGACTCACTTTCAAGGACTCTTCATCACATGCTCTCAATATTTATTGCTTTATTTATTTATTATTATTTCATTCTTTTTGTAACTGCACAATTTGTCGTTTTTTGCACACTGGCTGAACACCCAAGTTGGTGCAATTTTTCATTGATTCTATTGTGGTTATTACTCTATTGTGGATTTACTGAGTATGTCCACAAGACAATGAATCTCAGAGTTGTATATGATGACATATACATACTTTGACAATAATTTACTTAGAACTTTGAAGAGGATGGAGTGTTGCTGCAGGTGGTATCATAAGCACAGGTCCAATCAAGTCAGTGGGCCACACAGTGTGAGCAGGAGCAGTATCCTGGGATGGCTGTATTGACACCAAATGATGCTATGAAGGTGGGCACTCCCTGAATACTAAATGGTATGGCCAGGTTGTCCCAGGAAGTAATATGCATGGCCTTCGTGATGGAGATGCTGGCTAACAAGATGGCTGGAGTGCTCAAGCATACAGAGTGCACTGACCAGAATGTCAGCTGAGAAGATGGCTATTCAGATAGTGGCATTGCAAAATTGGAAGGCCTTGGTCGCGGTGAAAGGTAGCACCAGTGTTTGATTGCTTAGGAGCGCTGCACCTACATCCCGATGAGCTGACAACTCACCTGGATGATCATATCCAGCAGTCCGAAAATAAGATCAAGGAAGTGGGGGGCCAGCTCCATAACTACTATACCCCAGGAGAATATTGGTGGCCTTTTGGGCTGTTGGGGTACTTGTGAACTACTGCAGTACACTGGGTAGCAATTGTTTGCCTTATAATTTTGAGTAACATAGCGTAATTTTGCATATAGTATAAGTGGGGCATCCACGGAGGTTACACTAACCTGCAGACTGAGTGTCATGGTGTTGTGTCTTTCGTGGGATAGCATGTAGCAGCAAGTGTCAATCTTAACTGTTCATTGAAAGCCACCGCCCACTCCCCCCCCACCATGCTAGCCAGGGGTCTGCCCATTCAAGGAGCATTACAGTCCCTTCCACTCCACTGGCTGTCATTTGGCATCATGGTGCTGGCTGATGATACCAAGGCACTGGTGGAGTACAAATCTAGCACTTTGAAAGCACCTGTATATCTTGCTCTCTGGGTCTCTACAGACTGAGTCGCAACCAGTGCTGTGATGCAGTGAGAGAGGGCCTGAGCAGACACTTTAGCTAAGTATTTGTAACTTGCAGGGTTTACTGAATGTTTATTGTCTGTCTTGTCTTGTAAATAGTTAACTCGCTTACCAGTGAATGTATTTTGTTCTTATGAGCCTGATTTCACACAACTTGTTTTGGAATGGGTCCTGTTCTGCCCAGTTTTATTTTCCCTCTCCCGCTCTCCTCCACCCCCCGTCATTAAAGGAAATGGTGTCACGTTGAAATTTCTTGTGTATTGCATGGAGGTACAATGATGAAGAAAAACCTTGACATCAGGCAGCAGATATTATGGGGACAAAGGAGGAATATTTTAAAATGGGATTGTGTGATGCTGATATGACAGAATACAAGAAAAAGTTGAGAGCAATAAATATTGCAATGAATTAAAATTAGCATAAATATATAATAAAACAAAATTTGGATACATACACTTAGCAAGAAGCATTTCCAAGAAAAGAGTAGTATTAATATTTCTGGTCAAAAACCTTTAATCACAGTTGGAAAAATTATAGCTAAATTAACAAAGCAAAAATGAATTAAGAGCAAAACTTCATGTATACAGTGAGATTCAATGACAACTCATAGGATCATGGACCACCAGAGAATACAGCAATGATACATGAAACAAAAGATGGGTTCAGAAGTGTAAATGAGAGTAGCAGAATCATTACAAACAATTGCTGTCTGGAAAAAGCAAATAGTTCTTTGTGATGTCATTAAACTCTATGTTCAATTCAGAAAGCTGATCAGTATTTAACAGAAGACTAGGTGCTGTCCCTTAAACTTATTCTGAGTTTCCTGTAACCTCCACTCAAAACCTTCAGTTTTCTACTTGAACGAAGACCTAACAGCTCACATTTAATACCAGCTTCCTTTGTTAAGTGAACCATTGCAAATACACCCTCCTCCCCTGCCTGGCAAAATCACCACCACCAAATCCAGCACGTTCCTCTGACTTGGTTAACCAAGACCAAACTTTGCCTAGTTGAACTCATTTGCAAACTAAATAAAATACATAATGACAATTAATAACAATATGTAATAAAACCTCTTCACATCTTTCTAAGTGACATATCTCATAAAACTATTCCTCTTGCAAGATTTAGGGAATCCAGGTTATTCAAACTGAATGTAAAGAATGGAAACAATATACCATTACAGGATTCAAATGAGGAGATATGCCGAGCTAAGGGACTATTTAAGCGTGTCAAATTACTGAAAGAGAAATCCCAGAGTTTGGGAACTCTGTATTGGCAAAAGGTCAAAGTGAGCATAGGGGCAGGCAGTCCAAGTTCAGGGAACAGTAAATCTAGTCTGCCAGTGCTAGTCGGAGATGTTGCATTAAGAATATAATTAGAACTGAAATCTGAAACATTCATACATCTTAGCACTGGTCAAAAATGCAAAGGCAATGAACATTTGGGGGTGATGCCCATTTTAGGACAACAGTACTAAAGTCTAGTCAAGAAACAGCCAGAAAACAGTGGAACACTCAGGTCAGGTAACATCTGTATAAAGAGAAACATGTAATCTTCTATGTCCAGGAGCCTTCATCAGAACAGGGAAAGATTAAAAAAATCATTTCCAGTCGTCAAGCAGACGGAGTTGTGGAAAGAAGAGGCATTAGTACCTCTTCCAGGGTGAAACAAATGAGTTAACATGGTAGGTAAGTAGCAAATTATATTACTTTGTCTCCGTAATATGTTTCTGGTAGGTAGAGATGGTTAATTCCAATACCATAAGACCATAAAACATAGCAGCAGAATTAGGCCTCTTAGCCCATTGAGCTTCTCTGCCAATCGATCATGACTGATTTATTTTCCCTCTCAATCATAATTCTCCTGCTTTCTCCCTGTAACCTTTGACACCCTTATCAAGAACTTATCGACCAAAATACCAAATTACTTGGCCTCCACAGCCATTTGTGGCAATGAATTCCACAGACTCACCACCCCTCATCTCTATTCTGAACAGACAATCTTGTATTCTGAGGCTATGCCCTCTAGCCCTAGACTCTCCCACTATTGGAAACTTCTTCTCCACATCCACTCTACATTGCCTTTCAATATTCTGTAGGTTCCAATGAGATCACTAGTCATCTTTCTAAACTCCAGTGAGTACAGTCCAGAGCCGTCAATTGTTCCTCAGACATTAATCTTTTAATTCCCAGGATCATTCTCGCGAACCCTCCTCTGGATGCTCTCCAATGTTAGCATATCTGTTCTTGGATATGGGGCCCATAACTGCTCATAATACTCAAAATGCAAACTGACCAATGCCTGATAAAGCCTCAGCATTATATTCTTACTGTTATATTATAGTACTCTCAAAATTGAAAACCAAGATTGCATTTGCCTTCCTTACTTCCAACTCAACCTGCAAGTTAACCTACAGGGAACCCTGCAGCAGGACAAATCCCTTTGCACCTCCCCTTTCTGAATTTGCTCCATTTAGAAAATAGACAATTTTAGTCCTTCTATCAGAATGCAAGACCATGCACTTTCCAACACTGCATTCCATCTGCCACTTCTTTTCCCATTCTCCTAATTTGTTTACGGCCTCAGACTCCCTTCTTCCCTCCGCAAATCTTAGTATCATCTGCAAACTTGGCCACAAAGCCATCAATTCCATCATACAGATCATTAACAAACATACACTCAATGGCAAACTTAAGTACAGGAGGTGCCTAAAAAAGTGGCCACTAAATATTACTGTATGTTCGTGATCTTCTGTTGCTGCAGTCCATCCACTTAAAGGTTTGATGTGTGGTTAGAGATAGTCTTAAGCACACTACTGGTATAACATGTGGTTACTTGAGTTACTATCACCTTCCTGTCAGCTGGAACCAGACTGGCCATTCTCCTCTGACTTCGCTCATTAACAAGGCATTTGCATCCACACATCTATCTGTCACTCACTGGATGCTTGTTTTGTTGTTTTGCATCATTCTCTGTAAACTTTAGAGACTGTTGTACATGAAACCCCAAGATCAGCAGATCCTAAGAAACTTAAACCACCTGGTCTGGTACCCAACAGTCATTCCATGGTCAAAGTCACTTGGATCACATTTCTTCTTCATGCTGATGTTTGGTCTGAACATAAAGTAAACTTCTTGATCATGTCTGCATGCTTTTATGCATTAAGTTGATGCCACAATTGGTTGATCAGATATTTGTATTAACAAGCAAATTTACAAATATATCTAATTAAAGTAGACACTAAGTGTATAACTCGAGAAGTAGCATAACCCAACACTGACCCCTGCGGAACAGCACTCGTCATCGGCAGCTGACCCTTTTATTCCCACTCTGTCTCCTGCCATGCTACAAGGCAGATTTTCTCTCCAACCTATGAACTTTCCTGTGATAGATACCATGAGCTCTTAACTTGTTAAAAAGCCCCATGTACAGCACCTTGCCAAAATCCTTCCGAAATTCCAAGTAAGCAACATCCACTGACTCTTTGTATATCTTGTCTGCTATTTCCCCAAGAAATTCTAATAGATTTGTCAGCCAAGACCTTCTCCTAAGGAAATCATGCTGACTTTAGCTTATATTATCATGAACCTTCAAATACTCCAAAACCTCATCCTTAATAACGGATTCTAACATCTTACAGACCACTGACTATCCTTTAATTTCCTGTCTTTTACTTCTCTCCTTTCTGAAAGAATTGGCCATTGGCCATTTTCCCATCCTCCGGAACCATTCCAGTATCTAATGATTCTTGAACAATTTTCAGTTACCTCTTTCAGAACCCTGGAGTGTAGTCTATCAGGTCCAGGTGACTTATCTACTTTCAGCTTCCCTAGCACCTTCTCCTTAGTACTAGCAACTACACTCACTTCTGCTCTGATATTCCTGAATTTCTGGCATACTGCCAGTGTCACAAGTTACTTATTCAAGTTCATGGGCCATTTCTTCGCCCCTCATTACTACCTCTCCATGTAATTTTCCAGCTGCCAAGTATCCACTCTTGCCTCACTTTTATCCTTTATATATCTGAAAACTTTTGGCATGTTCTTTTATATTATTGGTGAGCTTGTGTTCATATTTTATCTTTTCTCTCCTTGTTGCTTTTTTGTTAACTTCTGTTGGTTTTCAAAAGCTTCAGAATTATTCGGCTTTCCACTAATTTTTGTTATATTATATGCCCTCTCTTGCACTTTTATGCTGTCTTCAACTTCCCTTGTCAGTAATGGTTGCCTCATCTTCCCTTTAGAATGCTTCTACCTTGAGATGAACTGATCTTGCACTTTCTGATTTAGTCCAGCCATCGCTGCTCTACCATCATCCCTGCTAGTTTCTCCTTCCAATCAACTTTGGCCAGCTCTTCTCTCATGCCTTTGCAGTTCCCTTTACTCTACTTTATTAACAATACATTCGATTTTCACTTCTGCCTGTTAAACTGCAGGGTGAATTCTATATTACAATAATTCTCTCTCAAGGTTCCTTTACCTTAAGCTCCCCAATTAAATCTGGTTCATTATACAACACTCAATCCAGAATTGCCTTTTTTCCTCATTGGCTCAACCTTAAGCTGCTCTAAAAAACTACTTCATAGACATTCTACACATTCCATCTTGGGATCAACAACAACCTGATTTTCCCAACCTACCTGCACATTGAAATCCCCCATAACCATTGTAACACTGTCTTTTTTACATGCCTTTTCTATTACCCCTTGTAATTTGTACTCTTCAGTGACCTGTATGTAATTCCCATTTGAATCTTTTTACCCTTGCAACTCCTTAACTCTACCCACAAGGATTATATATTTTTTGGACACATTTCAATTCTAAGGATTTGAATTCACTTTTTAAAACAACAGAGCTACCCCACACCTTCTGCCCACACCTATCCTTACTATGCAGTGTATCCCTGGATATTAAACTCCCAGCTGTGATCTTCTTTCAGCCACTAAACATCATGCCTTCCAATTTCTAACAAAGCTATAAGATCATCTACCTTTTTACATATACTGCATGCAATCAAATTTAACACTTTCAGTGTTGTATTCAGCAACCTTTTCAATTTTGTCTCCATGCTACTGGAAGTTAAATTTTTATCCTTTTCTAATTTTTTTTTTGTCTTGTACTTTATTCTGGAGACTTCAATAGCCTCTCTTGCACATCTCCTAATTTCCTTTATTCATACTCTTCCAGGCTGTTGAACCCAGCCCTTAACTATTTCATTTAAAGCCCTTGTTATGTGATGTGCCAGGACCCTTATGATTAGCCTGTCCCATCAGAACAGCTTCTTCCTTCCTCAAAACACTGTCAATGTCTCATGAATTCAGACCTACTTCTCTCACACCAATCGTTAAACCATGTATTAAGCTCCCTGATCTTATTAACCCTGTGCCAAACCCTGAGATTGTTACCATTTTAATTTTAATTTACCATTTAATTTAGAACCTAGCTGTTCCAATTACTTCAGCAGAATCTTTCCCTTTTCTTCCTATGTCATTGGTACACATATGGGCCATATCAACCAGATCTATCCCTTCCCACACCGAATTCCTCTGCAGGTCAAATGAGATATCCTGAACCCGGGCACCAGACAGACAACACAACCTTGAGGACTCCAGATCCTAGCAATAGAGAACTTTGTTTATTCCCTTAACTATATTATTCCCAATTGCAACATTTCTTTTCTCTCTTGCCCTCTTGAATGGCTACCCTGAACGATGCAGTCATAGTTCATCTTTCCTACAGCCATAATGCTCATCCTCACACACAGCAACAATCTCAGACCTGTTAGGCAAACTCAAGGCTGAGGTTCCTGCAGTACTACTTCTTGGATTCTCCTACCTGTTTCAATAACAGTTACACCCTCTTGTCCCTAGCTAAAGACTGAATTTGAAGTAGTTAATATAATGGGCACGACTGCCTCTTAAAACAGTGGACAGATAGCTCACTCTTCCCTGATGCATCACAGTGTTTGAAGCTCAGAATCCATGTCATCAACTCTCAATGGTTCTCGCTGTCGCACAGATCACACCCTCGCTACTCCAAAGTGAAACAGATACAGGGACACAAGAAATAGGAAGCTACCAAAAGTTGGAAAATTCAAAATTAAATCTTTAAAGCTGGCAAGTGCTCTGATAGATGATGGATTGTATCATGTTGTAATAGTGCAGACAAAAAGATTGGATTAGGAATGGGAAGAAGAATCTGAAGGCGGCGGCACCTGGTGTCTCTCCTGTGGAGTCAACACGCAAGAGCAACAAAGTAATTACCCAATATATATTATTCAATAAGCGAAGAAAAAAATCAAATTGTAGTCTTGCAATTGTGCCTTACAATCAACATGCAGAATTTTTCTATCACAATCCCTGGATACATCTTGTCCCATTAGCAGGATGGATCCAGTCACGTGGTACACTGACATACAAGTAGGATGGAATGGATAATGTTCCCAAATGTACACTCCAAACCCCTAAAAATCACATGGCATTACATCAAACTGAGGCTAGGTAACTTCTCTGGATTATTATCCACTGTTCATCCTAACTGATGAATCAGTACTCTCATCCATGCTGAACAAAACCTGAAGGCAACACACAGCAAGGTTATTAAATTTAATGCAGGGATATGATTTCAACACCCATCACTGGGAGCGACTTAATAAGCAATACTACTGACCAATCTCACCGATTCCTGAAGGATATAAAGTACCAGATGGGGATTACAACCAATAGTAAATGAATCTGATGTTGCCTTTAATTTATTTACTGAAGTTGTATTTGCCCAGTCTGGTAACTGTCAGAGAATCTCCATGTAGCCCTTGTCTCATTCTCACAGCAATGAAATCTTCATGGAGCTTAGAAAAAGAGAGAGCTATGTGGTAGGGGAATTCTATGCAGTTTCAAGAGTAGGTTACTCTACCCGAAGGGCTTGTAATGTACTGTAGATTTCTATGTTCTAACTCTGCTCAAGTTGCGGCAAATATAGAATAATTGTTTAAAATAAAAGGTTCTTTTAGAATAAAGAGACATGAAACAAACTAGAGATGCTGGATATGTGGATCAACACAAAATGTTGGAGCAACTCACTAGGTTAGGCAGCATCAATGGAAGAAAAGTTGCATGCAATGTTTCAGGCCAAGACTCCTCATCAGGATGAGAAAAAAAGGTGACAAAAGCCAAAATATAAAGGTGGGAGAGATGGGGGAAGGAAGAGAAGAAACATCACCTGAGCGAGCAGGTGATAGACGAATCCCAGGAAGGAGAAAAGGTGGAAGGGAGAGTTGAAACAGAATAATGTGAGAGCTGGGAAATGATAGGTAGAGAAGCAGAGGTCAGAAGGAGGAATCTGATAGGAGTGGACAGCAGACCATGGAATAAAGGGAAGAAGCTGGAGAACCAAGGGAGAAGATGAAAGTGATCAGCAGGTCAAGAGGATGGGGGTGGGTGGGGGGAGAGGGGAACAGAGGGAAGTGATTACCGGAAGTTTAAGAGATCAATGTTCGTGCTGTCAGGAGATCAAATTTGGGTGCAGTCTTGAAAAACATCACTGAACTAGATAAACTTATAAATCTCAAACCAGTTATTTTCATATTAATGATTACCATAATAGTTTTTCATCATGATCCAGAACTTCAGTTGCCAGTCTAGCTCCTCCAATACATCACAGTACTCCGGTTATCTTTGAGGTCTAATATATAGTGCCATTATCTAAAGCAGAACTCCAATCATCCAGTATCCTTGGGACTTCTTCAATGGTGCAAGATTAGCAGATTTTCCAGACTACTGGATATCATTCCTAATAATACCTGACCTTTTTTTAAAATTAAAAGAATGTTAAACAGGAGAATAATCAATTTTCCAGAAACCCAGGCAAATTTTATGAAAGCAGAGGAAATGAGGTCCCTGTAAGTTAAAGAGAGTGTGGAAGAAGTGATCCTAGGAAACATAAGACATATGATCAGAATTAGGCCAATCTGCTCATTGTTTACTCCACCAATGACTTGGCATCCATAGCAAAATATTTTGCAGATTCACCACTATCAGGCTGAAAAAAGCACCTCATCTCATCCAAATTAACATCCTTTTATGCTGAGACCATGTCCTTAGAATCTCCACTCTTCTACACCAATGGAAACATCCTCTTCATGTCCACTGCAAATAAGCTTTTCATTATTCAGTAAATTTCAAAGAGAACCTCACCCTTCTGAATTCGATTGAGTACAGGCCCAGAGCAATTAAGCACTTCATATGTAACCAGGTGAGGCAGATTTCAAACAAAAGATAGCATATTATCACACTTTGCTGTACCTTGTAAATAGCAATGGAAAGGTTCCAAAGTATGCAACAATATCACCTGTACTGGACGTCACATATAAAAAGAACACAGACTAATTGTGGGAAGAATGACCTTTGCAATATAGCAAACAACAGGCTATGAGTAATTAGGTAAAATTCCTGTCTGTTCAGTTTTATTTTGATTGCTTACTGAAAATATATTGGCTGCAAAATTAACCATTGTACCCAATTGGAAAAGATGTGCACAATAATGTAGATTATCCATTGTCTTCATAAACTCAGGACAATCAAAGGATTTCATGGACTATAAAATACAATTACTAATTTACAATTCGATACAAGGCCCAAAAATATTAATAATGTCCTGATAAAAATAGTTGTTCAGTAGCTTAGACCAAAGGATAAATGATAGTTAAAACACAGGGAGAATTCAACTCTTCAACAAATAACACAATAAAATCTTGAACTAGGTGTTATAAATGGTTCATCTGAAAGATAGTATTTGACAGCTAAGTACTCCCTAAACACCACTACTGTTTGTCAACCCAGATGAAGTGTTTGCATCTCAGAAACAGTTTAAAATTGCATGTTGTTAGCTAGGTGATGGTACAAATAAGAAACCATGCCTAAATATCTACAGTCAAATTGAAAACAGACTATGCATTAAGGGATAAATACAACTAATTCTAAATCTGTACTGTACCTACTCAGTTGGCAGAATAAATACTATCAGAATTATTATTCTCATAAACACCCAACTAATACAAACCAATAGGAATTTCCTTCTTTCAAACAAAGATTATGGCTCATTATATTCTGAGACTGTTTTGGAATGTGATTTTTACCATTCATTAATGATATACTTCCAGAAGAACCTTACTCCAAACTTAGAAAACAAATTGTCAGAAAGTCTCAGATGGCAAGCTGATCAAGAATGAAAAACTACTGTCTCAGAGAGTGGAAAAGTAGATCCAAAATTGGCAGGAAGCATAGGGAAATAATTGAAAGGTGATTTTGTGACTGAGTGGCACAAAGCCTGGTACTTGATCCCATTCAGCAATATACTTTAAGACTCCCTGTATAGTTGAGATCTTTATGTATTTGGCAGGAGAAAAACATGCAGATGATCCAAAAACTGGCTGTGATTGACAGTGCAATGGAAAACATTAAACTGTGGCCTGGTTAGGTGAGTGGAGAAAGGAACAATGGGATGTGTATCATCAAACAAGCACTGAATCTATGTGCATTGTTGCTTAAAGGGGGTAGTGTGGTTTAAGATGACATTCCAAACACTTTCCAATAGCAGTTAAACCACAGCCCTGTAAAGATTGAAGAGGATGTTTCTAAGATGAGAAACCTTTAGTTATTAAGAGATTGAGTTAGATGGGATTGTTTTCTTTGGAACACAAGAGGCAGAAGGAAAATTTTAAATAAGGTTTAAAATGATAATTTTGACATAAATAGAAGCCATTTCTCTCAGCAGTGGGTTTAGATTTCAAGTGATATGTAGAAAGATGAGAAGAGAAATCAGAAAAAAAAATCACCAGGAGGTTGAGAACAGCCTGAAACTCAGTCTGAAAGGACAGAGAAAGCAGTGAAGCAAAATCTTTCATCATTCAGTAGGTACCTGGGTGCATATTTGAAGAGCCCTGATCTATGGGGTGAGAGACAATGCTGCAAGATGGAATTAAGTTGGGTAACTTCTTCAACCAGCATGGACGCGATGGACCAAATGATTTAATTGTCACAAATTTCCTGTATTTATTAACATCCTGAAGGAAGAAACAGTTAGACCTCAGAAGCCATGTTTTTTTCAATTTTAATTTTCTTTTAAAAAACAGAAGTGTTTTAATGGAACATGCTGCTAGAGGTGGTAATAGAGGCAGATACATTAGGGACATTTAAAAGACACATAGATAGGCTCATGGATGAAAGAAAGATAGAGGTTTATGTGTGAGGGAAGGATTAGGTTAATCTTGGAGTAGATTAAAAAGCCTGCACAACATTGTGGACCAAAGGCTCTGTAGAGTGCTGTACTGTTCTATGTTCAATGTTTAAATTAGCCTGGTTATAATATGCATTATGGCCAATACCTGACCTAAATCCAACAATCTAGCTGCCCACAAAGACCTAGTTTGAAATATTCAGCTTTTGAAAAATTACTCAGTGTTATAACAATTCCAAACAAAAAACTGTTTAAATCTATGCATAAATAGACAAAATAACAATACAATCTGGCTAAACACTACTTTGCACTATTTTGTTTTAAATGCCTAAGGGATTAATTGCACTTAACATCTGAATAACTGACAGTGTTTTATTTTTCAGAAATTAAAATATAAAATGAAAAGAGAAAACACAACATAATACCCAAATGTATCTTTACATTTCTGAAGGCAATTTTTTAAAAACTGCTTTACCTGAAACAAAGACAATGTAAATATTCTGCAATTTCAGTTAGGAATGTTCTAATGCAAAAAAAATAAGCAAAGTACTTTTTGCACACTACTTAGGAGTTCAACAGCCTTTGCTACAATTGAAACAGTGCAAATACAAAACATGTGTTTGAATATGTTCATAATCTGTGAAATCAAACTTCCAAACAGATCTTGAAAGTCAACATCAGGGACTTAATTTGGTCTATTTATTTTTAAACCAATATTAAAAAGTTAATGATCCTATCTCTCACTAACTCCACATCAACCCCCCCCCCCCCACAAACCCACTCATTTTCCTTAGCAGAATATCATTTTTTGTCAGCCAATCAAATACGCCAAGCTGGCTATGACCTACCAGAGGGTTACCATGGTAACATCTGCCTTCTGGAATACATGTCATGCATGTTAAGTACTTTCCGGACACACAACCGCTTAAGGACTGTACCAAAATGCATCTATTGATTGATCAAAAAGGCATCCATTAAATGACCTACCATAGCTGGTAGCTTAAGATAATAAATTTTCATAATATTTATTTATTTTTTTAAAAATTACCGACACCTACACTGATAAATTATACTCCTATTTTATGTAGCTGATCAATGGTAAAGTCTGGCATGCAGTCCAAATTTAAGCTTTTGATTGTCGATAAAAATAGCTCAAAGCATGCATAGCTTTACCTAAGACTAAAAGGTACTCTTGCTAAATACAAAATACTCACATACAACACCATTTCAAATGAATGAATACACTTAATAGATGCAAATGTTACTGTATTTACATTTTCAGAATTAATAGCTTTTATGCCTAAACATAATTTTCCAAGATCACCCACCCCCTCCAAAATGAACAAGGTAACTTGAGCTTTATACAAAGCAGCAGTCCTCAAGCCATTTAACCAATTTCTTTTTTAAACAACGGCAATGTATAGCCAACACTATTTTACTGGTGAAAAGCTGGCCAACTAAATTCAGCTAAAGCTGTTAGCATCAGCGACATAATGATTCCCATCCCCCACTTAATCACTATATATAAAAAAAACAACACCTGCAAAACAACTATACATGAAAATTATGCAATAACAGCAAACAAACATCTTCCAGCTTCAATCTCCACCACCACACCCCCACACCAGAGATAACTGACCATTAGAACACAATGAAAATACTAAGCATTAACAACATTCAGTTCAGCTCTCCAAAAGAATTTCAAATTATAACAAGTCAGGCAAAATGTAAACATTGTAGGGGATTGGCACCGCAAGTAATTTAGTTATTAGTTCTATAATGAGCCAAAGAATCATTGGGATCTGAAGTGACATGTTATACCCAAATCACTACTTTTGTTATTCCCTCCTGACATATTTGTTAAACTGTTTGTTCAATTCCTGATCTGAAACACGAAAGATACATACAACACAAACTTTGGCCCATCACGTCCATTCTCACCATCAAATACCTAACTACTCTAAACCTGTTTTCTACTGTTTAAGAAATTTGTAATTCAAAATCATATGCTTTTGCTGAAAACTACTGAAGTTCACTTACGTAACGCAATTAAGTCAAACCATCTAAAAAGAGTTTTACTATTTCCACTGAGGTTGGTTTTAAAACAGAGCTTAACATTCCAAGGGATCTCCAAGGGTAATTTTTTTGTTTATTTTATCATTTTCCTAGTCCTGATTTGTGCCCTTACTATAAACAGAATGTGTTCCCACTTGATTGTTTTTGCACTTCTATGCAGTTGTTGATCTCCAAACCCTATAGAAACTTTTGAAAACGATGTATATTAAGGTCATTGTTAGGGCATCCACTGTTAATTCAACAGTCCCAAAGCTAACTCCTCAGTCTTCGGGTCTCTCTGATTCAGCCAGGCAATTGCAACATTGTAGTAAATCCAATGCCCAGCTTCAAACATTAGCCACTACCACAAAAGACTAAATTGATATGTCAGAATTTGTACATATGAACAGAGAATGGTAGAGGTGCTCAGATCAGGCAGGATCCATGGGAAATTGCAGTTTCAAGTTGCTTTTAGGTTAACCTTTATTTTCTCCCCATACCTGCTGTCTGGCCCACTCAGTGTTCCAACGATCTTATGTTTTGGTTACACTTCCAAACCATCCAACTCCTAATTCATTGCTCAAGTAACACTCAAACTGACACCAAGTAAGATCATTGTCAAAATTCCTTGATAACATTAGATGCAATCACATATTGGAACATTAATGTTAGATGCAATTTTGAACCAAAACCTAACTCAAACAAATAGACCAAGCTATTTCAAACAAATTCATTGCTTTCGAAATGAAGCCACTGTCGGAAAATGAATCTTAATGTATGGCCCAGAGTGTGCTGAAAATATTCCATTAAAATGGCCTACAGGAAAGGCCTTCAGTACCTTTATGGACAGAAGAAGCTGACAATGCTCTTACAGCACAGAGGCTTAGGAGGTAATTTGATACAAGAAACTGGAATCTATCCATAAAAAAAGGTCAAGAATCAGGAACAGATTTAAGGTAATTAGTGACAGAACCAGAGGTGATGATATATACCTCAGAAAAATATTATGTGGAGATTTGTGAAATATTACTATATGATATACATGTACAATATCTGAAATATATCTTATGGAAATGCTTGATGATGAACTTCAATAAAAAAATAAATCACAAAAAAGATATAAAGACTAAGTATAACAAGATAAAATAGGTGTTCATAGAATAGTTTTAAAAAACAAAGATTTCATAGGAAATGAGTAGAAACTTTGTAGGGATGGGGAAAAAGACCCATAGAATGATACTAACTAGATTGATCTGAATTAGAGCTGGCAGAGGTGCAATAGCCCCAATAACCTTCCGTTTCAGTGAAACACTTTTGCAACCAGAGGCGGAGACAAAAGACCCAGAGTTCAAATCCCACTCTTAGACAATTGAGATTTTGAACTAATTAAATATGGAATATAAAGCTAAAATGAGTATTGGTGTCACAAAACTACTAGATCATAAAAGGCCCTATAGTTTGTTCAAATCCTTTTCAGCAAAGGAAATCTGAAATCCTTACCATTGCTACCATATTGACGAAACGTGTCTTTTTCAACATGAAGAAAGGAAAAGCAACCTTTCTTTTTGGCCAAATCACAACTCTGAAGCAACCCGAGATAAACATTTGCTAATTATTACTTTGCAAGCAATAGTAAAATAACTTTCATGGTCTGATACCAATTCACTTATCAAATTTCTCACCTACGTGTGAAATACTGTTTACCATAGAGGTATAAAGTTATCCTGCTTTTCTGAAAGACATTTTTCAAACCTATTTCTTGACTGTGCAATAGCAGGAGCTCAGCTGTAATCATGCAATTTATCATAGGCTAGAATTAAACCCTAGACATTTCTTAAGACCACTGTAATTTGTCAATATAATTTAATAGGCTAAAAGGTCAACTTCTAAATATTTGCAATACGTAATGTTAATTTTGAATCTTCATAGAATACTTTCAATTAAGTTTTATAAAAATGTTAATGATTAACCTCAAAGTAATATTATTTTCCAAAGCTGGAATTCTGTTTAATTATAGCTGATAACAATCCTTGCAAATGTAACTGGAGCAGCAAAACTATCACTAGAGATAAATTCAGCTTCATTATTTTTAAGCAAATCAATCCAGTTATTTGGGGGAAAAGAGTTCACCCCAAACAGCTTAAATGTCACAATCCTTAACTCTTCATTCAAGAAGTGTGCCCTTCCCATCATATTTTGGAAATGTATTTCAGTGCTTCCACATTACTAGTTTTTAAAAAAAGTTCATCAACCTTACATTGTTAACATTAATTTTGCAAGATAAACTCCAGTCACACAAATCTGCTGCTAATCCAACATTCACAGTAGAGCATTCTTTCAAGAAGCTAATGAGGTCAAAGGCTCCCTTGTGAATTTGCTATTATGCCTGCAAAGAATTTGCTGAATGGCAGGCATGCAAACGACCAGAATTCTACGTTTTTAAATGCAAAGGATATAATCAATTACCTTAAAATAACCAAGGTTGCTTACTTTCAACATCTGTAATTTTTGCTCTTAATCAGCAAAAAGAAAACACAATCGGACACAAAGCTGCAAAGGAACTATTGGTACAGATGGTAGAGAGCCAAAGGGTCTGTTGCGTGTGCATTTACAGGAATAAAAATAGAAGCTATTTCAGACAAAGGCACTAAGTTTGAAACTTCAATTGAATGCTACTAGACACACGTTGAGGTCATGGCACAGATTTAGTTATTTTTAGATTCACAGGGATGGTTTTGGGGATAGAGAAAGGAGTTAGAGGTCAGGTTAGGATTTAGAGGACAGGCCGGAGTCTAAGGCCAGTGACATGGACATGGTCAGATGTCAGACCAGTGAGGACGAGAGCTGGTGCTGCTCATCCCCAAATCAGCATGTTCTTGCAATTCCAGGCAGGCTGGATGCACGTGGGCACGTGGTAACCCCCAGATACCCAAAACAGCAAGACCAGAGTTCAAAACACAGTGTCAGGGTCTGTCATCAGCAAATGTGGAGGTTGACACATGTTGTTCAGGGCCCTCACCATCATTGGTGAGACCTGGTATCAATATTGAAGTGAAGTCCAGAAGTCAAGGCCTGATGGCCAGAGCCCCAAGTCCACAAATCTCTGCCAGCCTGCTGGGGATGTTGAAGGCCCAATATCTGCAAATTCATGAGTCTGCTTGAGGCCAAAGAACAGCCTGTCCTGGGATTAGACAACTGTACATGCATGGGTGGTAGGAAGGAACAAAGCTTGTTTTGAAACTAGTGTTTTATTTTACTATGCTTTGAATTGTTCCATTGAGCATGGCGTGTGTGCCATGTCTGTGTTGGAATGTGTGGTGCCCCCAGGACATCTTTGGGTGTGTTGGTTGTTGGTGCAAACAACGCATTTCACTATGTTTCAATGTACATGAGATAAATAAATCTGAATCTGAAGTGGCAAAACCTTCACTCATTTAGTTCATCCATTCAGCTGATCAATTTTTTCACAATAGTACATAGAATAGTACAGCACAGTACAGGCCCTTCAGCCCACAATGTTGTGCTGACCTGTAAACCCTGCCTCCCATATATCCCCCGAACTTAAATTCCTCCATATACCTGATAGAACATAGAATAGTACAATACAGTACATTATCAAGGTATCCAAATATTTCACTTCACTCTGAAATTTTTGTCATCAACTTGCCAAATGTTCATTATTGTGCAAACATAACTTTTTGACTAAAACAAGCATATCCTATTGCCCCAAGGCCAGAATTAAAAATAGCATATTTGTCCAATAGCAATACCTGGTATACCAAAAATCATTTCTCAAACAGGCTTTTCAAGGCTCAAAAGACAGCCTTAGCAGATTTTCTTTTAACTCAGTGAAAGTGAATGTTATAGCTCTTTGATTTAATGTCTACAGTGCTTGAATGCCTTCTTTATGTCTTGGCAAACCAAATAAGGTATTTTATTCAAGATGTGGTCTTAAAGAACTGAAAATGTGATTACAGCTACTAATTTGTATTCTTTCTCTTCTAGCTCTGCAGTTGACTTTCTACTTGGCTAGATGCCAGTTTGTCAACTTTCTTCTCAGTTTCAATGAAGTTAATTTAAACTATTTCAGGTATTATTTTTTACCACCTTAAGTGCACTATTTTGCAGCCACATTGATTACGTTTCATAAGCCAGCAAATGTTGCTCTGTTTGAGCATTTTCTCCCAATTACATACTACCATCTTTTAAATGAATCCATCAATTCCATACTAAACATTGAAACCACACATAAAGCATTTTTGGAGCTGGACAACATATTTCTAATATAATTGCAATTAGCATATTATAATTGCCACATTTATATTCAATTTTGCAGACCAAATCTATGACATAGGTTAACCAAGTAAATAACATTAATCATAAACATAAGAGATTCTGCAAACGCTAGCAATCCAGCACAAACAAAATGCTGCAAAAACTGAACTCAAGCAGCATCTAGAGAAAGGAATAGATTTCAGGCTGAAACCCTTTCTCACAATTAGAAGGAAGGGGGAGGATTCAGTTCTGAAGATTCTTTTCTCAGTACCTTAATAGAATGGGGCTTGCCTTTCTCCACTATTGATGCTGAACTCACCCACATCTCCTAGATTTCTCAGACATTCACCCTCACCCCATCTTCCCGCCACCTTAACATCCCATGAGCCTCCACATCCAGTACCTCATTCTCTGCAAATTCTTCTATCTTCAATGGGATCCTACCACCAGACACATCTTTACCACCCCTCTCCCCCCCACCCCCCCGCCACTACAGGGATTCTGCTCTTCATGATCACTTGTCCATTTGTCTCTCCTGGCACTTAATCCTGCAAATGGAAGTAGTGCTATACTTGCCTTTCACCGCCATCTCCATTCAAAGCAACAGTTGACCTGCAGGTCTGTTAGTGTGTGTGTGTGCGCGCATGTGCGCGCGCACACACACACACATTTTTCCACGCACAAATTAGAATTAAGGTATTAAAAGCATAGTTGAAATTATCCTGGAAACATTTATTTTCTCTAACAGAAAAGCATGACATACTTTCAAGGAAGATCATGAGATAACTTATATTCGAAAACCTGGCTGATATTATTCCCCTTCACAGACTACCAACAAATTCTATGCTACAACCTTTCCACCACAATCACCTACCATACTCTTGTCTGTTGAAAGATCCTGGTGAGGTCAATTTGGACATAACAGAACTTCAATTTCCTTTGATCACAATTACGATACATATATCAATTCAAAAATGTTGCTTAGTACTTCTAACTACACTACCAATGACACTTGGACAACATGCTATTTAAATGACCAACTCCTTTTCCAGCCATCTACATTGTTATTTTTATTGCTTACTTTCTTCAAAATCTCAAATGGCAGAATCTGCAACAAGATACAAGTGACAAACTTTTTTCTCCAGTATCAAAAGCCATTAAAAAGCATTGAAGGAACCTCTTAATTTTAATCTCTACTATACTCACTACCTTGGAATAGGAAATTAAACATTCAGGTTTTATTATACAGAAAAATGCAGTGAACTCAGCTCATGAGCACATATTATCTTAGATAATTTTAGCACAATGCGAGTACATAAAAAAAAAATTGGAAACTGATCAGCCCAAGTGCTTTGGAGAAAATCCCTAGTTATATTATTCTGCAATTATTGAATAACTTGGAACTTACATATATCAGATGCTAACTTTGAGTAGAAAACTGCGGGTCAACTTAAAATTCAACACCATGTCCCATAATCCTCCTCCTCGCTTACTGTGCAACTGGGTGTTGGGCCTCCTAACTACCAGACTTCAGATAGTAAAGATGCACAACTACTCTTCTCTCCTCATCATCTTCAACACGGGTGCCCCCTGGGCTGTGTGCTGAGCCCACTGCTGTGCACTCTGCTCACACATGACTGTATGGCACCCAAATAATGCAGCAATCATGAACAACGATGAGATGGCCTAGAGACAATGTGAAAAACCTTGAAGCTAGTGTCAGGCAAATATCCTCTTCCTTAACATCAACAAGACAAAGAAGATTGTTACCAACTTTAGAACTTGCACTACTCACAAACCTCTTTACATCGGTGGCACAGCAGTGGAAACGGTGATCAGTTTCAGACTTCTGGGAGTGCACATTTCGCACAATCTTTCATTATAGAATGCATTATATAGCTCACCAATGCCTCTAATTTCTGAGGAGGCTGAAGAGAGCTGGACCATGCAGATCTACATTCATGTCCTACTACAGATGCAGAGTAGACAGCATCCTAATGAGCTGGATCACAGTATGGTACAGAAACCACACTGCAACTGGCAGAAAGGCTCTACAACGGATAGTCAAAACTGCCCATTGCATCACTGGCACCAACCTACTCACCAAAGATATATATACAGAAAGGTGCCAGTAAAGAGCCAGTTGCCTACCCAGGGTTCTAGCCAAACTCAAAAACAGTTACATTAGCAGATAAACATCTCCATCCACTAACCCATCCCTTTACAACCCCAACCACCACTGCTTTATTTTTTCCTGTCACTCACTTCATGTATAGACACTCCATGCCCAGTGTCACTTTATGGACGTACAATCAATGTATATAAACTCTCACATATTTATTGTTTTCTGTATTATTGTGTGCTTTATCTTGTGTTTTTTTTGTGCTGCATCAGATCCAGAACAATTATTTCATTTTCCTTTACACTTGTGCACTGGAAATTACATTAAACAATTCTGAAAATCAAACTTTGAAAATGAATTGAGATATTACACCATCCTTAACTGTGATTAGTTTTTCTTTTGCTATTTCTTACCCTACCAACTCCTACCCAATTTTATTTGACTGAATGTTTTCAAAAACATGAGACCACATATTCCTAAAGTACAATATTTATTAGATAAAAATATTTTTGAACTATTTACAATTTCTTTACATTTTGAATGTAAAAGTGGAGGTTTTGCAAGTAGACAAAATCTTTCTGCAAAAAAACCAATTATAAACCTATATTACAGAACTTTTTCTTTTCTTCTGCCATTCAAGTCTCAACATTCTTTAATTCTTTGTTCAATTGTTGAAACAGATTCATAATTTTCACAATCCAACCACTGACAACCAAAACTCAAGGATGTCAGCTATACTTTATATGTACCCTGAGTGAAAAGACTGCAATGCCGTTAAAGGTAGATTAACTGATTCACTAATACCAGTTTTCCACGAAGCTTACCTTACTGTACCAAAATTGTTAGATTAAGACAATGCTTCAGCATTAAATATCAATAGTAAAAATAATCCCAAAGTTTATTTAATCTCAAATTCTTTACCTAAAAAAGATATTCTTTACTTCTTATATTTGAGCAATTGCTTTAAACTTTACACAATTTATACAAACAAAATACTGTTTGTTAAAGTCACACACACATATATCCAGTGTGGGGGAGGAAACACAGCACCTGGAATTTTCCATAGACCGACTTACTGGAAGTCAATATCAGGGATTTTGCAAGTGAATATCATATTCAAAATCCTGAGAAAAACTTCAAGATCTGCTTCAGTTTAACAGGACTGACCAAGTGCTAACATATCCTAATGTTAGAATGGAACCACTTGACAAATACTCATCCTATTCAACTGGTCAGATTGTGTTAAATCATTTTTAGTCAATGAAAAAACATGGTACTGAAATACCTCAAAATCATAATGTAGAGATACTGACTTGGACTGGTGCCCAAAAAAACATCGAGACATACTTCATCCTATTAAGAGGGAAAGTATTTTTTAAGAAGATTGTGTCCCCCCGCCCCTTTCCACACTGTAACAAACAGGTTATACCTTTTATGGAAATTTAGAACATACAATTGCTAGATTTTATACACAACAGTTATTTATCATCTTAATTTGCCTTTATTGGCTAGGGAATTGGGGGCTGGGTGAAGGGAATGATTGAGGAGATAACACCAATATTTCACTTAAAACTTTTCTTCAGAACAAATTATGGTACACAAAATTTGCAACAGAGTAAACACTTAAGCAAAAGAAATAACAATAATCTATACAAATCTGTATTTTCAATTACTATTTACATTCCCATTGAAAATATTCAGTCACATGTCAGATAATAGATAAAAAGCTATAGTCTGACGTGCACACCACCAACTCAACTTCCTGAACTTTGATCAATGTTTATCTCCAAGAACAATTTACAAGATAAAGATGCAATGGACTGGGTATTTGCTGTTTGAAATGTGATTACTTTTTTGGTGGACCATGAATCAGGATCTACTCAGGTCCAGAATAACCTCACTTAGGGAAATCCAGCTTTATGCAAGTGCTCCCATAATGTTTTAAACATTTTTCAAGTTAATTATAAAAATAAAATGTTGCATGTATTAGTGAATGAATGGAAACAGTATGTATTCAACTAGTTTAATAAAGCTGTATGTTATGGTGATTGTTCAATGAAATGTTAATATAGCAAGTGTATATAAAGTGATGTAATATGGGTAACTATACAAAATGGACATTTCTGATTTACAGAAAAATCAGCTTAGGGACAGGTTTGGGAAAAGGAATCCTTGTACCGACTTCCCATATCGTGGAAGTCACTCTCCACAAAGACAAACATATATGAAATTCACCATAGTCTTTAGACCAAAAGAACAAAAGTTGGCCTTGTGAGGAAAAAGTGTTTGAACATCAACACCTCAAACCCGCAGTTCTTCATCTTAAAGGCAACATTGATCCCTGCTTGCATTTATACTTTGGGACATGAAAACCTGCAGGAGGCATTTCAAATTACTAGAAAGACACTACCAACATCTCCACAAAATCCCCCAAATTTATTAATGGCATCTTCTCTTAGGCCAACATCACTAATAACAAGGATCTACGTAATTAGATTAAATCCGCTTCAATAGACTGGTGATGTTATTTACATGCCCAAAGTTAGACTTCTGAAGTTCTAATCCAAATTCTGCAAGGTGGTTACTAGGTGCCCAGAAGAAAGTATTCAAGGATGGTCTTAAAGCCATTTTTGAGAATAGAGTCAGTGCCTCAGGTGCACAGAAAAGTCCAGTATGAATACTTTAAGGAATATAATAGCTCTAATACTTTTCACCCACTCTGCCAAGCACCACCTGAACTACTTATGGCAGAGTCTGTAAGTTTCATATTGCCTTAACAGCCACTTTGAAGTCAAAAGAAATGGTGGAAAAAGAGATCTCCAATTCCGACAGAATACTATTAAGACTCATGATTATTCTTTCATTATTTGTATCAGGCAACTCAGTTCTCTGTTAAATCTGACCATTAAATTGTTTGATTATCTATTGTAAGGCATTGTTATATACCCCCGTTTAACAGGAAACACTGAAAAACAGATCAGGTGGCATCTGCAGAAGTTGTCAACATTTTGGATTGAGGACCTCTCTAAGACTAACCATTTTTCATTTCACAAACATTGCTTGATTCGAATATTTTCAATGTTTTGCTTTTCTTTATTCTTCACAATGGCAAGGGGGTGGCAGGGTATTGCTGGGTTCCACAGTAGCATAGTGGTTATCACAACACTATTACAGCTCAAGACATTGAAGTTCAGAGTTCAATCCAGGTGCTCCTGTTTCTTCCCTTAGGCCAAACACATACCGCACAGGTTAACTGTTCTGTGTAAATTGGTCCATGATTAGGTTAGAGTTAAATTGGCGTTGTTAAGGGTTTGTTTGGCGATGTGGCTCAAATGGCCTATTCCACACTGTATAAATAAATAAATCTATACTGAAGAACTATATTTGTTGAAATAGATTAGCTAATTCTGAGTATCAACTTAGATAATTATAGTTTATATTAAATAAGCCCCATTTCCTTTGCTGAATTACATACAAATCAATCTCTCAACATTCAGATTTGTTACTTCAAGGAAATCACAAGCAGAAGTGAAATCCAGTGCTACACCATCTTTCCATTTAGTTTGGCTAATCTGTATTTCGAGTAATTTTTCTAAATCATTCCAAGCATCTCAGCAAGAAACATTTGAAAGCAACTTGCTACCATCATACTACTGTGGTAAATCATCTTCATATGAAATGTTACTCATTTTACAACACACACCCTCCCAGTGACTGGAAAACTACTCGGGAGAACTACATCTGCCCAAGTGAACCGAGGCACAAGAGTGATTTAAACAACTGTGCCAACTTTGGCATCACAGATTACAACTGCGTGTTTAAGAATGGCTACAACAGTAAAAAAGGTACTGATACTTTGCATCAGTAAACAAAACAGATTGCTATTTTTAAAGTTTCATCAGCATAGATACCAAAATTATATAATCAGAATAACTAAAACCTATATGAAACAATTTATTACATTTAGGTTAACTACAGTTGCAAAAATCCTTGCCCTTTTCAACTCTTGGCATGAGGAAATTATAAGAACCTCAAGGAAATTGAAGTCAAAAGCTAAATTGGATGACAAAGTGACACCACCTAACAATCATAACCATGTTTCAAAAGTAAATCTAGACAAAGTGTAAGCATTGATTTGAAAATCCTCAATCTTGGCTTATATACAAATACAGGTTGAATACCCCTTATCCAAAATCCAAAAAACTCCAAAATCTGATCTTTTTTAAAGCACTGAGACGATGTCACAAATGGGAAATTCCACAAGGCACTGGGAAGGTTCCTAGGCAATGCACAGGTCACTGCATACCAGGCAGTCCTGAGAAGCGACCTCACATATATAATTAACAGAAGTTAATGAAAAATAGAAAAACATTACATAAAGCAAAAAAATGAAGATCTCAATCGTGTATTGAAAAAGTGGCTGTGTCAATGGAGTGAACGTATGCTGCTAACAAAATGCTGATCATGAAACAAGCTAAGATCTATCACAACTAACTGCAAATTGAAGGTAACTGTTTCAAGCACAAAATCATTAATATTATAGAAAACTAACAGTTCCCCCCACCCCATCATAGTTGCTGTGGATGGGCTATTTGAAATCAATGGTGGATATGAAGTGCTGGAACTTGGTAATGGACGCAGTCATTCAAATCCAACTGTCTGTGGAAGACCCAGCTTCATCAATTCAGGCTGTGCTCCAACTGAGGAATATTCACTCTGAGCGTCCCACCAACTGTACATAAGCTGTCAATGTAATATGAATGGATTTTGTGTTTAGACTTGGGTCCCATCCCCAAGGTATCTCATTATATAGATGGAAATATTCCAAAATACTACCAGCCCCAAGCATTTCCAATAAGGGATACTCTAAAAACTAATCCAAAACAAAACCATTTTCATGGCATAACCAATTCCAAATGACAGCAATTATAAACGTAAGCGCCAAAGAATACAGTAAATAGAAAGCAACTACTATAAACAGAAAGAGATAAACTGTCATTCAAATTATTTGCATGGCTATCTTACATTAAAGTTTGTTACAAATCATATTTTCCACTGACCTAGTCTAGGATTTCTCCTCATGTATTCTTGGGGATTTTGTTCCACACCAGACAATGCACTGCAGTCTTCATATTTTTTTATATAACGTCTTTACCATAGGGCAAGCCAAGGCTTCCAACAATATCAGAGGTATTAGATATATTAGCGTTGGTTTCACCTGGCATCAGTCACCAAGTAGTATATGTTACATTCAGTAATGTTTCACACAATAATACTGCTGCCCTACTTTAACTTTTATTTGGAAAGAGAAGTCATTCCATTGTCTCTATAAACAGGTTCAAACAAAAAACATCATGGTGCCATTTAGGCCAAGAAAGACATATTATAACTTTTGTAAATGCAATAATTCAGCCTTCTTTCCTTTAATTGCCAAACCAATTGGCAAGCTCGATCATGTTGAATCTTTCTTCCAGCAATTAAAACACAGTACTCAAAAGTTATCTGACATCACAATTTTACAATCTGAAAGGATAGAGTTAGTTAATTAGCTGAAGAAATTGATGTGTCAAGCTATTTAGTTAAAAGAAATAATTAAAAATCTATCATGGGGTACCACCTTCCACTGAAAAGTTTAGTTTACTTGCAATACCAATTTAGTTAATGTTAGCTATAGAGGACTGAAAATTCTCCATAAACGTGATTATCCAAAGGCATTCTTAATTAGCAAAGAGCACTTGTGACAAGACTGTCATTTACAACCATGGACAATACAGAAGATATAACTTCATTAAAATGAATTTTTTTAAAATATCAAAGCTAGAATGGATTACTTATTTTGTCTATGACTCAATAATGATAAATTTTTAACATCAAATATAAATTTGACACACAAGGACAAAATATAGTCATTTTGCCCAGGTTTAATCATTTCTGGATAGTTTTTCGAATGGGGCATTATAGTGAATTCAGTCTCATGATGAACCAAATTTAGGTGGCAAAAATCAAGATTAGCTCCAAACATATGCATTGGAGTGAGTGTACACACACCTTCATTTTACGTTTTAGAAAATGAAAGAGAGAAATGGTGTCCATGCCAAACAGTTAGCATGTTAAATATAACTAACACAATCTGCAGAGTCCCTGTTGTACAAAATGACAGTAAAAGCATATCTTTGGCTTATCCCAAGATTATATGCTTTGGTTGAAGTCATCAAAATGTATTCTACTCAAGTTAGTAGCTTTCATTTCAATACGCAACAAGTTGCAAGTAAATATATTTCTAAATGTATCCTAAAACAAAAGTTTTTATCAAATCCTTCCAATTTCCACAGAGGCTTAATACATCAGTATTATATAAATGTATGCATTAAAATCTTCCATAAAACCATACATGCATTTACAAGATTTTATTGATATGTAAACTAATATAGAACTCAATTTGAAACTTGATTGGAAACTTGTTTCTACACTTCAAAATGCATAATTTATCTATTTTTGTTTATAAGCACAATGTTACATAGAATTGTTCAAATATGGCATGTATGTGAAGTATTTCCATTCACTCTGTATAGCTATGGGTTTTCACCAAAACTTACATTCAAATTTCCCACACCAGAGCTTTTTATTTTAAATGTAAACACCTTAAATGTCAATACATTCGCATTTACCATATCCAAGATTGACTTAATGTAAAGACACACCTCAATTTCGTGGCTTGACAATTGCATAGGCTGACAACTTATTGCACTTTAGCCAAACGTTTCAAGTAACCCAAATCATTAAACCATAGAACCAGCGCCTATTGTAAACAAATCGTTCTACATTTTCACAAGAGACAAAAGTAGCTTTTAAAATATCGGTTAATATGTACCACATACTTAACACCAAGAAACCAGATCATTTATTTCCAAACAAAATAAATTTCACGCATCCCCCATCTAAAAATACATTTGATAAGATGTTTTCCTCTCTCATACTTATAAAACTCGCTACTGGGCGGATGGATTGGTGAGAATAACCAAGAACAGTCATCAGGATGTCGTCACCTGACTCCAGTCAGAATAGTGTAATAACAAAAAAATCGTGAGATCAAATACCGAAGACTACAACCCGGTTTCCCTATTTACCAATTTGGCTTTACTTTTCAATGTATCAAAATCCACCAAGTATTATTTGGTTTACAATCAACCTCTCCATCAAACAAAAATAACGAAGCGAGAGGAAAAACACTCCAGCGTCCTACTCAGGCTTGCCTTTTGTATCCCTGCACGTCCTTCGTCTGCTTGGCAATTAAACAACATTTGTATTTTAGCCCTTTTTTTTATATATGTGCGTACAATGAAGTGACGCGAAAACGTTCAAAAGCTAGATATCAATGAAAATAAGTCTTCGAAATAAATTTTGCCACTTAACCACAGAAAGGGATGAAAAATAAACAGAGAATAACCAAGGAAAAGAAAGTCTTTTTAAAAGATGCGAACTCGAACTGTAGCCACATTTCCCGCTCCCCTCCCCCAAACACACACACACAGTCCCGAGACCTGTCCTCCATCTTAGATCGGCACTTCGCTCGCCTCTTTTCACTTAAAAAAAGATTAAAAGTTCAGCAATACGAACCGTCCCTGCCCATTTTGGAACCGTTTTTCACTTCCCGTTCGACGTCGTAAGAAAATATCGAGTTTGAAAATTGATTAAATTAAAAATAGGAATAGTTAACACCGCGTCTTTACAGGACGAACAATCCTAAGCCGCCATCTGGTGGCATTTTCCACAATCGAATGGCGCAATGCAAATCCAGACAAAGATTGCCCTCTGGCGGCCACCATCCGACTCCTCGCTCGTGCCCGCGCACGAGCAATCGCGGCTACGCGCCCGAAACGGCGTAATGTGTAGGTTGTGTTGTGGGAGGTGGGAAAGTGGCGGCACGCACGCGCTTTTCCCTCCCGCGCGCGGAGCACGCCAAGCAATGGCGTGCGTCCTGACGTCATGGCCGGGAGGCCGGGAGGGAGGGAGGAGGTGGCCCGCTGCTGGGTGAGCGAGCAATGGTGAATAAATGTTGGTGCTTGTACAAAGTGTGATGGCTATGAGCCATTTTTTTTAAAAAAAAGCAAATAGTTGATAGATGCTTCCGAGGTTCCTTTTGACACTGTGGAATGTCTCAACCCTCTGATGCTCAGAGTTAGTAAAGTGCGCCAGTGTGAGCGGCTGCCAGAGACCGTGTAATGGCGGCTGCACAAAGGAATAAGAGGGAGAGTCTCGCTAGCTGCCATTGATTTGCTTTCCGATAGCGGCAGCAACCTTCCCCACTACAGCCCATCCGTTTAAATGGATTGCCAAGTGTATTGAACCGTGCTGTTTTCATTTTTCCCCTGTCGTGATGAAGAAGCCATTTTGATGCTCTGAGCCATTCGTGTGGATATCTGAGATCTCCTCCCCCAGCCAGCTGCTGGGCTACGCTTGAAAACAAAACTGATTATCTGTTAAAGTCTTTCATAGGAAAGCACCCACACCACATTTGATTGGAGTTGCCACAAAGGGGAAGATGTAGGATTGTGACTGCAAGCAGATGAAGAGGAGCGATTCAAACATGTTCAACTATAATCTGAATTCCTTAAATATCACTTTTTTTCGGAGCGAGTTGAAGATGTATCTACTCTGGATGTCTAGATGATTCAATTGTTGGGTAATAGTGCAACTGGATTGCGTATTTTCTCAGTTCGTTGACAGAAGAAATACAAATTATTGATACAAAATAGAAAATGTTTGAAATGTTCAGCACCGCTAGCGGCGTTGTGGAGAGAGAAAAATAGCGTTAACATTTCCATGTCAGTTATCTGGTATCAGAACACTGTTGAAAGACCCCCCAACTAAGATTAGGCAGGCAATCTGTTGGAATCAAACTCGTCCGCAAATGTTCCTCCCACTACTAACCCAATAGCTGAATCTGGTGGATGTAAGAGATTGAATATCCGGACATTACAGAAATCAACAAGTGACCTATACTCTTGAATTAAAACATAATATTTTAAGAGAAATAATAAAAACAAAAATACAGTAGATGAAAGAATATGAAACAATATGTTTCAGGTCATGCTGTATCCATAGAGAAACAATCAACATTCAATCACTATTCAGGATTTAGTGAGAGAATCATTAGTTCCTACTCTAGACAAGAAACACAATGTTTTCAATATTTTCTCTTTTTTTTAAAGGGAGCCATAAATAAGACAATAGAGGCCTGGGTGGTTCATGTGATTGATAATAGAGAAGAGCTACCTTTTCAGTGGCCACCCAGGTTATGCTCTTTTCTCGCTGCTGCCATGGGGGGTGGGGGTGGGGGTGGGGGGGGGGGGGAGGTACAGAAGCCTCATGACTTACACCACGAGATGCAAGAACAGTGATTACCCCCTCAACCATCAGGCTCTTGGACCAGAGGGGATAATTTCACTCTACTTAGCCCATCACTGAACTGTTTCCACAACCTATGCACTCATTTTCAAGGTCTTCTCATTTCATGTTCTCAATATTTATTGCTTATTCATTTGTCGTTATCATTTATTTCTTTTTGTATTTGCACATTTTTTTGGCTTTTGCACACTGGCTGTTTGCCATGTTAGTGCGGTCTTTCATTGGTTCTATTATGGTTATTGGATTTATTGAGGATGCCTGAAAAACTGAATCTCAGGGTTGTAGATGGTGACATATATGTACTTAGATAATAAATTTACTTTGAACTTTATTGGTCTTCAATTTGATACCCTTTTGTACATTTGATCCAAATTATCCATATAAGTAGCCTAAGAAAGAGAAGCTCACAAAAGACTTTGATCCACATCACTGGCGACAAAGGGCTACATGACCCACTCCTGCTCGCAATCCTTATTTTTATCAAGAAGCTGTTTGAAGTTCAAATATACTACACCTCCCCTTTTCAATTTTGCTTGTTAAAAACTCAGCAGATTTTGCTTTCATAAATCATGCTTACTTGCCCAAATTGTATTATTATTTTCTAAGTCCTCTTTATCACTTCTTTTACAATAGGTTCTAGTAACTTCCATACTTTACATTTTTCACTATTCTGACTATAAAGTCTCTGTACAGATTGGTTTCGATATTTCAATCAAATGAGTCCTGGTCTGCAAAAGTTGGACTAATGATAATTAACACATGACATTTTACCAGTTACACCCAGAAAGACCAATTAACTCCAGTACCAGAAAGAAATGCATACTACTAACCATTCATACTCAGTTCGAGTATTCTGCTTATTTTTTTTCTCTTGCTGAAAGTGACCTTTCTATCAAGTGAACCTTCCATTTCAGCAACATCTTCCTGCGTGATCCCAATATTATTTGATTCCTCTAATACTCAGAAATCCATAAGGGTGGAGTCAAACTGATATCGCAGGGCTGGTTGCTTCATCCTCGTGGGGCACTTCTGGTCACACTTGCTAAATTTCCTTTGTCCTCAAACTGGATCGTGTCCCCTTTGGCTCAAGATGAAAAAAATATTTCTTCATTGGGAATAATAAATATTATATACCTGAGTGGTCTATAGAGGGTATATTTATGACCACCATATTTTTGCACATATTGAGAATCATGGGATATAAACAATGCTGCAGATAGAAAAGATCAGTTTTTATTGAATGAAAGAGTTAGCAGGAGCCAGATGGCCTATTCCTGCTTCTTTCTTCTTTTGGTTCAGTTAATGACCAGGATTCAGAGTACAGGGCAAAGTTTTGGAATTTGCAGATTACACAAAATTTGACAATTAATAAAAAGAGAAGAAATAATATATGCCAAGAGGACAAAAATGCTGATGGAATTGGCAAACGCATGAAAAATAAATCCAATGAACGAATTCATAAGGTAAAATGTTTTAATAGGAAGAATAAAGAGAAACATGATAAATATTGCAAAGTTAAAGTGAGTGTAAACTTTTGTACACAAACTTTTTTTGTAGGCATTAGAGCAGATAACATAGCAACTTTGATGCCAGACTCTGTAAATAGGGCCATTGTGCACAAGAACCTGGAAGATAAAACTATATGAAAATACTAATTATGTTCAGTATTGCAGACAATTCTGGACACCAAAATTTAGCAGTGATTTGAAGGTTGTAGCAAGAATGCAAAAAAATATAATGATTCCAGAGATGTGAAATTGCATAAAGTGAATAGATTTAGGAAGCTGAGATGGTTCTCTTTGGAGTAGAGAAGTCCAAGGTATATTTGATAGTGGTTAAAATTGTTCTGCTTTTGTTGGAGTAGATTATGAGGAAATGGTTTTGGTGACTGAACAGCGAATAACCGGTATGTGTAGATTTATGGTGATTAGCAAAAGAACTAGAAATTATATGAGCTTGAAAATAAATGCAATTGATGTTTATTGGTTATGCTTCTTGGAGGCTGATAGATACAGATTAATTAGAGGAATCGATAAATAAAGAATAAAATACATTGCAGTGATACAAAGAAAGTGCATTCTACTGTAATGTTGTCAATGGGCTAAATATTATCTCTGGGGTAAGCTATTCTATAATGCTTTCAGCACGGAAGAATACGCTTTAAAATAATTATTCTCTTAATACAGTTCCCCTCTTGTTTCCCCACAAACCTGCCCCTAAGTTCTTTAGATGTTTAGAGACATAGTTTTATACAGCACAGAAACAGGCTCTTTGACCCAACTTATCCATGCAGACCAAGTTGCCTATCAAGCTCGTACCATTTGCTTGCATGTAGCTCATATCACTGTAAATCTTTTCAATCTAGGTACCTGTCCAAATAGCCTTTGAATATTGTAGTTCTACTTGCCTTTACCACTTCCTCTGGCAGCTCATTCCATATGCTCACCACCTACTGTCTGAAGAGGTTGCTCCTTGGGTCCCCTTTACACCTTCCAGCCCTCACCTTAAACCTGTGTCCTCTAGTTTTTAACCCTCCTACCTTGGGGAAAAACCGAGTCCACTGACATTATCTATGCTCCTCATGATTTTATATACCTCTAGAACAGGGATTCTTAATCTTTTTTATGCCATGGATGCCTTCTCAGAGTAATGTATTTAAATATATTAAATAAACTACATAGGATTACAAAAGGAACCAATTATATGGAAATGCAGATATCAAAATATAAAAAACCAAATGTGTGATATATGTGCTTCTTTATTAATGCATTAAATTAACACACCGAAGTTCCCAAGGCAGCACTTTCCAGATCCACGACCACTACCATCTAGAAGGACGAGAACAGCAGGTACCAGGGAACACCACCACTTGGAAATGCCCCTCCATTTCACGCACCATCCTGACCTGGAAACATATTGCCATTCCTTCATTGTCGCTGGCTCAAAATCATGGAATTCCCTCCCTAGCAGCACTGTGGGTGTATCTACACCTCAGGGACTGCAGCGGTTCAAGAAGGCAGCTCATCACCACCTTCTCAAGGGCAACTAGCGATGGGCAATAAATGCTGGCTTAGCTGGCGACACCCACATCCCATAAATGAATATAAATAATGACAAGACTATACATTTAAAATACAGGCAAGTTAAAATTAATTTTTATTTTTAAAGACATATTAGTGTGAAGTATATTGTTGCTAAACTTGAATAAGAACATTAAACTGTGGGTGGTCTTTGACAAAGCAATACTTATGTTGGGCATCCAGTTGATTATGATTTTTTGTTTTGTATTGAAAATCCTGATTCGCAAAGGTATGTTGTTACATATGGAATGAAAGCTTCAATAGCTTGCTTTACAAGGTGAGGATAGGCTCCTCTCAAGGAACACCATAATTCTCCATGTGTTTTTGAGTTAAACATTATTTCTGTCAGTTCTGGTAGTTTTCTGTCCTAAGATCAGTGAGTTCATCTTTGGCTAGTTCAACATCTTCGAAACAGTTTATATCAGAAAGGATTGCAGATCCATGGTTTGTGGTAGAGAAGCACTTCATATTCTGCACCCATTTCTTGACAAAGTCTTTTAAAAATGTAATGATTCAGAGACCTGCTTCTAATAAAGTTACTGACTTATATGGCTGTTAACAAAACTTCTGTCAGGGTTGTTGGAAGAGTCTTTGTTGCTATTACATGTCATGTAAAAAACAATGAATGACAGTGACATGAGTGGTTTCCTTTTTCACTGGTAGCAAAACCAGATATATTACCAAGCATCGCAGGAGTTTCATCTGTGCAAAGAATACAAAGTACTTTTATCCAGTCAGTTATGTAAGGCAATTTTTTTAGCATTTCCAAACTGTTGATGGCCTTTATAGTTTACAAAAGGGATTCATAAATTAAGAATTCTTCTTTAATAGCGTCAACATGCCTATAACAAACAAAATCAAGCAGCTGCCTACATGGAGAGATGCCTGTAGTTTCATCCAGCTGTACACTGAATGGCAATTGCGAAGCTGCCAATTCCTCTATAACCTGCTTCAAAATGTAAAAAAAAAATCAACTATCCTGGAGCATATCACATTATTTGATAAGGGAACCACTTCCATTTTTTTCCCTCTGTTCCAGTGCACAAACCAGCTCGATCCTTTTCCAGTGCGCATGGCTTTACTAAAGTCTCTCCAATAGTGTGGTGCTTCTTTCGTTTGGCAATTCATTAAGCAACTTTATAGCATGCTCCAAGAAAAGGTTTTTGTGAAATGGCAAATTCAAGTTTTTGGAAGTGTCCTAACTTTTTTTAAAATTGAACTTTCTTCGCACGAACCCCCCACCCCCACCTTGGCATCTTTAGGTGCATTTTCAGGATAGATAGACAAGATGTGCTCTTTCAGTTTTGCTGGCTTCATACTTCCATTCGCAAGAATTTTTCCACACAATAAACACTGCAGATTTTATGTCCATTAGTGCAAGGGAAACCACATAATACATAGTTTTCATCATACTTCCTTTTCTTTGACATTTCAATATAAATTGGGTCTGCAAAAAATATAAAATAAAGCTAAAATAAAATATTTGATTCAATCAACATTTTTTGAAACTCATTATTTTGTTTTTAAGTAATTTGTTTGATAAATCTGCAAAGAAATAAGTGATCTGTATGTTGATTAAGTGAGGTGTAAGATATTCAAGAAATGTGTTTGCCAATTAAGTAAAATAAGGCAAGTTTTACAATTTATCCAAAGTTTTAACAATCATACTGGCTTTTAGAGACTCAGACACAAGGGTTACAGTAGTAGCTCAGGCATTATGTCCCTCCTTGAATTTGGCTATTGTTGCGCATGGATTTGTGTGGTATTACAAGAGGACGCACGGCTTTATGGAGAGTTAAGAATTCCTATTTGAACCGTCCAAGACTTTAACAAACAATAATCCAAGTGTGATCTCACCAACATCTTGTACAGTTGTAACATGGCATCCCAACTCTTGCACTCAGTGTCCTAACAAATGAAGGCAAGCATGTCACATGCCTTCTTCACCATCTTGTTGCTTGTTTCAGGGAATGACATACGTACCCTAGGTCTCTCTGTTGTTTAACTCTCTCCAGGGCTCTGCCATGTATTCTGTCAACCCTGCCTTGGTTAAACTTCCCAAATGCAACACTTTGCATTTGTCTAAGGTTAACTCCATGGCCCACTTTCCTAATTGTTCTGGAATTTTTATTAAAAGTTCATATTTCATCTTCTTCCACTGCTCAATTGTAATAACTTGCAACATTAAGAATGTATTATTTTCTTCTCGTCTCAAATTTTCAGAGGTGCCTGAAATCCATACTCAAAAGCAGACAAAATGGAATTGTAAACTCAAAAACATTTATATTTGAATATACAACAGCAAATCAGCAATAAGCTCTTTGGCAGTGAATGTAACAAAAGAAAAGTAGATTTTAGCTACACACACAAAATGCTGGTGGAACGCAGCAGGCCAGGCGGCATCTATAGGGAGAAGCGCTGTCGACGTTTCGGGCCGAGACCCTTCGTCAGAACTAACTGAAAGGAAAGATAGTAAGAGATTTTAGCTGCTGCTTTAAACTCTACTTAAACTATAAATACTGACGACTATTGTTGTTTAAAGAGTATCTTAGAACTTTGTGATTCAAAAATTATGTGGTAACTTCTGCTGAACCTATGCCAAAGTATGAGGAATAATGTGTGATTCTCCATATAAGGATGAACTGACTAGAATCTCATGTTAGCTTATTGCATATCTATTGGATGATTTCCAGCACAAATATCATATAACATGGGAATAATTTACTTGGGTACTTGAAAACTAATGACCTGCCCTTAGAAGACCAACTTTGGCTGAAGGTGGCAGTAGTTGTCTGGAAGAACAGCTGGCATGTAGTAAAATGTTTGGATCACTGAATTCACTGCCAGACAGCAACACAATCTTGCTTATGTCTTTTAATGCACTACTTTAAAAATGTCTTCTAATGGAGGATTTGTCACAGGCTGATATCCAAAAATGGGTAAAAGCTATATTCAGTATGAATCAGAAGAAACTCATCATTTAAGTGACAATGACTTGTAAATACTGTACTTTAAGGAAACTGATCAAAGGAAATGGGAGGGAACATTAATAAAATGTCTTGAATCATATGGAGGCCTGTAGATTAGCATTTCAAAATTTCAGTTACTTACATGGGTGTGGCATGGTAACTTTATTTGTGGAAACCAGCATGTCTTTTTTTCGCTCATTGAACAAGAACCATATATGTAACCCTACACTTTTCATCAGTACTAATGTGCGATTCTGCAAAACAATTCTACCACCAACTTCTCAATCTTAAAATCTTTTGTCCTTTAAGCAAACTAGAATATTTAACAAAGCACTATCTTTCAGGATACTTCACATCAGCAATTTAACAAAGTTTATCTTTCTTAAACCAAATGGCACATCCAGTAGACCTGATATCTCACACTCCATTGCCATATTCAATCTTGACCTCTGGTGCTGTTTGTGTGGAATTTTTATGTTCTGCCTCTGACCATGTAGGTTTCTTCTAGGTGCACCGTTTTCCTCCCGCATCACAAAGACAAATGGCTTGATGGGTTAACTGGAATAATAAATTGCTTCCACTGTAGACGAGTTGGAGAATCTAGGTGGTCTGATAGGAGTGTCATGAGCCATAACTGTGCCCAGGATAGATCTTCAAAGATGTTGACACCCACAAGCATGATGTCACCCTTTACACTGCTAATCTTTTGATGAGGACTGGTGTGTCTTCCCTCGACTTCCCTTTCCTGAAGTCCAGAATCAGTCCCTTGGTCTTTCTGACATTGAGTGCAAGGTTGTTGTTGCAACACCATATGTCCTTTTTCATTGAACTGTGATATTTGAGAGAATATTAGAAATTATGGCTAATGTCTTGTTCAAATACCTAGATTTCAAGAAGCATTTGCTCTTGAAGTTGTAGACGAATTAGACAAATAAGGCAAAAAAAATTGGAAGCAACTTCAGAACTGAGACCTTGGGAAGTCAGAATTGGAGGAGCACTGCCACATTAGAAAGTCATAGAGCTATAGAGAAATTTAAAAATGGATGTATTGCCTAATTAGGAGCCAGTGAACAAAAATTGGTGCAACTGTAGCAGAATCTTGGTGGGTGAGATGACAAGGGCAATAAATACATGTTTGAAAGTTTCATCAACAGATTGTTTGTTGCAGTGATTGCAAGAGCAGAAAGGGATAATACCATCCAGGTAGAAGAGGGCAACTTTAGATTTGGACAGAATATATGGTCAAGGCTCAATTCGCATTCATACAGGGTGCTAAGGTTGTAAATAATCTAATTCAGTTTTGGAATGTAACCAGAGAAAGGATGTAGGTTATGGCTGTGGAATAGAGTTTGTTACAAAGATCAATGTAAAGACTTTGTTCTTCCTAATATTTAAATTTTAAAAATTCAATTGTGAACATTAGGGAAGTATCGTATGTTGAAATGGTTGGAGAGAAGTTGAAGAGCAAGTAGACAAAGGTGTCAATGTTGTAATGTAGACACAGGTGTCAATGTTTTGACAAAGATCACATGAATGAGTAATATTGAGAGCAATTAAATGATTTTATAGACAGCAACAAAATATGGTACAGCTTAATTATGTTTTGTATGAAAACATTGGAAGGGGTTTGTGTGGTTAACTATTGATAGTGAGAGCAAGAGCAAAAAGATCAACTATACATTCATGAAGCATGTCCTTTGTAAATGTAAAGTGGATTATTTGAAAATTTTAGAACAGAAAAATATAATTTGAGTTTTCCCAACATTAATGGGTGGGAAAGACTGACATAACTTTGGAAGATGAAAATCCTTCAGGGATTTTGGACAGGAAAGAAATTGTGCAGGTATAGTCATGTGGAAGTAAGCTGCTTTTTATTTCTCCAGGACACGGCAGCTGATAACAGCTTTGAAAGGGAGTGTGGGGGTACTAACTGAAGAGATCATTACCAACATGAGCTAACTGGCATGTTTGGGAGTAATAGGCTGGTTTACAGACAATTAGTTGGAACTAATATTGGGGAAGTGGGAGATGGGTTTCCTGGATAGGATGAATTTGAAGAAGAATGGAGGTGGGGAGAAACCAAGTACAGGCTGGAGGGACTAATATATGCAGTTTTGGTGAAGTAAATTCAGAGTTTTATTTTTGCATTCAAAACTGATCTTGATTAAATATAGCAGAGGACAGAATCTGATATAGTAATGCAAGAAATATATACCCGGACATTTTGTAGGTTTTCCTTTGACTTCTCTAGGATCTGTTGTGGCTGGCCAGAGATTAAATTGCTCTTAAAATTTAACACAATGATCCACCGCTACAGTGCAGTTGGGGTGTTCAGTCCCACAACTCCGTGCCAGCCATGATCCTCCATCTGAATCCGTCCAGTTGCCTGCGTTTGATCCATTTCCCTCTCTTCTCACGACTTCCAGCAGGCAGGTGGTGCAGGAGTCTCAGGTCCCATGTCACCAGGTTCAGGAACAGTTGTTATCCTGTAACCATTAGGCTCCTGAACCAGCACAAGTGGGTTAACACTTGCCTTGACACTGAACTGATTCCACATCCTGTACAAAACAGAAATCTACAGCACAATGTTGTGTTAACAGTGTAACCTACTCTAGAAACTGCCTAGAATTACCCTCCATTTTTCCAAAGTTGCATGTACCTATCTAAGAGTCTCTTAGAAGACCCTTTTCTATCTGCCTCCACCACCGTTGCAGACATTCCATGCACCTACCATCCTGACATTCCCCCTGTACCTTCTTTCAAGCACCTTAAAACTAGGCCACCTTGTGTTATCCATTTCAACCCTGGGCAAAGGCTTCTGGCTCTCCGCACGATAAACTCACTTTCAGGGACTCTGGCTTTGTTTTTTTTCCTCCATGGACTATTGTTTTTCTTTGTTTTCCTGTGGCTGCCTGCAAGAAAATGAACTTCAAGGTTGTATATGATGTATGTACTTTAAAAATAAATTTACTTTGAACCTCTGCTTAACTTACATCAATTCATCATTGCCACCTGGGAAAAAATTTATTGCCTAATTTTATTAATGTTGCTACAGAAGAAATTTCCTCCTAATATTTGAGTGAAGATTATGGAGGGGACACTCCAATAGAAAAATCTGATCACTGAAATATGTAAACTTTACACAGAAGATCTGTTCTTGGACGCGAGTTGGAAGGGTTAATGACACAATTGTGACCAAAATGGTAAATACTTTGATTTTTAAGATCACTCTTTTCCACAGAACAAATTACATTTGTTCTTTTGAGAAGAAATTTTAAAAAGTGAAGATGTAGTACCTGGCAATTTTGCAGATAAGAAGGAATTCTGAAGACAGGCAGTGAGCAAGAGTGTGGTCAAAGAACCTCCAAGAGGACCACAAACTTGTCATGCTTTGGAGGCTTGCTCTGGCTCTTGGTAGGGTCACCCATACCAAAAAGGTTAAAGGATAGAGGCCAATCAAAGAGTGGTCCACTGGTCCTCCAGGTTTGGGGTTTCAGCTCAGGGCTAAAAACCCTGATTGGTAAAACAAAACTTATGGAAACAGCAATGAAAAATCCTTCCACATCTGAGTGGCCAAGGACAGACAGATGGAAGACCTTCATTGCTGCCCTAAATGGCACTGGCATTACGGGCATTAAGTGAGTAAGTGGTCAAAGAAAAAGATGTCAGTACCTTTAGAACTCAATTATGTGCTGAAAAAATTGGATTGAGGAAGAGGTGACAGGCAGGTGAGAAGACATAACCAGCCAGGAGAGGAGAAAAAATATACTTTACCAGAAGGAGAAATGATATTCATGCTATCAGGTTGGAGGCGACACAGATGGAAAATAAGGTGTTGCTTCTCCATGCCTGAGGACAGCCTCATAGTGGCACAAGAGGCAGCCTTGGACCAACATGTCAAAACAAGCACAGAAATTGGAATTAAAATGTTTGGCCACCGGAAGTTCCACTTCTGACTAATGGAATGAATGTGCTGGATGAAGCAGTTTACACTGGGTCTCACCAATGTAGAGGAGGCCACAGGGGGAGCACCAGACACAATAGACGACCCCAGCAGGTTTGTAGGTGAGGTGTTGCTTCACCTGGAAGGCCTTGAATGGAGGAAAGGCAGGAGTAGCATTTTGGCCACCTGCAAGGATATGTGCCATGGGGAGGTAAAGATGTGTTTGGTGGTAGGTTCCCTTTGATGATGTCAGAAGTAGTGGAGAATGAAGTGTTCGATGCAGAGGCATATATATTGAATGCTCAATTATCAGATTATCACAATAGGACATTACATTTACCAAACCATCAACAGAATATGGGATGGTTCGTTATACTATGTAGGTAATCAGCTGGATCCAGAAATAATTGCAACTCTTTATAAGGCAACTAATTACCATAATCAGTTTATGGTTGGGGTAACACAGACATCAACATTTTCAGCAATTTGTGTTCAATCTTTCTTTCTCGAAGTTAGAAGTGCCATACATCTCTTTGAAAGCTTCCCAAGGCAAACTATACAAGCAACAGATGCATATAATTAATAATCCTGAATCATTAGAACACATATTATTCATACTTCTGACACTGTATAATACATTACTCATATGACAACTTTCAGCTAAATGTCATTAAAAAGTCTATGAAAAGAATCAAATTAATTCTACATCAATCTCATCTTTATGTTACATTTGAGCAAATGATTGTATTAATATGGAAAATGGAGATTCATGCTGATAGATCTACTAGACCATATCTGCTGTACGCCCTAGCATTCATTCCAATTATTGGAGGATAGTACATCATTCTCTCATGAAGGCTGTGGATATCTTCATTTGTCATATTATCTTCCACAGGTGAGGATTATTGTGTCTTGCAGGCTCTATGTAAAATTTAAATTTATGTTGCCATAAAACTTGAAGTTACACATAACAGAAAGTTGTTCATTCTCTGATTTAAGATCTGTCACTAATGAGGCATCAGGAAAAAGTAGTTCCATGAAAGCTTCCAAGCTCACTAAAAAAAGGCAATCCCTGACAAATAACATTTAGTTGGAACTAGGTACTGAAGGTTGCAGAATGAAGTGATTTGAACACATCTGCTTTCCCTCTTTGTTCCTCAGCATTGCACTCTCCATTACAGGTGTGATACACTGAGGATTCTCTATTTTTTTCTAATAAAGAGACAAATTGGTCAATAATTTTTGTCCCTGCGAAGTTTCTGACAAAGATATGTTTCAAACAAAATGTACGAAAAGAATATTTCTGCTGAAACCATTTTTCATCAACATTAGTTTCAAATGTCAATGAACGAAGCACGTTGGTGAGATATAGGGAATGTTGCAACTTTGAAACTCAAGATCTAGTGGCTGAGGGAAATATATTATCTAAGGGACAGAAAGCAGAAAATTGTGATGGATTCCAGTTCTTAGAATGCAATGGTGTCCCTCAAAACACCTCACTGATATTCACTATACTAATCTGCTAGATCTGGATCATTCATCACAATTTGCACATCCTATCAGTGATAATGTCAAGTTTTTAAGTGGAAGCATTCATTATTCAGGACCAAGTAATATTACATCTTTTTCATCTGAAAATCAACTATTATCAGATTGTAATGAAAGCATCTAATCATGTACTCTGGAAACAATTGGTTTCTTACAGCCAGTGTTCAGGTATTTTTTTGATTTTTCTTTGTGGATAATTTAGAAAGTTTAAATCTACACAACAAAGCAGTGAGAAGCAGAGTATTTTCAGCTCCATGGCTTTCTGAGAATATTTGATATTCCTCAAACCTAAACATTTTTCATTACCCTGTGTGTTAAAATAATTTCACAATCAAACAGATGTATGTTTAAGTACTTAGTTTTGTTTATCAGTAAAATAATGCTTTAATTACCAGCATATTAACATCAGTCTCAGTTAATTCTATTTGCTTGGATCTGCCTATTATGCTTTTGCCTGGTCTCTGCTGTGAAAGAATTTTAAAGCTATTAGTTGTTTGTCAATCTCAAGCACCTCTGATCTTATGTTCTTTTACACATAACGAAAACAGTTGTGTACTAAAATGGCAGAACCTGTCTAAAAATAGAAATTAATTAGCAACCCACTGATTATTCTGACAAAATTTGGCTGCTAATTACAGTTTTGACAGAAGGAGAAGACATCACTCAAAGAGTCAGATGCACAGTAATTACTTAATAGCCTGGCACAAAAATATGCAAC
This sequence comes from Hemitrygon akajei, assembly GCF_048418815.1. Classification (NCBI taxonomy): domain Eukaryota; kingdom Metazoa; phylum Chordata; class Chondrichthyes; order Myliobatiformes; family Dasyatidae; genus Hemitrygon; species Hemitrygon akajei. The sequence goes on from NC_133126.1 coordinate 132,064,844, forward strand.
TAAGATGCTAAATACAAAATAAAACACATTTTACATTTAAAAAAAAACGAATCTGATAATTCAGACCTTTGACAAACTTTACCAATTAGAACTTTCAGAAGGGCTGCACTGAATGAAAATTGCTGCTTTTGTACCCTATGGGTTGATCCTTATTTATATTCCTGGCAGTTTTGGCACAAATCCACATAAGAAAATTAGGAACACCCACAGCTTGAATTGAACTCTATGTTTAACTGCTGCTGTCAAATCCACCAATAGAATGTATAGGTATTTCCTCTGTTTATCAGATATTTCTCCGAATCCTACACTAATAAACCAGATCATTTGTGATTCTGGTCATTTCCTAAGCTTGCCTCTGGCAGTGTCCACTTGTCAGCATTAATCTGCTACAGACAGAACAGGGGGGAAAAAAAAAAATCACTATACCTGGGAGTTTTCTCTGGATGTAGAGAGGGCACAACAGCAATTAGAGCTTAGATGGTGAATTGTACATCTCTGCTGCAGAAGACTCCAATAGCCTACTGGCTGCTTGCCACAATTTGAAGTCATTTCACTATTTTAAAAATGTCTCAGATAGTCACTTACAAAATGTTCCCAGCTAAATTTCCCCCACCACCACTACATGCTGTTGCTGGACTCCGGTCTCCCTTTCCCCACCACCACTGTCCACTAGCACCTCCAGGCTGAGACTTTACATGCTGCTGCTAGACCTCCAGTCTCCCCTTCCCCCACCACCACTCTGCAACCTTGTGTCTCTTAGACCCCACTATCACCTCTTGGGTCCTCAGCGCTATCTTCATCCCACTCCACCTTCCCTGAACACCCCAACCCTCCTCTCTATTTTGACACCACCAGCTGCCTTCCCCCCTCCAATCCCATTTCTAATCCTTGCCACGTCTTTCCCATTCCTTCTGATCTTCCCCTGAGGCAGAATGTTCTGTCCTCACCTTTGACCCCCTTGAATTCCACACCTGCCACAACATCGAGCTGTTCTTCCATTGCCTCCATCTCCCAGCCCACTTCTTTGGCAAGGATTACACTCCCCACACTGATGACCCCTCCCTCTCTTCTTGGACATCCCACTCTGGTTCTCTGCCTGCTCTCAATCTTTTCATCTCAAATTGCTGAAAAGACATTGTCCATCTTGATTTCAGCACTCCTCTCATCTCCTCCAGCTGTCATATGACAGGCATTGGGAGTGGACCCAAAAGCAAGACACAGACACTGAACTATCAGGAACAGGACTAGGCATGAGAAGGAAGCAAGGGAAGTGAGGAAGAAAGGACACTGGACACAACAAAGGCCCCAGACAAGACAAGGATCCCAGGCCTGAGCTAGGACTTGACAAGGATAGCGGAACCAGGATATGGAACTGGGAACTAGGAGCCTGGGCTTGGACTCCAAGCCAGAGACTGGACAAGGACACAGAACCTGGGTCTTGACTCGGGCTCAGACTCCAGAACCAGGTGAGAACAAGACATGGCTACAGGTCAAGGAGAGGCACAGGACTACACACAAGACTCCTGGACAGGACAAGTGAACCCCAGCACAGGACATGGGAATCCTAGCACTAGGCTGGGCAAGGTGAGAACACAGAACTCTGGTTGAGGGAGAGACATGAACATGGAACACCAAGCCAGGACCCCTCCTTGGGTACAGGACATAGGGCTGGGACACATTACTCAGAACACTGAACACAACAAGAGTTCCCAACACTAGGTAGCAGCAAAACAGCAAGACCTACCTAGCAAAGATATGGACACAGACAGATCCAGACAAGGCAAGGCAAGGCCCCAGACACAGGTTGCAGGGTAAGGCTTCAGAGGGAAGGAAGGGAACAGTCCAGCCTCAGGGTAACAACAATGATGGCCTGGCTTACCCAATAGAGGCAAGAACAAGGAGGGACAGATCCCACCATAGGGTAATGGCAAGGACAGCCTGACTTACCCCACAGAGGCAAGGGCAGGATACCAACAGGAAAAACCTACACAACAGCAAGGACAGGATACTGACAAGACAAACCCAGGGCCACTTATATTCCCAGCCCCAAGACGAGAATCAGGTGCCTATGATTAAGCCGAAATGAGACAAGGGAACACCAGAAGACCCGGAGTCTGGAGTCCATGGACCGGACTGTGAGCCGGAACGCAGACTTCACGACCATGACACCAACCTTACCCACTCTGAATGCACTGCCCCTCAATCTCTCTGCACCAATGCCAACCTTACTATCAAACCTGCAGACAAAGGGGTGCCATTGGAGTGTGGCGCACTGCCCCCTACCTTGCTGAGGCCAGGCAGCAACTGCAAGACACCTCCTCATACCTACTGCTCAAAGAGAATTCCACTCTAGATCATCAGAAAATTGTCTCCGACATCATCACTGATGCCATCCTCTCTGGAGAACTCCCATCCACTGTCACCAAACTTAGTTCCTTTACCCTGCACTGCTCGCCTTTCCCTCCTCCCCAATGATCCACAAACCGGACTGTCCAGGCAGGCCTATTGTTCTGCCTGCTCCTGCCCCACTGAACTCATGTCCTCATATCTCAATTCCATTCTATCCCCCTTGGTTCAGTCACTTACCAACTACATCCGTGCCACTTCTCGTGCCCCTGATCTCCTCAGTAACTTTCAATTCCCTGGCCCTGACCACCTCATCTTCACCATGAATGTTCAGTCCCTATACATTTCTATCCCCTGCAAGGAGTTGGTACATTCTCTCTGTGACTGCGTGGGTTTCCTCTGGGTGCTCCGGTTTCTTCCCATAGTCCAAAGATGTATCAGTTTGTAGGTTAATTGGGCATAGTTATTTGTCCCATGATTAGGCTAGGATTAAAAATTTGGAGGATTGCTGGAAGGGCCTATTCCCCACTGTATCATAATAAATAAATAATCAAGAAGGCCTCAAAGCTCTCCGCTTCTTTCTTGAAAAAAGAACCAACCAAATCCTCTCCACCATCACCCTCCTCCATCTGGCAGAACTGGTCCTCACCCTCAACCATTTTTTCTTCAGCTCCTCCCATCTTCTCCAAACTCAAGGGATAGCCATGGGCACTCACATGGGCCCCAGCTATCCTTGACCTCTTCGTTGGCTGCATAGAACAGTTCATGGTTTGAAGCCTTCCCTGATTATACCCCTCAACTCTTCCTCGCTACATTGATGACTGTATTGCCACTGCTTCATGCACCCATGCTGAGCTCATCAATTGTATCAACTCTGCCTCTGGCTTCCACTTTGCCCTTAAATTTACCTCGTCCATCTCTGACACCACCCTCCCCTTTCTCAACCTCTCTGTCTCCATCTCTGGAGACAAACTGTCAACCAACATTTTTATAGGCCTACTGATTCCCATGGTTACCTCGACTATCCCTCTTCCCACCCTATCACCTGTAAAAATGCTATTCCCTTTTCTCAGTTTCTTTGTTTCTGCCACATCTGTTCCCATGATGCGGCTTTCCATTCCAGAACATCAGAGATGTCCTCCTTCTTCTAAAAGCAGGTCTCACCATTGATGCTGCCCTCTCCTCCATTTCCCGTACATCTGTGTTCACCCCGTCTTCCCACTGTCATAATAGTGATAGAGTTCCTCTTGTCCTTATCTACCTCCCCTTGAGCATCCGCATCCAAAACATCATTCTCCATGACTTCAGCCATCTCCAAAGAGATCTATTTGTCCCTCTCCACCAATTTCCTCCTGGCACTTATCCCTTCAAGTGGCCAAAGTGCTACAGCTGCCCGTACACCTCCATTTAGGCCTCTAGACAGTCCTTCCAGCTGAGGCAACACTTCTCCTGCAACTCTGCTGGGGTCGTCTAATGTATCTGGTGCTCCCGATGCGGACTCCTTTACATTGGTGAGACACCTCATAAATTGGAGGAATGCTTCATCAAGCATCTGCCACAAGTGGGACTTTCTGGTGGCCAAACATTTTAATTTCCATTTCCATTCCTGTTTTGACATGCAAGTCCACGGCCTCCCCTTGTGTCAAGATGAGGCCACCCCCAAGATGGAGGAGCATACCTTATATACTGTTTGGGTAGCCGCCAACCTGATGGCATGAATATCGATTTCTCTTTCTGGTGAACATATTTGCCCCCTTCCTCTATTCCCCACTCTGACCTTTTACCTCTTCTCATCTGCCTATTACTTCCCCCGGGTCCCCTCCTCTTTCTATTTCTCCAGCCCTTGACTTTCCTACCCAGTTGGTGTCACCTGTCACCTTCCAGCTAGCCTTCTTCCCCTCCTCCCACCTTTTTATTCTGGCATCTTCACCGTTCCTTTTCAGTCCTGAAAAAGTGTCTCATCCCAAAATGTCAACAATTTATTCATTTCCATTGACGCTACCTGACCCACTGAGTTCCTCCGGCATTTTGTGTGCTTTGCTTTGTATTTCCAGCATCTGTAGACTTTCTCATGTTTTTAGGATAATAAAAAGTATGACAGGAGTAAAATATAAAAATATGAAAACAAGTTCGCAAGGTGGAAATAGATTAAATATATAAATTGAGAGAACTCTCAAAAGAAGCAAAAATTATACCTGCATTTATTTATTTGCTCAGGCTCAATAACCTGACTCGGGTTGTGCTTCTTATGACGCATGTCCCTGGTGTACTCAAAGTGCCTTTAGGTCATCTGCTTGGCATGTCTGTCTTCCATTGCTCGACTCGGTGGCAACTGCAGAGCAGGGAGTGAGATGTCATGTTTTGGATGCCAAGCTGAGATGAAAAGTGAGTAAAAGACTGGTTCTCTATAGAACCACCAGTTAAAGCTGAGTATAATCCAATCCAATAATCCATTTCATAAATACAATGTTTAAGTGGCTTTATGAACAGATATCTACTTTCAAAAAATAGGAGAATTTAACATGTTTATTTTATTACTCTTCACCACACTGTTTATTCTTAGGATGACAATCCACCATCAAAACATTTCCAAATATTGTTTTGTTAAGTGCGGTGCAAAAAGACGCGAGTTATCTCAGCATCCAATTTTCACATATTTTGCAATGGCAAAGCATTGCGCCTCATCCAGACTTCTCAGCTGAAACTAGGTCTCACCATCTGGATCTAAACATGTGCTCTGCCAGTATGCATCGTACTAATTTGACACAATGAAGTGGTATGCTGCTGAGTTGATGCCTTTCCTTTCATATTCATTCAGGCCTGAAATTATATTTCACTGTTTCCTGTTTTTTTAAAATCAAGAATTACACACAAGGTCACTTGATTCTGAAATATGCATAAAATTGTTATCATTCATGGATCTCAAGTTAGAAGATTTTTTAAATCCTTTTTTTCTTACTCTTGAACCCTAGGATGTGGATGAAATCTTTTAAACCTCACACAAGGTTTACCGGAGGACAACCTCATCATTGTTATCACCTGCATCTGTCCTCCAGTACCTTCTGTACTTCTGCATTGTGGTGCACAGGCATTGAAACCAGGATTGCATTGACACTTATACTGGGGTTAGCTGTCCAATTAACCATCAGAATCATCCAGTGTGATGATGTCAAAAATTGAAAGGCATGGTCTGGTTGTATCGTCACTACAGTCAGAGTTCTCTAATCACATACTTTTCCTCACTTAAAGTTGCTGTAACACATGAATGTGAATAATAAGAATTAGCCTCATAAATACTCTGCCTATTGTCTCAACTGAAAGGGGCATAAGTTACACAAAGCTCAGTGATATTAAATTAGCATAATTGGCTATTGTATCTGGCATGATAGTATAATGATAGTTACTGGACCAGTATCAGGTGACCCAGTATTTCAGAGTGAAGTAATGAGCTTAAATTCCACTTTACTAGTTAGGGCATTTAAATTCAAAAAATTAACTTGATGAACTACTAAGAATATTCCAACTGACTATTCTATAAACTCATTTGGTTCACTAATGTTCTTCATTAAGATAACCTGCTGTCTTTAGCTGGTTTGGTTTGTGATCCTGAACACAGTGAAGTGGTGGACTCCTAGCTGCTTTCTATGCTGGAATTCAAATAGCAATATATTCTCATTAATTATTTGTCATTTGAATCAAGTCATATATCAAAGTGAATTCACATAGGAACGGTTGAAACAATTGTTCGAAGCTTAATCATATGTCAGAAGACTTCGGTTAATACTAGATATTGAGCTTATTATAATGAGAGCATTGACTTGATTCAATACAGAAAGAATTATGCAATGAAAATGTATGACCCAAAATTAATGTATGTCCTAATGCCTATAGTATAACTATTATGAATTGTTTAGGTTAAAGAGGCTAACCCTGATTTTATCTAATATAACATTTAACTATAAATGATAGTTACTGTTAGAACATACAAAGTACTGGAACAACTCTGCAGGTCAAGCATCATCTAGGAAGGGGAATAAAAAGTCAACATGTCAGGCTAAAACCCTTCATTAGGACTGGAAAGGAAGGGGAAGGAGTACAAGCTGGCAGATGATAGATGAAACCAGTTGATAGGGGAAACTAAGTGCATAGGGTAGGGGTGGTGAAGTAAGAAGCTGAGAGGTAATAGGCGGAAGAGGTAAAGGGCAGAAGAAGAAGGAATTTGTAAGGAGAGTACGGTGGCCAATGGGAGAAAGGGAAGGAGGAGGGGCACCAGAGGGAATTGATGGGCAGGTGAGGAGAAGAAAGCGGTGAGAGGAAGTCAGAATGGGGAATAGAACATAAGAGAAGTGTCACGACCTCAAGTCATCAATAGAGTATTCTAAGAGCTCTGAGATTTTTTTTGCTGTTGTTTTTCTTTGTATTCTCTATGTTTTATTAATTATAATTATTCTGTATTGTTGTCCTTTTGGTTTTTTATGTGTTAGAGTTCAGTCTTCTCTACTTTACATTTAAGTTGTATTTGCCCTTGAATACTTCCAATTAATTCTCGTTGAGACTTTGCAGGTGTCTAATTAAGTATCCTTGGACTTTTGTCTCTTATCTGAACGGTTACGTGTAAGCTTGATAAGAGTCTGGAGATTTAATTACCGGTAGCTGAGCATGGATTGGAGAGGATGCAAAGGGGTTGTGCTTACACTTCAGGGGTTGGTGGTCCTGATCCTTGCTTAGAGTAGTTGTGGCTGAGTTATCCAAGACCTTGTAAGTTCTACTGTTTTGTTTTGTCTCCTTTGTTAATACGATTCCTAGCTTTGTTTAACCTTCTGAGTCTCTGTGTAATTCTGCACTTGGGTCTAAAGATACAGTGTGACATGAAGGGGGGTGGGGGAGGAAGTGCTGGAAGTTAGAGAAATTGTTGTTCATGCCTTCAGGTTGGAGGCTACCTCGATGAAATACGAGGTGTTGCTAGTTCAATCTGAGAGGTGGTCTATCATAGCAGTAGATGTGGATATAGACTAATGTGTAGGAATGGGAACAGTGAGTCGAATTGAAATGGGTGACTATTGGAAAATCTCACCTTTTGGTGGACAGAGTGAAGGTGCTCAATGAAGCAGTCCCCCAATCTATGTTGGGCCTTACTGATGTAGAGGAGGCTGTACTGGGAGCACCGGATACAATAGATGACCCCAACAGGCTCACAGGTGAAGTGTCACCTTACTTAGAAGTACTGTTTGGGGTCCTGAATGATGGTGAGGGAGGAGGTGTCAGGACAGGTGTATCACTTGCCCTGCTTGCAGGGCTAATGATAGGAGGGAGATCAGTGGGGGATGGATAAGTAGACAAGGGAGTCATGTAGTGAGCGATCACTGCAGAGAGTGGAGTGAGAGAAAGATTTGTTAAGTGGTAGGGCCTTGTTCTAGATGGTGGAAATTACAGAGAATGATGTGCTGGAAACAAAGGGTCATGGTGGGGTAAATAAGGGCAAGAGGAACTTTATTCCTGTCATGGCGGTGGGAGGATGGGGATGAGGGCAGATTGTGGAGGAATGTGAGTGAGGGCAGCATTGATGGTGGTGGAAGAGAAGCCCTGTTCTTTGGAGAAGGAAGGCATCACAGATGTTCTAGAATGGAAAGCCACATTCTAAGGAGAGATGTAGAGGAGATGGAAGAACTGAAAGAAGGAACAACATTTTTACAAGTAACAGGGTGGAAGAGATGTAGTCAAGAGATCTGTGTGAGTCAGTATGTTCAAAAAAAATTATCAGTAGATAGTTTGTCTCCAGAGTTAATTGCTGTCCTAACTAGAATTGGAACTTTTTAGCTTTACATTGGCAAGTAGCTCCTTCCCCACTACTCACTATTTGGCAATCAAACTCTGCCAAGACTTTTCAGTGCAACTTGGTAGCTGAAGAATGAGAGATCTCTAGCTGAAGAAATCATAGATGGTCTTTCCTAGGATCTTTGGCTCAATCTGAGACACTTGGTGTTTGGGAGATGGATTTGTTTAACCTTGTTCTTAGCCCAAAACACCACTTACAAGGCAGTGATTGAAGCCGGATGGTCCTACTTTTTGGATAAAAATTAAACATTTCTTTAAAATATTTCAAACCAACACTTTCTCCTAAATGATTAATATGGAATTTCATATGAAGTTTCTCAATGTTGTTCCTTTTAACCTTGGATAGGCTGGTAAGTGTGGTGGACCTTACTTCAGAAAAGAGCCAAGATGAGCAATGTCACCAAGGATTTCTATGTCAATAACCTGTGAATTGATGCTGTCAGCACATACATGGAGGCAAATTACAGGGTACCAACTTGTAGTCTCATCATGCATTAAATTAGGCCTGTTGACAATTACCATCAAGCACCCATCTGCTGCCTACATTCAATTTTCAGTGAGTAACCGCCGTACCAACTCCAATGTCTTTGGGATGTGGGAGGAATCTGGAGCACCCAGAGGAACAGCATTGAAACTTCTCACAGACTGTGCCAGAAGTCAGGATTAAGTACAGGTTATTCCAGCTGTTGGCTAGGATCAACCTACTGTACTATACTCAATCAGAACTTCATTGGACAGTGAGCAATGTATTTTACAGTTGCAAACTATTGAAGGATCATAACAGGATGCCCATTTTAAAAGTTATTCAATGTTTCATCTCCAGTTTTCTTTACGTACTGTTTATTATCCATCTGTCAGATTTTTGTGACTTTGACATGTGTTTTCACGGGGAGGTGTTACTGTATAAATAAGTTATTTTAGTCACTGCTCAGTAAACAGTGGAATCTCATTCAGTTACTATTTAAAAGATTGATTTAATATTTTAATTGTTCAGAAAAGTTTGTTCCTGTGTGTAACAAATTATGTTGCAAACTTTTGTGAGAGGTCTTGCAGCTTCAGGAAATCGATCACTGAACTCGATATGTCACAACCACGTACTCTGCACGTCCTTGCAGGCGGGCTGTGGAATGGGTTCAGCAATCACACTCGTGAGTATGCATGTTCCAGTCAATTAGTGTTTAATTTTGAAGTTTTTAACTCTCCCCAACCCCCCCCCCCCCCCACCAACCCATTCCAGTCTTGTCAAGACAACCAAATGCATAGCAATGCCTGTGCTTCCTGCTTACCTTCGTCCGTGTTCTGGGAAAGAAGACTGCCATTTTGATTGACACTGTAAAGGAGTGATATTCATTTAGTATTCAGTTGCTGCTTCCTAGCTACAGTCTCAGTGTTGGCTTTTAGATTTAGAGTTTTACTTAATGGCCCTGTTGGCCTAGCATTTATTATTTTTCCTTTAGTTCTGCACAGTTCTTATTAAAAGTCAGTGAACTGTTCATCTGCTTCAGTGTCTCTCCCTCTACACTTGGAGTAAAACTGCATACTTGTCTCACAATGTGAACAGGGAATTTAGTGATACAAGTCCAAGAGGCAGATTTCTGATCTGTGGAGTTTACCAATTGCTGATGCAAGAAAGAATAAAAGCAGTAGACTGAGGGAAAGACTCAAAGTACATCTATATCAACGTAAATATGTCACCATGTACCAATCTGAGATTTATTTTCTTGTGGGCACTTTCAATAAATCCAATAACCATAGTAGTATCAATGAAAGACCGCACCTACAGACAATAAGTAGTGTGGAAAAGACAACAGACTGCAAATACAAAAACAAAATTAGTAATATTGAGAACCTGAGCTGAAGAATCCTTGAAATAGAGTCCATAGGTTGTGGGAACAGTTCACTGAGGCAAGTGAAGTTTTCCCCTTTGGTTCCAGAGCCTGATGGTTGATGAGTAGTAACTGTTCCTGAACCTGTTCCCATGAGTCCTGAGTCTCCTGTGCTGCTTCCCTGACAGCAGCAGTGAGAAGAGGGCATGGCCTGGGTGTTGTGGGTCCATAATGTTGGATGCTGCTTTCCTGAGAGTACTCTGTGACCATTTACCCACAATGGTCTGGGCTGTATCCATTACTTTTTGTAGGATTTTCCATTCGGGGCATTGGTATTTCCATACCAGGCTGTGATACAGCCAGTAAATATTCTCCAAGACACATCTATAGAAGTTTGTCCAAGTTTTGGTTGTCATGCGGAGCCTTTGCAAGCTTCTAAAGGAGCAGAGGAGCTGCCGTGCTTTCTTCATAATTGCATTTCTGTGCTGGACCCAGGACAGGTCCTCTGAAATGATAACAATGAGAAATTTAATGTTGCTGTTCCTCTCCATCTCTGAGAACTGTCTCAAAGGTCTCTAGTTTTCTCCTCTGAATTCAATAATCAGCTCCTTGGTTTTGCTAACTTTGAGTAAGAGGTAGTTGTTTACACCACTCAGCTAGAGTTTCAATCTCCCTCACGTTGATTCCTGATCACCTTTGATTCAGGCTACAACTGTGGTGTCATCAGTAAACTTGAGTATGGCAATGGAGCTGTGCTTAGCCACACTGTCATAAGTGTAAAGTGAATAAAACAGGGGGCTAAGCATACGGCCTTGTGGTGCACCTGTGCTGATGGAGATCATGGAGGAGATGTTGTTGCCAATCCAAACTGACTAGGGTCTGCAAGTAAGGAAAGTGAGGATCCAATTGCACAAGGAAGTATTGAGGCCAATGCTAGTTGAGTGAATATTGTTTTATTTACATATAGTAGATATCACTGGTACTGCTAGCACTCCTTGCCAATCCCTAAATGCACCTGATTTGTAGAGGTGTTCAAGAGTCAACAGTGATGGAAGGCTTGGGGTAACATGAAAAAAAAACACATCAGAATGTCAGATTTTCTTCTCAAATTCCATGTTTTATTGTCATATGTACATATAGGCACAGAGCAGTCGTAGGAGCATCAAAGACGCATGGTGTCAGATAAATAATGATTATAAGTAAAACACATTGTAAATTGGATCAGCAAGTTTGTGGCTGACACCATGATTGTGGGCAGCGAGGAAGATGATGCAGCAGGATCTGGTTCTGCTGAAAACTGGCAAATGGAAATTAATGCAGGCAAGTGTGTGGTGTTGCACTTTGGGAGGACAAACCAGCATAGGACTTGCACAGTGAACAGTAGGGCACTGGGAAGTGCAGTAGAAGATCTGGGGAATACCAATCCATAATTCCTTGAAAATGGCATCACAAGTAGATGGGGTCATAAAAAGGACTTTTAGCATGTTGGCTTTTATAAATCAAACTATTGAGTACAGGAGTTGGGAGTTATGTTGAAGTTGTATGAGATGTTGATGAGGCCCAGTTTGGAGTACCGTGTGTAGTTCTGGTAACCTGCCCACAGGAAAGATATCAATAAGATTGAAAGAATGTTCTAAGGATGTTGCCAGGCATTGGGTTATAGGGAAAGGTTGAACAGATTTGGACTTCATTCCCTAGACTCAGGGGGTGTGATAGTGTGGAACGAGCTGCCAGTGAAAGTGGTGCATGCAGGTTTGATTTCAACATTTAAGAGAAATTTGGGTAAGTACATGGTTGGGAGGGGTATGGAGGGCAATGGGACTAGGCAGAATAATAGCTTGGCTTGGAGTAGATGGGCCAAAGGTCCTGTTTCTGTGCTGTATTGCTCTGATAGCTTACTAACATTTTATTATGATGCTCTGCTTCTACGTTTTTGAGATGCAGGGTCCTTTCTATCAAGGAACTAAATATGAGACTTCAATCCCCAGTGGAAGTAAGATGAAACATGAAGATGTGCCTCTGAGGTCTGTTCACTCCTCTTTATATACTTCATAGACCTGTCATGCTGGCAGGCAAATTGGAGCAGATCCAAGTCACTTCTCAGGCAGGAGTTGATGTGTTTCATTACCAGCCTCTCAAAGTACTGTACTTCACTTTGGATGTAAGTGCTACTGGACAAAAGTCATTGAGGCAGGTTACTACTTTCTTCTTGGGCACTGGTAAAAGTGAAGCTTGCTGGGAGCTGGTGAAAGAGATACGGAGTTAATGCTTTCAGTCAAAACATGTTTGTCAGAACTGGTAAAAAGAGAAAACAAATTAATTATAAGTTCCAGAGGGATAGAAAGAACAAATAGAATATCTCACAGCTGAAATGAAGATTGGATTATAATGTTATGAATGTGCAGCAACTCTGAGGGGCCAAATGGTACAAAGTCGCCCCCCTCCTTTTTGAGAATCGCAAGATCGCTATTATTTCGGGTCTGGGACCCAGGAAATGAGAGAGAGACACGCAGAATCCACAAGGTTTGGAATGTGTCCTGGCCTCAGTGAAACAAAACCACTGATAACGGCTATTATCTCTTGGAGACGGAATTGTGTATCGAGTACTGTACTATTCATTGAAGCCCCTCAGAGGACGACCAGAGTGGGCTGGTTGAGGGATTGCATCATCCCAACCTGATTGACATCTGAGACCCCGTGAGTAAGGATAAAAGAGGGTCTGGGGAACAACCCCTTTAGACGCACCAGGAGAAACGCTAGAAATCCCATGACAGCGTTTAATAGCGACAGCCGTGTGCGTCTTCCCTTGCCTGGGTTGGCGGGCTCACCACGGAAGAACAGTTTAGCTAAAGGAAAGGTCACACTTGAACGGCCACACCAACGAGACACTGACGGATCAAAATCATAAAGGTTGGAAAACCCATAGCGGTAACTGTTCCCATTCTATTCCTATTTCTCTCTCTCTCTCTCCAATAAAGTGCAGCACAGCGACAACCAAAAGACGGCAGCTTGTGGAACTGCAGTGAACTGTACATTTCCATCGGACAATTCATTATCCCCTAGACAATGATAGAGCTTATTTCTTATTGATTATTATTATACCCGCACTTTTAGATTTAGTATTGACGTATATTATCTGTATATTTGCATTGATATTATTTTTGTGTATTTTTACTAATAAATACTGTTAAAAATAGTATCATCAGACTTCAACGGACCTCTCTATCTTTGCTGGTAAGTGACCCAGTTACGGGGTTCGTAACAATAAAAGATTTAATGGGAGCAGTTAGAAAGAGCAAACTTTATAAAATGATTGCAGGTGGAAAGTGAGAATAAACAAAGGAATGGAAGAGTTGCAAAATGCAGAACATTCCCAGCGGGAGAGTCTGTGCTAATGAAAAGAGTGCAGTTGAGCCAAAATCACAGATGGAGAGCTTAGAAGAGAAAGTCAGTTCTGATACAAAGTAAGTATGTTATCTGAAGGTGTAGAATTCAATAATGATTGCATAAGGAAGCAAATGCCTAAATGAAAGATGAAATTTAATTTCTCTAGCTTGTATTGGGGTTAACAGTAGCAGGAGATCACAGATAGATGGGTCGGAGTGACAGTAGAATGATGATTAAAGTGCTAGGCAGCTGTGAGCTCTGAGACATCCTTTCAGACTGAACACAGGTATTTTTCAAAACAAACCTAATTTGTCTTTGATTTCTCCAATGTAGAGTGGATCACATTGTGAAAACCAAACGAGATGCACTGCCCCTGGAGAAAAGGACGTGAACTTCTGTTTCACTTGAAAGAATTATTAGGTCCTCCGTGTTGAGATGGGAACAAGTGAATGAACAAATGTCACTTTCTTCCATGGTTGCATGGGAATGTGCTGGAAGGAGAGTGGCTAGTGGAGATGAAGAGTGGACCATGGATTGATGGAGGGAACAGTGTCATTGAAGTATATAAGATATTGGAGCAAAGTTGGGCCATGTGGTCCATCGTGTCTACTCCACAAATACTGAAAGGAAAGGGGAGGGAAGGGGAAGATGTGTCCATTGGCGGAGAATTGTTAGAGCTGGCTGAAATTGTGAAGAACGATCTGTCAAATGCAAAGCTTGAGAGCTGAAAGGTGAGATGAAATTTATCCTTCAAATTTGGTCTGTGGCCAGCGATGAGAGGTTCAGACTGTGAGCAAGGCGGGTATGGAGATCCCAGAGGTAGTGCTGGAGGGCCTCGGCCCTTGAGTTTGCACAGCAGGTATGAGATTGTTTTTCCCGGTGAAGGTGAGAATGGAGGCTGTAGGAAGGTAGTAATGGGGGATAGAGAAATGGCAGATAGATTTAGTAAGTATTTAGCATCAGTCTTTGCTGTGAAAGACACAAACGGTCTCAGAAAATTGAGAGTTGTCAGGGGCAGAAATGAGTGTTGTTGTTATTACTAGGGAGAAGGTATTTGGGATGCTGAAAGTAGATGAGTCATCTGGACCAGATGGCCAACACCCCAGGGTTCTGAAGTGAATGTCACCAGCAGACAATGTTACAAGCACGACAACCTCAAAACAGATTATGAAACAACTCTTTTCAATTATTTAACACTGTCTTTTTATTTCAGATGTGGTTCTGCTACTGTTGGAGCCTGTTATCTACATTCTAGTTGTGTGTTTCCAAGTTGATTGGGCGATCCGGTGCTTTGCTGTCCCCAAGAGTATACCATTAGGCTGCAAGGAAAGTGTGTGGGATGGAGACCGGGCGTGAGTCCTTGATCGACTCCATCTCTCTTTGATCTCACCCATTAAAGTACCAAGGAAGACCAAAATCATCAAGGTGGGTAGAGAGACAAGTGAATATTCAGCGCTGTCTACTGGCCTCTTGGTCTCTGCTGCCAGAGGAAGGTGTCTGCATGTGATGGTTCTCTATTCTTCTTGCTTGCTGCTCCTGAGGGAAGGTCCTTGCGTTCGAGTGATCTCCCTCTCTCCCTCAATGCTGTTGGAGGATGGTGCTGGAGCAAGGTTTAATTGGCACAGTTTGTGGATTGGACATTCATGTATGATATAGTTCCAGTTTTTCTGGTTGCTCCTTTTTTTTTGCTAATTTGAGTGGATTTTCTGAATCGGAGCAGCCTGCAGATAAAGTACCCTGAGCTGAACTGAAATAAGCCTTTTAATTTTTCTTGTTTTTATATTCTGTGTTTTTGCTAATTTTTAGCTGCTATTTGCACAATTTGTTTTTTTTTGTGTGTGGGGTGATGAGGGGAGGTATGTTGATGTTTTTTAATGGGTTCCATGTTTACTTGCTTTGTGGCTGAGTGGGAAGACAAATCTCAGTTGTATACTGCATACATACTTTGATAATAAATGTATTTAAAATCATTTTGAAAGAAGAGATTGTGGAGCAGTGATCTATCTGCAATCACTAGATTCTGGAATGGTTCTGGAGGACTGGAAGTTTTCAAATGTCGTTCCACCTTTTAAGAAGGGAAGGAGGCAAAGGAAAGGAAATTAGAAGCCAGTTAGCCTGATTTCAATGGTTGGGAAGATGTTGGAGTCCATTATTAAGGATAAGGTTTTGGAGTACTTGGAAGCACTTAATAAAGTAGGCTGAAGTCAGCATGGTTTCCTTGAAGGGAAATCTTGCCTCATAAATGTGATGGAATTCTTTGAGGAAATAACAGGTGGGGTAGACAAAGGAATTTACTTGGAATTTCAGAAGACCTTTGCTGCAATGAGGCCGCTAAAGAAAGTAAGAACCTATGGCATTACAGGAAGGATACTAACATGAATGGAAGATTGACCAATTGGCAGAAGGCAAAGAGTAGAAATAAAGGGGGCCCGTTCTGGTCATTTGCTGTTGACTAGTAACAGTGTGAATGTTGAAGTTAGAGCTGTGGATGTTGTATACATGGACTTTAATAAGGCCTTTGACAAGATCCCTCATGGGAGGCTCATCCGGATGATTCAGATTCAGGGATTCAGTGATTTGGCTGTTTGGTTTTGAAATTGGCTTGTCCATAAAAGAAAGAAGGTAGTGGTTGATGGGATTTATTGTCACCAGAGGTCTGTGACTAGTGATGTTCTGTATGCATCCATACCGAAACCTTTGGTGGTCGTGATCTCTCTATCTATAGATTTTTTAAAATTCTGATTAAAATGTAGTTTGCAGATGATACCAAGATTGGTGGTTAGGATAGTGTAGAAGACTGTCAAAAGATATAGTGGGTTAAAGCTGCCTGACAGCAAGATTTAAATTTTCCTTTGTCCGATGATGTATGTGATTCAATTCTCAAGTCAGTTAATTCAACCTCTTTATGTGCTCACCACTGCCCGTTATAGTTTTAGGTCATACAGAGGACTCGTATGTTTAAAACTAAATTATTGCGTATCTATCCAGATATTAGTCCCTGTTGCAACAAGTGCAAAGGGGGCGAGGTGAGTCCAATATATTTATATGTATTTCAACTTGCCCTAGCTTGGAGAAATACTGGAGAGATGTCTTTCTAACTTTATCCCATATACTTAATTATTATTTGGAACCTAACCCTCTGATTGCTCTTTTTGGCACCTCGGGAGAGGTTGACACGTACCTGAGTCCAACTAAATGTCGTACACTGTCTTTTGCCTCTCTTTTAGCCAGACGTGCAGTCCTACTTAGGTGGAGAGATGCTACCCCACCCACTCATGCTCAATGGCTCAGAGACATTATGTCCTGTTTTGACTTTGAAAAGATTCATTATTCACTTCTTAATTCTGACATAAAGTTCCAAAGGGTGTGGGGACCTTTTCTTGAATATTTTCATAATTCCTACTTAGTTTAAAGGTCTACCCCTTGTTTTTTTTTCTTCTGCTTATAAATCCCTTACTTCCAGCTTCTTTCGGTTAAGATTTACGGTATTTGATGTGTAAACATATAATGGCCTAGGCAATATACCTTTTTATAAATACAGCTCTGTGGAGTAAAAGTTCTGATTAACTTTCTTATCTATTGTAAGGTTGGCTTGGGTTTGTGGAATGGGAGGGTGGGGTGGTAACTATATATGATTCTACCATGGATGCTTTTCTTTAACTGTTGTGAACTGTACATTCAATACATTTGTTTTGCACTGTACAAACTTTTTTACTGTTTTTTCATGGTAGAAACAAATTAAAAAAAAATATAGTGGGTTATAAATCCGTTGCAATATGGGCAGATACATTGCAGATGGAATGTAATGAAGCCAAATGTGAAGTGTTGCACTTTGGGGGAAATCAAATGTAAGGAGACAGTACATTGTTAATGGCAGGACCCTGAACAGTGTTGATGAGCATAGATAACCTGGGTCCAAGTTCATAACTTCCTGAAAGTGGCTACAATGTTGATAGGGTGGTTAAGAAGGCATATGGCATGTTTGCCTTTGTTAGTTGAGGAATTGACTTCAAGAATTGGGAAGTTACATTGTAGCTTTACGAAACTCTAGTAAGGCTGCATCTGGATCATTACATTCAGGGTAGCACACACAAAATAGTGAGGAACTCAGCAGGTCAGGAAGCATCTGGGAAAATTAATGAACAGTCGATGTTTCAGGCCGAGATCCTTCATCAGACCTGATTGCATTCAGGACCGTTTGTCCTACTATAAGAAAGATGTTGAGGTTTTGGAGAGGATTAAAAAGAGGGTACCAGGATGCTGGCTGGTACTGAGGGCACATGTTAAAGATAAGGTTGGACAAACTTGTGTTGTTTTCTCTGGAACAGTGGAGATCTGATAGAGGTTTAAAAGATTATGAAAGACATAGATAGGGTAGATAGCCAGTACCTTTTATTCCCACAGGAATGAAATATTTAATACCAAGGGCATGTATTTAAGATGAGAAGGCATAAGTGCAAAGGAGATGTTTGGGGCAAGTTTGTTATATGCCCAGAGTGGTGGCTGCCTGGAATGTACTGCCTGGGTGATGGTAGGGGCAAATACAAGGGGCATTCAAGAGGATCTTAGATGGGCACATGAACATGCAAGAAATGGAAGAATATGGGCATAGTGTAGGTAGAAGTTATTAGTTTAGTCAGTCATTTGATTACTAATTTAGTTAGTTCAGCACAATATTGTGGGCCAAAGGACCTGATCCTGTGCTTTACTGTTCTGTGTTCTGTGCACTAATTCTGTTTCAAATCGCTGGCGAGATCTGGCTTTAATGAAAATCCATTGTTGCCTTTGAGAGCATAGCCAACTGCTTTGTTAAGCCTCTATTGTATGCTCTCGTAGTGAAGGAATTCCCACACTGTGATTATATAGCTTGATTCAAGATCTTGCAGATTGTGGTATTGTCACAGACTCGTGCTTCCAAGTCATGCAGGTTACAAGTGGTGTGAACAAGTCTCGGCAATGCATTGGAACTCTTTGAATGAGGAGTACTGAGGGGTAAATCCATGGAGTTCAAGATTCTGGTGATCCAGAATCCAGGTGTAACCGATTGTGAGAGTGAGGAGGCAACTGCAAGTCTGTCTAGAGACAGAATAGGATGCAAGACCCCTGTGGCAGTTTGTATGCTATTACTTCCAATAAGGCGAAACGGGGCTCCATGGTAGCATTGCAGTTATCACAATACTATTACAGCTCCGGTTTCCTCCCACAGTCCAAAGATGTACTGGTTTGTAGGCTAATTGGTCATTGTAAATTGCCTGTGATTTGGCCATGGTTAAATAGATCTGTTGGTGGATGGCCTGGCTCATTTGGCACAACCTGTTCTGCACTGTATCTCTAAATAAAAACAAACTTAACAACATAAATGGCAGTCATGCTTTACTTTCCCAATATATTTTAAGCATGCTTTGAGAGGGAGAATAACCCTACACCAGTGTGAATCCCCAAAGCCTCCAGCGATTCTGTGATCTTTGTCTTGGAGGCTGGTCAGAACATACTTCAGGCTTCAATGGTATACGTGGCAGTGGACTGAAAACATGTCCTGATCAACTGGCTGGAGTTTGCAAGGGCATAATTTCCTGAGTCTTATAATCAAGTTTCGAAAATTGGGCCTCTGTATCTCCCTCTGCAACGAATCCTTGACTTCCATGTTAGGATACCAGACAGCATGAACTGAGAGTAACATTTCTCCTGGTTGACTATAAAACAGACACACCTCAAGCATGCATGCTTAGCTATTTGCTCTCCATTCTCTCGATTGTGTGGCTAACCAAAGCTGAAATGCCATCTATAAATTTGCAGATGATAGCAATGCTGTTGGCAGAATCTCAGATGGCAATAAAGAGGTTTGCAAGAGAGATAGTTCAGCTGGTTGAGTGGTGCTGGAACAATAACCTTGCATTCAGCATCAGAAAGACAAAGGAACTGATTGTGGATTTCAGGAAGGGGAAATTGCAAGAACATACACTAATCCTCACTGAGGTATCAGCAGTAGAAACAGTGAGCAGCTTCAACTTTCTGGATGTCAGCATCTTGGTCTTGTATCCTTGGTCTGACGCATTGATGCTATTATAAAGAATGCATTTGTTGGGAGTATGAGGAGATTTGGCATGTCACCAAAGACTACAACTTTCCATAGGTATATGATGGAGACCATTCTGACTGGTTGTATTGTAGCCTGGTATGCAGCCTCCAATACACTGGCTCACAAAAGGCTACAGCAGGTCACAGACATGGCCAGATCCAACACGTATGCAATGCTTCCCACCATCGAGGAACATTTTAAAAGGCAGTGCCTCAAGTAAGTGGCATCCATCATTAAGGACCTTCACAATCCAGGACATTCATTCTTCCTGTTACTGCCATCAAGGAGAATGTACATTAGCCTGAAGACCCTGAATGATTTAAGAACAACTTCTCTTCTCCCCCACCCCCCCACCATCAGATTTCTGAACAGTCCATGAACCAATTAACACTATAGTTATTCTTTTTTTGCGGTACTTGTAATTTATAGTAATTTTACTGTATGTCTTTGGACTATACTGCTACCACAAAACAAATTTCATGTCATATGTCAGTTATAAATCTAATTATGATTGCAATTCTGCTAATGGTACATTCTGAAAAGATTCCAAATCAATGGAATATTCAGATTGATTCAATGGACTATTGATCTTACTTCTAAATACATTATGGAAGTTCTGTAAAAAGGCAGATCATTTTCCAATTTTCTATTTATTCCTAGGTGCCCATTTGTGATGTAGTAATATCTTGATGCCTAACATTTGCGTATCATTTCAGAGTGACTGTTGAGAGTTAGTGTGTTAAAAGTCACAACTATTACTAGACTTCCTCAGCTAGCTGTGGGAGCTTCAGGATTTTATGACCTGTGCTTAGCATTGCCTTTAGTAACAAGGTCAAGAGCACGATATCCTTCCCCTAATTTTATCTTCCATGAGTTTACAATGGCATGGTTGGGAATGAATGTTTTAATTTTTTGTGTCCATATTGTCTGTTTGCTGTACAGTGGCTAAAATAACACTTTCCTTTCAGCTTCTTTACACAGTGCATTGAAGCACCACAATCCAGTTTAAGACCCAATCCTTACATTAAAAAAAATACCTAAATGGCACTGGAGAGGAGCAACATTTGTGTGCAGCTCCCAGGGGAATCATCTAGTATTCCTTTACAAATATTACAGTTGAAATCTGCAGGTACAGACATTGCAGTTAAGGAACTTACAAGCTGCTTTCAAGTTGTTTAAAAGAACTAACAATCTTCAGAGACTGCAGATGTATGCCAGACTCCTGACCATGTAGGAAATGAGTGCTGCAGCTGGAGGCTCAGGAGAAGCCTCCACCCTCTCAGCAGAGAGGTCTTCCCAGAAATGTGGCTCTCCTCTGGAATTCTGGGCACAGTGACCCAGACTGAGGGCTTCACTATCCACTGCATGGATGGTTTAGCAGCATCAGGTAAAGGCATGATTAACTCTTCATGGTGCACAGACACAGTAAATCTCCCTTTGTCCTTCTCCCATAACCTAGAACATCTAATGGTCATTCTACCCACTGAGGGAATTGTCCACTGTCATCCTGGTAGCAGTGTATATTCCATCCCGGCAAACATCAAGCTGGAACTGGAGGAGGGGAGCAGCGTCATTAATAGTCACAAGACAGTGTTCCTTGATGCCTTCCCATTCATTGTGGAGGACTTCAACTAGGCAAGCTTGAAGAATTCCTTGCAAAACTACCACCAATATGGCCCTGTGGAATGAGAGGAGCCAACATACTTGATCACTGTGAAGAATGCTTACCATGCCATTCCACACTTGCATTTTGGTAAGTCCAATCACCTGACATATTGGCAGAGATTGAGAACCCCAGCATCTGTGGAGGTGCGGTCAAGCGAGTTGAAGGAGCATTTCAGGACTATTTTCAATTGATGCACTGGACAATATTTAGGGATTCATCTTCACATCTGAATGAATATGCCATGGTTGTCACCATCTTAATCAAAACTGTATGGATGAACGTGTGTCATTGAGAGCATAGCAAGTTTTTCCTGAATAAACCAGGTTATCAGTCCGCTGTGGCTAGATCTGTGGAGTTCAAGTCCGGCAATCCAGAATCCTACAAGAATTCCAGCTATGATCTACAGTCAGCCATTATGACAACAAAAAGACAATTTCATGTGAAGTTAAAGATACAATTGAATGCATGACAGTTGTGGCAAGGTTTGCATGACATCACTTCCTTTTCAGCAAAATTTACTAACAAAGAGTAGTGATATTTCACTCTCCATTGAGCTCAATGCCTTTTCTCCCTTTTAAAGTGTATATAATAGCATTATACCTGTGTGGATCCCCATAGCATCTGGTGGCCCTGTGATCTCTTTCAGAGGCTGACATCAGAACATCCCTCAAGAAGGTGAACCCTTGCAAGGCGTCAGGCCCTAACACTATAAATGGTCAGGCACCCAAAACCTATGTTAACCAACTGGCTGGGGTGTTCAAGCTCATCTCCATCCTCTCGTTGCTCGGTCTGAGGTTCCCACCTATTTCAAAAAGACAGCAGTCCCACTCGTACACAAGAAGAGTAGCGTGAGCTGCTTCAATAATAATCACCCAGTGGCACTCACATCTACCATTATATAGGGTCTTGAAAGAAGGTTATGGATAGAGTTAACTCCTACCAGAGTAAGGACTCATCCCACTGCAATTCGTCTACTGCTCAAAGTGTCTATAGCCGACGTAGTCTTACAGACTCTCTTCTCTGGAACACTGAGGCAAAGCAAAACCAGTCTAAACATGGGCCTCTGTACTTCATTCTGCAAGTGGGTCTTCAATTTCCTCTCTGGAAAGCAAAGTCCCAATACAGATTTGTGAAAACATCTCCTCCTCACTGACAATCAACATGGGTGCACCTCAAGGATGCATGCTTAGCTCACTGCTCTACTCTCTTAAACTCCTGTCTGTTTGGCTATAAATTTAAAGTTCAAATTTCAAAGTACCCTTTAGGACCACTAATATATGGAAAACATCTGGCCCAACCAACATACCTGGTTGAGTACTAAAGACCTTGTGCTAATCAACTGGCTGGAGTGTTTTGAACATCTTTGATCTCTCCCTATGGCAGTCTGAGATACCCACATGCTTCAAGCAGGCTTTAATCATGCTGGTGCCCAAGAAGAACGTGGTAACCTACCTCAATGAATATTGTTCAGTAGCACTTGCATCAACCGTGATGAAATGCTTTGAGAGGTTGGTCATACAGCATATCAACTCTGAGAAGTGACTTGCCTATCATCACAATAGGTCAACAGCAGATGCCATTTCATTAGCTCCTCACTCACTCTGGAACTCCAGGATAATGAAGATGCATATGTTAAGATACTCTTCATTGCTTACAGCTCAGCATTCAACATTACCATCATCTCAAAATTCTTCACTAATCTCCAAGACTTGGGCCTTGATACCATCCTGTGCAACTGGATCTTCAATTTCCTCACTGGCAGACCCCAGTTAATATGGTTTGGCAACAGCATCTCCTCCACGCTCACCATCAGCACAAATGCACTACAGTGCTGTATGCTTAGCACTCTGCTCTATTCACTTTATAATTGTGACTGTGTGGCTCAGTATAGCTTCAAAGCCATATTTAAGTTTGCTGGTGACACTGTTGTTGGCCAATTCAAGATGCCGATGAATCATCATATTTTTAATATTTGGTTGAATGGTGTCAATAACAACAACCTCTCACTCAACATCAGCAAAACCAAAGAGTTGGAGGTTCTCATTAGGGGAATGGGAGGGAGAGGAGTGTGGAGAGGGTCAGTAGCTTTAAATTCCTTGGCATAAATATATCAGAGGATCTGTCCTGGCACCAGTACGTAAGTGTCACCATAAAGAAGGCATGACAACGCCTCTACTTTCATAGAAGTTTGCGTAAATTTAGCATGTCACCAAAAACTTTGTCAAAATTCTATGTATGCACAGTGGAGAGTATCCTAACTGGTTGCATCATGGCCTGCCATGGAAACACTAATGCCCAGGTTTGAGAGAGGCTACAGAAAGTGGTGGAAACAGCCCAGTACATCACTGGCAGAAACTCCCCCACCATTGAGTACATTTACTTGGAGTGCTGCCTGAAAATAAAGAGGCATCCATCAGTAAAGACCCCTACCATCCAGACCATGCCGCCTCCTCCTCATCTATCAGGCAGTAGGTACAGAAGCCTTGGGTCCCTCACCAACAACAGTTATAATGCTACAACCTGAACCGGCATCGATAACTTCAATCACTACTACTTTGAACTGATTCTATGACCTCACTTTCAAGGTCTCTTGTAACTCATGTTCTCAGCATTACATTCTTATTTGCAGTTTGTCTTTTATCTTTGTCTTTTGCAGTTTGCATATCAGTCTTTGATTATGCATTTTTTTTTTGGAAAATTCAATTGTATTTCTGTTAATTCAATTGCATTTGTGTTTTTCTGTAAATGCCTGCAAGGGAATGAATCTCAGGGTTGTATATGGTAACATCTATGTACTTTGATAATAAATTTACTCTGGACTTTTATTACCCTCAACTATGAGGTTCTTGAAGCAGAGAGGATAACTTCAGTCACCCCCAACACTGAACTGTTTCCAGAATCTATGGACCCTACAACTCCTGTTCTTCATATTTTTTGCTTATTTATTAATATTTTTTCTTTTTTTGTATGTCTTTTCCACAGTGGTTGTTTGTCCGTTGTCTTGTGAATGGCATGGTAGCATAGTAATTGGCACAACGCTTTACAGTACCAGCGACCTGGGTTCAATTCTCGCTGCTGTCTGCAAGGAGTTTATACATTCTCCCTGTGACCATGTGTGTTTCCTCCAGGTGCTCCAGTTTCCTGCCACAGCCCAAAGATGTACAGGTTGGTAGGTTAGTAAGTTATTGTACATTTTCTTGTGATCAGGCTAGGGTTAAATTTGGGAGTTGTTGGACGGCAAGGCTCAGAGCTAGAAGGGCCTATTCCCCACTGTATCTCATTCATTAAATAATGAATCTCAGTAGCATATGGTGATATTTCTGTACTTCAATAATAAATTTACTTTGAATTTTGAACTGTCATTAAAACCTCTTGCAAATTTCTATAGCTGTACAATGGAGAGCATGTTCCATGAAGCACAATGTTCTTCATAGTTCAAAGGTTCATTTATTACCAAAGTGTCCAACTCTGAAATTCTTCAGTTCTCTGGGTAGCCATGAAACCTAGAAAGAAAGACAGCACGATTATCAACCTCCAACACTCTCCTCCTGCACAAAACCCAGGGGGAAAAAAAATGGTCAATACATAACCCCCTACCTCCTGCACAAAACCGGGGCAAAAATGGTCAATACATCACCCCCTAAGCCCCCCTCCTCACACAGAAACATGAGCAGATCGGGTGAAAAAACACAGAATATAAAAATTATAGGGACATGTTCGGCACGATTTTGCGGGCCGAAGGGCCTGTATTGTGCTGTAGGTTTTCTATGTTTCTAAGTCTGAAAAAAGTCTTTTGTTTAAAGTCCAAATCCAAAACGCAGAATAAAACCTGGGCAACGTTCTCCGTAGTGGCAGGCTCTCCCCTCTCTGATACAGGGCAACCGATCAAAAGGCAGGCAGCCGGCGCTGCACTCGCTTCAATCTTCCCCGTCTCTCTAATCGGCGAAATGGAACCAAACAGCAGCCTGCCCGCTACGAGGTTCGCGTACGCTGCCCCTGGCAGACTGCAGAGCACTGGAACGCGTTCCAAACCTCCGCACTCGCCCTGCTGTTTCAATCAGCCAACAATGGGGTCAAACACCGTCCTGCAGCCTTCTCGTCACGAGGCTCATGATGCCTCTGCCTCCCGGAATCCTCTCGGAGACTGCAGAGTACTGCCGCACCCCAACAGCAAATCACAGGGTGCAACAGTTCCAGAATCAGATTCAAGATGAGAAACAAATGTAAAAGATATAAAAGAAGTGAAGGAGATGGTTTTCTGATTTATCCATAAGTTGTCAACCAAAGAAGCATTGTCGGCAGGCGCTATCTTGACCGGAAGATGGAATTTCTACACTTTTGTCAGGTTGTGTCTGCAATTATTTTTACTTCTTGTTTCCTCAGTGTCTTGTTTCTTTGCATGCTACGCCTGCAGTGAGTGAATCCATGTAAATGGGAGGAGCATTAAATCTGAAACCAAGCCTGTTTTCACTCTATCCAGAGGACAAATTTTACTGAAAAGAATTATGTTACATCCAAGCAGGAGTGGAAATCTGAGGTCATTACTCATGCCCACCTTCAACTCTTTACTGTACTGAATTGCTGCCCCCTGAACAGCAGAAGAAACTGGAGGAGAATTAGGCCTTTTGGCTGCCATTTGATCAATTCTGATTTATTATTCCCACTCAACCCGTTCTTTTGCCTTCTCCATGTAACCTTTGATATCCTTGCTAATCAAGAAGATATGAATCTCATTTTAAATATACCCAATGACTTGACCTCCATAGCCAGCTGTGACAAAGAATTCCACAGATTCGCCATATTGTGTATTAATAATTAAGTAATATTTGAGTAATCTTGTGTGTATATATGTGTGTGTGTGTGTGTATATATATATATAAAGTAAACACAAAGTTAGACTCACATTTCAGATTCCTAAGTCTTCCTTTAAATTAGTTCAATGTTTTGAAGTTACAAACCATAACATTGGAGACAAGATAGTTTTTAAACAAATCTGAGACAGCTATCAACCTGTTGAAGCATAGCGAGACTTTCAAACTAAAATCAAAGAGCAGGGTGAATGAAAAACACAGCCCAGCACGTGCAGAGACTGCAGAGTTTAAGGCAGAAAATAGAAGAATTCACAGGTTCATAAAGAGAGTACTGGGTGATAATACTCATAAAGGAAAGCAGAAATGGCTGGCTACATTGGAAAAATTGATGTTTGATTGCTCATTGGGTAACTGGCTCATGTATACTGAACTAATTCAACAGTATTTTGAGGTGATGTGTTTAATGCTGCACTAAGAGATCATTTAGTTTGTGGAATCTTAGAGAAAACAGTTAAAAACAGCTCCTAACTGAAGCACAACCCACACTTAAAAGAGCAGTTGAAATTTCTGTATCAATGAAAACAGCAGACAGAAACACAACTGAGGTGCAGTCAGAAAGGCACTAAATGGCGACTCCTTTGCTTGCATCTTTGGAAGCAGCTCTATTTCCATCTTTACTATCTCTATTTTTCCCTTTCAGGGTTCTTTTGAAGACCCTGACCTGGAGTTACACACTGACTACGGTTC
Source organism: Hemitrygon akajei (assembly GCF_048418815.1). Classification (NCBI taxonomy): domain Eukaryota; kingdom Metazoa; phylum Chordata; class Chondrichthyes; order Myliobatiformes; family Dasyatidae; genus Hemitrygon; species Hemitrygon akajei. The sequence goes on from NC_133126.1 coordinate 132,091,541, forward strand.
TTTGCGGGAATGGGACCTGCTCTCGGGCTTCCATCACAGGTCATTTTTCAGCACGCCAAGGGCTCGGCCTAACAGTTTGGGTGGACTTTGAAGGCTTAGGATCTTGGGGCTCTGGAGATGGGCAGATCGACGGTTGGTGTCACGGCAGGAGATCCGTGTGTCGTGGGGGGAGTTGGAATGTTTACGGCTGTGTGCCCAGAGACCCGAGATCTTTGGGTACAGAGCTTGAAAAAAGCGATGTAACAGACTTCTAACATCGTAAACCGGTGAGTTGTTTGTTATGTCTCCCCTCTCAATGTGAAACGGAGCCACCTCTTTCTCCCTTATCAGGGAGAGGGAGAGCCTGTGGTATGTTGTATACCGGGTGAAATATGAAGTCTTTGGGGTAACTGCAAGTCTGTGTCTTTGCTGTTGCTTTGCTCAAGCTTGGGTGCTCAGTGGCGGGTGCCAATGCTTTTTTTGCTGGTGGGGAGAGGGGTGATCATTGCTTGTTGCTGCTTAAGCATTTAACTGTCGTTTGTTCTTTGGGGAAATCCTGTTTTCGTGGATGGTTGCAAAGAAAAAACATTTCAGGATGTATATTATATACATTTCTCTGACATTAAATGTACCTTTGAAAGAAAGTGAGTGTGAACAAAATTGCAGCATTTCATTAGAAACTACGAACAAACACGAGGAAATCTGCAGATGCTGGAAATTCAAACAATACACACAAAATGCCAGTCGTCAGGACTGGCGAAGGGTCTTGGCCCAAAATGTCGACAGTGCTTCTCCTTATAGATGCTGCCTGGCCTGCTGTGTTCCACCAGCATTTTGTGTGTGATGGCTGAACAAATTGTGTTTCCAATATGGCAGAGGTTCACATACACCAAACAAATGCAGGTTTGAAGGTGAAACTTGCAGAAAATGCAACAAAGTAGGACCCCTGCAAAGAGCATGCCAGGCAGACAAAAATAAACAGACTGTTGTGGAAAGAGAAAGGGCTAAAATGTCAAGCTGCAGTTTCAAAAAGAGCAATTACCTACATGCTGTTGATGAAAAATCTGATAATGATGAGAATGACATAAGACTGTGTAGTCTTAAGATTTACAGTGTGAAAATTAACAATGGACAAACAATATGGCGTACACTAGATGTGAACAGCAAATTAATTAAAATGGAATTGGACATTGCCTTGGTTGTTTCAGTCATTCCACAAAATGAGTTTGAATGGTATTTCAAAGATACTGAACTGAAGCCTGCAGATATCCAAGGAAGAACTTTACTAGAGAAAGATAACTCCAGTGGGATAACTCCTGTGGGATGCATAGTAGATGGGGGTGGTGGGCGTGATTGGCTGAGATAACTACAACTTGAGTGAAGATCCAACAGCTTTTTGCATGCCCCATTCCTTGCAATAGAGTCAACTGAAAGTGAATTAATAACAGTACTGAATGATGCCACAACTGTTGCATTGCTATACACCGTGAACCGTTGTCAAACAGAGGCCAAACAGGTGTTGACTCCAACCTCTGTGCCTCTGGTTGGAAAGCATATTCGACAAAGAAAGGGCCATTCTGCTCAGAGGAACTGTGAAAGTGACAAAAGCAGTGGTCCGACTACAACAGCTTTTGTAGGAAACGATTCTGAGAAAGCTTCTGATATGTTAATCAGGCAGTTAATTGTGAAATGTGGCTTGTTTTTAAGCTGGAAGGGAGTTCAAGGAGCTTCAGGAAAGTTCAAGGATTTGGCTTTTGTGAGTATACAGATCCAAAATTTACTCTGCGTGATTTAAGGTTATTGGATGAATTTCAAGTGAGAGGCAAAAAGCTACTGGTAAAAGCAGATGCAAAGACCAAAGCCCAGCTGGATGAATGGAAGGCCAAAAAGAAAGGAGTCAATGGAGATTCAAAAGCAGAGGATTTGTCAGATTGTGGATAATGAAACCAAGAGGTGAGATCAGATCATAAAGGGAGCAATAGAAGGATTAGGAAGAGAATATTCCAGTGAACTAAATGCATCTTCCCAAGATCAAAATGCACATAGAAGGAAAAGGAAGAAGAAAGAATACTGTCACTGTCAGAACCGCTTCCTGTAGTCTCAGTTAACTTCTACAATGGCCACAGGGGAGGCCCCAGAACCTGAGATTGTTTTACAGAAACAAGTGATTCCCCTTTGTCCGGAAAGATGATATCCCACAAGAGTAAGAAATCCTCTGCAGTAATTAAATCTTTAAGAATGAATGTGACAATTTAACATTTACCCTGCTATCGATGCCTGTATATAGTAGTTGTATTATAAAGTATTCTGTGTATATAGAAACATAGAAAACCTACAGCACAATACAGACCCTTTGGCCCACAGATTTGTTCCAAACATGTCCCTACCTTAGAAATGACTATGCTTACCTATAGCCTTCTATTTTACTAAGCTCCATGTACCTATCAAAAAGCCTCTTAAAAGACCCTATCGTATCCGCCTCCACCACCGTTGCCGGCAGCCCATTCCAAGCACTCACCACTCTCTGAGTAAAAAACTTACTCCTGACATCTCCTCTGTACCTACACCCCAGCATCTTAAACCTGTGTCCTCTTGTGGCAACCATTTCAGCCTTGGGAAAAAGCCTCTGACTATCCACACGATCAATGCATCTCAATATCTTGTACACTTCTATCAGGTCACCTCTCACTCAACCTATTCTCATAAAGCATGCTCCTCAATCCAGGCAACATCCTTGTAAATCTCCTCTACACCCTTTCTATGGCTTTCACATCCTTCCTGTGGTGAGGCGACCAGAGCTAAGCACAGTACTCCATGTGGGCTCTGACCAGGGTCCTATATAGCTGCAACTTTATCTCTCGGCTCCTAAATTCAATTCCACGATTGATAAAGGCCAATACACCATACGCCTTCTTAACCACAAACCATATATTTGAAATACATTCAATACTGAGTTGGAGTTTATAGCTAAGCAGGGAGGAGTGTTGCATATTTAACGTTTAAGTAATATTTGAGTAATCTTTTGTGTGTGTGTGTGTATATATATAAAATATAGGTTTTTAAAGTATTCATGTTCATTTAAATAATTAATTATGAGTTATACACATAAATACATGAATTGCATATATCCTGGACTCCTGTGTCTTCATTTGAAATAGTTTATCATTTTAAAGTTGCAAAGCATAACACACCATCCTCTGGCTAAATCCCGCTGATCTATTGTGTAGTCTATAATATATAGTCCCATTAATGAGATCATCTACTCTTTTTATTCCTCAGTTCCACCCACATTGCCTTGGTAGACGTGGCCTCCAGTATGTCCTCTCTGAGCACTGCTGTGACATTGTCCCTGACTAATAACATATTCGTCTCTGTTCTTAAGGAGCATCCTTTTATTCTGATGCTGTGCCTGGATTCTTCCATTACTGGAAACATCCTCTCCACTTCGTTTCTATCAGTAGGTTTCAATGAGATCCCCCTATTTTTCTAAACTTAGGTGAATGCAGGTCAAGATTAATCAGATATTCCATAAGACATCGCTCATACGTAGATGAGCCCTCTACGTATGAGCTCTCATCCCTGGGATCATTCTCATAAATTTCCTCAGGATCCTCTTCAATGGCCAGCATATCCTTTCTTAGATATGGTGCCCACAGCTGCTCACATTTCTTCAAATGGGGTCTCTCCTTACTTTTATATTGTAGCCCTTTTGAAATGAATGTTAACATTGCATTTGCCTGGCTTACTGTTCTGAGTTGCCTCTGTTTCAACGCAAAGAGTATTGCAGGTAAGGCAGCTGTACAGAGAACATGAGTCTGTACTTGGAAATAGATGGAAGGTATTACTGAGACTTGGTTGCAGGAGTGGCAGAACTGGTAGCTCAATGGTCTGGGTTCCATTGTTTAGACATGATATAAGGGGAGGGAATAAAAGGGGAGTGGTGGCATTACTAGTCAGGGACAATGTCCCAGCAGTGCTCAGAGATTTCCAAGTAACTGCAATAATTTTTTTGGCTACTGCCAAAGCAATTTTTATAAATTTTTTCTGATACTTATTCAATTTAAATTTCGTTATTGTCCCTTCAATGTCTCCTAATAAAAATAGCAATGGACTATGTGGAAGTTGTACTCCAATAATTTGTTCCAATAAAAATCTTAAATTAATCCAAAATGGTTGAATTTTAGAACAAGACCAAGTAGAATGTAAAAAAGTACCAATTTCTTGTTTACATCGAAAACATTGGTCAGACATATTTGAATTTAATCTATTTATTTTCTGCGGTGTTATATATAATTGATGTAAAAAATTATATTGTATTAATCTGTTGAACATTTATTGTATTTCTCATACTATCAGAACCTAATCTTGACCAATTTTTTCCATCAATTTTAATATTCAGATCAGATTCCCATTTTTGTCTTGATTTATGAATTCCTAATTTAATTGTCTGCTTTTGAATCAAATTATACATACAAGATGTAATTTTTTTTACCATATCCTTTACCATATCTAAGAGAGGACATACTGGAGGTCTCGTCTACCAAGGCAATGTGGGTGGAACTGAGTAATAAAAAGGGAGATGTCCTCACTAATGGGACTATAATATAGAGTACACAATAGGTCAGTGGGATTTAGAAGAACAAATTTGTAGAAAGATAGCAGGCATTTGCAGGAAATATAAAGTTGTGATCATAAGTGATTTCATCTTCCACATTTTGATTGGGATTTGTGTATGGTAAAAGAATAGTTTATCAAATGTGTCCAGGAAAGTGAGTTGAGGGGAACATACTGGATCTAGTGATCATAAGTCAATTAGTTTCTAGATAATTATGGAGATGGATAAGAGTGGTCCTGGGATAAGATTCTAAACTAGACGAAGGCCAAATTTGATGGTATCAGAAGTGATCTGGGAGATGTGGATTGGGATAAGTTGTTTCCTGCATAAAGGTGCCCGGCAGGTGGGAGGCCTTTAAAGGTGCTGAGAGTACAGAATCTGTTGTTCCTGTAGAATAAAAAGCAAGGTAACAGATTTAGGAAACCTTGGTTACCAAGAGATACTGATGCCCTGGTAAAGAAAAAGGAGGTGCATATCAGGAATGGGCAGTTAGGATCAAATGAGACCCTTAGGAGTATGAGAAATGCAAGAGAACACTTAAAAGGAAAATCAGGAAGGCTGAAAGATGATGTAAGGTTGCTCTGGCAGACAAGATGAAAGAAAATTCGAAGGGCTTTTATAGCTACATTAAGACCATAAAATATAGAAGCAGAATTAGGCCATTTGGCCCATTGAGCCTGCTGCGCCATTCCATCCCTCTCAACCCCATGCTGCTGTCTTCTTCCCGTAAGCTTTGACACCCTTACTAATCAAGAAGCTGTCAGTCTCCACTTTAAATACACCAAGTGATTTGGCCTCCACAACTGTCCATAGCAATGAGTTCCACAGATTCAACACTCTCTGGCTAAAAAAAAAATTCTTCCTCATCTTTTTTCTATAGGGGTGTCTTTCTATTCTGAAGCTGTGACCTCTGGACCTAGACTCTCCCAAGATTGGAAACATCCTCTCGACGTTTACTCTATCTAGGCCTTTCAATATTGGATAGGTTTCAATGAGATCCCCCCCTCATCCTTTGAATACAAATCCAGAGCCATCAAATACTCCTCAAATGTTAACCCATTCATTCCCAGGACCATTCTTGTGAATCTCCTATGGCCTCTCTCCAGTGCCAGCTCATCCTTTTTGAGACCATGGGCGCAAACCAGTTCACAATAAAAGTGTGGTGTGACCTGTGCCCTTTGAAGCCTCAGCATTAAATGCGTGTTTTTATATTCTAATGTTACATTTGCCTTCTTCACCACTGACTCAACCTACAAGTTAACATTTAGGGAATCTGCACGAGGACTCCCAGGTCCCTTTGCACCTGTGGTTTTTGAATTTTGTCCTCATTTAGAAAATAGTCTACGCCTTTGTTCTTTCTACCAAAGTGCATGAGCACATACTTTCCTACACAGTATTCCATCTGCCACTTATTTGCCTATTCTGCTAATCTGTCTAAGTCCTTTTGCAGACTGCAAGCTTCTTCAAGACTACTTGCCCCTCCACCTACCTTTATATCATCTACAAACTTGGCCATAAAGCCATGAATTCTGTAGTCCAAATCATTGATATACTGTACAATGTGAAAATAAATGGCCCCAATACTGACCCTTGCTGAATGCCACTAGTTACCAGCAGCTAATCAAAAAAAGGCCCCTTTTATTTCTATTCTTTGTCTCCTGCATATCTGCCAATCTTCAACCCATGCAGGTAATACCATGGGCTCTTACTTTGTTTGGCAACCTCATGTGTGGCGCCTTGTCAAAGACCTGCTGAAAATTTAAGTAAACAACATCTATTGCCACTTCTTTGTTCATCATGCCTGTTGTTGTTTTTTCAAAGAATTCCAACAGACAAAATTTTCCCTTAAGGAAAACATGGTAACTTTGACCTATTTTACCATGCACCTTGAAACCTCATATTTATTAATGGACCCCAACATCTTACAAATCACTGAAATTGGGCGAATTGGTCTATTATTTCCCTTTTTTCCCCTGCTTTCTTAAAGAGTGGAGTGACATTTACAACTTTCCAGTCCTTTGGAATCACTCCAGAATTCAATGATTCTTGAAAAATTGCTACTAAAGCCTCCAAAATCTCTTCAGCTACATCTTTCAGAACCTTGGGTTGTAGTCCATAGGGTCTAAATGATTTATCTACCTCCAGAACTTTCAACTTCCCAAGCACCTCCTCGTTAGTAATAGAAGCTACTGCCCCATGTCACTCTAGAATTTCTAGCTTATTTATGGCATTTTCCACAGTGAATACTGATGCAAAATTATGTTGGTCCCCCATTTCTTTGTCCTTTTGAGGAAAAGGATAGCAAGGGACAAATTCGGTCCTCTTGAAGATCAATGTGATCATCTATGCACAGAGCGGAAAGATATGAAATGACTGTTTTGTGTCTGAATTTGCTCAGAGATAATCAAACTGAGAAAAATTAGTAGTGATGTCGTGGCCCATATCAGGATTAGGAAGGAGGAAGTGCAGGCTGACGTGAGATGAGTTAGGTGGATACACCTCCAGGGCCTGACACGGTTTCCCCGTGGAACTAGTAATAGGATAGTGCAAACATTGCAGGGGGTCTGGCAGAGATATTTAAAGCATCCTTAGTCAGTGGTGTGGTGCCAGATGTCTGGAGGGTAGCTAATGTTGTTTAAGGCTTTAAGAATAAACTGGGAAATTATAGGCTGGTGAAACTGACGCCAGTCATGAGTAAATTACTGGAAAATATTCTAAGCGACAGGATATTTATATATTTGGTCAGACAGGGACTGGTTGGCGATAGTCCTCATGGCTTTGTGCATGGCAGGTTATATCTGCCCAGTCTTATGGAGTTTTTCAAGGAGGTTACCAAGCAGGTTAATGAGTGGAAGGGGTGGACATTGTCTACATAGACTTTTAACAAGGCTTTTGACTTTATCCAGTCAATTGGACCATCACTGTATGGCCTAATGAGACAATTTCTACCTTCAGGGCTGTTTTGAATGGACCAATTGGCGGATGTTTAACGAGACCTCCACAAACGGAGTAGACAAAGACCTCAAGGAATATGCCTCATCTGTCATCGGCTACATCAGTAAGTGTGTATACAATGTTGGTACCTCAAGAATGGCCATCTCATGGCCCAAGCAGAAGCCCGGGCTGAATGCAGAGGTGCACTCCCTACTAAAAGCCTGCAACGCTGCCTTCTGGCCTGTTGGTAGAACAGCTCTTACGGCAGCAACAAGATACCTCGTCTTAGCCATCAAGAGGAAAAAAGCCACCTGCACACAAAAAGTTCAGGAACACCAGTCTGATAACGATCCCTGGCATATGCAGCTAGGCATTGTGGCCATTACTGACCATGCAAGGAAAAGCAGCATCAACTGTCAGTGCCACCTCCTTTCCTGATGCTCTAAAGACCCTTTATGCTCACTTTGAGGCATGCAACAAAATACCGACAACAAAAACCTCTCCCCTCCCAGCTGAGCAGCCACCGTCTGTAACAGCAGCAGACGTGAGAAGGACTCTGCAGAATTCAATGTTAAAATTCCCAGGCTGAGTACTCATGGAGTGTGCACAGCAGTTCACTGACGTCTTCCTAGAGATCATCAACTCTTCACACACAGGCTGCTTCAAATCAGTCACCATCATCCCTGTACCAAAGAACTCTAAGCTTTCAGAACTAAATGACTACTGCCCAGTGACACTGACACCAATCATGAAGGGCTTTGAATGGCTGGTAATGGCACTAGTCAAAAGCTCCATTCCTGACACATTGAACACTCATCAATATGCTTACCAACCAAACCGCTCTACTGTATAACCGATACCATAGCATCTGTTATTCACCTGGCCCTGACATACCTAAAAATGAAGGACACTTATGTCAGAAAGCTGTTTCTGGATTCCAGTTCAGCCTTTAACACTATTGTCCCTCAAAAATTGGTGAAGCAACTCCTACTCCTTGATCCAAATTCACCTGTGTGCAACTGGGTGGTGGACTTCCTAATGAACAGACCTCGGTTAGTCTGGATGCACAACCGCTCCTGTCTGCCCATCATCCTCAACGTGGATGCCCCCCTCCCCACCCCCAGCCAAGGGCTGCGGGCTGAGCTCTTTCTATACGTTCTGTTCACACGTGATTGCATGGCCAGACACACAAGCTTTCATATCGTCAAGTTCACTGATGACACAATGGTTGTGGGACTCTTCACAAACAACGATGAGGAGGTGGAAGAGCTCGAGGCTAGTGCCAGGCAAATAACCTCTTCCTTAATGCCAACAAGATGATGGAAAATGGTTATCAACTTCAGGAGAACTCCCACCACTCACAACCCCTTTTTCTTCAGCGGCACAGTAATGGAAACTTCAAACACACACAACTTCTCATGGTCCCAGAACGCATCCTACACAGTCATGAAAGCTCACCAATGTCTCTACGTTCTGAAGAGAGCTGGACTTTTCATATCTATCCTGACATCATTCTACAGGTGCACAGTAGAGAGCGTCCTGACAAGCTGCATCTCTGCTTGATATGGAAACTGCACTATGGCGGACAGGAGGAGTCTACAACAGGTAGTCAAAACTACCTAATGCTTCTCTGGCTCCAGCCTACCCGCCATCAGGGACATATATACAGAAAGGTGTCGGAAAAGGGGCAGTGGCGTCATGAAAGATCCTACTCACCCTCCTTGTGGACTGTTTGCCCCACACCCATCAGGGAGGAATCTACATAGCATCCACACAAGGATCATTTGACTCAAAAACAGTTACTTTTCTTGACCAGTAAGAATGATGAACACCTCAACCTACTAACTCCACCACTATTTTATTATTGCTCATCAATCACCTTACGTACAGCCTAGCATCAGTTTATGGAGATACAATCAATCTAGGCAAATAAGCTATTTTATGTATTAATATTTATTGTGTGTTTTTTAGTATTATTATTGTGTTCTTCCTCTTTTGTATTGTTTTTGTGCCACATTGGATCCAGAGTTACAATTATTTTGTACTCCTTCCAATCACATGTACAGAAAATGACATGAAGCAACCTTGAATCTTGAAACATGAACCTCGAATATTGAATCTAGATAAAGTCCCATTTGGGAGGTTGGTCCAGAAGGCTAAGCTGCTTGGCCTTTGGGATAAAGTAGTCAATTCATTCAACACCAGCTTAGCAGGAGAATCCAAGGTGTGGTAGTAGGTAGTTATTTCTCTGACTGAATGCCTGTGACTGGTGGTGTGCTGCAGGGATCAGTGTTGTTCCATTGTTGTTTATCATCTATATTAATATTTCATATGATAATATGCTAAACTGGATCAGCGAATTTGCAGATGACACCAAGATTAGTGGTGTAGTGGACAGCGAAGTAACCTTGACCAACTGGATAAATGGGCTGAAAAATAGCAAATGGAATTTAATGCAGAAAAGTGTGAGGTGCTTGCTATACTTTGGTAGGACAAATCAGTGTAAGACTTATACAGTAAATGTTAGGGCACTGAGGTTTGTTTTAGAACAAAGAAACCTAGAAATACAGATCCATAATTCCTTGAAAGTGGCATCATATTTAGATGTGGTCATAAAGAGAGCTTTTGGTACATCGGCCTTCATTAATCAGAGTGCCGTGTACAGGACAACACACCCAAAATACTGGAGGAACTCAGCAGGTCAGGCGGCATTATGGAATTTAATAAACAGACATCGTTTTGTGCCAAAACCCTTCATCAGGACTTGTGTATTACGTACAGAAGCTAGGATATTATGTGGAAATTGTGTAAGATGTTGGTGGGGCCAAATTCAGAGTACTGTGAGCAGTCCTCATCACCTACCCACAGAAAATATATCAAAAAGCTTGAAAGATTGTAGAGAAAACATATATGGATGTTGCCGGGACTTGAGTTACAGCAAAGGGTTGAATAGGTTAGGTCTTTATTCACTGGAGGGTAGGAGAATGAGGGGAGATCTTATAGAGATATTTAGAGTTATGAGGGGCATAGATAGAATGAATGCATGGAGGCTTTTTGTTCCCCTCAGGTTGCATGAGTCTAGGACTAGAGGTCATAGGTTTAGGGTGAAAGTTGAAATATTTAGGGGCAACCTGAGTAACCTCTTTACTCAGAGGTTGGTGCGAGTGCTGAATGAGCTGCCGGTGGAAGAACATTTAAGGGAAATTTCGATAGGAACACGGGTCAGCAAGGTATGATGGACTATGGTCCACTAGCCAGCTGGCATAGACTAGATGGGCTGAATGGCTTGTTTCTGTGTTTTAGTGCATTGTAATTCTATTACCAATTCAACTAGCAAATTAGCCTTTCGGGAATCCTGCACCTGAACTCCCAAGTCCCTTTGTACCTCTGATTTCTGAATTCTCTCCCAGTTTAAAAATGGTCTATACTTTTAATCCTTCTACCAATCCTTATAATAAAGCACATGACCATACAGTTCCCATTACTGTATTCCACTCTGTACCTTGCCCATACTCCCAACCTATCCAATTCCTCCTGCAGACTCCCTGCTTCCTCAACATTATTTGTCTTTTTATCATCTGCAAAGTTCAAAATAAATTTATAATTAAAGTACATATATGTTACCATATACAACCCTGAGATTAATTTTCTTGCGGGAATTCACAATAAGTACAAAGAAACACTAGAATTAATGAAAGACCACACATAATGAGACGGACAAATAATCAAAATGCAAAGACAACAAACTGTGCAAACACAAAAAGAAAAAAAAGCATGAGATGAAGAAACTCTTGAAAGTGAGTCCAGGGGGTTGTAGGAGCAGTTCAGTGTTGGGTTGAGTGAAGTTATCCCCTCTGGTTCAAGAGCCTAATGGTTGAAGGGTAGTAACTGTTGCTGAACCTGATCGTGGGGGTTCTGAGGCTCCTGTACTTTCTTCCTGATGGCAGCAGTGAGAAGAGAGCATGGCCTGAATGGTGGGAGTCCTTGATGATGAATGCTGCTTTCCTGTGACAGTGCTCCATGTTGCTCGTTGTGCTCATTGGTGGGGAGGGCTTTACCTGTGAAGGACTGGGCTGTATCCATGACTTTTTGCAAACTTTTCCTGGTGTTTTCATACCAGGCCATGATGTACCCAGTCAGTATACTCTCCACTGCACACCTATAGAAGTTTGTCAAAGGTTTAGATAACATGTTTAATCTTTGAAAAATTCTAAAAAGTAGAGATGCTGTCATACTTTCTTTGTAACGGCACTTATGTGCTGGGCCCAGGATTGATCCTCTGAAATGATGACATTGAGGAATTTAAAATTGTTAACCCTGTCCACCTCGGATCCCTCCCATTGAGGACTGGCCAATGGACCTCCAGTTTCCTCCTCCTGTAGTCAATAATCAGCTCTTTGGTCTCACTGACTTTGAGTGAGAGGTTTTGTTGTGGCCCCACTCAGTCGGATATTCAATCTCCCTCCGAAACGCTGATTTGTACCACAGTAGTGTTGTGGGCAAACATTGGAGCTGTACATAGCCTCACAGTCTTAAGTATGAAGTGAGTAGAGCAGAGTGTTAACACACAGTCTTGAGGAGTACCTGTGCTGATGGAGATTGGGGAGATGTTTTTACTTTACTTTATTGTCACCAAACAATTAATACTAGAGCATGCAATCATCACAGTGATATTTGATTCTGCACTTTGCGTTCTTTTGCCAATCTGAACTAACTGGAGTCTGCAAGTGAGGAAATCCAGGATCCAGTTACATAAGGAGGTCTAGATCTTGGAGCTTATTATTAGTTTTGAGGGGATGATAGTATTGAATTTCAAGCTGTAGTCAATGAACAGCATCCTGATATATGCATGTTCACTGCCCAGATGTTCCAGAGTTGAGTGAAGAGCCAATGAAATGGCATCTGCTGTCGACTTGTGACAGTAGGCAAATTGGAGCAGATCCAAACTGCACCTCAGGCAGGAGTTGATATGTCTCATGACCAACTGTTCAAAGCACTTCATCACAGTAGATGTAAGTGCTACTGGATGATAATTATTGAGGCAGGTTACCACGTTCTTCTTAGGCACCAGTATAGCTGAAGCCTGCTTAAAGCAGGTGAGTACTTTAGACTGCCAAAGCGAAAGGTTAAAAATATCAATGAACACTCCAGCCAATTGATCAGGATATGTCTTCAGTATTTGACCAGGTACCATGTCTGGGCCGGATGCTTTAAGTGGGTTAACCCTACTGAAGGATAAGATATCAAGATAAAGAAAAGATCCTGAAGGCGGCTGCCCAATGTGCCAGAAAGAGAAACGGGCCATTGATGATAGAAGGGAAAACAGTTCTTTTCTATCCTGATATAAGTTATAGACTTTTGAAGAGAAAGAAGGAATTTAACCCAGCGAAAAAAGTTTTATGGGAAAAGGGTTATAAATTTATAATGCGTCACCCGGCAACACTGATAATTTTTTTGGAGGATGGAAAAAGAAGATTTTTTACTGATTATCGAGACATGGAAGAGTTTGCACAAAAACTCCCAAATATTCGCTAACTACACCCAAAGATTTAAAAGCGAAACGGATTAAAGATGAAGACAGGGACAGTGAATGGAATTGATGGACATTTAAGGACAGAAGAATATTTAAATATATTCTTAATTATATGATACAGGGGGAGAAAGGTAAAATTTTGAGAAATATTAATTGAGCATAGTGATATATTTTTTTCTTCTCACATATATACTTTTTTATGTTACAGGGGAGCTGGGGGAACTTCGGATTGATTGCTACGGGATTCACATGTGTATTCATGGCTATTGCCATGACCCACACAACAGGGGGGGGGTAATGTTGTGTTTTTTTTATCCACAACATTAGTAGGGGGGTATTTTGTTTTTTTCTTTATAATCTATTTTTCTTCTATCTTTCTTTCTTTGCCTGGATGATCGGTGGGGAGACTCATAGCAACATGGAGAATTTTAAAAAGATTCCCCAAGGTACCCCGAAAGTTGAAAGATTAGGTATTATTATAGATTGGAGTAACCCTATTAAAAACAATGACTAATTTACTGAATTTTTAAAGTTTTAATGTTAATGGGCTTAATGGACCGGTGAAAAGAAAAAGAATTTTAACATACATTAAGAAAATGAAAATAGATATAGCTTTTTTTACAAGAAACACACTTAATAGAGATAGAACATCAGAAATCAAAAAGAGATTGGGTTAGAAATGTTATTGCAGCTTCATTTAACTCAAAGGCGAGGGAGTTGCAATTTTGGTTAATAAAACTTTACCAATTAAAATACAAAATGTATTATTTGATTTGGCAGGGAGATATGTAATTACCGTATACATTGTCAAATTTTTTCAGAACTATGGACTCTTATGAATATTTATGCACCAAATGAAAATGATGTAAAATTTATACAAGAGGTCTTTTTGAATTTGGCTGACGCACATGACAAAATATTAATAGGTGGAGATTTTAATTTTTGTTTAGACCCAGTTTTAGATAGATCAACAAAGGTTGTTACAAAATCAAAAGTAGCAAAATTAACTTTATCATTGATGAAAGATTTAAATTTGATTGATATATGGAGAAGAATTAATCCAAAAGAAAGAGATTATTCATTTTATTCAAATAGACACAAAACTTATTCAAGGATAGATTTTTTCCTATTATCAATGAATATTCAAGACAGAGTGAAAAATATGGAATATAAAGCAAGAATATTGTCAGATCATTCTCCCTTGATAATGATAATGATAATGATAGATAGAGAGGAATCGATTTGCAGATGGAGATTTAATTCAATATTATTAAAACGTCAAGATTTTTGTGATTTTATGAAAAAACAGATTCAGTTTTTTTTAGATACAAATTCGCATTCAGTTGATGATAAATTTATATTGTGGGAAGCAATGAAGGCATATTTGAGAGGCCAGATAATAAGTTACACTTCTAAAATTAAGAAGGAATATATGATAGAAATAGATCAATTGGAAAAAAAATTACAAAATTAGAAAAAGAATCTCAAAGATATATGACAGAAGAAAAACAAAGACAACTTGTTAACAAGAAGTTACAATATAATACACTTCAGACATATCGAACAGAAAAAGCAATAATGAGAACTAAACAGAGATATTACGAACTAGGTGAAAGATCACATAAGGTTCTTGCTTGGCAGTTAAAAACAGACCAGACTTCCAAAACGATAAATGCAATTAGAATAAGTGTAAACAAAATTACTTATAAACCTTTAGAAATTAATGAAACTTTTAAGAATTTTTATTCTGAACTGTATCAATCAGAATCACAAAATGATAATGTCAAGATAGAAAGGTTTTTATCACAAATAACTCTTCCAAAATTGAATTCGGAAGAACAGAAAGGATTAGATATGCCTTTTACATTAAAAGAGGTCAAAGAAGCTCTAGGATCACTTCAGAGTAATAAATCTCCAGGAGAAGATGGTTTTCCGCCCGAATTTTACAAAAAATTTAAAGATTTACTAATTCCTCCTTTTATGGAGTTAATACATCAAACAGAAAGAACGCATAAACTTCCAGTATCTTTTTTGACAGCTATTTTAATAGTATTGCCAAAAAAAGATAGAGATCTTTTAAAGCCAACATCATATAGACCTATTTCTTTGTTAAACACTGACTATAAAATAATAGCAAAAATTTTATCTAGTAGATTATCTAAGTACCTACCAAAATTAATACATATGGATCAAACAGGATTTATCAAAAATAGACAATTGGCAGATAATGTAACCCGGTTACTTAGCATAATTCATTTGGCACAAAAGAGGGAGGAAATGAGTGTGGCAGTTGCTTTGGATGCAGAAAAAGCATTTGATAGATTGGAATGGGATTTTTTATTTAAGGTTTTGGAAAAATATGGATTAGGAGTATCCTTTATAAAATGGATTAAAACCTTAAATACTAATCCCAAAGCTAAAGTAGTGACAAATGGTCAAATTTCAACACCATTTCAGTTAACAAGGTCAACTAGGCAAGGTTGTCCATTATCACCTGCTTTATTTGTGTTGGCGATAGAACCATTAGCTGAATTAATTAGAACGGACCTAGATATTAAGGGTTTTAGAGTTAACCAGGAGGAATACAAGATTAACTTATTTGCTGACGATGTTCTGCTTTATTTAACAAACCCATTGTATTCGCTGGGTAAATTATCTTCTAGATTGAAAGAATATGGGAAAATATCAGGCTACAAAATAAATTGGGATAAAAGTGAAATTCTACCTCTTACTAAAGGAGATTATAGTCAATGTTGATTAATAACTCTATTTAGATGGCCGATAAATGGTATAAAATATTTAGGTATAAGAGTTGATAATGATATAAAGAACCTATATAAATTAAATTATTTACCATTATTGAAAAAAATTCAAGAAGATCTTGATAAATGGATGATATTACCAATAACATTAGTAGGCAGAATAAATGCCGTAAAAATGAATATATTCTCTAGATTACAATACTTATTCCAAACACTACCAATACAACTACCCCAGAAGTTTTTTCAAGAGTTAAATAAATATGTGAGGAAGTTCCTTTGGAAAGGTAAGATGTCAAGAATATCATTGGAAAAATTGACATGGAAATTTGATCTAGGAGGGTTACAATTTCCAAACTTTAAGGATTATTATAAAGCAAATCAACTTAGATTTATTGCATCTTTTTTTGATAAAGATAAGCTGGCATGGATTAGAATAGAACTAGATAAAATAGGAGAAAATACACCAGAAGATTTTATATATAAATGGGAATCTAAATGGATACGGGAAAAGAAAGAATCTCCTATATTAAAACATTTGATTGATCTATGGAATAAAATAAATGTTGATGATGAGATAAGGAAATCTTTATTAGCAAAGAGATCTTTAATTCAAAATAAAGTTATTCCTTTTACAATGGATAATCAACTTTCATACAACTGGTTTCAAAAAGGGATTAGTTATATAGGAGATTGTTTTAAAGGAGGTATATTAATGTCATTTGATCAATTAAAGAATAAATACAAAATATCAAACAACACTCTTTTTTGTTATTTCCAATTAAAGGCGTATTTAAGAGATAAATTGGGTCAAACAATGTTATTGCCGAAACCTAATGAAATAGAAACTTTAATTCAAAAAGGAAAAATTAAAAAATGTATTTCTTGTATGTATAGTTTGATTCAAAAACAGGCAATTAAACAAGGAATTCATAAGTCAAGACAAAAATGGGAAACTGACTTGAATATTAAAATTGAAGAAACAAGTTGGTCAAGACTATATCTTGACAGTATGACAAATACAACAAATGTCCGGTTAAGATTAGTGCAATATAATTTTTTACATCAATTATATATTACACCACAAAAAATAAATAAATTAAACCCAAATTTATCTGATCAATGTTTCTGATGTAATCAAGAAATTGGTACTTTTTTACATTCTACTTGGTCTTGTTCTAAAATTCAACCTTTTTAGACAAATTTAAGAGTTTTACTGGAACAAATTATTGGAACACAACTTCCACATAACCTAATATTATTTTTATTAGGTGATATTGAAGGGATAAAACCGAAACCCAAATTGAATAAATAGAAGAAAGAATTCATAAAAATTGCATTGGCAGTAGCCAAAAAGGCTATTGCAGTTACTTGGAAATCAGATTCATACTTAAGTATAGATTGTTGGAAGAACGAAATTTTCAGCTGTATTCTACTTGAAAAAATTACTTATAATTTAAAAGATAAATATGAAACAATTCTGAAAATTTGGCGCCCTTATTTACAAAAGACAGGATTAAATTTATAGGTGCTCCGAAGATAAAATTATTGGTTATTTGGGGAAAGAAATAAATATATATACTAAAGCTATTATGAACTCCGTGGAGCATGTGGGGATTTTCCGCTATCTAGGCATTCTTTCTTTCTTTCTTTCTTTCTTTCTTTCTTTCTTTCTTTCTTTCTTTCTTTCTTTCTTTCTTTCTTTCTTTCTTTCGAGGGGGGAAGGGTTGATAATTTTTTTTCTTTCTTTCTGTAATCATTTGAAAACAATAAAAAAAATAAAAAAAACAATTTTAGAGCATTCATTAGTAGTCCAACTATTCAATAATTCATTGCCTTTTCACTTTTCAGTGAGATGGATGGGTTTGGTGCAGTGATATCATTTCTCAACAACAGGCTGAATTTTACTCAGATGGAGTCTCAGGTCCACATTTTGCAGTCTGTTTCATTGTGACTGGACTGAAACCACGCTCCGCTAAACGTGATGTTGAAAAAGCGATAAGGAACATTTTGACCTTTTTCCGCAATGTAGGATAGCATTCAGAGATTTCTTTCTGCAATTAAATGCCTTGCTTTGATTTTTTAAACCCTAGCTTCAGTGTAAAGTAATGTTATAGTAAGATCAGTTCTTCCTTCTTCCTTCCTGTTAATTCCAAGTGTTCCCAATCTAGAATTTGGGTCAAGGGAAGAGTTGAAATCTCTCTGACATGTCTTTTTGCAGCTCACCCAAGTGGGCACAGTATAACTGAAGATCATCATCTGATATTCTTTCTTCCTCTTCCAACTCAGAGGCTCAGAAATTGGAAAAGGTTGTGATAGCCAATGTTGCACTGAAATAGTGTTAATTTGGATAGAAATGTGGAGATGACTGATTTGACTTTGATAAAATTGACATAATTTTCTTGCAATCAAAGAATGATTTTATTAAACTTTGTGAGTAATTCTAATAAATAGCTATGTCTTTCCTAAAAAAAAAACCCTACTGAAGGGTACTCGCACATCAGCCTCAGAGACTGAAATTTCAGGGTCACTGGGGACTGTAGGAGTTTGTGGTGTTTTGATGGTCAAAGCAAGCATGAGGAATTTGACCTCATTTGGGGCCGAAACCTTGTTGTCATTCTATTGCTTGGTTTCTCTTTGTAAGAGCCAATAGCATTCAAGCTGTCCAGCATCTTCCACTGATTCAAGTTTAGTCCAGAATTGTCACTTCGCATGTGAGATGGTTTTCTGGATATAGTACCTGGACGTTTTTTACTTGGTTGCCAGCTCTGAATGCCATTGATCTAACCCTCAGTAGATTACAGATCTTTTGTTTCATCCAGGTCTTTTAGTTGAGAAAGACTCTAAATGAATGATTTTGTAGACTCACTTGTCCATGACAGTTTTCATAAATTGCGAGATGGCACTTGATGATGGGGGACAGAGTGTGACAAGACACCTATGTCTGGGAACCATGAAGAGTTTGCCATGAAACACAAACACTCACCTTTTGCCATCTTCAAATCAGCAGTCCTGTCCATTCATTGTATTGGGAAACCCTCAGTCTTACCAATGAATCTGGTTTTTCCAAAGAGAGCCATGTCTCCATAAAGCAGAGAATGCAGCAATCCCTCTTCTCCTTCTGATATAGCAATCTTACCCCTTGGGTCCTAAATCTCCAGTGACTGTCAATTTGCTAACAAAAAACTGGGTAGAGGAATTTTCATACTTCCTGGCATTTTAGTCTGGTTTGGTCTTCCCCTCCTCTTTCTCTTCTGGACATGGTGATGTACCTTTGTCCACTTAAAGGTGCTTTACTTGCAGTCCTGAGAGCTAAGTCCACTGAGTCCTTCAGAAGATCATGAAATCCCTACTTTGCTAGGACAGTTCAAAAGTATGTTATTTAAAGGGAAATTTCAGGCTGCAGATTGTAGTGAGAGGATTTCAGAAGAAGTATATTTAGACGTTCTGTAAGCTGCCCAGAAAGCACTACCATGTTTCACTAGCACTATCTTCCAATTTGGCTACAAAGTCATCACTTTCATCATTAACACATGACAGAAGAAGTAGCAGACCCACATGGACCCCTGGGGAACACCACTGGTCACCCACAGTCAACCAGAAAAGGCCACCTTATATTCCCATTCTTTGACTTACATCAGACAGCCAATCCATGCTGGTATCTTTCCTGTAGTACTATGGTCTCTTATCTGTAATACCTCAAGTGCGGCACCTTGTCAATGGCCTTCTGAAAATCCAAGTAAACAACATCCACTGACTCATTTTTCTATCCTGCCTGTTACTTCCTCAAAGAATTCCATTAGATTTGTCAGGCAAGATATCCCCTTAAGGTAAGACAAAATGTTAACTTTATTTTTCACATTTAGATCAATACATTGAAACACAGTAAAATGCGTCACTTATGTGAATGATCAACACAGTCTGAAGTCTTTTGTGTGCCACAGTTCCCAAGGAGACATTGAATTGTATAGAGGGAGAGAGAGTTTAAAAGAAGTAAATTAGGGCAGTTGGTACATTTTGTGTGCCACAGTTCCCAAGGAGACATTGGATTGTGCATAATGAGGCACTTGGCAAGATCCAATAAAAAGAAATTAGGTTTAAGTGAAGCGGCTATATTGTGATTGGAGCAAAAAGTTGAGGCTGTTGCTAATCAAGGCTTTGGCAAGGAGAGGTGTAGGACATAGGTGGATTTTTTTCCATCATTTATTCTTTCTTTCTTTCTTTCTTTCTTTCTATTGCATATGTAGAGCAGTGGTGATGCCAAACAAGATAGAGAAATGCTCTTCCTGCGGGATGTGGAAAGGCAGGGAGACCTCCAGTGTCTCTGATGACTATACCTGCAAAAAGTACATCCAGCTGCAGGTTCCAACAGACTGTGTTAAGGAGTTGGAGCTGGGACTGGATGAACTCTGAGACTGAAGGGTTGATAAACAGGACATACAGGGAGATAGTTATACCCAAGGTGCATGACACAGGTAAATGGATGACCATCAGGATTGGGAAAGGGGAAAGGGCAGCCAGTGCAGAGTTCCCCTGTGGCTGTTCCCCTCACCAACAAGTATACTACTTTGGATACTGTTGGGGGGATGACCTAGCAGAGGAAAGCCACAGCGGTCAGGTCTCTGGCACTGAGACTGGCTCTGTGCCTCAGAAGGGAAATGGAGAGAAGAGGTGAGCTATAGTGATAGGTTAGGGGAACAGAAAGGAGGTTCTGTTGACAACAATGAGATTCCCAGATGGTTTGTTGTCTCCTGGGTGCCAGGGTCAGGGACATCTCAGATTCTTAAATGGGAGGGTGAGCAGCTAGAGGTCAAGGTCTATGTCAGTACCAGTGACATAGGTGGAAAGGGTGACAAAGTCCTGCAAAGTGAGTTCAGGGAGTCAGGTGCTCAGTTAATGGACAGGACCTCTAGGGTTGTGATCTCAGGATTGCTACATGGCGTAGGAGGGGGGGGCTTCAGATTTTTGGATCATTATCCCTCTTGCAGGGAAGGTGGGACGTGTACAGAAGGGATGGTTTGCACCTGAACTGGAGAGAGTCTAACATCCTAGCAGGAAGGTTTTCCAGTGCTGCATGGTGGTGCGGGAGGGGTGGTGGTTTAAGTTAGAGTTGCAGTGGGATGGGAACCAGAGCACCAGAACAGATAGTGGAGTGGTTGTGGGGAAAGGTGTTGGTAAGCCTGCGTACAAAGTCAGGAATGAAAAGGTCAAGTATGGTGAGACCAGAGTTCTGAGCTGTGTATGTTTTAACAGAACCAGTATTTCAGGAAAGGCAGTTGAGCTTAGGGCTAGTGTGACTTAGTGAGACTTAGTTGCTGGAGGGGCAGGACTGGCAGCTCAATGTTTAAGGGTTCCTTTATTTTTGAGGGTATAAAGGGGGAGGGGTGGCATTACTAATCAGGGAAAATTTCACAGCAGTGCTCAGTCTGGACAGACTGGAGAGCTTGTCAAATAAGCCTTTATGGTTGGAACTGAGAAATGAGAAAGGTATGATCTCGTTAATGGGGCTATAGTACAGTCTATAACAACGGCCCATGGGATTTACAGAAGCAAATTTGTAGAGGGGTCGCAAACTGTTGCAAGAAACATAAGGTTGTGATAGTAGCTGATTTGGACTTTCTCCCATTATGGAATGAGACAGGGCAGGTGACAGAAGTTTATGTAGGGGAACACTTTGCACCTAGTGATCATAATGCCGTTAGTTTCAAGGTAATTTTGAAAAAGATTAAGTCTGGTCTGTGAATTGAGATTCTAAATTGGAGAAAGGCCAGTCTTGATGGTATCTGGCAAGTGAGGATTGAGACAAGCTGTTTCCTGGTAAGGATGTACTTGGTAATTGGGAAGCCTTCAAAAGTGAAATTTTGAGAGTACAGAGTTTTATGTTCCTGTTAGAAAAAAAAGCAAGGATAACAGGTTTAGGGAACCTTGGTTTTCGAGAGATATTGAGGACCTGGTAAAGAAAAAGGAGCTGTATAACAGGTCTACACAAGCAACAACAAATGAAGTACTTGAGGAGTATAAGAACAGCAAGAAAGCACTTAAGAAGGAAATCAGGAAGGCTAAAAGAAGGCATGAGGTTGCTGTAACGGACAAGGTGAAGGGGAGTCCTAGGGGCTTCTACAGTGGTGCTAGAAAGTTGTGAGCCCTGTAGAATATTCTCTTTTTCTGCATAAGTATGTCCTAAAATGTGATCAGATCTTCACATGTCCTAAAACCAGATAAAGAGAACTCAAATAAATAAATAACTCAAAAAAATTATACTTGTTTATTCAAAAGTGATGGAGGAACTCAGCAGGTCAGGCACCATCTATAGAAAAGAGTACAGTTGAAGTTTTGGGCCAAGACTCTTCAGCAGGACTGAAGAATCTCAGCCTGAAATGTCGACTGTGCTCTTTTCCATCGATGCTTCCTGGCCTGCTGAGTTTCTCCAGCATCTTCAGATTTTCTCTTGTTTGTGATTGGAATACTTATTCATTTATTTATTGAGAAAAATGGTCCAATATTACATGTATTTGTTGGAAAAAGTATATGACTCTCTGGGTAATACCTTCTACAAAAGCTATTTGGAGTACAGTCGGCCCTCCTTATCCGCGGATTCTGCATGTGTGGATTCAACCAACCGTGGATCGGGAAAACCCAGAAGTGCTCTTCCAGCATTTGTTGTTTGAGTATATATAGTCTATTGTTTTTCTTGTAATTATTCCCTAAAGAATACAGTATACCAACTACTTACATAGCATTTACATTGTATTAGGTATTACAAGTAATCTAGAGATGATTTAAAGTACAGATAGTTCCCGGGTTATGAAGGAGTTCTGTTCCTGAGTCTGTCTTTAAAACGGATTTGAAGTTGGAACAGGTACATCCGGTATTATTTAGCGTCAGTTAGTCAAAAGTTTTATCTTAGTATATAGTATGTATTTTACCTTTATATGTATATAAAACCCTTAAGAGACGTATGTATTTCAAAAATCAAACCACTGCGTTGCTTAGTAATAATTATAGCTTTCATCGGGGCAGGGCCTTTCACATGCTCCATTAAAATTGTTCCGATCGTTGACCGACTGTAGCCTAACGCTTTTCCAATGATCGATGGTGTTTCACCTCTTTCCGATCGCTTTATTACTTTCACTTTATTTTCAATTGTGATTGTGATTATTTTCATGAACAGAAACACTGCGGATTCAGAGCTACGCCGCCAGGTCCTAAAGATCACTGCATTGAGACATGTTAAATAAGGTCTGGGGTTCTGCTGGGTCCTAAGGTGCACCGCATTGCGACAGGTTAAATAAGGGACTTGAGCTTCCGTGAATTTTGGTATCCGTGGGGGGGGGGGGGGCCTGGAACCAATCCCCCGCGGATAAGGAGGGCCGACTGTAATGTGTTCCAGTCAATGAGATGAGATTGGAGGTGTGGGTTGTAGAGGTGCCCTGCCTACAAAAAGACACACAAAGTCAGGTTATTGACAAAGCCTGCTCTTCTCAGGAAAGATCTGTTTATGTGTACCATGCCTCGATCAAAATAACTTTCAGAGGACCTTAGAGGAAGAATTGTAGAGATGCATGAAGCTGGAAAAGGCTACAAAAGCATTTCTAAAGACCAGCGTGTTCATCAGTCCACAGTAAGAGAAATTGTCTACAAATGGAGGAAACTCAGTACTGTGCTACTCTCCCCAGGAGTGGGCATCCTGCAAAGATCACACCAAGAGCACAGTGTGCAAAGCCGAAGGAGGTGAAAAAGACCCAAGGGCAAGAGCAAAGACCTGCATAAATCTCTAGAACTTGCTAAAGTCTCTGTTCATTTGTCCACTATTAGAAAAACACTGAACAAGACTGAGGTTCATGGAAAGATACCATGGAGGAAACCACTGCTCTCCAAAAAAAAAAGATTTCTGCACATCTCAAGTTTGCAAAAGACCACCCGGATGTTCTACAATGCTTCTGGGACAACGGTCTGTAGACAGCTGAGACAAAAGTTGAACTTTTTGGCAGAAATGCACACTGCTATGTTTGGAGGAAAAAGGTCACAGCACACCAACACCAAAACCTCATCCCAACTGTGAAGCATGGTGGAAGGAGCATCATGGTTTGGGCTGTTTTGCTGCCTCAGGGTCTGGAATGCTTGCAATCATTGAGGGAATAATGAATTTAAAATTGTATCAAGACATATTACAGGAGAATGACAGGGTAGGAATCTGTCACTTGAAGCCTAACAGAAGCTGGATAATGCAACAAGACAGTGATCTAAAAGGCAAGAGTAAATCAACAACAGAATGGTTTAAAAAGAAGAAAATTCATGTCAAAGTTTTGACCTTAATCCTATAGAAATGTTGTAGATGTACCTGAAGCAAGCAATCATGCAGGGAAGCCCACCCACATCCCGGAGTTGAAGCAGTTTCTAAGGAGGAATTACCTAAAATTCCTCCAAGCCGACGTGCAGGACTGATAACAGTTACCAGAAAAGTTTGGTTGAAGTTATTGCTGTTCAAAGGTGGTCACACCAGTTACTGAAAGCAAAGGTTTACATACTTTTCCAACAAATACATGTAATATTGGATTATTTTTCTCAATAAATGAATGTATAATGTTTTATGTTATTTATTTAATTGGGTTCTCTTTATTTTTAGAACATGTGAAGATCTGATCACATTTTAGGTCATACTTATGAAGAAACAGAGAAAATTCTACAGAGCTTACAAACTTTCTAGCACCACTGTATTAAGAGCAAAAGGATAGCAAGGGGCAAAATTGACCTCTGGAAGATCAGAGTGGAAATCTATACGTGGAGCCGAAAGAAATGTGAGAAATCTTAAATGGATATATTTGCATCTGTATTTATTCAGGAGACAGATACAGAGTTTATAGAACTGAGGCAAAAATGCAGTGAGTTCATGGATCACAATCAGATTACAGAGGAGGAGGTGTTTGACTTCTTGAGGCAAATTAGGATGGATAATCCCTGGGGTTTGACAAGGTTTTCCCTTGGACCCTATGAAGACTGGCGCAGAAATTGCAGGAATCCTAGCACAGATATTTAACACATCCTTAGCCACGGGTGAGGCGCCAGAGAATTGGAGGATTGCTTACGTTGTTCCATTGTTTAAGAAAGTCTCCAAGATGATGATGATGATGATGATGATGATGACGGCATCCATCTGTCTTGACAGACAATGGAAAGCAGCACTGGAGTGACTTCTCCAGGGCACAAGCTGGGTCGAAGGTATGGAGATCTTGGGATTCCCACTCTTCAAGATCCTCCTTTCGGCCTCACTGCTGTAGTCCAAAGGACTACAATTCGCTTGGCATCAGCTTGGCTGCAGGAGCTGCCGTAAGGGTGCTCAGTGATGTCCAGCCACCTTAGGGGCTTCACTCCAAATTTTATGTCTGGGTTTACTCCTGTAGCTTTTCGTCTCTCCTGAGGCTATCCACAAGATAGTGAGGCTATTTACCCGTAGCTGGGGAAAGTCTTTAAGAATAAGCCAGGAAGTTATAGATTGGTGATCATGACATCAGTAGTGGGAAAGTTATTAGAAGGTATCCTATGGGACAGGAAATATAAGTATTTGGAAAGATATGAACTGATTTTGGATAGTCATTACTTTGAGTGTCTTAAGTCATGTCCGACCAGTCATAGAGAAAAACTGATGAAGGCAAGGCAATGAATATTATCTACATGAACTTTACCAAGGCTTTTGACAAGTCCCACATGGGAGGATGGTCATGAGGGTTCAGTTGCTTGGCATTCAAGATGATGTAGTAAATTGGATCAGACATTGGCTTTGTGGGAGAAGCCCAGGAGTGGTAGTAGATGATTGCCTCTCTGACCGGAGGCCTGTGACTAGTAGTATGTTGTAGGGATCGGTGCTGGATCCATTGTTGTTTGTCATCTATGTCAATGATTTGGATGATAATGTGGTAAACTGGATCAGCAAATTTGTAGATGACTCCAAGGGGGTGCAGTGGACAGTGACTATCAAAGCCTACAGCAGGATCTAGCCCAGCTGGAAAAATGGGCTGACAACTGGCAAATGGAATTTAATGCAGGCAAATACACTTTGGGAGGACCAACCAGGATACAGTAGTGGTGAGTGGTAGAGCAATGAGGAGTGTGGAAGAACAAAGAAATCTGGGAATACAGGTCCATAATTCATTCAAAGTGGCATCACAGGTAGATAGGGTTGTAAAGAAAGCTTTTGGCACATTGACCTTCTTAAATCTACGTATTAAATACAGGAGATGGGATGTTATGCTTTAATGAATGAATTTATTTGTTTATTGAGATACAGCACAGAATAGGCCCTTCTGGCCCTTCAAGACATGCTGCCCAACCATCCCTTGATTTAATCCTAACCTGATCACGAAACAACTTACAATGACCAACTGCCCTACCAGTCTTTGGACTGTGGATGAAACCGGAGCACCCAGATGAAACCCCCATGTTCACAGGCAGAACATACAACTTCCTTACAGGCAGCAGCAGGATTCGAACTGCAGTCACCGGTATTGTAAAGTAACTGGAGTGCTACTGTGTTGAAATTATATAGGACGTTGGTGAGGCCCAGTTCGGAGCATTGTGTCCATTTGGTCACCTACCAACAGACAAGATGTAATAAAATTGAAAGAGTGCAAAGAAAATTTGCAAGGACTTGACCTGACTTATATGGAAAGGTTGAATAGGCTTTTATTCCCTAGAACATAGAAGATTGAGGGGAGATTTGATAGAGGTATGGTATACAAAATTATGATTCTATACTCTATAACTCTTTTTCTTTTTCTCTCAGCTTATTTTATCACTTATTTTCAAATGCCTCGAGTCTCACTCTTAATAATGGACTCTAAAATTTTAGGAGTCACTGAGGTCAGGGTATCTGGCTTATAAGTTCCTGCCTTTTGCTTCCCTCCCTTCTCAAGAGATGGTGTGACACTAACGATTTTTCAGTCCCTGGAGATCATTCCTGACTCTAGTGATTCTTGACTCTTTCATAACCCTGGGGTATCATCTGTCCAGTCCAGGTTACTTAATAATCTTCAGACCTTTCTGCTTCCCAAGCACCTTCTCTTTGGTAACTGACCCACTCACATCTGACTCTCTCAGATTTCTGGTACATTGCTGGTGTCGTTCACAGTGAAGAATGGTGCAAAATACTATTCAGTTCATGCACCATTTCTTTGTTCCCCATTACTACATCTCCAATGTCATTTTCTAGTAGTCCGATGTCCATGTTTGCCTTGCTTTTATTCTTTATACCTCTGAAAAAAAGCTTTTGGTATCCTCTTATAATATTAGCTAGCCTACATTCCTATTTCATCTTTTCTTCCCTTATTGCTATTTTAGTTGCCTTCTGTTTCCGGTGAATAAATTCCAACCCCTTTCCTCTATTCCCCACTTTTCCTACCTGGCTATTACTTCCCCCTGGGTCCCCTTCTTCCCTTTCTCCTATTGTCCACTCTCCCCTCCTATCAGTTTCTTTCTTCTCCTGCCCTTGACCTTTCCCACCCACCTGGCTTCACCTATCACTTTCCAACTAAACTCTTTCCTCTTCCCCTATCTTTTTATTCAGGCATCTTTTCCCTTCCTTTTCAGTCCTGAAGAAGATTCTCAGCCCAAAGTGTCAACTGCTTACTCTCTTTAATTGATGCTGTTTGACCTGCTGAGTTCTTCCAGCATTTTGTGTGTTGCTTTAGTTGCTGCCTGTTGGTTTTTAAGATCTTCTCAGTTCTCTTGCTTCTCACTAATATTTGTAACATTGTATTCCCTTTCTTTTGCTTTTATTCTTTCTTTGACTTCCTTTGTCACCCACAGTTGCCTCATCCTCCCATTAGCATTCTTAGAACATTGAACATAAAACCTAAAACAGTACACCACACGATCAGGCCCTTTTGACCACAGTATTGTGCCGAACCAATCCAATTAGTAATCAAATGGCCAACTGAACTAATGTCAACATCCTTCCATCTCCCCTCATTCTGTAAATCTAGATGTATCTTAAAAGTCCCTAATGTATCTGCCTCCACCACCACCCCAGGCAGCACATTCTAGGCTGTGTATTCTCTGAATTTAATTCCTCTCACCTTAAACACATAGCCTCTGTATTAGACATTTCAACCCTGAAAATAAAAGATATTCTCTATCAACTCTATCTATGCCTCTCATAATCTTATAAACCTCTATCAGATCTCCACTCAGCCTCCACCCTTCCAGAGAAAACAACCCAAGTTTGTCCAACCTCTCATAGTTAATCCAAGCTTCTTCTTCTTCTTCTTCTTTTTCAGTATGAAATGATCCTGTGTTTTCTGAATTACTCCTAGAAGCTCTAACCATTGCTACTACAGACATCCCTGTTGGTGTCCCCTTCCAATTAGCTCTTCCAGCTCCTCTCTCATGCCTCTGTAGTTACCTTTACTCAATTGTAATATAAATACTTGCAATTTTAGCTTCTCCTTAAACTGCAGGGTGAATTCCATCATTTTATGATGACTGCCTCCTAAGGGTTCCTTCGCCTTGAGCTACCTAATCAAATCTAGTTTGTTACACAACATCAAATCCAGAGCTGTCTTTCCCCTAGAACATTTGACCATAATCTGCTTGAAAAAAAAAATCAACTCATAGACATTCTACAAATACCTTCCCTTGGGATCCAGTGCCAACCTAATTTTTCCAGCCTATCTGCACATTGAAGTCTCCCATGACCACTATAACATTGCCTTTCTTGCATGTCTTTTCTTTCTCCAGTTGTAGTTTGTACCCCACATCCCGCTACAGTTTTGAGACTTGTATACTTTATAACTCTCATCAGGGTCTTTTTAACCATGGAGTTTCTTAATTCTACCCAGAAGGATTCTATGTCTTCTGATCCAATGTTAGGTCTTGCTGAGAATTTGATTTCTTTTTTTTCTTACCATGCCACCTCCCTCTGCCCCTCTGTCTATCTTATCCTTTGCTGTTTATGTCCCAGCTGTGATCTTCTTTCAGCCAGGACTCTATGATGCCCACAATATCATTGCTGCCAATTTCTAAATGTGCTATAAGCTCATGTCACTTGCTTCTGATGTGTTGTCACAGTTCATATGTTACAGGTCAGAGCCTGGTCTCCTCTGTGTAGCTCAGAAAGGCTTGCTGACTTTGCCTACAAGACAAAAGTGTCCAAACTGTGCTCCTTGGACCATGTCCAAACCAGAGAGCCAGAGGGTACAGTTCAGGTACTTACTTTGTATTTTGTCATGATGCTTGACTTGGTATGGCATTCTGAAAATGCTAACCTTCCATATATTGGCCCATTGGTGAATGAATTCTAGACCCCTCCCCCCCTTCACCTTCTCTCAATTCCTCCATCTCTGCTGCATCTGCTCTCAGGATGAGGCTTTTCATTCCAGAGCTAAAGAGATATCCTCCTTCTTCAAAGAAAGGGGCTTTCCTTCCTCCACCATCAATGCTGCCCTCAACTGCATCTCTGCTATTTCACGCATGTCTGCCCTTACCCCTTCCTCCTGCCACCCCAGCAGGGATAGGATTTCTCTTGTTCTCACCTACCACTCCGCCAGCCTCCGTGTCCAGCACATAATTCTCTGTAACTTCCGCTATCTCCAAAGGGATCCCACCACCAAGCATATCTTTCCCTTCCCTACTCCTACTTACTGCTTTCTGCAGGGGTCGTTCCTATCGACTTCCTTGTCCATTTGTCCCTCCACACTGGTCTCCCTCCTGGTACTTACCCTTGCAAGCTGAAAAAGTGCCACACCTGCACCTACAACTCCTCCCTCACTACCATTTAGGGCCCCAAACTGTCCTTCCAGGTGAGGTGACACTTTACCTGTGAGTCTGTTGGGGTCATCTGCTGCATCTGGTGCTTCCAGTATGGCCTCCTATATATCGGTGAGACTCAACGTGGATTGGGAGACCACTTCACTGAGCACCTACGCTCTGTCCGCTAGAAAAAGCGGGATCTCCCAGTGGCCACCCATTTTAATTCCACTTCCCATTCCCATTCCAACATGACAGTCCATGGCCTCCTCTACTGTCGCCACACTCAGGTTGGAGGAGCAACACCCTATATTCCATCTGGGTAGCCTCCAACCTGATAGCATGAATATCGATTTCTCGAACTTCTGGTAATGCCCCCCCCCCCCCCCTTCTCCATTCCCCATTCCCATTTCCCTTTCTGACCTCATCTCCTTACCTGCCCACCGCCACCCTCTGGTGTTCCTTCCCCACTTTTCTTCCTTCCACGGCCTTCTGTCCTCTCTTATTAGATTTCCCCTTCTCCAGCTCTGTATCTCTTTCACTAATCAACTTTCCAGTCTTTACCTCAACCTACCCCCTCTCAGTTTCACCGCTCACCTAGTGTTTCTTCCTCCACTCCCCCCATCATCCACCTCTGACTCCTCATCTTTTTTTCTCCCGTCCTGCTGATGGGTCTCGGCCTGAAACATTCAATGTACTCTTTTCCATAGGCGCTGCCTGGCCTGCTGAGTTCCTCCAGCATTAGGTGTGTGTTGTCTAGACATAGATCTTCAGATTGCAATTCACAGATGAATGGAGAGATTAAACTATTAGGACCACCAAGAGTATATGATATGCATCTGAGCTGCCGACTCATCTTTCTTTCAAATTCCCGATTGTGTATCTCTGTGATATTTATCATCAGATATGTTCTGAATATTGCTTGAAAAATTGAAGAATATCCAGTTTGCTGACACAGTTATTCGTTTCATAAGGAAAGATATTAAAATGAGCAGCATATTTATTGGCAATGCTTAAAGTTGTTGCTGCTCTACACTTCACAAGATATTAATGATATTAATTATAACACAGTGACATTAATTATAGCGCAGCTCAAGAATCTAACCAGAGAGGGAAGAAAAGGAATTCTTTTCAGACCAGATTTTGCGGTTTTATTGCTCTTGTGGCAATGTCAACATTCTGCCAGCAGAGGGCACCTACTACACCAGTATTGATATCAGAATTGTAAATTTTAGTTTACACAACTAACAAGCTGAGGAAATTCTATCTTGAAATCATTCTTCGTCGAAGTAAAATTTTATGGGAAGTTGCACTTATTTATTCTTTATTAATCTGAGACATCTTACATTATATATATTCACAAGCATAAAAGAAATGTGCAATCAGAATAAACTATTTTTTCAGAAGTACCATGTGTAAAAATAATATGAAATGACAAAACAGTTAGCATTTTAAAAGCATAAATTGTTTCAATACTGAGGTGCTATTGAGAAGTTACGGAAACTTCATTCACATGTCTTATATTCCCATACTGAAGATCTCATCTGATATGTTATTCTGTATGTGGTTTGTCATGGGAATGAGTTACAGTAGAACGTAAAAAAACATAGAATTAGTCTTAAGAACAGAATGTTGATTAAAAGTAATTAAATGTACGAAGGGGTTAGTACCTGGGAGTAGTATACAAGCAGCTGTGGTTTTGAAACCATTGAAATTCATGCATAAAGGTGTGGATTTATTTTAATGAAAGAGCCTTAAAACTTCTACTGCAGTGCTTCCTTAACCAATTGTTATTCTCAACTTAAGCTCACGGCAATTACTTCAGCAGCCAACCCACAAGACAAAAAAAAAATCAGTTCTTAACAAAATACCAATTCTATTCCCAGAGCATTCAGAATGTACTTCAGTTTAATTGCATTGAAACATGGAATATAGAAATTACACAGACTGAGGTTACCAATGCAATATCATCACTAGGTAGAACTTATAGGATACAGAGATCTGTGATCAATAAATGTCTGATCAAAATCACAATTGATTATATATAAACTTCATTATTATCTGAGCGAGCAGTGGTATTTCTTTAAATGTTACATTACAAAGATTAATTCGTATTGCTAAGATAATTTTTCTCTTTTGTTTCCTAGGATCTCAATAAAAATTTTCAAGTGCATGAAAAGACTGTGTTGCTGAACTTAATTGTATCAAAATGTACCATACAGAGTGTGTGTAGATCGATCCCAGCACTGAAGGTTACATTGTGCTTAATACATTGAATATCTTTGTTTTTTTTATATCAGGATTCTTCTATACTGTGTAATTCCTCACCCAAAATGGTAAGTAATTACATTAAATCTTCTGGCAATGATTATTTGGAAGTCATTTCTTGTTTCATCAGTCAGCATAGTTTAAAGGAAAATTGCTCCTGATATAGAACTTGTTACAGTTTAGTTTTACATTATGCATTGGGATTTTACATTGAAATCATCAGAAATTCTCCAGATAATCTTCAAAATAAAGATGGTATGTTATTTTATCAACATTTATCTATCATGATTCAGTTTCTTTGGGAATGAAGGTTAGTTTAAGTTCAACAGAAAACTGGAACTATAAAGCAATGGGACAAAGGATTATGCTTGAGAAAAAAGGAAGAAATGCACAGAGATATTTGTGTGTTTAGCTTATGGAAAATTCATCTCACTTATGGATAATGGATGAGTAATTTGGCATTAAAGAGTGAATGTCAGGAAGAAGAGAAATTATAGAGAAAGATCTTATCAACTTAGCCTCATACACATTCAAAGATTCTAGCTTATTGCATATGTGAGGATAAATTGACATGACCTTTCAGATTCAGGTAAGAATATTATTGCCCACCTAATTTGTTCCTTGGGCAGAATTCTGATTTGTTGAACATTTCCTGTAGAATCATTATGAATCTTTATTCTTCTTACCATGATTTTCAAACAGGAGGAATTCCCAGAGACCATATATATCATTACTGTAAATTATTGATACCTGACCAGATATTTTGGAGAATAATACAGGAACAAAGTTAAGTTACAACTACAAGGATTGGACAGAAAATTAAACTTTAAGGAAGTATTTATGATCTTCTGTGATTATTCTTCTGTTGTTGACTTTTGCTGCAGTTTTTTTCTCTTGACATAAGTGATGGTTTTATTGCAGTTTTGGAAATGTTTATGCCAGAATTATTTTACAAGATATGTTTCATATTAACATTAGATGAGCTAATTGAAAGCTAATGCTACATTTTCACAGAGAGTCTCTTAAAATGTACATTAAGCATCTGTGGTTTATCAAAGCATTAGAACATGTTGCAGATGCTGCAATAAATATTTTATTACTTGTTGACTAGGGACAACTGAGCTTGCAAAGATATATCATTATGAAGTGTTCACTTCAGGTACATTAATCTATAAACAAGAGATTCAATTTTACTTCATCCATGACTTTGTGACCCAAGAATTTCAATGAATCATAATTTTGAGAGAATTGCTCTTATTAAACAATTAATAATAAGCTTGTCATAAAAAAAGAGTAGGAACAATACCATATTTGGATGATTCTTATGTGCTTCCATTTATGTGAGCTATCATGGTCCATTCATCGGAAAATTCTGATAAGAGAGAAAGGTATAATTCTTTCCTTATTCCAAAATAGCCCTCCATACATAAGCTGTCAGTGTGTCAAAATGCATATACAGTAATTCATTTTTTTCACATCCTCAAATACTTTTCCTTTATCCTAGCTTTGTGGATCTGTCTAAAACCTTCAATGTCCATAAAGTCAATGGTCATAAATTTGGTGCAACTGCTGTCAAATAGTGTTCAAACATCGGCTGGGCTGGGGTCGATACTGAAGAACGGAGTGGAGCTTGAAGGTCAAGAGTAAGTCCGGAGGTTGAAGCTCGGTTTTCGAAGTTTGGAGACTGAAGGCCGGTGGCCTGTCCCAGAGTTGGAGAATTGTTGGTGTGTGTGGGTGGGTGGGAAGGAAGGTGGCAGGGAGGAAATGAACTTGTTTTGCTGCTGTTTTGTTGCTTATTGTGTTCTGTGTTGTTCTGCCAAGCATCGTGTGCGCGCTATGCTGGTGCTGGAATGTGTGACGACACTTGTGGGCTGCCCCCAGCACATCTCTCGGCTGAGTTGGCTTATAACACAAATGAAGCATTTTACTGGAGGTTTTGATGTACATATGATAAAAAAATCTGAACCTGAAACAGAGGAAAAGAAGAATTAATTAAATACAGGGGTCTTAACCATGTCTGCGTTATTAAATGTGAAACATTGTAGGACTGGTTTTCGTTAATATTAGTTTATTTGTTGACTTGGCATTTGAATAGCTAAATTGATATTTGAAAGTACATAGTAGAACGTAGAACATAATTCAGCAGAAGAACAGGCCATTTGGCTCACTTGTTGTGCTGAGCTAATTAAAAGCCCAAAAAACTAATCCCTTCTGCCAACACAATGACCAAACCCTTCCATTTCCTGCAGAGTCATGTGCGTATCTAAGAGCCTCTCGAATGCCTCTGTTCACCGCCATCCCTGGCAGAACATTCCAAGTACCCACCGCTCTCTGCAGAAACAATCCCTTTTGAACTTACTTCTTCTCTTTGAATGCATGCCCTCTGGAATTAGTCATTAATATTAAAGTAATTCATAGTATAAAATGCACTTTCAAAATATTAGCCAAATCGGCCTGAAAAATAGTAACTCATTGAGTTTGATGAAGTAAAAATATCTCAGAATACCTAGACCTGCAATTATATCCCTGTGTTTCGGCTCTATCTGTGGGATACCTACGCAACTGGAAGATTTCAGTTGTGCCACTGGTGCATACTTCTGCATATTACAACAACATGTGTGAAAGTGCCTGTATACAAGATGCAGGCACATGGTGTGGTATATAGGCAAACCTCACCTCATATGCACAAGGTTATTATTGCACTTTTCAAGACATGGTTTGCTTCAAGGATTTTTCCTGCAACTCCGTGTCTCACACAGAACATTACTCAGAGTGACACGGTGATGCAGCTGCTGCTCCCAACTCCAATGACCCTCAGCAAGCAACATCATTCTAGGACATTTAAAACCATGGGTGCTTCAGTGAGCAACATCATTTTAAGACGTTAAAAAAAATAAATTGGCGCATATTTTTCCTAATATAAGCCCTTTTTGTGACAGATGTAACGTAGAGGTGGCTACTCTAACTCATATGTTTTGGTCCTGTGTAAGCTTAAATAATTTTTGGAGGGATGTGTTTAGAATACTATCTAAAGTTATAGATGTGGATGTTCAACCCAATTCACTTACGGCAATTTTTGGGATTATTCCAGAGGAAGTAGGTAGAGTATCTGCTTCTGCTCAACATGTGATAGCCTTTTCAACTTTACTGGCTAGGAGAGCTATCTTGTTATACTGGAAAGAGTCTAATCCGCCTACTGA
Organism: Hemitrygon akajei; assembly: GCF_048418815.1. Lineage (NCBI taxonomy): Eukaryota > Metazoa > Chordata > Chondrichthyes > Myliobatiformes > Dasyatidae > Hemitrygon > Hemitrygon akajei. The sequence goes on from NC_133126.1 coordinate 132,126,569, forward strand.
TTTCCATTGCTTGTCCTCCATTATGTCATGTCTAAGCTTGGAGAAAATTAGAAGCCGGATGTTAGATACATCTTTTAATTTTGAGCAAGTCTGGTGACTCTTTATTCAGTATTTTCATATGATTTAATTAATATTTATTTATTTATTTTTTCTTTATTCTCTTTAGGGAAAATCCTCATCCGTGAAGGTTCGGAGGTGACTGGAAGGATGTTTTTTTCCTTTTTCTTTTTCTTCTAATTTTATCCTCAAATGGACTGCTCAATCTTTCTTTTCATTTCTTTCTTTTTTCTTTTTTTTTCCCTTTCAATTTAGTTTAGTGGCTTTTTTCCTTTATTAAATAAATTTTCCAATCTTTTATTTTATGATCTGTTAAGAGCAGTTGTGGTTTTTTGATTATATTGTATATATAACAGTGTAACATTATACCTATTTGATTTTGACAATGTATACTTTTCTTTATTGCTGTTTATATGTCTTTTGTATTATCTGTTTGCTAAACTTCTCCTCTGATTTGTATATTTTTTTTACTGAAAATCAATTAAAAGATTGAAAAATGAAATAAAAAATTCTATCAATCCTCCTCAAGATCAGCAGACCCCAGACTACAGACTCAGGTCACGGGTGCAGTTCCCCTTCAAGAAAAAGGAAGTGAGGAAAGCATGCCAGTCAGCAAGTAAGATTGAAATGCAGAGCCCTTAGACACCCACCCCCCTCCCTCCTCACTCCCTACACCCTGCTGGTGAATGTACAATCTTCCAAAAATAAAATCAAAGCCCTTAGAGCAAGATTGCAGGTTCAGAGGGATATTGGACTGCTGTGTACTCTGCTTCATTGAAGCTCACCCTCACTATTTCAGATGCAGCGCCACAGCCTGAGGGTTTCACCCTCCACCACACGGGCAGGACAGCTGAGTCTCTTAAAGGTAGAGGAGGCAGAGCGTGCTTCATAATTAGTTATTTGTGGTGCACAGGTTTTCTCTAAGTCCTGCTCACCTGACCTGGAACATCTTGCGGTCAAGCGTCGTACATTTCATCTGCCAAAGGAATTTTCCACCGCCATCCTGATAGCAGAGTAAATTCCATCCCTGGGCAATGTCAGGCAGAGATTGGTGGGGTTGCACACCATGATCAGCATGCTTAGCCCACTGCTCTACTCTCTCTGTACCCATGCCTATGTGACTCGGAACAGCTCAAACACCATCTAGAATTTGCCAATGATACAACTGTTTTTGGCAGAATTTCAGATGGTGCTGAGGAGACGCACAGGAGCAAGATAGATCAGCTGGTTGAGTGGAGTCACACCAACAACCTTGCATTCAAAGTCAGTAAGACCAAGGAAATGATAGTGGACTTCAGGAAGGGGAATTTGAGGGAAACACACCAGTCCTCATTGAGCAATCAGAAGTGGAATGGATGAACAGTTTCAATTACCTGGATGTCAACACCTCTGCTGATCTATCCTGGGCCCAAAATATTGATGCAGTTACAAAGAAGGCATGACAGTGGCGATATTTCATTAGGATTTTAAAGACTCTGGCAAATTTCTACAGATGTTGCATGGAGACCATTCAAATTGGTTGCATCACCACACGGTATGGAAGGGCCACAGCACAGGATTGGAAAAAGCTGCAGAAAGTTGCAAACTCATCCAACTCCATCATGGACACTCGCCTCCCCAACATCGAGCACATCTTCAAAAGGTGATCACTCAAAAAGGCAGCACCCATCATTAAGGATCCCCATCACCCAGGACATGCCCTCTTTTCATTGCTACCATCAAGGAGGAGGTTCAGGAGCCCGGGGACACACAATAAAAATTTCAGGAACAGCTTCTTCCCCTCAACCATCAGATATCTGAATGGACAATGAATCCATGAAAACTACCTCACAAATTTTCCCACTCATTTTGCACTACTTATTTAATTTTTTTAAATATATACTTTTTATTGTAATTTATAATTTTTTTTTACTGTTATGTATTGCAATGTAGAGCAGCCACAAAACAAATTCCTTGACATATGCCTGTGATATTAAACCTGATTCTGTTTCTGGTCCATTAAACCCACATCCACCACTTCTGCTGGCAGCTTGTTCAACCCTTCAACTACGCTTTGAGTGAAGAAGTTCCCCCTCAGTTTCCCCTTAAATATTTCACCTTTCACTCTTAACGTCTGAGGTCCAGTTGTAGTCTCACCCAATCTCAGTGGAGAAAGTCTGCTTGCATTTACCCTATCTATACCTCTCATAATTTTGTACACCTCTATCAAATCCCTCCACATTCTCTTAGGCTGCAGGTAATAAACTCCTAACTTAATCAACAGTTCCTTATAACTCAGATTCCCGGCAAAATCCTTGTAATTTTTCCCTGTGCTCTTTCGATCTTATTGATATGTTCCCTGTAAGTAGGTGATCAGAACTGTACACAATTCTCCAAGTTTGGCCTCACCAATGTCTTAGCAACACACACAAAATGCTGGAGGACTCAGCAGGCCAGGCAAAACCAAGGAAAAGAGTATAGGCAAAGTTTTGGGCTAAAACCCTTTGGCAGGACTGTAGAAAAAAGCTAGGGAGCAGATTTAAAAGATGGGGTGAGGGGAGAGATAAACACAAGGTGATAGGTGAAACCTGGAGGGGGAAGGATGAAGTAAACAGCTGGGAAGTTGATTGATGAAAGAGACAGAAGGCCATGGAAGAAAGTAAAGGTGGGAGGAGAACCAGCAGGAGGCAATAAACAGGCAAGGAGATAAGTTGAGAGAGGGAAAAGGGGATGGGAAATGGTGAAGGGGGAGTGGGGGGCATTACTGGAAGTTTGAGAAATTGATGTTCATACCTTCAGGTGTTGAAGGCATATAAGGTGTTGTTCCTCCAACCTCATTATGGCCTCATCACGACAGTGGAGGAGGCCATGGATGGACATATCAGAAAGGGAATGGGAAGTGGAATTAAAATGGGTGGCCACTGGGAGACCCTGATTTTTCTGGTGGATGTCTTATATAACTTCAATAACATCCCAACACCTATAGTCAATACTGCAATTGTGTGTCCATGGAAAACACCAAATTTATCATGATGGACATTTGAGCTTCTGTAAGTAACAAAAAAAATCTGTCGGTGAGCATGTTGTTTGTGCCTTTCATGTATCAGATCAGTAGTCTGTGAGGTGGAGTCTAGAAGGTTAAGTTGTGTTCTAAATGTGTGGATATGCTTCTCTGCTGGATGAAAAATAAGACTTCTCTGAATTAATTATTCACTCAACAAGAAAGACAATGCCATTCAAATTTTATGATTGCTATTTCAAAAAATAACTTCTGTATTTATTTTAAAGTCTATCTGTGAGTTAAAGCTGGGTTCTGATTTGACTTAATTAAGGTGCTGTAACTGAATTGTTTAACAAAAGAAAATAAAGCATTTTGTTTACCAATATCCTTGGGGAGATGAAATCCCCTTACCTTTTCACTTCTTTCTATATATGACTCCACTCTGACCAATGTGATTGACTCTTATCTGCAGTTTAAAGTAGCTAGGGAAGCCTCTCCTTTTGAGGTATATTTAGGACTGGACTGTGGTGAACTACATATACCTGTCTGGACACGCACCCCCTGCTGACTGCTCCTGTGGCTCCTCCCACAGACCCCGGTATAAAGGCGATTGGAGCCACAGACCCTTTCTCAGTCTCCAGGATGTTGTGTGATGGTCACTTGCTGCTTGTGCTTTCTTCCAGCCAATAAAAGCCTACCTTAACCCACGTCTCAGAGTTTTGATGGTGCATCATGGACAAAAGGAATGGAGGCAAGATCCAAATGTTGGGTATCAGTGAAAAAGGAGGCTTGTCTTACTGGGATGGAATTAGCTGAAATTGATCAGTTCTCACGATCTTTATCTTTCGAGGTCCTGCAAGATAATAACATCCTTATTTTTGTGAAAATGTTAGTATGTATGAACACAAATGCATATTTAGAGTAATAAATCAACTGTATTTTTAAATGCTATATTTACACCATTACATTGACTTCTGAACTTTGTTGTGCTTGTCCTGTTGATGGTTTGGATTTCACCAGGACACAGTTCAATAGTTGGATTTAATTTTTATTAAAACTGCATCTTGCATTCAAAATGCAATTTTTATGCTAGTTAATTTTTATTTCTTCTCCTTTCAAATCCTTTTTCAGAAGCAAGCAGCCTGTTCAACTGATAATGCGAGCACTGCTTGATTAAAACTGAATTTGATTGAAAGCAGACCTAATGTTATTCTGCAGACCTGTGCAACTGAAACACTTTCTCAAATCTGTCAAGGAGAAATATCAGTCAGAAGCAGTGGAGTGCTCTTCATTAATGGACAGAACGGTAAATAAATTTTGAAGTCACTGAAAATGCAATACGCAACAAAAAAGTCTGATGCAAAATTACTAAGTGGAAGTTGCTTGTTCAGCTAAAGATGATATAAAACTAATGGTATGGATTTGGGAAAAGTGGCTAAGAAATTAATTACTTGGTCAAAATATGTTGGGGGAATATCAATGGAGGATAAAAGATCTAAAGATAAAAATGCAAAATACTGTTTATTGTCAAGTCATCATTTCATGGTGATGATGTAGTTAAGGATGACTTTGATGAAAACCTTAGTAGTTCTACACTTGTGAAGTGCAAACCCTCTATTTACTGAGGAAGTTCACTGCTATTGTGATTGTGGCTGTACATGTTCCCCCCTGTGTTAATGCAGGGGAAGCACTGTGAGAGCTCTATGGTGCCATCTCTGATCTGCAAACCACACATCCCATGGTTTCTTTATTCTTGCTGGTGACTTCAACCATGCTAAATTAAAAACAGTTCTGCCTAATTGAGCATGTTGACTTTGTACCAGAGGTGAGGACACAATAGGCCTGGTTTATACTGACATCACATAAGACAGGAGCAGAATCTGGCCATTCAGCCTATCGAGTCTGCTCCATCATTCCATCATGGCTGATTAATTACCCCTCTCATCCCCATTTTCCTGCTGTCTCCTCATAACCTTTGACTAATCATGGGCCTATAATCCTCTGCTTTAAATACACTCAATGACTTGGCTTCCACAGCCATCTATGGCAAGGAATTCCACAGATTCACTAACCTCTGGTGAAAGAAATTCCTCCTCATCTCTGTTCTAAAGGGATGTCCTTCTATTCTGAGGCAGTGCACTCTTGCCCTAGACTCTCCACTATTGGAAATATCCTCTTCTTGTCCACTCTGTCTCAGCTTTTCAGCATTTGATAGTTCTCAATGAAATCCCTCCTCATTCTATTAAACGTAAGTAAGTACAGGTCCAGAGCCATCAAATGCTGCTCATAAGTAACCTCCTCTTGTCCCTCTCCAATGCCAGCACATCTTTTCTTAGAGAAGAGGTCCAAAACTGTTCACCATACTCCAGGTGCAGCCTGAACAATACCGTATAAAGCATCAGCATCACATCCTTGCTCTTGTATTCTAGTCCTCTTGAAGTGAATGCAAACATTGCATTTACCTTCCTTACCACTGACTCAACCTGAAAGTTAACCTAAGAGAATCCTGCACAAGGATTTCCAAGCCCTTTTGCACCTCTGATTTCTGATTTTTTCCTGATTTAGAAGAGAGTCTATGCCTCTATTCCTTCTACCAATGTGCATGACCAAACACTTCCCCACACTATATTCCATCTGCCACTTCTTTGCCTATTCTCCCAGTCTGATCAATGACGTATAAAGCTTCAGTGTTATATCTTTGCTCTTATATTCTAGTTCTCTTGAAATTAATGCTTGTTTACCATCAACTCAACCTGCAAGTTAGCCTTTAGGGTCTCCTGTACAAGGACTCCCAAGTCTCTTTGCTCCTCTGACTTTTGAATTTTCTCCCCATTTAGAAAATAGTCTATGCCTTTATTCCTTCTAACAAAATGCATGAGCATACACTTCCCCACACAATATTCCATCTATCAGTTCTTTCCCCTTTCTCCCAATCTGTTAAGTCCTTCTGCAGACTCCCTGCTTCCTCAGCACTACCTGACCCTCCACCTATCTTTGTATCATCTGCAAACTTGGACACAATTCCATCATCCAAATCATTGACATACAATGAGAAAAGAAGCAGCCTCAACATCAACCCCTATGGAACACCACTAGTCACTGTCAGCCAACCAGAACATGCTCCCTTTATACCCACTCTTTGCCTCCCTCCAGTCAGCCAATCTTCAATCCATACTAGTATCTTTCTTGTAATATCATGGAATCTTATCTTGTTAAGCTGCCTCATGTGCGGCACCTTATCAAGGGTCTTCTGAAAACCCAAGTAAGCAACATCCACTGACTCTCTTTTGTCCATCTTGCTTGTAATTTCCTCAAAGAATTCCAAAAGACTTGTCAGGGAACATTTCCCCTTCAGGAAACAATGCAGACTTTGGCCTATTTTATCATATGTTGTCAAGTACCCTAAAGCCTCATCCTTAGTAATGGATTCCAACATCTTCCTAACCACTGAATTCAGGCTAACTGGCCTATAATTTTCTTTCTTCTTCAGAGTGACGTTTGCAATTCTTCAGTCCTCTGGCACTATTCCTGAATCTCATGATCCTTGAAAGATCACTATTATTGCCTCCACAATCTCTTCACCTAGCTCTTTCATAACCCCGGGGTGTGGTCCCTTTGGTCCAGGTAACTTATGTACATTCAAACCTTTCAGCTTCCCAAGCACCTTCTCCTTAGAAACAGCAACTGCACTCACTTCTCCTCCCTGACACTCTCGAATTTCTAGCATACTGTTAGAGTCTTCAACAGTGAAGACTGACACAGAATATTTATTAATTTTTTCAGACATTTCCTTATGTCCCATTACTACCTTTGAAGTGTCATTTTCTAGTGGTCTGATATCCACTTTCACTTCTTTTTTACTCATTATATATCTGAAAAAACTTTTGGTATCCTCTTTAACATTGCTGGCTAGCTTACCTCCTTATTTCATCTTTTCTCTCCTTATAGCTTTTTAGAAGCCTTATGTTGCTTTTTAAAAGCTTCCCAAACTTCAAACTTCCCACTGTTTTTTGCTATATTATACATCCTCTCTTTTACTTTTATGTAGTGTTTGACTTCCTTTGTCAGCCACCCTTTAGAATACTTCTTCATCTTTGGGATGTGTCTGTCCTCTGGCTTCTGAAATACTCCCAGAGACTCCTGCCATTGCTTTTCTGCTGTCATTCCTGCTAGTGTCCCCTTGCAATCAACTTTGGTCAGCTCCTCTCTCATGCCTCTGTAATACCCTTTACTCCACTATAATACTTATACATCTTATTTTAGCTTTTCCCTCTCATACTGCAGGGTGAATTTTATCAAATTATGATCATTGTCCCCTATGGATTCCTTTACCTTAAGCTCTCTAATCAAATATGGTTCATTACACAACACTCCGGGGAGAATGACCTTTTCCCTAGTGGGCTCAACCACAAGCTACTCTAAAACAACAATCTTGTATGCATTTTACAAATTCCTTCTCTTGGGATGCAGTCCCAACCTGATTTTCCCAATCTACCTACACAGGTATGAGTATTGTAACATTACCTTTTTACACGGCCTTTCTATTTCCCATTGTAATTTGTACCCTACACCCTGGCTACGGTTTGGAGGCCTGTATATAACTCCCATCAAGTTCCTTTTACCTTTGCAGTTTCTTAACTCTGCCAATAAGGATTCTACATCTTCCAATCCTATGTCATCTCTTTCTAAGGATTTGATTTCCTTTTCACCAGCAAAGCCACCCCACCCGTTTGCCCGCCTGCCTGTCCTTTTGATACAAAGTGTATCCTTGGATGGTAAACTCCCAACTATGATCTTCTTTCAGCCACAACTCAGTGATGCCCACAACATCATACCTAAAAATCTCTTAACTGCTTTACAAGATCATTTGCCTTATTCTATATACTGTGTGCATTCAAATATAACACCCTCAGCCCCTTTATCACCCTTTTCAATTTTGCCCCCATGTTACAGCAACTCATCTCACTGACTGCAATTTTGCCCTATCATCTGCCTCTCCGTCCTCACAGTTTCACTAAAAAACTGCATCTACTTGTATACCAACCACCTCATCCTCAGGCCTATCACTCCAGTTCCCATTCTCCTGCCAAATTAATTTAAACCCTCCTCAAACCTGCCTGCAAGGATATTGATCCGCTTTGGGTTCAAGTGTAAACCCATCTTGTTTTGTACAGGTCATACCTTCCACTGAAGAGATCCCAATGATGCAGAAATCTGAAGCCCTGCCTCCTGTACCAAGACCTCAGCCACACATTCAGCTGCCTAATCACCCTATTCTTGCCCTCACTGGCGCAAGGCACAGGCAGCAATCTAATGGTTACTACACTGGAGGTCCTGACTTTCAGCTTTATACCTGACTCCCTGTATTCTCTCTTCAGGAACTCCTTTCTTTCCCACCTATGTTGTTGATATCAATATGTATCATGACATGCGACTGCTCACCCTCCCCGTTTAGAATGTCAGGGACCCGATCCAAGCCCTTCCTGACACTGGCACCTGGAAGGCAACATCCCTGGTAAGTACAAAGCTGCTCCCCACTCCCACCTTGGATACTCTGACCACTTACCTGTCACGCTAATTCCTGGACACAGACCACTGATTAAACATGCCAAACCAATTCAAAGGGAGGTAAAGGCTTGGCCAGTTGGAGCAACTATTGGTTTGACTGTTTTGAAAATACTAACTAGAACATGTTCAGGGAGGTGGCTGCGATGATGGTCACATTAACATCAATGAATATGTGAGATCTGTGATTGGCTTCATAGAGAAGTACATTGAGGATGAGACTGTTATTAAATATATCTATGTGAGCGTAAATCAGAAGCCCTGGCTGACAGCAGAGGTCTAGGGACGGCTGATAGATCAGGATGATGCCTTCAGATGGGGGATAGGACAGCTCTCAGGTCAGCAAGAGCTGTGCTTTCATGCAGGAAAGCAAAACGGGATTATTCACAGTGAATACACAGCCATTTCTGCAACACAGAGACTCAAGGTGCATATGGCAGAGCTTTCAGACCATTACAGATTGCAAGTCCATCCTGAATGGCAATGGCAATGATGCCTCTCTTCCTGATAGGCTGAATATAATTTACACTCGGTTTGCTTACACAGAATGATGTGCTGGTGAGCCAGGTTCTCCTTCCCCTCCCCCACTTCCCCCAGGACCAGGCACTCTGTTGGGCCACAACTGATGTGAGGAAGACCCTAGCCAGGGTCAACCCATGTAAATCTGTGGGGCCTGATAACATACCTGGGTGGGTGCTGAGGGACTCTGCTGCCTGGTTAACAGAGGTTCCAATGGACATCTTCAACATCTCTCTGGAACAGTCCATTGTTCCTGCAGGCTTCAGGACAGCCACCATCATCCTGGTCCCCAAGAGGTTGACAATAATCTGCCTCAATGACTATCATCCAGTGGAACTCACCTCAACTGGGTTAGTAAATTTGCTGATGACACAAAGGTTGGGGGTGTTGTGGATAATGTGGAGGGCTGTCAGAAGTTACAGCAGGACATTGATAAGATGCAGAACTGGGCTGTGAAGTGGCAGATGGAGTTCAACCCAGATAAGTGTGATGTGGTTCATTTTGGTAGGTCAAATATGATGGCAGAACATAGCATTAATGGTAAGACTCTTGGCAGTGTGGAGGATCAGGAGGATCTTGGGGTCCAAGTCCATAAGACCCTCAAAGCTGCTAAGCAAGTTGACTCTGTGGTTAAGAAGGCATACGGTGCCTCAACATTTCATCAAACTGCATAAGAAATTTACCCCTGATATTTCCACTGTACCTACTTCCAGGTATCTTAAAACTGTGCCCTCTCGTGTTAGCCATTTCCTCCCTGGGAAAAAGCCTCTGACTATCTACATGATCAATGCCTCTCATCATCTTGTACACCTCTATCAGGTCACCTCTCATCCTCCTTCAATCCATGGAAAAAATGCCGAGTTCACTCAACCTATTCTCATAAGGCACACTGTCCAATCCAGACAACATCCTTGTAAATCTTCTCTGCACCCTTTCTATAGTTTCCACATCTTTCCTGCAGTGAGGCGACCAGTACTGAGCACAGTAGTCCAAGTGGGGTCTGACCAGGGTGCTATAAAGCTCTAACATTTCCTCTCTGCTCTTGAACTCAATCCCTCAGTTAATGAAGGCCAATGCACCGTATGACTTCTTAACCACAGAGTCAACCTGTGCAGCAACCTTCAGTGTCCTATGAACTTGGACCGCAAGATCCCACTGATCCTCCACACTGCCAATAGTCTTACCATTAATGCTATATTCTGCCATGATATTTGACCTACCAAAATGAACCCTCTCACACTTATCTGGGTTGAACTCCATCTGCCACTTCTCAGCCCAGTTTTGCATCCTATTGATGTCCCGCTGTAACCTCTGACAGCCCTCCACACTATCCACAACACTCCCAACCTTTGTGTCATCAGAAGATTTACTAACCCATCCCTCCACTTCCTAATCTAGGATATTTATAAAAATCATGAAGAGAAGGGGTCCCAGAACAGATCCCTGAGGCACACCACTGGTCATCAACCTCCATACAGAATATGATCTGTCTACAACCACTCTTTGCCTTCTGTGAGCAAGCGAATTCTGGATCCACAAAGCAATGTCCCCTTGGATCCCATGCCTCCTTACTTTCTCAATAAACCTTGCATGGGGTACCTTATCAAATGCCTTGCTGAAATCCATATACACTACATCTACTGCTCTTCCTTCGTCAATGTGTTTAGTCACATCCTCAAAGAATTCAATCAGGCTTGTAAGGCATGACCTGCCCTTGACAAAGCCATGCTGACTATTCCTAATCATATTATACCTCTCTAAATGTTCATAAATCCTGTCTCTCAGGATCTTCTCCATCAACTTACCAACCATTGAGGTAAGACTCATTGTTCTTCAATTTCCTGGGCTATCTCTTCTCCCTTTCTTGAAAAAAGGAACAACATCCGCAACCCTCCAATCCTCTGGAACTTCTCCCGTCCCCATTGATGATGCAAAGCTCATTGCCAGAGGCTCAGCAATCTCCTCCCTCATCTCCCACAGTAGCCTTGGGTACATCTCATCCAGTTCCGGCGACTTATCCAACTTGATGCTTTCCAAAAGCTCCAGTACATCCTCTTTCTTAATATCTACATGCTCACACTTTTCAGTCCACTGCAAGTCATCACTACAATCACCAAGATCTTTTTCCATAGTGAATACTGAAGTAAAGTATTCATTAAGTACTTCTGCTATTTCCTCCTGTTCCATACACACTTTCCTACTATCACACTTGATAGGTGCTATTCTTTCATGTCTTATCTTCTTGCTCTTCACATACTTGTAGAATGCCTTGGGGTTTTCCTTAATCCTGCCCACCAAGGCCTTCTCATGGGCCCTTCTGGCTCTCCTAATTTCCCTTAAGTTCCTTCCTATAAGCCTTATAATCTTCTAGATCTCTAACATTACCTAGCTCTCTGAACCTTTTGTAAGCTTTTCTTTTCTTCTTGAATTAGACTGAGTATTATTGGTTATTCAATCGCTATCTCACTGACAAAAGGGACAACTGGCATTTATGTTATGTCTTTTATCTACTTCAGATATCCCCAAATGTTTCATATTCAATAAATTAATCTTCAAGAGTAGAAAATAGTTTTGAACTTCAGCTAATTATTGGACCACAAGGTCCCATAAATGGTAATGAGAAGATTGGCCAGATGTCAATGCAAATCTGTATGATGGAGCCGTCAGTTAGAATGAGTGAGCTCTGGAATGTGCACTGGAATGTTATACCTTCAGCTCTAAGATATTATAAACAATAATTGCAAATCAGTCAGTATCTGTTGAGAGAACAGCAGCTTTGGATCACTAACCTTTAGAAGTAAAAAATATTTAGTTACAGAGAGAGGAGAAGGAGCAGAGAGAAAAAAAATGGAAGTCTGTTTTCGGGTAGAGACAAAGAGAGATTAAATTACAAATGTAGGGGTGAAATACAAGGTGGAACTGGATAATGATATGAAATTGTTAAACCTGATGTTTACAGAAATTTGCAGTGTTTACAATGGGTCTCTATATTGTTGAATAATATGAATTAATTCAATCAATATTATTGATTGAACTTAAAAGCTGTAACTTTTTGGAACTTACTGAGTTTGTGGAGGTTACAGTGCAAGGTTTCCTTCCCATCCCTTTCTCTGGGGCTTGTGTCTCCCTGGCACTCAAAGGTGAATTCAATCTTTAACAAAGTCTCTGGCTTTATCCTGAAAAATATACTAGCAGGATTCCTTATATTAAATGATCACGAGGCCTGTTAGTTAAAATACCCCATTCCTTTTCTTCCTCAGTGATTGTAGTGTCTAAAAGTTCCTTCTAATAGACACAAAGCTGATTTTGATCCTGGACCTGAGTGGGTGAAACTGTGTTGTAAGGGACAGGAGAATAGGAAATAGTGAAAGGGATAAGTCAGGTGCAATTCTTATATGAGTGTGCTTCATGCTTACAGATATAAATTCTAAAGTATTTAGCATGAAACAAAGGTTAGATGTATTTTAAATGAATTTTGTGGCAGTCTTACAGAAGTATCTATTAATAGCTTGTCATGTTTGATGTTGCATACTGAATCATTATTTGTATCCATAAAGGATGTGCATCATCCCATCTTACTTAAAAAATGTCATTCCAATTAAGGTGCTCGATCTTGTTCATGAATAGTAACTGAAGTGACCTGTAGTTTTAAAGTAATTTTGAAAATTACAGTTCACGTATACTGCATGTTTGGCTGCCTCTTGCTCTCTCTCTTTTTCTCTGCCCTGTCTGACCTTACACATAGCATGACTCACCATAGTCTGGTAAGCCCAAAATGCATTTTGCTGTTCCTGAATTTACAAATCTTTCATGAAGAAAATTTAATCATTTGTTAAAAGTGTTAACAGATTAAAAAATATGTTTAACAAATGATTCATCATTCCCTTTCAATTTGGCTGGTGAACCATATGGCAGGTTAAGAACAGCAAATATCAAACCCAGGACTGGAAGTAATTGGAAAAACAAAACTCCACTATTAGGAGAACAATGAAAGGAAATTCAAATGTTCATATGCTCCTAAACATTGTAAAGTAAACTAGTGGCAATGTAATCCTCCAGTATCACAGTTTAAAGCTGAATTATTCTTAAATGCGAAATTTTGCAATATATTTTTAGATAAGAATGTAGATTGCACTATATTCCCATATCCCTCTAAATATCTCCATCCTATGTACCTGTCTAAATATGGTTATGTCAAAGACCACCAAAATATCAAGACCTCCTGAATTCAATAATCAGCTCCTTGATCTTGCTGACATATGGTGCCACTCAGCCAGATCTTCAATCTCCCTGCTATGTGGTGATTCGTCACCACCTTTGATTCAGGCTACAACTGTGGTGTCATCAGCAAACTTGAATATGGCATTGGAGCTGTGCTTAGCCACACAGTCATAAGTGTGAAGCGAGTGGCGTAGGGGGTTATGCACACAGCCCTGTGGTGCACCTGTGCTGATGGAGATCATGTTGCCAATCAAACTGAATGGCGTCTGCAAGTGGGGAAAATGGGGATCCAATTGCATAAAGAGATATTAAGGCAAAGATCTTGAAGCTTATTGATTAGTTTTGAGGGGATGATAGTACTGAATACTGAGCTGTAGTCAATGAAGAGCATCCTGATGTATGCACCTTTGCTGTTGCATTGTTCTAGGGTTGAGTGAAGAGCCAATGAGATGGCATTTGGTGAGCAAATCACTGCCCATGCCTGTAACTGAAGCAGGAAGATTCCTTCTGATGCTGAAATGATGATTAATTGCGAGTGTGGTGAAGATTTACCTGAGATCCCTGGAATGACAAGTCTATCATATGAGGGAAGATTCAACATGTCTCTGTTGACCCTCCAATTTTTTTTATCAGATGCACTATGGAGAGCATCTTATCTGATCTGAGACTGCAAAGAACTTCAGCAAGTTGTGGGCACAGCTTATCACATCATGAAAACAAGCTTCCCTCCTTGGACTCTGCCTACACTTCTTGCTGCCTCAGTAAAGCAGCCAACATAATCAAAGACCAAAACCACCCTGGGCATTTTCTCTCCTTCCTAATCCCATCAGGCAGATGATTTTAAAAAAACCCTGAAAACACATATCACCTGCTTCAAGGGCATAGTCCATCCCACTATTATAAGACTATTGAACAGATCTTTTGTATAAGATGGGCTCTTGACCTGGCGTTGCACCGTACTGTCTCCCTGCACTGCCCTTTCTCTATAGCGCTATATCTGCATTCTGTTATTGCTCTTCCCTTAATGTACTTAGTGATGAAATAATCTATATGGACGGTATGCAAAACAAAGATTTTCACCATATATTAGTTTATGTGTAATAGTAAAACAATTTATCAATTTCTTTTGCTATATCAGTGATAGGCTTCTAATCTTTGGTATTTCAAAGAATGAAAGGTAACTTTATAGGAAAGTACACAATTCTCAGAAGATTGTCAGAGTCGATATGGGGAGGATCTTTCCCCAGACTGAGGAGTTTAGAACCAATGGTTACAATCTCAAAGGAGGAGGTTTGCAAGAATGATTCCAAGAATGAAAGGGTTAATGTATGAGGAGTGTTTGATAGATCTGGGCCTGTACCCACTGGCATTTAGAAGAATGAGGGTGGAATCTCATTGATACCTGGATATTGAAAGGGCTGGATAGATTGGACATCCAGAGGATGTTTTCCATAGTGGAAGTATCTAGGAGCAGAGGATACAGAAGAGAAGAGCAATGAGAAGGACTTTCTTTAACAAGAGAGTGGCAATTCTGCAGAATTTGTTGCCACAAATGGCTGTGCAGGTCAGGACATTGGGTATATTTAAAATAGATGATGATAGGTTCTTGATTGGTAAGGGTGTGAAAGGTTATTGGAAAAAGGCAGGAGAATGGGATTGAGAAGGAAAATAAATCAACCATGAATGATTGGTGGAGCAGACTCGATGGGCTGGATGTCTGAATTCTGCTCTTAGGTTATGGTATTACAGTCTTATAGTAACAGCTAGGCTATTTAAGACTATAATGAGCCAGTTCTCCATTCAAAGGTTGGTGAAAATTTGGAAAAAAGACTGCATATTTACCCTTTCTATATCCCTTATGATTTTATATACCTCATTGTCCTGCAATCCAGTGAAAATAGTCCTGTCATTCTCAACCTCTCTCTTTATGTATCTCAGTCCCTCAAGTCCAGGCAACATCTTTGTAAATCTTCTCTGCATTTTCCCTGTTTAATAGCATATTTCATACTATGGGGTGACAAAAACACAATATTCCAAATGTAGCCTTAGCAACAGCTTGCACATCTGCAACATAACATCCCAACTTCTATACTCCATTTTGTGTTTTGATCCAAGAAAACACAAGACTGCAGAAACTGACCATGTTATTCTAAATCAAGTTTGAAGATGGGCAGGTGGCCCTCAAGTGGTCTCTTAAATGTTCCATATCTATTAGCACCTTCCACCACCCTGGCAGTCCATTCCATGCATTTACCACACTCTGTGTAAAAAAAGGTGATTGGAGGAAAGTTTAGGGGATTCCTCCATTCACTTCAGAAGGATATCCTCTGATATTAGTTGTTGCTGTTCTGGAAAATAAAGGTGTTAGCTGTCCATTCTTTCTATGCCTCTTATAATCTTATATGTCTCGATCCAGTCATCTCTCATCCTCCTTCATTCCAAAGTGAAAAGCACTATCTTGCATAACCTTTCCTCAATTAATACCGTACATGTTCTCTAATCCGGGCAGCATCCTGGTAAATTTTGTCTATACCATTAGTAAAACTCCCACATCCTTCCGAAACGCTGTACATCTGCTCGTCCTTGCAAATATCTAATCAGCCCATCCTGTGGCAGCAGATCAATGCATAAGAGCATGCAGATATGGTCATGAGGTTTAGTTGCTGTTAGGAACAAATATCAGAATGGAGATGAAATATGATCTAAGTGACTTTGACTGTGGAATTATTATTGGTGCCAGATGGGGTGTTTTGAGTATCCCAGAAACTGCTGGTTTCCTGGGGTTTATTTTTGTCTTTCTTTTTCAATCTTTATATTAAGTTTCTAATATACAATATTAATACTAATACATAGAGATCAGGAGTACATTAATAACAGTTAACATGTAAAAACACATATTCCAAGTAACAAATGGAGTCTAACCTCCCAATCTCTTAGTAATTAACCATGAAAAAGATAATTATAATTATATAAAAAAAGAAAAAACCCCAAACTAAAACAAACTAACCTAAAAAAAAACAAATAAAGATTGGGCTGCCATAATTCATCGGTTAAAATTATATTTTGTCATTAACTCTGCTTCTCTATACATAAAAAAATTACTGAAAAAAGGATTCAGAAAGGGTCAACTTACATCATATGAAAGTATTGAATAAATGGCCTCCAAGTTTCTTCAAATTTAACCGAGGGGTCCGTAGTACTGCTCCTAATCTTTTCCTAATTTAAACATGCTATCGTTTGGGAAAACCATTGAAATGTGGTAGGTGGGTTGGAATCTTTCCATTTAAATAAAATGGATCTTCTGGCTATTAATGTCATGAAAGCAATTAAACAACAAGCTGATGAGGATAAATGACTAGAATCTATCATTGATAGTCCAAAGATTTCAGTGATAGGATGAGGTTGTAAATCAACACACAGAATTACAGAAATAATATCAAAAATATCTTTCCAACAGAGAGCACAGCCAAAACATATGTGTCAAAGAAGCTACTTCAGAATTACATCTATCACAAACAGGGTTTATATGATGGTAAAAATGTGCTAACTTATCCTTGGACATATGAGCCCTATGTATCAAAGCGTGTCTAGCTCACATTGATGAAGTATTAACTAGTTTAAGAATTTTCTCCCATTTCTCTGTAGATAAAGATATTTGAAGTTCTCTTTCCAATTTTATCAGAAGTACCTGGATGTATTTTCACTAGAGTTTACAGAGAATGGTGTGAAAAACAAAAAAATATATATCCAGTGAGCAGCACTCTTTGGTGAAAAATCTCTAGAACTCTGTTCCTCTCCAGTCCCCATTCTCTTTGCTTCGGCTTCCTTTATCTTGCTTGATTCTGGTTGACGAGAAGGGAATGTTCGGCACAGTGAGCTGCTTAATAGCCATGAGAAGATTCTATGCAAGTTAATCATATCCATTATTTCTCCTGCAGGGCTGCAAATGTTCACAATTTACCAACAAAAAGATAAATTCTAAGCATGAGGAAATAAATTGTATTTTAAATGTCATTCCACTACACTTGCCTGCAGTATAAATCATGCTGAGTTCAATGGAGCCAGTTGGCAATGATTTTCTTACTTGTTTTCTGCTCAGTGTTATCAGCCAATCTGTCCAAGCGGTGATGACCTTATGGGAATCATTTTGAGACAGATGGCAGTCCAGTGATGTAGCAGTTAGTGCTGTGGCTGCCTGGCTCCAGGGATCAGAGATCCAGGTCTGATCCTAAACTGGGGCTGCTGTCTCAGTGAAGTGTGCTTGTACTCTCTCTGACCACGTGGACTTTCCTGGGTTCCCTCTCACATCCCTAGGATTAATAGGTTGATAGGTTAATTAGCCCCTACAAATTATCCCTCTTGTAGGTGGGTGTGGGGGAGGATAGTGAGACCAACTACAGGAAAACATGAGGAAATCGAACTGGGAATGATCTGAGAGCAGGCAGAGATGCAACGTGCCAACTTGTCTCCTTCTACGCAGTAAAGTCAAACATCTGAGAAAATACATAATATATAATTCAAGAACAAGAATTTTAGGTAAATGAATTTGAGAACAAATATTAGTTCTGATGTAGTGTCTCGATCTGAAACGATGAGTCCTGCCCTTTGCCTGCTCAGATGCTGCTTGACCTGCTGAGTTCTTCCAGTGTCACAGAATGTGAGCTGAATGTGAGTTTGCGGATAATGTAAGGCTGGGTCTGGTCATCTTGCCTCTTGATGGCATCTGATGTCCACAGCCATCTTTATATTACTGTCATCTCTCATTAAATTTATTAGGAGAGTACTGACAAAAATCCCTTATTGAAATGTCAATAGAAAGAGAAGGAAAATGCAATTAGCCAAATCGGCATGAAGCTGTCTTGGTAAGCTGTTTGAGTGATGTATGAGTTCCTGGACTGTCACCCGATCAATGCCTCTGTAAGGAGGTAGCAGCTGGACATTCAGAAAATAGTAACGTAACCAGCAGGTTAACATAATTTCATGTATGGGAAATCATGTCCAATGATTTTACCTTTTGGGGATTAGGGTCAACTGTAGATGTTTTATATGTGTATTTACAAAACATATTCAATGAAGTGTCACTTATAGGTTACTGCATGCAGTAATGGTAGATGGGATTGTGGGTGAAACATCAGCAACGTCAGAGGATTGGCTAACTAACAACAAAAAAAGATTGAATAAACAGGCAGAGTCATAGAGAAGTACAGCACACAAAACAGGCCCTAGTCCATGCCAAAACCATTTAAACTGCCTACTTCCATCCACCTGCACTGGAACCATAGCCCTCCAAATCCCTGCCTTCCATGTACCTATCCAAACTTCTCTGAAACGTTCAAATTGATGTCACATGCACCACTTGCACTGGCAGCTCATTCCACACTTTCACCACCCTCTGACGGAAGAAGATTCCCCTCAAGTTCCCCTTAAATTTTTCACCTTTCACCCTTAACTCATGACCTCTGGTTGTAGTCCCATCCAACTTCAGTGTGAAAAGCCTGCATGCATTAACCCTGTCTATACCCCTCATAATTTTGTACACCTCTATAAAATCTCCTCTCAATCTACTACGTTCTAAGGAATACAGTTTTTTCTTTATAACTCAGGTCCTCCAGACCCAGCAATGTTCTTGTAAATTTTCTCTGTACTTTTTCAACTTTGTTTACATCTTCCCTGTAGGTAGATGACCAAAACTGCACACAATTCTCCAAATTAGGCCTCACCACCGTCTTATACAACTTCAGCATAGCATCCCATCTCCTTTTCTCAATCCTTTGATTTAAGAAGGCCAATGTACCAAAAGCTTTCTTTATGACCCTATCTGCCTGTGCCATCACTTTCAATGAATTATGGACCTGTATTCCCAAATCAATTTGTTCTAACAGGCGGCTATTTCTCAGTTCAGCAAGCCATTACTCATGGTGATATATCTGGGGTAAGTGACTGGAGCAGGGTGGATATGTAAGGTGAATAGACAAGGGAGTTACAGGGAAATAAATCCCTGTGGAAGGTGGAGAGAGGAAGGGAAGATATGGCTGGTGTAAGGATTGCACTGGAAATGGCTGAGTTGTGTTGGATGTAGAGGTCTGAGGCATGGAGGGGGAACTTGGGGAGAGGATGGGGTTTGGGCAAACGTGGGAAATAGAAGAGGTGTGGCTGAAGTCTGCATTGATAGTAGTAAGGGTGAGTGAATCCCCATTTTTTGAAAAAAAGGAAGGGGATCGAAAGCCTCATCATGAGAACAAATGTTGCAGAAGTGGGGGAACTAGGGGAAGGGAATGACATCCGTGACAGATGTTGGTAGATAATCTATCTTCAGAGATGGAGACAAGAAAGAGGAGAGAGGCATTGGACATGGACCATGTGAATTTGAAGGCAAAGTGGAAGTTGGAAGTGAAGTTGATGAAATTGATGAGCTCGGCTTGGTGCAGGAAGTGTTAACAATACAGTTGTCAAAGTGGTACAGAAAGAGATTGGGGAGCATTACTGGTGAAGGCTTGGAACATGAATCGCTCAATGTCATCAAACTGGCAAGCATAACTAGAGCTCACATGAGTATCTGTGGGTCCTTTGGTCTGGAGAAAGTGCAAGGAGTTGAAAGAGAAAGTGTCAAGGCTAAGTACCATTTCTGCCATAATGGTGGTAGAGAGCAACTGGTTGGATCTACTATCCAGAAGAAGCAGAGAGCCTGAGGCCTGGGAGTACAGGGGCTCGATGTCCATGGTGCAAGTAAGAAAATTCAACATTGTTGAAGTGATGGAAAGCATGAAAGTATCACAGACGTAGGTGACAACATACTGAACAAGGGGGACAAGATGGGGTTGAGATACAATGATATGAGTACAGTGGGGCAGGAGCAGGCTGAAACAATGAGCTTACTGGAGCAGTTAGGTTTGAGGATGGAAGGTTTAGGTGGTGGAAACAGGCAGTGTGGGGTTGGAATACAATAAGCCTGGAGCTGTAGGGGAGATATCTGAGCGATGAAATCAATGATGGTGCGGGAGACAGTCTGATGTTTCTCAGTAGGTCCTGGTTCAGGGGTAAGTTAGAGGAGGTGTCAGAGAGCTGCTGCCTCTGCAACCTAGACATCAGGCCACCAGACTACAACAGCACCACCCTTGTCAGCAGGTTTGATGGTATGGTTGGGACTGGTGCAGAGAGAATGGAGGGCAGTGTATTCAGAGGAGGTTGAGATTGGTGAGGGGAGTGGTGGAGTCAAAATGGTTAATATCAATGAGAAAGTTATAGATGAAAAGATCCAGAGTGAGCAGAAGGCTTGAGATGGCAGAAGAGGTCATCAGGGAAGTTCGGAAGAAGTTGATTAGAATTGGTAGGATGGGTATTACCTTGACTGATCAAGATTATAGTCTGTGAAGCACAAGGGCCTTTTGCCACATCTTTATCCTTGGATTTCAGCAGTGGCAAGTATTCAGTGCCCCTGTGCAGTTTTATTTTGCCTGTCTCCTGTTATCTTCCTGCACTCTTTTACACTATTGATTCAGCTAGCCTTTCTGTTTTTGGGAATAGAGCTCGTTTATTTATTTATAAGTCTCAGGAAGTACTCTCATCATCCCCAAGGTGGTGGAATGCTCAAACTGAGACCTGAATGTAACCATTTAGCCTTGTCTGACAGCTCCTTGTCCACCTTCATAGTATGTTCTACCTTGACATTACTTTGATATTATTTGGTCATGGAACTTTTGGTCCTTTGAGAATCTTATATAAAGTTGTCTGCTATGAAATCTGGCTCATTATCTATGAACAGTACTTGAGGAATATATTAACTAGCAACCTGATCTGTGAGCTTACGAATGACTATTAATGGAAGGAGAGTTTCAAAGAATTTTGTCTTCTAAAGTTTTGAAAAGTAATTGACTGTCACTTGAGACATTTTCTCTTTGAATGTCTATCTGGAAGTTGATAAGAGTAAATCATTTCTATTTTTGGTTCTTGGTTGGAAATCTGCAATTTGGTTAGAAAGTTCTTGATTTCCCTGTTTATTCCTAGTGAAGGAAGCCATTTGTTCTCGATGAGAGGAGTGGATATGCTTCTTCAAGTTGTACCTTCATAGCTCAATGATAATTAAACTTTCACCTCTGAAAGATTAAGTCTCCATGAGTGCCCTGTCCTTCTGTCATGTGGAGGTATGTATGGTTTGAGGACACATTCAGCTTTATTCAAGTTTCAAGATCATTTAATGTCATTTCCAGTACATAAGTGTAAAAGAGAACAATTGTTATTCCAGCTCTGATGCAACACATAAACAGAATAAAGAACAAAATAATAATAATAATAATAGCAACAACAATAATAATAATCATAATATAGATTAACACTTCTTGGTTTCCTTAAGGTTCCTTAAGGAGCTTTTTGGTTTCTCAAGATCGTTGTAGCTGGGGTGGTAATGGGGACAAGCTGACACTACCTATTAAATGCTCCCAATGGTGCGCACCTCAAATGGCCTCTGACAACCAAGCCCAGCTCCTTGCCTTCATGTGTGGCTTACCTACTAAGATATTTCTACTGAACCATTTCTAGTGAGGGGCAAAGGCAAAGGGGCAAAGGGGTTACTGGTGTCTTAAAACCTGTCGCTTCAGGCAGATGGAGCTCCTCACCTGTGGTTGGCAGCTCATCCAGGAGAAGAGAAACTCTGATCTCAAACCTCCGTTGCCTCGCAGGTATACCCACTCATGGAGAAGGCTTTGGGAATAAACCCCCAAGGGAAAAATCCAGAGTTGGAGTCCCTAAAGTAGACCTACATTGAATTCAATGCTGACTGGCAACTCCTGAAATGCTGCTGGTACCAAACTGTATCAGTCTCTGCCATTCTTTTGAGTTCATCAGATGTGTGGAGAGGGGGAGCTTGCTACATGGGCAACAGCTTCCTCTCCATATCTTACTGCCCAGACTTGCATATCTAGATAGCTAGGACACAATATTCATGGACAACTCTGAACTGACAGAGGCCTCACCAGGATTAACACTACCTAGGACAGAAGGAGGAAGAAGAATTACAGACATAAAAGTCTACACAATAGTCAGATAAAACTACTAGGGATATATTTTCATCAACAAAAACAGGAATCAGCACGCCATGCAGGCATTTGCAATTCCGACAAGAAGTATACACCACTAAACTTAAATGAGAGCACAACCCAAAAAATTAAGACATTATTACTATTGAAGAAAAAGTTAACCAATGGAAGAGCATGACCCTCCAAGGAAGACACCCCACTATCTGAGCAGAATAGACGTCAACAAGGAAGTGTCGAACGCCTGGCTCAGAGTTGGAGACCTCTTCCCAGAAACAGAAGGGTTCCTTGAGGCAGTACAGGACCAGGTGGTTAACACAAACAAATATCAAAAATACATAATAAAAGTCCAACAAATTCAAAATGACAGCACTTGCTTTAAAATACAAAATCATAAATGAAATGACACCTTACTATAAATACAAGTCTGATGAAGTCTTAGAGTCAGAATACCAAATTATATTATGAGCGATTAGTTGTTACAGATAGGACAATCCATAATAACTGTCCAAGCAAACAAGCAAGAACAACTTACTTGATAAATATAGCCATTCCAAACACACATAACTTATAGAAATCAACAAGTGAAGAACATGAGAGTTAAAATAAGAACTTGAAAGACTTCAGAACATGAACAGTGTAATAACTACAATAGGCGTCATCCCAAACACACTACACAATAGCATTAAACAACTAGGGCTACACAGTAATATCTATTTAAGTTTCAGAAAGCCTCAATACTAAACACCACCAGAATTGTCTGAAAGTTCCTAGGAATTAACAAATGAGCGTGCTTGATTATGCCCGTACCTCAGGTTTTACCAGCCTGAGCTGACAAAGAATAAATATAAATAATAATAATAATAATCTGTGGAATTCTTTGCCACAGGCAGCTGTGGAGGCCAGATCTTTATGTATATTTAAGGCAGAGGTTGATAGATTCTTGATTGGTCAGGGCACGAAGGGATACAGGGAAAAAGTAGGAGATTGGGGTTGAGAGGAAAATTGGATCAGCCATGATGAAATGGTGGAGCAAAGTCAAAGGGCCAAATGGCCTAATTCTGCTCTTATATCTTATGGTCTAATAATAATACGAGCTCAACAGTAAAAATATAACAAAGGCAATAAACGCTTCCACTCTACACATATCAACATTTTCTTTTGGCATAATATCCTGGTCTGAAACTGATTTGGAAATCTTACTAAGTAAAATAAGAACTGAAATGACAAATTTTAAGAAAGCACCATGTACATGCAAACACACTTAAATTGATAGTACCTAGGACAGAAGGAGGAAGACAAAAAAAGAGGTTAAAAATAACTCTGATAAAACTCTGATAAAATAAGCCAGATAAAAATTCTAAGGATAAATTTTCATCAATGAAAACAGGATTCAGCACTCCATGGGAACATATCCAATTCTGATAAGAAATGCACACCACTAAAGTTAAATGAAAGCACCACCCAGAAAAAAGAAGAAATTATCCCTATAGATGAAAAAGCTAAACAATGGAAGAGCATGACTATCCTTGGAAGACATCCCCATGATCTGAGCGGACTAGATGATGATAAGGAAGTGTCAAACACTTAGCTCAGAGTCGGAGACCGCTTCCTAGAAACAGAGGGGCTCCTTGTGGCAATACAGGATTAGGTGGTTAATACAAAAAAATAATTGAAATTACATAACAAAAAACCAACAAATTCAAAATGATAAATGCAGAGAATGCCAACAGAAACCAGAAATTATCTAACACATTACAGAATCCTGTAGCAGTTTAACTCAATCTGATTACTTACACAGGCACAATCAAATGACAAACAACATTCACCAAAATGTTGCTTTACAATACAAACCTTTAAAAGATGCCATACCTTACTATAAATACAAGCCTGGTCCAGTTTAGAGTCGTACAAATTATATTATGACTGATCATTATCACAGATAATCCATAATAACTGCCTGGATATAATATTCCAGGATAAACTAGCAAGAACTACTTTCATAATAGATATAGCCATTACAGACACACATGACGTATAGAAATTAGTAAGTGAAAAACACCAGAAGTATGTTGAATTAAAAGAGAAAATTGAAAGGAACATGAGCAGGTTATACATTGTCCCAATTTTAATATCTATGAAACCGCCTTTCACTGGCCGTCTCTGGAGCTGCAGCTCGTTAGCCCCTCATTAACAGCCACTGGATTCCATGGTGAAAACCCACCTTTCTCTGGCTTCATACGTCTAGGATGTATATGACTTTGGGCCTGCCAATTCCCCGGGTTTGGGATGTCTCGTCCACCCAAACCTGTATGGGTGAATGCTATGTGATTTACTGCCTCTGCAATAGCCCATCTGCACTGCATACAATTATAAAGTATATTTATGAACATTAATTTAACCAAAGAGTTAGTAAAGAAAAGAAAGCAAAAAACAAAAAGGACCGATTATAATTAAACAGTCAAATATGCACAGGTTGCAGCTCAAATCTTCCAAAAGCTATATTCATGATCCTTGGTAGAACTCACGCCTTGGTTCCATCGACTCATGTTTTCCTACCAGATCGAATCTTACAACCAGTTCCCTCCAGCGTCTTCTCTCGTCATCCCCTGTTGAACAAAAGACCTCTCTCCCCTGCTTTCTCTAGAACCTTCCACCATCCTGATTGGCTGACACCATATTCTTAAGGTGAACAACAAAGCCTCTTATCTCAGCTCAAACCCAAGCAAGCTGAAAGCAGAACATACTGCTCTGACAGAACTGATAAAATGAAATACCTACAGCATAGCAGTTAAAAATCTTAACCAGGGCATTACTTCTGGTATCATCCCAAAGATCACTACAGGATAGCATAAAAATATTAGACCTACACAGCAATATTTATATAAATCTCCAGGATGTAGTGTTGTTCATTCTTCCAGTCAATAAAAGCCGATATCTCGCTTCTTACGTCTCAGAGTGAGTTATTGATGGTGCATCAGGAGGCACTCAGCACTTAGTATTTAGATTCCAGCAGCATGTCCGAGTTTCAAAGCTTCATCAGCAGCATTTCTGAGACCATATCTTAGTATTCTTTTACAATTTTTTTCTAAGATTCTGGAGGATACAAAGCAATCAAAGGTGCAATTTATGTCACTGTAATAGTTACCTCTGATGTCCGGACCAGTAACAAATAGGTCTGGAAATTCTGCTACATTGTACTTGCCCTTGAAAACCCCTTATTTACTTCCTGTATCTTGTAGTTCTTGGCTGTGCCTTGTGGAAGTGAGGGGAGAAGGTGACAAGTAAAAGGTATGCGTTCATACTGTATGTGGCTGGTCACTTGTCTGAGTGCTACTGGTACCATGTAACCCAATACTACCTGTCACATGGTTGGGTGGTCAGCGACTAAACTGGCTCCCCCACCAGGCTGGCCTGGTGAGGAGGGTGGCTAGACACCCTGCAGGATGAAAAACAAGACCTGTCAAAGGGCGGATGAACCCTCTCATAGGGTCAACGGCCGTCTAGCAAACACGTG
The DNA here is from genome assembly GCF_048418815.1 of Hemitrygon akajei. Taxonomy (NCBI): domain Eukaryota; kingdom Metazoa; phylum Chordata; class Chondrichthyes; order Myliobatiformes; family Dasyatidae; genus Hemitrygon; species Hemitrygon akajei. The sequence continues at coordinate 132,152,457 of NC_133126.1, forward strand.
CCGTGAAGCGCGGAAAGGGCAGCCCTTGCATCGAAGCTTGGTCTGGCCATTCACTGCAACAGAACTTCCCCCAGCTGTCTTGGACCCAACCGTGCCGCTGGATCTGGGAGGGGATGTCGAGAGGGTGGGTCTGGACCTGTGTAACCGCCTACTCACCTAAAATCCATTCACGCACACGCTGTTCCTTCCTGAGGAGTGGGGTATAACTGACTGAAAGGAACCATCATCATCCTATGGGATGGATAGCCAGAGAGTTATGGCTGGTAAATCGGATGACATTGTGGGATGAGTGGAATTGAATTTGAGGACATGGTCATTAGCATTCATTTAACCCATCTCCTTGTAGATTTAGCAGCTACCGTGTCACTGTCTCCTCATGGAGTTAAGGATGTGCAGCCTCGGCTGCTGTTACTCCTGAATGCTGACCATCTCGTCCTGCAAGAGGAAGGGAAGAGGATCAAAAGCTTGAGAACACCTACCACCAGGCTCAAGAGCAGTGTCTATTCTGGTCTTATACAATAAAGTCTTGCTCTCTCAGTTTACCTTGTCATGTCCCTCGCACTGCACTTTCTCTGTTACTGTAACACCATATTCTACATTTAGTTTTTGGTCTCTTTTTGGACCACGTCAACATGCTTATGTATAAAATGATCTGTCTGGATAGCATGCAAATAAATGCTTTTCAGTGTCTCGGCTCATGTGACAGTAATAAACTGGTTATCAATTACCAGTGAGTTTCATGTGATGACATGGCTGAACAACTGGCAACTTGAGAAAGCTGTGAGATGTGGATGTGAGCCTTAAAACAACTCTAAGTTTGTGAAGACAAGGCGAATGAATGAATTTGAGATGTTAAGTGTTAATTGGCAGAAACTATTGGCAGATGAGTGATGCACACTAATGAAGTGTGCATTGCTTGAGGATGATGTTGCAGTTAGTACATTTGAAAATAGATGCATGAGGTTCTTGAACTTCTTGTGGCTTGCCTTGAGGCTTCTAATGTTGATTGTCAAGGCTATCTGATCCCACCATCTTCAAATACTCTGAATCCTTGTGAGTGACGGAGCTTGCTTTCTTCCTTTCCACCTCCTCTAAGGCTTGCTGTCCAGCTCAGAAATGTTGTCATTTGTTCTCTTCCAAGCTGTGCTGATGTTTTCCAATTCAAAAGCACTTCTGCACTGATTGGTATCACTGAACTCCCTGGTTCTTTAAAAGCTGCAGCTGACTTTGATAAGTGTTATTTTAAAGGGTGCTCATCACTCACAATTTTTTGCACCTGCTGTGGTTTTCTAGCCATCATTAGCATGGTTCTCACTGGCTGCACAAAGCAAACTGTAAATTAGCAGGCAAGAGAAGATGGTGTGGTGTCTTCATCAGATCTTCATCAGTGTGTGGATGAATTATGCATTGCTGAGCTTGCCCCTATGATTTTGGAGGCCATTCAATTTGACAATAAATAATGAAGAATAAATTAACATAATTACTCCTGCATAAAATTATGTAAAGAAGAATGGCTTTAAGAGAAAGAAAAAAAGCAGTTGTAATGTTTAAATACTGTATAATAATTAAACCCCGAAGGAATGATAATGCACAATTGTAAAGTTAAGTTTTGCACTTCATTAAGATTTCTTGGCAGTAATTAAGTTTTAGCTTATTGCTAAAATTCACGTAGAATCATAGAGTAACATGGCATGGAAAGAGGCCCTGGGGTTCAACTGGTCCATGCAAAACTAACTAGTTCCATTTGCCCATATTTGGCCATTAGCTCTGTAAACATCTGTCCAAATGTCTTTTGAATTTTGGTATTATACCTGCCTCAAACACTTTTTCTGGCAGCTCATTCCAGATATAGATTACCCTCCATTTGAAGAAGATATATTTCAGTGAGCAAACTATCTTATTCAAGCATGTTTAGTGGGCAACTTTAATGGTGAACTTTTATGAGACTCCATTGTAATTTAGCTTGTGAAGGAACAAGAAAACTTACACAAGTATTAAAATTACTCACGAACATGTCCGGAAGTTTTTCTTCAGGTTACACTGTACTGTATCTGCAGTGCTAAATCCTGTCGGGGATAAATATCTGCGGTGTCAGACCAGGACTAAAACATTTTGCTGCTTTTTGTTCATTGAGAGTTAGCATTTCTTTTCTCGTGGAGTTATGTTCAAAATATGAATGAATTTCACTGAGTTAATGACTTTTGAGAGTATTATAAGTTCTGGAAATTTACCAGAAATAGATCTGAGAAATTATAACTGTCCTTTGACTTCATAATATTTTCTGAAGGTTTTCAATTACTTCCTGTTACTTTATAATGTAAGCAGTAAAATTTAGCTTTTTATGGCTTTTTATCTCATTGCCATTAATAAGAAGAAAATAGTTACAATTGCCATTGTACATATAAACACAATTTGAAAGGGAGCAAATTCAATGTCGAATGTATGATTGTCAGTTTTATGAGCACTACAGATTGATTTCTGAACATACTAACATCTTTTCCATGGATAAAGATCCAGCATAAAGGGGGAAAAATGGGATCAATTGAAAGAGTACATTTCAGCAAATTTAGAAAACATTTTTTTCTTTGCAATGAAAGCACTAAGTTAAACCTTAAGCCATGACGGAAATTGAAATCACTTTTGTAGACACAAGGCAAATTATTTTGAAAAAAATCACATTTATATCGTAACTGCATAAATGATGATTCACAAAGGTTAGCTTAAGTTGGTCTGGTGTTTTCAAAAGCAGCATTATTAAGCTTGTCATAGTTAGCTGTAAGAGGATAATGCAGTCAGATCATTATTTGTAGAACAGCAAAGAATGGTTGCCTTCAATTCAGGCTGAAGTGAAAATAAGATTAATTTTGTTAGATATTTCACATAAAGCTGAATTAATTCACATCTTTATTAACATATTATGTTTTCTTCTTTAAGATAGAATATAAGTTGTTGAAATTTCAGTTAACTACTGTATAGCAAGCGCATTTAATGCTCTCCCCCACCCCTTCCCTCCCCCATTGAGAGCTGTAGGTCTGGAATATGAATTCATGGCGACAAAATAATTAAACCTCTGGGATACTCCAGTGGAACACTCAGCTCCAAGATGACAACACATATCACACAAATTATATCTAGACCTGGAATCTGCAACTTAGAGATGATGACTTTCCCCATAAGAACTCTATATATGAAAGGAATTGTTGCTGCTATTTCAAAGGAAGGTAGAATACTTGGAGTGATTGTCTACAATTCCAATATTTATCTACTCAGAATTTTGGCTGTGATGAAAACAAACCTGTGGATTGAGTGGACTCCCTCTTGGGAAAATTTTTTGACAAATTTTCTGTAATATCATCTTAATTCTCCCTGTTCTTTTACCTCAGATCTGAATATCTCCAGAGAAAGGCTCCACAACAGAGATGATAATTTTCTTTCAGGCCTTGATGCTTCATGGGGCATAAATAAAACTACCAAAACTGGCTCTTCATTTCAACGTGCATTCTTGCAAAATCCAAAGGTACCAGTAATTGACAATGAGGATGGATTTATCCAGGCTAATAATGCTTCCAGGATTTGATCACCATGCAATTTATTAGATCTGACTTGTTTTCATTAGTTTTTTTTTGTTTAATTATCTTTGACTTTATGTTCCTTAGATCTCCAAAGCTATGAAAAATAATCCCTTAGTAGAGTACAGCCTCTTCTGGGAAAGAAGTAATTGGTGAATATTCACTAACCCATAAATGGCACCATAATTTTGAAATGACTGTCAAATTTTTTTTACAGCTGTGACGACCAATCAGTGCTCTGAGCAGGAAACCTTTACGTGGCCTGAAAACTGAGTGATACTTTAAATGAATTCATGTGTGTGAATTTATTGCACAGAATGCATAGAAACAATCATTTTATTTTTCAAAATAATGTTATCAATTACCACATTGGCCATATCAGAGTTGGACTTCTTTCACACATCTTGCTTTGCGCTCTTTTGGAGCTTCAGTTAATGTGTTCAAAATTCCATGTCTTGTTACATAATTTAGTATCTGCATCCATATGAATTCTCTGGTTAAGATGTTGTTTTAAAGAATCTAACTTATATTCTTCCAATTTTTTTCCCACTATTGAACTCAACTCCAACTTCCGATTCTGCACAAAATATATAGCCACTATCTTGATATGTAAAAATATTGCCAATTTTTTTTTTGTTTTTGATATGAAGATGGTATTTCAGTGTCTATGCATTGCAAAAGCCATTTTACCTTTTTCACCACTCTTTTCACCTGTACTGCCACTTTCAGGGATCTGTGGACTTCTACCTCAAAGTCTGTTCGTTCATCAAAAATCCCTGGGGCTCTACAATTTACTGGATATATCCTATCCTTTTACACCATCCAAAATGCATCACTTCACACAACAGAATTAAATTCCATCTACTATTGCTCAGTCCAAGTTTCTAACTGATAAATGTTATGCTGCAACCTAAGACAATCCATTTCACGGCTGTGGTTCCTCCTCTGGCTGAGATGTTGCAGACTCCAGAGATGCAACCAACAAAGAATCAGTGATTAATGTTTTTCACAGTGTTCTTGTTCTAAAAAAAGTTGGTGATTAAGCAGTGATAATAATAAGCCTTAGTTACACAGGTGGAGCTGAGTGTTTAATATTGGGCTAAAACTTTTCAGTTCCTGATGACTTAATTTTACAAGTATGGATTCTCATTCAGTCAGTCCATGATTGTAGTTATAAAACTTTAGACATAGTAAAGGAACATCATACAGGTCTAGAGCAGAGCTTGAATAACCCAGTCTCCATATAAGGGAAGTACCGCCTAATGGAGCAGACATTGTGGGAGTGGTCTGAGTCAGAGTGGTAAGGCTTTGGCTCAACAGGCTTCACAAGAACAGGCGGAGGCAAGGTAAGTAGGTACGTTTATTTCTTGGGGAAAGGCTATGTTAGATTGGGTGTTGTATAATAATCCAGATTTTTTTAGGGATCTTAAAGTAAAGGAACCCTTACGAGACAGTGGTCATAATATGATTGAATTCATACTGCAATTTAAGAGGGAGAAGCACAAGTCAGATGTATCAGTATCACAATGGAATAAAGAGAATTCCAGAGGCTTGAGAGAAGAGCTTGCCCAGGTGGATTGGAGAGGAGTGGCCTGACTAGTGTCTTATAAAGCGCAGGATAGGTACATCCCACAGAAGAAGTAGTTCTCAGATGGCAGGGGTAGGCAACAGTGGCCAACAAGGGAAGTTAGAGACTGCATGAAAGCCAAGGAAATGGCATATAATGCAGCAAAAGTGAGTGGGAAGTTCGATGATTGGCAAGTTATAAAATTCAACAAAAGGCAACTAAAAAACCATAAGAAGGGAAAAAAATAAATTTTGAAGGTAAACTATCCAGTAATATAAAGCAGGATACTAAAAGTTTTTTCAGTTACATAAAGAGTAAAAGGGAGCTGAGAGTTGTTATTGGAACACTGGAAACTGACGCTGGTGAGGTAATAATGGGGGACAAGGAAATGGCAGAAGAACTGAATGGATACTTCGCATCTGTCTTCACTGTGGAATGCAGTAGCAGTGTGCCAGAGGTCTGTGAGCATCAGACAGCAGGAGTGAGTGTCATTACAAAGGAAAAAGGTAGGCAAACTAAAAGGTCTTAAGGTGGATAAGTCACCTGGACCAGACAGACTACACCCTAGAGTTCTGAAAGAGATTGCTGAAGAGATAACAGGTGCATTGGTCATGATCTTTCAAGAATCACTTGATTTTGACATGTTTCCGGAGGACTGGAAAAATGAAAATGTCACTCCATTCTTTAAGAAGGGAGGAAGGCAAAAGAAAGGAAACTATAGGCCAGTTAACCTGACCTCAGTGTTTGGGAAAGTGTGGGAGTCCACTATTAAGGATGAGGTTTCAGTGTACTTGGAAACTAATGATGAATTAAGTCAAGGTTTCTGTAAATGGTTTCTGTGAATGGAAATCTTGCCTGACAAATCTGTTAGAGTTCTTTGAGGAAATAACAAGCAGGGTGGACAAAGGAGAGTCAGTGGATGTCATTTACTTGGATTTTCAGAAGGCATTTGATAAGGAGCCACACATGAGGCTGCTTAACAAGACAAATTCTCACGGTATTACAGGAAAGATACTGGCATGGATAGGAATGGCTGACAGGCAGGAGGCAGTGAGTGGGAATAAAGGGGCCTTTTCTGGTTGGCTGCCAGTGGTGTTCCTTGGGTCGGTATTGGGGCCACTACTTTTCACATTGTCAATGATTTCGATAATTGACTTGATGGCTTTGTGGCAAAGTTTGCAGATGATACAAAGACATTTGGAAGGGTACGTAGTGCTGAGGACACAATGTGATTGCAGATGGACAGACAAATTAGAAGAATGTGCAAAAAAGTGGCTGATGGTATGCAGTGTTGGGAAATGTATGATAATGCATATCGGTTAAAGGAACAAAAGTGTAAACTATTATCTAAGTGGGAAGAAAATTCAAACACCAGAGGTGCAAAGGGACTTGGGAGTCCTTGTTCAAGACTCCCAAAAGGTTACAGGTTGAGTCTGTGAGAAAGAAGGAAAATGCAATGTTGGCATTTATTTCAAGGGAAATAGAATATAAAAACAAGAAGATAATGCTGTGGCTTTATAAGACACCAGTCAGGCCACACTTGGAGTATTGTCAACAGTTTTGAGCCCCATTGCTCAGAAAGGATGTGTTGTCATTGGAGAGAGTCCAGAGGAGGCTCATGAGGATGATTCCAGGAATGAAGGGGTTAACATATAAGGAGCGTTTGGCAGCTTTGTGCCTGTTCTCACTGGAATTTAGAAGAATGTGAGGAGGATTAATTGAAACCTACTGAATGTTGAAAGGACTAGGTAAGGTGGGTGTGGAGAGGATGTTTCCTGTGGTGGGGGTATCCAGAACTAGAGGGCACAGCCTCAAAATTGAGGGGCGACCTTTTAGAGCAGTGGTTAGGAGGAATTAGTTTAGCCAGAGAGTAGTGAATCTGTGGAATGGTCTGCTACGGACTGCTGTGGAGGCCAAGTCCATGGGTACATTCAAAGCACAAGTTGATAGTTTCCTGATTGGTCAGGGCATCAAAGAAACTAGTGAGAAGGCAGGTGAATGGGGTGGAGTGGGATCCAGGATCAGCCATAATGGAATGATGGAAGCAGACTTGATGGACTGAGTGGCCTAATTCTGCTCCTGTGTGTTATGGCCTTATAACAACAGACTATATGGCACATCTCTCCTAATGTCCCTTCTGACCTTTGTGTCAATTAGTTTAAATTAATATTTTCAGAATATGCAGACTCCTTGCAGTGGATTTAGTTACTTGTTAATTACATTAATTAAATCTGATTATCATCTGATTACCTGATTGTATCTTCTTAAAACTTTACATATAACTCAAGGACTGCATAGTTCTATTATGCACCAGAGAGCAGATATGCTTGCAAAAACATACAGCTTTCAGCATGCATGGAGCACTGCAGAAGATGCATTTTCTTTCAGGTCATTATCTCAGGGCAATGGAGATGCCATCACATCCCGATGAAGATTTGCCCTGAAAATGAGTTTTTAACTGCATTGATTTTAGATGTTGGCAGTCATTGTTAGCATTGTTAGACGCGAGCAGAATTTTAGTAGGATCAGTAAGGAATACACGGAGTATTCACCTGGTTAAAATACAAATACAGATTTTCAGTGTTTTGAAGTGTGAGCACAAAGCCTCTTAAGTTGTCTTATGTGAAGTGATTGGCCGAAACGTTTCTTGGTTGGCCTTATATATTTCATCCTCCCATCGCTGTAGCATTTGAGGTTGACTGGTAAAAATCTGTAAGATCTGAGATCTGATTCTGTAGTCAAGGAAGCAGTGAGGTTGATGCATTTAGTCTCTGTGTCACTTGATGGAGAAAGTATGAAAAGGTGCAGTCAACAAAGGTTTTTACAACTGTTTTTTGTAACATGACCCTTACAGAGAGTATACCTTCAGTTGTCATTTCATTAGTTACTCTTGTACACCTGCTTGTCAATGCAAATATCTAATCAGCCAATTATATAGCAGCAACTCAATGTATAAGAGTATGCAGACATGGTCAAGCAGTTCGGTTGTTGATCAGACCAAATATCAGCATGGGGAAGAAATGAGATCTAGGTGACTTTGTCAGTGGAATGACTGTTGGTGCCAGATGGGGTGATCTGATTATCTCAGAAACTGCTGATCTCCTGGGATTTTTGCACAGAATAGTCTCTAGAACTCACAGAGAATGATGCGAGAAACAACAAAAATGCCAGTGTACAGCAGCCTTGTGGGTGAAATCACCTGATGAGAGGTCACAGGAGAATAGCCAGGTTGGTTCAAAATGACTAACTCAAATGGCCGTGCATTAAAACAGTGGTGTGTAGAAAAGCATCTCTCAAACCTTGAAGTGGATGGGCTACAGCAGCAGAAGACCACGAATGTACCTGATTAGAAGTGGCCAATGAGTATATGTGGAAGTTTATTGCAGAATAATGTTGGCCATATCTCATTGAATAATCTGCTAATGTTCATTGCCAAGACTGACACAAAGAACTTGAGTGTGATGTGTGTCATTATATTCTAGCTGGATTTTATAAATAAATATGAGGCGAAAAGGCACCTGTGAAAGTCACTCAGACAGGAAGGTCTGGAACAAGAAACACTAGTTTTTCCTAGTTTACTTCTGTGTATGGTTTGACCTATCTTGAATTAAAATGGAATGTAACATTCACCACTGCAAACACAAATATATTTGCATTTTTAATGGAAGTGGCATTGAATTGGAACTGATATTAAACTATATATTTGATGTACCTGTTAGTAGGTTAATTGGTCATTGTAGATTGTCCTGTGACTAGGCTAGGGTTAAATGGTGGGTTGCTGGGCAGCACGACTCATTGGGCCAAATGGGCCTGTTCTGTGCTGTGTTGCTTAATAAAATAAAAATATATAACTAAAATAAAGCAAAACTGAATTGGCCTACATAAGATTTTTGTGAGGCCCTTCTGCAAAAGTATTATTAGGCATGGGCAAAACAACAGGAGCGTCTTTCTTTCACTGGCTTCACCATTATGGAGCTGGCAAAGGAAATCAGGTGGACAGAGGATTGGTGAGTATTGCAAAGTGGGAAGGGAGGACTGGACTTGGAGTCAAGGTGGATTAACAACATCGGATAGGGGTGAGTATCAAGAGCAGTGGCAGAAAGGAAAACAAGGACAACATCAAGAGAAGAGGCACTATCAAGACAAGTGGGAATATGGAGAGAATGGACAGCAACTAAACAAGAATCAGCAGAGAAAGGGTGTCAGTGAGGACAACAGAAAGGGCAACAGGCAAGAGAAGGGACAGCATTGAAAGAATGATAAACTGAACAGAGACAACAATGGAAAGAAGAGTCAACCACAGGACTTGAGATCACTAGGAGGGGCAGCACATTGAAGGCCAATGTCAAGAGAAGCAATTTTTATGGAACAGGCAATAGAGAAAGGAAAAAAAAGAGAAAAGAGGCAGTGTCAAGGAAGAGGCAGAGATAAAATCAGGTGTAGTAATGGAAATATAGACTTTGAGGGGTAGGCATGGGATGGAGTCAGATGAGAGTGGACATTTGCAACATTAGCAGCAAAGGGAATGAGTTCAAATTAAAATCAAACATCAAGGATCACTGGCCTGGAATCTTATGGGACAAACTAGAAGATACTCATATTCTCTAGTGGGTCTACCTGTACCGGTGGTAATACTTCATTAGAAATTTGAGGAGATTTGATACATCACCAAAACCTCTGGCAAATTTCTACAGATGTACAATAGAGAGCATTCTGACTGGTTACGTCACTGCCTGGTATGAAGGCTCCAATGCACAGAATCGAAAGAGGCTGCCAAAGGTCATCGGCTCAGTCGGTACCATCCTGGACACAGGTCTCTCCACCATCGAGAGGACACCTGCAAGAGGTGGTGCCTCAAGAAGTTGGTATCTTCACCACCCAGGACATGCCCTCTTCTCATTACTACCATCAGGGAGGAGGTCTGAAGACCCACACTCAACATTTAAGGCACAACTTCTTTCCTTCTGCTATCAGATTTCTGAATGGTCCGTGAACCCATTTAACTATTTCATTATTCCTCTTTAGCTTATGTCCTTATTTTTTTTATTGCAAAGGACTAATATTTTTCTCTTGCACTGTATTGCTGACACAAAACAATAAATTTCACAACATACGTCAGTGACAATAAACCTGATTCTGATTGTGAATTTCTTCTTTCTGCCTATAAAAATGTTGCATAACCATGAGATACAAGCAGCAGCCTGAACTTCAGTAGGGTAAAGGAGTGGTTAGTTTGATAAATGGAGACTGCACACTCATACAGCAGGGGGTACAGAAGATATAAAGTAGCATAATTTCCCTTCATCTCAGCTGACCTGGGTTTCAACATGGCTCACACAAATGAGCTGTTTTCTTCTCCTAGCTCTGATGGTCCAATGAGAAACAGGTTTGGCCGGTATCCAAAAGATGCTGCACAAATATTGGCCAATCAGAAAATAATAGTCTCTAATTTATCCCAAACTGACATCTTCAGACAGAGACATAACAGGCCTGGTGCTGTAGGAATCAGAAGTATCATATTGGTTTCTTCAGAAGTGAATTTGTAAACTGAGTATTATGGAAGTCAGTGGAACATTTAGAATGCTCTCTGAATAACGTGAGTATTAACATTGGGAACTGAAAATAGAGAAATATGATGTCTTATTTTCCAAAAGAATGGGGTGGACTTTACTAAAAAGTCCATCTTGATTGTACCCACTGTTTGTTAGACTTGTTATGCTGCCATTTTACCTAGAACACCATTTAGATGGCAGCCTGTTATCAGTGAGCCATTGGCTTGAAGTGTGACAGGTTACAGGGCACCTGGAGTCAGACAACAGAAAGGGTGTTAGCAAAGAAAACAAACCTCCAGTCGGGGAGCGCTAAACAGGGTGAAGCTAAATTCAACTATTTTAGTAGGACCATTACAGAGAGGAAAGTACTGTCCTCAAAAGGCCTCTTTACTATGAGAAATGTTTAAACAGAAACTCTTCAAAGGCAGCACATGCATGAAATGAGTGGCCAGAAGGTTTCAACCACTTCCCCAGTGATGTTAATTTATTTAGAAATACACTTTTGAGTAAACCTGCTATGCTTTCTCTGATAATGCCAAACAATGATAAATTAGATGGTTATGTTTTTAACCCTTTGGCCAGTATTTATAAACTGGACAAATGGAGAAAGATTGATTCAAAGTGTTTCTTGAAACATTTACCTTCAATTGGTTAGAATCTATATTGATTAATGAACACCATCTCATTAAAATTCTCAAGAAAATTGGTGCATTTCTCTTTATCTTAGTGGACAAGGTGGATCAAATGTTGAAATGTGAATATGTGAAAAATAATGAATAATATTAAAGGCAAGTTAAAACTTCTATTTTAATCAACACCCCCAATAAATTTCATGTGGTCAGCATCCCTAATTGAAGATGAAACACAACCAAAGCTTCAGTTAAAACTGAACCCATCTCGTGCAGCAGAAAGACTAAAGGATTAGATATTTGCTGAATGGAGACAACTGATGGACATATTTGCTTTCAGGTGATCTGTTGAGATATGTCATTATCCAGCAGAGCATGGAGTACTCTATTCAGGATGTACCTCAACAAATGCCACTCCTTTCCTTTCCATATCTTCTGGGCAAACACACTGGCCCGAAGGAAATGGATAATGATCATGCACGTATTGCACTCCTATTTTTTCTGCCAAATGACTCAATGCCTGGTGACAGGATCCACCGTCTCTTTTTCACCCCAAAGGACCTCAAGAATGGTCCATGCCAACTGCTACCTGATTATCCAGTGATCAAAAATGATCTTAGAGGCACTAAGATATGGCCCAACCAAATGGAATGCTCTTTGACAACACACCTATTCTTTGCATACTGGTGACAGGTAGAGCCTTAGCATGTCCTACACTTGGTGACAGAGGGGGAAAGCAAGTTGGTTTTTGAGGAGTGTTGTCTCCTCCATGTGCTTCTTGCTTTACCAAACATCGGAATGGATTGTGCTTTATTATCACTGCGTAGCTTTTGAGCACTGCGTTCACAAGCAGCCTGAGGGCTGCCCCAAACCTAATCCACTGAACACATTTCAACGTACAGTAATCAACCAGCCTGCATTATGGTATGAGTTTATGCACTGATTGTGTGCAAAGCTCACCGTGCTGCAATGTAATACTACAACTGTGAAATATTTGTACCATACACAAGAGTTCAAGAGTCAATTGTAAAAGATTCTAAAGATAGAAAAGTATTTTGAGATTTACGAGAGATGATTGATAAGTTTGTGGCCTAAGGTAGAAGTAGTCAATTTTAGAAAACCTAGCACACTTATTTTTCAACGTAGTCCCCTCCTACATTTACACACTTAGTCCAGTGGTTGTGGAGCATACGGATCTTTGACCTCCAGAAAGAGTCCACAGCAGGGGTGATTGATAAGTTCGTGGGCTAAGGTAGAAGGAGATGAGTTATTAACTGCAAATTTTCTGCATAATCACCCAAAGAGTTGAACTGCATGTGCATGTAACAAAAGCTGTATAACTCATCCCCTTCTACCTTAGGCCACAAACTTATCAATCACCCCTGCTGTGGACACTTTCTGGAGGTCCAAGATCCATATGCTCCTTGACTGCTGGACTAAGTGTGTAAATGTAGGAGGAGATTATGTTGAAAAATAAATGTGCTAGGTTTTCTAAAATTGACTCCTCCTACCCCAGGCCATGAACTTATCAATCACTCCTCATACAGATCGAAGTATGTTCTTAGTCATTTGTAGCAAGCTCACTACTTTATAATGGGTTGCACTCCACATCTGGAATCTTCAGCCGTTGTCTTCAAAGTCAACATGATTGTCTATTTATTGCATCCAACTGAGAATGGCTTTCTTTTCTGTGAGATCCCACACAGATTAAATGATCACAAGTTCAAAGTAAATTTACTATCAAAGTGCATACTGGTCACTATATACACCCAGATGTTTATATTCTTGTAGGAATTCTCAATAAATCCACAGCAGATGAATAATTTTAATAGAATCAATGAAAGACCACACCAACTTGAACATTCAACCAGAGTGCAAAAATCAACAAAATACACAAATACAAAGACAAAGGAATACTAATAATAAATAAATAAATAATAAATATCAAGAACATAAGATGAGGAGTCATTGAAAGTGAGTCCATAGTTTGTGGTAATATTTTAAAGATGGGGCAAGGGAAGTTATGCCATTTGGTTCAAGAGCCTAAAGGTTGAGGAGTAGAATCTGTCCCTGAACCTGGTGGAGTGAGCCCTGAAGCTCCTGTACCTTCTGTCTGATGGCAGCAGCGAGGAGAGAGCATGACTTGGGTGGTGGGAGTCCCTGATTATGGATGCTGCTTTCCTGCAACAACGTGTTGATGTGTAGATGTTCTTTTTGTGGGATTTTCCATTCAAGGGCATTGGTGCTTCCATACGAGGCTGTGATGCAACCAGTCAATATACTCTCCACCGCATATCTATAGAAGTTGGTCAAAGTTTTCGATGTCATGTTGAATCTCTGCAAACTCAGAAGGAACTGAGGGTGCTGCCTCACTTTTTTCTAATTGCACTTAGGTGCTGGCCAAACACCAAGGAATTTAAAGTTGCTGACCTTCTCTACCTCTGATCCTTCGATGAGGACTGGCTCAAAACCTCTGATTTCCTTCTGCTAAAGTCAATAATCAGCTCCAATGTCTTGCTGACATTGAGTGAGAGGATATTGTTATGGCACCACTCAGCCGGATTTTCAGTCTCCCTCCTATATGCTGATTTGTCACAATCTTTGATTCGGCCTGTAACAGTGTTGTCATCGGCAGACTTGAGTATGGCATTGGAGCTGTGCTTAGCTTCACAGTCATAAGTGTAAAGCAAGGAGAGCAGGGGCTAAGCACACAGCCTTGTGGTGCACCTGTGCTGATGGAGATCATGGAGGAGAGGTTGTTGACAATCTGATCTGCAAGTGAGGAAATTGAGAATCCAATTGCACAAGGAAGTATTGAGGCCAAAGTCTTGAAACTTATTGATTAGTTTTGACGGGATAATGGTATTAAATGCCGAGCTGCAGTTGATAAAGAGCATCCTGATGAAACATCGACTGAACTCTTTTCTGGCCTGCTGAGTTCCTTCAGAATTTTGTGTGTGTTGCATAGATTTCTAGCATCTGCAGATTTTCTCTTGAATTCAATTGAATTGACTTTATGTCTTACATCCTTCACATAAATGAGGAGTAAAAATCTTTACATGACATCTCCATCTAAAATATATAATGTGCAATCATAGAAATTTATAATAATTTTAATAAATAGAACAGTCAGTGTAATATAGAGTGCACTCAAATCAGTGTGAGTTCATTGGTCTGATGGCCTGGTGGAAGAAGCTGGCCCGGAGCCTGTTGGTCCTGGCTTTTATGCTGTGGTACCGCTTCCCGGTTGTTAGTAGCTGGAATAGATTGTGGTTGGGATGACTTGTGTCCCCAATGATCCTTTTTACACACCTGTCCTTGGAGGTGTCCTGAATCATGGGAAGTTCACAACTACAGATGTGCTGGGCTGTCCACACCACTAAGGGAGGTACAGTTCCCATACCAGGCAGTGATGCAGCCAGTCTGGATGCTCTCAATTGTGCCCCTGTAGGAAGTTCTTAAGATATGGGGGCCCATTCCAAACTTTCTCAACCGTCTGAGGTGAAAGAGGCGCTGTTGTGCCTTTTTCACCACACAGCTGGTGTGTACAGATCACGAGAGGTCTTCAGTGATGTGGATGCCGAGGAACTTAAAGCTGTTTACCCTTTCAACCCCAGATCTATTGATATCAATAGGGGTTAGAAGGTCTCCGTTCCTCCTGTAATCCACAAACAGCTCCTTTGTTTTTGCAACATTGAGGGAGAGGTTGCTTTCTTGACACCACTGTATCAGAGAGATGACTTCTTCCCTGTAGCCCACTTCATTATTGTTTATGACAAGGCCAATCAATGTAATGTCATCGGTAAATTTAATTAGCAGACTGGAGCTGTGGGTGCCGATACAGTCATGGGTATACAGGGAGTAAAGGAGGGGACTCAGTATGCAGCCCTGAGGGGCTCCTGTATTGAGAATCAGAGGGTTGGAGGTGAGGGAGCCCACTCTTACCACCTACTGGTGGTCTGACAGGAAGTCCAGAATCCAGTTGCACAAGGCAGGGTCGAGGCCAAGGTCTCTGAACTTCTTGTTGAGCCTGGATGGAACTGTGGTGTTGAATGCTGAACTGTAGTCCAAGAACAGCATTCTCACATAAGCATCCTTCTTTTCCAGGTGTGTAAGGACGGTATGTAGAGCAGTGTCTATTGCGTCATCTGTTGATCGGTTGTGTCGGTAGGAGAGTCGTAGGGGGTCTAGTTTGGTGGGTAGCAAGCTGCAGATGTCATCTTTGACCAGCTTCTCAAAGCATTTGCTTATTATTGAGGTGAGCACGACAGGACACCAACCGTTCAGCCATGTTACCTTGGTCTTTTTAGGTACAGGGACAATGGTGGATGTTTTGAAGCAGGAGGGCACTCTGCACTGGGAGAGGGAGAGATTAAAAATGTCCGTAAACACACCTGTCCGTTATGCTGTTCACATCCTGAGTACTCGTCCTGCGATGCCGTCTGGTCCCGCAGCCTTGTGACTGTCCACTCATTGGAAACATCTGCGTACCTCAGCCTCAGAGATGACCAGGCTGCAGCGGTGGCTTTCCTCGGAGGCTCAGAGTTAGTGACATCGAACTGAGCATAAAAGCGATTGAGCTCATCTGGGAGAGAGGCTGTGATGTTGGCAGCACCACCACGTTTGGCTTTGAAGTCTGCGATGGTATGCAGCCCTCGCCACAAGTCACTTGTTCCTGATGAACATTTCTGTTCAGATGTTCCAGGGTTGAGTGAAGACCCAATGAGGTGGCATCTGCTCTGGATCTGTTGCTCTGGTAGGCAGATTGGGCAGATCCAAGTTGCTTCTCTGGCAGGAGTTAATGTTTTGTCAGCAGCCTCTCAAAACACTTCATCACTGTGAATCTAAGTAATAACAATATGAGACGGAAGGTAGGAGTAGGAAAAGAATCCTAATGGCCACCCAATCTTTTCTTCATTAAACACATTTTTATCCTGCATAATTTGCATTTATAAATTAATGTTCCTCAGTTGCACTGCAGGCAGGTTTCTTATAAAAAAATCAAAGAGTCACTGAATCCCACTTGCTTCTATTAGCTCCATATTTCACCATGCCTTTCCTCTCTAGTTATTTGTCCAATTTTATTTGTAATGCTGTTATTGTATCTGTCTCTACCACTTATTTAGGCTACGCATTCCAGCTAACCAGTGCACTCGGGGAGAAAATACACTCCTCAGATCCCTTTTGATTTCTCTTGTATAATTGCAACCAAGCCTTATCTAACTTACCATTTAGTCAGAAATAAACAGCTAAGAACACAGTGGACCTGGTACAGTTTCCTTTCCGCTAAAATATGTCAAAACAATTTATATTCAAGTATCTTTCTTGCTATTTCCAGAGGTCAGATCTAACGCATGCATTGAGCGCTGTACCAATAAAATAATGAATACATTGGCTGTTATAACTGTAGCCGTACTCTCCATTTTTAAAATTGTAGACAGTGATTTGTGAATAGTACAAGCTAATTTTCAGCATAATGATGACTATTATAATCCATTTTTATTTCATTAAATGTGGTCTCCTACCTACACTCATATTTGTACCCTTCGGGGTGAGAAGTATAATGGTGTGTTGTCCATAATTATGAGTCTTGGTTTAAAACTCCGATATTTAGGACATAAATCAGTGGGGTGCATCTTCACCCAACTGCCATTGCCAAAGTCACCTTTATGCAAATAGCAGGTTAATTTTAGCAGCACTGTCAGTGATTTGGAATACACTATTGCTTGGTGGAAAAATGTGCCTGAAAAGAATGAGAGTTATGATTTGCAAGACTTGACAAATAAGTTACCTGGAGTGCTGAGAAACTTTATTAGCTGATAGCATTGACAGAACTACAAACATTTTCACACTTCAGGTAATAAAACTTCACAGAACTATGTCATATTTTAAACATCTCAGCTTGATACCTTTAAGTAGCACACAAACATTGTTGTCTAAAAGTAAAATATGGCAGGTCCTAGAAATCTGAAAGAAACATAGAAACATAGAAAACCTACAGCACAATAGAGGCCCTTCAGCCCACAATGCTGTGCTGAACATATACTTACTTTAGAAATTACCTAGGGTTTCCCAAAGCCCTCTATCTTTCTGAGCTCCATGTACCTGTCCAGGAGTCTCTTAAAAGACCCTATCGTATACTGTCGCCAGCAGCCCTTTCCATGCACTCACCACTCTCTGCATAAAAAGTTTACCCCTGATATCTCCTCTGTTCCTACTTCCAAGCACCTTTAAACTGTGCCCTCTCATGATAGGCATTTCAGCCCTGGAAAAAAGTCTCTGACTATCTACACGATCAATGCCTCTCATCATCTTATGCATCTCTATCAGGTCACTTCTCATCCTTCATCGGTCCAAGGAGAAAAGGTCGCGTTCACTCAACCTATTCTTGTAAGGCATGCTCCCCAATCCGGGCAACATCCTTGTAAATCTCCTCTGCACCCTCTCTATAGTTTCCACATCCTTCCTGTAGTGAGGTGACCAGAACTGAGCACAGTACTCCAAGTGGGGTCTGACCAGGGTCCTATATAGCTGTAACATTACCTCTCAGCTCTTAAACTCAATCTCATGGTTGATGAAGGCTAATGCACCGTATGCCTTAACCACAAAAAGCATCAACACGAAAGAAAAACGAAAATGTGAGAAGTGTTCAACAAGAAAGGCAGCATCCATAGAGAAAGGTAGATAGTTAAGATTTCAGGTTGATGAAATGTTGTGGTTCTGTGAATATCTGTGCAATATTAAAGTATTGTGCTCTTGATATGTGTGAGATTTGGTTACCATTCAGCCTGACTATTTTGTTTTATTGAGTGAAACATTCAGGACCTTCCATAATGTTAGATTCCTACAAATGCTCTGGTACTGTAAAGTCAGGTATCACACTGGACTGAATAACCTCTGCAGTAAATTTTGCTTCCAGCATCTATCTTCAGAGTTCCATTCAGTTTTAAGCTGAGAAAATCACTCAGACAACTCCTCTCTTCTCTAGTTCAGCATCAAATGCAGGGGCAATGGTCTCCAGCGAGATCATTGTGTGATCTGCGATAGAAAATCGAAATAGTCACCAAAAATGGAAATGTGAAATTAGAACAGAAAATGCAGGAAACACTCAGCAGCTTAGGCAGCATCTGTGAAAAGAGATATATTTCAGCACTACAATCCTTTCTAGAGATGTTGGCTGAGCTGCTGGTATTTTGCAACATTTTCTGTTTTAATGTGATCTATGCTGTCTGTTTGCAAAAAAAATTACCAATCAATTAACTTGCAGCATTCAAATTACTCATTGTCATAAAATAAAAGGTCACTGAGCCCACTTTCTCTGCATAATTATAGCTTTACATTAAGTAAATATCTTTGAATAATAATGGCAAGTAATTTATAAACAGTGTCCAAAGAACAAGGAACAAAGAACAACAGGTATTCCTTACCTGGTAATATTCTGTATTTACATTACTTCCCAAACCAAAAGCCATGAATGGACCAAAAGATTCATCAACTGCTGATGGCTAGACCTGTGGCAATTAAGTCTGGCAACCCATATCTTTACAAGCCAGTTATGACTTGTGGGAGGC
This sequence comes from Hemitrygon akajei, assembly GCF_048418815.1. Classification (NCBI taxonomy): domain Eukaryota; kingdom Metazoa; phylum Chordata; class Chondrichthyes; order Myliobatiformes; family Dasyatidae; genus Hemitrygon; species Hemitrygon akajei. The sequence goes on from NC_133126.1 coordinate 132,171,345, forward strand.
CATTTCAAGAGTGCAGAAACAATTCTGAGTGAGGTTGGAGGCGACATTGGATACATGTCAACTCTGGCAGGGTTTGGAGGACATTACTTCCTACAAAACGAAAGCCAATATCATGAATGGGAGTGATACTTTATTACCAGATGAGCTCAAGCCCTCTATCTCTGCTTTGAAACGGAGAATATAACTACAGCTGTGAAGAATCCTGCTGCACGTAGTGACCCTGTGTCTCGGAGGCTGATTTTGGGGTGTCTTTCAGGAGGGTGAACCCTCACAAGGTGGCAGGCCCCGATGTAGAATCTGGTAAGGCTCTGCAATCTTGTGCTAACCATCTGGTGGGAGTGCTCCAGGCCATTTTCAACCTCTGACTGCTGCAGTCGGAAGTTCCCACCTGCTTCAAAAAGGAAACAATTATACCAGCGCCCAAAGAAGTAGTGTGAACTGCCTTAATGATCATTGTCCAGGAGCACTCATATTGACGATGATGAAATGCTGTGAGAGGTTGGTCATGGCTAGAATCAACTCTGCCTCAACAAGGACCTGGACCCACTGCAATTTGCCATCACCACCATAGGTCAACAGCGGACTCAATCTCAATGGCTCTTCCCACGGCATTAGACCACCTGGGCAATACAAACGCCTATGTCAGGATGATATATGTTGACTATAGCTCAGTGTTTAACACCATCATTCCCACAGACCTGATCGATAAGCTACAGAACTTGGGCCTCTGTACCTCTCTCTGCAATTGGATCCTTGACTTCCTAAGCAGAAGACCACAATCTGTGCAGATTGGTGATGATATCTCCTCCTCGCTGACGATCAACACTGGCGCACCTCAGGGGTGTGTGCTTAACCCACTGCTCTACTCTCTATATACACATGACTGTGTGGCTAGGCATAGCTCAAATACCATCTAAAAATTTGCTGGTGATACAACCATTGTTGGTAGAATCTCAGAGGGAGAGAGAGGGCGTACAGGAGCGAGATATGCCAACTAGTGGAATGGTACCGCAGCAACAACTTGGCACTCGATGTTAGTAAGACGAAAGAGCTGATTGTGGATTTCAAGAAGGGTAAGACAAGGGAACACGAACCAGTCCTCACAGAGTGATCAGAAGTGGAGAGAAAGAGCAATTTTAAGTTCTTGTGTGTCAAGATCTCTGAGCATCTAACCTGATCCCAATCTATCGATGCAGCTATAAAGAAGGCAAAACAGCAGCTATATTTCATTAGGAGTCTGAAGAGATTTGCTTTGGCACCTGGAACACAGGAAAACCTCTATTGATATACTGTGGAGAACATACTGACCGGCTGCATCACTGCCTATAATATAGAGGTTGGGGGCGCGGGGGGTTGCTACTGCACAGAACCAAAAGAAGCTAAAGAAATTTGTAAAATTAGTCAGTTCTGTCTCGGGTACTAGCCTCCATAGTATCCAAGACATCTTCAAGGAGCGGTGCCTCAAAAAAGCAATGTCAATTATTAAGGACACCCATCACCCAGAACATGCCCTCTTCTCATTGTTACCTTCATGAAGGAGGTACAGAAGCCTGAAGGCACACTCTCAGTGATTCAGGAACAGCTTCTTCCCCTCTGCCATCTGATTCATAAATGGACATTGAACCTACGAACACTACCTCACTTTTAAAAAATATTATTTCAGTTTGCACTATTTTTAATCTATCTGTTCGATGTAAATCAGATTCAGATTCAGTTTATTATCATTTAGAAACCACAAATGCAATGCAGTTAAAAAATGAGGCAACGTTCCCCCAGAATGATATCACAAAAGCACATGACAAAACAGACTACACCAGAAAATCCAAGTAACGTTCGGCAATCCCCAATCCAGAGTCTGGAGAGGCTGCTGCATATTAATATCGCGCTACCATCTAGCGCGTTCCCCGGAAAGGAGCTCCAAATCCACCAGACAAAAACAAGACCAAAAACTAAAGCTACAAGACCTGCACAAAACCACATAGTTATAACAGTGCAAACAATAGTATAATTGATAAAAAAACAGACTATGGACACAGTAAAAATAGTCCAAGATGTTAAAGGACTGTAAGTTCAAAAGAAATCACCAGTTTCCACAAGTCCCCAGGGTACCAACAGACTCGCCATTCCACGCTGGTGGCAGAAGGGAATACCCCCGCTATGGACTTCCAAGGTGCTGCCCGACAGCCTCGCAGACGCAGCACACAATGGAAGCTCTATCGAAACCAGCCTTGCAGACGCAGCACACAATGGAAGCTCCATCGAAACCAGCCTCGCAGATGCAGCACACACCGAAAGCGACCTGAGTCTGTTGAAAGCACTCCGAGTCCGTTGAACCTCCAAGCCGACGACCATCCCCTCTGGCACAGCTTCTCCAAGCACCATCCTCTGCCGAGCGTATTAAGACAGCCCCGCCAACGGCCATCGGCAACGCGACCCCGAGGACTAGGGGCCTGTTCTTCCCAGCAGAGTCCCGGACCTCACAGCAGCAACGAAGGAGGTCTTCCTGGAATTTCCCGATGTTTCTCCGTGCTTCCACGTCCGTTTTCAATCGATTATGATTGCGCACGGCACCCCACTTTGCAATAACAGATAATCAGTTCCGGAGTGGCCGCTGCAAGCTGCGTCGCGCCGCCATCTTGGATCTATACTTATTGAAATAAATATACTTATTGAAATTGATTTACTTATTTATTTTTTTCCTTCTATATTATGATTGCATTGAACTGCTGCTGCTATGATAACACATTTTATGACACATGCCGGTGATTCTGATTCTGATACTTGAGGGGAGAGATGTGAATAACATGTTAACGTGTTAACAGCCAACCATGTGAGGGGTGTGAGGACCCTTTGAGGAACAGGAGATTTGCTCCCAAGCCCACAGAACAGCAAAGTGGATCATGGACTTATCACAGATCTTTGGCAGACTTAAGGTGGACAAGTTTTGCCTCATAATCTTCTTCACTAAATTTCTGAGGAAGAAGGGAATTCTCTGAAAGAGACCAAGTAATGAGTGATTAGAACTGAAAATGCTGGGAATACTCATCAGGACAGCCAGCATCTGTGAATGGAAAACATAATGTAACATGACCTACCTTCAGAACTTGAAAACTGCTTGACCTGCTGAGAACTTCCGGCTTTTTCTGTTAATATTTCACATTTCCGGCATCTGCAGTTTTTTTTTGCTTTCAGATTATGTGTGATCTCTAATAAACAAATGTTAGAAGCATTAGAAGGACAATGCTGGAACTAAAGAATGTTGAAACATGGCTTCATCAGAATATATGTTCCTCTCCAGGTTACAGCAGGGTTCCATTCCTGTGAACGGTTTGGAACCCAGCCAGTTCCCAAGTCAGAAATACCACTGTGATCCAGATGGCAGAAGATGCCCGTAGCTCCATAGCAGCAGGGAAATCCAACCTGCTGGTCTCCCAAATGATTATTCATGTGTAAAGGCTGTCCATACGCTGGGCATTCATAACTTGAGGAGGGCCTGTTTACATGGACGCTCAGTGAAACAAAAAGCCCAGCGAAGAATGCATGCACGGCCAATTAAAAGTGCAGTGCTGAATTTCAGTAAAACTTGAGAAGTTAAACAAAGGTGACTTGCAGGGCGCATAGCTCCACAAAATGATCTAAGAAGGAACATATGAGTAACCTGCCCTTTTCAAACAATAGATGTTACAAGTAATCAATGACTGTGTTGTAAGTAAAAATCTTGTTCTGTACAGCTAAGGGAAGTCCAAATCAATAAATGCACAGACAGGGACTGAAGGTGTCATTTACAGAGGAAAACAAAAGAGTCAATCAATACTCCAGAGTTGCCAGAAAATTGAAAATAGGTCATTGTGGTGTACATAATCTAGAAGGGAAACTGAACACATTGGCAGCTTCATACTTGATATCCAGACTTCTCTGCCTCGCAATACAATGTGATCAATTAACACGTCTGTACATTGGAATTGTCTGAGTAACCTAGTAAAACACCGCTAATCTTAATCAGAAGAGGAAGATCAGTTTGACTCCTTTTGAGGAAGTGCCAATTTAAGGGATTATAGTAGTTGCAACATTCCAGTGTACCTTGATGTTTAAAAGTGTCACATTAATAATTAATAACTGCATTCAAATTTGTGGGGGTTCAAAATAGTCATTGAGAATAGATAAGAAACTGATTTTAAGGATAAGAAACCACAAATATTCATTTCTCTGACATTAAATGTACCTTTGAAACCTTGAAAGTTTTGAATCTTATCATCATGGGGATTGAGATCGAGTAATGGAATCATACAGCATAGAAACAACTCCTTTGGCCCATTATGCCCATGGCAGCCATTAAGTTCTGATCCACACCAATCCCATTTACCAGCACATGTCAATAATGTTTCATGCCTTCACAATTTAAGTGATCACCTAGATAATTTTTTACATGTTCTCTGAGTACCGGTCTCCACCGCTCACTGAGGTAGTCCATTCTAGATTTCAAACACCCTCTGGGACAAAAAGTTCATTCTCAGATCCTTCTGAAACCTTCTGCACATGATCTTGTTGGTGATTTTCAGGTGGCTGCTCTAAGATTTCTCTGGATTCAATATTTGAATGGGTATTGCTCCTAAGTGAAAATAATTACCTAGACTCAGAGATGTCAAGATGAAAGGCAGAATTTGTTTTGAAGAGGCATACAAGAGTGAGATAGACCTGCTGGTTGAGTGGTGTTGCAACAATAACCTTGCACTCACTTCAGTAAGACTGCAGAATTAATTGTGGATATCAGGATGCGTAAGTTAGGAGAACATACACCAGTCCTTGTTGAGCGGTCAGCTATGGAACTGTTAAGTAGCTTCAGGTTGCTGGGTGCTAACATCTCAAAGGATCTATCCTGGCCCCAATACACTGATGCAATCATGAAGAAGGCACACCAGCGGTTATACTACATTAGGAGGGTGAGGAAATTAGGTATGTCACCAAACATTCTGGCAGATTTCTACCGATGTACGATGGAGAGCGTTATGACTGGTTGCATCACTGCCTGGTATCGAGGCTTCAAAAGAGGCTGAAGAGGGTTGTAAGACTCATGAGAACAACCCTACCACCAGTGAGGACATCTTCAAGAGGTGGCACCTAAAGAAGCAGTATCCATTATTATGAACCCTCACCATCTGAGACATACCCTCTTCTTGTTGCTAAAATCAGGCATGAAGTACGTGAGTTTGGAGGCCCCCACTTAATGCTTTAACAACAGCTTCTTCCCCTCTATCATCAGATTTCTGAATTGTCTGTGAACCCATGAACACTACCGTGTTATTCCTCTTTTGCACTAGTTTTGTAATAGGGTAATTTTTATGTTTTGCTTTCTACTGATACACCTAAAAAATCAAATTTAAGCCTTATGTCAGTGATAATAAACTAGATTCTGATTCTGATTCTGGGAGGTTATCAGACCATGTAAAAGTGTATCTTAAAATTAGGCTGAATTTGACAAAACCTTGTAAATGGCTAGAATAATTAGAGATAATTTGTAAACAAATGTTTGCAAAAATAAATGACATGTCTACAGCCTGAAATTGCAAATGAAGAAAATGAACGAGTCCTATCAATGAACACAAAAGCTTTAGGGTACCGAAAAACATTATATATCAGTGGAACTGACAAACAAAGTGTAGTGCTCTATTTGGACCACAACCGGCTTAAGTCGCTATGAAACAGGCAAGAGTTTGCAGTTGTAATATCAAATAATTGTCAGTGTTCATTGAAAATGACAGCTGCTTCAGAATTATGCTCATGCCTCGTTTGAACAGGAATCCAGATGCTGTTGTCAGCGTTTGTCTGCTTCTGCACAGGATATGTTATTTGGCAAGATCCTCCAACATGATCTTTGGAAATCAGCAACCTGCTAAGTGATAATAGATTACAAATATTAGAGATCAGATATTCCAAACCATCCTCCTTTAAAAATAATTGAAAATATTGTTTTTAGATGCATAAAATACAAGTGATCGTTTAATGGAATAGAAAGTCATAGTGAAAGCTTCAACTTGTTTTTCTGAAGAATTAATTTTGTGCAGAATTGTCACTCCTTAAAATAATCATTTGAAAAGCCTGTCATTGAAAAAAAAAACTTAATAGATTTTAATTTTAAGTATGATCTCCTATTCATGTTCAAATTATTTGGTTGGGTCTCCTTGGCTTTAAAGCTGTCTGTGAAATTTAGAGTCATCAACTTTGGCCATTTGGCAGTAAATGCTGAACTTTTGAAATCCTGAACTTAGTGACGGATTGATGACATCAAATGTATCAGTTTACTCTGCAGCGCAACTTTATGGATCCCATGCTCCGTTTGATCAATGACAGGATTTAAGATCTCCAGTGATTTCAAGAGGGATCCGTGGACCGCGCATTAGGAAAACAAAAGTGCTGCTATTTGATATGGTCACGATGAATCTATGCTGGTCTTATCTCCTCCTCTATGGCATTTCTCATACACTCTAATCCTTGGCCTACCAAATACTTATCCACCTCCACTTTAAATACTTCGAATGATCCAGCTTCTAACAACCTCTAATGCAGAGAATTCCAGACATGCACCACACTCTGAGATGAAACCTCTATATTCTGAATGACTAACCTTATCTTGTCATGCATCTCCTTGCTTGAGAATCTCTCCCCTGTCAGGCCACCTTAGGATTTGATATATTTTAACACAGACATCTCTCATTATTCTAACTCTGCAGAGTGCAGGACAGGTATGATCCAGTCAGAAGCAAGGACAAGGATGGCAAGGTAAGAGAATCTTGGATGTTGAGGGAGGTGATGAACTTAATCAAGAAGAAAAAGAAAAAAAAGCATGTAAAGCATAGGAAGCCAGGATCGAATAGAGCCCTTGAAGATTATAAAGAAGCCCAAAGAGAAATCAAGGAGGGAATTAGGAAAGCCAGGAGAGGCCTTGATAAGTCCTTGGCAAGTAGCATTAAAGAGGATCCCAACATATTCTATACATACATCAAGAGCAAGAGGATAACTAGGATTAGGGTAGAACTACTCAAGGATAAAGGAGAAAATATCTGTTTGCATGCAGAGGATGTGGATGAGGTCCATATTGGATACTTTGCATCAGGATTTACCAAGGAGAAGGGCATGGAGGATAGGGAAATCAGTGCCAAGAGTATTAATATGCTTGGGTATTTTGTGGTAAAGGAGGAGATCAACTATCAGGCTCTTGAACTGAAGTGGATAACTTCACTTGCCCCATCACTGAAATGTTTCCACAGCCTATGGACTCTTCATCTCATATTCTTGATATTCATTGTTTTTTATTATTATTATTATTTCTTTTTTTTAGTATCTGCACAGTTTTTATTGTCTTTTGCACACTGGTTGACCACCCTTTTACTTTGAAATTTTTGAACTTTGACGTAGTGTTGAGTCTCTTAAAGAGCATGAAGGTTGATAAGCCCCCAGGACCTGTTGGGATATATGCCAGGTTATTAAAAGAGGTAAGACATGAGATTGCTGGTGTCTTGGCCAACAGCTTCATGTCCTCTCTAAGCACAGGCGAGGTCCTGACAACTGACACATAGCTAATGTTGTTCCATTATTCAAGAAGTGAACCAGAGATAATCATGAGTCTGCATCAATGGTAGGGAAGTTACTGGAGTGAATTCTGAGCGATAGGATTTATGAGCATCTGGAAAACCACAGACTAGTTAGGGAGAGCCAGCATGGCTTTGTGCAGGACAAGTCATGTCTTGCCGACTTGATTGAGTTTTTTGACAAAATTATGAAGATAGTTAATGAAGGTAGAGCTGTGGATGTTGTCTACATGCATTTTATTAAGGCATTTGGCAGGGTCCCTCATGGGAAGTTCATCCAGAAGATTAAGATGCATGGTATCCATGGTGAATTTGCCATTTGGATACAAAACTGGCATACCCATAGAAGACAGGGGGACTTATTCTAGTTGGAGGTCTGTGATTATTAGTGTTCCACAGGGATCTGTACTGGGACCTCTGCTGTTTGTGATACACAGCAGTAAATGACCTGGATGAAAATGTAAATTCATGGGTTTGCAGATGATGTGAATATCAGTGGTGTTGTGAATAGTGAAGAACATTACATTGGGATATAGATCATTTACAGATATGGGCAGAGAAATGGCAGATGGAGTTTAACCTGGCCAGCCAAATGTGAAATGTTGCACCTTGATAGATCAAATGAAAAGAGACAGTTGAGGAATGAGGAGAGGGATCTTAGGTTTCAAGTTCACAGCTCCCTGAAAGTGGCTACACAGGTTGATAATGTGGTTAAGAAGGCATATAGCATGACTTCATTAGTTGAAGCTTTGTTTTCAAAAGTCAGGAAGTTATGTTGCAGCTTTATAAACACTAGTGCATCTAGAGTATTGCATAAAGTTCTGGTCACCCCATTATAAGAAGGTTGTTAAGGCTTTGGAGAGGGTGCAGAAGAGGCTTATCAGGATACTGTCTGGATTAGAGTACATGTGTTATAATGAGAAATTGGACAAACCTGCATTCTCTGTGGCGGTGGAGGCTGAGGGGAGATCGGATTGAGGTTTTTAAGATTATGAGAGGGATAGAGAGAGTAGACAGCGAGCACCTTTTCCCAGGGTTGAAATGTCTAATACCAGAAGGCATGACTTTAAGGTGAGAGGTGGTTAAGTTCAAAGGAGATGTAAAGGGCATGCTTTTTACAGAAAGTGGCCAGTGTCTGGAATGTGCTGCCTGGGGTGATGGAGAAGCAGAAACTTTAGGGATTTTTAACAGACATTTAGAAAGTCACATGAATGTGAGGAAAATAGAAAGATATAGACATTGTGCAGCAGAAGAGATTAATTTAGTTGGTTATTTGATAACTAATTTAATTGGTTTGGTACAACATCATGGGCCAAAGGGCCTGTTCCTGTGCTGTATTGTTCTGTTTTTCTACTTTCTAATCTCCTGAATACAGATCCACAATATTTAGTCTCACTAAGGCAACCCTCTCATTCCAGGATTAGCCAGGTGAATCTCCTTTGTGCTGCCTCCGATGTTACTATAACAAAGGTAGTGAAGAATGAAGTGCACGATAGAGTGACAGCTTGGTGGGCAGGATTCTGCGAGGTCAGTGATTAGCAATCAGGGTCACGTGAGCATTGAATGCGGTGTAGACAAGGTTTACTGTGTCCGGTATTTTATCATTTGATTCTATCCTCATTTTTGGTGCTTGAACTGCTTATTTTTTTGTTTAGAACTCCAGTAAACGTAGCATTTAAGTGCAGTGCTGCTAGACAGGTGTAGACTTCTCAGGTTGTGAAAATGTAAAATTATATTTCGTATTTAAATGTGAGAGTAGAACCAAGGAAATAAATTCACATTTCAGAAGTGATTTTTTTTGTGGAGATATTTTTCTTGCATAACAACGTAATGGATATGAAATGGCCTTATAGACTGAGGAAAGACAATCCCCTGAAGTCAACTTAAAAGCATTATACTACAACTTGTGGGTTGAAAATTTATGTCTCTCTGGATACGTGAAGTATTAACTGGTTTGTTCAGTCTCAATTCATTGATGGTCCTCATGCTGTCTCTCAACTATATCCTATTAGCAGATTAATGACCCTTGTCATAATTTCCCCATCAGAAGAAATATCCCACAAATTTGTTCTACTATTACAGGCATGGGGATTGGTGGTTTGTGTTCTGTTGATTTGTTCGAGCCGCAATCACATATTTAAATATTGAGGAAAAGCAGAAGGTAATCTATAACTGCTTGAGATTTTTTTTGCCCATTTCCACAGAAACCCTACTTTCAGACACTCTCCAACTGGTGAATGATATTGGCAATTAATTGTGCTATTTTCAAAATCTACTTATCATCGATGAGTCATTGCTAATCGGCCAGCAGAGAAAGATCTTCACAAAGGAAATTTAATTGACCTGCCATTTAGTAACTCAAATTGAAATGCTGTGAGCAGACCGTAAGGCTGGTATTATCTGTGAAGGAAACAGAAAAAAAATGATATGTATTTTTATCCAGATGGGATTTGTAACACATAAAAAAACCAAAATAAATGTGAACCATAGGCACTGCTTTGAAATCTGAGTGTTACATTTACTTTGTTTTGATTTAGTACATAATACATTTTGGTTCTGATGTCTTAAGCAAATCATATAGATCAGGAAGGTATCACTGAATGAAATTTACAATGTTACCACTCCATTTAATCCCATTCTGTTTGTTTTTCTAGGTCCCTACTGGCATCCTTACTTTACTGATCAAAAGACTGAAGGCAAGTTTCCTTGTAGGCAAGTCCCGATTTTTCACAGTCTCTGTGTGAGGAAGTCAATAATTTAAAACGAGTTCATACAATGGTTAACTTGTATTTTCAATGATAAATTACCAAAGTTTGGGTTACTCAAAGTCGAGTTTTATATCATCTGCACAAATACAATTAAGAATTACTTGCAGCAACATCACAGGCTCATAGTATCTTATAAGCAGCATTCGCTAGAAAAACAAATTAAACATGGGTTGTACATACTATATTACAGAAAAAAATACACAATTTGAACTAAGAAAGTCCATTTTAGTGCACAGTGATCAGACCATTGTCTTGCTAAGTTGTAGTGGTGTTTAGGGTTTTGTTGATTGGTTCAAGAACAGAATAGATGAAAGGAGATAGCTGTTCTTGAACACAGTGGTGTGGGACCTCAGAGTTTGTGGCCTCCTGCCTGATGATACCTGTGAAACGATGGCACAACCCGATGCTGGGGAACTTTTATGATGGATGTTGCTTCCTTGAAGCATTGCCTCCTGCAGATATTACTGATAGTGGGGAGGGATGTGCCTGTGATGTGTCGGACAGAGTCCAGTTCTCTCTGTAGCTGCTTACATTGCTGCATCAGGCCACAATGCAAACTGTCAGGATGTTTTCAACAGTGCATCTGTACAAGTTCGGTAGAGTATTTGATGACAAGCTGAACCTTCTTAACCTCCTAAGAAAACAAAACTGATGGCATCTATGTACTGGGCTCAGGACAGGTCCTCTGATACGTTTACACCCAGGAATTTAAAGCTGCTGAATCTTTTTACGACTGATCCACCAATGTTGGCTGACATGGTTAAGATTTGAAGAGCAGAGATGTGAGTTTTATTGTATGAAAGAGATAACTTAATATTACTAAAAAGTATCCTTTTAAAGCAGTTTGTTTATGATTAGAAAGTGATTGCCATTTATTTTAAAAATATTTTTTTTAAGCATTGAAATCTTAGATGTTGAAAAGTAAAATGTGCTCTCAGTTTTGATTCAGTACAAGAATTCTTGCAAGAAAATCTATAGGCTGTATATTTTACTGATATCAGAGTCCAATTTCTCTCTGATGAATGTACATTAGTTCTAAATATATACTTCCATCTCTTTTGTGAAAAGGGGAAGAATTCTTCAGATTGCTATCCTTAATACCTAGGCCATAAATATCAAGGCATATTTCTGAGATTAAGTACATGAGGACTAAATCATCCATCCAAAATCTAATTGGTTGTTAATATATGTGACACAGATAATATTATGTTTAAATGGAACAGTTGTCTGAAAGGTAATTAAAACTTTTAAACTAAAACAAAGTGGTACCGTTCAATATTGTGCTTCTCTGTAGTATTTTGATATTAACAAATCTTAGATATTGAGTTTAAAAGTATTACATAAGAATTGTGAAGAATGTTGGTAAATGGAAAAAAATGTATGTTCTTTTGATTTTGTATTATAATAATTAGAACCATTTAGATTTTAATCTGGTGCTGTAACTGGTAGTGTTGTACTCTGAATGTAGTCATTAAAACGTGTTTTTATAGAACAAGCACTGGGAGTAGGGCTGCTGTAAAAGATTAACAAAGCATGAAATATAATGCAAGTAATTGTGAGGGAGCAATACGTTAGTATTTATGGCTTACATAAAATAGTTTATCATACATTACTTACATGTTTGTGAATATATGTAGACTTTATTTTGTTATGCAGTATTTTTGCTCCATAGAGAGGAATTAATGAAAACAGCTCCAAGTGATTTACAAGACCACCTCATGACTCCAAGTGGCTTTCACAAGTCACGTGAATGATTTAAAGCCAGTGCTTAATAGGCTATGACACAGACTGTCAGTTTATCCTCATTCAGCAGGACCTTTATCTGTATAATAATGTAATTTGCAAGTACTTGGTTTCTTTATTGTCTATTAATGCTTTACTGAGTGTCACAAATGACGTGGTGCTTAGTAATGAACCATTCTGTTAGCCAAACATGTAGCTTCATCCTTTCTCTTGCTGAACATAAACCAGATCATTTTATTACGTTCTAATTTGGCCCCAGAGAATGCCAAAGTAACTTTGTTCCTTTGCCATCATCATTATTACCAATTTGACATAATGATTTAGATGAGTCATAACTTCCTCCAAATCGATTTAAGTTAAATTCAAGTCTGCCTGTTTTCCTCTGTTATTGCCATCAGTAGTTTCCTGCTGCTTTCATGAAGACTACGTAGTGCAGGAATTAATCTAATCTCAAACTACACGTGTGATTACACATCTGATCTGTTCCTATGAAAAACTTCCCCATCTTCATAACAGCACCTTCAATATAAAATAATGTTAAAGATATTTATGTTACTGGAAGATTACACTGGACAATAAAGATTTTGCTTCCTGAATACTTTTGGGTGTATATTATGGATCTCGGGCTGCTGATCATGAAAATCACCAATGAAATTTCCCAGTCACGTGCCATTTTTATTTGAAGTCATCTATATTTGTTATTTCAATTCATAATACAAGTCAATTAAAATGTTGTCCACGATGTAAGCTGGAAAGTTTTCTAACTGTCTGGGCATACCTGGACATGATTAGATAGGGTGGATGCTGCATGGTAGGACAGGTTTTAGAAAGGCTATAAAAGCATCACACACACACACACACACCGTTCTATGCATTGCATTCACATGAATATTGGTTTGCATCACATTGATGTGTATGCTCTACGCCATATATGTCAAACTCAAGGCCCGCGGGGGAATTATCTTTGGCCCGCGAGATAATATCTAATTACTATTAAAGCTGGCCCCAGTAATCGAAGTGCCTATGGCGTATGATATGGCTAATGCTGAGTTTATTCAGGTACCAGGTTTTCAGGGTTTTTAGTGTTTATTCGGCAGTCTTGCTCGGCAGTCTTCTTCATAAGAAACGGAATGTGTAAAGTGAAACACCTTGTAGTTATAGCAGAGACTGAGACACATGAGAGCAGGCTGAAAAAACGGAGGCAACGAAAGCTGCATTCGCACGCGTCCGACTGATCCGGCCCGCATGAAGCTGCATTTTGCTCAATCCGGCCCATGACCCAAAATGAGTTTGACACCCCTGCCCGCGCATAGCAGATTGTGTGTACTCATTATAATAAAGTAATTGTATATTTGAAAAGTATTTTTGATAGCAAGATATCTCACCAATCTTGCAACAGCTGCAATACATTCAGTTACATTTGTGGCAAGTATACGCTTAAACCTCAAAGATGGAGCATGACAACTCTTATTAAGAAAGCCATGAACTCTACTTTGGGTGTAAAATTGGTGACCAAGACAAAGCCTGAGCTTCTCACATTTGTGGTGCAGCATGCATTGTCGATCTTAGAGCAGGGCTCAGAGATACTCGGAAACAATGCCGTTCAGTGTCCTGATGATATGGTGAGAGCAGAAGGATCATGTGACAGACTGCTTCTTCTGTCTGACCAGTGAGTCTGGTTTCTCTGCTAAAAACAAGAAATCCATTGAATGCCCCAGTCTCCCTTCAGCCCTGAGACCTGTGCCACATGACCATAGTCTTCCAGTATCGAAGCCACCAGAGACGTGGACTCTAGAGGAGGCAGATGAAGATGCCATGATGCACAAGGAAAGAATGGAAAATAACATTGATTTTGAAACCTTTATGCCAAATGAGCCTCATCTGATAACTCAGTCTGAGTGAAATGACCTGGTCAGAGACTTGGGTTTGTCAGAGGCAAAAGCAGAATTACTGGGTTCAAGACCGCAAGGATGGAATCTGCTGTCACCAGGCACAACAATTTCTGTAAAGGATTTCAATATTTGAGACAGGTGTTTCCCAGAATAACTGATGGAAAAATTAGGAAGGCATTTTTGTTGGTCCACAAATCAAACAGTTCATCAATCACAGGGAATTTGAAGAACATCCAGTGGGGCTGCAGAAAATCGCAGGGAAGGCATTCAAGGATGTTGTTGAAAAATTTCTTGGCGACTACAGAGCACCAAACCACATGCAGCTGGTTGACAACAGGCTTCAAGTATACAAAACCAGGAAGTGCAAGATGTCACTAAAGGTTCATTTTCTGCATTCCCATTTAGACTTCTTGCCTGCAAATCTCAATGCTGTCAGTTTTGAGCATGGTGATCAGTTTCCCCAGGATATTGTGGTCATGGAGAAACAATACCCGGGCAACTGGAATCCATCAACGCTGGCTGATTATCGTTGGACATTTAAATGCGAAGCCGCAGACACTGAGTACAAATGAAAGTCATCAACAAAAACATTTTTAACTTAGTTGAGCTATTGCAAAGTGTCAGCATCGTAATGCAATTAAATGCATTATATTCAATAAAAGTTAATATCATGTTTCTCCAAAGTGCTACGTGATACAAGTAGTCTGAAATTATATTTGTTTTCAGTTCAAATGGTCTATCATAACTACATAAAATTTCTGAGGAAACAACACTTTCAAAAATATTTGCTTTAATTAGATGAAATTTGAGACAGTACAATATGAGGAAATACTTGGAGGGATTAACAAAAGCTTGGCTACATTCAGTACTTAGCAATGTATGCAGAATTCTGGGGGACCTCAGCAGTTCAGGCAGCATTCATGAAGAACTGAACAAACGGTCGATGTCTCAACCCGAAATATCAACTGTTTGTTTATTTCCATGGATGCTCTCTGACCTGCTGAGTTCCTCTAGCATTTCGTGTGTGTTGCTTTGGACTTCTTGTGTTTCTGGTTCACTACTAAGACTATGGTTGGCAGGTAGTGCAGCAGGATGCTGAGATATCAAAATAAAATTACAGCAAATTATGTAACTTCAATGTAGATGGGGCAGCGTATGTGGAGGGAGAAACGAATAATGTTTCAGCTTGATGATATTCTTTCTGTTTGGTTAGAGAGAATGGACGAACCTGAAAAAAGAAAACCAAAAAACTAGAGACGCAAAGAAGTTTAAGGAGACACTTCTAATGTTTCTGACCTCAGCATCTGAACATATTGCTACCAATGTGTGAGCAATTTTAAGGTCCAAGAACAATTAGATAGATAGATAGATAGATAGATAGATACTTTATTCATCCCCATGGGGAAATTCAACTTTTTTTTTCCAATGTCCCATACACTTGCTGTAGCAAAACTAATTACATACAATACTTAACTCAGTAAAAAAAAAATATGATATGCATCTAAATCACCATCTCAAAAAGCATTAATAGCTTTTAAAAAGTTCTTAAGTCCTGGAGGTAGAATTGTAAAGCCTAATGGCATTGGGGAGTATTGACCTCTTCATCCTGTCTGAGGAGCATTGCATTGATAGTAACCTGTCACTGAAACTGCTTCTCTGTCTCTGGATGGTGCTATGTAGAGGATGTTCAGAGTTATCCATAATTGACCGTAGCCTACTCAGCGCCCTTCGCTCAGCTACCGATGTTAAACTCTCCAGTCCTTTGCCCATGACAGAGCCCGCCTTCCTTACCAGCTTATTAAGACGTGAGGCGTCCCTCTTCTTAATGCTTCCTCCCCAACACGCCACCACAAAGAAGAGGGCGCTCTCCACAACTGACCTATAGAACATCTTCAGCATCTCACTGCAGACATTGAATGACGCCAACCTTCTTAGGAAGTACATTCGACTCTGTGCCTTCCTGCACAAGGCATCTGTGTTGGCAGTCCAGTCAAGCTTCTCGTCTAACTGTACTCCCAGATACTTGTAGGTCTTAACCTGCTCCACACATTCTCCATTAATGATCACTGGCTCCATATGAGGCCTAGACCTCCTAAAGTCCACCACCATCTCCTTGGTCTTGGTGATATTGAGACGCAGGTAGTTTGAGTTGCACCATATCACAAAGTCCTGTATCAGTTTCCTATACTCCTCCTCCTGTCCATTCCTGACACACCCCACTATGGCCGTGTCATCAGCGAACTTCTGCACATGGCAGGACTCTGAGTCATATTGGAAGTCTGATGTGTACAGGGTGAACAGGACCGGAGAGAGTACGGTTCCCTGCGGCGCCCCTGTGCTGCTGACCACCGTGTCAGACCTACAGTCTCCCAACCGCACATACTGAGGTCTATCTGTCAAGTAGTCCACTATCCAATCCACCATGTGAGAGTCTACTCCCATCTCCGTTAGTTTGTGCCTTAAGATCTTGGGCTGGATGGTGTTAAAGGCACTAGAGAAGTCAAGGAATGTAATCCTCACAGCACAACTGACCCCCTCTAGGTGAGAGAGTGATTTGTGCAGCAAATACGTGATAGCATCCTCCACTCCCACCTTCTCCTTATATGCAAACTGAAGAGGATCCTGGGCGTGCCTGGTTTGTGGCCTCAGATTCTGTATTATCAGCCGCTCCATGGTCTTCATCACGTGCGACGTCAAGGCAACAGGTCTGAAGTCATTCAACTCCTTTGGTTGTGGTTTCTTCGGTACCGGGACAATACAGGATGTCTTCCACTGTCTGGGTACTCTTCTCTGCTCCAGGCTCATGTTAAAGATACGCTGTAGTGGTTCTCCCAGCTCAGTCGCACAGGCCCTCAGTAATCGTGGGGAAACTCCATCCGGTCCAGCCGCCTTGCTGGTACAGATCTTCCTCAGTTGACCTACCACCTGTGCAGCCGTAATCCTGGGCGTGGGCAAGGTCTCCTGTGATTGGCTATTTTCCTGTGAATTAGAATGTAGAGGATCAAAGAAAAATTGAGAGATGCAGGAAGGAACCAGCAGGACAGGTAGGATATGTGAAGAGAGCGGGAGAGTTCAAGATATTGATCCTTCCACTAAAACAGAAACGTAAGAATTTGAAGGTTGTTGTGCTGATAAAAGTTGGATGGGTAGGACAGAGGCCACAAAATAATTTGAAATGGTGATGGAATTGTAAAGCCAGGTCTTTAACAGAATAGGAACTCTTACAGATACGAAAGCATATAATTTATGCACAGAATAAATAGTTATTTTTTCCATAGGTTCAGATTCAGATTCAGAATCAGGTTTAATATTACCAGCGTATGTCATGAAATTTGTTAACTTCGTGGCAGCGGTACAATGATAATATAGAAGAAAAAACTGTGAATTACAGTAGGCATATACAGTATATATATTAGTTAAATTAAGTAAGTAGAGCAAAAAACAAAAATAAAGAGGTAGTAAGGTAGTGTTCATGGGTTCAATTCCATTCAGTAATTGGATGGTAGAGAGGAAGAAGCTGTTTCTGGATCACTGACTGCATGCCTTCAGGTTTCTGTACCTCCTTCCTGATGGTAACAATGAGAAGAGGACATGTCCTGGGAAGTGCTCTAGTGTTGATTATCAGTGAGGTGGAGATGTTATTTCCAATTGGCACAAATTGAGGTCCTCTGTTTAGGATGTCAAGAGTTTAGTTACAGAGGGAGGTACAGAGGCTCAGGTTCTGGAGCTTCATTAATGTATGGATTTATTTCTGCATCTTCTGAATTTCCATAAATTCAGAGATCAGTGATGAGGATTTGCTGGTAAATGGACAAAAATCTCAGGCTATTTTGTGGACATTGTCAAATATGGAAGTTCCAAAGTTACTGAAGTTTGGTTTTGCTAAATCTGTCAGTTTACTCTTGAATTACATATCTGGGTCCAATCATGGGGGATCATTGTACCAAGAGATCCAAACTTATTTCAAAGGGCATTGCACAGCCATGGATTAAAAAAGGCAAATAGTAAGATAAGATTTCCTTTCTATGAATTTACTCCACTTTAGATTAATAGTTTTAATGATTTGTCTTTACAGATGTCTTTTGTTCTATTTAAAAATATTGCCAAGTATTTACTCACTAAAATGATTAAATCTCTCTGAATATCAAAGGTGCTTGTGACATTTAATGCTTTGACAGCTGGCAAAGCTGTGGCAGACATTTGCTAGATGATATAGAGCTATGGGTATTTTGAGAGCAGAATTTTTGACAATTATGTTGAAGGCCTTATTTTTCTCTATTCATGCCGTAGGAGCTCAGGATACCTCATGCTATCTTGACAGTCCTCAGTTTGCAAATAGGTAACAAATGGTACAGGTGAGTCGTGGCCATATGTAACAACTATATACAGTGAGCTTACAGTGGAAATACCTGGCCCCACATTTTGACTTCTACAGTGTACATAATAGGATAATAATATCATACCCTCTCTCCTCATTCAGTTCCATTTAATTGCTTTGGGAGTGCATGGCTCATTTGTGATCTCTGGACTGGGATATGAGCCTGCAAAATTCTCACTCCAGGTGGAAATGTTACCCCAGATAATAGTTGTGCATGTGTTCAATAGTGCTCATCTATTAACTGGGATAACATTCATGTCTGCACCCTTTTAATATTTGGAAATAAGCATGTGCTATAGTCAATAACAAAAACACACATTGACTTGGTTTAACTCATCTTTATTTGCTGTTTATTGATATCGTGAAGAAAAAGCACTCATCTGCAGTTCAGTCTGTCAACCGTATTAATTACATGCTGCTTTCTTAGGAAATGACATCTCATTATTGGAGCAAAGTTCAATAGAACAGTGCAATATAAATATAAGAATAGAAGACAAATAAATTTACCTGTCCTCTTATCATCAAACAGTCAATGGATCCTAATCCTAAGTGAAAGGAGGAAATGTAGAAATGGATGCTTGTAATACTTGAAGGTGATTTCATGGATTGCACAAGATGACCTGGGATGCTAGTGACACAGGATGTAAATTCAGATAAAGATAACTGGAGGTGCAGGCATATGCTTTATGTTTACATATTATAAAAAAGTGTTATTGGGAATGAGTAGCAAGCAGATTTTTAAATAAAGGGGGGTCAAAATAAAGTCTACTTTAATCTCCTTCATGAAACATGGCTTTAGTGCTTGAATAGTTACCAAAAATATTACTTGGTGGTTTAGCAATGTCTATTTTGGTTTGTGTCTTTGACACAGGATATTCACAGGGCTGAGCTCAGTGCTCTCAGAATATAAATGAGATTGTTTGACAGGCAGCTGATGTAACAGTCATGGTTCATTATGCCTGCTGAAGTGATTGTAATGTTCAAACTGCAGCTGGGAATCGTTGTTCCATTTCCTTTGTTAAGTGCAGCAACACACTTGTCAATTTGCATAAAAATTGCTTTTTCAGAGGAAAAGCAACATTCTCCATACAAGAAATAGAACAATTAAAATCTTAGAATATATATTACACGATATAGATGCTCAATTTTTACGAAAATAATTCCATGGAATTTCACTTGATCACATTAGTGTTTCAGGTACCTGGTCATTAACAGCATCCCATTGTTCCAGAAGCATCAGCAAAAAACAACAAAAAAGAAGTTGCATAAAAAGCTGTAGTGGATGGCCAGTTTGGAACCGTATTGTATGAGTATATTGTTTTTGGTCAAAGCCACTTAGATCACAATTCTTCCCCATTCTGGTGTGTGGTCTGAACAAACACTGAACCTCTTGACCATGTCTGTCTTTGTTTATGCATTGAGTTGCTACCTCGTTATTGGCTGATTAGATATTTGCATTAAAGAGCAGGGGTGCCTAATAAAGTGGCCTTTGAGCGTATAAAACACAATAAATATGAATATAAAAACAATCCTATAAATCACAATGTACAAGTAATTTCTGAATGTGGATGTGTATACAAAAGATTATCTTATACTTATAGATTATTGTAGACTGTTGCGGGCCGTATCAATGTAGTGATGAATCAGCACACAGGAGGGAGAATGAAACTTTGACTGAGTGGTGTCATAACAACAACAACCTCTCACTCAATGTCAATAAGACCAAGGAACTGACTGTACACTTCAGGAGAGGGAAACCAGAGGTCCGTGAGCCAGTCCTCATTGGAGGATCAGAGGTGGAGAGGGTCAGTAACTTAAAATTCCTTGGTGTCACTATCTCAAAGGACCTGTCCTGGACCTATCATATAAGAATAATTGCAAAGAAAGCACGACAACGCCTCAAGAGTCTGCAGAGATTTGGCATGTCGTCAAAAACCTTGACAAACTTCCATAGATGTGTGGTGGAAAGTGTGCTGACTGGCTGCATTACGGCCTGATATGGGAACAGCAATGCCTTTGAGCGGAAAATCCTACAAAAGGTAGTGGATTCAGCCCAGTACATCACGGGTAAAATACTCCCAACCATTAAGCACATCTGCATGAAACGGTGCCATGGGAAAGCAGCATCCATTATCAAAGATGCTCACCACCCAGGCCATGCTCTATTCCTACTGCTGTCATCGGGTAGAAGGTACTGGTGCCTCAGGGCTCTCACCACCAAGTTCAAGGACAGTAGACAGCCTCAACCATCAGGCTCTTGAACAAAAGGGGAAAACTACACTCATTCTATTTCTTGTGTTCCCACAACTGATGGTCTCACTTTAAGGACTCCTTATCTTGTTATTTCACACTCTCGTTATTTATTGCTAATTATTTGTATTGTCATTTGCACCGTTAGTTGCTCATTGATCCTGTTTACAGTTACTGTTCTATACATTCTCTAAGTATGCCCACAGGAAAAAGAATCTCAGGGTTGTATGTGGTGATATGTATGTACTCTGATAATAACTTTTACTTTGATCTTTGACCTTTGATTATTGTATGTACGTAAAATGACACTAGGTGCAAGAATATCTGAGCATAAGCTACTCTGAAAGGGAATGATAAAGTGACAAAGTGACTTTTGACGAGGGAAACTCTTCTAGGTAACAGCAGGGCATGTGAAAACACAGGACAGTGACTGTGTCGGTGTAGGTATGAGTTGTGCTGTGTAAGCATAAAGTGGCAGTGCATGGGGCAATGAAGGGTGTTCAGGGGCTTTGGAGAGGAGTGGCTGATGTGGATGTAGTGGTGTTGGGGTTATTGGGTGGAGATGCTGAACAGCCTGATTGATTCTGAGAAGTACCTGCTTTTGAACCTGGTGGTCCTGGCACGGATGCTGCACAGCCTCTTTGCTGGTGGAAGTGGGACAAGCAGTCCACAAGCAGCATAAGTGTGATCCTTCATGATGTTGCTGGCCTTTTCCAGAATCGTTCTGGATATGTGTCCTTGATTGCAGGCACAATGTCAGCAAATCCTCCCATATCTCATACAAATATATTCTGAATCCAAGCAGTGAGTTTTATCGATATAATTTCAGAAATTGTAAAAATGTGGCTTGACAGTTGACACCATACTCTGTATTCTACTAGTACTGCATCACGAGTCCTCCCATTATGGGTGTATGTGTCTTGCTAGCTCAAGAGTATAAGTGATGCCATTACTATGGCAAAGATTTTAATGTGAAGTGTTTATCCTCCATTTGATAAGAAAACAACAAAGTGCAGAACCATATATCCAAAGAGGTGACCATTTTTAGTTTGTGAAAAATCTGAGGCTTGATTTATTCAGACAGCTGAATAAAAGCTTCACTGACAGAGCAACGTAACCAATGACAGCTGGAGGAAAATCAGGGAAATACAATACTAAGCAGGTCTTGCAATGTCTGTGGAAAGAGAAACAGCTAACATCAACTGTTTCTCTTTCAAGAAACAGCTGGATATACATGTTGCAGTTTTGTAAAACTAGTCCTTTAAAACTGCATCCTCAATAAAGTGAGATTTCAGTGCTTACCCAAAGTCACCTGTAGAAATGTCATAAAATGACTTGCTTCTAAAGTGATTCTTATAAACTGTATGACCTATTATGTTAGGATTACACAAAAAGAGTGCAATTCATTCTGACATCACTATGGCAACATGTTTTCTCCAGCAGCATGGTGCATTGCAGAAAGGAGTCTGCTGAACATAGAACATAGAAATCTACAACACGTTACAGGCCCTTCGGCCCACAATGTTGTGGTGACCATGTAACCTACTCTAGAAATTGCTTAGAATTTCCCTACTGCGTAGCCCTCTATTTTCTAAGCTCCATGTACCTATCTAAGAGTCTCTTAAAGGACCCTGTTGTATCCGCCTCCCCTACTGTCACTGACGGCGCATTCCAGGCACCCACCACTCTCTGTGTGAAAAACCTACCTCTCACATTCCTCTTGTACCCACTTCCAAGCATCTTAAAACTATGCCCCTTGTGTTAGCCATTTCAGCCCTGGGAATAAACCTCTGACTATCCACACGACCAATTCCTCTCATCATCTTTTACACCTCTATTAGGTCACCACTCATCTTCTGTTGCTCCAAGGAGAAAAGGCCAAGTTCACTCAACCTATTTTCCAATCCAGGCAACATCCTTGTAAATCTCCTCTGCACTCTCGCTATAGTATCCACATCCTTCCTGTAGTGAGGTGACCAGAACTGAACACTGTACTCCAAGTGGGGTCCAACTAGGGTCTTATATACCTCATTATCTCATTACCTCATATAATGTGAGTTTATTACCTCATGGCTTTTCAACTCAATCCCATTGTTGATGAAGGCCAACACACCATATGCCTCTTAACAACACTCTCAACTTGCTCAGCAGCTTTGGGTATCCCAAGATCTCTCTGATGCCCTGAATTAGAATTGTTAAGATTTACTGAAGGGTCCTTATTAAAACATTTACATAACTATCATAACAAGTGTTCTACTCCTAGTATTGATGTGGCCAACTTGGGAAAACAGGCAATGGTGAGGAGTTTGCAAGTGACTTCATAGGTTCTTCCTGCGAAGAAACGTTGACTTACTCTTCTTTGTCTGATGATGAATGCAACATAAAGGAACAACTGGGCAAGGAGTGTCATTTCTTTCTCAAGCTGAGCCCTGGCAGTGAGAACACATTTTCTTCCATCTAAAGTTGGGACCATGGAAAGAAGTTAGTTGGGATTTAGGCAAGGAGATCAATGAAGGAATATTGCTGGAAAGGTGGAAGGAGCTTTGGCAGCCTCTGCCAGTGTGCCACGTGCATCAGAAAATTCAGTGCCATGTGCTTAATGAATGTGCCAGACCAAGTAATAAGACAAAGTTAATAAGCATGGTAGTCGTTTCCCATTATCTTCTCAAAGTGCTCAGCAACAACAAACCAATATGTGGGAGATACCAGAATATCTTTCACACCACTGTAATGTTTCAGTCGTTTATTTCACCAGTAGAGAGAGGAAGATGAAGGCTTTCTCATTGCTGAGTTACCCATGCCTGACGTTTAATTTATGTGTACCATAGTAATTGGAGGGTTAAAATCAGCAAGGATTTCTTGTTCCCTTTGCTTCAGCCCTGCCAGTACATCTTGTCACATCTCAGCAATACTGTAATAGCCGTACTCCCGAACACCAGGTCAAAAGTGAGTACGGTCACTTTCTTTTGTATGGTTATGGGGGCAGAATCTTCCATCGTTGTTCTAAATTTCAGATCCATGAACCAATGCAATGTCCTGCCAGAAACCAAATATAGCTCCAAGATGCCACCCTGAAACTTGTGTTAGTGCACGATTTTCTGTAGTCATTGTCAGATTGAGTTTTAAGGTGTTACTTGTCACCAAATAGAATAAGATATAGTTCTTTTTGTGGACAAAATGTGTTTCTGGAAATCATATATGGTACTAGACAGCCTTGAAGGTCTCTGTGAATGTGAAGATCTAGTTTGTTTCACATTATCCTTGCATTTACACCCTAGTGGATAGAGGGTAACGCTTAAAGGGATTAGCAAGGATAGAACTGGAGTTGTCTTTAACCTTTCATCCTTTATTCTCATTACTGAGTGGAGGTTTGTATTAATGAGTTGACATGATAATATAAGATACAGGTTAAGCAGGACGTCCAGTTGTTGAGGAAAACTGAACCATGGCTAAATTGAAGAGGATGGCCAACTTATGCTGGAGAACCTATTGATGATGTCCAGTAGAGCTGTAGGATTATACAACACAGAAAGAGGTCCTTCAGCACAACTCATCTACACCAACCCAGTTTCCTGCTTGAGCTCATCACATGTGCTTGCATTTTTCTCATATCCCTCTGAACTATTCCTATCTATGTACCTATCCAAATGTTTTTCAAATGTAGTCATTGTGCCCTGCCCTATCAGCTCATATGGCAATTCATTTTATATATCAGTTACCCTCTGGGTGGAAAAACCTGCCCCGCAGGTCACCCTTATATCTTTTCCCGCTTGCTTTAAATGTATACCTTTGAACTTTAGACTCCCCTGCCATGGTTAAAAGTACTGTGACTATCTCTCTTATCTATGCCCTTACAGTATAAATGTCTCCAAGATTGCCACTCAGCCTCCTTCACTCCAAGAAAAACAGTCCCAACATACCTGGTCTCTCCTTATAGTTCAGGCTTTCCATTCCCACAACATCCTTTTACATTTTTTTTCACCACCTCTAGCTTAATCACATCAAAGTTACTTACAATTTTCCACGTGCCGTCTCATCAATGTATCGTACAGTTTAATGAGACATCTCAAATCTCGTACTCAATGGAATATTCATACGTTGTCTACACCACCCTGCCTGCTTGTATCACCACTTTTAGGAGACAATACACTTGTGTCCTTAGTCTACACAGAACATCCTAGGGCCCTGTCATTTACTGTGTACATCCTATACTTGTTTAGCTTCCCAAAATGCATCGCGTGTCTCCCTGGACACCCCATATATAGAGCATATGCTAGATGAATTCCTCTGTCGATAACTATTAGGAACTAAAACACAGTTTCCTAGTACTGTTGTAGCATTGGTGGTGTTCTAATTTGTTCTGTATTTTATTTAAATGCATAATTTGTTACTCATTTAAATGGTTGATTGTCATTTTTTTAATCCTTTTTAACTATTTCCATGAAACTCCGGCTGGTGGAGCAGCCATTTAATTGGGTCAAAATGTATTGGTCACAACTTCAATGAGTACTATTTCACCTGGTTAACATTTCCTCATGAGACAGTACTTCCACGTCCATGATCAACATAGTGAGCCTTCCCTGAATTGCCTCCAGTTATGAAAGTTTGTATTAAATAAGGGAACTAAAACTTTGCACTATAAATCTAGATGTATTCTCATTTATTCCTTGTAAAATTTTGTACTTCCCTGATTTTGTACTCTAATACTATGCTTTATTATTTGAAGTCATTTGAATTCCCTTTTACATTGATCTGGCAAAATCTGCAGTGTAACACATTGAAAACCAATATGAGAATTACTCACACATATGGGGAGTTCTGCAATTATATTCAGCAGCAATGTAATTAAAATCCATCTCAAAATAACTATTAGTCTTTCAAAAAGCAATTCCAAGTGCTAATCATAGATGGCCAATGCACAATTGGATGACGAAGTAACATTGTGTTATCTACAGTTGGCATGTTTGATTGAAGAAAATAGAATTAGCCAGAATTTCACATAGCAGCAGCTGCACTAACTCTCAGTGGGGCAGAAATAGGGCATTGAAATCATTAGGAAACGCAGGAGGTGGAAAGCCGATCTCATTTTACAATGATTGAGCAATAGGTGTCACACAGCTAGGTCAAAATACCCCAGAGGAAATGAGAGTTAGAATATTTGGTGCAAACAGTATCATGAGGAGAAATAGCTATGGAAGGTACACTGCTTAGTTCTAAAAGAAAATTCGAAAAGAAAAAAAAAGCCCATTTGTAGAAAAACTTTCAGAATCTTAGGATTTGAGTAGGTTTAGATGAGACCTTTTATAATGACTTTCCTTCACACCCCCTCCCCAGCCATCTCAGTGAGAGTGGGTACGGCCATTGTTTAAAACTTGGCCCGAAACATGGTACAAAAAGGGATGACAGACAATTTTTGCAACTCATTTGTGTATTCTGGGCCTTTTGGCTATGTCTTTACAACCTGCCTGAGGAAATGATAGAGGCAGGTAAAATTACAATGTTTAATAGTCATTTAGACAGGTACATAGATAGGAAGAGCTTATAGGGATGTAGGCCAAATGCAGGAAAATAGGACCAGCTCAGGTAGGCAAATTAGTTAACATGGTTAGTAAAATGGATGAGTTGGGTAATTGGGCCTGTTTCTGTGTTGTATCGCTCTAAAACTCTATCATATCATAATGTCTATGCATTACATAGACATAGGAGCTTAACTGCTTCTTAAAGGCCCCATTAATATGTCATATCAGTGAAATTCCCTTTCTTCAAACCCTTTGTCTTTGTTTACATTCTCTGCAGCCTCGACTAACTTATTCCTCTCTTTCTCAGTCTCAGGCGTAGCCTTAGACCTGAAACGTTTACAGCTTCTCTTTCTATAAATGCTGCCTGACTTGCTGAGCATTCCAAGCATTATCTCATTTTATTGCTTTTCAAAAATAAACTGTTTATAATTTTAAAAAGTACCAAAAAAAAACACATTGCATACTCTTCACATTGCTGGTCAATATGTTCATTCGCGTGAGCACATCGTTCTATTACGTAGCACCGTTGCCGTTCACTTCTGTTTTCATTTTAGGTCAGAGTAAACCTGAGTGGCTGGAGGTGTGAGGCAGAAACATTATCTGCTGTGCTGTCAGAGTCCTGTAACCTGTGATGGCTCAAGCTTTCACTCTGTGTTCGGTAAACTGGGCATGAATAGATACAGACAGTTTGAGTTGGCAGATGGTTATGTATTAATAGCTGATAAAAGTGACTGGGTAGCTGGCATGGTGTCAGGGGTTTGCCACAATTAGTTTCTGTGTACTGTGCTCCCAGTTTATTGGATTGAATTGAATTGACTTTATTACTCACATCCTTCATATACTTGAGGAGTAAAAATCTTTATGTAATGTACAATTATAGTAATTTATAATAAATAGTATTTACAACAGGATGGTCAATATAACATGGAAGTACAGTTGTGTCAGCGTGAATTAATCAGTCTGATGGCCTGGTGGAAGAAGCTGTCCCAGAGGCTGTTGGTCCTGGCTTTTATGCTGCGGTACCATTTCCTGGATGGTAGTAGCTGGAACAGTTTTTGGTTGGGGTGACTCTGGTCCCCAATGATCCTTCGGGCCCTTTTTACACACCTGTCTTTGTACGTGTACAGATGCGCTGGGCTGTCCGCACCACTCTCTGCAGAGTCCTGCGATTGGGGGAAGTTCAGTTCCCATACCAGGCAGCGTGCCCTGTAGTGTCTCTGCCGTTCACCTTTTGCTTGATAAACTTTCCCATTCTGGATAGTCAGTTTGTTCTGAATAATGCGCACATTATCAGACTCTGGCCCCCTTGTGCATCTTTGCTTTTATTTGCAACCGCACTGGCAGACGAGCACTTGGTTGCTAATTAAAGGGTGACCTTTAAGTGTTAGATTAAATTGTAACCAAATGTCATGCATGCAAAGAATAAATAATGTTAGGCATTATAACAGATAACAGTAGACTTAAGTCCAATCATCCCGCACTCACCATTTGAAATGCCTCTGTTCATTCCTGATGCTGCTTCACTGTTCACGTTGCAATGTTGCAAGAGAAACAGCTGATTCCCTTTTCATGGCATGCAGCCCTGGTTAAACACTTGTCGAACTTGAAATCATCTTAGGTGACCTGGATGGAAACAATACAATATTATTATATAAAGTTTTGTAAGTTAGTGCATGTCGTGAAAATAGGTAGGTGGATTATCAGAAAATATATAATTGTATTTAATTGAATGAATACCTGAAGAATTTTTTCTCTCATTTCCAAGTGCGAAAACAGTTAGTTGAAAACCTTCAACTAACCTTGATGAAAATGTGAGTGCATCTTGCAGTCTGCTATATGCTTAGTGAAAATCCAAGAATCTAATATCTAATTGTTCAGAATTATTGATGGTTCACCATCTCCCTGATTGCCACTCTTTCTCTAGCATAGCAGGGCCCAGGTTCCCACAGTCCCTTTAACATACTAGGGGCCCCAATTCCACATAACTTCCAAAGTACCTATACCTCTGTTTATGTGCTTCATTTAACCTCACCTGATCCTCAATGTGTTAAAAGGCAAATGCATAAATTTTCAGCAAGGTTTGTTGAAATTATTTAACTAATCATGATCACACTTTCTATTTTCATGATTTTGTACACCAGGGGTCACCACCCTTTTTTGCACCACGGACTGGTTTAATATTGACAATATTCTTGCAGACTGGCCGACCCGGAGGGGGAGTGGTGTTAACCACAACCAGAATATAGGTGATAAGTCAACTCTAAGTCACTTGTAAGTGGCTAATACACTCAATTTCGTTTCTAAAAGGGTTTATCTAATGAATTTAATATTAAACACACAGCGAGTATTTTCCTTGGATGAATATAGTGATAAGTCAATTATAACTCACTGATAAGTCAATAGCACCATAACATTTTAAGTAACATTTGGATATCAAACACACAGCACATATTTTCCTCGTATGAACATATAAAATTATTGCAACACACCAGTGAGAGGACAAGGTAAGGGCCGGAAGTCCCTGTTCCGGGGCTGTGGTGGTCGCAATCCAGAGAGAGTGACCGATTGAGCGAGGAGGAGTGCGACAGGGTGCATGCCTGCCCCCCCCTTGTAGGTAGGTAGGATCTATCAGCCGATAAAAGTTTGACTTGAGGGATGATTTTCAGTAGATCGCAGCAAGGTAGCTGCCCTGCTACTTATGAAACCCTGAGCCTGAATTAGGTCGTCTGCAAATATTTTAGCACCGGGTTCCCCATGAACATTTGGTGTGGTAAACAGTTTTAGAGGCAGCGCCCATCTGTCTGCCTGGACACCAGGCCAGTAGCAACGGCACTTCTTGCCGGCCGCGCGAGGTGGCCGGTTACCTGAGGCCTACCAGTGATCCCTGGCGACTGATGACCTTGCGTGGGTAATGACCTCGCATGTGTTCAAGTTCAACAGTGGGCGTGACAGGGAATGAGGAAAGGTGCAGCTGGTTTATATCATTTCATATCGCCAAATCATATCGTTTCCTTGCAGCCTGGTAGCACATGCATTGCGGCCCCGTGGTTGGGGACCACTGTTGTACACTAACTTTCAATCATGTTGTACATATCTTTATATAATGACACTCTATTGTTTCCATCAAGGTCACCTCAGATATTTGACAAACATTTAACCAGTGCTGGGTACCATGGAAACTGGGACACCAATTAAATTCATTGAGGCCCAGTTCTCTCAATCCTTCAAACTACACACATCCCCATTTCTGAGAGAGAGGGAGAGAGAGAATAAAATATTTAACTTCGTTTCTCAGTCATAAGGCATTGTAGCAGTCCCTTTGGCCCACTGAATCTGTACTATCAATCACCATTAGGCGGCAAACCTGGACAGAAGTTGGCTGATGTAGAGTTGCAAATCTTCTGGGCAATTTCTTGCCATAATGGTGCATGAACAATCTAACCAGAGGGATGAACATTCAATAAAAGCTAATAGTGAAGGGGTACAATCAGATATGATATCAAAGATTAACACCCTATGAAAATTCTGCAAAATCTCATAAATAAAATTTTCCAGATGGGTAAATTCCAAGTCATCTCTGAAGTTAAAATATTGCTTAGATGTTGGATTGTATTCTCATTTTGAATGGCATTTGTTAAATACCCAAAAACAAAAATTTGTGAAATTGGACAAGGATGCTTCAGAAACAGTACATGGAATCATTCACTTAAATTAAGCTCGGTACTAGTGCATGAGAAGTTCACAATAAATCTACTAATCACTGGGGTAAGGGCAGTTGCATAAAGGTGAGAGATCCCTAGCGTGTTTGGGCACAAACTCTGAATGGAAATATTCAGCAGTTCAGGCAACACAATTGGAGAAACAGAGTTAACATTTCAGGTAGAAGGCTCTTCATGAGAATTGTTGGTTCATTGGCTTCAGTCTGCCTTGAAGGACAATCATTATCACAAGCCTGGGTGGAAGGTATGGAGATCCTGAGATGCCCAGTTGTCAAGATCCCCCTCTCGGCCTCACCAGTGTAGTCCAAAGGAAAGCTTATGAAGCAATACGTTTGGCACCAGCTTGGCTGCAGGAGCTGCCGGAAGGATGTTCAATGATGTCCAGCCACTTAGGGGCTCCACTCCAGATTTGTTGTCTGGGTTTACTCCCGTAGCCTTTCTCTCTCCCGAGGCTGCCCATGAGGTAGTGGGGCTATTTGCCCATATCTGGGGATCTGGTTCACGAGCATCAGGGTGTATCCACACACCGGTGGGCCTGCCTGCTCCGTGTGCAGGGGCCAGACCTCCTCTCCATTCTCTGTGGTTCAGCCTGAGTCCAACAGGACTTCAATTTCCATCTGTCACCTGCAAGGAGGCACTACCCGAGGCTATGTACCGGCAGGGAGAGACTTACACATTCAGCTCTCCTTTTTGTAAGACTACTGGCCAGAGGTGGAAGCTGAAAGTGAGAGCAACAAGCACTACTCACTACACCAGCACACTAGACACAACACAACAACCATCCTGACACCCATCAGAATTGTGAAAGAGTGAAAACATTTCCACTGAGGATGAAGAGTGGTGGATATTGTCTCTGACAGGATGAAGCCAGAGTTGTCATTGATGAAGAAATTTGTTTGATGGATTAGTGGGGGCAACAAAGGAGAAATAACATAAACAAAGACATCTAATAGCTGCCACATGAAGGTAGTTATCACTTTGAGATATATTTATACTTATATCTCACAATATCTCAGTCTATTTTGAGATATAGATTTTCAGCCATATCTCAAAAGATTTCTCTTCTGGCAAAACCTGAAGATGAATCATATGATGATGAACAAAGTGGTTAATGTGAGGGCGAAAGGTGAGAGCAAATTTCAACAAACATTGTTAATAATTTTCTTCTATTTATACTTCATTTGGTAGCACGCTTGTCTGTGAGGAAAAAGGTAGCAGGTTTAAATCTCATTCCAGATATTTAAGAGTAAAACTCCAAGCTGACTCTAGTGAAGCACTAAAGCAAAATAATCTCACTGTCAGGAAATAATATTTCATTGACGTATAAAGCTCATTGCACTACATAGAGCAACTGAAGGACAGTTGCCCCAGGACAGTCCTCCTCTGCCCCACTGAATGTAAACCTTTTTTAATATAATGAAATCAAAGCTATGTAGGTGCATTTGTCTTTCAATAGAGGCTAATATCTTAATTGCTTGATGCAGATCAGATTCATCCAGTCTTTAAATTTCTTTTTTGAGGGCACTCTGATTTCTATAAGTAGCTGCATTATCTTCATGTCATTTCAGCAATATGTTGCTTTTCAGTTGAACAATATTTTTTGTATTTTGTGACCTAATGGGAAAGCAACTAGCAGCCATTTCTGTGATGAAGAGGCTTTACAGACTTGCTCGTTGTTCAAAAGCATTTATAAATGTTCGATTTATTCTTTCGAGCAGTTATTGTAGGTTTGCTCTACTGAACAAAAGTTACTCCCCACCAATAAGAATACCATACTGAAATGCCTGCAATGTATTTCACCCAGCCTTTTCAATTCACAAAATTTTGCTTTCTTAGTTTTTTTTTTCTTTAAATGCATTTCTTTTGCACAAATGTGGAATGTCTGTATTGTTGTTGTTTCAATCAGCAGGAAATGGTGTTGTAACTCTTACCCTGGTTTTCATATTCTTTTCAAATCTTAGTTGTCCGTAATAATTTATACATTTATGAAGTTGTATTTCTGACTGAGAGCAACAGAATGAGGAAAAGATTTCACAGTTTGCTTTCAAATTTATATAATGTTCGGAAGTCTTCCTTAAGTATTAGGAGCCAAACAGAGTTAACATGCTCACAATATTAATCCTTACCAATTTTAGGCAGTAGTTTGTGTATTATTGATGCATTAGGATTGTACAGGGACATGCCAAATGTTTAAAAAACCCCAGACTAAAGAACTGAGTAAAAACATTACTACTTTGTCCACTCAACCATTATCTCATAATTCCTGTTAAGGAATAAAAAATTATTTATTTTAAGTCTATTGTTTTTCCTGTCATTGGTCCCATTACTAATTTCACATCATTGAAAATTAAATAACTATACTGCAGGCAACAATGCTTTGCTGATGAGTTTTTGATGTCGGATATGAGGAAAATATTGAACATAAAGGGCTGAAAGGTACATAAAAGCATTTTCTTCTCTGGTGATTGAGTGGTAATTGAGTTAGTTTTCTATGATGTCTAAGGAGCTGATCAGTCTTAAGGAAAGAAAAATTATATTTAACTTCTTACAGAATATGTGGCTAGGTTATCGAGTGTTTATAGTATGTAGAATTGGTGAGATTAGTATCTGAGATTAATATCCATAGAGGTAGATTTTAATCTAGAAATCATAAATTTGTAGGTTTGATTCAATCAATTACTGCATGATTTCTGAAGTGAATGACTAATTCTCCTTATCTAGTACAAATAGATTTAGTCCAGCTTCAAAAATATATATGTACCTGTAGAAATATACATACACCAAAATTTCTATATAATTGTTTTGCAGGAACATATCAAACATGTGCATATTATATACATAAAAACAATGGCTAAGTTGTTCTTGATGATCACTAAGAGCATAGGAATCTTACTCCTGCTGTTCCAGTTTACACAAATCCACCCGTAGAAGAAATAGTCTCCTTTCCAACCAGAAAATAAATAGTCTCCTTAGTAATCCTTCCCCCCACAAGCTTATTCCAGCATTCAGAGAGATCATGACTGAATTGTGATCTCACTCCATATAGTTACATTTTTATCTTATCCCTGTGATTATCAAAAATATTGCTAAAAGTATACATGCACATCTGGTCCATTGACCCAGGCTATCAATTGCAATGAACCCCATTAAAACTGACCTGCTTGAATTGGCTTTTGCTAAAATGAGTTCCAAACTTTCACCATGCTATGCCTTAAATCTCGAAAAAACTAACTGTATTTTTCCTATTGAATACATACTGATGCAAAGCAAGTACACAATAAACCTGGTGTCTTACTGTAAGTATCACTACTTTATGTTTTGGATCCATATTATCGGTGTCACCTTTTCTCTCATATAATAATAGCATGTCTTTTGACAACCTGTGCAAATACCTTACAATATGTAGCAGTTATCTGTTTTAACATTTTGTTATTCTTTTTGTTTCCTATTGTACGTGAATATCTTTTCCTCTCATGTTGCTCCTCCCCGCCACACGTTTATCTTTTCTGGAGACAAAAGACTGCAGACACTGGAATCTGGAGCGACCCAATCTACTGGAGGAACTCAATGGGATGAGCAGCTTGGGTGGGAGAAGAGAAATTGTCAATATTTTGTGCTGAAGCTCCGTATTGGGACTGAGAGTGGAGAGGTGAGAAGGCCAGCATGCTGTGGAAAAACGGGTTAGCAAGAAAAGACTCCAAGGCAAACGGTGGACTGAAGAGGGGTGTAATATGACAGGTAGTGCCAGGTAGGGGAGGTGATCGAGGGTGGAGTTGGAAGACTATGGCAGGTGAATGATAGATAGAGCCAAAGGGAGAAAAGAAAAAGTCAACAGATAGAACAAATCAACATGTACAAACAAGGTCGGGCAGCACATGTGGAAACGAACAGTCAACATTTCGGGCCGAGACCCTTCGTCAGGACTGAAGAGGGAGGTGTCAGGGGCCCTATAAATAAGGTGGGGGGAGGGTGGAATGTGCCAGGTGAAAAACCAATCAGAGGAAAGATCAAGGGGTGGGGGAGGGAAAGCAGGGAGGGGATAGGCAGGAGAAGTGAAAGGGGAAAGCACAATGGGTAGTAGAAGAAGACAGAATCATGAGAGAGGTGATAGGAAGCTGG
This sequence comes from Hemitrygon akajei, assembly GCF_048418815.1. NCBI lineage: Eukaryota > Metazoa > Chordata > Chondrichthyes > Myliobatiformes > Dasyatidae > Hemitrygon > Hemitrygon akajei. The sequence goes on from NC_133126.1 coordinate 132,205,319, forward strand.
AAGAGGAGGCAGAGTGAAAGTAGAATGGGGAAAGTGAGAGGGAGGGAATTACTGGAATTTGGAGAATTCGATGTTCATACCAAGGGGCTGGAGACTACAGATAGAACAGGGTGGGGATGTTAGTACAAAGGAAAGAGACCCCTGCTGGAGAGAGATAAACAGGAACACAAAATCCTACTGAAGATGGATTCAGGTAAGTGAAGGAAGTGAGAATTAGAGGAGAGTGGGAGAGGTGAAAAACAGTTAGAACCAGAAGGGAAGTTGAGGAGGAATGTAGGGTTGGGGGGAGCTTGCTGTGAAGTTGGTGGATAGAGGAGGGTAAGGAGTCAAAGATGGGTGAAGGGTGGAATGGGATAATAATGAGAAGGCTGACAAAAATGACAGGGCCTAAGGATCAGAAGGAAAATGTGATGGTGTGGTAGAGTTTTTTTTGTCGTGCTTTAGGTTCTAGATACAGATGTCTTTAAGATTATCTGAGGTGTACAAACTGGTTATAAATTTACAATAAAATGCTTTTCTTGGACCAATCCCAAAGATCTATTGACTATTGATTCCCATTCACCATCGTCCCTTTCTTGGGCACAACATCTTATAATAACCAAGAATTTTAGTATGCTAACCTCACATCATTTTTGATGTGTTACTGTTGTTGATTTCAATCTGTTGATATATCTCATAATAAATGATTTTGTTTTCATTGGGTTCCTTAAGGTTGTCATAGCTGGGGGAGGTAGTGGTGAATAGCTCCCAGTCATTACCTATTAAATACTCCCAATGACGTGTATCTTAAACAGTCTCTGATGATTAAGTTCAGCTCCTGGCCTTCACGGGTGGCTTAGCTGCTAAGCCAGGCAGAACCATCTTTACTGACAGAAGAAGGGGCAAGGTGAATTACTGGCACCTTAAAACCAGTCACTTCAGGCAGATGGGGCTTGTCAGCCGCGAATGGCAACTCACCTTGGAGAAGGAAAACTCTGATCTCAAACCCACCCATGGAGAAGTCTTTGGGAGTAAACCCCGAGGAAAATCTGGAGCTGAAGTCCCTAAGACAGTCGAACATTGAGTTCAACACTGACTGGGATATCCCATGACGCCGCTGGAGCTGAACTGTATCAGTCTCTGCCGTTCCTTTGGCTTCATTAGCTGTTTGGAGAGGGGGAGCCGGCTGCATGGGTAACAGCTTGCTCTCCATATTGTACTGCCCTGGCTTGTGTACTGTCTTGTGTACCACATAAACAGCTAGGACGCAATATCCATGGTTGACCCGACCAAGGATGCCAGTCCTATTTTAATTGGATTCAAGACTGAATCTGTTACTTTAAGGTGCCACATGATGCATTTTGAAGGTGACATCGTAAGGCAGTGACTATGGATGATACAGAGGCATCATTCATATTCCCACGAAGCTGAAGTCTGTGTGAACACAATAACTTGACTGATGGTGGATGTCAGTCTTGGAACAATATGTACTGTAGTTCTAATACAATAATATTTTAACGTGATCTGCTGTTGTTACAGCTTGTATCAACTTTAAGCTTCAAAGTTTAAAGTAAATTTATCATCAAAGTATTGATATGCTACCAGATACTACCCTAAGATTCATTTTCTCACAGGCATTCACAGTAAAGAACTACAATGAAAAACTGCACACAGACTGACAAGCAACCGATGTGCACAAGAAGACAAATCATGCAAATACAATAAGCAAATAAATAATAAGTAAGTAACTAAATAAATAAATGGATAAGTAAGTAAATAAATAGTAACAAATCAATGACACCATGAGTTATATAGCCCTTGACAGTGAGTGCATAGATTGTGTTCAGTGATATATTCTGTGGTGATGAATGAAATTATCCACGCTGGTTCTGCAGTCTGGTGGTTGACGATAATAACTGTTCCACAATCTGGTGGTGTGGGATCTTGTATCTGCTTCCTGATGGCAGCTGTGAGGGGAGAGCGTGGCCAGGATGTTGGATATCCTTAATAATGGACGTTGCTTTCTAGTAGCTCTTTGCAGCTGTGCTCAATGGTGCAGAGGCCTTCTCCCGAGATGGACTGCAGTCTTCATCTAACTCTTTTAAGAAAAAAAGCATTCACACAACAGGTTTTACACATGTTTGTGAGACTGGTCACTGGGAGGGTGGAAAAGGGGTTTGTTTGGCTACTGTTGTCTTGTTTTGTTCTGTTGTTGCTGTTTGTCTTGTTTTGTTGAACACTGTGGGCACCAGAATCAGGTTTATTATCACCGGCATGTGACGTGAAATTTGTTAACTTAGCAGCAGCAGTTCAATGCCATACATAATCTAGCAGAGAGAGAGAATAAAATAATAAACAGAATAAAACATAATAATAAATAAACAAGTAAATCAATTATGTATATTGAATATTAAAAATGTGCAAAAACAGAACTACTGTATATTAAAAAAAGTGAGGTAGTGCCCAAAGCTTCAAAGTCCATTCAGGAATCGGATGGCAGAGGGGAAGAAACTGTTTCTGAATCGCTGAGTGTGTGCCTTCAGGCTTCTGTATCTCCTACCTGATGGTAACAGTGAGAAAAGGGCATGCCCTGGGTGCTGGAGTTCTTTAATAATGGACACTGCCTTTCTGAGACACCGCTCCCTAAAAATGTCCTGGGTACTTTGTAGGCTAGTGCCCAGATGGAGCTGACTAGATTTACAACCCTCTGCAGCTTCTTTCAGTCCTGTGCAGTAGCCCCTCCATACCAGACAGTGATGCAGCCTGTCAGAATGCTCTCCACGGTACAACTATAGAACTATAGAAACAGAATGTGTGGTGACACTAACAGGCTGCCCCACAGCATATCCTTGTATGTGTTCATTTTAACACAAATGACATACTTCACTATGTATTTTGATGTACAAGAGACAGATAAATCTGAATCTGATGCTGATCATAACAGATGTGCTAATCATTAAAATGTTTTACAGCAGGGTGAAACGCAGTGACAAAAATGCCACGCAGCACTGGAAGTATCATTAGAAAATGATTCATGGAAAACTCAGTAAATATTTGCATTCAATTATTGCTACAGTTTAAGTCATTGACCACCAGTTTTTAATCTGCTCTTCACAAAGACTGTTTGCTTATTGAATTGTTCATGAAATAAAACTCAGTTTTATTTAGTCTTTGAAAGGGATGTAGCATACCTCAAGGTTAGCAATCTAACTATCTAATATTTGGTTACACTTGATTTCATACCACATGCAGCTTATCTCTCCATGGACAGACTGCACTTCAGGCTAAATTACAAATTATACACGACAAATAGGAATAAATAATGCTGCAAGCTAAATTTGTGAAATAGGTCGCACATACAGTCATAGAGTCATAGAAAAGTACAGCACAGAAACAAGCCGTAGGGCCCATCTAGCATGTGCCGAACAATTTAAACTGCCTACTCCCACTGACCTGCTCCTAGACCACAGCCCTCCATACCCCATCCAAAGTTCTCTTAAACGTTGAAATCAAGCCTGCATGCTCCACTTGTGCTGGTAGCTTCTTCCGTACTCTCACGGCACTTCAGTGAAGAAGTTTCCTCCATGTTTCCATTAAACCTTTCACCTTTCACTCTTAACCCATGACCTCTAGTTGTAGTCTCACACAAACTCAGTGGAAAAAGCCTCCTTTTCTATAACCCTATCTATAACCCTCATAATTTTGTAAAGCCCGATCAAGTTTCCCCTCAATTTTCTATGTTCCAATGAATGAAGTCCTAACCTATTCAATCTTTCCTTATAATTCAGGTCCTCCAGTTCTGGCAACATCCTTGGTAAATTTTCTCTGTACTCTTTCAACCTTACATCGTTTCTGTAGGTAGGAGATCAAAACTGCACACAATACTCCAAATTAGCTCTTGCCAACAGATTATACAACTTCAACATAACATCCCATCTCCTGTACTCAATACTGTGATATGAAGGCCAACGTGCCAAAAGCTTTCTGTATGACCCTATCTACCTGTGACGCCACTTTCAATGAATTATGGACCTGTATTCCCAGATCCCCTTGTTCTATAGCACTCCTCAATGCTCTACTATTCACTGTGTAAGTCCTACCAAAGTGCAACACTTCACACTTGTTGGCATTAAATTCTATCTGCCACATTGCAGCCCCATTTTCTGGCTGGTCCAAATCCTGCTGCAAGCTCTGATAGCCTTACTTACTGCCCATTACACCCCAAATCTTGGTATCACCCACAAATTTGCTGTTTCAGTTAACCACACTATCATCCGGATCATTGATATAGGTGACTGATTATAGATTCCAGCAGAGGGAAACCAGGGATCCATGACCCAGTCCTCATTGAAATATCAGAGGTGGAGAGGGTTAGCAACTTTAAATTCCTGGGTGCTACTATTTAAGAGAATTTGTCCTAGAGCCAGCACATAGGTGCAATTGCAAAGAAAACATCTACTTCCTCAGGAGCTTGCGGAGATTTGGCATGGCATCTAGAACTTTGACAAACTTTTATCGATGCATTGCGGAGAGTATGTTGGCTCACTGCATCACAGCCTGGTATAGAAACAGCAATGTCTTTTACAGAAATTCTTGCAAAAAGTAGTGGGTTGGACCCAATATATCACAGGCAAAGCCCCACCAACCATTGAGCATCTACGTGTCATAGGAGAGCAGCATCCATCATCAGAGATCCCCACCACCCAGGTCATGTTCTCTTCTTTTTTAAGGTACAGGAGCATCAGGAATCGCACCACTAGGTTCAAGGACAATTACAACCCCTCAATCATCAGGCTCCTGGATAAAAGGGGATAACTGCATTCAACTTCATTTGCCCCATAATTGAAATGTTTCCACAACTAATAAACCCACTTTCAAGGACTCTTTATCTCATTATCTCATGTTCTTGTTGTTTATTGCTATTTATTTACATTTATATTTGCACAGTTTGTTCTCTTCTGCACTCTGGTAGATTCTTCATTGATCCTGTTATAGTCACTATTTTATAGATTAGCTGAGAATGCCCATAGATAAATGAATTTCAGGGTTATATACGGTAACATTTATGTACTTGGTAATAAAATTTACTTTGAAATTTGAACTATAAACTTTGAGAAACAACAACTGTCCCAGCACCGATTCCTGTGGGATTCCAGGAGTCATAGACCTCCAGTCAGGGAGGCAAACATCTACTACCGCTCCTTTAACTTCTCCAACAAAGCCAACATCTAATCCAATTTACTACCTCATCTTGCATGCTGAGCAATTGAACCTTTTTGACCAACCTTCCATGTGGGACCTTGTCAAATGTCTTGCTAACGTCCATGTAGACAACATTCACTGCTTTGCCTTCATCAACTTTTCTGGTAATTTCCTTGAAAAACTCTAAGATTATTTAGACCTGGCCTACCACACGCAAGGTCATGCTGACAATTCCTAAACAGTCTGTGTCTATCGAAATACTCATATATCTGGTCCCTTATAATACCTTCCAATAACTTTCCTACTACTGATGTCAGGCTCACCAGACTTTCTAGAACAGCAGAACAACATTGGATATCCTCTAATCCTCTGGTACCTCACCTGTCACTAAGGATAATTTAAATATCTCTGCTCGGCCCCTGTAATTTCTGCACTTCCAAAGGAACAACAGTTTTATCCATCCTAATTTGCCTAAAGACAGCAAACACCTCTTCCTCCGTAATCTATATAGGGCCCATGAAATCGATCTGTTTTTACTTGTCTTCTATAGACTCAATGTCCATTTCCTGAGTAAATTCAGATACAAAAAATCCATTTAAGATCTCCCCCATCTCTTTTAGCTCCACACATGGATTACCATTCTGATCTTCCAGAGGACCAAGTTTGTCGCTTGCAATACTTCTCCTCTAAACATATCTGTAGAATCCCTTAGGATTTTCCTTCACCTTGTCTGCTAGGGCAACCTTATGCCTTCTTTCAGCCCTTCTGATTTCTTTCTTAAGTGTTCTCTTGGATTACCTATACTACATAAGTATCTCATTTGTTCCTACCCGCCTGTACCTGCAATGCATCTCCTTTTTTTTCTTAACCAGAGCATCAATATCTCTTGAAAACCAAGGTTTCTGTCATCCTTACCTTTTATTCTGACAGGCACATACATTCTTTGAAGGCCTTCCACTTCCCAAGTGCTCCTTTGCCAGAAAACAACCTGTTCCAATCCACACTTGCCGGATCCTTTCTGATACCATCAAAATTGGCTTTCTCTAGCTTAGAATTTCAACCTGCGGAGCAGAGCTGTCTTTTTCCATATTTACTTTGAAACTAATAGGATTACGATCACTAGATGAAAAGTGTTCCCCTACACAAATTTCTGTTCACCTGCCCTGTCTCAGTCCCTAATTGTAGATCAAGTATCACACACTCTCTTGTTGGGATCTCTATATATTGATTAAGTAAACTTCCCTGAACATATTTGACAAACTCTATCCCATTTAGTCCTCCTCCAGTCAATAAGTGGAAAAGGTAAGATCACTTACTATAATAACCTCATATTTCTTGCAAAAGCCTGAAATCTGTCTACAAATTTGTTCCTTCAAATCCGACGGACTGTTGGGTGGTCTGTGATAGAGCCCCAATAATGTGGTCAAACCTTTCTTATTCCACAGTTCCACCGGTAATGCCTCGGTAGACGAGTTCTCCAGTCTGTCCTGGGCTGAGCATTGACGTTACATTTTCCCCGACTAGTAACACCACCCCTCCTCCTTTAATCCCTCCTGCTCTGTCGTGTCTAAAACAATGGAACCCCAGAATATTGAGCAGCCAGTATTATCCCTCCTGAAATCAAATCTTACTAATGGCTAAAATGTCATGCTGTAATTCCATGTATTGATCTATGCCCTGAGTTCATCTGCCTTTCCTACGATACTTCCTGTATTGAAATACACACTGCTCAGGACATTAGTCACACCATGCTCAATCTTTGGATTCCTGACTTTGCCTGAGGTCTTTACAACATCTGTCTCCACAACCCCTCCACCATCTGTTCTGACACTCTGATTCCCATCACCCTGTAACTCTAATTTAATACCCCCGTCCCTCCACTCCACAGCACAAGCAAACCTTCCCGATAGGATATTAGTCCCCCTCCAGTTCAGGTGCAAACCACCTCTTCTACAATGGTCCCACCTTCCCTGGAAGCAAGCACAATGATCCAAATATCTGAAGCCCTCTCTCCTACACCAACTCCTTAGCCACATGTTAAACTGCATGAATTTCTTATTTCTGGCAGACCTAGAGATCCTGCCCTTTAACTTAGCACCTAACTCCCTGAACTCACTTCACAGAACTTCATCACTCTTCCTACCAATGTCACTGGTGCCTACATGGACTACGACCTCTGGCTTTTCACCCTCCCACTTGCTGCAAACTCAATCTGAGATGTCCTGGACTCTGGCACCTGAGAGGCAAACGTACATCTGAGAATCTCATTCTAGTAAACAGAAACTCCTTTCTGTTACCCCAAGTAACAAATCTGCTATCACCACAGCTTGCCTCTTCTCCTCCTTTCCCTTCTGAATCACAAAGCCAGACTCAGTGCCAGAGACCTGACTGCAGAGTCTTTCCTCTGTTAGGTCATCCACCCAACAGTATCCCAAGTGGTATACCTGCTCTTGAGGGGAACAGCCACAGGGGTACTATGCTTTGGCTGTTTGAACCTTTTCCCTTTCCTGACTGTCACCCAGTTTCCTATGTCCTGCATCATGTGTGTAACTACCACTTTATATGTCCTATCTATCACCCTTTTAGCCTCTTGAATGATCCAGAGTTCACCCAGTTCCAGCTCTAACTCCTTAACATGGAGTGTTAGAAGCTGCAATTGGATGCACTTCTCTCATTTGTAGATATAGGGACTCTGGAGGTCTCCCTGCCTTCCTACATCCCGCAAGAGGAGCATTCAACGAGTATAAGGAAGGGAAAACAAGAAATAAATGCTGGGTAGAAAATCTCCCTACAGTTTTTCACTTTCTTTCACTCAAGCCTCTCCTCGCTGAAGCCTCAAAGCACTAAAGCCTCAAAAACCCCACTCTAACACTTCCGGCTCCATAGATAGCCACTCCAACATGGCGTCTCCATTTGCCCCGCCTTATTTTAATTTGTTCTTGCCAATCAATCTTGATCGCTGATTGGCTGCTGCTCAAAACAGCAAACTACAGTGAGTCATTGTAGTAGGTACTCAATTGGCAAATCTGAGTGAGTTACAATACATCTTCTCACACTTTGGATCTCTGATTGGCTGCGTGTCAAAACACCAAACTGCAGCAAGTCTATGCTTGAGGTAATCAATTGGCAAATCTGAGTGAGCTATGTCTTCTCGCACCTCAGATCACTGACTGGCCACTACCTAATTTCTTTCCTTTTGTCTTGGCACAGTTGCTCAGCGGGAGCTTAGGGCCACTGGTCCAGATACTCACAAATTTCAAAACAAATATGTACTTTTTTTACTGAGTTGTTTCAAAGAATCTCAATATAATTTATCAAACTATAAGGAAATAAGCAAATGTCTTGTGCGCTTTTCTGTGTTTCTTGAATTGATTTGATGTGAAATGTGGATTAGAATGTTCATTTGGTTTGAACATTTCAATTTGGTCAACAGTTGTGCATTCTTTTTGTGCTTGTCTTCAGGGACAGTGACTTGTGCAGGTCCAGAAGTCAAGGCCCAAAGGTCAAACCTGGCAAAGTCAGAAGGGTGAAGCCACAGATCAAACTCCAGAGCATAGTGAGTCTGCAGGTAGGGGCCTACAGATCGAACACTGAAAGTAGATACCCAAAAGGAGTCATGAGGTTGTGAAGGATTCACAAGTCCTGGATCACCAGGGTCAGAGATTCATGCAAGTCCTAAAAAGTCAAATGTGTGGTTGGTGAGTTCTGTTGTTAAGTCTGAAGTTGGAGACCCAATGCCTGTTCATCTAAGAATCCAGGGTCAAGGACTGAAGACGTGTAAATGGCCTTGTCCTGGGGATGGGAAAATGGATTGTTTTGTTGTTGTTGTTGCTTGTGAGGATGCTAAGTTTGCACCAGACTGCGTGACGACACGTGCACATCCTTGTGTGCATGGCAACGTATGTTTCAATGTTATGGCTGTGGTTATGGATCCCACAACCTGCCTGGGTCATAGGGGCGCTGTAAAGATGAGCGGTGCACTAGTTGCCTCTCATGGTTGTGGGCAAGTGCCTGGGTTGCAGCAAAGCTCTCTCCAGTCCACTCTGCAATGTTGTCTTCCCATTTCTTCGTCTGTCTGCCCCTTTTTCTTTTCCCCTGCACCATTCCTTAATGAATGGTCTTTGAGAGTCCACTTAATCTTGTTATGTGGCCATTCCATCTCAGTTTCCTCTTCTTTACTGTCGACAGTAGATCTTTGTAGTGTCTCATGTGTTGGGTGATGGTACTCCGTACTTTGTCATTTGAGTCAAGGTCTGTATAGGAAATTGCAAGAAACCTTCTGTAGCATCTCACTTCTACTGCCTGGAGCTTCTTTTGCAGTTCTGCTGTCAAAGTCCATGATTCACATGCATACAAGAAGATAGAGAGCACAAGCGTATGCAGGAGTTCCAACTTGGATCTGAGAGCGATGTTATTGTTCCTCCAGATTGGTTTTAGTTTAGCCAGTGTTACTGTTGTTTGGGCTGACCTTACAAGGACTTCAGGCTTTGATCCTTCTTGTTTGATGATGGCACCCAGATTTTTGAACCATTTGACAATCTCTAGTTCTTGTCCACTGACTGATTCTTGTTGTGATCGGCTCCCCACTGTTTCTCATCAGCTTGGTTTTCTCTGTGCTGATCTCCATGCCATATCTGGTAGATATATCATCCAGACAGTTCACAAGGCTGGCCAATTCATCCTCACTTCCTGCCAGCTCATTACTGTCAATGGTGAACTTGGGGTTGGTGAAGATCTGTCCTCCAATGCCGACTGTGCCAATATGGTTTTCCAGGGAATCTGTCATTATTTGCTCCAGGAAAATGTTGAATAGCATGGGTGAAAGGAGTCAGCCTTGTGGACTCCAAATGATGCGTTGAACCAGTCACCAACTGTGCCTTGAACAAGTACTGCACTGATAGCTTTGGTGTAGAGCTGCTTCTGGCCCAGGTTGTATCTCTTCATTGTGACCCAGAGTACATTATGCCACACCCAATTGAATGCCTTCTTGAAGTCTATGAATATGTGGAGGTTGTCCTGTTGATGTTGGTTGTATTTCTCACACAGTGATCTTTGCATCATCAATGACAATGGGAGAGGTTCTGGAGGATTGGAGGGTTGGGAATGTTGTTCCTTTATTCAAGAAAGAGAGTAGAGATAGCCCAGGAAATTATAGACCAGTGAGTCTTACCTCAGTGGTTGGTAAATTGATGGAGAAGGTCCTGAGAGGCAGGATTTATGAACATTTGGAGAGGTATAATATATTTAGGAATAGTCAGCATGGCTTTGTCAAGGGCAGGTTGTGCCTTACAAGCCTGATTGAATTTTTTGAGTATGTGACTAAACACATTGATGAAGGAAGAGCAGTCGATGTAGTGTATATGAATTTCAGCAAGGCATTTGATAAGGTACCCCATGCAAGGCTTATTTAGAAAGTAAGGAGGCATGGGATCCAAGGGGACATTACTTTGTGGATTCAGAACTGGCTTGCCCACAGAAGGCAAACTGTGGTTGTAGATGGGTCATATTCAGCATGGAGGTCGGTCACCGGTGGGGTGCCTCGGGGACCTGTTCTGGGACCCTTACTCTTCATGATTTTTATAAATGACCTGGATGAGGAAGTGGAGGGATGGGTTAGTAAATTTGCTGATGACACAAAGGTTAGAGGTGTTGTGGGTAGTGTGGAGGGCTGTCAGAGGTTACAGCGGGACATTGATAGGATGCAAAACTGGGGCTGAGAAGTGGCAGATGGAGTTCAACCCAATGTGAAGTGGTTCATTTTGGTAGGCCAAATGTTATGGCAGAATATAGTATTAATGGTAAGACTCTTGATAGTGGGGAGGATCAGAGGGATCTTGGGGTCCGAGTCCATAGGATGCTCAAAGCAGCTGCACAGGTTGACTCTGTGGTTAAGAAGGCGTATGGTGTATTGGCCTTCATCAATTGTGGAATTGAATTTAGGAGCCGAGAGATAATGTTGCAGCTATATCGGACCCTGGTCAGACCCCACTTGGAGTACTGTGCTCAGTTCTAGTCGCCTCACTACAGGAAGGATGTGGAAACTATAGAAAGGGTGCAGAGGAGATTTTACGAGGATGTTACCAGGATTGGGGAGCATGCTTTATGAGAATAGGTTGAGTGAACTCGGCCTTTTCTCCTTGGAGTGACGGAGGATGAGAGGTGACCTGATAGAGGTGTATAAGATGATGAGAGGCATTGATCATGTGGATAGTCAGAGGCTTTTTCCCAGGGCTGAAATGGTTGCCACAAGAGGACACAGGTTTAAGGTGCTGGGGAGTAGGTACAGTAGAGATATCAGGGGTAAGTTTTTTACTCAGAGAGTGGTGAGTGTGTGGAATGGGCTGCCGGCAACAGTGGTGGAGGCAGATATGATAGGGTCTTCTAAGAGACTTTTAGATAGGTACATGGAGCTTAGTAGAATAGAGGGCTATAGTTATGCCTAGTAATTTCAAAGGTAGGGACATGTTCAGCACAACTTTGTGGGCCAAAGGGCCTGTATTGTGCTGTAGGTTTTCTATGTTTCTATGTTCTAGTACTTGCAGGTTGAATATCTATTTTGTTGTACTTTTTCCACTTCTGAATCCAACTTGCTCTTCAGCAATTATCCCTTCTGCCTGTGGTTTCAGTCTGTTCAAGATCACTTTCAACATCACTTTGCTTGCACAGCTGATCAGACTAATGGTTCTAGGATTCTGGCACTACTGTAAGCTGCCCTTCTTAAGGGGAATGATGATGAGTGATTTTGTCCAGGGTGTTGGCCACTGCCGGGTCTGCCAGATTTGCTTGCAGATATTGATCAGGATGTCTATCGCCATCTCTCCTTTATCAGCTCAGCTGGAATGTTTTCTACTTCTGCAGCGAGATCTTATGGCTGCTTCTACTTCTTCCCGCAGAAGTGGAACATCATCATCGTTTGACGAGTCCTATCTTGTGAGTATGCTGGGGTCTCCTTGCTCTGATAGTTGTAAGGATCTGAATGATACTCAGTCCATCTGTTGAGAATGTTTTCATCTTCAGTGAGAGATTTTCCTTCTTTATCTTGGATGGTGCTGATTTGTGACTGTCTCTGTTTAGTGACGTCCTTCACTATTTGAAATGCTCACCTGTTGTAGCTTTTGTTCAAGGTATCTTCCATCTCTGTACGCTGTCTCTCAATCCATTCTTTCTTGGCCCTGATCATGTTTTTCCTGAGCTTCTTGCTGATCTCTCTATCCCAGGGTTTCTCAACTGCATTTCCCAGAGAGATCGTGATTTAAAAAAAAATAAACATCATGTTTTAAAAATCTGTGCAATGCATGATGTTAGCACTCATAGTAGTGGGCAGTGACCGAGTAGCCCCGTAAGCAATCTCACTGGAGGTCTCTCAGCCCAGTATGGCACTGTGCAGTAGGACCATGTTTATTAGGCTGAGTCCATTCTCAGTTTTTGATGTGAATTGGGGAGGCTGTTGATAATTGTTGAGTGCTGCATTGCATGGAGGGGAGGTTTATAGGCTGATGAGGAGTGTGAAGTGCGTTTTTCAAGTGTTGAATGGACTCGCTCATTTTTATATTTGATTGAACCCCGTGTTTTAGATACACGTCTGATGGTCCAATGTGGCAATTTTTGAATTAGAACCTTCTGAGATCTTTTGCTGGACTGTTGCAATGACAGACACAAAAAAAGTCTGTCTTTATAATGAAAGCTACTTATCAATGTGTTTTACATGGACTGGGGGTTCAAGCTGTCCTATTCCATTGTGTCTCGTCTGTGGCAAGCAACTTCCAAATGTAACATTGGCTCCAGCAAAATTGAAAAGACACTTAACTACAAATCACAGCATATGACACATGGAAGTGCTGATTATTTTAAACAGCTATTAAAATCCCAAAACAGAGGAAAACTTTTGTTAATAAAGTCACAGTCAGTCAGAAGCAAATTATTTAGTAGCAGAACTTATTACCCAGAAAAGGAGAAGTCACACAGCTGGTGAGAACCTAATAATGCCAGCATGTAAAGTTATAGTAGGTAAAATGCTAGGACAAGATGCAGTATGAGAAATTGGAAAGGTTTCACACTCAATGATCCCAATGGCTGATTCTTCACTTGCGAAGATCAGGCAGGAAGAAGAGTCCTCAGGAGTGATGGCACGATCGTTGGTGACTGTAGAGCCCGATTCTGGAGCAGTAGGGACACGGGAACAGGTGGTATATGGGCATTTGGGTAGTAGGATTCTTCCTGCGTCTGCTCTTCAGCAGTCGCTCTTCTGGATTTTTCAAAATTTGTGGCTGCACCGTGGATCACCGTTCTCCAGCGGTCTCTGTCACAAGCCAGCTGCTGCCACTCATTGACCTCAATAATTGCCTGAGAGAGCTGCTGCTTAAGTTGGTCTTTGTACCTCTTGTGTGGGGCACCACGATCTCTTTTGCCCAGAGAGAGTTCTCCCTAGAGTACAGCTTTCGGTAACCTGGAGTTGTCCATGGGAGACACGTGGCCTGGCCAGCGGAGCTGCCCGAGCAGCAAAATGGCTTCAATACTCGGAAGTTGAGCCTTCTCCAGGACTTCGTTGTTGGAGACACAATCCTGGCAGCTGATAGCCATGATGGAGAGGAGGCAGCACTGATACAAGTGCTCAAGCAACCTGATTTGCTTGTGGTACAAGATCCAGGCTTTGGAGCCGTACAACAGTGTTGTGATGAATGCAGCTCTGTACGCCTGGATTTTTGTGGAAAGACGCAGCTGGTGGTTCTTCCACACTTGTTTCTGGAGGCACCCGAAGGCACTGCTGGCTTTAATGAGTCAATTATTAGAGATGGCTCTGGTCAGGTAGGTGAACTGATCAATTGTGTTGTAAGGGTGGTTGTCAATGATTATCTGAGAGGGCTTCTGATGGAGGATCATTGAGAAAAGTTCTGGATGGTGCTACAAAAATGGTTAACTTTATTAAACAAAGAGCATTTAACTCAAGAATGTTTAAAACTGCGTGAAAACCTGGACAAAGAGCACAACCCATCTCCTGCTACATACAGACATCTGGTGGCTTAGCAAAGGAAGAGTTCTCAGAAAGGTGTTTGAGCTGAAAGGTGAATTGCAGGAGTACTTTCAAGAAAATAGTAGGCCAGATTTTGCTGAGTCCTTTGAAGATGAAGAATGGCTGCAGAAACTAATCTACTTAGCAGACTTTTTTCATTGTATGAACCAGTTGAACAAGTCTCTGCAAAGGCCTGGAGAAAATGTTTTGACTTCAAGTGACAAAATTCTTGGATTGAAAAGGAAACTAAATCTTTGGAAAAATCTTATTGCAAAAGGTATCAGCACCTGGGAGCATCCTTGTCGTGGCACTCTTGATCCGAGACTGAAACTGGTTCTGCACCAGTATGTAGTTAATCTGGCTGTGATGTATTCCAGCATCGTGATGCCTTGTGCACTCCAAGAGTGTTCGCAAGTACCATGTTGTTGTAGCTGGCGAACTCAAGTAGGCGTAATCCTCATTTGTTGGTCATGGCTTCACAGGAGGTGCCACAGAATTCCTTCAGTCTTTCAGTGCATCTGTACCTGCCATGGCATTCCAGTCCCCCTGGATGATTAGAATGTCCTTTTTGCCCCCCCTTGTAATGACCTGGAGTTGGGTGTAGAATTCCTCCACTTGGCCACCTCCACAGTCAGTTCACGGTGCACAGGGCTGTATTTCTGTGGTGTTGAAAGGAGCTGCTCTAAGGCAGATGGAAATAAGCTGGGTGGATGCTGGGCAGCACCCGAGTGCTGAGTTCCTGATGCTGTTGTTCACCAGAAATCTTATGCCATTGGCATGTTTGTCAGATTTTCCGCTATCGTGTAGTATATGGCCTTCCCCAGTAAGATGTTCACTGATATTTTTCCACCTGACTTCACAGAGTCCTATGATGTGCCAGGCTTACCTCTCTAGCTCATATGTGAGTTCCTGCAATTCCCCTGCTTGGGCAAGTACTCTCATGTTCTATATAGCTAATGAGATGTAATCTCTCCCAAGGATCTTCTGTGATGAGGTTACACCAGTAGGGTGTAGGGGGGCTCTGGATAGAGGTAGTACCTTTGCTGTTGGCAGCTGCACTCTACCTGCTAAGGTGGATGGGCATCACTGGCCCTCAACTTTCTCCTAAATCACTCACATCTGCCTCCAAGTGGCACAACCACTGGCATGCTAAACGATGTGAGGGGTGGTGTTAATGTGGCACCACTGGTCAAAGGACCTCATCGGTGAAGACATTCGCCAGGGCAGCTGATTTCTCCAAAGGACTACAACAGCCACGTGTTTGAGATCAGGGCGAGCCACTGAATTGGAGAACATCGGTGGTGGTCTGGCCTGGGGAGGGGTGGGAGTCACCAGGCCTCACCAGCCCAAGGCATGCAACATGATGGACACAGCAACAGACCCCATACCAGATCGGTCACCGCCAGGGTCACCAAGGACCGCGCTATCTAATGCACACCAGGGTGGAGGCGTTAAGCATGCCTGATGTAACCTTGCCACAGGAGAAGATATGTTTTGATGTACATGTGACAAATAAACCTGAATCTGAAAGAATTACTGTTTGTTTATGCGATGAATCTCCAATGACTGCAAGATGGTATAGATGGGTCAGATTACTGATGTTCTACATAACCATTAATATCCCTTTGGAAAATGATCTCCTATAGCAGTCTAAATGGCTTCTGCTTGTGTTGCAGTGGAAGCCAAAACATCAGTCTTTACCTGCAGTGCGTGGGCTGGGTGCATGCTGGAAAAACTTGGCTCTGTGCAAAAATATGTGAAGACAGTTTTAATATGAGTTTGCCATCATCTTGACTAGTCCCTACCCCAATGCTTTTCATTGACTTCTCAGTAGTGCTCTGCTAATAGCTGGTGCAGTCTCCTTCAGAGTGGTAACCCACAAAAACTATTGTCTATTCCCCAACATGCAGCTAGATCTGGTGTTTCATCAGGAAAGTCTGTTGATGACTACCTTCCAAAGCATTTCTATAATCTATCTAAATAGGTAGCAGTGTGTGGAAGCTGTCAACATCGAAGAAAAACAAATAGCTTCTAAGCAATAGTAAGGAACTGAGAGTCAAATGATAAACAGAGATTGCAGGAAATTAATATTAGTAAATGCCAAGTACTTGAGAGCTCAATGAGATTGAAAGCCAATAAATCCCAGAACCTGTGAATGCGCATAAAAGAGTATGAAAGGAGCCATAGAAAGAATGGATCAATGTCCGATTGAAATTCTCTGAATTATAGAACAGTTGCTGCAGGTTGCAGGGTGGCAGATGTAAACCAACTATTTCACAAAAACACAGAGAATGAAATGGAGGACTACAGACCAGCTAACATAATATCAGTAGTAGGAAAATTGCTTGAGTCTATTATGAAGGATATGATAAAAAAAAACACTTAAATATCAATAAGCTTGGGTGACATCAACAAGGATTTATGAAAGGGAATTTATGTTTGACAAACCTACAGTCACAGTCCCAGCCGTCCCTCCTGTTCATTCCCCATGTTCTCCTAATTCCCTTTTCCCCATGTTTCTCCTGCTCGCGCGCGCATGTGTGTGTGTGTGTGTGTGTGTGTGTGTTTGTGTGTGTGTGTGTGTGTGTGTGTGTGTGTGTGTGTGTGTGTGTGTGTGTGTGTGTGTGTGTGTGTGTGTGGCATTCCTTTTGTTCTCCCGGGCTTTCTGATTGCGGTGCACCTGAATCTCATCTAATCTGCAGCATAAATACTCCAGCTTTTCATCCACTCATCGCCAGGTCATTGCTTAAGCCAGTGTGGAGCATTGCATGCGGCCTGCCTCCCCTGCAGCCATTAAGAAACACTCTTCAGATTACTCTACCTCCGTGTCAGCATCCTACGTCTGGGTTCACCCATTCTTCGCAACACCTACTTGATGTTCTTAAAACGTTTGATATTAGAAATGAGGGAGAACCAGGGAATATGGTGCACTTGGATTTTTGAAAAGTATTTGAAAAGGTCACACATAAGAATTTAGTGTACAAGAGTAAAACACATTGGAAATGGGATAATGTTTGTTCCATTAGACTCTTCTGGGATGACATACAGTGACTACTGGGTTACAATGAGGATCTGGACTTGTACTGCATATCAATGATTTGGATGAGGGTGCCAAACATAACCTTTCAAAGCTTGTTGACAACACAATATTAAATGAGTTCTGAATTGTAAGGAAGCCACACAAAAAAACCTCAAGACTGTTTGTACAAGATAAATGTGTGGGAAAATGTACAGCGGATGCAGTAAGATATATTGTAGGTACATATGAAGTCATCAATTTTGGTAGGAAAAAAAAACAGATAGGCAGTGCATCAGTTAAATGGAGATAAATTGAAAAATGATGTTATATTAACGGAACTGCTAGTCCCTGTACATTGGTCACTGAAAACATTCATGCAGTAGACACTTAAGAAAGAAAATGTCCCAAGGAGGAAAATGGTACCCTAGCTTTCAGAGCAAGAGATTTTGAATGCAGGAATGAGTATGTCTTAATACAACTGTATGGAGTCTTGGTGATATCATACCTGGAGTACTTCATAACATTTTGGTCTCTTTAGCAAAAAAAGATTATACTCTGCATTGGAATGAGTGAAACAAAGGTTTGCCAGACTGATCCTGGGTCGATGAAATGTCATATGAGGCGAGACTTGGTAAAATAACATTAACTTCACCAGCATTTAGAGAATTAGAGAGGATCTCAGTGAAAGTAAAAACTTCTGACAGGGATAAACAAACAGATTCCAGATAAGAGCTTCCCCTGATGGAAGTGCTTGGAACCAACAGTTTTAGAATACAGGGTAAGACTGGGATGAGGGGATATTAATTCACCCAGATAGATAGATAGATACTTTATTCATCCCCATGGGGAAATTCAACTTTTTTCCAATGTCCCATACACTTGTTGTAGCAAAACTAATTACATACAATACTTAACTCAGATAGTCATAAACCTGCAGAATTCTCTACCACAGAAAGCATCAGAGGCCAAATTACTAAATGTATTTAAAAAGAAGACAAATTTAGAAAAATCAAATACACGAAAGGGTATGGGAAGAAAACAGGAATATAGAATTGAGATATGGAATCAATTAATGTTATATTGAATGGCTGAACCAGTTTGCAGGGCTGAACAATCTGTTCTTGTGCCTATTTAATACGTGGAAGATGGAAGTAAGAATTACAGTAAAGTTAAGTGTGAGGATATGATGGGATAGATTGAGATAAGAAGGATTCATAATAATAAACATTGATTTTAGTTGCAGAATATATTGAACTGAGCAGTGTGATGCTGATAGGGCAGTTGCTGCACGATGACATGTGGCGATACACGCTCTGCCCTTAACCACGTGAGTAACGTCAATAAACATGTCAGAGGCTTTGCATTTTTACTTATGTTGTTAACTTTGAATACAAGCTCCCCTAATGGGTGTTTGAGTATGGGCCTAGAAGGTGTTTTTGCCCCCCAAATGGGTTGGCTGGTGACTTGTGGCTTCCCACAAGCTCCCAAAGTCTATAGTAGAACTTGCACCATCCATTTAGTTAACTTTAGTCAGATGCTGATGTGGACATGCATTATGTCCTGTGACAGCACTGTTGCCTGGGCACTGAAACTAAACACTTGTTGTCTGCGTGTCCTGCACAAAATCAAATGGACATGATTAATCATGTATTGGCAGATGTACATGCTTTCCAGCAATATCCAATTTGTCTTTGAATGTACTTTACAATTTGATTTACACAAGTAAAATAGATCTTCCTAGCATCCTTACTGTTCCAATGTCCTGCCTTCACTGTAGAGAACCTAAAAGAATACAAGTATAAATGGACGGATTCCATTTTCATCATGGTCAGAAACATAGAGCTGCTGTGTTACTGTCTTCACAGTCATTGAAAATGTTCCTTTAGAATGATTTACAAAGCCAGTTGGTAAATTATTGAAATGTGTTCCAGAAAGAAATCTTATCATATTTTATTTCTGTATAGGAATTTACCATTAGTTTATCGTTCATTTTTATTGCTGATGATAAATATGATATAATCAAAACCTTACAAAGTTACTGTATGCTTTACACAGAAACAAATATCAGTGCATTGAGGATCTTATTTAAGATGTTCTTTTATCAGCTAGAAGGATACATAATTAATCATTTGCACAATATCCCAGAGGCAATTGTAATAACAATTAATTATTTATAGCATCATAATTCACAAATAACCCATTATTTGTTATCAGACTGACAGCCAAAGCATGTGGAACTGGAATTAACTCCCTGAAATATCAATGTGGTGGACAGGTTATAGCAGATTCTTGTAAAATAAATCATTAAATGATGTGGCAATGGCTTCTTATTTTTGGCAAGCATTTAGAATTGGTTACCGTAAATCAAATCAAAGCTAGAAATTAATATCTGAGATTATTTAAGAACTCCTGTACTGCTTCTGTGGGCTTGGGTTGGAAGAAATTTACATCACAAAACTAGGACAGGTTGACTAACTGTACTGGATAATATGCCGTGGACTGGAGTCAAGGAGACACATACCATCTTGCCCAATCTCAATGCTACCCAGTCTAAGATTGGAAAGCTCATATCAGAATGATAAAAGTAACACGCTTCTCTGCTAAAATTCCAATCATTAGTGAAGAATTTCACTCACTTAAGAAAGGGAAAGACATACCAGCAAAGCTAGAACAGCCATAATCAGCATTATCTTCAAGAAAGGAGACAAATTAAATTGCAGAGTCCGTGGAGGGTTCTTTCTGTTGCCTGCCACAGAGAAATTCATTGCTCAGAGATTTTACGTTATGAAAATCATGTTCATTCGATGAAATCTACTTCTTTTTATGGATCGACTCTTTAGCCACAGGGAGTTTGTTGAGGACAACCTTGGTAATGATTACCTGCATAGCAAACAGTATGAAAACTGATTTGCAGTTACTGATCTTGGATTTGTCTTCTTCCTTAAAGATGGTGATGTTTACAGCACCTCTGATATCCTCTGGCATACCCCCCTTACCCATATGTGGGTGATAAATTATACATTTATGACTGAAGTTTCTCACTACCAAGTGTCAGAACTCCAACTTGAAAACCATCTGTTTGGTTAAAAATAAATGTGTGGCCCTCATGGGGAGCAGGTATAAACACTTTGTAGACAGTGGTGGAATCGAACGCGGGTTATCGGTACTGTCATAGTGTTACGCTAAATGCCATGCTATTGTGCCGCACACTTACTTTCAGAGTGTTTTAGACTTGGACCCTGAGATCCCTATGGACTTCAGTAAGGCATGGAAGGCCGATCCAGAAGGTTAAGATGCATGGGATCTATGATGACTTGGTGGTTTTGATTCAGAATTGGCTCGACCACAGAAGATGGAGGGTAATGGAGGAAAAGTGTTATTCTGGTTGGAGGTCTGTGACCGGAGGTGTTGCACTTTGAGAGGTCAGGGGTAAAGAATGGCAGGATCCTTACCAGCACTGATGAAGAGAGGTATCTTGGGGTCCAAGTCCATAGCACCCTGAAAGCGGCTACGCAAGTAGATTGGGCTACAGGTTGGATTAGGGGGTACGAGCTAACAGGACAGTCTGGGCAAACTTCAGTTATTTTCTCTGGAGTGTTGGATACCTGAGAGACGTTAATAACATTGTGAGAGGCATAGTTAGGGTCGCCAGTCAAAATCTTTTGCTCAGAGTTGAAATGTCTAATACTAGAGAGTACGTCTTCAAGGTGAGGGGGAAATTTTTAAAGGAGGTGTGTGAGTCTTGTTGTTTGACAGTGGGAGATACATGGAATGAACTGCCGGAGCAGTGGTGGAAGCAGATATGATAGTGGTGTCTGAGAGGCTTTTAAATGGACACATGGATAGGTAAAGAACTGACCAGTAGGGATCATGTGAAGGAAGAAGAGATATAGTTTTATTTGGCATCATGTTCAGAACAGACATTATATGCTGAAGGGCTTTTTCCTGTTCTGTACCGTTCTAGGTTCTATGTTTTATGGTTAACAATGAGAAGCTGTGTCTCCTGTACTCTTTCACCACTATGAGTCACACGTTTTCTGTTGGATCTCAGATTCACAAGCCTGTAGAGTTTTTTTTTACTTACCCTTGAACCCTTGTGAAATTTCCATAACCTGGGCCTCTGAACCTCCCTCTGCCACTGGATCCTCAACTTCCTAACCAGAAGACCACAATCTTTGTGGATTGGTGATAACATCTCCTCCTCACTTACGATCAACACAGGTGCACCTCAGGTGTGTGTGCTTGGCCCACTGCTCTACTCTCTCTATACCCATGACTGTGTGGCTAGGCATAGCTCAAACACCATCTATAAATTTGCTGGCGGTACATCTATTGTTGGTAGAATCTCAGGTGGTGACTAGCGGTCGTACAGGAGTGAGATATGCCAACTAGTGGAGTGGTGTCACAGCAACAACCTGGCACGCAATGTCAGTAAGACGAAAGAGTAGATTGTAGACTTCAGGAAGGGTAAGACGAAGGAATACACATTAATCCTCATAGAGGGATCAGAAATGGAGAGAGTGAGCAGTTTCAAGTTCCTGGGTCTCAAGATATCTGTGGATCTAAACTGGTCCTAACATATCAATGCAGTTATAAAGAAGGCAAGACAGCAGCTATGCTTCATCAGGAGTTTGAAGAGATTTGGTATGTCAACAAATACACTCAGAAACTATGGAGAGCATTCTGACAGGCTGCATCCCTGTCTGGAATGGAGGGGCTACTGCACAGGACCGAAAGAAGCTGCAGAAGGTTGTAAATCAAGTCATCTCCATCTTGGTCACTAGCCTGCAAAGAACCCAGGACATCTTCAGGGAGTGGTGTCTCAAAAGGCAGCATCCATTATTAAGGACGTCCAGCACCCCGGGCATGCCATTTTCTTACTGTTACCATCAGGTAGGAGGTACAGAAGCCTGAAGGCACACATTCAGCAATTTAGGAACAGCTTCTTCCCCTTTGCTATCTGATGCACCATCAATAACTCTCGGAGACGGGAGGCGAACGATAGGCTTTTATTAGCAGCAAAAGAGACCACAACATCTTGGAGACTGAGGGAGGAGCAGTGCCTCCTACCGCCTTTATACAGGGGTCTGTGGGAGGAGCTACAGGAGCAGTCAGCAGAGGGGCATGCCCAGACAGGTATACATAGTTTACCACATTCAACCCCCCTTTGTTTTAAAAGAGAGTCCCCACGGGGCGAAGTTTCTTACAAGTATACTTACTGGTTAAGTCTATCAGGCGGTCGAGTCTGTCGCTGCGATCTACGTAGCACCGGTGGTGATTGCACAGGTGCCGGTGGTGATTGCACCGGTGACGGTGGTTGTGCTGGTTCCGGCCTGACTGGAGGTGCTAGCCCGTTAGGCATCAGTGATCCCTCATGCGTGTGCGTGGTGCCTGGTATGGGAGTGTCGTGAGGAGTCTGTGCAGGGCTTGGTGTGCGCAGTGTCTCGTGGGTATATACATCGGTGGGTAAGGGGTTCATAGTCACCATGGAGTGTTCAGGATAGGGGACTGCTGCTCCTGCGGGCGCCAGGTTGCGGATGGAGACCGTGTCCTCCCGCCCATCAGGTAAGAACACGTAGGCATACTGGGGGTTCGCATGTAGAAGGTGAACCCTCTCGACCAACGGGGAGTATTTATTACTCCTCACATGTTTCCGGAGCAACACTGGCCCTGGGGACGTCAGCCAAGCCGGTAGGGTGGTCCCAGTGGCAGACTTCCTGGGAAAAGAGAAGAGTCGCTCATGAGGGGTGGCATTGGTGGACGTGCATAACAGGGAACGGATAGAGTGGAGTGCCTCGGGGAGGACCTCCTGCCAGCGAGAGACCGGCAATCCCTTTGCCCTAAGGGCTAAAAGTGTGGCCTTCCACACAGTGGCATTCTCCCTCTCCACCTGTCCATTTCCCCGGGGATTATAGCTCGTGGTCCTACTAGTAGCAATACCCCTAGCCAGCAGGTACTGGCGCAGCTCGTCACTCATAAACGAGGACCCTCTATCACTGTGGATATAGCAGGGGTATCCGAACAGAGTGAAGAGCTGGCACAGGGCTTTTATGATGGATGTGGCAGTGGTATCGGGGCAGGGGATGGCAAAGGGGAACCGCGAGTACTCATTGATTATGTTGAGAAAGTAGACATTACGAAGTAGACATTGCGGTCGGTGGAGGGAAGGGGGCCCTTAAAGTCGATACTCAGTCGCTCAAAGGGGCGGGTGGCCTTGATAAGTTGTGCGTTTTCAGGACGGTAGAAGTGCGGTTTGCACTCAGCGCAGACTTGGCAGTCCCTAGTCATCGTCCTGATGTCCTCAAGGGAGTAAGGCAGGTTCCGGGCTTTCACGAAATGGTAAAGTCGGGTGACCCCTGGGTGGCAAAGATCTGCATGGAGGGCATATAGCCGGTTGAGCTGCACGCTGGCACACACTCCCTGGGATAGGGCATCAGGGGGCTCATTGATCCTTCCAGGCTGGTACAGGATGTCATAGTTGTAGGTGGAGAGTTCTATTCTCCACCTCAAAATTTTATCATTTTTGATTTTGCCCCGCCGTTGGTTGCTGAACATGAACGCAACTGAGCGCTGGTCGGTCAGCAAGGTGAACTTTTTACCAGCGAGGTAGTGCCTCCAGTGCCTAATAGCTTCCACTATGGCCTGGGCTTCTTTCTCCACCACAGAGTGCCGAATTTCAGGGCCTTGAAGGGTACGAGAGAAGAATGCTACCAGCCTTCCTGCCTGATTGAGGGTAGCAGCCAGCGCGAAATCAGAGGCGTCACTCTCTACTTGGAAGGGAATGGTCTCGTCCACCGCATGCATTGTTGCTTTGGCAATGTCCCCTTTAATGCGGCTGAAGGCCGCGCGGGCCTCGGTTGAGAGGGGAAATGTGGTGGACTTGACCAGGGGGCGGGTCTTGTCTGCGTAATGAGGGACCCATTGGGCGTAATAGGAAAAGAAGCCCAAGCACCGTTTGAGGGCTCTGAGGGTGGTGGGAAGAGGGAGTTCTAACAGGGGGCGCATACGGTCGGGATCAGGGCCAATGACCCCGTTCTCCACGACATACCCAAGGATAGCGAGTCGGGTGGTTCCGAACACACACTTGTCCCTGTTATAGGTAAGGTTCAGAGCTTTGGCCGCTTGGAAAAATTGTTGGAGGTTGGTGTCATGATCCTGCCAGTCGTGACCACAGATGGTGATGTTATCCAGATATGGGAACGTGGCCTTCAGTTGGCACTGGTCCACCATCCAGTCCATCTCCCCCTGGAAGACAGAGACACCATTCGTGACACTGAAGGGGACGCGCAGGAAGTGATAGAGTCTGCCGTCCGCCTCGAAGGCAGTGTAGGGGCGGTCCTCCGGGCGGATGGGGAGCTGGTGATAAGCGGATTTCAGGTCTATGGTCGAGTGCACCTTGTACTGAGCTATCTGATTGACCATATCCGCGATGCAGGGTAGGGGGTACGCGTCAAGCTGCGTGAACCTATTGATGGTCTGGCTATAGTCCACGACCATCCTATTTTTCTGCCCGGTCCAAACAACAACCACCTGGGCCCTCCAAGGACTTGTGCTTGGCTCAATGATACCCTCCCCGAGCAGCCGCTGCACCTCTGACTGAATAAAGGCCCTGTCCCCCGCGCTGTACCTCCTGCTTTTAGTTGCCACAGGTTTACAGTCGGGGGTCAGGTTGGCGAACAGCGGTGGGGGAGGGATCTTGAGGGTGGAGAGGCTGCAAGTGGTGTCAGTAGTGCGGCTGTTGGCATGGTGCTGGGTGGGGGGTGTGTGTGTGTGTGTGTGTGTGTGTGTGTGTGTGTGTGTGTGTGTGTGTGTGTGTGTGTGTGTGTGTGTGTGTGTGTGTGTGTGTGTGTGTGTGTGTGTGTGTGTGTGTGTGTGTGTGTGTGTGTGTGTGTGGTCAGTAGCGAGGTATATGACAAAGTCCCACAAAACTGAGGATTTCTGACAGTGATTGGTGGGAGGGGCCCATCATACTCCATTGTCACACTTTTCAGGTGGCTCTGGAAGTCCAGCCCCAATAGCACAGGTGCACACAGTTGAGGCGTGACCAGTAACGCAAAGTCCCGATATTCTGTGCCCTGCACCACCAATGTCGCTACACAACCCCCCGCCCGATTGTCTGTGGAATGCGATCCAGAAGCCATGGTGACCCTCTGGCTTACCGGTTGTGTCACGAGTCCGCAGCGTTGCACTGTGTCTGGGTGAATAAAACTCTCAGTGCTGCCCATGTCAAACAGGCAGATAGTCCTGTGCCCCTCCACCAGGATGTCCATCATTGACCTTGCGAGCTGGTGTGGAGCGCTCTGGTCGAGGGTCACGGAGGCCAGAGTTGAATCGCCGTCTTGGTGCCTGGTAAGCACCCATGGGTCAGAGGCGGGGCGAGGTGGCGCCGACAAAGATGGCCACCCCCATGCCTCACACGCAGCGGGCAGGCAAGATGGCGGTGACCAAGATGGCGACCCCCATGCCTTGCAAGTGGCGCTGCTTGACCCCGCTTGTGGTTTGGACTCACAGGCCTTGGCGAAGTGGCCCTTCTTGCTGCAGCTGGAGCAGGTAGCTTCTCGGGCCGGGCAGCGTTTTCGGGGGTGCTTTTCGAGACTGCAGAAGTAACACTGCGCGGACTTGCGACTGGCAGCAGCTGTGGTCAACTTGCTGGTGGGTTGCGCGGACTTCACGGACTCGCGACTGGCAGCAGTCATGGTCGATTCGCCGGTGGGTTGCGGGGTCTGCAGCGTCCACGAGGCCGGCGGGAGATTGCGTGCCATGGACAGCGTCAGCATCGTGCAGAGCGGCCTCCAGCATGTCGGCCAGCTCGATCGCCGAATGTAAGGTAAGATCGGCGTGTTCCAGCAGCTGCTGGTGCACGTACACTGACCTGATCCCGGTAACGAAGGCGTCTCTTACTAGCAGCTCCGCATGCTGTTCCGCTGTCAGTCCCCTGCAGTCGCAGGCCCGCAAGAGTGTCTGTAGGGCCCGGACAAACTCAGCGCTCGGCTCTCCAGCCCACTGCCGCCGTGTCGCTAAGCGATGTCTTGCGTAGACGGTGTTCACCGGCCGCCGGTATTGTCTTTTGAGGGCATCCATCACAACCTGGTAGTCCGTTTGGTCTCTGATCATGGAGTAGACCCTTGCACTGACTCTGGAGAGGAGAACCTTGCGCTTTGTGGCAGGGTCAGTCACATGAATCTCCTCCAGGTACGATTCAAAGCATGCTAGCCAGAGTTCGAAAGCGTCGCGAGCTTCCTGGGATTGAGGGTCGAAATCCAATCTGTCGGGTCGTAAAATGCTCTCCATGTTTTAAAATTGCTGCTAATAAAATGGATGCATGATCAATAACTCTCGGAGACGAGAGGCGAACGATAGGCTTTTATTAGCAGCAAAAGAGACCACAACATCTCGGAGACTGAGGGAGGAGCAGTGCCTCCAATCGCCTTTATACCGGGGTCTGTGGGAGGAGCCACAGGAGCAGTCAGCAGAGGGGCGTGTCCAGACAGGTATACATAGTTTACCACACTATCCGATTCCTAAATGGACATTGAACCCTTGGGCACTACCTCACTTTTTAAAAATACACTATTTTTGGTTTTTGCACTTGTTTAATCTATTCAATATACGTGTACTGTAATTTATTTATTTATTTGTTTGTTTGTTTGTTATTATTTTTATTTTACTTTTTTTCTCTCTGCTAGATTATGTACTGCATTGAATTGCTGCTGCTAAGTTAACAAATTTCACGTTACATGCCAGTGATAATAAACCTGATTCTGATTCCATTCCGGGAACAATTGGTATTTGTGATCATTACAGCTTGGATCTTTTGATTATCATCATCAAACTAGCCCTGGTTCTTAATGGTAGACAAATGGGAATGGGAATATCTTCACAAGTACCAAATAAGGTGGACCATGTAAGAACGTTAAGATAGTCTGCATACCCCGTGATTCATTTTGATTGATATCTACGATGATATTCAAAAAAAACTGCCTTGGTGGAGTCTGTGGTAACTTTAGCATAGATTATTAGGGCAATATTTTGTCAGTGCTGTTCTGGAACCAAATCAAGATAAAAAGGTGCAGAGGTCATCAATCAGACCATCAAACTTCTGTATCAGTCATGTGATGAACGATCTCTTACTTGGAAGGTCTTGTTACTGCCATGTTGACTGCTTCACTTTGTGATGTCCTGCAAATAAAGTTGAACATTGAGCAATTATCAGGGAACAACCTGACCTTCTGCCCTTTTAATGGAAGGACAGATAAGAAGACAAATATTTGATAACAGAAACATCAGAGATTTTGATGACAGCTACTGTAAATCAAAAGATTTACTTAGATGATTTCGAATACTATACCTCCCTTTCTCAAATAAATTTAATAATTTTCTTTTTTTGTGCTGCTTTTACATTTCTGGACTAATTCCTGTATAATTTGTGTTCTGTGCATTGCCTGAATCCACATGTCTGCATTTCATTGTACCTGTACCTCACCATACTTGTGCATATGACAATAAACAGAACTACAGAACTTCTGAACAAGTATTTCAAACTTATTTCTTCATGGCCAAACTTTCATTAGTTATTGATAGAAATCAAATACTGTAATACAAGTAGGTGTTCCCCCAGTGGAAGGCACACAGTAACCTTGCAGGTGTGGATTTTAATATCATTCCAGAAGGTTGGAGTCTGAAACTCATATTTGTGATAGTCTGGTACCATCCATGGATACAACCTACAACCAAACACACCACCAAATAACCTAACACAGTGTAATGAAACAATGAAGTAACAAGTGGTAATATGAGATATGACTCTGTTATGTTTTGTAACTTCAAAACATTAAACTTATTCAAAGAAAACATGGAGTCCGGGAATATGGGTCTAGCTTTGTCTTTTACTTTAAATGAGGCACGCACGTATGATGTAGTACTGTGAAGGTATATGCAGTTACCATGTATATACATATAACCCATAATGAGTTATTTGAACAAACAAGAATGATGTATCAAACAATATATATACAAGATTACTCAAACATCACTTAAATATTAAATACACACCACTCCTCCCTGCTTAGCTATAAACTCCAACTCAATAGAATACAACTCAACTATATACACAGTATACTATATAATACAACTACTATATACAGACATCCACAGCATAGTAAGTTTTAAAATGTCCCATTCAGTCAAAGACTTAATTGTTGTGGAGGATTTCTTACTCTTGTGGAATAACATCTTTCCTGACAAGGTGATGGTGGGGAGGGGGAGGGGTGGCCATTCTGCTTGGGAGGTGAGACCTGTGGCTGTGAAACAATCTCATGTTCTGGGGCCTCCTCCGTGGTGATTGTAGGAGTTGACTCTGGGAGTGCAGGAAGTGGTTCTGGCATCTTTCTTCTCTAACAATTGACTCTGCTCTCAACTGATCGATGTATTGTCTCCAGATGATATCAGACACAATCTCAACTGTGTAGGAGAGTGGTCCAGTTCTGTCCTTAATTTTTCAAAGTACCCACTTTTGATCATCTCTGTGGTTTTTTCCCATGACTAAGTGTTCTGGCACATCAGTCCTTGAGAAGAGGCTGCTCAACACAACAGTGTGTGAGGCTGTAGTGGAGGCTGTTGGGAACACTTCTGACCACTTTGTAACTGTGTCCACTACTACCAAGAAATTTGTGTGCATGAATGGTCCAGCAGAATCCACATGAATCCCCAGCCAGGGGAATGCAGGCCATTCCCAGGGGTGGAGAGCCAGTGCCCTGGGCATCTTCTGGACTTGTTGGCATCTGGAACGGTTCATGGCAGCTGCTGACACTGCTGATTTGTCCCAGGCCACTAGTCAAAGCTTCGAGCCAACACTTTCATTTTGACCATGCCTATATGACTGGCATGTAGCTCCTCCAACACTTCAGTTCTCAGCCTGGATGGTACAACAACTTTCAAATCTCACATAAGGCAACCCGCCCCCCCCCCCCCCCATCAAGGGCAAGTTCATTCCGGCACTGGTAGAAATGGGGGAACTGGAATTTCTACTACACATTCCAGCCATTTTGAGTTGCCATGTAGACCTGAGTCAGAGTGAGGTCTTTTCCGGTTTCCCTTTGGATCGTCTCTGCTGTAATAGGGAGACTTGTGATTTGCATTTGGGAGAATACATCAGTAGGAGTATCCTCTTCTGCAAAATTGTCAGTTATTCCTTTTCCAAGGGTAAGCAGGACAATCCATTAGCATTTCCATGATTAGCTGTCCTCACGAATTCAATCTTGTAATTGTTCCCTCCGAGGAACTGAGCCCACCTCTGCATTCATGCTGCTGTGCTTTGAGGAACACTCTTAGGTGAACTGAAAATGGACACTAGTGGTTGATGATCACGTAACACGACTGCATCTATACCATAAGGTGAGGTGTCACAGGCAAGCCTCACTGGGTGATGTGGATCATTATTTGTGAGTGCAGTACCTGATGCCATTTCCTTTGCCTTTTGGAAAGCCACCTCACACTGCTTTGTCCATCGCCATTTCTTCCTGATCTGTAGTAATGAGTTCAAGCGGTCGAGCACAGTAGCCATGGTTGGCAGGAACCTGTTATAGTAATTGCTGAATCCTAAATAGGACCACAATTGTTACATGTCCTTTGGCCTTGGGGAATCCACCACTGCCTGAATTTTCTCAGCACACTTTTGTAATTTTTGCGCATCAATTGTGTGAATACAGTAAGTGATGCTTGATTTAAAGAAGTTATACTTGTCGTGTTGTGCTCTGAGCCCATAATCTTCTAATCTTTTTAACTTTGCCTTGAGATTTTGGAGACGTTCCTTGTCATTCTCACCAGTAACAATGATGTCACCCAGGTAACACTGAGTACCTGGGCAGCCTTGCAGACCCTGGTCCACAGCTTTCTGCCAGAGTGCAGGCGCAGATCCAAATAAGCCTATAATGGTGATAAAGCCCTTAGTGAGTGTTTTCTGGACTCTTGTTCCATCTCTATCTCTAGGTAGGCCTCAGCTACGTGTTTCCCTCCAGAAAGGCTTGCAAAGATATCCTCTCTCCTTGGCA
Source organism: Hemitrygon akajei (assembly GCF_048418815.1). NCBI lineage: Eukaryota > Metazoa > Chordata > Chondrichthyes > Myliobatiformes > Dasyatidae > Hemitrygon > Hemitrygon akajei. The sequence continues at coordinate 132,235,578 of NC_133126.1, forward strand.
GAGGGTATTGATATACTTTAAGTCCTGGGTTGATGGTGACCTTAAAATCACCACAGGTCTAACAGACCCATTCTTCTTGGCCACTGGGACCACTGGCAATGTCCATGGGCTCCACTCAACCTTAGAAAGAACTCCTTCAGCCTCCATGCAGTCTACCTCACCAGCACAAAGACTATGTTGTTACAAGGAAATGGTTCACCATATTTTGGGACAAATATGAAAAACTGGCCTTCCCATTGATACCCATGCTCCACGAAACAATAATTTAAAATCTATTTGCTGAGATAGCAGATGGAGCATTGTTGATGTATTCTTGCTTTACCTGCTGCTCTGTCTAGGAGTGAAGTGCATTCAGCACTCAGGGCACAGAATATCACTCACCTAATTTGTTCAAACGTAGATAGAAGACTACCTGCAAAATTTCATAGGCATGTGAACTTGACAGACGTTGGTAAGGTGGGTTCATTTTACTGAGGATTCCTTTCTGCAGGTAAGGTCCTTTCTGAAGCAGAACATTTCTGTCCATTGGACTGTGCCATAGAAACTGTCCCTTGTCAAAACTCTTCTGTGGAAAATAGCCCTAATTGACCACAGTATCTCCTTGAGGTTGTAACATGAAGGAGATAGTGGGGCATGTTCCATGGATCCTCGCTACACACTGTTCCTATGTAAGTAGCAAGCTGAATAGGAGCACCATCCACCTCCTTTTGGACAGGAAGATCTGCAAAGGGGTGCTGTGGTCATCCCAAGCAGCTCTGTAACACAGTACTCTCTGCTCTCTGGGCTGTTTTCAAAATCACATGTGGAGCCAAATGTCATCTAGTGTTGGAAAGTCATCAGTTTGGCAAAAAGGCACATTTTGGACGGACATGGAAGCACGGAGAAACATCAGGAAATTCCAGGAAGACCTTCTTCGTTGCTGCTGCTGCTGTGAGGTCCGGGACTCTGCTGGGAAGAACAGGCCCCCAGTCCTTGGGGTTGCGTTGCCGATGGCCATTGGCGGGGCCATCTTAATACGCTCGGCAGAGGATGATGCTCGGAGAAGCTGTGCCGGAGGGAATGGTCGTCGGCTCAGAGGTTCAACAGACTCGGAGTCCTTTCGACGGACTCAGATCGCTTTCATTGTGTGCTGCGTCTGCGAGGCTGAGTCGGGCAGCGCTTTGGAAGTCCATAGTGGGGGTACTTCCTTCTGCCGCTGGTGTGGGATGGCGAGTCCGTCAGGACCCTGGGGACTTGTGGAAACTGTGGTGATTTCTTTTGAACTTACAGTCCTTTAACATCTTGGACTATTTTTACTGTGCCCATAGTCTGTTTTTTTATCAATTATGCTATTGTTTGCACTGTTGTAACTATATGTTGTAACTATGTGGTTTTGTGCAGGTCTTGTAGCTTTAGTTTTTGGTCTTGTTTGTCTGGTGGATTTGGAGCTCCTTTCCGGGGAACGCGTTAGACGGTAGCGCGATATTAATACGCAGCGCCTCTCTGGACTCTGGATTGGGGATTTCCAAACATTACGTGGATTTTCTGGTGTAGTCTGTTTTGTCATATGCTTTTGTGATATCATTCTGGGGGAACGTTGTCTCATTTTTTAACTGCATTGCATTAGTGGTTTCTAAATGACAATAAACTGAATCTGAATCTGAATTTTGGTCTGTCCAAAGCTCATTTGTCTTCCAATGTAATATATTTACTGCAGTTGAATGTTGCAGGGTGGTACATTGCAAGGTACATGACAATGTGTTCAGGATATCAAGGACCCTGTGAATAAACTACTTAAGAACTTTTTAAAAGCTATTATTAATGCTTTTTGAGAAGATCTTTCTCCGTGAATGCTTTAGCTGTATATACTGTAGATCACTCCGGCGAGAATGCTTTTCCCTTTTAATGTAGGTTACTTGATGACATGAGAGACTGTGCCATTATAATGCATGCCTTGTATAAATATCTCACATAATGAGGTAATTGCTGCACTTAAGTGATTGCGATTTAATTGCAGGTTTCTACACTACTAATGAAAGCAACCCTTACATACCTGACTTTGACATGGCAATTTTTGGTGTACACAAAGAATGCTTGTTTTATTAATTGTCAAACCAAGAGGATAGAATCTCTGCTTCTGCCATGATGTCTATTAATACAATGATTTAATCAGATAGCATAACATCAGAAACATTGTATATGCAGGAAGAGGGCATTCAGCTTCATGCTCGTTCTGGCTCTCACTAAGATGGCTTTACCTCAGTGCCTCTTTCTTGAACTATCGCCTATCCATTGACGTCCTTAAATATGCAACCGTTAATCTGCCTTTTATCATAAATATATTCAGTAACTGAGGGAGGGGTTGGGGATTTGGGGTCTGATGTTCCTGTTGGCTTTTCTGTGCAGGTGATCTGGTTTTCGTGTGTGAGAGAGGGGGCCGGGAGTTTGGTGCTATTGTTGCTGTTCTTTTCTGCGAGGGAGTGAGTTGGGGGTTTGATGTTATTGTCACTGTCTTTTTGTCAGGGAGGGGTTGCGAGTTTGGGTATTGAAAGTGATGTTTCTCTTCCCTTTTCATTCGGGGAGGGGGTTGATGACTTTTCTCTTTTCTGTATTTCATGGTTATCTGGAGAAGATTAAAATCAGAGTTGTATTGTACATGCATACTTTGACAATAAAATGAACCTTTGAAAATTTTTTTGTACTTTCACAACACTCAGGTAAAGAATTTGAAAGTCTGTAATCCCTTGGTGAAGAAATTTCTTTTTATCTTGCTGTTGAATTCCAGGTTCAAGATACACTAGTAACCTAAAACTTAATTTCTGTATCTACCTTGTCAATCCTGTTAGATCTTTGATTTTTCTTTGATGAGATCAACTCTTGTTCTTCTAAACTTGAAAGAGTTCAAACCCGGTCTGCTTAATCTCTCCCCATTGGTTAATCCTTTCTCTTTCTCCTTCTCAGGATTAAAACTAGTGAACCTTCATTGCACTCTCTCAGTTCAAAATACATCCTAAACCAAGGAATTGTTTGTGGATTTCAGGAAAGGGGAGTCAAGGGAACACACTCCAGTCCTCACACGAGTTCAGCAGTAGAAAGAGTGAGCAGTTTCAAGTTCCTGGGTGTCAACATCTCTGAAGATCTATCCTGGGCCCAACATATTGACGCAATTATAAAAAAGTTACGGCAGTGAATATATTTCATTAGGAGTTTGAAGAGAATTGGTATGTCACCAAAGATTCTTGCAAATTTCTACAGATGTACCGCGGAGAGTATTCTAACCAATTGGATCATTGTCGGGTATGAAGGGGCCATTGCCCAGGGTCAGAAAAAGCTGTAGAAAGTTGGAAACTCAGCCAATTCCATCATGGGCACTATCCTCCCCAGCATCAAGGTCACCTTCTAAAGGCAAGGCCTCAAAAAGGTGACACCCATCATTAAGGACCCCCATCACCCAGAACCTGCCCTCTTCTCATTACTACCATCAAGGAGGAGGTACAGGAACCTGGAGACAGTTACTCAGCATTTCAGGAACAGTTTCTTCCCTTCCACCATCAGATTTCTGAGTGGACAATATGCTTGTAAATGCTATCACACTATTCTTTACTCTCTTTTTGCACTACTTACTTATTTTTTATATATACTTCCCATTGTAATTTTTAGTTTTTATTATTATGTATTACAATGTACTGCTGTAACAAAACAACAAATTTCATGCCTTATGCCAGTGATGTTAGGCCTGATTCTGATTCTGATTGCTTAGATAGCGAGATTGGATCTGCACACAATATTCCCAAGTGTCACAAAGGTTCCATGTAATAGTGATAAAACTTCCTTATTCTTGTTTTCCAATGCTTTTAGCATAAATGTCATCATAGCAACCAAATTGTTTGTTGTATCTGCACATTAACATTCAAAGATTTATTTTATACAATGACTCCCTGGTCTATCTTACTACTAACACTTTCTGATTTTAAAAAGCATTCCACATTTCTATTTTTCTACCAAGGACTTGTTCCCACATTTTTCCACATTACATTTCATCTGCCTTGTTTTTGCCCACTCACTTAGCCTGTTTATAAACCTTTCTATCCATTTTCTTCCTCCCTCAGAATGCACTCAGCTCTGAATAATCAACTATCTCAGGCCCCTCTTCCCAATGATTGATATTGATCATGACATCTTGGTCCAGCACAGATCACTGTAGAACCCTACTAATCACAGCCTTCCTAATCAATGCGAATCATTGAGGCTCCACATCCATTAATCAATTCTCAATCCACACCACAGTATTACATCAGTTGATTTTAGTTTATCTTATGATCTCCTTGTGTGGGACCTTATCAAAGACCTTCCAAAGGTTCAAATTACAGCATACAAATGTCTAATTACAATTTGCAAACACGCTATCCCTTCCACTAATTCGTATTGACTCTGTGCAACTTGATTACTTCCTTAATAATACGTTCCAGCATTTTCTCTACCAGTGATTTCAGGGTAATTTGTCTGTCGTTCTTTGTTTTCTGTCTCTCTTCATTTTTAAGAAATACATAGAACTTAGAAAATAGGAATTTACAATGCATTACAGGTCCTTCGGCCCATAATGCTGTGCCCACCATGTAATCTGCTCTAGAGACTGCCTGGAATTTCCCTAGCGCATGGCCCTCTATTTTTCTCAGCTCCATGTACCTATCTTAAAAGACTTTATTGTATTCGCCTCTACCACCTTCGCTGGCAGTGCATTCCACACACCCACCACTCTCCGTGTGAAAAACTTAGCTCTGACATCCCCTCGGTACCTATTTCCACGCACCTTAAAACTATGCCTCCTCGTGTTAGCCGTTTCAGCCCTGGGAAAAAGCTTCTGGCTATCCACACGATCAATCCCCTTCATCATCTTGGACATCTCTATCAGGTCACCCCTCATCCTCCGTCGCTCCAAGGAGTAAAGGCCAAGTTCACTCAACCTATTCTCATAAGGTACGCTCTCCAATCCAGGCAACAACCTTGTAAATCTCCTCTGCACTCTCTCTGTAGCATCCACATCCTACCTGTAGTGAAGTGACCAGAAATTAACATAGTACTCCAAGTGGGGTCTGGCTAAGGTTTTATTTGGCCACATTTGTTGCGATTTCCTCTGTTATATTCTACATAGCTCATGTATCCTGCAATTGATGAACGGAGGATTTATAAAGACAAAACCATATTGACACCCAAAAGTAAAAACTCAACTATTATTTTTTCATTACCATCTTCTGATATGTGACCTTAAATGATGCAGATGTGTACGGAAGAGAACTTTCGTTCAAATAATTAGTAATTAAGAGATTGTCTTTAGATGAAAGGTAAATGAAAAGTTCAAGTTATATCAAGTAATCCTACGATTAAGTCTAACATGGACACTGACTCACTTGCTTTAAAATGGTGGAAAATGACATCAGAAAGCTGAGTCACTCTGATGGCTTAGGAAAGTGAACATCGTTGCCATGGCAATGTCATCAATGTGCCACTCACGAACACACCAACTGCAAACCACCACAACATGTTATTCCATTTCTTATTATACAGAATATTTCCTTAGATGGAATTTTTTTCATAAACACAAAAAAATTAACACTCCAAAGTTATATCAAGGATTAATGAAACATTTCTCAATGCTATCAGCTGTTTATTTTGCTTCTAATGCCACCTTGTATTATTTCTAGATTATAACCTGAGTTACATGTAAATTGGCATGGGATCAATAATATTACTGGGTTGATTTCAAGGCTCAAAGACTAGTATGGGAGAAATGGGATAGGCATAAATACAGAGAAAATACAATCAACCGGATAGACAGGAGAGGGATGGGAGGTTGAGGGTGAAGATTATAGTTATGGAAAGTTTAGGCTAGTGAAATGAGTAATAGTAATCAGACTCTGGCAGGAAGGAACAGAGGATGCAAGTGAGATTCTACCTGCAATTATGACAGGGAAAATAGTACAATGACAAACTGACGGCTCCATCTAAATACATTCATGATAGTATAGATGAATTAATGGCAAATTGGGGAAATGGCAAAATCCAGCAAAAGATATTAAGAAATTCATAAGGAAAGAAGATAATATGAAAAAAGCAAGAAAGATAAAAGCCTTTAAAAAGGAAAATATAAGCAAAACTTGATTTGTTTCCCTTACAGGTGGAAACATGAGAAATTATGTTGGTAAATCAGAAGAGGGTTGAGAGATTAATTAAATATTTTGTGTTTGTCTTCCTGGAAGGGAACAGAAAGTCTCCCCAAAAACATGAAAAATGGGTCTGGAGGGAAAAAGGATCAGAACAAAATCAATATATGAAAGGAACTTTCATTAGTGAAATGGTTTGGACTGAAACCCAATAAGACCATAAGGTATATGAGCAGATTTAGGTTATTTGATGCATCAGGTCTGTTCAACCATTTGATCATGGCTAATTTGTTTTCCCTCTCAACCTCATGTTCCTGCCTTCTCCCAGTGATCCTTGATGCCTTTACAACCACCTATCAATCACTATTTTAAATATAACCAATGACATGGCCTTCTCAACCATCTGTGGCAAGGAACTACACAGATTCACCACCTTCTGGCAAAAGTAATTTCTTCTGATCTCAGTTCTGAAGGGATTTCCTTCTATTCTGAGGCTATGCTCTCCGGTCCTAGACTCTCCCATTAATGGAAACATCCTCTTCACGTCTACTCTATTTTGGCCATTAAAACATTTGGTTGGTTTCAATGAGACACGCCCTCATTTTTCTGTGCTCCAGCAAGTACAAGCCCAGAACCATCAAATACTCCTCCTATGTAAAACTTCTCCTTGCCAGGATTATTCTCATAAAGCTCCTCTGGACTCTCTCTAATGCCAGTACATCCTCTCTTAGATCAGGTGCCCAAACCTACTCACAATATTGCAAGTATGGTCTGATCAAAAATATAATGCTCAGCTTTACATCCTTGCACTATCCCTTACTTTAGCCCTCTCAAAAATACATGCTAACATTGCATTTGCCCTCCTTACTACCAATTCAACCTGCAAATTAACTTTTATGGAATCCTGCACTCAGGACTCCCTGCAACTACGATTTCTGAATTTGCTCTCCATTTAAAAAATAGTTTACACTTTTATTCCTTTTAACAAATTGCATGACCATACACTTTCCTACCTTGTATTCCATCCGCCATTTCTTTGCCCATTCTTCTAATCTGTCCAACTATATTTCTCTTTTCTGCTCCCTCTTGATGGCTCTTTGAACCACAGTGCCATGGTTAGATTGCTTACCCTTTAGCCTTCAGTCTCACCCTCACAGGGAGCAACAACCTCAGACCCATCGGGCAATAGTAGTTAATCTAGTGGGTGTGACTGCCTCCTGAAACATAGTGCCCAGGTAACTTTCTCCCTCTCTGATGCATCACAATGTTTGAAGCTCAAATTCCAGGTCATCAACTTTGAGCCTGTGTTCCGCAAGCAACCTATATTTGACGCAGGTGTGGTCACTTGTGAAACTGCCTCACGACCTTGGCTTCTGGCTTTCCTTGTTGAAACCTCTTGAGCCAAAGCCTCGGTTCCCATTTAACTCTGCCCCACTTTAACAATGGCTGCTTCCACAATGGGTGCACTGCTTCAGCCGCACTTCTTTTTATTTGCCCAGATGAAACTCACACACAACAAGCCTTGCTCTCTTCAATGGTTTGCATTATCACACAGATCAAACTGCACCCTAAGTGTTTTGAAAGAGGTAACTGTAAAGATAACTGAAAAGATAACTGCAAAGTTGCCCATATGTTCAAGGACTGTTCCCACTTTTCAAAATTCAAAGAGCTTTGTATATGACAGTACTTCGATAAGATTTCAGGTTTCTGTAAATCTGACCAATTTATTGACCCATCTTTCATTTGAGTGAAACAACCCCTGCTTTCTGTGGGTGAATTTTACTCATTTTGGTGTATTAGTGCTTATTTTCGCCTCTGTATTTTAGAATCATCTAATCATACAGCACAGCAACAAGCCTTTTTGTCCAACTCATCCATGGAACAAGTTAGTTCCATTATCAAAGTTCCAAGTACATTTATTATCAAAGTATGCATACTTACATACAACAAAGAAACCTAAAAGAACCCATTAAAAAAGGCCATCTAACACCCAATGAGCAGAGAGAAAAAAACCAAATCGTGCAAACAATAGAAGTAAGCAAGTAGCATTCAGAACAAAACTGAGTCCATAGACACGAAGCCCAGCGCAGCTGGAAGAGGCCACAGCCTCAGTTCAGCACAGAGCCATGTAAACATTGTAGAATAGTGAGCAGAACTGGCCTGATCCAGAATGGATTTATGAAAGGTAAACCATGTTTGAAAATCTCTAGAAAATCTGCAGATGCTGGAAATTCAAACAACAACACACACAAAATGCTGGTGGAACACAGCAGGCCAGGCTATTGATGCTGCCTGGCCTGCTGTGTTCCACCAGCATTTTGTGTGTGTTGTTGTTTGAAAATCTCTCATAGTTATTTAGTTTATAACTTGCGCAATGAGGAGGAACCAGCAAATGAGGCATATTTGAACCTGTCAAAGTCTTTGGATAAGGTCGCATACAATGGGTTATTAAACAAAATTACAGCATGTTGTTGGTCTCTGGAATGGACTAAGAATTTGTTAATATAAAGAAAACAGAATAGAAATAAAAGGATTAATTTTGATTTTGGGAGACTGTGATGAGAGAATCAGAATCAAAATCAGGTTTATTATCACCAGCATGTGTCGTGAAATTTGTTAACTTAGCAGCAGCAGTTCAATGCAATACGTAATATAGAAGAAAAAAAAGTAAATAAATTACAGTATACCTATATTGAATAGATTAAAAATTGAGTAGAAAAGGGAAATAATATATATTAAAAAGTGAGGTAGTGTTCAAGCGTTCAATGTCCATTTAGGAATCGGATGGCAGAGGGGAAGAAGCTGTTCTTGAATCACTGAGTGTGTACCTTCAGGCTTCTGTACCTCCTACCTGATGGTAACAGTGAGAAAAGGGCATGCCCTGGGTGCTGGAGGTCTTTAATAATGGACGCTGCCTTTCTGAGACACCGCTCCTTGAAGATGTCCTGAGTACTTTGTAGGCTAGTACCCAAGATGGAACCAACTAAATTTACAACCCTCTGCAGCTTCTTTTGGTCCTGTGCTGTTGTCCCCCCCATACCAGACAGTGATGCAGCCTGTCAGAAAGCTCTCCAAGGTACATCTATAGAAGTTTTTGAGTGTATTTATTGACATACAAAATCTCTTCAAACGCCTAATGAAGTTGCTATCTTGACTTCTTTATAACTGCATCAAAATGTTGGGACCACCTTAGGTCCTCAGAAATCTTGACACCCAGGAACTTAAAACTGCTCACTCTCTCCACTTCTGATCCCTCTATGAAGATTGGTATGTGTTCCTTCGTTTTAAACTTCCTGAAGTTCACAATCATCTCTTTCATCGTACTGACGTTGAGTGCCAGGTTGTTGCTGCGATGCCACTCCACTAGTTGGCATATCTCGCTCCTGAATGCCCTCTCGTCACCATCTGAGATTTGACCAGCAATGGTTGTATCATCAGCAAATTTATTGATGGTATTTGAGCTTTGCCTAGCCACACAGTCATGGGTATGGAGAGAGTAGAGCAGTGGGCTAAGCACACACCCTTGAGGTGTACCAGTGTTGATTGTCAGCAAGGAATAGATGTTATCACCAATTCATACAGATTGTGGTCTTCCGGTTAGGAAATTGAGGATCCAATAGCAGAGGGAGGTACAGAGGCCCAGGTTCTAGAGACCAGTACAGGGTCCTGGATGTTCACAGTCTTTATCAAAGATTTGAATGAATTAGCCAAAAATATTATTTCCAAATTTAATTTTTCTATGTTGGGTGGTAGAGTCGGCTATGAGGAAGATATGAGGAGCTTTTTAAGGGGATATAAGCAAATTTAGTGAATTGGCAAGGACATTACAAATGGAGCATGCTATGGATAAATGTGATGTCCCACCTGCTTTTGTAGAAAAATTGGATAAGTGTGTATTTCTTAGAAGTTGCGATACTGAAGGCCTTGGTGTTGAGAAGGATCTGAATGTTCTTATTTATGTAGCCACAACAATCTATTAAGAAAACAAATGGTATGTTGTCTTACATTGTAAGATAATTTGAGTACAAGAATAAAAATGGCTCACTGAAAGTGTAAAGGTCCTGGTTTGATCTCCATACCCGTGGAAGAATATACTTTCAATTGAGCGAGTGCAATTAAAGTTCACCAAATTGATTCCTGGAAAGGGGTGAAAAGTGGAGATTGGAGAGAAAAACTTTGTCCTATGAGTATAGATTAACCAAACTGCACCACTTTCTCCAGCAGTCAGAAGAGAAAATTATGATCTCAAAGTTCTTTTGGATCTTCCCAGGAGGGGTGTGGAGATGATGTTCCCTCCACTTGGTGTGTCCAGAACAAGGGGGCACAGTGTCAAATTAATGAGTTGACAAATTAATGAGTTTAATGAGATGAATCAAGACAAAGCTAAAAAGAAATTTCTTCACCAGTGGACGGGGATCAATATATTTTTGAATATATTGGAATTAAGGTATATGGGGTTAAAGCAGATAATTTTCATGGAGTCACCAATCAGTCATGGTTTTATTGAATAGTTATGAAGGGACTGAATTGCCTAATTTATGTTTTTATGTCTTGGCTAGTGTGGCACACGGCAAGATGCTTAGGTTATACTGTCATTTGCATGCAATCTTTGCCCAAGATAATTAGAAATAGATCATTGAACAGTACAGCATGGTAATAGGCCCTTCAGCCCAAACTAATTAAACTTAATTAATTTAACTAATTAAATTAGTAATCTAATCTCAACTAAACTAATCCCTTCTGCCTACACAATGTCCATAACTTTCCACTTCTTGCACATTCATGATTACTTTCAAACAATCAATTGCCTACCTTTTCTGTGAAGTTCTTCAGATTGTTGCTACACACTGATGTGGGGGCTTACAGTCTGAAATGGCAAATTTTTCTAATGATATCCAGACAAATTCATATTCTGCTCAAAAGTAACAATGGCTTTTTTCCTCATCAGCACAATTGAACACCGTCATCTCAATAAATGAGGCGCTGAATGTAAATCAAAGTGAAATCCAAAGTAATGTCCTGCAATGATTTCAGCTATTTTCACGTAGAATGGTGCAGACAGTAATTCATCCTAGATTCACTTCCAGCTAATCTCCTCAGACCGGTGGCCATTTTAAGCATTTTGAAGGATCTGCATGCAACTACTTTAAAGCAGTCCCAAGCTGTGCCCTGAGAGAACAGTATTCTCAAATTAATTCAGAGAAGCTTGAAAAATGCTGATAGCAGCTGATTTGCAGGAGTAAGGATGACCTGCTGCTCTTCTGATTAACAATATTGTAGGCACACAGATATAGAAGAAGCTTCATTTTGCTGTTGGTTACTTTGACAACCACAACACAAGGTAGCTGGTCCCTCAGCAACAACCTTGGGGTGATTTTAAACAATAATGTTGATGTAGCTAGTTTAACTCTCTTACATATTTAAAAGGGTGGCAATGGTCTCCATTTCTTCCTTCTCTTTCCAAAATGCCTAAAAATGCACAATATTGCTAAAAACCACGACTAGCTTTGGTCCAAACCATGTTGTTAAAATACTCTAATATAACAGTGTGCTGTGGAATATTTTTGGAATGCAGATTTAATAGAAGTCACTGATAAATATAATGCCTGTAGCAGTTAAGAGGAAAGAAAGGAGCTGGCCCATGAATCCATGCAGTATTACTCTGAGATTATTATAAGATCGTTGCTGTGGTGACACTGATCATAAATGGACAATAGGAATTGCGAGGACAGAGTTTGGCTTTAAACTAAGAGTAGAGAAGTTATAACGGCAGTCCATGAACCATTATGCCTGATCAGGAAATGGGTGAATGCTCACACACAATAATGTCAGGTCCTGACAAATCAAATGCTGTTGTATTTAGTGTCCAACTTATTTTTTGGAGGATGTAAGAGGTACAGAAACTTAACAGGATGGCCTAGAACTGGGAATGTGAAATTCTTCATTGTTCTTTTGCCCCAGTTTGCGGAGGTATCCTTTTCAAATATAACTTAGGAAATATATATAAAATAGGTTCTCTCAGGATTTATCTGAGTTTTCAGAGGAAGATTTAAAGTTGATCATATTGGCCCTTTTGGCTCAAAGACAGACCACTGGTGCCTGGCAAGGAGCAGGAAGGAAGTGAAGTTGTTTAAAACTGACAACTGAATCACCACATTACCACTATTGGAGTTGTCAGGGCAACAATGACAGCAATCACAAATAATGACAGAGTAAATACGCACAGGATTTAATAGTCAGTTACACTGTGCAGCTTCCACTGGTAGAGATGTCATTTTGAGGTCATTATGTTATGATAACTGAGTTACAAAGGCACATTTAATAGTTTTCTGCTAGTTGCTGCCTCCCGGCTGTTGCCTCATACTTCTTTCTGCTCCACAGCAGCTGCAAGCTAACTGCTAACACCATTAATCAACGTTAATAGAAGTTGACTGAACAATCGGACGCTGATTTTTATCTGTGAGCTTTATATAGATGTAAAATTTAACTGGGATTTGAGTGTTAGTTTTTATAAGGAGAGGTTGAGGCAAACTTTCCCTGAAGTAGCAAGGGCTGAGGAGAGATCAGATAATGAGCAGATAATAGGTAGAATAGAGAGTTGGTAACTTTTTCCTCGGGTTGGAATGTCTAAAACCAGAGGGTATGCATTTAAGCTGAGAGTTGTTAAGTTCAAAGGCAATGTGTGGGGTAGGTTTTCTACTCAGAGAGTGGTGGGTGTCTGGAATACGCTGCCTAAAGTGATATTGGAATGAATACCACTCTGACTGAAAGTTAGACTAGAATCTCACATCCATGTTCTCAGCACCTGTTTGCATTTCATTTTACATGTACATTGCTCTTCATCAGTTAATCCTGACAGGCTCATTATGTGGAACCCAGAACAATATGGCACAGGAGCGATCCTTCAGCTCATGATGTCTGTAAAGACCATGAAGCGAATTTAAACTCCATATTTACCTCACAGAATCTGTATCCCTCTATTCCCTGTCTGTTCATCTGTCTGCCTGAATGCCTCATAACTTCCACCACTTCCCCTGGCAGTTTGCTATTAGGTAGCTTCCCTTCATATTTCATCTTTTCTCTCCTTATTCCTTTTTCGTTGCCTTCTGTTGGTTTTTAAAAGCTTCAGAATCCACAAGCTTCCCATTAATTTTTACTATAATTTTGTCCCCTCCTTTTTACTTCCATGTTTTGACGTCTTTTGTCAGCTACAGTTGCCTCATCCTCCCTTCAGGATATTTCTTGCATCTTTGGGATGTATTTATCCTGCACCTTCTGAATTGCCCCCAGAAACTCCAGCCATTGCTGTCTTGCTGTCATCCCTGCTAGTGTGCCCTTCCAATCAACTTTGCTCTCTCATGCATCTCATGCCTTTATGAAGGACATTGAGCTACGTTTGTCTGAAAAAAGCTCTATAATTAAATTATTAATATTTTTGTTATTATCATTATTACTATTATTACATAGTGGGTCAAGAAACCCTTCTGAATTGTCATTAATATCCTCTGTCTTTATTAATTTGTCATGCCACATCTCAAAGTCTATATTTTCCTGGCATTTAATAGAAATATAATGCAAACATTAGGCAAACAATCCTCTGGTATTGTGAAATGTAGTTGTTTATTGTTTATTGAGATACAGTGTGATATAGGCCTTTCCGGCCCACTTGATAGCAACCCACTTAACTTTAGCTAATCACGGGACAATTTACAATGACCAATTAACCTACCAACCAGTACATCTTTAGACAGTGAGAGGAAACCCACGTGGTCACGAGGAGAACATACAAACTCCTTACAGGTGGTGTCAGGAAATGAACTGAGGTTGCCCGTACATTCTGCTAACAACTACATTACCGTGCTGCATAAATTTTGCATGAATGCAAAGGTGACAAATGACATTTTGAAAAGTTTGACATTTGCTTAGAAAGCTGTCTTGTGCCTGTAAAGATTTGTTAAACAGTCATTGCACAGTGGACCAACAAATGCTTTGTTTGTGGGCCAGCTTTTGGAGATTGCACAGCAAGCTCTGCACTAAGAAAGCCCTCCCCATTGCATGTTCTGCCATTTCATTACACCCAGAAGACAACTGGGCAAGTCTGAGGTTGGGTCTGGGGCCATTAATGGCAAGGGGCCCTGGAGGGGGATAGGATTTAGGATCAGTTGGATAGAGGATTGCTGCTGTTCATTTACTAGTGAGCTTTGTATGAGGTTGGTTGCTGGGGATGGAATGTCGTTAGTTGAGCTGAGGTGATGCAGTTAGTTGGAGAGGAATTGAATGGAGACTGAGTCGACAAATCAGTAGTCAGGTTGAGCCGACAGATTGATTGATCAGGGGGTTTCGAGTGAGCATTAAGGCAGAATGAGACAGTGGAAGTATGGCACTGGTTCTATTTAATTAATGATGAGTTAATCATCCCAGGTGCAACAAAATCCACAATCAGCTTGTGTAGTTTGGGGATGTCATGAGCCACATCTGCATCAATAAAAACTACAGAAATGCTTCCAGATGTGCTTTGAATATTATTGTGTTGGCTTGTTTTTCACCAGGTTTTCATGCATTAAGTCAAGGATAGACTTGGAAGGAATCCACACAAAATGATCTTTCTTTTTCAACTGCATTTTTTATAGAATGTGAGTTGTGTAGTTCACAACACATTGTCCTGGGTGATCATTCTCAAACGAAATAGCTTCATGATTAGCTGACATGACAGGTGTATTTTTAATGCTAAAAATGAATTAACTGGAGCCAGAGCAGCTGCAGCATTATAGTATAACTGCATTCTATTTAAATAATTTTGACTGAGATCTCCTACTGAACAGTTTGCTTTGCCTAATCCCGCTCTATGATTTAAAACTGCTTCTTGGACGGATATTCTTTGCAGAATCGCCTGATGTATCATTCTGTTACTCTTCAAGTCTTTGATAAAAATGAACTGGACTGCCAGCTGAACAGCACATCAGGAGTGTTCTGTGTAAGTTATCTCAATCCTGCTATTTTAACGCATAACGCAGTAAGAACGAGAGGGGTTAGCAGTTGATGACAAAACCCACATTGATTTCTTCCTTTATAAAGTTCTACAAATTCAAGAGAATCCAGACTTCCCTGGTTCAGTGTCAAAATAAAATTAAAATTAGAAGATAACATTTAAATAAGCCAAATTTTTGCTAAAAATATGCTTCCTACATGTTTGTGACAAGACACTTTTCCATAACTTTTTAAAAATTTTAGTTCCTGTGCTTTAATGAAACTGGAGCTGTGAAATCTGACTCAGTACTGCTTTTTCTTTGCTCTCTACAGGTGCTGATTTGCTGCCTCATAAATTTGTGCACGTACCTGGCAGGACTTGCATCATCCGCAATGAGAAGGCACATGGGGTGCTCACACAGGGCGGACATGAGCAAAGTTGGCAGATCCTGATTGCAATCAGTGTGCAATTCTGATTTGATGCGCTTTCTGTGAAATTACACCACACTGATCCAGCTGACACTGTGGCCTGGAAAATTGTCTGTTGCATTAGTAATCTCCCTAACAGAGCTCTAGAAGGTATTGAAATTTGTCAAGTCAGTTCCAAAATGGCACCAGTCTCTCTCATACAACAGCATTCTGGTCCAGAAATGGTAAGCAATAGAAATTGACTTTCTTCTCTTCACAGTTATAAGTACAAAAATTAGACAATAAAAGCACGTAGCAAAATTAACCAGCATTCTTTCATCTAATGGGGAATGTAGATGAGGAATTAGTGCATTTTACAGTAATGAAAGGACATGTGAGGAGAAAGAAATTATCACAGGCTTGTGAAGATCAGTTCAAGTGAGAGGCAGTCTCATTATGCAAAATACAATTATGGCAAGATGGATTGACCTCTGAGCACCACCATCATTGACAGGCCTGCTTGGCAGCTGAATGCTGGTTCCAAGTGTGAATGCAAATGCTACGTTATTCAAAAATAGATTATCCACTATGCCAGAAAAGCTTTACTTGATGCCTGTAATGCAGCAGCGATCAGCAAGTGCCATGCTTGCCATATCTCAGTTAGATACAGTCTGAAAGGATCCTAAGGAGGGTTTTCCAAGATTGAGGAGAAACTAGCCTTGACTTTAAGAACAAATAAGGCACTTCTATTATTGCTGGCCAGGCGAACTCAGTGTAGCAACCAAACATACAAATGATAAATGTTAAACATGAGTGCCTCTGCTGCAATGTGCCACATATGATGCTTAGCTGCAACACTGTAGTGCTTCAGAAGTCCATAAATGTCAGACAGGTGAGCCTGGAGGTCCTCTATTTTCACTAAATTTAACATCTGCATCCACACCTGGAAGGGGTATTTGGCACAAGGGCAGAGGTTCCATAGATGAGGTGGAGGTGAAGATGAGCCCCACCATATCTATAGTGTCCATCATATGGAGGCTCAGCTACCATAGAGCCTGTGCCAACGATAATCCTAAGATAATTAAAGGTACCAGTATTTTCAAATGTAAAAATTTGAAAGCTCTGAGTAAAGTTGTATCACATTGTTATGAGCTCATAATTGTTTTTCTTAAATAGTCTCATTTTTCATCTATACATAAACATAGAATGTAGACATCTACAGCACATTACAGGTTCTTCAGCCCACACTGTTGTGCTGCCCATGTAACTCTACTCTAGAAATTGCTTAGAATTTCCCTACTGCATAGCCCTCTATTTCTCCTGCTCCATGTACCTATCTAAGAGTCTCTTAAAAGACCCTATTGTATCCGCCTCCACCACCGTCGCTGGCATTCCATGCACCCACCACTCTCTGTGCGAGAGACATATGTAGAAGATTGTAATGAAAGGACTCATTATAATTACTATAAACTGCACATTAGTCAGCGACGTAATGTAAAGATTTTTACTCCTATATATGAAGGATGTAAGTAATAAAATCAATTCAGTTCAATTCAATTCAGATATAACTGGAGTAGAAGTCCCAATTAGCTAGCACGATTGGTGCTCCTCCAGCCCATAGGCTGCAGTGGCTGAAGAAGGTAAAACAACCATCTTCTTCAAGTCTATTAGTGATTGGTAGATGGGTCTGACACAGGTATGATTCAGTTTGAAGTTGTTTCCAGATTTGCATTGTTTGTTCCATCAGAATTTCATGTATGAGGTAATAAACAATCAATTTCTAGTTGTTATCTAGTTTGCTTGCTTTTGGGGAATGTTGATCCAAATGCCACTGCAGTTCTGGATTTCATTTAGGTGCATGCTGCTGACAGTGGATATGTATTTGTGAATGCAGGCCCACCCTGGGTTATAAACACCCAACTTGTGGGCATCCAGCAAATGAACAAGCTCCCATTATAAACCTAAATTTAACAATCCACAAAAGTACATAAATGTGTTCCTACAAATAGAACTAATTTCCTCTCACTCTTCACTTTTAGTAACTGTTCTTTTGTGTCAATCTTGTGTGCATTTGACACCAGTCATTAAAAAACAATGGAGGTATGGTTTACAAATCAAATGATTTTTGTATATTTTCTGACTTATGGGCAATATTTACTTATGGATGTCAGTGAAAACGGAACCCAACCCATTGGAATTGGAATTGGCTTATTATTGTCAACTCTGCCGAGGTACAGTGAAAAGCATGCCTTGCATACTGCTCGTACCGGTCAAATCATTATGCAGTGCATTGAGGTAGAACAAGGTAAAACAATAACAGAATGAAAAATGAAGTGTAACAGCTACAGAGGAAGCGCAGTGCAGGGAAACAAGGTGGAAAATCATAACGAGTTAGATTGTGAGGTTATGAGTCCCAACCCAGGGATGGGATGTATTCACTTGTTTAACACCCGGACCCCATTCTGTCTTATTCAACATTGGTAAACAGGATGTAGAAACATAGAAAACCTACAGCACAATACAGGCCCTTCGGCCCACAAACTTGTGCCGAACATGTCCCTACCTTAGAAATTACTAGGCTTACCCATTGCCCTCTATTTTACTAAGCTCCATTGACCTATCTAAAAGTCTCTTAAAAGACCCTATCATATCCGCCTCCATCACTGTTTCCGGCAGCCCCTTCCACGCACTCACCACTCTCTGAGTAAAAAACTTACCTCTGACATCTCCTCTGTACCTACTCCCCAGCACCTTAAACCTGTGTCCTCTTGTGGCAAACATTTCCGCCCTGGGAAAAAGCCTCTGACTATCCACATGATCAATGCCTCTCATCATCTTATACACCTCTATCAGGTCACATCTCATCCTCTGTCGCTCCAAGGAGAAAAGGCTGAGTTCACTCAACCTATTCTCATAAGGCATGCTCCCCAATGCAGGCAACATCCTTGTAAGTTTCCTCTGCTCCCTTTCTATGGCTTCCACATCCTTCCTGTAGTGAGAGGACCAGAACTGAGCACAGTACTCCAAGTGAGGTCTGACCAGGGTCCAAATAGCTGCAACATTACCTCTTGGCTCCTAAATTCAATTCCACGATTGATGAAGGCCAATACACCATACGCCTTCTTAACCACAGAGTCAACCTGCGCAGCTGCTTTGAGCATCCTATGGACTCGGACCCCAAGATCCCTCTGATCCTCCACACTGCCAAGAATCTTACCATTAATACTATAGTCTGCCATGATATTTGACCTACCAAAATGAAGCACTTCACAATTATCTGAGTTGAACTCCGTCTGCCACTTCTCAGCCCAGTTTTGCATCCTATCAATGTCCCGCTGTAACCTCTGACAGCCCTCCACACTATTCACAACACCCCCAAACTTACTAACCCATCTCTCCACTTCCTCATCCAGGTCATTTATAAAAATCATGAAGAGTAAAGGTCCCAGAACAGATCCCTGAGGCACCCCACTGGTCACTGACCTCCATGCAGAATGTGACCCATCCACAACCACTCTTTGCCTTCTGTGGGCAAGCTAGTTCTGGATCCACAAAGCAATGTCCCCTTGGATCCCATGCCTCTTTTCTTTCTCAATAAGCCTTCCATAGGATACCTTATCAAATGCCTTGCTGAAATCCATATACACTACATTTACTGCTTTTCCTTCATCAATGTGTTTAGTCACATCTTCAAAAAATTCGAACAGGCTCCTAAGACACGAGCTGCCTTTGACAAAGCCATACTAACTATTCCTAATCATATTATACCTCTCCAAATGTTCATAAATCCTGCCTCTCAGGATCTTCTCCATCAACTTACCAACCACTGAGGTAAGACTCACTGGTCTATAATTTCCTGGGCTATCTCTACTCACTTTCTTGAATAAAGGAACAACATCCACAACCCTCCAATCCTCCGGAACCACTCCTGTCCCCACTTATGATGCAAAGATCATCGCCAGAGGCTCAGCAATCTTCTCCCTCGCCTCCCACAGTAGCCTGGGGTACATCTCATCTGGTCCCAGCGACTTATCCAACTTGATGTTTTCCAAAAGCTTCAGCTCATTCTCTTTCTTAATATCTACATGCTCAAGCTTTTCAGTCTGCTGCAGGTCATCACTACAATCACCAAGATCCTTTTCCGTAGTGAATACTGAAGTAAAGTATTCATTAAGTATTTCTGCTATTTCCTCCGGTTCCATATGCACTTTCCCACTGTCACACTTCATAAGTCCTATTCTTTCACGTCTTATCCTCTTGCTCATCACATACTTGTAGAATGCCTTGGGTTTTCTTTAATCCTGCCCGCCAAGGCCTTCTCATGGCCCCTTCTGGCTCTCCTAATTTCCTTCTTAAGCTCCTTCCTGTTAGCCTTATAATCTTCTAGATCCCTAACATTACCTCGCTCTCTGAAACTTTTGTAAGCTTTTATTTTCTTCTTGACTAGATTTATTATGGCCTTTGTACACCACGGTTCCTGTACCCTACCATAACTTCCCTGTCCCATTCGAACGTACCTATGCAGAACTCCACACAAATATCCACTGAATATTTGCCACATTTCTTCAGTACTTTTCCCTGAGAATATCTGCTTCCAATTTAAGCCTCCAATTCCCTGCCTGATAGCCTCATAATTCCTCTAACTCCAATTAAACACTTTTCTAACTTGTCTGTTCCTATCTCTCTCCAATGCTATTGTAAAGGAGACAGAATTATAATCACTATCTCCAAAATGCTCTCCCACTGAGAGATCTGACACCTGACCAGGTTCATTTCCCAGTACTAAATCAAGTACAGCTTCTCCTCTTGTAGGCTTATCTACATATTGTGTTAAGTAACCTTCCTGAACTCACCTAACAAACTCCACCCCATCTAAACCCCTTGCTCTAGGGAGATGCCAATTAACAGTTGGGAAATTAAAATCTCCCAGCATGACAACTCTGTTATTATTACAACTTTCCAGGATCTGTTTCCCTATCTGCTCCTCGATATCCCTGTTATTATTGGGCGGCCTATAAAAAACCCCCAGTAAATTTATTGACCCCTTCCTGTTCCTAACCTCCATCCACAGAGACTCCGTAGACAATCCCTCCATGGTGTCCACCTTTTCTGCAGCCGTGACACTATCTCTGATCAACAGTGCCACACCCCCATCTGTTTTGCCTCCCTCCCTGTCCTTTCTGAAATATCTAAAACCCACCACTTGAAGAAACCATTCCTATCCCTGAGCCATCCAATTCTCTGTAATGGCCACCACATCATAGCTCCAAGTACTGATCCATGCTCTAAGCTCATCTGCTTTGTTCACAACACTCTTTGCGTTAAAATAGACACATCTCAAACCTTCGGTTTGAGCGCGTCCCTTCTCTATCACCTGCCTATCCTCCCTCACACACTGTCTACAAGCTTTCTCTATTTGTGAGCCAACCTGCTCTTCCCCAGTCTCTTCAGTTGGGTTCCCACCCCCCAACAATTCTAGATTAAACTCTCCCCAGTAGCATTAGCAAACTTCCCTGCCAAGATATTGATCCCCCTGGGATTCAAGTGCAACACGTCCTTTTGTACAGGTCACACCTGCCCCAAAAGAGGTCCCAATGATCCAGAAATCTGAATCCCTGCCCCCTGCTCCAATCCCTCAGCCACGCATTTATCCACCACTTCATTCTATTCCTATTCTCACTGTCATGTGGCACAGGCAGTAATCCTGAGATTACTACCTTTGTGGTCCTGCTTCTCAACTTCCTTCCTAACTTCCTGTAGTCTGTTTTCAGGACCTCCTCCCTTTTCCTACCTATGTCATTGGTAGCAATATGTATTCACGACCTCTGGCTGTTCTCCCTCCCACTGCAGGATATTTTGGACGCGATCCGAACCATCCCAGACACTGGCACCTGGGAGGCAAACTACCATCCAAGTTTCTTTCCTGTTTCCACAGAATCACCTGTCTGACCTCCTAACTACAGAGTCCTCTATCACTACTGCCTTCCTCTTGCTTTCCCTGCCCTTCTGAGCCACAGGTCCAGACTGTGTGACAGAGGCACGGCCACTGCCACTTCTCCCAGGTAGGCTGTCCCCCTGAACAGTACTCAAACAGGAGTACTTACTGTCAAGAGGTACAGCCACAGGGGTACTCTCTAGTACCTGACTCTTCCTTTTCTCCCTCCTGACTGTGACCCACCTGTCTGTCTCCTGTGGCCCCAGTGTGACCTCCTGTCTATAACTCCTCTCTATCACCTTCTCACTCTCCCTGACCAGGCGAAGGTCATCAAGCTGCATCTCCAGTTCCCTAACTCAGTTCCTCAGGAGCTGCAGCTCGATACACCTGGTGCAGATATGGCCATCTGGGAATGTACTGCTGGAACATTTGGAACAATATACAGTATAACGGGGCTATCAAATGCTGGTAAGTAAAACACTTTCAACTGTTCACATGCCACTACTGATTCTTTTGAAAAATTGGCTGCTGGAATTGATAGTAATTGCTTCTTGAACTAATTTGACAAGCCATTAGAGGATTGGTGATGATGAACTTCTAGCCAAGATCTGCTTGGTTTCAAGCCAATATGCTGGCTGCCATTTTTCTGAGATTAGAAAAGGAGGAAGCAGGAACACGCAAGAGTCCAGGAAGCTGTGGAATGATGGAGGGAAGAGTTGGCAGAAAGCATTTCCTCACATGTATATCCATGCTCAGAAATTCATCCCTGCAATCACGAAGGAACAGTGTGAGGATGCTTCCACTAGCAGGGAGACTGTAACATTGCAATACTGAGCCATCAGCTCCAGTTGGACATATTGCAGTAGATTTAGCAACAAGACTATCTCTCTCCAATTCCGATGGCCTAGTTCTTTCACTTGCAACAACTTTAAAACAGTTAGATGAAAATGCTTTGAATAATTGAGAGAGAAAAGAAATATTCTTCAAAGTGTATGATTTTAATTCCAGCTTGCTCATAGCTATTTTGCTAAGATTGATCATCTGGAAATGTTTTGACAATGCTGGACAGACACCCCCAAGCTAGCACCTGCTATGGTACCAATGCAACCTAGAAAAACTCAAACTTACAACTTTAATACATTAAAAGGCTATAGCAGTAGGAAAAGTTCAATATCACTATCTGGTTTGGGGGGACTACTGCATAAGACCGAAAGAAGCTGCAGAAGGTTGTAAATTTATGGTGTCGGCTCCATCTTGAGTACTAGCCTACAAAGCACCCAGGACATCTACAAGGGGCGGTGTTTCAGAAAGGCAGTGTCCATTATTAAGGACCTCTAGCACCCAGGGCATGCACTTTTCTTACTGTTACCATCAGATAGGAGGTACAGAAGCCTGAAGGCACACACTCAGTGATTCAGGAACAGCTTCTTCCCCTCTGCCATCCGATTCCTAGATGGACTTTGAAGCCTTGAACATGATCTCACTTTTTTAATATATAAAAGATTAATGTTTTTAAGAATATATTTTACAATGAACCTGCTTGATTTCAACAGAGTATGAGTGGATAATCTGTTAACAGTACAATTGATACTATCAGCAGTAAATCAGTTAGCAATTTTGATGCTTGCACATGAGCAGTTAGACACAGACATCAGGAAGCTGTTATAAATGTTGCCCTCTTCCAGGGCAATCTAAATCAGGCTTCCCAAAGAGCGATTTGGGATTGCAATACCATCAGATGGGTCATGGTCTACTGGTCACATTCAATCTGCCAAATTAACTCATGTCAGAACTCCCAGCTCCTGTCCATCTACTGCCATAAACTGTTGAACCACTCCGAACCACCCTCATCCATGCTGATGGAGTTGCTACATGCCGACATGGGAAATGCAGTAAAGACCTTATCTCAAGCTCCTGCAATCTGCTGATCAGCAGTGACGGTAATACAGCTGCAGAGCATCTTTTATCGAAGGCAGTTAACACTCAGTGGTTGTTACAGCAGAATGAGGCCATCTGGCCCCTCGAGTCTGCTCTGCCATTGAGTCATGGACGATCCTTTTTTTCTGTCTCCTCCTCAACTCCAGTTCCCGGTCTTCTCCCCGTAACCTTTGATGCCACGTCCAATCAAGAACCTGTCGATTGCTGCCTTAAATACACCCAACGACCTGACCTCCACAGCTGCATGTGGCAACAGATTCCACGAATACACCACCTTTCCACATCTCTGTTGTGAAAGGGCACCTCTCTATCCTGAGGCTGTGCCCTCTTGTCCAGACTCTCCCACCATGGCAAACTTCTTTTCCACATCTACTCTGTCGAGGCCTTTCAACATTCAAAAGGTTTCAATGAGATCCCCCTTCATCCTTCTCAATTCCAGTGAGTACAGACCCAGAGCCATCAAATGTTCCTCGTATGATAACCCTTTCATTCCTGGAATCATCCTTGTGAAACTCCTCTGGACCCTCTCCAATGCCAGCACATCTTTTCTAAGATGAGGGGCCAAAACTGTTCACAATACCCAAGATGAGGCCTCACCAGCGCCTTATCAAGTCTCAGCATCAAATCCTTACTCTTATAATCTAGACCTCTTGAAATGAATGCTAACATGGCATTTGCCTTCCTCACCACCAACTCAATCTGCAAGTTAACCTTCAGGATGTTCTGCACAAGGACTCCCAAGTTCCTCTGCATCTCAGATTCCTGGATTTTCTCTCTGTTTAGAAAATAGTTCACACATTTACTTCTACTACCAAAGTGCATGAGCATGCATTTTCCAACATTGTATTTCATTTGCCACTTTCTTGCCCATTCTCCTAATCTGTCCAAGTCCTTCTGCATCCTACATTTTTCCTCAACAGTATCTGCCTCTCCACCAATCTTCGTATCATCTACAAACTCGGCAACAAAACCATCTCTTCCAACAGCTAAATCATTTATGTACAGCATGAAAAGAAGTGGTCCCAACACTGACCCCTGCGAAACACCACTAGTCACTGGCAACCAACCAGAAAAGGATCCTTTTATTCCCACTCACTGCCTCACTGCTGTCTGTATGTTTTTAAAAACTTCCCTATCCTCTATCTTCCCACTAATTTTTGCTTTTTTGTATGCCCTTTCTTTTGCTTGTATAATAGCTTTGATTTCCCTTGTCAACCATGGTTGTACTATTTTGCCATTTGAATATTTCTTTATTTTTGGAATACACATGTTCTGCACCTTCCTCCTTTTCCCCAGAAATGTTATGCAATTGTTGCTCTGCCAGCAGCTCCTTCCAATTTACTTTGGCCATCTCCTCTCTCATACCACTGTAATTTCCCTTACTCCACTGAAATACTGCTACATCAGACTTTACTATTTCAAGTTGAACACAATCACATTGTGATCACTGGTTCCTAAGGGATTTTTTCACCTTAGGCTTCCTAATCCTCTCTGGTTCATTACATAACACCCAATCCAGTATAGCTGAATGACAAACTGCTCTAAAAAGCCATCTCTTAGGCACTCAACAAACTCACTCTCTTGAGACCAATTACCAACCTGATTTTCCCAATCGACCTGCATGTTGAAATCTCCCATGACTACCTTAACATTGCCTTTTGACACACCTTTTCTATTTCCTGTTGTTACCTGTGGTCCACCTCCCAGCCACTGTTGGGAGGCCTGTATGTAACTGCCATCAATGTCCTTTTACCCTTGCAGTTTCTTAACTCAACCCACAAGGATTCAACATCTTCCAATCCTATGTCACATCTTTCTACTGATTTGATGCCATTTTTTACCAGTAGAGCCACACCACCCCTTCTGCCCACCTTCCTGTCCCCCTGATATAATGTGTAACCTTGGACATCCAACTACGACCGTCCTTCAGCCATGATTCAGTGACGGCCACAGCATCATACCTGGCAATCTGTACTACTACAACAAGATCATCCAATTTATTTCTTAAACTACGTGCATTTAGATACAACACCTTGAGTACCAAATTTGCTGTCCTTTCTGACTCTCCATTCCTAATGTTTTGATGCTCAGCCTGTTGGCTGCAACTAAGTCCCATCACCTGCCTGCCCTTCCTGACAGTCTGACTGCACACTATTTTTACCTTTTTACTATCTGTCCTTTCCTGAGTCCCTTCACTCTGGTTCCCACCCCCCTGCCAAGTTAGTTTAAATCCTTCGCAACAGCTCTAACAAACCTGCAAGTGAGAATATTAGTCTCCCTCGGGTTCAGATGCAACCCGCCACTTTTGAACAGGTCCCCCTGAAAAGATCACAATTATCTAAGAACCTGAAGCCCTGCCCCCTGCACCAGCTTCTCAGCCACACGTTTATCTGCCAGATCATCCTGCTTCTACCCTCACTGGCATGTGGCACAGGCAGCAATCCAGAAATTACTACCCGGGAGGTCCTGCTTCTCAGCTTTCTACCGAGCTCTCTAAATTCTCTTTTCAGGACCTCATTGCTTTTCCTTCCTGTGTCATTTGTACCAACATGTACCAAGACATCTGTCTGCTCCCCCACTCCCTCTCCAAAATGTTGTGGATGCTATCTGAGACATCCCTGACCCTGCCATCTGGGTGTCCCGTTCACGTCCACAGAATTTCCTGTCTGTTCCCCTCACTATTGAGTCGCCTTTCACAACCGCTTGCTTCTTCTCTCTCTTTCCCTTCTGCACGGTCTCCCAGGAGGTCATCCCCCACAGAAGTATCCAAAGCAGTGTATTTGTTTTTGAGGGGAATGGCCACAGGGGTGCTCGGCTCTAACTGCCTGTTTCCATTTCTCCTGACAGTCACCCAGCTACTCGCCTGTAAATTCAGGGTGACTACTTCCCTGTAGCTTTGATCAATTATGTCTTCAGTCTCCCGTACAAGCCGAAGGTCATCCAGTTGCTGCTCCAGATTCCTAACACGGTCTTCAAGGAGCTGCAGCCGGATGCACTTCACGCAGATGCAGTTCCCCGGGAGACTCTGGGTCTCCCAGTTCTCCAACATCCAGCATGAAGAGCACACCACAGCCATTTAATTGTTACAGTAAGAGTGGGGGGAGATAACCAAAAAGAAAACCTTAACAGATGCTTCACACAGAGCTGACGCCTCTTCCGAGCCGAAGCCTCCTTTGAGCCAAAGCCTGTTCCTTCTACTCACGCCACTGGCCTACTCCCGTACAATGGTTGTCCCGACAATGGCCGCTCTGCTTATTTCCTCTGTACTTTTATTTATTTCGCAGAGCTCTGTTGACGCCACTGATAGGTCACATACAATGAACAAATGCTCTCAAAGCTCCCTTTTTAAATAACCGCTGCTGACCTGTGAGATATCCCTCTTGGTAAAGCTCTGTTGACACTGCTGATAGGCCACGTACAATCTACAGCAGATACAACCTCGCTGGCTCTCCACTCGGCAGTGGATCACCTGGACAGAAGCCAAACTTATGCCAGGCTGCTGTTTATTGATTGAAGTATTCAACACCATCATCCTCAGTACTAATCAGCAAACCACAAAACCTGGGCTTCTGTAACTGGATCCTTGACCTCCTCATCGAGAGACCACAGTCAGCGTGTATCAGAAATAACATCTCCTTCTCACCTCTAAGATATGCTCCTAACCCACTGATCTACTCACTGTACAGTCATGACTGTAGCCGGTTAACCAGCATGTCTTTGGAATGTGGGTCACATTTGAAATAAATCATTTTCAATAAGATGACACAAATACTGATATTGTGTTTACACCTTGGATATATCATCACACAATCAGTGGGATTAATATACAGGGCATTACTTTTTTTTAACCCAATCTGAAGTTTTACTGATTTTACTTTTTCACATTGTCAAAGCTAGCAGATTCTTCTTTTGTAATTCCAATCAGTTCAGCTACTTTAGAGCAGATACCTATTTTGAAAGGTACTTTGTCATGATTGAAGAGCTGAGAATACTTACGTGAGACCCTTGAGGTGAATTAGCAGAGATCACAATGAAAAGACGTATAATTACCGTTACCAAGTGAACAATTATCAAAACAGGCTAGGCAGGATGCAAAACTGTGGATTATAAGGAAGGATAATGTCACAGATTTTATACACATGATGTCAAAGTACCAGTATAAAGTCTTAAATTATGAAAGTTTAAAAACAGATGGAGCAGTGTTATATGTAACACACACAAAATGCTGGTGGAACGCAGCAGGCCAGGCAGCATCTATAGGGAGAAGCACTGTCGACGTCTCTTAGTATCTTTTCCTTCAGTTAGTCCTGACGAAGGGTCTCGGCCCGAAACGTCGACAGTGCTTCTCCCTATAGATGCTGCCTGGTCTGCTGCGTTCCACCAGCATTTTGTGTGTGTTGCTTGAATTTCCAGCATCTGCAGATTTCCGAGTGTTATATGTATGTTGCTCGAAATCATTTGTAGGAGAAAGATTCATTGTATTTATCACATGTATATTGAAACATACATTGAAATGTGCCATTCAACCTAAGGATGCGCTGGGGCAGCCTGTAAGTGTTGCCACACTTTCCGGCACCGACACAGCACGCTTACAATGCTTGGCAGAACAACGCAGAACACAACAGATGACTAAACAATGAAGCAAAACAAGCCCCTTCCTTCCTCTCACCTACCCACACACACGGACAGCCCTCCGACCCCAGGGTGCTCCACAACACTGACTGTTCTGGGGAATTCCACCCAGCGTTATTCTACCCATAGCAAGTGTTTGCATGTGGTTTCATTTATTTCATTAGAGTTGCTTTGTTTTTATATCACTTAAATTGATTGTTTTATTAATTTCTTGCTGTTGGATGTGTCACGGGAAAATTTTATTTTCATTTTTGTACTAGTTTGTACTGTCTTTTTTAGATTTGCATTAATTGCTTTATAATATCTGCTCATGTGAAAGGCCATTTGAGAGGTCATTAGAACATAAGAAATAAGAGCAGGAGTAGGCCATCTGGCCCGTCGAGCCTGTTCTGCAATTCAATAAGATCACGGCTGATCTGGCCATGGACTCCTCTCCACCCACCTGCTTTTTCCTCATAACCCTAATTCCCCGACTGTGCAAAAATCTATCCAACCTTTTCTTAAATATACTTACTGAGGTAGTGTCCATTGCTTCATTGGGCAGAGAATTCCATAGATTCACCACCCTCTGGAAAAAGCAGTTCCTCCTCATCTCCATCCTAAATCTACTCCCCCAAATCTTGAGCTTCGTCCCCTAGTTCTAGTCTCATCTACCAGTGGAAACAACTTTCCTGCCTCTATCTTATCTTCCATAATTTTAAATGTTTCTGTAAGACCTCCTCTCATTCTTCTGAATTCCAGCGAGTACACCCAGGCAACTCAATCTCTCCTATAGTCTAACCCCCTCATCTCTGGAATCAACCTGGTGAACTTCCTCTGAACCCCCTCCAAAGCCAGTACATAATATCCTTCCTCAAGTAAGGAGACCAGAACTGCATGCAGTACTCCAGGTGCGGCCTCACCAGAATCTTGTACAGTTGCAGCTTAACCTTCCTGCTCTTAAGTTCAATCCCTCTAGCAATGAAGGCCAACATTCCATTTGCCTTCTTGATAGCCTGCTGCACCTACAAACCAACCTTTTGTGATTCATGCACGAGCACTCCCAGGTCCCTCTGCACAGCAGCATGCTGCAATTTTTACCAGTCAAATAACAATCTGGAGACAGGGCTTCGGGAGTGTACCAACTGAGGGTCAAATCTCCATTCGAGGGCTATTCTACTTTCCAGGGCAGATGTATCAAGGAGAATGAAGAACCACAGAGTCACAAAAACCAATGCTGCAGCAAGAATAGCACAGGCAAGAGTGGAGCAAGAGAGAAGACCCAGATCAAACACAACCTGACCTCCCTACCCCAACACCCTGAATGACAAATAGTATCACTGAATCATAAAACGCAGCAAGAGGCAATTTGGTCCCTTTTGTCTGTGCTGTTGATGCAGAAGAGTTGAGTGGTTTAAGACCATAAAACCATAAGATATTCTTAATTGCCACTTAGAACCTAACCCTCTGATTGCTCTCTTTGGCACCTTGGGTGAAGTAGACATGAATTTGAGTCCGACTAAACGTCGAACATTATCTTTTGCTTCTCTTTTGGCTAGACGGTTAGTTCTTCTTAGGTGGAGAGATGTTGCCCCACCCACTCATGCTCAATGGCGCAGAGACATGATGTCCTGCTTAGATCTTGAAAAGATTCATTATTCACTTCTTAATTCAGACATAAAGTTTCATAAGGTGTGGGGACCTTTTCTTGAATATTTTCATAATTTCTCTTTAAATGAAATGTTTATCCTTTCTTTGTACTACAATCCCTTACTTTCAGCTTTTTTCCCTGGTTAAGTTTTACGTTTTTTTTTGTTGTGAATTACATTATAGTTTAAGTAGTAGGCATTATACTTTTTTTTATATTTACAGGTCTGTGGTGATGAAAGCTCTGATTAACTTCTCTTTACATTGTAATGGTTGGCTTGGAGTTTTGTAGTGGGAGGGTGGGGAGGACACTAACTTCATATGATTTTATTTTGGGTGCTTTTTCTGTATTATTATAAATTGTATATTAGACACGTTTGTTTAGCACTGTATAAATCTCCATTTTGTTGGTGTTTTTTTCTGTTGTAGTGTAGAAACTTATTAAAAAATTAATTTTAAAAAACCATACGATATAGGAGCAGAATTAGGTCATTTGGCCCATCGAGTTTTCTCTGCCGTGACAACCATGGCTGGTTTACTACCGTACTCCAGCTTTCCCCCCATAATCTTGGAAATGGGTTCATTTCAAACACATGTCGGGTGGCAGTGAGCAATCAAATAGGTGTTCTGGTGGAACAAAGTTCAACTCTGGGAGAATATTCAAAAGAATTTGAGCAGCTTCAATTGTCGGTACGGAAAAATCAGATTTTCTTGTCACCGATACCCAGCATTGCTCACCAGTAACACAAAAATAATTCATCAGCTGCAAAGAAACCAGTACATTAGCAAAGAAGAGAAACATTCCAGACCTTTTTGCTTCTTTTTCAGGATGTGAGGAACACTTGCATGACCAGAATTTAATGTCTATCCCAAATCGCCCCCTGAACTGAACAGGGTTATTCTATGGGATGTTTAAGGATCCTGCATTATAACCATATGACCATATAACAATTACAGCATGGAAACAGGCCATCTTGGCCCTTCTAGTCCATGCCGAACGCTTACTCTCACCTAGTCCCACCGGCCCGCACTCAGCCCATAACCCTCCATTCCTTTTCTGTCCATATACCTATCCAATTTTACTTTAAATGACAATACCGAACCGGCCTTTACCGCTTCTACTGGAAGCTCATTCCACACAGCTACCACTCACTGAGTTAAGAAATTCCCCCTCGTGTTACCCCTAAACTTTTGCCCCCTAACTCTCAACTCACGTCCTCTTGTTTGAATCTCCCCTACTCTCAATGAAAAAAGCCTATCCATGTCAATTCTATCTACCCCCTCATAATTTTAAATACCTCTATCAAGTCCCTGTTCAACCTTCTACACTCCAAAGAATAAAGACCTAACTTGTTTAACCTTTCCCTGTAACTTAGGTGCTGAAACCCAGGTAACATTCTAACATTGCTGGACATGTGAGCACATAAAGGCCAGACCACATGAGGATTACAACCTAAAGAGTATTAGTGAACAAAGTCAAGTTTGTATGACAATCTTAAAACTTAATAGTTGCCATGACTGATGACAGCACATTAGTTAACATTTACTTAATTATTTGAACTTTAGTCCCTGATATTGTGAGGCTGAGATTTGAATTCCCATTTCTGATTAAGGCTCCTGCTTTGTCAAGCATAACTTAATCAATTTACCTTTGCCTCTTATTATCAAATCAAATGCTGACTTTCTTTGCCATTTGTTTTATTGTGAACATTTGGTTGTCTTTCTGTGATGATTCATCTGTACAATGGAAAAACATGTAGGACTACAAAAGCAAGGAAACTCAGTTTAGTGATGTAAAGGACATAACAGCAACTTTGATATGGAAGGAGCCTCTGATCATTATTTGCCCACATGTTATTGCCAAGCAACAGGATATTCCAATGTGTCATTTGGCACTCAGCAGCTCTTTTTCCCTGCAGTTATAATTTGAGTTACGAATTGTAGAATAATTATGTAGCTTGCTAATGCTGCTGACTCTAAATTGATATCTTAAGGGAATTTATTTGATCACATTGGGTAGTCATAAGAATATTACAGAAGACAATAGTGTTATTTCAGCAGCAGTTAGAACCAAAACTATTGATTTTAGGTAATAATTATTTCAAGAGACGGAATCAATGCTAGGATTAACGAATGGAATCTTTTGTCAATAAATAATATAATGCAGAATTCAGATTTTCTCCTGATATTTCACATCAGAGGTTAAGCCTCTATAATTGTCCCAAATCCACATTTATAAAGTCACAACTAAAGTCTGGAGTATTTCTGCATTTCAACCCGGTATGTCATTGCTCTGAATTAGAATGGTAACATTAAGAATTGCAGAGTTGAAAGAGCTAGTGGATTGCGTGTTTTTTACTGAAAGGCACAGTTCAAAAACTTTCAGTAAGCAAGTAATCTTAACTTCTTATCAAAGTACAGAAATTTGCACCCAGCTATTCAACACTGGAGAATATTTTGGTACAAGATCATGGTCAGAGTACAAAGAAAAGAAGACAAGATGCCACTCTCAGATACAGTAATTGAAAAGTTCTTTATAGACAGCGAATCCCTTTGAGAAAGAAATGTACAAGTTTGGGCACAGCTAACATAAAATATCCTCTGACATAAATATAGATGATATATTCAATTTTATTGTCTCAGTAGGTGGCTTAGTGAATGGTGAATTAGAATAACATAGTTATGTTTATGTCTCTGTCCCCATTGCATATTTCAAATAGCAATATGCTTGTCTGAAATCGTTATTTGCCATGCTTGTTTGTACAAACATGTCTTACTGAAGTAGCTGACATCAGTGAAATAGGAAACAGAACATTTTTGCATTGTGATAGCATCAATAGATCTAAATTTAGCCACACTGCTCCATAATGGGATGACATGTTCCAGCTGTACAAGACATTGGAGAGACTACACTTGGAATATTCTATATGGTTCTGGTTGCCTAGCTAACAAAAGGATGCCATTAAACTGGAAAGGTTGCAGAAAAGATTCACAGAGTTGTTATTAAGACTGAGTGTCTTTGGTTAGAAGGAGAGACCAGATAGGCTGAGTTTACTTTCCTGGAGGGTAACAGGATAAGGAATATCTTTGTAGAGGTGCATAAAAACATGAGGAGCCTAGGTAAGGTGAACTGTTACAGTCATTTTACCTCAGGTGGGCAAATCTAGGTGAGAAGGGTAAGATTTAAAGGTGACCTGAGGGACAAGTTTTTCACAAAGAGAATGCTGTGTTTATGGAATGAATTTCCAGCGGAAGTGGTAGAGGCTGATACAATTTCAGCATTTAAAAAATATTTAGACAGGTACTGTATATGAAGAGGAAGAGTTAGTGGATATGGGTCAAATCCAGGGAAGTAGGACTACCTCAAGTTAATAACTTATTGGGCATAGATGAACTGGACTGAAGAGCCTGTTTCCATGTTGTGTAGTTCATTTTACAGGTAGAACTATTGCTTCACTTATCCAGTAATTGGGTTCCATTCTGTCCTCTGGTGCTAAATATATAAACTCTCCATGTCTCCATGTAACTGCATAGTTGTCTACTTGGTGCTTTGCTTTTCTCCCACATCCCAAAGACATGCTAACTGGTAGTTAATCGGCTAATGTACATTATCCCTAGTCTAGGATGTTAGTAGAAGAAATGGAGGAAGGGATGGGCGTTTGTAAGGACAGTGGGATAGATGAGATTGAGCAGCCTACTACCTTGTGAGGAAATATGAAACGCTATTGTTATGATGTGATTATTTTCATTCCATACACTAATCACCATGAATAAAGAAACAGTGGCAAGCCATGTTGGGGACCAGGACTAAGTTACTAAGGTAGGTGGCATTGTGGATAATGAAGTAGGTTTTCAAAGCTTGCAGAGAGGTTTAGGCCAGTTAGAAGAGTGGGCTGAACGATGGCAGATGGAGTTTAATGCTGATGAGTGTGAGGTGCTACATTTTGGTAGGAATAATCCAAATAGGACATACATGGTAAATGGTAGGGCATTGAAGAATGCAGTAGATCAGAGTGATCTAGGAATAATGGTGCATAGTTCCCTGAAGGTGGAATCTCATGTGGATAGGGTGGTGAAGAAAGCTTTTGGTATGCTGGTCTTTATAAATCAGAGCATTGAGTATAGGAGTTGGGATGTAAAGTTAAAATTGTACAAGGCATTGGTAAGGCCAAATTTGGAGTATTGTGTACAGTTCTGGTTACCAAATTATAGGAAAGATGTCAACAAAATAGAGAGAGTACAGAGAAGATTTACTAGAATGTTACCAGGGTTTCAGTACCTAAGTTACAGGGAAAGGTTGAACAAGTTAGGTCTTTATTCTCTGGAGCATAGAAGGTTGAGGGGGTACTTGATAGAGGTATTTAAAATTATGAGGGAGATAGATAGAGTTGACATGGATAGGCTTTTTCCATTGAGAGTAGGGGAGATTCAAACTAGAGGACATGAGTTGAGAATTAGGGGGCAAAAGTTTAAGGGTAACACGAGGGGGAATTTCTTTACTCAGAGAGTGGTAGCTGTGTGGAACGAGCTTCCAGTAGAAGTGGTAGAGGCAGGTTCGGTATTGTCATTTAAAGTAAAATTGGATAGGTATATGGACAGGAAAGGAATGGAGTGTTATGGGCTGAGTGCGGGCCAGTGGGACTAGGTGAGAGTAAGTGTTTGGCACGGACTAGAAGGGCTGAAATGGCCTGTTTCCGTGCTGTAATTGTTATATGGTTATATGAGAATCCATGTTGGTGACCATACCATTAATTATTTTCAAAACAACATTTAAACTCAATCAATATTTTTAAGGGAGCATAACACAATCTACCACTGCTCCCAACAAAGCTTAATTATGTGGAGTTCACTCTGTCAATAACAAGTGTTGACCAAATATGGATGGGTAACTGTCAAGAGAGTGATACCATTGAAGGTGATGATTGCTGATCCATCCATTTAACCCACCCTTTCCTTTATCCTTACATCACTTGATTCCAACATCTATTAATCCTAGTCTTCAACATATTAAATTGTTTTTATCCCTCTGAGATGTGGAAGTCCAGAGATTTACAAATCCCTGAAAGATGAAATATCTTTTAACTTCCTTCCTAAGTTCTCTCCTTCAGCACCCCCTAGAAGACTTCAGCTAAAGAAAATAGGCTTTCAGTTTCTATCTGAATCACCACTTATTCTAAGCATCAATATAGGCATCCGTTAGTCTCATGAGACCATGGATTTGCACCTTGGAAGGTTTCCAGGGCGCAGGCCTGGGCAGGGTTGTATGGAAGACCGGCAGATGCCCAAGCTGCAAGCCTTCCCCTCTCCACACCACCGATGTTGTCCAAGTGAAGGGCACTAGGACCCATGCAGCTTGGCACCAGTGTTGTTAAGTGCCTTGCTCAAGGACACAACATACTGCCTCAGCTGAGGCTCGAACCAGTGACCTTCGGATCACTAGACCGATGCCTTATCCACTAGGTCACGCGCCAACACAAGCATCAATAGATACAGACCCATCCTACTCAATCTCTCCTTAAAAAAAAGAACTCTCATTCTTAGAAAAAGGTTACTCTATCTCTCTGTTCTGCCACTCTGATCGGCATACCTGTCCCTAAGTTTGAAAAACAAAACCAAATATTGTATTGAAGAAACAACAGAGCTCGTAGGTACTTAAGCGATGCGCACAATATTTTGAAGGAATTCAACAGGATTAGCAACATGAATGGACAGTTGATGATTCAGGCTGAGACCCTTCATCAAATCTGGATAAAATGATAGGGGGAGGGGTAGTAATATGAGCTGGTGGGTGATAGGTGAGTCTAGGTTGGGGGGAGTAGTGTAAAAGGGAATGATGTGAGAAGGTGGGAGGTGATAGGTGAGTCTAGGTGGGTGGGGGAGTAGTGTAAAAGGGAATGATGTGAGGTGGGAGGTGATGGGTGAGAGAGGCGAAGGGTTATAGTAGAAGAGAGTAGACCAGGGAATAAAGGGAATAAGGCTGGAAACCAGAGGAAGGAAGAGGTAGGTAATGAAGGCAGGGGAGGGAAAGAGAAAGGGGTCCAGAGCAATGAGGGAAAACAAAAAGTAGATTGGAGACAGAGGAGTGTGATTTCCAGAAGTTAGAGGAATTAATGTTCATGCTGTCATGGTGAAGACTACCAAGATGGAAAATGAGGTACTGTTCTTCAAATCTGTATCTGGCCTCAATGTGCCAATGGAGGAGGCTGAGGACAAACAGGTCAGCACAGAAAAGGGATATGGAATTAAAATGGCTGGCCACCTAGCTGTTACAGTGAATGGAACAAAGGTGCTCCACAAATTGATCCCCTAATCTGTGTAGAGACTATGTAATATTCTGGGAACATAGTATTCCAGAGGGAAACTGATGATGTTATCTGATGAAGCACTGTAATCACATGGCAAGACTCTTTTACTCTTATTCTCCACCCCTCCTTGCAATAAAACCCAACATATTTTTTGCCTTCCTAAACTCTTGATATACTCTTTATAAGATTTTGCCTTTCATATGCCAGCTGTCTGGGTCTCTGTGTACAAATAAAGAATATGGTGGATTCCAGTTAATTGGGCCAATGGTTAATTGGGTTAGGCATTTATCTGGGACAACTCTTAA
The DNA here is from genome assembly GCF_048418815.1 of Hemitrygon akajei. Lineage (NCBI taxonomy): Eukaryota > Metazoa > Chordata > Chondrichthyes > Myliobatiformes > Dasyatidae > Hemitrygon > Hemitrygon akajei. Next base: position 132,271,834 of record NC_133126.1, read on the forward strand.
AGAACTATAACTAAATCAAGAAAGTAGCCAGGATTCCCTTCATTTATTTGGGACACTATGCTGCCTAGTTGGGGCAGAAAACTGTTGCTGAACAGTTCCTAACTTGCTTCAGTTGCTTGTACTTGCGTGGCCATTAGTTACTACACCGTACTTACAGTGATCGGTTTTTAAAAATCACCAGTTACGTTTGCCTTCAAAAAACAGTGATTTTTGTCACTGATAGTTGGTGAGAAGAAAGCAGTAAGGCAATTCGGAACAGTTTTGCTCACTGCAGTTTCAAGCATTCAGGCTTGTAGCTGGCAGAAATGGCCAGGAATGAAAATGAAACAATTTCACTTTTTCAACAAGTTAGGAATTATGAAGGTGTTGACAATCATCTTGAATATTACAATGAAAATGAAGATTTGGAGGATGCAGTGGTGCAATCATCTAAAGCAATGTATGAAGGCAGTCCGTTATCTGTGCTAGGTGTCCACGCTGATTTTATTCATTTACAGTCAATCAAAAGAATGCAGCAGATGAATACCTCTGTCGATACCTATTAGGACCTATTACACAGATTTATGGCATTGTGAAGGTATTGGTAGTGTTCTAATTTGTTGTGTATTTTATTTAAATACATAAAATGTTACTCAGCTAAATGAAAGCTTGTATTTTTATACCTTTCAACTATTTCTATGGAACTTTGACTAATTGGGCAGCTGCTTAATTGGGCCAAAATGTACTGGTCCTGATGTGTCGCAATTAACTGGAATTCATTGTATATAGTTTTTTTTGTTTTTTTTTTCTCCTTCCAACAAATTTCTGCATAGCTTCCTCTATGTAGCATCCTTAGTCCGATTATTTTGCCTACCTTGATCACTGTACAAACTGTTTGCATCCTTCTCTAAGCTCCCTTTTACATCCAGAAAACATGGATACACTGCACTTTCCACTGCATCATAAAAATAAAAGTTATAAAATGAACCAATCCTCGAGGCACAATCATAACAAAAAGGCAACAAGAAGTTTATCATCTGCATAATGCTCACAAACTAATTACTTACTTATGCTAACATGTCACCTCTAAGCACATAAGCTCTCATTCTGTGTAATAAACATTTGCTTGCCAACTGCTGAAATACATTTGAAAATCCATCTAAACTACTTCCTCTGTTTCTTTTGATCTTTTCTGCTTCATTTATAGAAAAATTCTAATAGATTAATCAAACTTGATTACCCTTTCATTAAACCAAGTTTTTTCCTCCCCAATTATATTATGATTCCTTAAATATTCTGTTACCATTTCCATAATAATGAATGCCAGCACCTTTCCCAATAACTGATGTCAAGTGAACTTGTCTGGTTTCCTGCACTGGTGCTGCCCCTCGACTCATGTAGATCTCAACAAGTTTATTGCTTTTGTCACAGATTTCCACACTGCCCTTGCCTTTATGAGGTCAATTTCTGACTCTTCCTTTTCTGGATTTTTGTCTCTGTCTCAGGACTAACATCTGTTACAAACTTAACAACTACCTCACCTATCTCAATCATTCTTCATCCCATATAACTTCCATATAGCATCCAGTAAGATGGTGACACCCTCAGATGCAGCAGCCACTCTGGTTCCAATCTTGTTTGGCCTGTAAGTCTTTGCAAGTCACTGCTGGATACTAAGAGCATCAAGTACAGCAGGACTACCACGTTAGCGAGTAGCTCATTAGCGATGGAGCAAGACTTATTGCGTATTGTTGTTGTGTTGTCACCTGGATGTTAATTATTTACTTATTTATTGAGATACAGCGCGGAATAGGCCCTCCCAGCCAGCAATCCCCTGATTTAATGCAAGCTTAATCATGGGATAATATACGACCAATTAACCTACCAATTGGTATGTCTTTGGACCATGAAAAGAAACTGGAGCACCTGGAGGAAACCCATGTGGTCATAGGGAGAACATACACTGTAGACTCCTTACAGGCAGTGGTGGGAATTGAGCCTGGGTTGCTGGTAATGTAAAGTGTTGTGCTAACCACTACACTGCCATGGCACCCGCCCCTTTTTGCATACCACTGTGCCGTGACAGTGCACGGTGTGAGGGATTGCCCTGGACATTTTTACTGGGATTGCAAGACCCTGTTGGACTTTGGTAATGTAGTGCACATAGTGTAATATAGTGTACTGCAAGTCCAGTTCACCGGTTCATTGGCAAGGCAGACAGCGGGGGAGTTGCATTTCCTCGGATGTGGCCAAGTCAAGGCCAATGCCACAGGGTCATCTGTTGCAGCTGTCCAGGAGAGGAGATGCCGAAGCAACGTGAGAGAGCCTCTGTGATGTGTGATGGAACCCATAGGTGGGTAGGGGGCTGGCTCCCCCTATCGGTGCTGCCCTCCGGTGTTCGCTCAGTGGAAGAACAAGCTGGACTAGGACTAGCCATGCCACTCAAGGACTTGGGCTACATTTTTTTTCTTTTTGTGGCAATGTTTCTCTAAAATCGTAACCATACGTGCTCTTTGTGCTCTGCGCTTTCTGCTATTGGTTATGTGCGTTTCATCTTGACCTGAAGAAATGCTGTTTCATTTGGCTATATTCATGAATGGTTGAATGATAATTAAACTTACATTGAACTTGAGTTTGAGATAATGATGCATTCCCATTGTCCCAATTTCTCAATACGTGTATGAAAAGGTCCAACCGAACTAAGGCATTGCCAAAAGAAACACAATGAAATTCAGTCACATGACCTTGCTTCTGTGCAGTCCATGAAAACTGACTTTACCTGAAGTAAAACATGATTGCAACCAGTTCCACTCTGCCCTGCCTATTGAGTATTTTTCTTAGCTTGTTTTTATTCAATGCGGTCCTGAGAAATGTGACCATGTATAGCTGAACTATCCAGATGCAGTTCTTGTTGGCATCTGAGTAGAATCTATGTAGAATTCATCCACCAAACCAATGGTACCTTAGGGAAACACACTTTAGTGATGCATTCATATTGAGCTGGGACTGGAGAGGCAATAAATTGAATAGGAATTAGTTTATTATTATCAGGTGTACTGAAAACAGTGAAAACTTTTTGTTTGTATTAGCATCCAGACAAATCCTTTCATACCCAAGTATTTATTCTGTACATAAAGTCGTTAGAAGAAAAAAACAACAAAATGCAGAATGTATGTTACAGTTACATCTAAAGGGCAGTGAAAGGAGACAAATAAAGCACATGGGCCAGGACGAAGTTGATTGAGAGACCAGGAGGTTATCTTTCAGCTATAACAGGTCTTTTCAAGAGTCTGATAACGGCATGACAGAAGCTGTCCTTGACCCTGGCGATGCCTATTCCAAAGCTCTTGTACCTTCTGCTCGCCGGAAGAACGAACAGAATGGGATTTTGTTGCCTGCTTTGCCGAAGCTGAATGAAATGTCCTTTGAGGCACGAATCCATGGAGCGGAGTCTAGTCTGCGTGATGGACGGAGTGGTATTCACAACTTTGCGATTGTTTGCGGTCCTGCGCAGAGCAGTTGCCATGCCAAGCACTGTTGCATCCCGATGGAATGCCTAAGAGCTGGACTTTAAGGAATTTTGTGTTGGTTTCTACTGGAGTGTAATGAGATATATGTCCGTTCGCATTGACGTTAGCGCTCCGCGCGGTTCCCGAACTTTTGCAGCTGGGTGGAGGTTCGGATGTGGAAGCCGTTCGCGCTCCCGGGCATGGGAAAGATGTTGTCCGGAAAGGCGTGAGTGTGGCAGAATTGCATAAGCAGCATCAGGCGTCGTTTTTATATACCCGGCACCGACTGCAATGTAAGTTGCTGGAAATCTGGCTCCCTTCTCTTGGGAGTCACCTGTGGCTTCCCTAATGAAACAACAACAGACTCCTGTGCGCATGCACTGCTGTTTGGACCTCTCCACTTTCTCCAGCAGCTGGTTGGCTTCTGGGTGTGGATAAGGAGAGAGGTCGGAGCTCTGGAACTACGGGTCTGCGGCATCATCCCGAGCGCCTTCGGCTCAGGTAACCTACAAACCGGCGGCGGGTCGCTCTTTCTCTCCGGGGGTCCGCTGCTCTCCGTGTCACCAGAACTTCCGCAGACAGAGCCGGTACCCGGTCAGCCGCCGGGCTCCGTCGGCCGTGTTAGCCGGCTGCTTCCAGCCTGGCAGACCAGGGAAGGGATAAGCAAAAGATGTTCCTACCCACTGTGATGGAGTCCGAACGCTGATGGGGTGCCCAGAGAACAGGGGTCCATTCTCGCTCTCGGGGGTACCGTGAGCATTTGTCTTCTGGCTGTGGGTAGCAGCGGCACTTGCTCCGGCGTGGGTTTGCTGTATTCGATTTAACGTACGGGATATGATACTTACAGTTTCTTAATGCCTTTTTAAATAACTGTTCCATCCAGCTGGTTACTTCGCTTAGCCGGGTTCCCATTCATCGTTCCTATCTCCAATAGCGTCTGATCAATACAGATCAGATTTGCGTTAGATTGCTCGATGACGGGAAAGGAGGGCCGAGTTATTTGCATTTCCATGTCCAAGCGGGTAACGCTGGCGTCGGGTCCGTGCGGGATTAGTGCTGGGCTCGGGTACGGTGCGCGTTCCCAGCTTCACTGTTCGCGTTGCCGGTCGTAGGCAGTTGTAAAATGTAGAGTGATTACTACGTTTAACTGAAACCTGCTCGCAGAGGTGCGGCGATTCTCTTCGCTTTTACGTGTTTCTGTTCATTTGGACTGCAGAAGGAGATATTAATGTCAGCGTGATGCACATTTGCAACCGGAGGACAGTGTCAGATTCCGCCTCGAGATTCTGGGATATTCCTGCACTTATTTAAAGGTGACTTTCCACATATTTAAAGTTATTATTTTATGCACATACATGTAATTGAGTTTAACTGAAAACAATTGTCATTAACTATTTGCTTTTATTTTTAAGACAGATTAACGGTTCTAACTGGGTGCTGACTTTTTTTTTGGTAGATTTAACAATACCTGCCTGTTCCTCACCTATTGCCGAGTTCTGATTTTCTAAATGACACGCTATTTACCAGTGATTGCTAACACCTACCCACACATGCAGAGCCGGACTAAAATAATTGGTAGCACTCCGAACGGGATTTGCTAAAACGTTCTTGTTATAATAAGCATTTTCCGCCTAACTAGTTTTAAATTTGGTCAACACGATTGCAGGATATTCTTTCGTAAGCATATTAACCGGGGCTATGCCATTAAACCGTTCTGCCGCCCCATGGTGGTGAAGCTGAGGGAATGCAGTGTAACGTAAATAGCCTCTGGTGCGGTTGTGTCCATAGCAGAGAGCGGGGCGGAGGGGAAGGTCCTGGGGTTCATTCTGGTGTGAACTTTGTTAAAGCCCAGCCTTAAATTCCTTACCAGCACCTGGTTGTGAGGGAATACAAACAAAAACTCTGGATGCTGGAAATCTGGGGGGGGGGGGGAAGCAACAGACGTGCGAGATGCACCGGGCACGTCAGGGATTCTCTGGGAAAACAACTCTGTTGACTGGTTGACTTGTTAGCTCTGATGAAATGTCTTTGCCACTGACCCTGCTCGGCCTTTCACTGCCTGCGTATTCCCGCCCTTTGCTTTAGACCTACTGCAATGTTTCAATGGATGTCCTTTTACTAAACCGCTAGAAGCCTCTGAGAACGTTTCTCCAAGTTAATACATTTTAAATGTCGGACCTAAAGCGCCCGAGATACGCAGCTCTTCTCTTCACATGAACCACCTTGGAGCATGGAGGTTCTTGTTCCGTGAATCTTAAGTCACCGCAACCATTCGATGTCAGTTTAAACATTCAATTTCACCATAACTGTGCTAATTTAAGACATTCGAGAATTTGAATCTATGTTAAAAGAATGCACATGGGTGCTAGCATTGAATACGTTGCATCCGAAAATGAACGAAGGAATTCGGCAAGCAGCTCCCCCTCCAAGTCACTGGACGATCTTAAGGTAATGATGCATCGAACAGTGGAGATTTAAGAGATCGGAGCACGCCGATCAATAGTCCACAAAATATCCAGTCGATTCTTCCATACAGATTCTTCTACTGGACGCACCGGTCACATTTGTCGCTGCGGGAAAAGTTGCATTTGTGCTGCATTTAACGCCATGAATCATCCCCTTCCTTGTCGATTTCAAGTCTGTAGTCCGAAATGTGCAGGTCGGCAACGTGCAAAAGGACACGAAATCTCAGTGTGTGTGTGTGTGTGTGTGTGTGTGTGTGTGTGTGTGTGTGTGTGTGTGTGTGTGTGTGTGTGTGTGTGTGTGTGTGTGTGTGTGTGTGTGTGTGTGTGTGTGTGTGTGTGTGTGGGGGGGGGGGGGGGGGGGGGACACGACAAAAGACACATAAAGTACAGATCATTCAGATTGGCAGATTAGTTGGCCGACGATATTTCTGGCAAAACCGGAGACAAACAAATCTCTTTGCATTCGTCTCGCCAGATTCCCTAACACCTGCACCGTTGCAAATTACTGCTCGGAAACATTACATTTATAAATAGTTTTATTAATTTTACTTCCTTAAGCGTATAACAAACACTTTATTATAGTTGGTATCGATTAGATTCATGGATTATATGAAACTTCTTGCAAATGAACCCCACAGTGCCTTAGGAATCGCCTTTCCCTCTCACTGGCATGGGCCCGTGCAGTAACATGAAAACGACCTTATTGCTCTCTGCCAAGAGCGAATCGTTAAAATCAAATCTATCCTGTTTGGTTCCATTCGACCAGTTAGGTGGGAGAAAATAATTTTTAAGACTACATTTTTTGGAGCAATTCGATTACTATGAGTCTCGCGCGGTATCTATGAAAAACAGTAAACAGTCGACGTTTCGGGCTGAGGCCTTTCACTAGGACCGGACGAAAAAAGATGGGAGGTCAGAGAAGGAAGATGGGGAAAGGGACGAAGGTTAGAAGGTGATAGGTGAAACCGGGAGGGGGGATGAAGTAAAGAGCTGGGAAGTTGGAGAAAGAGATAAAGGGCTGGAGATCCGGGGAATCTGATAGGTGAGGACAGGTAACCATGTAAGAAAGGGAAGGGGAAATATGAGACCAATTTAAGTGCGGCCTCTTTGCAGCAGCAGAGGAGGTCACATGTTTGCTGCCTTGAGGCCACATTCAGGTTGGAGGAGCAACACCTTATATTCCATCTGGGTAGCCTCAAACTTCCATAATTGCCGCCATACCTCCTTCACTATTCCCCATTCCCATCTCCCTCTCTCACCTTACCTGCCCATCACCTCCCTTTCCTTTTCTTCCATCGCCTTCTGTCCTCTCCTAACAGACACCCATCTGCAACCCTTTCTCTCTTTCACCGATAGGCTTCCAAGTTCTTTCCTTCACCCCCTCCCAGTTTCACCTCTCACGTTACTTCCTCCTCCCCTGTCCCCACCTTCTGACGCGGACTATTTTTTCCGTTCCAGTTGAAAGGTCTCGGCCCGAAACGCCGACTGTTTACTCTTTTCCACAAATGCTGCCTGGCCTGCTGAATTCCTCCAGCATTTTGTGTGTTTTGCTTTGATTTCCAGCATCTGCGGATTTTCTCTAGTTTATGACTCTCCAAAGACCGTTAACTTGTTGACTTCGTCTCTAAACAATGGTCAGATAATGAAAAACAAAAAAAAACTTTAGCGTTATTTATATACACCGCAATAAAATATTAAGCAATAGGTTCATTTTCATTTACTAAGGAACTGATTTTTTCAGTGTGCGAGACCTTCCATAAATACTGAGCAACTCCTTAAACTCCCCTCCCCCATAATGTTTAAGTTTGATATTCATATATTCACGCTTCGGGCAGATGGGTCTCATCGGCCGTGGTCGGCAGCTCATCTCGGAGAAGGGAAAGTGATTTCAAACCTCGGCAGCCTTGCGGCTATACCCACTCACGGGGCAGGATCCGGGAGAAACCCGGCTCCGGAGTCCCTACGTTGAATGGCAGTTCCTGCGATGCAGTTGGTGCCGCTTTCTGCCGTTCATTAGCGGCGTGGGGGGAGGAGCTTGCTCTCCGTATCACACTGTCCTCGCTTGTGTATCACGTAGAGAGCTAGGACGTATCATCCATGGTCAACCCCCCACCAACAGACAGCCTAAAAACATTCATGTGTTGCTTGAGCTGGCTATCAGGTGAAATAACCCAAATTCTATTAAACAATTTACGTTTGTGTTTTTTTTTGTTTTCGAATGATTACGTTCTTTTATTGGACCACAGTAGGCGGGCAGGGTAAAAAAGCAAAGCTGTTAATGAATATTCTTTTAGAGCTCTGTGGGGTGGGTGGGGGGGGGGCGATTAGATATGATGTTCAGGGCATTTTACACACCAACAACCCACGCCATGATTCCAGTTTTTCATCCGAGTGTCGGCACATAAAATGAATCCTTATCTACAAGGACTTTAACCAATCGAATGAGCCGTGCACGTCGGCGCTATATCTTCTATTGCAAGCAGTATTTGGCTCTTTAACCAGGAACCTTAATAGGGCATTTTGGTTCTGAATCGGGATGAATACGGAAGGTGTATAAAGAGGAACAGCATCAATTTTGAAATTAAAAGTGAAGTGAAATTAATGAAGCTTTCAGTGGTTAGGTTCTGGAAATCTCGCCCCTCCCCACCCACACAGCCCTACCCCAAAGCCAATACAAAATACATCGTAGAACAGAGGTACATAATTTTGCGGGGAGAGCCAGCATAAGAAGTCAAATGCTTCTTTTTTAAATATTTTTGTTTCAAATGCTTTTCTGGGGGGCACTGAAATGGAACACTTATTTTAGCCATGCAGAACCAGGTACCTAAATGAAGATATAAATGTCAGAGTTTGTAAACAGTTTCTGTTCATACAAGTTGGTAATAGTTTCCTTACTTAAAATGCAAGTAATTGTGACTGGTGTTTAATTGTTGTTGACAGAATAATTTGCTTCAAACTGTTTTTGTTTTTCTTAACCATTACCGAACCAGCTATCAAAACATAATTGATTTAAAAACAAATTTTATTGAATCTTAATTTCTAAAATAATTTTTAAAAACTTGTGGATGCTTTCTGGAAATAATGTGAAGTACGTTATGGAAACCTTTCTCAGTATGCCCACTTCTATTTTTGATTTCACCAGACAAAAAATGCTCTACAATTATTATTATCTGAGATCAGTTGTCTGTTTTGATTTATGAGACTAGGCTGAGAAATGACATGCTTACTGATATAATAAATGTCCTAATGCTTTCCCATAATTTTGCAACCATTTTCAAATGAGGACTACTACAGAGACCAAGCATATTTCCTTTGTGGGAGTTTCTGCAAGGCAAGGCAAAATGCCATAAGTGAATAAATACCGTGTTGTATAATTGATCCCACGGCTTCTGGATCAGCTGAAAACGAGTCATCAAACGACAGCAGCACTGCTGAAGCTCTACTATGGCTTAGGAACTGCTCTTCAAATGAATACCCAAGCTTCCCCCAAACAGGACATAAAATCAGGGCTCAGATATCTTTTTGCAGTTGTAGACAAAACTCTTTCCAATTTGATTGAAAAGACTCGATTTGGATGGCAATGTCATAGACAAGTTGTTCCTTTCGCTGAAGGTGAACATTCAGAATATTGAGATGGACAGCAAACTATGGGAATTTCACAAAGCCTATCGGCATCATCCAGAAAGCTCAGGGACATTTCTTTTACAATAAAAAAAACCTTTGCTCTTCAGTATCAGTGCTACAAACTTCATCAAGACTTTGCATTTACAGAGCATTGTGCCTTTATGCAACAAACTAAATCACTCTCTACTCAACATTCGTTTTATTCAAACCATTTGAAATCGGCAGTTGTTTAGACCATGAGATTTTTTTTGAAGTTGCATGCTCAAAACCAAGCACATTGACGTACAGGAGACTGGGTGAGGTGCTCCTCACATCGTCACTTTTTTGGTTGAAATGTACAACATTCTATTCTCTCCTGCCAATGACAGTGTCCATTTACTAACCTGTTTTGGCTTATCGAAGCCAAGGACTTAATTTTATCCCAGAGGATGATTAAAAATACTGTTGTTTGCTCATTTGATAATGTAAGTCACATTAGTCCTTTGTAGGCCTCAAATTCATTTATCACACTGCACAAGCGTACTATCATTTGATATGCACCTCTGCAGCCAATAGTTTCATCTCATGCCCAGTGAAAAGCGCATAAACTTTTTTGTCACATATTCCTCACTTGACACATCACTGAACAATAAAAAGTGACTTGACTTGATAATTTAGACTGAATTTTTCAAGTTGAACACATTAAAAGAACACGACTTTATGTATATTGTTGACAAGCAGGTTTTAATAAAATCTCTGTCATGAATAGAGAATATGGCTTGGGAATTAATTTTGAAGCTCCTGAACACCATGGCAATTTCCACTTCTGCACTTTATGAAAGACATCTTGCAGAACAAAGAACTGTTGTGTAAGACAGGATTTTTTTTTGGATCAGTATAATTCTCTGTCCTTTGTTTTTAAAAAAATCTTCTCCTGCAGCTATGATTCTAAGCTATCAGTCAGCTGTCACTGTAATTCTTCTTCCCACTCCCCTTGTAACCTCTCTATCCTCGGCCATTAGCCATGTCTCAACACAGCTCAGTGAGTTTGATGATTAGCTCTTCCTTCACATAGATGTATTACTGCCTTCTGGCCTAAATTCCAAGTTCAAACAATGATTTGTTTTTTTTCTCTCTATACTGGCTAGAGGCCAATTACTTGTCCATTTTGAACTTTTTTTTACTTCCTATTTTTCCCCTTCTTCTTATTAAAGTTCTACAGGCATTTTTTGCTCCTTCCTCCCCTCAACTCTTCCACCGCATCTTTATCGCTAAGTTTTTAATGTCCGATGAAACAGTCATTCATCTGAAGCACATTTTTAACATTCTGAATGCCAATTATTTCTAGCATTTTCTATTTTCATTTCAAATTTCTAGTACCTTTGGTATTTAGTCTTTGGGGTAATGGTAAATGGATACACTTAAATACTATGCTTTTTAAAAATACCCTAAAATATTGTTGAATAAAGTATGGGTTACATCAATGCATGGAAAAGGATTATAAGTAAATTTAAAGACTTTACAAGTAGATTGCAAGGACATGTAAGTATATACACCAGTCGACGTGCCACTATCAAATAAGTATAAACAGTATTTGTTAAGGCATGACTATACCAATTATGCATAGAGTAAAAGTTTAACTTTTCTGTAAAATTTGATGCAGGACAGAGGTTCTGCTGCAGAAAAATGGCAGCTTCGCCCTCTAAGTCAACATGCCCCTCGAAAAAGCGAGTGAAGATCCACCCAAACACGGTGACTGTCAAATATACAGCACATTATCCGCAACCTGATGAAGATGATTACGAAGACTCCTATCAAGATATGGAAAATTATGTCGAAGACAACCCCCAAAAAAAACTTCTGAGTGACACCAAAAAACGAGGACGATCATTCTTTGGGACAATTAATGTTCATCGGAGTTTTTCAGATGAGCAGAAAGATAAAGGCATGGTACAGCAGACTGAAAATGCTGGAGAGAATGTAGCTTCAGCTCCAAGAATAACCTGGGTGGCTTTGTTTGGGGCTGCGCTGGCTCATGGTTGTGTTGCATTAATAACTAGACTTGCCGCTGATCGGTCCAAAGTGCCATCTCTGGAACTCCTGTTCATTCGTTCTGTACTCCAGGTATTTGCTGTTGTGGTTGTGTTCTATGGCAGTGAGCATCCTCTTGGACCCAAAGGATATAGGATGCGTCTGTTTCTTTATGGGGTGTGCAATGTCATTTCCATCACCTGTGCTTACACATCATTTTCAATTGTACCCCCAAGCAATGGGACCATCATGTGGAGGGCCACCACTACAGTCTTCAGTGCTATTCTGGCCTTTCTACTGGTGGACGAACGTTTGGACTACACTGATGTTGTAACAGTGGTCTGCAGCATATTTGGTCTTTGTCTAGTAATGATCCCCAATATCGTTGATGAAGATGATTCATTGATGGGCAGATGGAAGGAAGCCTTTGGCTATACCATGACAGTCATGGCGGGATTGACAACAGCTCTGGCCATGATTATTTACAGAGCTATCAAGGAGAAGGTTAGTATGTGGACTGCCCTTTTCACCTTTGGATGGACAGGTACAGTGTGGGGTGTATCTACAATGTTTATCTTGCAAGAGCCTATTATACCATTAGATGGGGAAACCTGGGGATATCTATTGGGGATCTGTATCTGTTCTACTGTGGCATTCCTAGGTGTATATTATGCATTGAATCAATTCCACCCGGCATTAGTTAGCACAGTTCAACACTTAGAAATTGTAGTGGCTATGATTCTTCAGCTGCTTGTTCTCCATATGTTTCCATCTGTGTATGATCTTATTGGTGGATCAATAATCATCTTCAGTGTCTTTGCATTGACTGGTTACAAGCTTTACTGGGTTAATTGGAATAAGAGGCAGGATTACTTGGAGATAATAAACTCCCCCATCAAATGAATGTTGTGAAATATTGGAAAATTAAATGTGAGCAAGCTACTTTATGAGTGTCAACTGTGCAAGTTCTTTGGTATTGTGGTGTCAGAAGATGGTGTTACGTCTCAGTGTTGTGTGGAATAAAATGTGCCGCAGATAATACCAAGTGTTTGTATTTATTAATGAAAATAACTTATTGTATATGCAGAGTTGAGAGGATAAATCTTTTATTATCTTAGACTAGGAAACTAATGCCATATATATTTCATAATAAAAGGATATGTTAACTCACTATTTGGAATCGTTGTATCTGTTTTAACTCAGAAGTACTGTAGGTATGATAAATTCTTTGTTCATGGGTTTGTTTAATACTGCAGCTCTAATTCTATTTTTTCATGTATAGAAAATGTAAAAAGAATCTGCAGATAGAATCAATGAAGAATTCTTAATCCCTGTCCTTAACATTATATCAGGTTGAATAAACACCGAGTAAGCTTCTTGCAAACTGGAGCATAATTTTGGAGCACCAATGCCTCTGGCTGCACCAAATTCCCACAGTGCACATATGACTCACTATTGACAGAAAGTACAAAATCTCAATTTCATTCTTTCTTCATTGAATATGGTGTCTTTTGAATGGACAATTGCCTCTTTCAGCAGCATTTTTTGAAACAATTAACTAAAATATTTCTTCAGAAAGCTATTTTTTCTCCCTTTCTATTCAATGTATGCAGGAGTTCTGGAAATATATGGTATCCCATGTTTGAACCATAAGAGTGGAAATCAACAGAACGTTCAATTATATGGGTGTCCTAGTCTTTTTGGAGCAAGGGTCACTTTGAACCAATCTGGAGCTATGTTATCTCATGCTGACACAAGATACTGAATCCAGTTGTGGCATCTTCCTTTACTGTCGTCTGAAATGAATTTGGTTCATGCAATGAGATCATATTGCTGTTTACTTAAAAATCACATTTCAAGTGGATAGCAACTTAAGAAACAACATCTAACAGATGTCGTTTGATAACATAGTTATTACTGAAGTAGATATTAAATGACCTTGGCTACTGATGCAAAAATATAAGTTTGAGTCCCACCAAGTTAACTAAATCCATAATAAATCTCTTTCCCATTAATGGTGTCCTTGAAACCTCTGGATTATTGTGAAGCCATCTGATTCACTAATGTACTTCAGTGAAGGAAATCTGTCATTCTTATCCAGTCTGTTCACCATTCTGGCTGATTGTTATCTGTCTCTTAGAATAGCCTACTAGCCCAACAACTACACAAGACATTAGGGATGACATTAAATATTGGCTTTGTTAGCAGCATCAATCATCTGTGAGTGAGTTCAATAACTCTTGTACTATTTTATTTCCCTAAAATGCTACATTCAACATAGCATACAAACTTCAATTATTCAATTAGAGAACAAAGCTGATGACTCTCCATGCTGGTACCAGATTAAGTTATGATGTATATATTCAAACCATATTTAGCCAGATGCACAATCAATCTGCTCTGCTGAAGGTCCAATATAAGCATAGTCCATCAAGTCAACATATTGGAAAATAACACATTTGGATTTTAGGCTATGTTAATTCATGAGGAAAAGATGAGATAATATTGATGATTAGAATATACTAAACGTCTCCCAAGCCTATTATTACACAACACTTGATGTCCTCCTCTTAATGTAGTCAGATCTACAGGTTAATCACCTGCTTTTCAAGGGTGTTTATTGCCTTTATTACCCTGAATATAACACAGAAGTGTTTTAATTTTTGTCAGAAGATAGCATGGCTACTAATATGGGACTGAGGGGGTGGCTGTGGGGGTAGAATTGAGGAAATATCTAATCATGCTCCCTCACTCATCATGAGTGTGGCACATGCCTCATGTTCCATCTGCACTATTCACACTCATGGTTCAAATAAACAGATTGTAGATGAAAATGCTATGCACAATTCTGTGAACACTTCAATCAAAAGCCTCCTGTTACTCATTATGCTTTCTGATTGTTTGATACAATTATCCATGTAATCCTCATAAATATGTAATAAGCGAAAGGGTGGACAAACAGATATCCATGTAAAGCATTTCATTCTGTTGATTATTTTACTGCTGCGGACCTCTTGATATGTTTTAAACGTTTTCACGCCTTTTTAATTTAATTTAATGTAAGGATGTTGATGAAGGATTTGTCTTCATTTGGTGATTACTCTGGAATTCTCATTTGCATTGAACAAATGTAAACTGAATGGGCGTGACATATGCTATTTGTGAGTTTATTAATGGTTATTGATTCTGTATCATGTACTTTCTTAACCTCAACCAACATTAGAGGTGATAAATTGAATGCAATGCTTTTCTCTTGAGAAGAAGAAAAAAAATTTGCTTATACCAATATCGCAAATTTCTAGAGGATGTTTTTGGTTAATGTCAGCAAAGTCCTGGACATCTATTGAACCTCTACATTTACTTCCACTCTCCTGCTTCAAGAGACAAAGGGAAGGTCTGGCAAGAAAATAACTTACAATGCTTGGCAGGGAAGATAAAATCACCTGACAAAGATCAAGAATGATGTATTGTCTTGTTTCAAAAGACTCCTTTACAATCATTACATTCAATAAGCTGAGGTTTAATGAACTGATATTCAAAGTATCCTGTGCAATGGTTTTACTTTACTCTGCAGCTTTGCATCAGTGTGTTATGTAACCTTTCCAATAAAAAAATTAAGATGGAGGTATAAATACCTCACATTTTCATCTTAGATCCGGCATGGATCATTGCACAGTTACTAATATTTCACATCTGATCTCTGCGCCAGAAAAAAACTCTAAGTAGCCAAGCCATGAAGGTGGGGGCAGTGGGCGGGGGTAGTGGTGCAGAATCCTGTGCTGGATTCCAATCAGTGGTGAAGCTGTTAATGGACGATAATAAAGGCACAGTCATTGAATTCAATTCCAAAAAATACCTGGGCCCTGCTTTTGAATGCAATTACCGTAGTTTCTATGGCAATGCAAATTTTAAACATAAATAAAAACAGGTTTTTTGCACAGTCAAATAGCCACCCAATATTCATTGGCAAGTTTAGCACATGAATAATCACCATCAAAGAGAGATGGCATTTAGAGTTAATATTCACAGCACAGAAATGGTAGTGGAGAAATTGGTATGGGAAAGTTGTTGGAAATTTAGATAAAAATAACAATGTTTAAGATGAGGCCTATTCCAAAATGTATGAAAATGGCAGCATTCCAGTTACGATTTTTATGGATGGAAGTAAATTAATAATTTATATAACTTTAAAATATTATTTAAATTAATGGCACATACCTTATATTACACTAGACTAGATAGTCCTTAATAATTTAAGGAGTCAGATTGCAGGCACTTTTCTAAATGCTTTTTAACAATTAAAACCTATGATATGCATTGGTTAGTGAGAAGTCGTTCATAATTCACATTTGGTTTAGACACATTGAGAAGATTCTCCTAATGTTTATAGTTTCCATGTTAACCTACCATAAAATAAAAAGAATTACTCCCATTTACTAGGAAGAAACATAGGAAAATAAGGGCTAAAATTAAGGCATTAAATTTGACAGGTCATTTTGTCCTTAGCTCCTTTAACGTGCTGTTTTGTTTGGGGCTCTTACTTGAGTCTCGTAATTGGAGGTCCTTTCAGTTTGATAAAGCATACTGTAGGTGTACCTTCACCCATTAACAGAACAAGCTGATATTCCTCATTCAGTGATGACCTTTTTGGTAGAATAGGTCTTGAGCTCAAATTTGTCTTCTTCTAAGCTCCAAAAAGAATATTTGAGGTACTACCACCTCTTAATTTGTCCTACATAGTGACCCAGACATCTTCTGTTCTTTTGCTCAACTTATTCCCATTTCTTTGCCATTATGTTAATGAATTTAGTTTTATATATTTATATTTTCTTCTCCGTGGATTGTCACCTTGTTCTGGTGGAGAAGCTTGTGTGGTCCTGAGATCCTGAGAGCGATGTTGTCTATGCTCCTGGTAGGGTCACCCATGGCATTAGGGTTGAGGGTGAGGTCCCTGACAAAGAACAATCCAACCAAGGCCTCAACGGTGGAACAGGCGGACGAAGTTACTTCGAACTCAATGGCTGTGAAGGCTGCAACAAATCTATCAGCTCCAATCGTCGTGGTTTCCATGCCACTGGAATAATTTGGTTGATTTGTGAAGTATTGTGTGCTTCTTGGAGTGCAACATCAAGTACACGTTAAACAAATACATGCACAGGCGTCTTCGCTCTGTGATTATTAACGGAATGAAGACCATCATCCTCGACCTCGAGGGATAGCCATGACAAAGATGATTTATATTTTATACTTCCCTATGAGAGCTTCTAAAACATTCAATCTGTCCTATTTACCCATTTATTTCCCTGTGACCTATTCTCTGTCAATTCCTCCCTTTATTTAACTACCAACCATGCACCGTAGAATTGATTTATAGGAGGCAAATGACCTACTGACCAGCATGTCTTTAGGTTCTGGGAAAAAGCTGACACTGGGTACTCTGCCATTCCAACCATGAATGTTGCAACAGGTAAATTAGGAAGGGCAAGTTGAAATCAGTTTTTATTAACTTGGTATTCTCACTTGGAATCAGTGTTTCTTCCAGCTGGTGCTCAATGATCCATCAGCTGAGGGAGAATGGGAGGGGCGAACTGTTTGAATTATGAGGAGCGAGCTACTCAGAAATACATAGGCAGCAATCAGTTTTTTTTCTGGGAAAAGTAATGTCTAAGGAATTGATTTTCCCTAAGCGTTCTTGCTCAATGGTTGTTATACCCTGATTAAGAGAGAAAAATGAGATGCAGGAGCTAAAAGTTATGATGAAGAGACCAGAGAGGTAATCAATCATCAAAGCTCTTTTACCAAAGCTAGTCCTCTCTCCAGAAGCAAAAATAATGTATCAAGAGATAATTCCAGCAGAAGTGAAAAGATGATATATATTTCCAAGTCACTGTGCTATGTGACTATAAGGAGGACTTGCAGATGATGATGTTTCCATGTGCCTGTGGCCCTAGTCAATCTAGTGGAAGATGTATAGATTTGGCAAGTGCTAAAATTCCTCATTCAGCAGTTGTGGCATATTTGCATGCAGATTCTAGATAGGCACATATGCTGCATGTGTGGTCATTGGAAAAAGGCCTCATCCAGCTGTTGTATATTTGCATGCAAATTCCCGATAGGCATGCATGCTACATGTGTAGACTTAGCAATTGTCCCTGTCAAACCTACTTATGCTCATTAGCTTGTCTTTTCAAGTGCTCTGAGTAAACTTGCTATATCTAGGACTGGTTGCCTCAACTTTTACAACATACACAATCTCATATTTAAGGTATAATTGTAATACTTACTTTCACAGTGTAAAACAAACCTTGTTACATTGTATTTCACCAATAATTGCTATCATTAGTAATTATTAAAAGGCCTTGGAAAATTTAAAGTATTTAAAAAATTAAAAGTTGTCAAATTTGAGAACCAACAGATTCACTCTTTTACTATGTAATAAATCAAAATCCAAATATTGATTAAGAATTCAGTATATTTATGGTTTCTAAGGAATTGATTTTAATATTCCTAACCAGAGAGAAAGCCTAGTGAGAAGCTTTTAAACAGAAAAGCAAAGCTGCTCATGTCTGATAAAAGCATACTAACAGAAACAGAAAACAATGAACATAGTTTCCAAATCATCATTTCTCCATATAGCATTGTAATTCCCATTGATAATTAGAATCATAAAGAACCAGAGCACAGAAACATGCCCTTCAGCACAAAGTATTATTCTACCTAGACTCATCAAACGGCAACTAGACCGTAGCCTTCCACACCCTTCCACATCTATGTATTTATCCAACCTTCACTTAAACGTTGCATTTGTTTCCACCTCAGGGTTTCAAATAAACAATTAATCAACACAGATAAAAGTCTGCTTCTCACACTGTGTGCTATGTGAGGAAATTTTTTTCCAAGCATTAGTCTTTCATGAAGTTTAGAAATTTTAAAGCTGGATCAAATTCCAGGCACATAGACAGTATCTTAGATCTATCTTACTTTGACGGCAGGCTTATTACCTCCCTTTTAAAACACATACAGATTTGTCATAATAATAACAATTTATTCTGTAATGTTCTTATTAACAGTAACAAGAATGTTTCAGGCTCATGCTTTTGCCTTGTCTACAACTGCTTTTTGTTCCCATTTCTCCATCGTTCCTGATGTGTGAACATAGACATAGAACAGTATTGCATAGAATGGTGCTTTACCTCACGATGTTGTGCTGTGCTTTTAACTTACTCCACAATGTATTTCACCATTCCCTCCTATTGTCCATTTTATATTCATCTATGTGCCTAGGTCTTCCTAAGGTATCAACTTCTACCACCATCCTCGGCCGTACATTCCATAAACCTACCACTTTCTGTGTAAATAACCTACCTCTTACATCTCTTCTAAACTTTACTCCACTCACCTTCAAAGGATGTCCTCTCACACTAGCCATAGTCACCCTGAAAAAAAGGAACTGGTTGACCACTCTATTTTATAATCTTATACACCTCTATCAAGTCGCCTCTTAGCCACCTACTCCAAAGAAAAAAGCCCTATCCTGCTCAGCTTTTCCTCAAAAGACGAGCATACTGGTAAATCTTCTCTGTATTCATTCATTCCAAACCTATGACGCCATTGGCATTCAGGACATCAGTGAAGGTCCTTTATCTGTGATGGTCCTTGGCCATCTTCTCTATAGTGCCCCAGGTGTGGTTCGGAGTTGTCATTTTTGCCTCTATGGTATGGTGCTGAGATGTCTTTGGTGTTCTACATTTTCTCTGCCCTTCAGGGGTCCAGTGAAGTGCTGTCTTGATGATGGAATTGGCCTCTCTTCTCATCACATGCCCAATCCACCTCCAGCGTTTCCTCAAGATGCTGGTGGCCATGTCCTCTTTGTGACACTGAAGTCCCTTTCATAGTCTACAAAATTCACATAGTATTGCCTCTGCCACTCCGTGCACTGTTCCATGATGTTACGCAGTGTGAAGATCTGGTCAACACAGCCTCTGTTTCTCCCGAAGCCAGCTTGAACTTCCCTCAGGCACACATCGACAGCACCTGTAATCCGTTGGAAAATGTCATTGGTGAGAATCTTGCTGGGCACTAACCAAAGAATGATGCCACGCCAGTTATTGCAATCACTTAGTACTCCTTTCTTGGGGACTATAACAATATCTCCTTTTGTTCTGTTGCTGCAACATTACCTCACAGCTCTGGAACTCAGTCCCCTGACTCTTGAAGGCTAGTGCACTATATGCCTTCTTAATGACCCTATCAACTTTTACAGCAATGTTGAGGGATTCATGGACTTGAACCCCAAAATTCCTTTATCCATCTTCACTGCAAAGAATCTTGCCATCAACAATGTACTTTGCCTTCAAGTTTCACCTTCCAAAGTGTATTGCTTCACACTTTTCCCGATTGAATGCCATCTGCCTTTCTCAATCCAGCTCTGCATCCTATGCCCCATTGTAACTTTATGTATCCTCAACACCACCAACCTTCATGTCACATGTGCTTACATAACTTTTGGCACCTGTCATCATGAGTGAATGTGGACAATAATAACTTCAAGGTTGTACTTCTGTGGGGAACATCAGTTCAAATTCATTGACAGTGATGCACTCCTGCAAGCCACTTTGAGAGGCCAACCCCACAATCCATGTATCTATGCATGTGAATTCAGAATGAGGACAATAATAGGTGGAGATATTTTGAAGCCAGGATCTGACCAACATTCAGGAAGATACAGCACAGAACAAAATCAGAAATTATAAGGTGCTTCAGAGAATGTGATTGAACTTAATTTCACATCAAGCCATATTAGCAATTGTGACAGGAGTTGATTAAAGCAATAGATTTCAAAGTCATCTTAAAGGAGAAGAAGAGGAGAGCAAAAAGTTTTGGGGGATGAATCACAGAGCTGATGGGAATAGAATTCTCAAAAACTTCGGAGGGCTGTAGTGAAGTTTAAAATGAAAGGGAGGGGTAAGACTGTGGAAAGTTTTGAAACAAAGATGAGAATATTGTGTGGAGCTGAGGACAGGTACATCAATTTGCACACCAAGGTGAATGGAACTTGGTGGAAGATACAGTATAAGAGCTGGGATTTTGATGAGGTCAGGCCAATGGATGATGAAGGTGGGAGACAACAAAGGAATGGAGAAACTTTTGAAGAACAGCTGGTTCAGGAGAAGAGATGTCAGGAAAGTGGAGCTGGAGAAGCAGCTAGGGTTGGAAGATTTATCTTCCCCATGAATACAAACCACCAAATTTTCCTCCTCAATGACTGAGCTTGGGACATATCCTGAAGTAACAAGAGATTTAATCAGCTATTTCAACAGTAAACTGAAATCTTAACCAAAAGATCAGGCTTTGTTGCAGGAAATTTACTCCCTTCAAGATCTAAGCAGAAAGGAAAATAATGTCATCATCTTGAGTAGACATATAACTTCATCCTCAGGAGTTCATTGTAGCCAAGAAAATGGCTCAAGTTTTATAAAAGGTTAAATCCCAGGGGAATGAAACACTGTGGCATAAAGTACTCTCAAATGTGGAGTGCTGTCTTTCATATCACTTCTACCCACCTCCAATACCACCATACCCAACGCCCCATACCACCCTGCTACTTGCTTTGAACAACAGTGGTTAAAGAAGGAAAACAAAAATGAAATTTAACAACAATTTCTCCCACTCAAATCTCAGAATTGTCTTCCTTCTCCTGGAAAAAGCGATTATTCTGAATTGCCCCAGTATCTTTCATAATTATCTTTTCGTTCAGCTTCACTAACCAACGCTATTTAAGAGTGCAAAAAGTTTTTGCGCTAAAACAAAGTAAATTACTAGGGGCAACAAAAAAATAAACAAGTGAAGCTGCTTAGATAAACTTTGAAACAACAAACACAGACTAGAAATGTGAAGTCATTGCAAAGGGAAAAAACATATCTCAGTTCCAAGTGAGTTCAACAGGCTGCTTTGACTCATTGCATACCAGGAATTTGGAACTGTGCTTGGAAACTAACCCATAATGGCCTACACACTTGGATGTCTCAAAGGAATTAAAATTGCACAAGGTCCTTGACCATTTTTCATTCAAGTAGTAAATAAGCTATTACCTTTCATATATTCTGCTCTGAATTAATGAGCCCCTTTCACTAAAATCATACATTAAATAATAGTCTTATTCATTAGTATGCTTGTATTTTAGCTAAATATAAATTACTTTCTAAGTACGTTGCAACTAGTTGTGAAATAATATTCCATCAAAATTTGTAGTTGATCATGATTATGGGAAAGTTCACAAGTTAATAGATTTAATTTTGGTAATAGTTGGTTTGCGGCTGACATAATTTCAGCAAAAACATATTCTAACCATATGGAATCACAATTTTGGAATCTAATCACAAAAATAAATTGAGCATGATGCCATATAGTGAATTGCTTAAGTGGGTCTCCCCATCAATTTTTGAAATTGGATTGATTTGCCTTTGATGGTACTCTTGAGGGAGATCATTGAATCAGGTTGCTTTATGTTACTGGTCCATTCACTTGTTTATTTTTAATTAAATGAGCTCAGATTGCTTTGAATTTACAGAGGTGTGGATATAAATTGATCTTTGTGGGAGTACAATTATAGTCTTTTCAACAAAATTCAAATACAGGCTAAAGTTTGTTTTAGAGATACTACAGGATTGTTTGGTCAATCTTAGCATTCAATTACTTCAAACAAAATCATTTAAAAACTTCCCAGAGCTAGCATGAGAACATGCTAGGACGAGAAGAGCAGATACCTGGGAACAGCAACGCTTGGAAATCCCCCTCCAAGTCACTCAACATCTTGATTTGGAAACATATTGCCATTCGTTCATTGTCACTGGGGCAAAATCATGGAATTTCCTCCTTAACAGCTCTATGGGTGTACTCACACCTCAGGGACTGCAGTGGTTCAAGAATGCAGCTCATCACCACCTTCTCAAGGGCAATTAGTGAGGGGCAATAAATGCTGGCTTAGCTGGCGACACCCACATCCTGTAAATGAATAAATTAAAGAGATGTGCTACCTTTTTATATCAATTATAAGAAAGTTGAAATAATGTGAGAATATTCCCCGGATGTGTCTGTCAGCTTGTGTGTATTTATAATACTGATCTCTCTAATGTGTATGTTTTTATCTTTCCAGTCATTTGGTGTGGAAAATACTTTGCTCAGACTTCGGTTAACTGTGAAACGCTGAGCTTGAGGCTACTCTGAATATGAAATGTTCTATCCAACAATTTGTGCCTGCATCAGATCATTACAGGAGCTTGAAGTAAAACTTGAGAAATATTGCAGCTTGAATTTCTACTGCGGCTTGAGATCGAACCATTTCTGTAAATGGTTCTTCATTTTACAATGAAAGTCTTCATTCCTTGATAACAGAATGTTTCTCAGTAATGTATTTTATAAGGTTTTTTTCCCCCTGTCATTAGCAGATTTTGAGGTTGAAAAACTTAATATATGCCATCCTAGAATATCATCGCAGCAAAAAAAAAGTTCTGGTGACCATTTTACATTTGAAGTACACACAGTTCTATTTTTGTGTTCCAAAATCTTCTGTAAATGGAAGCTGCTTCTATTTAATATACCTTAAAGAACTAACAGTAGTGAATGAACTACCATGTTTAATAGCTGCAGTATCCTCATAAATTAGATTAAATGTATTCTCTAGAGTGTGCTTTACCAAAGCAAATCCCCAGATGGTGCTGCAGTTTTATTTTGTAAGCTGTTAACTGTCACAAGCCGCATACAGCATGACTGACAAAACCAAAATTACACGAAGAAATCTCAACTTAGTCTGACTCAAGTGATTATTTAAGTTCCTATAACAGGCAGATGCTTATGTCATATGCATCAGAAATAATGAAGCCGCCCATGTTGTACATGAAACCTTTGTGGGAAGTGTTTGAACACATAGGGACATTTAGTTTTAGGGACCAGGAAATTAACTGCAGAACTTTGTATAGGCCTGCCCTTTTCTACATCATAACAACAAATAGTAAATTAGTTTGTGATTGAACCACACTCAGTGCAAAACAAATGGGGCTTTAATAAAGAACCAAGTATAGATTATTAGCAATGGCAAAAAAAAACAAAAGCCAATCATCAAAGTGCTTTTGATTATTTTGTGGTCAATTAGCAGCCATAAGATGACTTTATTTGATCAGAAAGTCACAAATGTGTTGAATGTCCAGCCATTTCACAGCCCAAAAATGTTTGGTCAGAAACTCTACCAGTCTACCGCTATAGTGCCGCGTGTCATTCATTACAGATAAACTACAAACTGTTTAGTGAGATCAATTTAGTTTGGAATCATCCCTGTTATATACCTCTCATACTTAAAAAGACAAAGGAGGCCATTCAGCCCATTAGGCCTGCGCCAGCTCCCCAGAAATCAATCTCATTATTCCTACAGTATGTCCTCCTTCATTTCCCAGTTATCTCACAACTTATTCTCTCATTCTACAAATGCCGAACTAACACATTTGAAATGGGGGGTTTAGCTTAAACTAATAATTTCTTTTGAAGCAGCTTTCTCATTTTAAGATGTATATTCAATAAATATACCCATGCATAATTTATGAAACATTGATGAAATGTAAATTAGTAAAGAAAATTGGCCCCAACTACATTTGCAAATTTATGTAAACCGTCATCAATGTGCACACTGAGAATGGAAGGTGGATTCATCCTGGGGTGAAGGATCTAGAGCAACAATATGCAGAAGCAGAATAAATGGCAATTTCCGTGTTATTGAGTCTTCATCTAAATTAAATTTGGAAAGTACCCATGGAAGTACAGTACCAAGTGTTGCACAGATAATAAATGTTTCAAAGGCAGACGCTGTCACAGACCATTGCAGCCCCACCTTCCTGAGCCCCTTGCTCAGCTGCCCACAGAGTCTACACCTTCCTAACAAAAGCCTACAGGTGCAATCTTCAGCTGGGATGCCAGCCAGGTTGATCAACTCCCAGAGATGTCATAAGGGCAACTGAAGATAAGTTATCAGACTTACTGGCTGTCAGATTGTCCAATAGATTGAATGATTGTATATATCTTTCACATTGACTTAGAAAAATTCTCTAAGATGAATTCAAAATGTAAATATTACAGAAATATTCTAATTTTAATACACTGAATTTCTTTAAAATATAGTATATTTAGAATCAATCAACTATACTTAATTATAAAAAGCAAACCAAATAAACGAGAATTTTCTCATGCTCATTTTTGGAACAGCAGCCATTTGTTCCCATTGAAATCAATAGGCACTCTGGACCCTGGCGCAAATTCATTGGGTAGATTTCCCTGCATTAGTGCAGACAAATTAGTGGAGGCTTGCATTCCTTGGGGTGTCCAGTAGTAGGCTGCAGGTGTCTCTGGAGCAGTGATCAGCTGAAAAGAAACTGCACCAGGGATTTCCAAACGTTCAGGTACTTAGTTACAGCTAACTACCAATTTTAAGCCAAAGATGCACACCACCTTCATTTTAATCTTTTTTTTAAGAGATTCCCATATCTCAGAGGAGTAAATTTATATTATTGCACAGTGCCTGTGGGAAGGGCAATGGACAGAAACATTTTTTAGCAGGTCTTTGTGTTTGGAGAAACACGGCTCCGGATTTGAGATGCTTCTTGTAGGACCCAGGTGGGCATGCAGCTGGAAACAATGCATACTGTCAGTACATCAGACGCGGTTGCTTTCATGTGGCCATTACATTAGCTTAAGCAAATGGGAAATTCTACATCTTGTCCATCCATGTACCTTCTCTCGGGACCTTGCTATCTTCAAGAGGAATTTCACCTCCATTGCAAGATTTCCACTTCAACCATATGACTGCTGATCTAAATACGAAACAGAAAGTCAGCAGTTCTTCCCACAGACAGACCCACTTGAGTGTTTTAACATTATCTGTGTTTGCTTCAAATCCATACCAACAGAATTTTATTAACTCAGAGCTGGATCCTCCTGAATTGTCAGCCCTGCTGCAGAGCTACCATGACTAGATGCATCTAAAATTTGTGAATTGTGTCCGAAATGCACCCATATTGGAGATCAATGAGCAGGTTGGAATGAAATGTAAAGTACATGTTGAGCAGAGTCAAATCTTTGAATGTTCAGCATGTGGTTTACATGAAAGAGTCAATAATTGTCATGTTGCAAGTGTCGCTCCCAACTTCCTTTGAATTTTGTATCCTTTCTTTGGTCGTGAATGTAAGCATGGTGTGTCGGGTGGGGATCTGTTTTACCAATGGGAAGCAGATAAAGAGATTCATGAGCCCCCAGTGAAGTCTGCAAAGAATTACCAGACTCTTCTTTGGTTCTCAGTAGAACTGATATTTGCTGGGAAAGATTACACTTTTGTTTGAAGCAGCAGTTCTGGTACAATCTCCCCTATAACAGACCCAAAAATTCTGAAAGGTATTTCCAAGAGGCTGAAATGAAAATGTAAAACCAAAAAAAGCTGATGGTGAACAAATGCAGTAATGTAGGAAACTGAGGAAAAATTACCTTCAGTTCCTACTTGACTAGCCAAAATTTATGTAGCGCCCTGTCAGCAAACTGCAGTGAGGAAATATGCACATGCAGCAGACAGGTGGTTTCCCATTCTGTCCATAAGTTGCTGAAGAGTAGGATAAACGTTCTATCTGGCTCCTCAGATTCACACCAGCGATCACGGCCATATCTGGTGCTGCCCTCTTCAGTTTTGACTGGGAAGGTAAGTGAAGGTACTCAGTTTAAGAGTTTGCTTCATTTTAATTAATATGAATGTTCCCAATTAATTTATGAGTGTTTAAATAAACTTACTATTTATATGTTTTTACTTATTTATTTAGTGATAAAGCATGGAGTAGACCCTTCCAGGCCCTGGAGCCACACCGCCCAAACCCTGACCAATCCATCAGCCTAACCTAATCACGGGACAATTTGCAATAACCAATTAAACTAACAAGTACATCTTGAGACTGAAGGAGGAAACCGGAGGACATGGAGAAAACCCATGCACTCCACGGGGAGGACGTACATAGACCCTTTACAGAGTGGCACCGGATTTGAACTCCAAACTCCAGAATGCCCAGAGCTGTAATAACCTTGTGCTAACTGCTACGCTATCACGGCACTCCAACTTAAGTTGAAATAAATTATCTATAGATAGTTGAACTGTTTCTACTTGTCTCTGATAATCAGAAATATTTAGAGTCAGAGGAAATACGCTATTATAAGGCCTTGGCTTCCACCTGCACCCTCATTCTTCCACTTCTGGAACAGCACAAACGTCAGAACATTGAGGGTCATGCAGCTGCCAAAGAATAATGAGAAGCAAATGTAAGACATGGGATAGGTCCTGCAATGAGGAGGCCCATTGAGTGGTGTTGTGGGTCAAGAGCTTCTCCAAAATAATGATTTCAGTACCTACCGGAAATCTCAAAATTCCATACTTAAAGGCACATGAGGCAACTCGGAAACAATTCATAATATATTTGAACATATATTCTTGCAGCATTTGTGAATAATACAAAAGTGAAGTGCTGACATCAATCTCTTCTTCTTATTGTACACCACTAGTTGCATGTCCCATAACCACAGAAAACCCACAGTTAGATAAAGTAATATTATCAGATTATAATCTAAACACTTTTCAGTCTGTTCTAAGATATGGTCTTCATTAGCAGCCCATGAGAAATGAAGTCCATCAGCCGGCTGAGATTGCACACAAAATGTGTAAACAACAGTGAGTTACAACTATCATACTTCTCTTAGCTACTGAACTGAGAACAGTAGTAACAATCTATGTAATACAATTAGAACAAGGTACTGATGCGCTCATGAGTGGAACTTTAAAAACTAAGATGACTGTAACACTCAGTTAACCTTGCCCATGATGTAATTGATTTTGGCAATGGGTTTGAGTAGGTAAAGAATGAGTCACAAAGTGTACAAGCTTGTTTTGTGCTTGACATTCCTTGAAAGATTTTTGTCCCATTTTCCTTGTTGCCACATTAATTGCATTCTTGCAGTTTTGCCGCAACATTAGGGACATCCTCAATTTCTAAAGGCATCTTAATTTACCTGAAAAATCGCTGTTTATTGGATTAGATGCCTTATAACATCATTTTGTACCGCAATTCTGAGAAAACTTTGCTTTTCTGGTCGGTCAACATTATACATAGGTGAAGTTACCCAGTAAATCATCAAACATCACGGAATCTACATCCAAAACATCTAAGGAATGGTCCAGTAGTTACATAAGAGATAAGATTTCACAATCTCGCATAGCAAAGATAGGGTGCAGCTCATGTACATTTAGATGGGCATTCTTATGGTGCTTCGAAGCAATATCTGCACTAATGCACTCAGCTGCTTGACATTGTTTTAGTGATTTCCTTTACTCTAAATTCTAGACAATGTGATTTGATGGTGGGGGGAGGATGGGATTGCTTTTCCGCTTTGGTAGAGTTCAGAACAAAGTGATGTAAATCTTAAATTTCATTACATCCTTTCCAACCCATGTCGGTTTTCACAGCTTATCTATCAATATTATACCCCACCCATTTCCTGCTACCTCTTCTCTCACACATTCCCATCAACACTTCCCTGATTCACACACCAGCTGTCTTCACTAGAGGCAATTAACGGTGCTCAATTAATCTAACAGCCAGCACCTCTTTGGGGTGAGGAAGGGAAGTGGAGCATCTGGGGAATGTTCAAACTCCATACAGACAGCAATGGAAGACACAACTCAACCCAGGTCGCTGGAGCTATGAGACAAACTCAGGGCATACTTTAAGGAATCGGACAGAAGACAAGCAATATTTAATGAATATGTAAAGAATTAATGCATATTTTTCTAGAGATATAAATGTGAATGACTGAAGACATGATAGATAGTGCCTGCAGCTCTACTTTGACAAGCAATGCATTGGGGCAGCACAAAGCATAGTGGTTAGCATAATGTTAATATAGCACCAGAGACCTGGTTCAATTCCACCGCTATCTATAAAATGCATTCTTCCCATGACCACATGGGTTTTCTCCCACCTTCTGAAGACATGCAAGTCATTAGGATGTGTGGTTACACAGGTGTAATTTGGTGGCACAGGCGCTTTGGGCTAAAAGGGACAATTACTGTGTTATATCTCTAAATAAAAATATTTTGAGGAATATCCCAAATAATTTCTTCATGCAAATGGAAGAGCAAGTTTGGAATTGCCTCACAAAAATCTGCTGAGGCTTGATCAGTTGGAAGTTTGGAAAAAGTGATTGATAGCTTTCTGCTTGACGGTGTCTTAAGAATCAGAAGACAAACTGAATAAATGGAAGGAAGTTAGATTACAGTCTTTGTATATGAATAGTAAAATAGGCCAAAAAGGATTAACGGTCTTTTCCTGTTCTCATCTTCCTTCCTTTAGATATTAGTGACATATGAAACTGCATCATAGTTTAGAATTGTATTGTCTTAATTTGTTGCCCTGAATAAAAATGTTGATGTTATTTGGTGAAAGTTACTTCCAGGTCAAACCTTGCTCAGTTATTCATTTTTGATAGTTGCAAATTATGACAGACACAACAAGTTATCAGTAAGGTGTGCTGAACACACTGACATGAAGCATTTATATTTTTCTCCACCTTCTGTACTAAGTGGCTGGCACCAATTTCCTGACTGTGTATTATATCTCTTTGTTGCATTTCCCCTCTGCATACAATGAAATAAACAAAGGCATCAAAGATAGCTGGTAGCAACAGTTGTGCCTTAGCACCCACTGTCTTCAATGCCTTTGTTCATTTCACTGTATTTTCCTTTGGCGGGTATAGTGAAACAAAGTTTATTTCCTTTGACTATATAAGATCTGAACAATTTCAAACTTTCTTATTTTTGTATTGTGATGTTTATTGATATTGCTGATCAGTTCTATAAGAGGTTAAAAAGTAAAATACATGCTATCAATATTCAGCAAGACAGCTAGTACCTCTGGAGAAAGAAACAGAACTTACGATTCGATTTTTTTAAAATTTATTCATTTACAGGATGTGGGTATCCTCAGTTAAGCCAACATTTATTGCCCATCCCTAGATAACCTTGAGAAGGTGGTGATGAGCTCCCTTCCTGAACTGCTGCAGTCCTTGAGGTGTAGGTACACCCACAGTGCTGCTAGGGAGGGAATTCCATGACTTTGACCCAGCAACAATGAAGGAATGGTGATATGTTTCCAGGTCAGGATGGTGAGTGACTTGGAGGGGTATTTCCAAGTGGTGGTGCTCCCAGGTATCTGATGTTCTCATCCTTCTAGATGGTAGTGGTTGTGGGTCTGGAAGGTGCTGCCTTAGGAACTTCGGTGTGTTGTTGCAGTGCATCTTGTAGACAGTACACACTGCTGCAACTGTTCATCGATGGTGGAGGGATTGGATGCTTGTGGAAGGGGTACCAATCAGGTGGGCTGCCTTGTACTGGGTGGTGTCAAGCTTCTTGAGAGTTGATGGAGCTGCACTCATCCAGGCAAGTGGTGAGTATTCCATTACACTCCTGACCTGAGCCTTGTAGATGGTGGACAGGCTTTGGGGAGTCAGGAGATGAGTTACACGCCACAGGATTCCTAGCCTTTGACCTGCTCTGGTAGCCACGGTGTTTATATGACTAGACCAGTTCAGTTTGCTGTCAATGGTAACTCCCAAGATGCTGATAGTAGGGGATTCAGTGATGCTGATGCCACTGAATGTCAAGGGGCGATGGTTAGAGCCTCTCTTGTTGGAGATGGTTATTGTCTGGCCCTTGCGTGGCTCGAATGTTACTTGCCACTTGCTAGCCCAAGCCTGGATATTGTCCAGGTCCTGCTGCATTTGGGTATGAACTGCTTCATTTGAGGAGTCACGCATGGTTGTGCATTCATCTGCGAACATCCCCACTTCTGACCTTATGACAGAAGGAGGGTCATTGATGAAGCAGCTGAAGATGGTTGGTCTGAGGAACTCCTACAGTGATGTCCTGAGGGTGAGATGATTGGCCTCCAACCAGCACAACTATCTTATTTTAAGTTTAGTGGTTGGATACAACTGAGTGGCTTGGTAGGCCATTTCAGAGGGCATTTAAGAGTCAACCACATTGCTGTGGGTCTGGAGTCACATATAGGCCAGACCAGGTGAGCACGGCAGGATTCATCCTCTAATGTCCTTTAGGAAATTAATGTTGTTCTGAGCGCTACTGTAAGAGGATTTGAATATAAGAGTAAAGATGGTAATCATTTGTAAGGCCTTACAGAGACTTCACCTGGAATGCTGCCCAACGTTCTGATCTCCCAACCTTATGAAGGATATTCTTGTGATTAATGAAGAGCAACAGAGGTTCTGCAGCTTGATTGCTGGGATGAAGATTTTAGAAGAGTTTAAACCAACTGCTTTATACTCTCCAGAAGTTGAGAAGAATGAAGGGCAATTTCATTGAAACATAAATAATCTTAGTTTTTGATCAATTACTTACCGGTATAAGGTTTCCCCTGACATACAGGAGGTGTCAAGAACTAGGGAGTCACAATCTCAAAGTAAGGACAGAGATTAGAGGTAATTACTTCTCTCAGAGAAGAATGAATCCTTGCAATTCTCTTCCTAAGAGGGTTGTGGAGGCTTAATCATTGAGTATATTTAAGGCAGTGATTGGTACATTTTTGAATAGTAAGAGCATTTGCGGTTAATTCATGGACACGGTGCTGAAGTAAAACCAAAGTTAGCCATGATCTTATTGAAAGAAGGAGCAGACACAAGGGACTGAATAGCATAATCCAGCTACGATTTTCTGTGTAGGAAACCACCAGCAGCAGCCTCTTGAGATGCCTGCAGCTTGATAAGTGAGTGGGAAAGTGAGGAGAAACATTTATGGAAGTAATAGACAGGTACAGCTCATGGGAAATATAGTCAGCATGGACCGGCAAAGGCTCAGTTTCATTGGGATAGATAAACCCCAGGGGGCAGAATGGATATACACCAGATTACCAAGGAAAAATTCAAAAAAAGTTTAAAGTACATTTATTATCGGAGTACGGATACAGAATACAACTCAGAGGTTGTATCTCCAGAGGCAGCCATAAAACAATGAAACACCATGGAACCCGTTCCTGGGAAAACAAACACCCAACACGCAGAAAAAAGAACACATTGCGCAAACAGCAAGAAGTGAGTGAACAACACATAGGATATTAACATCAAACCAAACCAGAACGTCACACTAGGAGTCCAGGGTTAGTTCAATTTGGTGCTGCTATCTGCCTGCAGGCCACAGAGCCAGTCTACGCTGAAGTGCCCCAGTTCTCACCCATCAACCTGCTCAAAAACTGCAATAGATTATCTAGAAACACACGCAACATGAACTGCAAAGTCCGTTAAAATGAGGAAAGTGAGGGAAGAGATTGCTGGGGCAATGACAAAGATCTTTGCATCTTTCCTGGCCACAGGAGTAGTACCAGAGGATTGGAGGATGGCAAGTTTTGTTCCGTTGTTCAAGACAGGTAAGAGGGAATTATGAACCAGTGAGTCGCATGTCTATGGTGGGAAAACTAATGGAGGAGATTCTGAGGAACAGGATTTATGGGCATTAGGAGAAGTATAGTCTTATTAGAAGTAGACAGCATGGCTTTATGAGAGACAGATTGTGGTGCATGCATCTGATTGAGTTTATTGAGGAGGTAACAAAGAAAATTGATGAAGTTAGAGTTGTGAATGTAGTGTATTTGTATTTTAGCAGGTTGTTTGACAATCTTCCCCATGGCAGGCTCATGCAGAAAGTCACAAGGCGTGGGATCTATGGAAATTTGGCTGTGTGGATTTGGTTTTGGCTTGCCCACAGAGGCAAAGGGTGGAACTAGATAGAGCATATTCTTCCTGGAGGTTAATATCTAGTGGTGCTCCACAGGGATTTGTTTTGAGATCCCTACTCTTTGTGGTTGACTTCAATGAGGAAAAGTAAGGGCGGGGTTCAGTAAGTTTATAGATGACACATATATTGGTGGTGTTGTGGACGGTTGTCTTTGGTCATAGGTAGGATGCTGAGCTGGTTGGAGAAATGACAGATGGTCTTAAATCTGGAATAATGTGAAGTGATGCACTTTGAAAGATCAAACGTGAACGTGAAGTACAAGTTTAATGACATGATTTTCAGCGGTGTGGAGGAATTTGGAGTACAAATCCATTGATCCCTCAAAGTTGTTGTGTAAGTTAGTAGAAGGCATGGTTAACAAGGCATATGATATGTTTGCCTTCATTATACGGGGATTGAAAGGTTATGTTGCTGCTCTCTAAAACTCTAATCAGACTACACTTGAAGTATTGCATTCAGTTCTTGTCACCTCATATGGGAAAGATGTGGAAGCTTTAGAAAGAGTGCACAAAAGATTTACCAAGCTGCTGCCTGAAATTAGAGGTCATGTTTTATGAAGAAATTTTGAGAGAGCTTGGGCTTTTCTGTTTGGAGAGAAGGAGTATGAGAGGTGACCTGAAAGAGGTGTATAAGATTATGAGAGACATAGATAGAGTGGAAAGCAAGTGCCTTTTCCTAGAGTGGAATTGGCTAATACCAGAGTACATCCATTTAAGGTGAGTGGAAGAAAGTTTAGGGGAAACGTCAGAGGTGGGGGTTTTTTTTGCAGAGAGTGGTAGGTGCTGTCAAGCACCTTTTCACTATGTCTTATAACAAACGATGAATAACTCAGAGCGGATCATTCATAAACATATTTATTTTACTTGTAGCAAAGGGAGACTAACACAGCACTAGAGATGGTGATAGTTTCAAAGAAACAGAGACCATAGTCACTTCTTTAGACACAAGTGTTGGCTACCCTTGCCAGATCAAGAACAGGATGCATTCTGTTCATCTGCTTAATCAGTGCACTTGGCGTTCTTCCAGAAACCAAATCAGCTTTTCTTTCTGCAGTTTGTCTTATGCTCATGGTCCATCGGCATAACATTCCATGAACACTATTAGCAAAGCTTGCTGGAGTAGTACAGATTCAATTTTGTTACAAGTTAAGTATATTTCCAAATTCCCTCTAATTTCTTATTTCATGACAACATAACATTTCACCGAACACAGTAACTGAAATATGAATATGATACAGTTTCAAAGCCCTACCCAAAATTCCCTCTTCATCTGCCCACTTCAATGAGTACCCATTCCTTTCCTTAATGTCCTCTCCTTCATCCTGTTATTTCACACAAAAAATTGAAAGAAAATAACAACCATTATTATAATACCAATAGTTATATCATAATACGGAATAGTTGCCACCATACTCCCAGCACTCTGAATGGCCACCATCTGCCTCACAGAGTGTCGTAGTTGTGATACTGATCCCCTGCTTTCTTAATCTCTTTGGTAGCTTCCCATACGTGATTTGCCAAGTTAGCTATATTTTCTGATCTGTTAGGTATGTACCTACAGCAACTCAGGCACCTTTCTTTTTCTGATAGAGTAAAATCCAAAGCTATTCTGTTTTGTTATGCTGTTGTACGAACAGCCATCAGTCCTGCCAACAACTTGGTTAATGCTTGTTGGGTTTGATCAAAGGCATATAGTATGCAGTTTCATTTGCTGTTTTATCCAAAGCTGATTCCCTGTTAATCAGTTCCTGGGACAATGTCGCAATCTCATATCCCAGAAAGACAATCCAGAATCCAGAATCTCTTGGCCTCTGTTATGGATGGTGTGGACCTCTGGTGCTGCTGGACATGAGGGCAGTAAGTTGGTGATGCCAAGTGTTGCATGCGGAGCACTACATGTGCAAGATAACAGCAGCCCTTCCAGGGATACCCATCCAATTGCAGCGACATGTTACCTGAGCAACACCCTCAGCTATTGAACCAGACATGTGGGAAATCTGGTCCCCATATTTCTTGTGGATGAACAATGTGCTCAAAGGGGGGGGGGGGAGCATACCATCCATTAAAACACTCATAATGGCAATTGCTGTCTGTCCGGTAACCGTTCAGGGTTTTCAGTTCAGCTTCACTCGTCCCTGAGTTATTCCTGAACATGTATGCTGAACCCCATTCACAGGAATTAAATGGAACCACCCATAGTGGAATTTCTCCTTCAGCATGCCAGTTGCAGTATCACTGGTATGAGTAGGGCAATAGGTGCGGCGTTGTGGAGTCTCATGTTTTTATTGGCTTGGAAATCTTTTTACAACACAGGGCATATGTTTCTCTCTTACCTTGATAGCTGTATTAGTCACCAACAGTACCTGGAATTGTTCTTCAAACTGAGGCAGCAAACAATTCTTCCTCTTAAATGCCTGGACAATCACGTAATCTCCAGGCTCCATATTGTGACACTTAGTGTCGCCTGTCAGTTGTTGTGCTTCCTTCACCTGTTGAGTACACTTGGTGATATTTTTTGTCAAGGATATACAATTGGCCAGCACGCTTTCATCCAAATTATGTATGTCCATTTGATCAATTCCTAGTGTTGCATCAAACTGCAAGGTCAATGGCCATCCCATTATGATTTCATCGAGGTACAATCCAGAAGTCCTGTTGACTGGGGCCCTAATGATTATAAGAACCAAAGGTAATACTTGTTTCCATCTCAATCTAGATTCCTCACACATTTCACTAAGCTTGTTTTTAATAGTTCCATTCATCCTGTTGACTGAGGATGGTAGCTATAATGAAAATGTCAGTCAACATTCTTCTTTTGTTACCTTCCCAGGTAAGTGAGTACTGTTGTCGCTCAACAGCTTCAAAGGGATCCCAAACCTTGTGTTCAGTTCCGTCAATAAGTATCTAGCTTCTGTAATTGCATCATTCTTTCTACAAGAGAAGGTTTCAATCTATCTTGAAAAACATCAATAATAACCAATACATATTTATATCCACACAAAAGTAACTCTATAAAAGCCATCTGTAAATGCACAAATGGTCCATCAGAGAGTGGTGTATGAGATCCATCCAGCTTTGCTGATTTCCCTGGATTTTGTAAAATATATATCATACATTGGTCACAGACTTGATTTACAGCTTGCGATAAACCTGGGTCATACCCTATTTGACTTATACAATCCATCAATCCTCCCTTCAGCTTCCAGTGAAAGAGGGAACTGTGCCCTGTGGGGAAGTGGAGTACTTGGGTTCATGGTAACTTTATGTGGTGCAGTGTGAGCATTTTACCCAGTTCATTTGGTTGGAGGGCCCAAAGTCACAGTGGGACTTTGGAGAGTAAAGGTTCCACTTCATCACTGAAACTCCACCTACAACTTCCTGTTCAAAGGTTGCCTCTGCTCCTAATATACTAGGGAGTGATAAAAGAAAGTCCTTACCTCCTTCCACTTGCCACAGACTCCATCCAGTTGTTTCCAAAACCTTCTGTCATGGCAGTCCTTAACTCTGGAAACTGCTAGAGTTGGTGGGATTCCCTGTCCTCCTGATTTTGTATCATCCACTGAACATCGTGGGGAGGTTGTGCTATGCCACAATACCTGAATGACCCACATGTATTTCAGAAATGTATAGAACAATTTCCTTACCGATGTAGGGTCCAGTTTTTGATGCAGAAAATGGTCATTTCCAGCCAAGTGATAATCAGTTGTACAGTGAACATAACAGAGCCATCTACCGATTTGTAGGTCTAAGCTGCATCTAGAGAAATCTCTGGAGGCTTTCAAAGCACTATTGTAAAAATGAACCATACTCCATGATTAATGGGTAGTGAGTAACTGTCACATATACAAAACACATTGACTACTGCTGAAATAGTATCATCCACAATGGCTCTCTGGTATATACATGTTAAGTCCCTCAAGAGTGCAAATAATAGTAGCTCACATTTTACACAATAAATTACTTCTACATAAATTTACAGGCATATCTGGAGAAAGTAGAAAGGTAAGATATAAATCCTGGTCTCTGATGCTAACTTCTACCAGGTTTGATTTTGGGACATTAATAGGCTGTCCTTGGGAAGGACAGAATGCAAATTTGGCCAAAGACCATTTGCAATAATACCAATTGTAGGTCCTGTAGTCTGCTCTTTTGATAGCCTTGAATATTGTTCCATTTTCTGTACTATCTTCTGTATATATTCTTCTACATACTCATTTCCACCTTGTTGTGTCTCCATAATCTTAAACCTATTGGTCTTTTCTTATGGAAAGGCAACATTTAGTGCATCATACATATTTTTATAAGTCTTCATTTGGCATGGTGGCCAGTCCTGGCCTAGTGCTGTTCCAGTGTTCTTGAAAGCCCTGAAATTTAACCTCATGAAACTTGAATTTGGAGCCTAACCATGTCCTCATTAAGGTTTCCAAATCCATCATACTAAGGTTGTGACACAAAACAATACTTTTAAGTTTCTGAATAGCTTTTTCCAAACCTGTCTCCAGGTTGGGCAGTTCTTCTGCCATGGCCCGTAATTCTCCTGCCATCCCAAGTTGATAGACACTCCTTGGTTCCCCATCCATAATTCTTCCATCAATCCCTTCCCATAATTACTAAATGTATACCATGCTGGTGTCCCCTTATTTGGGACAGGGAAGGACTCCATTTGTCCCATTATTACCAATTTCTAGTCTCTCTTCCTCACCCTATTTACTGTATTTTCTTTCTTTTGTTCACTATGGCATCCTGTAGGGATTAAAGTTATGAGTTCAGTTTCCACAAATCCTGCTCTTACTTGCTCTTTACCAGTGCGTCCCTGACACCAGATCTTAGGTCCTTGACACTCTTACTGTACAGATTTGGTGCTTTTCTGATGTCTGAGGTTCCTCTAACACTCTTACCGTTTCAATTTGGTGTGCCCGTAATGCCAGAGATGTTCCTGGCATGCTTACCATTCAGATTTAATCATTGAATGGGAAAAATCACAGTGCAAAAGTGTCAGAATCACAGGTAGAGAAACTACTCCACTCATTAGACAGTAACATAGATTGCAGTGCGAGTGGGGCAGAACCAAGTATTTGCTACATGCCTGGAAAGGCCACGCAGAGCAAAAACCCAACTTACTGTTTGATGATCGCTCCGCCACTGGAGTTTCTTCAGAAACAGGTAGTCACCAGAATCCCCCTTGGTTCACCCCAGCTCCCACAGCTAAACATGCATTCTTGGTGGGACCTCCAAGTTCTGTCAGGTACCTTTCACTACGTCTTATAACAAACAGCAATTAACTCAGAGTGGAGCTATCATAAACATGTTTATTTCATTTGCAGCGATGGAAGACTAGCAGTGTACAAGATTTGGTGATGGCTTCAATAAAAACAGACAGCATAGTCACTCCTTTATACACAAGTGTTGGCTACCCTTGCCAGTTCAAGGACAGGGAGTATTCTGTTCATCTGCTTAATCAGCATATTTGGCATTATTCCAGTAATTGAATCTGCTTGTCTTTCTGCAGTTTGTCATATATTTAGGGCGTGTCAGCATAACGTTGCACAAACACTATTGGCAAAGCACTCTGGTACAATACAGGTTCCATTTTGTTACAGACGAAAAACTATTTTGTTACTACAAGTAAAATATGTTTCTGATACATTAGGGACTGAAAGTGTATTTAAATCCACAGCATAAGAAATAAAATGTATGATCTTGAAATTCAACTATGGATCGGCAAGTATAACGTTGTGGCTGTTTCTGAAACTTGGCTAAAGCATGGCTGCCATTGGGAGTTGAATGTCCAAGGATATACGATGTATTGGAAAGATAGGTTAGTCAGCAAAGGGGGTGGTGTGGCCTTGTGTATAAGAAATAATATTGAATAATTAGAAAGGGATGACATAGGATTCAAAGGTGTAGGTCTCTATGGGTTGAGTTAAATGGCAGGGGTAAAAGGACCCTAATAGCAGTTGTATACAGGCCTCCAAACAGCAGCCGGGATGTGGATTACAAATTACAGTAGGAGATAGAAAAGGCATGTCAGAAGGGCAATGTTATGATAATCGTTGGGGATTTTAACATGAAAGTAGATTGGGAAAAACCAGGCCAGTACTAGATCTCAAGAGAGAGGATTTGTAGAATGTCTAAGGGATGGATTTTTAGAACAGCTCATTGTTGAGCCCACTAGGAGATCATCTGTGCTGGATTGGGTGTGGTGCAATGATCCAGAGGTGATAAGAGGGCTCTTTATTTTAGAAAAGATATACTGACACTGGAGATGGTTCAGAGAAGGTTCACGAGAATGATTCTAGGAATGAAAGGGTTATCGTATGAGGAACGTCTGGCAGTACTGGGCTGTATTCTCTGAAGACTTGGAGTTCAAGAGAATGAGGGGGGATCTCATAGAAACATTCCAAATGTTAAAAGGTCCGAACAGATTAAATAAGGCAAAGTTATTTCCCATGGAAGGGAATTCTAGGACAAGACGGCACACTTCAGGATTGAAGGATGCCCATTTTGAACAGAGATGCAGAGAAATTACTTTAGTCAGAGGGTGGTAAATCTGTGAAATTTGTTGCCATGAGCGGCTGTGGAGGCCAAGTCATTGGGTGTATTTAAGGCAGAGATAGATAGGTTCTTGATTAGCCAGGGCATCAAAGGGTATGGAGTGAAAACAGGGGAGTGGGGATGATTGGAAAAATTGAATCAGCCCATGATTGAATGGCAGAGCAGACTTGATGGGCCAAATGGCCTACTTCTGCTCCTTAATCTTATAGTCTTATGGTCTTATTTAAGAGACCCTTAGATAGGCAAATGGGTGTAAAAAATGGAGAGATATGGATGGTGGAAAAGGTTAGATTAATCATGGAATAAGTTTATTTAGGTCAGTATAACACTGAGGTCAAAGGAGCCATACTATGCTGTGCTGTTCTATGTTCTACATTTATTGATTTGTCAACATAACGATACTTTAGATCCTCAGATCGACAAATTAGCAAATAGTAGCCATCCACAACTTTATAAAGGAGAATCTGCTCCCTCATGCACTGAAGTGAGTGATGAAAAGCCTGATTCTGATATGTGTCTCTATTGTGGACTGAGTGGGCGGGGAGAGTGGAATCATGGTTGGGAAAAGGGGAAAGGAGAGTGTGAGGCACCAGAGAGGCATTCTGTATTGATCAATAAACCAATGTCTATTTAGGAATCAAATGACCATGCCTTGTGCCTCAGTGCTGGTTGTATGTGCAGCCATGCCACCCCTGCCTCGGTTCTCCTCTGCCACCTGTCCCATGACGTTCGACCCTCGCAATTCCCAACATCCTTTGCATCCACTAGGTTCACAAACTCGTTCTCTGCTCTAAGTTGACAAATACAGTTCTGTGCAAAGGTCTTAGGCACCCTAGTTGTATATATGTGCCTAAGACCTTTGCATGGTATTGTACCTACTATAATGGCCAGAAAAGACACCAATATTATTTGTGCTGATGCCAGACAGAATGATTGGTCACTCTGGGTTCACATATCTGACTGGGTTACCATAGGAATGTACATGTGTCAGTGCAAGATGAATGGGAAACATGAAGAAGTGATGTGAAATCACAAAAAGATATTTGTGTGGATCTGCAACAGGCTATCAGGATACAATCCAAGATTCCTAAAGCCATATAAAAACACATCCTTCCAAATCAGGTTTATTATCACCGGCATGTGATGTGAAATTTGATAACTTAGCAGCAGCAGTTCAATGCAATAAATAATCTAGCAGAGAAAAAAAAAGAAAAAATAAATATAATAATAATGACAACAAATAAACAAGTAAATCAATTATATGTATTGAATAGATTTTTTTTAAATGTGCAAAAACAGAAATACTGTATATTAAAAAAAAGTGAGGTAGTGTCCAAAGATTCAATGTCCATCTAGGAATCGGATGGCAGAGGGGAAGAAGCTGTTCCTGAATCGCTGAGTGTGTGCCTTCAGGCTTCTGTACCTCCTACCTGTTGGTAACAGTGAGAAATGGGCATGCCCGGGGTGCTGGAGGTCCTTAATAAAGGGTGCTGCCTTTCTGAGGCACTGCTCACTGGGTACTTTGTAGGCTAGTACCTAAGATGGAGCTGACTAGATTTACAACCTTCTGCAGCTTCTTTCAGTCCTGTGCAGTAGCCCCTCCATACCAGACAGTTATGCAGCCTGTCAGAATGCTCCCCACTGTACAACTATAGAAGTTTTTGAGTGTATTTGTTAACATGCCAAATCTCTTCAAACTCCTAATAAAGTAGAAGCACTGTCCTGCCTTCTTTATAACTACGTCGATATGTTGGGACCAGGTTAGATCCTCGGACATCCTGACATCCAGGAACTTCAAGCTGCTCACTCTCTCCACTTCTGATCCCTGTATTACCCTTCGTCTTACCCTTCCTGAAGTCCACAATCAGCTCTTTCGTCTTGCTGACGTTGAGTGCCAGTTTGTTGTTGTGGCACCATTCCACTAGTTGGCATATCTCGCTCCTGTGTGCCCTCTCGTCAACACCTGAGATTCTAGCAACAATGGTTGCATTGTCAGCAAATTTATAGATGGTATTTGAGCTATGCCCAGCCACATAGTCTTGTGTATATAGAGAGTAGAGCAGTGGGCTAAGCACACACCCCTGAGGTGCGCCAGCATTGATCGTCAGCGAATAGGAGATGTTATCACCAACCTGCACAGATTGTGGTATTTTGGTTAGGAAGTCAAGGATCCAATTGCAGAATGAGGTACAGAAGTCCAGGTTCTGCAACTTCTCTATCAGGATTTTGGGAATGCCAACCAGCATGGTCATGCCAACCATTAATTAGCTATCTATACAAGCACTTGGTCCATAGTCTTCTAAACTTAGAATCCAGAAGAACAAGGAACACCCACTTCAAACTTGACCATTCACACATAGCCAATGAAATGTAATGAATACCTTATTGCCATTAGATATGAAAGTGAACAAGACATACTGAGATTACACTTTAATGTTTAACCTGATCTAAAGACTTTCAGGACAAATCAGTCTGTATTCCAAATAATTATTGTATGCTTTGCTCTGTACAACATTGCTAGTTGGCAAATTTTGACCTGCACATCGAATAACAACATAGGCTTCTTGGGATGCTTTTTGAGTGAGAATGAACAGAAATGAATTGCTGTATCATCTATTCATATTAATGCCAGGGAAAGGCAGATCCCTTACTAATCCATCATCATGCTGCTGACAAGTATAGAGTTGCATGTAAAATGCTCTCTTTCCATCTTTGCCCATTCCATTCAATTGCTGTACACACAGAGCAACGCTGCAAACAGTCACTCCTTCGACATCCCATCAATTTACACCTTCCATTTATCATCAAACAAGTCAAAAGGCAACTTTCTAATCAGCAGCCAAAGCAGGTAAGGTAAGATATTGATGCAAATAAATAACTGAACCTTACAGCATAACGTGACAACAACCATGCAACCGCAAACTACTCCTTTTTCATTTCCTACAACCTCACGGTTTCATCAAGAGTAGACACAGAGTGCTGAATTCCCCACCTTCCTTTCAGGGATGTTGCCTGCCACCATCCTCTGTACTGCAGAACAAGGGAAAAGCACATACTTCTTCCATTGCACTAATATGGATGGACATCTGAAGTCATGAGGAAAAGCATTTCTTCACATCTTCTCGTCAATATATGTATATCTCAACCAACAGGACTATAAGGCAAGAGATCATTGCTGAATGTGAATGTTCTGCCTTGTTTCCCTTAATGCAACCATGTCTAAAATTCAACTGTAAGCCTTTTCGGCAAATCCTGGAAACATGAAAGGTATTAATCAAAATTATTGCTTTACATTGTATTCTCAGCCAACAAGTTAATTTTTAAATATAGAACACTCTAAAGCTAACTGTTCTGCTTGAGACTGCACATTTCCCGTGGTCAGCTTGCACTTTATTCACAAGAACAATTATGCTTTGACCTAGTACTATTGTGATGTAAGCGGTGTGAAAGATAGAAAAAGCAGAAGTAATGTGAGTTCCTATTTTGTTCTAACTGACCTTGCAGAAAATTTTGCATTGTACTTAGAAAAATGTGGAATTGGCCAAATATATTCTATATAATATTTCCAATAATATCATAAGCATTAAGTAAAACGATACTTTGCAAACCCTAAGCAGCTTTGTAGTCTATGGTTCTGAAACAGTCGTAGGTTCATTTTGAAGATACGGTCAGCATTACTGTATGCAGCACTTATTTTCCACTGCCTTTGATCAGACTTTCCATTCACCTCGGTTTAAACAAAAACCAGAGAGTTCTAAAAGAGAGTTAAGAATGACTGCCCTTGATGCCAGGCAGTACTTGATTAACTGTGGCACCAAAGAATAAAACACTCCAATTGTTGGAGTCGAACTTCACAAGAAGGAATACGGTTGTTAGTGTTGGAAGTTATTCTTCCCAGCCACAGGATATCTCTGCAATTGCTCGAAGAAATATCAGTCCAACCATTTTCAGTTACTTTATCACTGTTCTTCCTTGCATCCAAAGGTCAATAGTAGGAACGTTCAATAAGAATTTTTCAAATTTATTTACAATTACCACCTAAGTTAAGCAGTCTATGTCAACATA
Source organism: Hemitrygon akajei (assembly GCF_048418815.1). Classification (NCBI taxonomy): domain Eukaryota; kingdom Metazoa; phylum Chordata; class Chondrichthyes; order Myliobatiformes; family Dasyatidae; genus Hemitrygon; species Hemitrygon akajei. The sequence goes on from NC_133126.1 coordinate 132,314,915, forward strand.
CAGTATAGCAATATTAGCTTTCAGGCAAAGTCTGATAAATGACACGTAATATTCAAACCAGTAAAGTGTCAGGTTGCGATGAGAGGCCTAGGAAAGGATGGTAAGGACACAAGTGCTGGGGCATCTGAAACTACAATTGAGACTGAGATGAGAACAGGGTACTAGATGAGAATCTGATGAGACAAGACGAAAATCTAAATGATACAGAAGTCTTAAATGCAATCACAGACTGAACCAAAGTCAAATTGATGATTGAGCAGTGAACCTGTGTTCAGGTGCTCTTTAAATATCCAAATCTTGGTCCCAAAACATGGTTGCCAATTAGCAGAGCAGGCCAGAATCTTTAAAGGGTCTGTACCAGTAATCCATGTTCTGGAGAATTAGAGCATCTAAGCCCTGGAGGCCAGTGTGGTCGGGTGAATACCTTAACACAGGTAAGAGAGAATCTAATCACTCAACTTTGATAACCAATCATTTCCATCAAAAAGTTATTGAGTCGTTGACATATGCAACATAACCTCTATGTACATGATAACCATCAAAGACAGGTCTATCCTAATCCCATTTACTAGCCTAGCATGCATTGGTAATTCAAGTACTTGTCCAAATATGTCAAAGGTCCCCCCACCATTAACATCCTAAAGTCTGTCCCAAGCTTTATAGGCTCATCAGGCCAGTGCTTATGCCGGTTTCTGTGGTGTGAAGCAACTGAGAGTACGAGACTCCCCCCGGATAGGACGCCCATCTATTGCAAGGTTAACCCCCAGCATTTTGCTGGTACCCATTTTCAGCTGGGTGGACTGGAGCAATGTGTGGTTAAGTGCCTTGCTCAAGGACATAACATGCTGCCTTGGATGGGGCTCGAACTCACGGCCTTCAGATCACAAGTCCAATGCCATAACCACTTGGCCATGTACCACACCATTAACATCCTAAGGATCAATATTATTAATGAACTCAAGTAGACCAACCACAGAAATACTGTGGATTTAAGAGCAGGTTAGCCACTGTGTGTCCTTAAGTGCATAACTCACATTTTCCACCATCAACAAGGCATGTTCAAACTTCAATGTTCAAAATAAATTTATTATCCAAGTACCTATATGTCACCAGATAGAACCCTGAGATTCATTTTCCTTTGGGCACACTCAGAAAATCTATAGAATAGTAACTATAACAGGATCGATGAAAGATCAACCAGAGTGTGGAAGACAACAAATTGTGCAAATATAAATAATAATAAATAGCAATAAATAACGTGAACATGAGATAACAAGATAAAGTGTCCTTAAAGTGAGATCACTGGCTGTGGGAACATCTCAATGGATGGGCAAGTGAGTGCAGTTATCCCCTGTGTTCAAGAGCCTGATGGTTGTGGGGTAGTAACTTGTCTCGAACCTGATGGTGCGAGTCCTGAGGCTCCTGTACCCTCTACCTGATGGCAGCAGCGAGAAAAGGGCATGATCTGAGTGGTGGGTATCTCTAATGACAGATATTTTTCTACAACAGTGTTTCATGTAGATATGCTCAGTGGTTGGGAGGGTTTTACCTATGATGTACTAGGCTGATTCCACTACCTTTTGTAGGATTTTCCATTCAAAGGCATTGGTGTTACCGTGATGCAGCCGTGATGTCAGTAGTGAGATGGAATAATCCCCATTTCCCTGGATGAGTGCAGCCTTAACACAGTCCTAACAACGCTCAACACATTCAGTGTCATGCATGACAATGCAGCCACTTTGATTGGAACTTATAAGCCATCTTAAACATTCATTCCTTCTGATACCAAGGCACAGATATTGCAGTACATTATACCTACAAAAATACGACTGCAGTTACTAACCAACGGTACCCATGACTTCTATCAGCAAGAAAGGTACAGATAATGAAAACATGGAAACACCACACCTGCAGGTTTCCCTCCATGTCACGCACCTTTATACTTGGAAACATGTAGTCAATCCTTCACCATCAATAATTTCAAGCACCCTGCTCAATGCCACAGCAGTCACATCACAAAATGTGAAAAATAGAAGAGAAAACATTTTGCTGCATACAGCTACTTGAAACTATTCAGCGGTGTGCCGCAGGGAAGAGGCTTGATGTCTTTATTGAGCAGAAAGATACAACTGGTGAGGGAACAACTCTCCTTGAGGACCAGAGGTATGGCACACAATATTTCATTGCTTCTGCAAAAGTGATCATCCCAGCATTAAACGTCCCTAAATGTGCTGCCTACCCCCATTCCTCTTCATGACGAATCCTGCACAGAAAGCTGACTCTCAAAGAGAAAGGTGTGGCAGACTCTTGGGATCTGGGGTTGTTTCCAGCTTAGCTTCTGGCCTTAAGCAATGGTGCAGCAGTTTAGGTGGTAGCAAATTATTTGACTTCCCTTGAAAGATTATTGCTGAGCAAGTTCAGGATATTGATTTTCCTCTCAAAGCAGATTTAATTCACTTCCCAGCATGGCTTTCCACTTACAAAGAAACAGCCTGACTGCTCTTTCAGCTCTTGAGCAATATTCTGAAAACAGCCCACCTTGGACAAGAGTTCTTGTGACTCATTCAGAAATTCATACATTTAAGTCCATACATTGAGTACTCGGAAGTTCTGCGTGAACTTTGGAAGGTCAGCCCTGCCTCTAAAACTTTCAATCACCTGACCCATTGCCTGCACCTGCCCGGTCTGTGATTCCCATGCCAATCTTACCAGCCGGATTGGAATGGAAGGCACACTTAAACCTGAGGACCTGCCCAAGAAGAAAAAAGTGTGTGTGTGTGTGTGTGTGTGTGTGTGTGTGTGTGTGTGTGTGTGTGTGTGTGTGTGTGTGTGTGTGTGTGTGTGTGTGTGTGTGTGTGTGTGTGTGTGTGTGTGTGTGTGTGTGTGTACGTACGCACATGCATATCTATGAGAGGGTGTGATTGAAGGAAAGGAATATGGCAGCAAGTGTGAAGATGTCAGTACAGATCCAGAGAGCGACTATGTTGCCAGATCTTCCATTTGGGCATGAACCAGTCTGCGGGAACTCCTGGGTAAAACATCTACTTCAGAGTCTCCATTTCTTCCGGCAGGATTTGCAGGTTGCTGGCTGAAACCCCCGTACAGTCCCAAATCTTTAACAACGTTTGATGATGTTACAATAAAAGGAGTGTGATGATTTCCAGAAGTGATGTAAGATGTTGTCTGCTCTCCTTTTAAAGCTGCAGCAGTGCCCTCTCCTCTCACTGAGTTTCATAGTTGTGCCGAATTGTTGCTATATCAAGTGCTTGTTAGGCAACAACAGTGAATCAAAGTACCTTATACATAAAAACACACAAGCTGTTGCACTAGAAATTTGGGCAATAAGGCGACTCAAATAAACAGAGACAAATAGCCTGGTTCTTCAGTGCAGCAGAAACGTGGCACTCAGTTTTATGGGACCAAGCATTTCCTTGTCATTATTTCTTTCCAAATTCTTCACTCAGATCCTTGCTGCAGCAATATAGGCCTCCGCAAAACTCCCCGATGACATGTTCTTGTAAAAGCATTCCACCAAATCACCATGACTATCACCACAGGAAATCTGCTGAAACCTTTAGAAATAAAATTATCACTCTGGGAAAAGAAGACAAAAATAACTGGCAAGCACACAAAAGGCCTGTGGCTCTTTGGAAACATGAAGATGTTCATATAATAAATACGCTGTAGGATCAAATATCGTTAAGGAATTCAGCTGTAGGTAAAGCAAATAGTACCGTCTATATTATATTGGTTCCAAAGTGGGTGATATTGCCCCTACCCCAACACCCTGGAGGTGGTGTGAGTTTCGAAGGGAGCAATAAAGATAAATGTGTTGGTAGGGGGGATGATGCTCTGTAGCACGGGGTGCAGCTGAGGGATTACAGGCTTAATTTAAGAAATGAATTACTATTATACAAATGTAATCCTCAGTGCCTTATAATTGATTACCATGATCACATAATCACCTAATCTCTTGCTAACCCATTGCTCTCTTCGATGTTGCTCTAAGTGCGTTATAGTTATGGAAAAGCAATGTAACACTTCTGAATTGGCAGATCATGAGAAATCTGCAATGAAGAAACTGTGTTATTTCCAGCCCACTTTGTGCATTATTGCCATTCATATGAAGTGTTAGCTAGTATGATTCACATGCTCTAATCAAGCAATGACACAACTCCTCTGAATGAGGGTTTGACATTCAATGGGGTAAAGTTCAAAATCTGCATTTTTGAATGGTCTTGTCTGCTTTTCTCTAGCCTATGGCCCAAGCAAGATATCGCTGCCCCACATTAAGTATCTTCACACAGAGTCAGGTTTTGCCTGAGCTATGATCGTACCATAATTTTTCCCTTCGTTGACTGCAGTGCTTGAGGTTGAACTTAAACAACAGTTGATTGACCGTGGTGGTTAATCCATAACAAAAATGGCAGAAGCAGACCAAATGAGAAAGAAGTGTAGAGAGTATAGTGTAGAGTATCTGGAATATGGATAGATACCAGCACCAAGCAACCAACAGCAGCCAATGTATCCGTTGTGTGAAAAAGTTCTTCAAATGAGACCATGAAACCCTCCGGGCTCCTTGAACACTGAAGAGAATACACTCTGATAAAGCAAACAAGAAATTAGCTTACTTTCTGTCACTTTGTCAAAACTTCCAGAAATGGAAACCACCTCAAAATATGTTTGACAGCACCTCACAATAAATCAGAGATTCCCTGCGTGCTCCATACAACATTTTATTGCTTATTGCTAAACCCAGAAAGCCCCATGTAATTGGAGAATTATATGGGGCTTTTATATAAGGAAGGTTCTGATGATGATGTTGCATGTCACCAGACCAAATAATTAAAGCAATTTTGCTGGGCAACAACTCTGTTCAAAGATGAAATGTCTGAGAATGTGGAAGACACGTTATGTAACACACGACAAATTTGCCTTGCATTTGGATGAATCAACTTCGCCAGGCAACAAAACTTTGCTTCTTGGCTGCATTCACTTCATAAAAGATGAAAGCATGATTCAAAAGTTTTTATCTACAAGGGTCTAGAAACAGATACAAGGAGGGAGTCAATATTTTGTGTAAACGAGCAATTTTTGAAAGAGAAAGACGTTCTCTCACCAGCCTTCTTGCTTGCACAACAGATGGGGGTACCATCAATGACAGGAAGCCACCATGGTGTTATTTCTTGGAAAAAAAGCTGCACCAAACATATTTACCATTTACTGTGTAATTCACAGATAAATCTTGTCACAAAAAATGATTGACTGCGCAGATCATTAAACACTATTATCATGGGAGTAAATAAAATCCAGTCCCATGCTCTCAATTCTCAACTGCTTCAAGAGCTTTGTATAGAGGATGATAAACAATTGGAACTCTTGCTGTTGCACACGGAGGTCTGATGGCTGTCCAAGTAAACAGCCTGAGATGCCTTGATGTGTTTTGTTTTTTGAAACTGTGATAAAGTTCTTTAAAGATATGAAAGCTTCATTCAGTAATCAACTCAAGAATATTCAGCATGATGTTCCTTATTTGTCAGAATTATTTGCAAATTTTAATGAAATCAGCCTTCAATTGCAAGGAAATGATGCGAATCTTATGTCAAATCAGTCGTCACCACACTTCTGTCGAATTAACCCTGTTTAAGAGCAACGTTGGCTGTCGCAACCCTTTCCAATGTTAGAGAGGGCCTCTCTGAGTTGGAAAAGAAGGAAAGAGTACCAGATGATGAACTTCAAGTATACTGTGCCCACCTGAGTAAGCTACATTAAAGACATATCGGACAGATTTCAGGACCTTCTCTCGATCCAAATTCCAGATTGGGTAATAAGTTCATTGCTGAACACTTGTAATGAAGAATTAATAGGAAGGATGGAGGAAGAACTGGTCTTGCTACACAATGACTGAGGTTCAAATAAAAATCATATCAAGATCTTTGGTCACAGAATGAAATCTCTGAATGTTATCCTGCGCTGTGGAAAAAGGTCAAGATGTTCTTTATTGCCTTTCTAATGTCATGTTCAGTTTCAGTGCAGTCACCCAGCTTCTTTCAAAGCAATGAAACAGACTACAAATTACTGAATGTGGAGATCTGAGACTTGTTCTGAGTGACATTCAAACTGATTTTGTGAAGCTGACATCGCTGCACCAAGCCCATCCATGCAAGGTGAAAAAGCAATGAAGTAGTGAAGTTGGACTACTAATATGTTCTGAAATTGTTGATGAAAATAGTTTTTACTGCAATTAAATGAAGAAATAATCTTATTTGTAGCGTTAAATAGAAGTGAATACAAACTGCAATTATCTGTCACAGCTTTGAATTTGCAGTTCCTTTTTTCTTGAACTGTCCATTGTAAATCAAAATTCTTTATAGCTGCTATGTAATGGCCAGAAAGGGAGAGGGAGCGCTAGTGATGTGGTCTGGGAGCCAAAGGGGTGGTAACCGGAAAAAAAAAACGTTTGGGAACCACTGATCTATAAAGTCACTTTCCTATTTTTAACTGGTATGATAGTCAGGCACACTCGACTTGAATTGTAATCCTCCCAGAAAATACCTTTACTTGACTGAACAAATAACCTCACAATAAAATCTAACAGTTGTTCAATTGTTTGTGTTGAATGTGGTATTCAAACTCTTTGAAGAAAAACAGCATACTTGTCTGCATAAAGGTCAAGTTCCAAGAGTCCAATGTTTTTGCAACACATTATTTTTTTCCAAGGACTTCCTACTACTTTTCCCTTGTCACCAAATACATAAATAAAGTAGTTAAAAATAACAGAAAGGTTTCTCCTACCTCTTATCTTTTCCGCTCAAAGCCAGTGAGAGGAAAGGTACAGCTTTCACGGCCCTTCATCCATTAGGTGAGTGGACATATTTTTAGGCCCAGCCTTAATAGAAATTCTTGGTTCTATTCAACTTCACAAGACATCTCTGTGCTGTTAATGCCTGATGCCTACAAATACACACTTCCTTCCAGTTATCCAGAAATCCAATTAGATGTCAAAATTCAGGCTGATTTGGCCTGTAACTTAAACTAGAGTTTCTGTGAACAATGATTATGTCCAACCTGCTACCCGGCTAAAATCATCAGACTAGTTCAAGATCGGGAACCTCTGACAACTGAAAGAATAAGTTTATAGTGGACTTTATCCGACAATGCTTTCAGAGGATTTATATCAGTTGATTCTGGCAAGAAGGAGGCACGTTCAGATGCTGTGGCTTCTGCGGGATCGACCAAAGTTGTAATTGTCTTTTTAAACATGCTTGTTATGATTGCTGTGGGACATTAAGAACTTAAAGTACTGCAAGTCTACCCCATCAGGGAGTTGTTCACTGGTGGAGAAACTGAAGGAGCTGGACTTAGTGTGGATCGTGCAGCTGCCTGTGTCAGAGGGGCATTGGTGTGTGAAGGTGGTGTTCAGTCTAACAGCGAGTGATTGTCTCAGTTGCTTTTCCCTGGTGGATATTGGTAATGTGCGAAGCTGCAGGTCCGATTCGCTGCTTTATTGGTGAATGGCGGAGAAGCTGCGTGGCCTCAGTCGAGGCGAGGACTGGTCCTCAGGCGGCAGTGTTGCCTATTTGCAGCCTTCCCGGAGAGAGGCATTGGAGCTGGAACGGTGGAAACGGTGTGGCCCAGCGTCCATGCTGGAGTTGGTGCTGCTCTCCAGTGTTCGCTCGGCAGAAGACACGATGTATTGCTTCTGACTGCTGGCTGCTGCAACATTCATGCACTCAGGGACTTGGTCTCTATTTTTTTGTGTGATTGTTTTTACTGCTGTCTTATATGTGTGATGTGTGTCTTGTTCTGTGAATGACTGTCGGTACTGTGTTTTGCACCTTGGCCCTGGAGAAATGGGTATTCATGCATGGTTGAATGAGAATTAAACTTGAACTTGGTTTGTACCTGTTAATTCTTATGTAATCAACATCAGTCATGGTTGTTAAAATGATGAGCGAGCTACAGAAGAAGAAAGAAGAAGAAAGCCCTAGTGGAGTCATCAGCCTTTGCTCCAAAGTCCAGTGCTGATGCCACTACACCACCAGCCAGCTGATGAGCTAAAATCTTAACATAATTATCAAATGCTGAAGCAACAACCAACCATGGAAAACATATATGAAGGACAAACAAGTATACTGTGAAAAACAATATAAAATATAAATAAGTTGTTTTCCATATAATTATCTACAAAAATTGACTGTTGTATATTTGTATCATAAGAAGCACTTAAGCAATTATTATGACTTGTTGAATATCACTTTGAATTGATTACTGAAAATTTGCTCTTTGGAAATTAACTGAATATACCTTCATGTATCCAGCTACAGCTTATAAGCAGTTTAGAGTCAGTCTCAGAGGTTTTATAACACATTCTACTAAAACAAACATTGAGCATTGAAATATGTAGCAATGCTTTGCTGATATGAATAAACATTATCACTTTTCACAATTCAGGAAGTTCTTAGATTTTTCTCAATTTGCTGTAAGAAAAGATATGGCAGATTATCAGCTGTGATATAGACATGAGCAACTGTAAGTAAACAAAAAAATTCAGAATATAGATACACACCATACAGGCAAAAACAACTTGCAACATAATTAATTAAGAACAAAGCAGATAAAACATTAATTTCAGACAATATTGGGCTCAGGAAAAAAAGACTTTGTAGGGGGACTCCTTAATGTCATTTGGCAGCATTCACCCAGACTGTTAAGGGTTAAGTTCACCATATACGTTAGAAGTAATTACACTTGTGTTGATTTTTGTTGACACTCCAACAACTTGGAGTTGATTATACCTTTCATGATTGCAGGATGCCCAAAAGTACACAATGTCAATAAAACAAACCTTTGAACTGCAGTCATGTGGGAAATCCAAGAGTCACATTTTCAGTCAGCAATAAGAAAATGACTGAATAATCTGTTTTAATGTTTTAGGCTGAGAGATATCTATTGTCCTGGACATTGTGAAGAGCTTACTGACTCCTTTTCAGACCCTCTCTTTCTTCTCTTTGCAGAGATCCTTGGGATCTTTTATATTCATTCTGAGACAATATAGTGATTCTATTAGGCTTATCATCAAAAGGACAGTATTTCATTTCCTTATTACTCCACAGTGTTAGCCCAGATAGCAATGTTCAAGACTCAGGAGTACTTGAGGTCCAAATATTATGTTATCAATTGTGTTGGAAGGATGACTCTGTCTAGACAACAAAACTTGCTCATATGTCTTACTGATTCAGGATTTTCCCAGAAGCAATGTATTAACTGATGTTTATCAAGATACCAAAGATTGTGGACATTATGAGTTCCAGCCTGGAAGGCAGCAGCTATAAAAGCATTGAAGATCATAACCACAGACTCTGTCATAGATATACATCTTTAAAAATAAATTTACATCTTGTTGGCATGGATGGCAAGAGTCAGAATTTATTCCCCATCACTGCCAAAAATTGCTTAAAGCTGTACCATTGCTGATGGCAGGAATAATTGCAATATAGCTAAGATCAGTCTGGATGAGTTGAAACATCTTCTCAAAATTATGATAATCTATGACTGTTTTGGGGGAAGTTATCATTGATAAGCTTTTTAATATAACAGCTTATCATGAGTAAAATAGATACATACGTTGCCTGTCTTTATATAGAATTCAAGAGTGTGAAGTTTTGTTTGAAATACTTGCCTATTATAAAGAAATGGGTTGGTTAATGAACACAAAAGTTCCACGTTAAATGTCAAATGGAAATTTAAATGTAAAAGAGAAAATCGAAAGGTTTGTAATTTCACATTTGGCAAAAAATGAAAACGACTTCAGTCTCAGTTCCTCTCTTCACAAAGATCATGAAGCAGTTGCATTCACTTTAAAGTTAAGATACTGTATTTCCTTCACTGAATTTCCCATCAAAATGTTTTCCTTTAATAAAAGACACTAGACAACTTTGAGAAGAAATAAAACAGAAAGGCGTGTGGCGAACTTTCTACCGACCTTGAAAATATCCATCAACAATTTTCTTCTTAAAACCGGTCCAAATAATAACACAACTATGTTCATACTGGCAATGGTTGGTGGATATTGCCCCACAATGCCTCTAATCAGACCATAGACAACTCTAGAGATGTTTAAGTGCAGAACAAGCAAATTGGAATGCCCCTGGGGCAAAATACAAAGCAGAATTCTCAGAAATTCCTGCGGCTTTTTTTTTGCTGAGTTATGGAACTTTAGAGACTTACTTCTCTTTTAAGTACCTACTAGAAAATTTTACATTTTGAACTGGAATTCCAATGGAAATTCCTTTCTTTGAAAAAGATGAAGAAACACATGAAGGTTGGAGAAACTAATATAGTGGTGTCAGTTAATAAGTGAATTAAGATTTTAAATCAAACATAAATGATTATTTTGAATACAAAATACATGCTGTTTCTGCAATTGACAGTCAAGGCACAAATTACACCAATTGGAGAACTGTATTTTTTTTCTTTAAATTTCATTTAATCTCATTGATATAGTATAATAAGCTACTAACATAAATGATTATTTTGAATACAAAATACATGCTGTTTCTGCAATTGACAGTCAAGGCACAAATTACACCAATTGGAGAACTGTATTTTTTTTCTTTAAATTTCATTTAATCTCATTGATATAGTATAATAAGCTACTGTCATAAAATAATTGATAATCCTCCTCCTACATCAAGGGTGCCCTGTGATAGTGTTGGCTCAAACATCTCTGGGTTAAGTTGTACAGCCAAAAGATGTTACAAATTATTCACTATGAAATACGCAAGATAAAAGTATTTTACAAAATGTTATTTCATTATTTTGTTTTAGATAGTGACAATGTAATAAATTTATTCAGTCTATATTGTTAACTCCCATTTAGCCTGTTTGAAGAATTCTGGATGCTTGGCCGTTTGAAGTTACTTTCTTTAAAGTAACAAAGATGAAGAAACGCATGAGGAAAAGCACATGAGGAAAACTCCTCAGGTGAAGTCAGTAAATTACAAATATAAACATTTTCAATTATGCTTCCAGTCAGGTCACTGTGGGTTACTTAATCTTAAATGGCTGAAAATGATTTAAAAAAAACACTCACACAAAATGCTGGTGGAACACAGCAGGCTAGGTAGCATCTATAGGGAGAAGCGCTGTTGACGTTTCGGGCCGAGACCCTTCGTCAGGACACTACCTAGTTGTCTGAGATAAATTCTTTGTAACTTGTGAAAGGAATCATATTCATGAGTACCCTTTGACCCAGTATCCAATTTAATTTTAGAGCTTCCTCAAAAACTGGAAGCATGTGTAATTAGCAGAAATATATTGTGGCAATTAAACTATCTGAGGCATGGTCGGTTCAGTCACAGGTCTTGCATCCAGCACAATATTTTGTTTTAGATTATTAATTATTTTTGGAATTTACTGACACTTCCACTACTGGAGAAGAATAAGTAACTTCATTCGAAAAGAAGAAAGATTAGTAGGTGGGGGAAAGGGGAATGGAGGGCTTTGTAGCAGGTGAGATGGAATGAGCTGCAAGGGGTGGATTATAAACACAAGAATTGATTTGCAAAGATAAATGACCTCTTTCTGTACTGCAAAGTCAAATGTGATTCTTGTATTTAATCTCAAGAATCAAAATCTCTAAGAAGAATGAACACAGGTTTCGCAATTGAAATTAAATCCAACATTGGGGCAAATTAGAGCTGTATAGCCAAGCATTTCAGTAAACTTGTTCAAATCAACTTCATTTGATGCATTAATAACCACATTTCCTTTATGTCCTGTTATGATACACACCCGACCGTGCCAGCTTCCAAGGTTTAGACGCTCTGATTCTTCAGAAAACGGATAGCTGACACAGTCTCTTTAAGTAATCAGGCCCGCCCTGCTAATCGGCAGCCAAATTTGCTGCCAAGATTTTAATATTTACAGAGCACCTGAACTCAATCAGTGCTCAGTCATCAGCTCTACTTGGGATTCTCGTCAAGCATCTAGTCCTCGTTTCAGTCTTGGATACTCCAGCACTTGGGTCCTATCCATCCTTGCCTAGGTCTCTTGTCACAGTGTGACTGAGCCTAACATGGACCCAGCAGAGTATCAGAGCATCTTGCCAGCTGTGGCCAGCCACAGCAAGAACATTTCTAGACAGAGCCTGGAGATACATGACCTCCAGGTTTCCGTGTGCCAGCTATGTCAAGGATGAAGCCAGTCACAAGGGCGAGGCTGTCGGTCGCTCTGCGGAGTCAGTCCATCTTCCAACTCAGGAGAGATTTGGCGGTGACCGAGTTCTTGCCGCGGCTTCCTCACTCTGTGTTCATTGGTGTTTGATCTCCAGCCATGGTGGCTCCCTGCAGAGTGTGGAAAGGTGGCCACATGATCTCTCTCCTGACTGGGACAGTCGTGGCCTGGGCCACTGCACATTGGAAATGGAGGGCGGATGAATTCACAAATGCCATGAAGAAGGTGTTCCATCACCTCACCAGAGCAAACAGAGACTCGGACTGTGTGATGAAGGTGCGTCAGGGTAGTTGGTCAGCAGCCGACTACGTTATTGAGTTTTGGGCTTTGGCCAAGGAGTGTGACTTTGGCCACTCTGTACTACCACGGACTCCAAAGTGATTTAAAGTATACCCTTTCCTTGGGAGAGCCAGTAGAGGACTTTGAGGATTGATCGGTCCATCTGCCTCAATGATCTCCTGGCAGAGACTACCTGAGAATGTCGAAGAATGCTAGCCCAAGCCTGGCCTCAATGCATCACAGTTCTACTTCCCAACCTTGGACAATGACCGACCTGTGTCCTGCACCAGATCCCATCAAGCTGATGCAAATCTGCTGCACAAGACTGTCCGCCAAGGAGAGGTTCTGGTGTCGGTGTCGAGGTTGCTGCTGCTGTTGCTGCGGGGAAGCAGGGCACCATCCGGTCGAATGTCTGCAGCTGCAGCCATCGGGAGAACTGTTAAGGCAGTCCAATGTCGGGAGGACTGTGACAATAGCAGCCATTACTCCCAGCTGGTCATTTCCTGGTCTTGAGGGCAGCCTGTCAACTCAACATGCCTCTGCGGGAGTCGAGCCAGCACGTGACCGCAGTTGCCCTGGACAGTCATCCTCGGATCTGGACAGATTCTGCGGTTTTACGAATGAGGATAGGGGAACATGTGAAGGACATTGGTTTCCATATCATCGATTCACCTCACGTAGCCCTGATCCTCAGGCACACTTGGCTGTCCAGCATAACCCTCCTGTGAACTGGGAAGAAAGGAGAATCATTGCTTGGTCAAGTCTCTGCAAGAGGGAATGTTTTCGGTTTGTTGTTCCAGTCCCTAGACTCTCCTGATGAGGAGGCAGTAACCTGAAGCCTTTGGGAGACCCAGTCCTGGCTCCAAGGGCAGACAAGCTGACTCCATTTAACAGGACCATGCAGGTCCCAACCCTGTCTTGTCAATGGTGCTCTGGAACTGAAGGGAGAGGGTCTGTAGTTCAGGAGCAAGCCAAGAAGCCCACCAAGAAGGTGCCCAAGAATTCTGGGACCCTAGCAACCAAGATTAAGGTAACCAGTCACCATCCTGTCTAAGTGGAAGGCTCCAAAACATAGAGCCTAGTCCCAGGAGGACAAAGAATATTCATAGTGCATCATTGCTGTCCCCTGAGGGAACGGATCAGGATTTGGACTCTGTTTTGACTAAAGACTCCGGTGAACCTATGGAGGAGACTCTGGGGTCTGCCGAATTACCCCCGCTACCTAAAGAGCCCCAGGAGTCATCCTCAGAGTGATGTTTGGGGTAGTTGCAACATCCAGCCAGTTGAAATTCCCTCCCTCTCCGAGGATTTGGAAGAGGCCTCAGCAAGGAAAATGCCTCAATTCTTCCACTGCTCTGACCTTATGATTGTGCAATAGGCCTACTGCCTGGTGCTTGTCCTCCACAGGGTCTCAGGCCTGGAAAGAGGTGCTATTGAGGGCTATATAAAGGAGGTTCTTGCTCTGGGATTTATTTGACCCTCCATCTCCCCAGCATGTGCAGTAGCTTCTTGATTCCCTGAAGTCTTTCCAACATCAAGATGTGAGCCAGCAGTATGGGGCATGGTGGAATATACTCAGCTAGCCTTGATGTATACAACTACAACAGTTAAGAAGTTCTACACCATCCAAGATAAGGCCCCTGCTTTGGTGGTTTCCTATTCATTTGTATATCTCTCCAAATCTCATATAGAATGGTTGTTTTATTGCTATGGGCAAAATATATTGTTGTTTTCTTCAAGTCATCTTCAGTAGGAACCCTAATTTCTACAAAGACTTCACATAATTAAATTCTCACATATCTGATATTAGCTTTGCAAATGTTTTCTCAACAAACCACCCTGCCCCCACACCCACTTCGAAATTCTTCCAAATATATGGTATCTGGAAATGAGCACAATACTTCAGCAGGGTCTACAGGACTTTACAAGGGCTGACCAAAATTTCCTTGCCTTTTGTTAGAAGAATCATGAGATAGACTGGGTAGGATTTACATGCTTTCTTTCCTCAGAAAATGCCACTGAATCAGTTATTAATTTTGCAACAATGTGACAGACAGCACAGTGGTCATTTTAATCCCAGATGTCACAATGCATGAAGCTGAAACCTTTTAAAAGTGAACATGAATTTCCTAACACTTGCTGTCAGTCTGAGGGTTAACTACTGGACTACTATATGACAGTTGCTCCTTATTTCTTGATATGTAATACATCTTGTCAGCTGTTGAGATGGCTACATCCACACGCAGTCATTATCTTGGCTGTGTACTCAATCGCGTGAAAGGTCAGTGGCGTGCTTTTTGGGGGTGGGGTGGGAAAATGTCATTTTAAAACATTGGTAATGGGCGATAGTAAATCAGCAGCTCCACAATATTAATGACTTGGAAATGGGTAGACTTCCACTCAGCCATTTTCCTTTTAGCTAATCAGTCGAGGAGCACAATCCTGATCTCGTGTATATAATTTCTATGCAGCTGACCGAGCTTATGGAAGCTCCTCAGAAAGTATCTTGGGTGCGTCTCTGTTATATGGGTTTACAGCACCTGCAGATTTTCTCTGGTTTGATATTGGGAATTTCTTGTCCTTAGATAATATTTTTTTTCAGTTAAGACGATCAGATGTTACTACGGTTGCCTGAGGGGCTTTGCGGAGCAGCGAGGAATGAACGTTGTGATTGTGCTTGCAGAGCACGTTTCAGAGATCCCGGGAAATGGGGGCAGGTTTGCCGGGTTCGCGCCACCAGTTCGCCGCTATTACAGATAGTATTAAGAAGTGACATTTTGACTGAAGAAAGTACGTGATCCTACAAACAATAATGCACGGTGGGATGTACTTCTCGTCCCATCCAATTTTAACTACAGATTAACACACGTGCTGTCAATATTATCTGAATTTTAAGCACGATCAATATTATTCACCGAATTGGATTTAGTTTATCTCCACCCAAGGGAAGTAAAAATATCTGTCAGTGGGCCACACGCGCCCTCCACGTGATTTTATGATGTTAGGTTTCTGGTTTTTAAATGTTTATTGTATTGCTTTCCGATATTTTTAGTGTTTTGCATTGAAGAACGTTCGTGCCAAAAATAGCTTTAACTCAACGTATTCGTTTGTAGAACGCTGGGCCTACTTTCAGTTCTCAGTTTTATTTCAATACTCCTCATTCTTCATGTGCTTCCTAAATATTGCGTGGGCATTTGTTCAGTATCGTTGCTAATGTTGCTTTGTAAAGTCGTTTTCGTCCAGTGAGAAACTCGTCAAAAAGATGTGCCGCCCCCAGTTGAGCTTGTCAGAACCAATTAGCGAAGCACTCTTTTCGAACCAGACCACCAGGGCATATATGATGGACCCGGGCAATTATTTATGGAATGACTAGTCAGTCGACGACATACGTTAATTGTAAGTGACAGGAGTTAGACAATAGCGCTGCTAACTTAGGTCACGGCTAGGAAAAAGCTTTATACATTACGCAAATTATAAATCAAAACGACGACACTATCTTTTATTTGACCTTTATTAGTTATTTGGGGCATGTTGTATTTAGTATCAATTCAATACTGAGTAATTGATGTCAGATAACGGCAATAGAATATATAGTACAGCATTAAATGTAAGGGAATAATGCAGAATTGTTGTAAATAGGTGGTTGCCAGTCAGTATAAGCTTGTTACGTGCGTTTTCTCCGGGTGCTCCGGTTTCCTTCCACAGGTAAATGGTTATTGCAATTTGTCCCGTGATTAAGCGAGAGTTGACTGGCGTTGCTGGGCATCGCGCCTCGAAGGGCCTGTTCCGCGTCGTAGCTCTAAATAGATAATAACGTCCACTTGTGAATTCCCCGGTTGGGTTTAGAGAAAGTCCTTATTAACTGTAGAAACTCGATTCCTTTTCAGTTTTATCAATTCTATTAGGACAACTAATTGCAGAGTAGTCAAAGCTTTTCAGATTGCTCATTTCTTTAATCGTCTGTACGTGACTTAGTTTCCACCATTAGCAGAAGGTGTGCTGTACGGTAGCATATGTGTTCACTCAGTTTTCATACCTACTGCTTTTTAACCTGCGTTTGTATGCATCATTGATGCAACCTATCAATACATTTTTTAAAAGTAGAAGTTAATCTTCACTATTCAAGAAATAAACATAGAACGCGAAAACCAAACAAAAAAGCGTAAAATATTCAGTAAATCGAGCGCCATTCTTCGACCTGAAACGTTCATTCTTGTTTCTCAGTTCGCAGATGATGCCTGACCTACTGAGTGCCTCTTGTGTTTTCTGGTCTTTTTCCCCCCAGATTTCCAGCATTTGAAATTATTGTTTTTCATTTCCTTTTTTTTCTTTCTCGAGTTTTTCCAAATGTTATTCTCAGCTCTTCAAAAGGAAAATTTTCCGCGACCTGCTGTCATGAACACTTTTATTCGTATGCTCTTCTCTGTCATATTATATTGTGGTCTTTATTGTCCAAGTAATATATTCCTACGTTTTTTCACCATCTGCGGAAGATCTTTTCCCACGTGCATTAATGATGCGTACAAACGCAAGTTTAAAAAAACCAGCAGTGTGCTGCATGGTGTCACTTGTATGAAAACATTGGTTGCCCACATATGATACCGTACAACACACCTTCCCAAATGAACACGCCCGAAGTATGGCTTTAGGCTGCGAACAGCGAAATGTTGTCGGCAATTTTCTGCAAGCAAGTTAGACATTAATGAACCCAGTGTACTTCAGACGATGTGCTTTGTGAACCGTTCTCTCAGGTGTCCAGGAATTTGAATGAACGTGCACGTCTTCTCTTTAAGAGAGCAGCCGCAGTGCCATTTGGAAGAATCCCCTGGAGGCGAGATCGAAATTGCACACGTACGTGTGAGCGGCAGGACAGGAAACGGCCAGCGGTTGTATTAATTCATTCGTCCACCTAACAAGGTGACCGGAGATGATCGCGTGTAAAAATCCACTTGTGCCTTTCCAATCTCCATTGATACATCTGCACATCAACGACATTTGTTTGCCTTTATTGTCTTTTTGCCTCATTTTGCCCAGAATTGTACGTTACCTTTGTTGTTACCTGAACTAAAAATTATTATGTGATTTCTCATTTGACATACGAATGATACAACATGGCTTAATCCGCAATATAAAAAATGTAACCTTCCTTGCGTTTTGACGGTTGTATTACTGACTTCAGGGTCCAGATCAACAGATGATAACGTCATCTTTCAATGAAAAAATACTAAGATGATGACAACGTCGGTTAACATGGGAGCATGTTGATCATTGATTACAAAGAAAAACATTTTTTCTGAAATAATTATAGTACCGGGTAGTCACGAAGAAGCTTAACGGCCCAGGTACAAAGTCTTTTCATCTGCCCTTTGCCCATTCTCCGATCAATACCATAATTATACTCACACCAAAACAATGATTTTGAATCCGTTCGTGTGTTGTGTTGGGACTATGCAAAAGTTAAGACAAAAATAGTTTTTTTTCAAAAGTACGGTATTTGATTGCAGATTAATTTCGAAAACAAAGGAAATTTATTATCAGTCAAGTAAATATTTAACATAAAGGTTGCATTATAATGTTCTTTAAAGTACATAACAAAGAAAAATGCGCCCCTCCCCAGTCAGAAAACAGAACAAATGCTATTTGTATACGGAACTTCTTCACAGTCCATTGCATGAAGAAATGAGGATTTTCCTGTTTTCTGTAACAATGTTAGTGGGCAATTTCACGGACTGTATTTTCTCTTTTTTTGCCTCCGCGATTGCGGATGACTATCTCAATGACGTCACTACAAAGTTAGAACTTTCCTCGCTTGGCCTAAAAAGATCCCAAAAAAAGAATAAACGAGAAAATAATCAGAGACAATTCTGCACTTGATCTGACGCGATCCCCTGCAAAGCGAGCTAGGAAAACTCCGCCTGCGGATGATGCCAGACACATAGCCGAGGAAGCCAGCACTTTGTTACAATTGTGGCAACCGAAGTCAATAAGTCTTTGATTGGCAGGAAGTTTAACCAACAAGAGGAGAGAAAGACGACACTGTCACCCAATAAAAGCGTGTAAAGGCGGGACTTCCTCAAGTAAAACTCGCGGTCGTGAAAGCTCTCATGCGCATTGAGACTTTCGCAGGTCTCGGGGTGGTGAAAGGAGAGTTTAATTGGAAAGAGGGAAAAGGGATCACTTTGTTGTTGGATTTTTAAAGCTCCGGTGGATGTTATCTTATTGATTTTGGCACCAAATTTTCAGGAGTGCAGTTTATTGTTCAGGCAAGTCCTTCTTTTTTGCTCGACTCTATTTCCTATGGAGAAAGTAGTGATTACTAATGGTAGAGAAGAACAAGCGCTGCAGTTGGTCACCGCTACCAGTACGTGGTCGGTAGCCCGGAGGGGTGGCTGGAACGTCTGATTGTGGAGCAAGGTCACGCAGGGTTAGGGTTTTGGTTGTGGGGTGACTGAACGACTATGTACTTTTAACGTTCCGACGCCTGAATCCTCCACCATTTGGAGAGAGAGGGAGAGAATAACAGTCGCAAACAGTGAATAGTAATGCCGGGAGCTAAAACTTATTTTCCTAACTCTTGCTGCTTAACTGCTGAATACCACATCTCAGCAGGTTGTCTTCAGCGTTCAGAACAATTCAACCAACTCTTGAACTATTACTCCTACTAGTTCACATTTAACCCGAGCCTTTTCTTCTCTCCTCATTGCTTTCGTGTCGGAAATTTTCCTCTTCGAGACCGTGAATTAACAGCCCACACTTCTGGATGGAAGAACTGGATCAATCGCCTGTAAATGCATTGAAAACGTGGTGGTGGGGGGTCTTTGGAGGAGACCAATCTTGTTAAAACGTGGTGTCCCCCCCCCCAAATTCTGGCGATATAACAAAAAAAATTTCAAGCTTGTTTGCTCGTTCCCTTTATTTCGGGGGAGGAACGGTCAGAATTAAGCCTGAAGTTTTGTGGTGTCTCATCTTTTCTCATTGGGTCCAGTTCGCGAACAGGCAACCTAGAACGCCTGTTTGCTTCATTAACACCAGTGAATTCTACTGATAACAGTATGCACTACCAGGCGAGATTTCCAACTTTCCTGTGTGATTTTAAAGTAGGAAACGTGGGAGAACAACATTTCAGCCCTTTAAACCGCGTAGCAGCGTTAGGAAATCACATGAACAGCCATCTAAAATCTGGTCCTTCAGTTTTCGCCTTTTCTCATCGTTTTAACGGAATTGTGAAGTTAATATTTCTCCCCCCGTGGCACTTTTCCCCTCTGCCCGTAAGTGCTCCCTTGTGTACGCTAGTGGATATTTTGCTTCTCCGAAATGACCATTCACATCTGTATGCCGTTACTTGCTAAATTTGGAAAATAAATCACAATAGTCGCTCCCTGGCAAATGGATCGTTCAACCAGCTAATTGCAGGCATTTTTCCACACATGTAGGCAAGATAACTAAATCGCAATTTCCCATCCTCTTTGTGAACAATTTCATTTATTACCCCCCCCCCTTCATCCGCCTCCCTATTTTACCATTAATATTTGCATAGTTTCTGTTGCAACCACCAAACCGTGAAAGTGAATTCACCATCTCTCAACTCTGGTGTTGCTCCTGTTGAGGTCCCCACCCTGCATCAGTCTTGCATTTTTATTCCAGCTCCTACTGGAACCAGCTTCCACGTACCTCTTCTGCATTTTGTCCCCATTCATGTATTCATTCAATGCAGCCACTGTATTCATGTGCCTGCATTGTTTCTGCAGTTTAGAAAATATGAACAAAAATAGGTATTGGAAATGTGATAAAAACACCGAAAATGCTCATGTCAGGCAGCATTTGTGGAAAGGGAAATACTTCTGGTCTGCAGCCCTTCATCGGAATGTTGACTGTTCCTCTCTCTGTTTAAGTGCTGATTTATCTCAACATAATTCCATTAAAACACCTTTATTAAAGAAAATCTTAAATGACCCCCTTAAGTTGATTACCTTTTAATACACTAAGACAGCTTCTGACACTTGATAGGGGCTTTCAGTTACCTTCTGGTTTTTACTGAGATAAACATTGATTTCAAGTAGCATCAGCCTGTGTGGGAATGCTGTATGTCTGAAACTATGCCCATATTTCATTGTTGTTTTACAGAACTCGGGTTTGTTCCCTTCATAGCTTTTAATACTTATATGTATCAAATAAACAACATTAAAATGCTTGCTACAAGTTTTAGCGTTTCACATTGCTTTGGATTTAAATTTGTTTTTGATATATTTATATGTTTTATCCATCAGATTTTTGATTTGCATAGAGGCTGAGCGAGAGAGCCTGTGGTATGTTGAATTGTCGGCTGAATGAGCAGTTTTTTGGGGTACTGCAAGTCTGTGAATTTATTGATGCTTTGCTGCACGTTTGAGTGCTCGGTGGAGGGTGCTGATGAGATTTTGCTGGTGGGGGAGTCGTTGCCTTGCTGCTGCTTGTGTGTGAGAGGGGGGAGTTGGGGGCTTTGGTGTTCCAATGTTTTTACTGTCATTCGTTCTTTGAGACACCCCTGTTTTTGTGGCTGTCTGTGAAGAAGAAGGATTTCAGGATGTATATTTTATAGATTTCTCTGATATTAAATGTACCTATTGAAAGGTATCAATATACAAACTGAACAGCAATGACTCTTGACCGAAGAACACTGCTTATCATTTCAAACCATTCCTTGCTTTCTACTCCGTGGAGGGACTCTGAATCCCATTTTCAATATTTTCCGTTCATAGCCATAATCTATAAAAGTCGATGTTGCTTGTCAGAGTCGTTTCTGAAGTTCTGCTAAATTGTATTCATTACAATTTCCTCAGTTAATGTGGTTTCTGAAAATTTGAGGTTTGTTTGGAAACCTTTCCTGGTGGCTACAAATTATTCTTTCTATAGTAAGAAATTTGGTAACTGTATCTTAAATTAAAGATTTTCAATTTTATCTTCAACTGTTGGTTAACTGGCCTGCAATTGACATGAGCAGAAACTACGGAAGTCATTTGGCTCTCAAACCTACTCCACCATTGAATATAATTGTTACCGATACTTTTCGTTGGTGTGACTATCTTGGACTACTTCCATCTCCCTTAATGCCATTAATGCTTACAAAATTTTTCATCTATCTACTGAATATTCTCAGCAGCTGAGTTTCTACAGCTACAGTGAGTAGAGAATTTCAAAGATTCCGTGATCTGTGTGAAGAAATTTCTTGTGTCCTGGATGGTTGATGCCTATTTCTGACAGTCTTGGTTCAAGGTGTCCCAACCAACTCTTCATTTACCCTGACAAATATAAGAATTTTACATGGTTCAGTGCTAAGATTTGGATTTTTCTAAATTCTGATGTAGGCATTCTGTCTGTCTAATCTGATTTTCTACAATTTACCTCTGCTATAAGGAATTAAACTGGTGGACTTGAACTGCATTCCTTCTACTGCAAGTATATCCTCACTTATACCAGACCTATGTCAATATTTTGACTACAGTCTCATTGAGGTCCTGTATAATTGGAGTAAGATGTCACTCTTCTGTAGAAATCTCTTTGCAATACAGGTCAAGGTACCACTTGCCTTCCCATTTGCATGTGGTATTTTACTTCATAAAGGCACTCGGTCCTTTCTCGTTGTCAATGTCTTGCAGTTTCTCAACATTTTTAAAATACTCGGTCTAATTTCTCTACTAAAATGGGAGACCCCTGTTTTCATTTCTGTAATTGGTTCCGTCTTTGCTTGTCCTCTGCTATTAATTTAACCTTATTTTCTCCTGCTCTCAGCATACAGTCAAATTCCTTGTTATCGTGAGGAAGCAAACATATCACTTATGATCCTGATAACCAAATTATTGACATGAATTGAGAGGACAGGCCATTTTAGTACTAATTCCTTTGAAAGCTTGAACCCAAAAGTAGTCCATTTATTCCAGTGTCTTTAAGACAACTTTTCTGTCCTTGGTACATAATGAAAGTTTTAAAGTATGAATTTAATTTCCAGGGCTTCTGCAGTTTCCCAGAATCTGATATGTGTTCTGTCCTGTTACAGTGCATGTTCAGTTGTCTTTATCCATCCAACCTGTGCCCATCTATCTGAGGATTCATCTGTTCAAAATTCTCTTCAGTAAATGTTTTTGGATGCACTTACTTTATATGTGATATTTTTAAATATCTTCTGCCATTTGACAATCCTCTGAGAGAATGCCTAGATTTAAAGCATTCATGTGCTTTACTGTATGAAAAACATTTTGAATTTGCCTTAACACCTTCTCTCTTTGGACCATTCTTTAAGAATAGATCTAATGATGCTCTGATCACATCAGGGATGCAACCTGGGGTCAGAGATGTTTCGGGTCTTTTAACATCAGATGCCCTCACCTAGGCGACCCGGCCCTGGTTGATCAAGTCACGACTGGTGTTCAGGTAGCATGTGGTGCAGATCCCCATGGACTGGCTGTCTTCATGCAGACCCACCATGAGTGGGTCAGTGATGTTGCCGATGGCTGTCTGCCTCCTTGTACCAGGAATACCCAATGCGCTGAGGGCACCATAAAGACCTAAGTGAAGCCCCGGTAGCCCGTTTCAGTAGGCATGCATTTTGCCTTTCTGCCCTGCCTCTGGCAGTTGCTTGTTCGTATCTGGCAAGCTTCCACCCATGGGCACCTTCCAGATGCTCCTCCCATGGCATTGCCAGCTCCAGCAGGAGGATGTGTTTTGCTGCCTCTGAGACCAGGAGGATGTTTGGTCTCGAGGTGGTCTTGATCATGTACTGTGGGAACTTTAGTTTTTAATCCAGGTCAGCTTTATTCCTGTCAAGAAATCAGTTGTTTAAAAAACCTTGCTATTTGGTTTGATATTTCACATCAACCAAAAATTTCAGACGGTTCTTTATGTGCTGGAATAAAGTTTTTCAGCTGCTGTGTTGTTTTTGAACAGTTATTACCTGTGTTGTGTGCTTGTTTTTAACCCCCAAATTGCTTTCTAATCTTCCTAAATTTGCTAGAATCAACTCTGCTCTTCTATTTGACATAATGATTTCCTTTGCAATTGCATCCTGAATTGCAAGATATGTTTATTACATTTTAACTGTTTAAATATATTTAACTCATTTATTTGATCTTTTAAATTAACTACCTAAGGTCTTTAACCTGAGGTGTTAAATCATTTTTCCTCAAATGCATTGCTAATTGCATTCCTCTTTTCACAAATGCATTCAGACCATTTAAACTTACAAATTTCCCATTTTTACTTCTGTTTGTGGCATCTGCAGTTTTGTTTCTCTTTGGAATTAGGTGTGATTGGTTTTGAGATTTATAACAAAAACCAAAAGAAGAATAACGCTTGTACTAAATTTATTTTTGGGATTTTTACTCAACATAAAAAGAGATGGCTTGTAAAAGCTTCATTTTTATCTTGTGTATAATGCACATGTGCAATGATATTGTGCATTTTTTTCCTGCACGCATATGCTTTGCTGTAGACTCTACAGGTGTCAGCTAGAATTAATTGGTGCACTGAAATGTGGTCATATTTTTTCCTGAACCTAAGTGCATATTGCAGAACCATAGAACTACATATGAATGGGCTGCTTCTCGTGTTCTGTGGTTTCTTTTGTAAAGCCATGCAATTGTTTCCATATTTACTCTTTCTAGATATTTTGTCCTTCAGGTTTGCTCATGTTAGTTTTTAAGCTGCTACTTTGTGGGTACTCACAGCACTTCTTCAAAGACCATATTCCAGGCTGTGTATTTTATAAAATTTTAATTCCTTTTGTTGTTCAATTGCAATCATTCAGAGTCTTAGTCATATAACGTGGATGTGGGCCTTTCAAATCAACATGTCCATATTGACTGTTGCCCAGAGAGCTAGATACTTGTTTGTTCCACAGCCCTCTGAACCTCTCATCTGAGTACTTATTGATTTTTTTTTAACTTAATTTGTTACCTCTGATTATCAACTATCATGGGAAATGTTTCACCTCTACAGTGTGTAACTGCTTGTCATTGTAAGCACTTCCATCAGTTATCCTCTGAACCTCTTTTCTAATGGGAAGACTTAGCTGTAGTTAACCCATATAGTAAGTTATTTTTCTGTGGTATCTTCTAGTCTGTTTGTGTTTTTTTTTTGATAGTGTGGAACGCAATCAAACTGGTAGTTTATGAAAATATTGGCTTTAGTACTGTATGCCTTTATCCATGGTCTCCATCTTTGTCTGGTTATTTTCAAAGCATGGTGTATCTTTCCCCCAGTGCTTGCTGTTCTTGCTCCCATTAAAAATGGTGCAATTTAGTTTGTATTGTGATGCCATCTCTTATTAAGAGGTATGTTTCAGTCTTTCTTGCAGCTTACTCAATCCTTCCTTCCATAGTTATAGCAGTTAAAATAAAAAGGCACCAAATTCCAGTTAATTATATAAAGCAGGGATACAGGATCAGGTAATTTGTTGTAGCTGCATAATGTGGGAGCTGATGGACTCATTGTGGTTTCTGGTGGCCACATCTGCAGAAAGTATTGGCAGCTTGTGGAACTTGAACTCAAAGTTGGTGACCTGGGTTGTTATCTTCCAACTCTATGACATATCATGCAGGGTGAGAGTTACCTGGGCATGGTGATTCAGGCTGCAACCATGAGAATAACTATTTCAAATTTTATCTGTGGTCATGTTTAGGAAGGTGTGACTGAGTGAGGCAGGTAGGAAGAACCAAGAGGAAGTGCTGGAGGAACCAAGGTTGTGGATAAATCATTAAACTAAATAATGGTGATGGGGGGGGTGGGATATTCCACAGTTTGGAAGCATATGGATGAGGCAAAAGACGGGAGGAAGGTGAAGGAGGGTTAGAGGCGTTACTGAAGTCTCCAGAATAAGATGTATCAGTATCACAGTTAAGTAAAGGTAATTACAAAGGCACGAGAGGAACTGATCAAAGTTCTCTAGAAGGGGACTTGAACAGGGATGACATTAGAGCAGCAATGGCAAAAGTTTCTGGGAGTAATTCCAACATTGCAGGATCTCAAACAGAAGAAACATTCTAAAGGATGAGGCAATGGTGTCGAGAAAAGACACAACGAAAGCCAGAGCGTACAGTATAGCCAAAAAGTGGAAAGCTGGATGATTGGTAAGCTTTTTTTTTAAAAAAAAGCAACAGAAGGCAACTTAAAGCAATATGGAAAGAAAAGATGAAATACAAAGTTAAGCTAACCAATGGTATACAAAGAATAAAAAAAGGGGGTAAGAGTGGATATTGGACTGCTGGGAGATGATGCTGGAGAGATAGCAGTGGGGAACAGCAGACGAACTCTAGTATTTTGTCAGTCTTCATTGTGGAAGAAGCAAGCAGTATGCCAGAAGTTCAAGTGTGTCAGGGACAGAAATGAATGTAGTGACCATAGTTGAGGAGAAGATGCTTAGGAAGCTGATAGGTCTTAAGGTAGATAAATCACCTGAACAAGATGAACTGTACTCTTAAGTTTCTGAAAGAGGTAGTTTAAGGGATTGTGGAGGCATTAGTGGTGATATTTCAGGAATCACTGGATTCTAGAATGGTTCCAGAGGACTGGAAAAGGGCAAATGTCGCTCTACTCTTCAAGAAGTGAGGGAGGCAAAAGACATGAAAGTGTAGGCCAGTTAGCCTGACTTTCATTGTTGGCAACATGTTGGAGCTCATTATTAAGGATACTGTTTCAGGGTACATGATAAAATAGGCCAAAGTCAGTATGGTTTTCTTTAAGGGGAAATCTTGCCTGACAAATCTGTTGGAATTCTTTGAGGAAATAACAGGTAGGATAGATAAGGGAGAGTCGGTGGGTGTTGTGTATGTGGAATTTCAGAAGATCTTTGACCAGGTATTGCACATGAGGTTGCTAAACAAGATGAGATTTTTGGTACTGCAGGAATGATACTAGCATGGACAGAAGATTGGTTGTCTGGCAGAAGGCAAAGTATGGCAATGCAGACTTTTTTTCTGGTTGGCTGCCAATGATTAATGTTCTGCAGTGGTCAGTGTTGGGTTTGCTACTTTTACTTTCTATATCAATGATCTGGTTGATGGAATTGGTGGCTTTTTGGTCAAGATAGGTGGAGGGGCAGACGATGTCGAGAAAGCAGGGAGCTCACAGAGAGGGTCTGGAGGAGGTTTGCAAGAATGGTTCCTGAATGAGAAGTTTAATGTATGAAGAGCGTTTAGCTGCTCCACACCTGTTCTCACTGGAGTTTAAACAGGCGGGGTGGGGGGGGGGGGGTGTGGAGGCTCGTTGAAACCTACCATATATTGAAAGGCCTGGATAAAGTGGACATATGAAGGATGTTTCCAACAGTGGGAGGGTTTATCACCAGAGGGCACAGTCTCAGAATAGAAGGATGTCCCTTTACAACAGAGATGAGGAACTCCTTTTACCAGAGGGTGGTGAATCTATGGAATTCATTGCCGCAGATGGCTGTGGAGGCCACGTCATTGGGTATATTTAAAGTGGAGGTTGATAGGTTCTTGATTAGTAAGGATGTCAAATTATGTGGAGAAAGCAGGAGAATGGCATTGAGAGGAAAATAAACCAGTCATGATCAAATGATGGAGCAGAATTGATGAGTCCAATGGTCTAAATCTGCTCCTTTGTCTTATGGCCTTAGATTTTCTGGTAGGTTATGGCTGTTCATGATTGTACAAGGGAGGAATACTGAAGTAGTTTCCTGTTGCCGCCTTCAGTTGCAGTTTCCGTACTGGATGAGTAAACCTGGCCATTGATCAGCAGATTCATCTGCCCAGCGTTTTTAGTTTTGCAACCATAAATTCTAATTTGTAGAATCTGCCTGTAAAAAAAACAAAAAAACAACAACAACAACAACAAAAAAAATCCACCACCTGCAAGCCATGGCTTCACGTGACCCTGGCTGGGAGGCTGAACAGGTACTACACCTTGTCCAAGGGTGACCTGTAGGCTATCGGAAGGAAGGAGCGCCTTACACTTCCTTTTGCTGAGCAATTGCACAGCACTGACACAATGCAGCAGAGATGTGGTTCCTCAGAAGAGTGCTATGCATATCGTATCCGGACAGGATAACCAATGAAGAAGTTCTACAGAGAGAGAAAGCAAGTTGTACATAAAAAAAAATCAGAAAACGGCAATCAAAATTCTTTGGACACGTCATGCGAAGAGAGACATGAGAACATTTAGTTACAACTGAAAAGCTGGAAGGAAAAAGAAGCAGAGGCAGTCAGAGAATGAAAATGGTAGATGGATTAACATCGTGGTTAGAAACAGGGGAGGCAACAACTACATTTCGGAGGGTCAGGGACCGTGATGGATGGAGAGACATGATCGCCCAGGCTGAATCGCAGGGCACCTGAATGATAATGTATGACTGTTATTTGCTCCATTGCTCTGTACATAACACCAATTTGAAAATCATATCCTGATCAGTAAGTTGAAAAAAAGCATCAATTCAGAATTGGGTTTAATATCACTGGCATATGTCATGAAACTTGTTAACTTTCTGCAGCAGTACAATACAGTACATGATAAATATGGGAAAACCAGACTTCCAGTAAATGTATATATGTACAGTATATTAAATTAAATTAAGTTAAGTAGTGGAAAAACAAATTAAAAGAAGTAGTGAAGTAGTGTTCAGGGGTTCAAAGCCCATTTAGAAATTGGACGGCAGAGGGGAAAAAGCTGTTCCTGAATCACAGAGTGTGTGCCTTCAGGCTTCTGTACCTCTCTCCTGATGGTAACTAGGAGAACACTGGTGAAAGTTATTCATACTGCCCTTGATCTGAAGAATAACTACTACTGCACTGTTGTCTGCTTTCTATCTGGGTTGATTGGACTTAATCACAAAATAGCTAGTTTAAGAGTTGAGAGTCCAGGATTTTCTGACCAGTAGCTGCCTACACTTAGGCTAAATCTAGGCTTGCCTTGAGTTCACTCCCTGCAGAGCCCTCTGCAAAATTATGCACAAGGTAAGCCTTTCTGGGAATGTACTGTTACAACAGAAATGACAGAATAATAATAGATGCCTCACTAATCTGTGCCCTTAATTAGCCAGGTTGATAACAAAGTTGTACATTTCTTATTTCAGTTGTTTAAAATATAATTGAGGATTAAATAATGAGATGACTGTGCTGTTTGAAATGGATGCTAATTTCTTGATCATTTGGTAAATTTACCCCCTCCCCCCACATATTACAATGGTGCCTGTAGAAATATGTCCTAGAAAATTGGCTGTTATCTTCCCTGCATAACAACAGTAGGTAGATTTCAACTTGCTGCTTCAGTTGTTAAATGATTTGGGATCAGTTGTCAAATGCTTTGGACCTAAAAAGACATGTCTGAATGACTGGCATCGTGTTGCACTCACCTCAATAATAAGCAAGTGCTTTGAGAGCCTGGTCAAGGACTACATCTGCAGCTTGCTACCCACCAAACTAGACCCCCTACGACTGTCCTACCGACACAACCGATCAACAGATGATGCAATAGCCACAGCTCTATATACGCACGCACGCGCACACACACACCTGGAGAAGAGGGGTGCTTATGTGAGAATGCTGTTCTTGGACTACAGTTCAGCAGTCAACACCATAATTCCCTCCAGGCTCGACAAGAAAAAGACACTTTGGCCTGACTTTGGCTTGTGTAGCTGGATCCTGGACTTCCTGTCAGATCACCAGCAGGTGGTAAGAGAGGGCTCCCTTACCTCTGCCCCTCTGACCCTCAACACAGGCTGTGTACTAAACCCCTTCCTTTACTCTCCATATACCCATGACTGAGTCGCCACCCACAGCTCCAATCTGCTAATTAAATTTGCTGACGACACTACACTGATTGGCCTAAGCTCAAATAATAATAATGAGGCATCCACAGAGAAGAAGTCATCTTCTTGAAACTATGAAACTATGTTTCTTGACATAGTGGTGTCAAGAAAACAACCTCTCCCTCAATGTCGCAAAACAAAGGAGCTGGTTGTGGATCTGGGGTTGAGAATGGGAAGAGCTTTAAGTTCCTGAATATAACCATAGAGGATCTCATGTGGTTTGTACATAACCGGTTGTGTGGTGAAAAAGGTCCAACAGTGTCTCTTTCACCTCAGACAGTTGAAGAAATTTAGTGTGGGGGCCCCCAAATTCTAAGAACTTTCTATAAGGGTAGAATTGAGAGCATCTTACCTGGCTGCATCACTGCCTTGTATGGGAACTTTACTTCCCTTAATCGCAGGACTCTGCAGAGAGTGGTGTGGACAGCCCAGCGCATCTGTAGATGTGAACTTCCCACTGTTCAGGACATTTACAGAGACATGTAATTGAGGACCCGAGTCACCCCAACCACAAACTGTTTTAGCTGCTACCATCTGGGAAACGGCTCTGGGACAGCTTGTTAATATTGACTGTCCTATTGTACATTACTATAAATTGCACAATTGGACGGAGATGTAATGTAAAGATTTTTACTCATGTATATGAAGGATTTAAGTAATAAAGTCAATTCAATTCAAAATTCATTTTGGAAAGCTTTGTGCTTATTGGTTGCGTTATCTCATGTACTGCTGATTGCTGGAAGGGGAAGGGACTCTTCTTAAAGTGAAATTCTGTCCTTGACAGGTGGCCTTGATTTAAAGTCACACAGCCCAATGAGATTAGAAAGTCCATATTAACAAAGTGGAGAAGGTTTCTGCTGCAGTTCTCAAACTCAGCATGAGTTTACAACTTTATCTCTCTCATCTGCCGAGGAGAATATTCATTGGTTGTAAGATTTATCTTGAGTTTGACTTTTCCCAGAAACAGCATCTCCGTTCTACCTTTTTTATTTTAAGCAAGTTCACCACAGACCCACTTGTTATGCAGACGAAGGTCAAGGAACACAGACTCATTGTTTCAATTCGTCTATCACCGTTCTGGCAGTGCTATTGTACCTCACACCCGTGAAGTTCCTCACTGAAGCAAAGCAAATTTACAGATTGCATGGGGAACTTCAACTTGTTTTGCTTCCACCCAGAAGCAAGTTGATTATTGAGCTACAAGTATGCAGATGGTATTTTTGTCTAGGCATACTTAGAAGCTAGTCTCCAAGTCTGGAGGAACATTGTTTTGTTTGGTTGTATGTACTGTCAGATGATAATAAACTTGAAGTCTGATTTGTTCACTGACACACACCTGAGAATGGGCCTGGTCTTGTATCTTGAGGTTCACCTTGACTCATTCCTAGTTATAGCAGGTTTATCATACAAGGAGAAATTTAATTTTTGAGTTCTGAAGAATAAGAGGTAACCATATTGAAATATATTGCATGTAAGCAAATGATGTCTCTTGGCTGAGTTTTGTTTGAGTTCACAGTTCAAGTAAAATTTATTATCAGAGTACATACATGTTATCGCATACAATTCTTAGATTCCTTTCCTGCGGGCATTGCGTCTCAACTGAATAAGTAGTCAATTTTAAGAGGGAAATTAGATTTTGTGTCATTCAGAAGGTGGCTAATATTACTTCAGGGTATGGAGACTTGTAAATTGCATTTTTTTTAAAATGGTGGGGGAGAAATCGAGGTTCATGTGGATAGGGCAAAGAATGGTGTTGAGGAAGAATGCTGTCGTTGATCTTGCTAAAACAAAGGGGATTGAATTGCTCCTCCTGCTCCTGTCACTTGCCTCCCTACGTTCTCCTGGCTTGTGTAAAATGTCTTGCACAGCTGCCTCTCTGTGGACATGTAGAAACCGGCTCCCAGTGTTATTCCCAGTTTAGTTTTGATACTACGTTGTGTTAGACTAAAGCAGTGGGCCTGTACTTCAAGAAAATTATGCTGTTCCTGTAGGCTAGTATCTTGAAAAGAAACCTTTGTGATCATTAACTGAATCACTAACTCTTCACCTGAGCTGCTCTGCATTCTAAGTGTATTTAATGTTTCATTTTAATCATGACAGGAGGCAAAGTTAAATTTCAGTCCAGTTAGTGAAAGGAAGCTAAGTATTTTGTGTACCAAATGTGCTTTAGTTACTCTTTGCTCTGTAAATGAAGATTGTGAATTGTTGTAAGACAAAAGAAATATCTATATCCTGTGTTGATAGAACCCACTTCAAACAACCAAAGAGAACTAGAGGGCATTTTTTACTTCAGAGAACTGATGAAGTATTCCATGATGCACATGGTGTTCAATTGCAAGAGACCTAAACTGTGAGGTGGTCATTTTAATGTGAAATACTGCAATCTTGTACAAACATCCTGCTTTTCTGAGCAGTTTGCATTTTTGTTGAGATGCAAGTGCGATGATAAACACTTGTGACTATGTCTTTGATAATGACTATTGTCCTATGCAATACTCAATGTGTGGTCAGATTTGAGGGCAGCAGCCGGAAGTATTCATGCAGATAACATATTTAAAAAGAACTGCTATTGCCATATCATCTATCTTAACTGTGCCACATTTTTGTGCACAGTTTCATCTGAGATCTTTAGAGGTGATTTATTTAAAATTAAACGGTGCCACAGTTTTAATACATCCTTAATTTTCTTTTGCACTTCTGGAGCATGAGATAATGACCTCTGTTTACCTATCCAATTTTTTTTCCAATCAGTTTGAGGATTGCTCTGGGAACTTTGTGGTATAAAGATTGTGTGTGTGTAAATGATCACATTTTAGTGGATTTGGAATAATGTGTAAATGGAGTTTTAGTAATTCTCAATGGTCTACTCATGACTCCTTTATTTATAATATGACTAACTCCTCCCAATCTTTATAGAAGAGGATGGTGTTTATTGTCATGTAGAGTTTGTACATTTTCTGAATGAGGAAATGTAGGCTTGATTTAAAATTGATATTTTGCTGATAGTGATGGGGGTTGGTTTTGTCTGTTGCAGAGAGTCTTTAAATACTGTAGTAGGCATTGTCTTGTTAGACAATTGTTTGTATCCATATTGAGGAATTGAAGCTACTATTTGATCTTTTATTCAAATTACTTCAGCTTAGTATTTGGGAGATACAGTAGGAAATGTTGCTACCCACCCTGGGTAAGAAAAATATTACAGCATTGGAAAGCAGAGCATGTATCAGGAATCAGAAATGGATTCCATGTGATTGGGTTTGCCAAGTGATGGCAATGTCATCCATTTGGATTAGTTAAAAACTAAATATGCAAATGAGTAAACATGAGGAAATCTGCAGATGCAAATGAGTAGCCTTGAGCATATGAACACAAGTGGGAGCAGGTGTAAGCTCCCTGGCTCTCTAACCTGATGTCACCTCCACTGCCATTTTCTAGCACCACCACCACACCTGGTATAAAAGCAGAAAATGCAGGAAGTATTCAGCAGATCACTTAGCATCTCTGGAAAGCAAAATAAAGCTGATATTTTGGGTTGAAGACCACTTGTTTTTTTTTCCCTCTAGCATTTTCTGTTTTATGTTGTAGATGATCAATATCTACATTTTGTTTAAATTGTCATCACCGTAGATAAATTAGTTCATTGTTGTCACATGTGCCAAGGTCTGAGGAAAAACTCTGTATGCTGTCCATTGGATCATTTCATTGTAACAACGCACTGAAGTAGTACAAGGGAAAACAGTAAGAGATAGAGAGATAATGCATCCTTGGTTTGCCTTAATATCTAGTTATCTATCAAAGTCTGAATGAGCTGAGCAACTGAGCCTCCACAGCTCTCTGGGATGGAGCTGTGTGAAGAAACTTTTCATTCTATTCCTCATAACCTACCCTTCAATGTTCAATATCAAACTACCCATCCTGAACTTGGACCTCTCAGTCAGCAGAAACATCCTCCCTGCATCTTGCCTGTTGAATTCTTTATAATTTTTTTTGGAAATGTTCTTTAATTTCTCTGAACTTAAAGTAAACCTGCTGTAATAAAGCTAGTTCAGTGAATCTTCATTTGTAAGATGAACAAAACTGTAGAAACTACTCTCTTGCAATTGCAGCAAATCTCAATACAATTACAATAAGATTTACTCCTGTAATTAATGATATCTTTATGATTTTTATTACAAACCTCATGGAAATGCAGATGTGCCACATAATTTGTTTGCCCCATTTACCTGTTCTATTTGTGACATCCTTAAATATTTAAAAATATGTTTAACTTCCATAAATTATGCTGATATTGTTCTCCTTGGTTCCTTAAGGTTGTCATAGCCAGGTTGAGGGGGGTGTGGTATAGTGTGGATGAACTCCCATTACTTATTAGATGGTAGTGGGAGCTCATCTCAAATGGTGTGCATCTCAAATAATCTGACAACCAGGTCCAACTCCTGGCCTTCGTGTGTGGTCTAGCTACTAAGCCTAGCAAAATTGTTTCACCTGACAGGAGAAGGGGCAAAAGTGGGTACCTGGCACCTCAAAAGCAGTCACTCTGAGCAGGTGGGGCTTCTTCAGGAGAAGGAAAGCTCTGATTTCCAATCTCTGTTGCCTTGCAGTTATACAGATTCACAGGGAAGGCTTTGCAAGTAAAGCTTGAGGGGAAAAATACAGAGCTGGAGTTACTAAGGCAGTCCTTCGTTTAGTTCCACGCTGCCTGGCAGCTCCTGTGATGCCAGTGGTGCCAAACTATATCTGCTGTTCCTTTGGATTCATCAGCTGTGTGAAGGTGGGGAGGCTGCTGCAGGGGCAAAGCTTATTCTCCATGTCTTTCTGCTCGGCTTTCATATCATGTAGACAGCTAGGACACAATATCCATGCTCGACCCCGACCAGCAGAGGCCTTGGCTTAGGCCTGTGAATCTTTTCAAGGTGTTCTATTACTCCATCTTCCGAGCTTTCATCCTAATTTTTTTGTACCATTAATGTTGGACCGACAATTTGACTGCCTCTGTTTAGTTCCTAATTGACAACAGCAAATCTAGAATCAGTACTCCCAAAACACAAACCATCCAATATTTCATTGCCAACTTTTCAAAATACTAGTGTGTACAGCATCAGATAGATATTTGTGTTTCATCAGCTTTCAAGCACATCAGTCTCTCTTTTTGACTAATGTTAGTTCCTTCACCTTCCCATTCTTGCTTGACTTTAATATCTGAAAGGCTTTCTGTGAAGACAGAACACATGCTAATTAATTTCTTTGCTATTTCCTCTATCTAGGGGGCCATAATTTGCCCTTGCTAGTCTTTTCCTTTTGATATTACTCTACTGTGAATGAATAGAAACCACCTGTCAAGATGAATCTTGAAGTAGGTTTTACCTGATCAATGCTTGTATCCATTTGCTTGTTTGTAAATGATTTAAAGCTGGATAAACTGCTGCCTTGTTACCGGTAGACAGTGCCTCATGGCATTTGTTTTTTAAGCTCTTTCCAATCTCTTAAAAAAAGTCCAAAGCAGCTTTCATCACCAATTTAAACCATGGTGTGTAAATGGATTCTTTGTTCCTTTGAAATTCCTCATTCATCATTCCTGGGAAGATATCCTGTACTTTATTCCTCATGAGTGGGCTAATTTATGTACTTTCTTTGGACTAACATTTAAAAGTAAGTTTTTATTGTTCTTTAACCTGTTTGTAGCTGTTGATTACTTGTATAAGTTTGGTTAAACTATATTATTCTGTTCATTCCATGACTAAACTTGAGAGGAGTGTAACAGAAATTGCTTGGTTTTAGTGACTAAAATTTTAGTTTTTCCATGCAAGTAAAGAAAGCTTAGAACATTAATGGAAGTGGTTTTCTGTTATTTGATTCTAAATGCTCATATAGATATTTGGGGATGTTTTGATCACACTGTTATTAGTCTGTCCACTGTTTGTTTTAAAGTCACTTTCACCGTTGTCAGATCTTGACCCGTGTTAGATGTTTGTGTTGTGCATTTGACTTTTGCTGCTAGAATTTAAAGGATTTGTGTATTTAGGCAGAATTCAGTTGGTAATGCATATCATATTGTTTGACTAAAGTAATGCTAATTGCATTCTAGTTTTTGTTAAATAATTGCAGGGGAATGCACATTATGGAAAGATTGTCCATGTCAGTGACCTTCCCTTGTTTAAGTTGAGGTCCACTTTGGGGAGGAAAAACTTTTGAGACCTACATAACTATAAAAAGTACAATGCTTACTTCATGTAATTTGACATAGCAGCTTGTGTAATTAGAATCTCCTTAATAAAACAATACCGGTTTTATTTTTAGATAAATCTAAGAAACTTTAGAGAATTAAAAAGGTTCTTATCCAAGTAAACTTGGAGACTACTATTGTTATTTTAAGATGTAGTGTACAACAATAAGTGAAGAACCAGGGAGCGGGGTGAGATTTTAAATGAGGACTTACTGTTTATTTTTTAAAAGGAAGGATGTTATTGTTGAGGAATTTGGAGAGGGTGCTGATGGATTTCCAGGTGGATAAATCCCTTGGGGCCTTGTGATGTACACCAGGCTGAAGTGAGAGGGAAAAAATAGTAGTTCTGACAGAATTTCAAATCATCACTAAGACTGCTAAGGTGCCAGATGTCTAGAGAACAAGTGTGATATGGTAAACCCTGACATCCACTACTACATTGTTCAGCAATCCCACCTGTTTAGCATATGATTCACTAGGTGATGTTTCCCATGCTCCCTTTAAAAACTCTTGCAAAGTCACAGAAAAATTTTACGTACTGCATTTTAAAACTTTTAAATGAAAAGGTGTTTTTGAAATGTGCTAACGGATTAGGAATTGTAATGCTCAGCGGACTGTACAAATCTGGCGGTGCTGCTGAGGATGTTGGATTCTCAGTGTTTTGTTGTACCTTTTTATGCGCAAGAATAGCAGTGATTCAACTGCAATAAGCCAAATAATTACAGGCCTATGTGTGTGTCAGTGGTAGAGAAGTTTTTGGAAAAAATTGTGTAGAAAAGTAGGGATGAATCAAAGGTAGTCATGGTTTTAAGGGGCATTCTTGTCTGAACTACTTGATTAAATATTTGAAGGGATGACCAAGTGCATTAATAAGCAGATGATATAGTCAATGTTGGCTTCATTAAGGTCTTTCCCAAGACTGGCTGAAAGGAAGGGAGGGGGAAGACTGGTTGAAAGGAAGGGAGGGGGAGATCATGGAATCTAGATCAAGTTGTGGAATCAGATCCAAATTTTGAAATGTAATAGGCATTGGTGATGGTGACCTTGCTTTTCCTATTGGAAGCCAGGTTGGTGGCTTGAAAATTAGTGGTGTTCATAGTGAGAAGAGTAATCTTGAGCTACATCATAATACTGAGTTGGTAAAGTAGACAAAGCAATGGTAGAGGGAAGTTAATCCTGATAGGGGTAAGATTCTGCATTTTGGACGTCTAGTAAGACTAGGACATAATAAATGGTGCAGATCTTTCTGTATAGGCCCAAGGATCCTTGACGAAGGCAGCACAAATAGATAAGCTGGCAATGTAAGATGATGCCTATCAGTTGCTACGTAGAATAAGATATTGGGGTAAAATTATGTAATTGTGTATTTTCATTAGATAACAGCTATGGTATAGTTCTGCTTGAGTATAGAAATTATAGTGGAGATTAGCTAGAGTATTGCATGGGGTGAAGGGTTTCAAATATGAGAAGGGAGGGTTGAGGATGGGTTTCCTTTGGAGTTGAGGGGACCAAGAGATACCTGACTAGGGGGTTCAAAAATAGCTGAGAGACAGGAGTAAGTTGTGGAGCAACAAAACTTTTTCCCATGGCAGAAATGTATAAAACAATTTAAGGTAAAGGGCAGAAGGTGTGGAGGGGATGTGGGAAAGAATTTAATTTGCCCACTAGATGGTCAGAGTCTAGAGGATACTAGAATCGTCAGTGCATGAGGCTTTGGGCCTGGATTTGGAAAGCAGGCTTGGTGTGGGTGGGTAGGTGCTATGTGGTTGGTGTGGACATGCTGAGCTGAAGAGCTTTGTTCTGGGTGGCATCATTCTATAAGCACGAGCTCTGGTGCAGGTGACCTCGGCCACAGCCTCCCTCCTATCGTGTAACGTCCCTGTTCAAGGGGTTCTTTCATTTGGCTTCCTTTCCCTGGCCCTCTAATTCTTTGATCTACCTGCTTCCCCATGGAATATCCTTCTCTTTCTTCACTTTCTCTCTGGAAACATGGGCTCTGTTTCTCCTGCTCACCTTCCTGCTTCCCTTCACAGCTGTGCCCTGTCCCCATCTCCCACTACCCTTGATCCAGGTTTCCAACTCTAGACCTGCACTTGGGTTGACAGGAACTGCTACAGATTTGCAGGTCTTGGGAAGAACACTGGCCTGTAATTGTCCTAATCTTTCAACTGCAGTATCTTCAGCAGCAGAGTCTGCAGATGTTTGTTTTTGGTTTGTAATTTGGAGGAAGAGCATGTTATATGGCCAGATTTAATGAAAATTATCAGAGTCAACTTCAAACCTGCAAGCTCTGTAACAGCCACTTCAAATTGATAATGGTTGAATTGTGCATTCCATGATACTTTGATACCAAAGGCCTGTTGCATTTCAAAAGCCAGCTTTGAGGAGGTTTATATAAGGGCCATCAGTGGTGAGAGCATAGTAGAATGCTAGCAGCTTTCCACAGTAGACATCCAGGGCTTTGGTTAGAGCAGCTTCATTCTAGTTCTTTAAACAAGTTCAGCATGAAATTGTAAAGGAGAAATGATATTCCCATACTAGGTTGTGCTTGTGATGTTAGACATGTTTTCCTATTTAGATCACTGCAGGTGCTTGTAATCCCACCCAGTTTTTTTGTAGTCTGGTTTGTTGGGGCAAATGATACGAAGAGACAGTAACCTAATCTGCAAACACGAAGGGTCTCGGCCTGAAACGTCGACTGTACTACTTCCTCTAGATGCTGCCTGGCCTGCTGCGTACCATCAGCATTTTGCGTGTGTATTGCAGTAACCTAATCTGGTTGAGATTTTGTGAAGGAATTAGAAACGAGCAAAGTTCAGATTTAAGATTGGATCATGAATGTGAAAGATTATTTTCTAAAATATTTGGGAGTTTGAGAAATGCATACAGCGGGCTACGAAATCTATTTCTTTTGTCCGAAAAGCTTCCCACTACTATTATACTTTGTTAGTATAAAGTCATTGAAGTAATAATAGGATGTTTGGATTCAAGAATGCATTTTTGCCACTGAATAATGTGCGACTGAGGGTCTTGTGAAAGAACTGAAAGCAGATGTAGACTTGCTGTTCTGTAAAATCATTGCTCTTGCATTTGTTTACATTTTCATTCAACTCCCTTGTCCTCATCCTAAAAGGAGTACTTGGTGGTTAGACATCCGCAGTTCCTCTGGTCACAAACCACCTCAGCCAGTAATTTCCTCTCAGTCTATTATACCAGGTTGAGGTCTCACTCAGTTGTTAAAGCTTTCCAAACTTAGCTCAGAACCTCACAGCATCCATCCTTTTAACATGACTTTAATGGCATTACTCCTCACTCTTCAAAGTCTACATGGATCTCTCCTTGAACAAATCCCTGTACAGGTTGGAGCAAGAATTGCCTGCTCGTTTCTGCAACTTCCTTGCACGGCGCCGCGGTAGTGTAGCAGTTAGTGTGACACTATTGCAGCTCGGGCTGTTGGGAGTTCAATCCCAGCATCATCCGTAAGGAGTCTGTATGTCCTCCCCAAGAAATGTGTGGGTTTTCCCCGGGCACTCCAATTTCCTCCCCAAGTCCAAAGAAGTACTGGGGAGGTTATTTGCTCATGTAAATTGTCCCATGATTAGGTTTGGGCTAAAATTGGGGTTGCTGGGGCGGCGTGGCTGGAATGGCCTACTCCATGCTGCGTTGCTAAATAAAATGGATGTAAATTGTCCTGCGATTAGGTTTGGGTTAAAATTGCCTCAAAGGGCCAGAATGCCTACTCCATCACTAAATGTAATTGAAAAGCAACATAACATTTGTGAGGCTTCCCATTTACCCACAGTCATTTTCCATGTTTCAGGAGCCAGAGCACCAAGCTTCTTCTGTACACTGACTTTTACTTTCTCTCCATTTTAGAAATTGCTTTTCTGATCTTCCTGCCAAAGTGAGTAGTCTAGCTCTTTCCAACATTGCACTTTGTCCATTCACTTACTAAAATTTTACATAATTCCTCATCGAATTTGAATGGATCTGGATCCACATGAATAAATTTTGACTTCTGTACAATACATTTTAATGTTTTCTTGTGCAAAAAAGGTGCAGTTTTGATCTTATTAAAATCTGGTTTTTGTATTTCTAAGGCAACTGTCACAGATGAGGCAATGAAGTCAGTGAATCTGATGCCAATTTGAGGGTTGCTATGTTTAGCTCAAGTTCTGGAAATGTGACTCATTTGCCAGTTTGTTTCACTTTATTTTGTTAAATCTGGCTTCCTTTTCCTGGTAACCGGGTGGGTCTGTCAATAACAATGTGGATGAAGCCAGTTTGTGACTTATTACCATCTGTCTCTTCTGACATGTAATCCTGTACTTGCCTTCCACCGGAAGAACTTCGTTTTTACCGCGATCAACTTTATTTGATTTTAGTTGACTTCCAAGTTGTAATTTGGGAATTGCACCCAAGCAAGGTTGCTCTTGACATTTGTTCCAAGAGTGATGCAACTAATGAACAGTTCAATCACAAATGAGGAAATCTGCAGACGCTGGAAATCTGAGCAACACACACAAAATGCTGAAGGAACTCAGCAGGCCAGGCAGCAACTTGGAAAAGAGTACAGTTAACGTTTCGGGCTGAAATGTCAACTGTGCTTTTCATAGATACTGCCTGGTCTGCTGAGCTCTTCCAGCATTTTGTGCAGGTGTTGCTCATGAACAGTTCGACTTCTTTCATTTCAACTAATATGTAAATATCTACCTTCTGTGGACTGCCTGGCTTTGCATTCTTTGTATTTCGTTCATTCATGAGTTGGTGGGTTCAAGAAGACTCAACTGCATTCAACAGTTACATATGTTGAGTTGAAAATGCCCCATCATGCTCTGAGGTTAGAACACTTAAATGCAGTGAAAGAAAAGAGATGTATTTCCAAGTTAGTTATCTTTTTGGAGGGGAATCCTTCTAGAAGTTCCCATGTAAGCCTTGAAGTACAGCAGTATATTTTGTAGATAGTAGTTGGTTTTCTTGCAAGTACATTGGATTATCCTGGATGGCTGTGAATGTTTTAAAGAGCTGTAGAAAATGCCTGTCTGGAAAGGTGGAGTGTGTAGCATCATACTCTTGATAAGCTTTGCTTAAGGTACTGGGGAGCAGGATTGTAAAGTCTGTAAATGACTTGCAAGGACCTTGGAGCACTTTTTAAAAAAAAAAACTTCACAAGGATGGAATGCAGTCCATGTGAGTGTAGCATCAGTGTATCCAAGAGTCTAGCCTGAGGCCTATATGATCTTACCTACTCACCCCCCCCCCCCAAATCTATCACCCAAGACATTTGTTCCCCCTCGAACAGGGCTACAGAGCTTCCCAACCTGGGGTCCATGGACTCCTCGGTTAATGGTGGGGGTTCATGGCACAAGAGGTCGGGAACCCCTACTCTGGAACCACTGCAACTTGGCCATAATGTGTGCTTCTACAAAATGGGTTGCACTTAGTTTTGCTGAGCTCCGGATGTGCTATACTTGCCACCACGGAGGACAAAGGCAGCGCACATGGTACCGTCATTTGCAGGCTCCCCTCCAAGTAGTACCCTGTCCTGACTTGAAAATGTAATATACCTTATTCCCTCCTTGTTCCCTTCCTGATGTGTTTATGTACAGACCAGTACATCTGATCTGACTTATGCTGCCTGTATTGGGAGAAAATGAAGAGCTTGGGGGAGAAAAGCTCTTACTGCATCATAAAGGGCATGTGACCTATTCCTGTGGTCACACTTGCTATTGAATAAGCTTCTAGTCAGTTATTTCTGTGGTGGTGTTACTGAAGGAAGTTATTGAAGATAGTGCTGTTGAATAAGAAGTAGCAGGATCAGAGCATTTGTATCAGTGGTGTATGCTAGTTGCCTCTTGTGTGCTGCAACCGT
This sequence comes from Hemitrygon akajei, assembly GCF_048418815.1. Taxonomy (NCBI): domain Eukaryota; kingdom Metazoa; phylum Chordata; class Chondrichthyes; order Myliobatiformes; family Dasyatidae; genus Hemitrygon; species Hemitrygon akajei. The sequence goes on from NC_133126.1 coordinate 132,356,321, forward strand.
TTCCCAATGTCTGAATGCTGTCTACGTCTCTCTGGATGTAGGTGCATCCTGCTTCTCTCTGGTGGAGAGAACAGCTGGAGGTTCTTCGTCCGTCCGACTATCCTGAATTTCGGCAGTGTTTTTCTTTCCCCCCCCCCCCCCCCCCCAAGGATTGATCAGTTCCTTGGGGAATATGCTTTGCAGGGTGCTTGATTGATTCAACTTCATTCATCTTGTGAGACACATTTAGTGTGTGCCATGGAAAGTGAAACTTTATCATGGTCTCTTTCTGCACAATAAGCAGAATGGCAGTAAATGTGAAATGAGCTCACCGGCAATTGGGTATTCTGCTCTGTTCAGTGTGGTTTGGAGCAAAAGCTGGAAGGAAACCACTGAATTTTAAATTTAACTGCATTAGTAAGTGAAACAGTTAAGCACCTTTTCTTTTGCCAGAAGAGTTGTTTAGCTGTGTTCTTCAGAGCAGTAAATTGTATGTTTAAAACAGGTGACGCTGTTTTGTAACTGTTAAACATTAACATATGGTGTTAGTTAATGCTGCCATTAACTTCTATTTTGCCCAAATTAGTTTACTTTAACGGACATGCAAATCCTAGCAAACTGATCAAACCTGCTTTGCCTCAGCATGCATTGTTGAAAGCAGAAGTCACTGTCTCTTTGTCAGTCTCTTGGTTCAAGGGGGATTTGGTGTGAGGAGGGGAGGATTTAAGTGGAACGTGTGTGTGATCTTTTTACCATGAGGTTGAAGTTGCACATCAGCTCCCTGGAGAGCTGACAAAGCAAAGCTTCAATCTGTAGATGGAGGGGAGGGTGATGGGGAGTGAGTGATCCAAGATGATTGGCGACCAAGCTCTGTTGCTTGGATTTATGAGTCCATGAGCAGATAGCCGGTTGGTGATGTCGCGGCATCCGCACTGGACTTCAAGGTGAGTGGTCTCACGTTCGAATCCAGCAGGCCCCTTGCATGTTTGCCATCTGTGTTGGGTTGAGCGTTGAGCAAAGCGTGGAGAGGAACAGCAAACAACATAGATGCTGAATAAAGCATGCACTTACAATCCATGGCCCACTGTGGCCCTCTCAGCTCTCAGTTCTTAGCTGTCTTCCTCTAGATTTCCTCAACCATCCCAATATCTCTTTCAGTCTGCTTGCTTCCAAATAGTCTTTCTTTCATTTTCCTGCACTCCTACCATTAAGAATCCACTCGTGATAGTTAGGAGATAATTGAATCTTAAATAGAATTGTTATCAGCAGTGCCTTTTGCTAACTACTGTTTGATACAGCAACAGGACTAATGGTGGTACTGTGCAGTCTGAGCCAAGTTCGTAGTTTATTTTGGAAAAAGCTGCTGGGAGTTGATTTTATTCTGAATTTCCTCCAAGTACATTTCAAGTATAAACTTGGGAGTTTGACACCTACATGTGAGCGCATGCAGATTTATTTTGAGCAGGAAAATTGTAATGATTCAAATGAGAGCAGATTACAGAAAATGTGATGAATTTTGCTTTAAAAAAAAATCCATACCAAAGGTACTTGTCCTTCTCGCAGAGACTGATTTCCAGCGATGGGCAATAATTTGCTTTTTTTTTGTTCATAAGACAATGCTGCCAGGCATTGGTATTCATTGTTGATATTTGTTGTGTATTATACTGGTGGGGAACTGTTGCAAAGGTGAAACACAAAATCAGTTGAATACATTTCTGATGTGAAATTGTTTTTGTATAATGGAGGAAAAAACATTTCAATCACTTTGAAAAATAACTTTTTATTGTTATAACTTATAATAACAACTATTATAACTTAGTTGTAAATATTTGTAATGGAAATCTTGCAGACAGCATTTTCTCAATTATTTACAGATCTGTTTTGGAACTTAACTGGAACATCAAAATATTAATGTGTTTAGTTTTAAACCTTGAAATATGGTCTATTGGCTTGGGTGACTTAACACAAAATGAGAAGAGGCAGATGTGGATGCTTTAATTAGACTGTCTGTTGGATTTTTCTAACCCTGTTCCTTACCGCCTTGTTATTACTTGTTGCTGTAACAAGTAATAACAGGGCCACAATGTATTGCAAAAAGGAAGAAACATGAGATTTTAAGGAAAACAGAAAAATGAGATTGGTGCCAAAAAGTGGAATGACTTGTACGATGCCTTCTGCAATGCAGCTTTCCTATTGAGAAGTTGTAAGAAGCAGCCGGTAAAGGTTTAAAAAGTTAGTAAAGGAGTAGTAACACACACAAAATGCTGGAGGATTTCAGCAGGTCAAGCAACACCTATGGAAACGAATAAACAGTTGATGTTTTGGGCCAAGTAAGAAAGGGCAGTCAGAGTAAGGAGGTGGAGGGGGTGGTGAGGAAGAAGTTACAAGGTGGTTGGTGATGGGTGAAGCAGAGAGGCGGAGGGGTGAAGTGAAGAGCTGGGAAGTTGATTGGTGAAAGAGACAAAGGACTGGAGAAGGGGGAATGTGATAGGAATATGTAGAAGACCATGGAAGAAAGGGAAGGAGGACCAGCATCAGAGGGAGGTGATGGGCAGGTCAGGAGAAGCAGAAAGGGGGAAACGGGAATGGGAATTGGTGAAGGAGAGGAAAGAATAATTACCAGAAGTTGGAGACATCGATGTTCATGCTATCAGGTTGGATGCTACCCACACAGAATGAGGTGTTGCTCCTCCAACCTAAGTGTGGCCTCAGTGTGGCAGTGGAGGAGACTTGGAATGCAGGTCTGGAAGAAGGAAGGCAGATGACTTGGTGTGAATTGCGTACTGACAGCAAAGATTTAATAACCTAATTTATGGAGCAGAGGACAAGATGGGGCGCCTTTTCTCTTGGAAGAAAGCTTTGTCCAAAGGTCCAATTTAATGTCAGAAATGTATACAATGTACATCCTGAAATGCTTTTACTTCGTAAACATCCATGAAAACAGGGAAGTGCCACAAAGAGTGAACGACAGATAAACGTAAGGACCCCAAAGACCCCACCCCCAGCTCCTCTCCCTCCCACATGTAAGCAGCAATGAGCAACAAACCCCTTCTTCCCCCCCCCCCCACCGGCAAAAGAAAAATTAAGCATTGGTACCCGCCACTTTGTGTGAGCAAAGCAATAGCAAAGACAGACTTGCAGTTACCCCAAAGACTTCAAGTTTTGTCTGGCATTCGACATACTGCAGATTTTCTCTCTCTCCCTAATAAGGGAGAAGGAGGTGTCTCTTTTTTTTCCCCCCAGTGAGCGGGGAGACATAACAAACAACTGGCTGGTTTACGATGTTAAAAGTCCATTATGTCGTTTTTTTTTTAGCTCTGTGCCTGATTATCACAAAGATCTCGGGTCTTTGGACACATAGCAATAGGTTTTCCAATTCCCCAAAGACACGCAGGTCTCCTGCTGTGACACCGAACCTCAATCCGCTCATTTCCAGAGCCCAGAGATCTTAGGCTTCCAAATTCGAGCCGGGCTCTCAGGCTGAACCCTTGGCATGCCGAACAACGGCCAGTCCTGAAACCCTGAGAATGGGTCCCATTCCCATAAAGAACTGTAGTCAGCGTGTGCCTCCAGATCAGGGTTTTCAAAAGAACCCGGAAAAGGAAAAATAAAGATAGTAAAGATGGAAGTAGAGCTGTTTCTGAAAACGCAAGCAAAGGAGTCGCCGTTTAGTGCCATCTTAACTTCACTGTCAAAGAAAAAATGCAGTTAAGCACATGATGCACTTCAATAAAATTGATTAAATGTGAAATAAAAGACAAGGAAATGCACAGCTGCATTAAGAAAAATGAATACTTTAATGGCTGTAATTTTTATATCATCCTTTTAAATTTTTTTTTCATTTAAGTATACTTCTAAATTTTAAACCAAATGTTTCCAAAAAGAAAGTGTGAAAGGGAATACAAAATTCAGGTCTCCTAATTTTCTTTTAATGGACCATAATTTATTTTTCTCACACTTAAAGCTTTTTTCTCAAGGTTTAATCAATGGCTCCTGAAACCTAAGTAAGCTTGAAGCTGATATTTATTCAGGGTTTCATTATCTCTGCATGGAGATGATGTGCAGGGTTTGGGTGGGGGTGAAACAGCTCATTTATGAAGCTGAACTGAATATGGTGAAAAGCAATACTCCGTATACATGTGTCAAGCCAAAGTAACACTGCCATGATGTGGAAAATTGGGAAGAGCAGATGGTCTGCCACTTCAAAACCAACTAAATATGACTAACTGGGACCATCAGTCCACCAGGTGTAAAGGCCTCCGCACCATTGAGCAGAACTATGTGGAGCATTGTCGCAGGAAAGCAGCATCCATCATCAAGGTCCCCCATCAGCCAGGTCATGCTCTCTTGCTGCTGTCATCAGGAAGAAGGTACAGGGCTGACACAACCAGGTTCCGGAACAGTTATTACCCCTCAACAGTTAGGTTCTTAAACCCAAGTCAGCTTCATTTGCCCCAGCACTGAACTGTTCCCACAACCTATGGACTCTCTTTCAAGGACTCTTTGTCTCATGTTCTCTATTTATTGCTTATTTATTATTGTTATTTTTATTTTTTGTTTGCACAGATTTATTTTGGGTGCAGTCTTTGATGCTATTGTTTATTGTATTCACTGGGGTTGCCCACAGGAAAATGAATTTGAGTTGAATATGGTGACATTTGTACTTCGATAATTTACTTGAACTTTAATCTTATTCTTTAGCTATACAACACTTCCTCTCTACATTGATGCCTAACATTAGAACTGCCCCAAAGACATTTTTTACTCTACTACTTAGAATCAAGCCAGTCAAGCACCACAGGATTGTATCTGTTCCAACCAGTTTTTTTTTCTCTCTGCTCCATCTGAATTTTTCCCTAACTTTGATCATCAAAATCTATAAGTGTAATCCACTATATCCTCTAGTAGTCATCCAGCCTCCTTTATAAATACATCTATACTACTTGTTTGAGCTACAGCAGTTTGTACATTCTGATCACTCATTGGCTGTTCTTCAAAATTCCCAACTAGATTTGTTGGCTGTCGTACTGTTATGACCACTATTATTTTCTTTCCATGGGTAAGAACTCTTTATCCTCCAAAACCTGTCATAAATTTAATGCGCTTTTATGGGGCTGTTGGAGCTATGTTTCTATTTTCTGGCGGTCTGTATTGGATTTTGTGCTGCGTGTGTATTATGGGGTTCAGTAATTTGTCGTGGGTTGGGGCGTGGTAGAAGCAGATGAGTTTAGTTGTATATGCACGCTTTGTCTTCGTTTAGTTGAGAGGGAATGAGCCATAGGTTGATTGTTTTTGTTGACTGCTAATTATGCTTAATTACACTAATTTGAAAATAAATTATTCTTATTTCACTATATTGCTAATTTAGTTTTGTTAATTTCTAATATTGCTGGAAGATCGTTCACTTTTGCTGCTCTCGTAATAAAAGATTGAATGTCCTTTAAGTAATTTGGAATCATGTTGTACAATGTTGATTCCTGCACTCAGATTCTGTTATAGTTTGTTTTCACGTAACTGCTACCTTTTGTCCACAAAAAAATAGTTATACCAAACGAACACCAGCTATGGCAAAGGATTCCCTCTGACCCGTTGGTGAAGCTGGAGCAGTTTGTGACAGGATTATCTGTGGCCTTTTGTTGATTCATGCTGTGTATTTGTGGTTTGAAGAGTTTTGAATGATCAGTGCTCTCTGTTGTGGACTGTTGCTTTATTGCATGCTGTTTGACTAACTACTCTTTTAATGTAAATACCTAATCAGCCAATCATGTGGCAGCAACTCAGTGCATAAAAGCACATAGACATGGTCAAGAGGTTCAGTTGTTCTTCAGACCAAACATCAGAATGAGGAAGACATGTGATCTAAGTGACTTTAACCATGGAATGGTTGTTGGTGCTAGACAGGGTGCTGGAGTGTTCATTGCTTCGCTTTATTGAAATATTAAAATATTCTTCCAGTTTCCGATGTTTGAATTGATCGCTGTTTGTTTGGTCTGGTTTAGGTGCTGTGGATGTGTGGACAGTTTCTTGCATACATTTATCGAACAATATCTACAGTGCATCTTGCAAATGTGAACAGTTAATTGTGAGTTGCGCATGAGTAAAGTGGCATGAGTGAATTGAAGGCATGAAACTGTTGTCAGTGACCTTAAAATCGTGGCTATCAAATGAAAAATTAAAGCTTTAGTGGGTTTAATCATGTCTTCAAAAGAAGTACAAAACAAATGTGAACAAAATTAAAAGTTTAACACCATTAATTTAGGATCTTGTGGAAAATAAGGAAAACATCTCATCTTGAGGACTTGTCTAATCCCTGTGAAGCTGTTTCTTAGCAACATCAAAAAGTTGTTGTTAGTGCCCAAGGATGAACAAGAAAGTGTTTTCAAGCACTGATAGCTATAGCAGTGCATTCATTGTGGTTGTGAAACAGTGATTGCCCCAAACTTGTTACATTAAAGGTCATATTGCTACAGAAAGTGGACGTCTCACCTTCCATCAGCTGATGTTCCTCAAATTCCAAGGCATGGTTTAACTACACATATAACAGGTGATCCGCAGGATAATGTGAAACTGAACGACAATGTGTCAAATGCCAGCACTTGAAGTTCTGCTGCAGGAACAATCTTCTATATCTAATGCCGCCTTTGCATGCATTAAAATAGAGGCTGACTTCGCTGCATTGATTGCACTTCAATGGTTATTGAAGTGAAGATGTGTTGGAAGAGCACGAGGAACAGCTCTGGAAAAGGAAGGATCAGCTTAAGTTGCAGGAAGAAATTGCCACACAGGTGGCCAAAGTTATTGTGCTAAGGGCTTTAAGTGTGGTGAGTGTTAAAAGTGCTCCAGCAGGACAGTCCTATGGTGTGGGTACTGAAATTAAAAAGACGGGGAAAGAAAAAATAGTGTCAATGTTGATTCATTTGTTCTGCAAGTGTTTGGGATTCAGGTACAAGACTGCCAAGAGGTAGTTCAGGGTGTTTACTCTCAGCCTGCACCCTGAAACAATGTTATGTCACTTGATGATCAGTTTTTACAGGGACCAGAGATCAGATCTTACTAGCTGACTGATTGGAGTCATAACCAGTGTCAGAAAAGAGCCAGTGGTGATTATGGCAGATACTGAATCAATGTTTCATCAGGTTAAAGTACCGATCTGTTGAGGTTGCGCTGGTGCCCTGATGGTGACTTCAGCCAAGATGTGGTGGACTTTAGAATGGTGATACATCTCTTTGGAGCAATTTCATCACTGAGCTGTGCCAGCTTCACTCTTTGGAAATGCACAGAAGACAGTGAAGTACAGTTTGACTGTAAGGGAGTGGATTAGGTTCTTGCTTTGCTTCTGTGTTGATGCGTCAGTGTCCTCTGAGGAAAAAGCTGTGTGTCTATATCATGATCTTGTATCCATTTGTGCTAAAGGTGGCTTTCGACTCAAAAGGTTATTAAAGTGCTATCTGTGATAACAGAAGAGCAAAGAGTGAAAGATGAAGGATTTGGATCAAGATGTTCCTTCAGTGGAGGGACTTCTGGGTGTGTAGTCTTGAGACTTGTAAGTTTAAGATCGCGATCCAAGATATTGGGATCCTCTGCACAGTTAGTTCCATGTATATCATTTAGGAACCTTGAGTCCAATGGTGCTACCCACCGAGAAGTTCTTGCGAGATCTATGTAGGAAAGAGCGTGGCTGGGATGACGGTATACCAACATTCTTTGCTCATGAGTAGACAAGCTGGCTGGAAGAACTCTGCTGGATGGACGACGTCAAAGTTGTTATTGCACAACATACACTCTCAGGTGCACAGTGGTTTTATCATGGGGAAAATCTAGGGCAGCTCCGAAGTCAGTTTCCATCCCTCATAAGAAGCTTACTGCTGCTACGATGACGAGCTGTATGGGCACATTGTGGAGGAAGGAGTTCCACATGCATCTTCACGACTCAGATTTTTGGACTGACAACACTTCTGAGCTGATGTACATCAAGAGTGAAACTTCCAGTTCCAGAACCCTTTTTGCAAACAGTTTCAGAAATTCTTAAGGACTCATGGGCAACTCAATGGAGGTATGTAAACACTTCAATGCAGTAGATGTGGCCTCTAGAGGTAGAAGTTAAAAATATTCCTAAAGATTGAGTTATGAGTGTCAGGGCTTCTGTATCTTCAGCCTGAAAGGAAATTTCCTGTGAATCTTGATTGTCCTGGAGAACTCCTGCTAGATGATCCAAAAGTCATGAGGGCTGTTACAATGAATGCCATGCAGATTGAAGAGGATGTGGATATGGTAACACATATAATCTATCACTTCTAATCTTGAACCCATTTAAGGAAAATAGTGCCCTGGATTCTTAGACTTAAGAACCTGCACTTGTGTTTCAGTCAAAAGAGGAAGCAACTGAACATAATTCTTGCTCGGTCTGACTTGGACGAAGAGGAACAAGGGTAATCTTTGAAAAGAGAGATTGAAAAAGGTCAGATCAGTTAAGGTTGTGTCTCAGTGGAAGAGCTCAACAGCTGAAATGGAGATCATTGCGTTTTGCCAAAGAAACTATTCGAGATGTAGTTTCAAGTTTGCAAAGGGGAGATGGTGTGAAAAGGAACATGGGAGAGATTGATCAGGTCTCATGCAAAAGTTACTCAATCTGGATGAAGAGGGTTTCCATACAGTCCTTGCAAAATAGAGAACTATCAATGGTTGTCCAATTACTAAGGCATCCTCTGATCCAATGATTTAGAAGCACTAACATCCAGTTATCTGTTGCTTCTGAAGACCTCCTCGTCCTTGCCACCAGTAGAGTTTCAAAAGGAAGGCGTTTATGCTCATTGTAGATGGAAGCAAGTCCGATACATGTCAAACTTGATTTGGAAACAGTGAATCAGAGTATTTGCCACAGTTACAGAAATGTCAGAAATGGTCGGTCTAAAATGACCAATTTCCTCCCAGGAGACATTGTGCTTATGGTTGATAACAGCGCCTCAACTAGTGTATCATGGGAAGAGTCATTCAAGTCTTTCCAGACGAGGATTTTTACAGCACGTGCGCAGCAATACCAAGACCAGCTGTTTCTACAGGCTGATAACCGAGATCTATCTTCTACAGGAGGCAGAGGTTTGAGGCACTACAGTTTCAGAAGCTTCATGACTTTGATTTTACTTCCTTACTTGACAGCAGTGGTAAAAATCACTCTGTACTGGGCTAAGTGCTGGTCTAGGTGACTGTAACATGACTCCTCTGGAAGAAAGAGGACATTTGTATAAATGTTAACATGTTCACTCTTGAAGATTTCATATCTCCTATTTTAGTAGTTGTGTAGTTGTACTTAATATGGTGTAATTAGGGGCTGGGATGTTGGAGCCATGTATCTAGTTTCTGTCTCTGTATTGTATTTTGTGCTGCGTGTGTACTATGGGTTTCAGTAATTTGTAATGTGGGTTGGTGTGGGAGAAACAAATGCGTACAGTTGCATTGTCTTCATATGGTTGAGAGGAAATGGGCTGGGAGTGATTTTTTTTTTGTTGAATGCTACTTTGATTCTGTGAATTGCTAATTTAGTTCTGTTAATTTCTAATATCACTATGAAATCATTATCTTTGCTGGTTTCATAAAGGATTGGATGTATTTTTCCGACATGGAATTCAGTTATGTGGAAGGGCGTCATAACAGTGTCAGTTCTCATACTCAGTATCTCACTAGTTTTGGTTTGTTTTCAAGTCACTGCTACAGGGCATCCCCTGGTGATGAATCTAAAATGTTTCATTGTTTTACATTCATTGTTGGTCTCCCCAGATTTACTAATCCCTTCAGCATTTTCTTCATGCACTTCTCTACTTCATGTGCTTGCTGTACATCTCTTTCCTTAGTCCTCGCCCTTTGCTATCCACTTCTGTTTCAGAATCAGAATTATTGAAAGATAGAAGCCATTTGCCCCTTTGATTCTGTGGTAGAACATTCCCGACAGTTCCAAACCGACCACAAGACTGGCAGATAATCCGATTTCCTCTCTAACAAGTGAACGTGCGCAGCAGTGTGAAACACCCTGGTTCCATCGGCTGCAGAAAAGGGCTTGGAGCACGACGTGACAAGTGTGAATTCTTTAAACCAAGCATTACTTAATGTGGTCACTCTATTGACGCACAAGAATTACACCAGCACGCTGAGAAAATTCAAGCAGTGGTAGATACCCCAAGTTCAAAGGATGTGTCACAGATGCGGTACTTTTTAGAATTTGTCAATTACTATAACAAGCTCCTGCCGCGCCCAGCCCCCCTCTCTCATTACTAGGGATCGGGAAGAAATGGCAAGGACAAAGCAGTGTCAGGTGGCTTTCAAAGAAGTTTAAGGAAATGGCGACATCAGACACTGTACTCGCATGTTATGGATCACATCGTCCTGTGCCTCTCCATCTCTGGGAATGTCCTTCAGTGCCATGGTAGAGGATTCATGTGGATTTTGCTGGACCATTCATGGGCATAAATCTCTTGGAGGTGGTAGTGGATGCAGCTATCAGGTGGCCAGGAGTATTCCCAGTAGCCGTCACTACGGTCTCGTAAACTGACGTTTAGAGAAGTTGCTTTGCAAAGATGATGGACCACAGTTTGTGGCGGAACAGTTTCAATCCTTTCTAAAATTGAATGGATTAAGACTTATTATGTCTGCACCAAACCACCTAGCGACAAATGGCTTGGCAGAAAGTTTGTACAGATTTTAACGAATGCACTGAGTAATGTCGACAGAACACACTACACTGAAAGTGAATCAGAAGCTTGCCAGTTTCCTCCTTGCATATCTCAGTGCAGCACACTCCATAAACAGCGTCTCACCAGCCAGACTGTTCCTGGGTCATCCCTTGCATATCTCAGTGCAGCACACTCCATAAACAGCGTCTCACCAGCTAGACTGTTCCTGGGTCATCCCTTGCATATCTCAGTGCAGCACACTCCATAAACAGCGTCTCACCAGCTAGACTGTTCCTGGGTCATCCCTTGCATATCTCAGTGCAGCACACTCCATAAACAGCGTCTCACCAGCTAGACTGTTCCTGGGTCATCCCTTGCATATCTCAGTGCAGCACACTCCATAAACAGCGTCTCACCAGCTAGACTGTTCCTGGGTCATCCCTTGCATATCTCAGTGCAGCACACTCCATAAACAGCGTCTCACCAGCCAGACTGTTCCTGGGTCATCCCTTGCATATCTCAGTGTAGCACACTCCATAAACAGCGTCTCACCAGCTAGACTGTTCCTGGGTCATCCCTTGCATATCTCAGTGTAGCACACTCCATAAACAGCGTCTCACCAGCTAGACTGTTCCTGGGTCATCCCTTGCATATCTCAGTGTAGCACACTCCATAAACAGCGTCTCACCAGCTAGACTGTTCCTGGGTCATCCCTTGCATATCTCAGTGTAGCACACTCCATAAACAGCGTCTCACCAGCCAGACTGTTCCTGGGTCATCCCTTGCATATCTCAGTGCAGCACACTCCATAAACAGCGTCTCACCAGCTAGACTGTTCCTGGGTCATCCCTTGCATATCTCAGTGCAGCACACTCCATAAACAGCATCTCACCAGCCAGACTGTTCCTGGGTCATCCCTTGCATATCTCAGTGCAGCACACTCCATAAACAGCATCTCACCAGCTAGACTGTTCCTGGGTCATCCCTTGCATATCTCAGTGTAGCACACTCCATAAACAGCGTCTCACCAGCCAGACTGTTCCTGGGTCATCCCTTGCATATCTCAGTGTAGCACACTCCATAAACAGCGTCTCACCAGCTAGACTGTTCCTGGGTCATCCCTTGCATATCTCAGTGTAGCACACTCCATAAACAGCGTCTCACCAGCTAGACTGTTCCTGGGTCATCCCTTGCATATCTCAGTGTAGCACACTCCAGAAACAGCATCTCACCAGCTAGACTGTTCCTGGGTCATCCCTTGCATATCTCAGTGTAGCACACTCCATAAACAGCGTCTCACCAGCTAGACTGTTCCTGGGTCATCCCTTGCATATCTCAGTGCAGCACACTCCATAAACAGCATCTCACCAGCTAGACTGTTCCTGGGTCATCCCTTGCATATCTCAGTGCAGCACACTCCATAAACAGCATCTCACCAGCTAGACTGTTCCTGGGTCATCCCTTGCATATCTCAGTGTAGCACACTCCATAAACAGCATCTCACCAGCTAGACTGTTCCTGGGTCATCCCTTGCATATCTCAGTGCAGCACACTCCATAAACAGCATCTCACCAGCCAGACTGTTCCTGGGTCATCCCTTGCATTCATGGAGGACAGACAACTGCGACACATTGAAGGCTCAAACAAGGTTTGATGCTTCATTCTTGACGAGCAATGCTGGCGAGGGACTACAGAGGTGATCAAAAGTGGGTACATGGAAAGATTAAGGATAGACCTGGATCAAACTCCTACACAGTGGAGATTGTTATCTACAAGCACCACGAAGGAGGCCCCAGGACATATGTTTTGTAACTTCAAAACAACCTTAAGTCTACCCATTCAGTCAGCTATAATCAGCCTCCCATTAATCTCTCTGTTTCCACGTGAACAAGTTTTGTATCATCTCCATATATGGAAATCTTCAACTATTTTATACTGATTGAAAATATCCTTCTGTTCTCAAGTTCTCTTGGCTTTTGTACCAAGCCTGATAGTTTATTACTCTTCCTAATGTTTCAATCATTTTTGATCCCTACTGTCTCTGCCTCATTAACTGCAGCCAGTCAGATCGTATTTCCTTCCTGATTGGAAATGAGCAGAGTGCAAAAACATCCTCTCCCTGCATTTTTAATATACTCGACTAAATTTGGGTGCTGCAGATCTTGGTGTTATTCTTGTACTAATTGTCAAGTTTAATTAGTTTTCATAGGATTTTTGGACAATAGTGGCTACTAATGTCAAATATCCCTGACTTATCAGTAACTGTATTCTGCTTGGGCTACTTTTAATAGAGTTATTGAATTTAATAACACAAATCCCTCTTATTTTTAATGTTATCTTTTTTCTTGCTCTCCCTTCTGAAAAGTTCATTGGAAATATAATTGCCAACCCTGAACTACCTACAGATGTATTTCATACATCGTTAGGATTTTCTAAATTGATCTGTCATTCCATTTCTTAAAAAAAAAGTTGCTTTATTATCTGTAATTTGCATGCTCTCTGTTTAGTACTTTTTTGCCTTTGTTCTAAACTTGTTCCATCTTATTTCCTGTGTCTGAAGCTAGATTTCCTTTTGAGCTATCTAATCAATTTTTTGCTTTGTTTTTAAAAAATCTGCCCCCTGTTCTAACTTCCCTTTGTTTTAAAAGCATTTGACAATATGAATCATATTTCTACTATCTGCTCGCTGATTATCGTGTCATTACCAGTTTCAAGTGGCATTATAACCCTGAACTTGATGCATTAAACATGTCAGTTCTCATTCTCCTTTTGCAACTTGATTCAGTTCAATGCAAGAATCTTCTAATTCCATCCGTTATCTGTCTTGTTACATTGCAGAAGTCTTGGGATGTTTCCATTCTTCTTGCCCCCATCTTTCTCAAACTCCCCTCTGAAAGTGCATTCCAATTACACCTCCCCAATTCCTCCGCCAAAAACATCCTGAAAATAGAGCTTAACTTCCAGCAATTACTGCTTGTCTCTTCTCCACGAATGTCAGTATATCAGAGCTGCCTCTGAATATATAAGATGTAGCTAAATGTCCAAGGTTACATGTTGTATTGGAGGGATAGGAAGATGGGCAGAGAGGGTGGCGTAGTTCTGGTAAAGAATGGCATCAGTAGAAAGATGTGACATAGGATTAGAAGATGTTGAATCTTTGTGGGTTGAGTTAAGAAACGTCAAGAGTAAAAGGACATTGATAGCAGTTATATACAGGCCTCCCAACAGTGGCTGGGAGGTGGACCACAGGTTACAATAGGAAATAGAAAAGGTGTGTCAAAAGGGCTATGTTATGGTAGTCATGGGAGATTATAACATGCAGGTTGATTAGGGAAATCCAGGTTGGTAATGGATCTCAAGAGTGAGTTTGTTGAATGCTGACTAAATGGCTTTTTAGAGCAGTTTGTCATTGAGCCTACTAGGGATCAGCAATACTGGTTTGTGTGTTATGTAATGAACTGGAGGTGATTAGGGGACTTAAGATAAAAGAACCCTTTAGAACCAGTGGTCACAATATGATTGAGTTCCACTTGAAATTTGATAGGGAGAAAGTAAAGTCTGTAGCAGTATTTCAGTGGAGTCAGGGAAATTCCAGTGGTATGAGAGATGAGTTGGTCAAAGTAAATTGGAAGGAGATGCTGGCAGGGATGACAGCAGAGCAGCAATGGCGTGCGTTTCTGGGAGAAATGAGGAAGGTGCAGGACATGTGTATTCCAAAAATGAAGAAGTACTCAAATAGTAAAATAGTACCAACGTGGCTGACAAGGGCAGTCAAAGCTATTGTAAAAGCAAAAGAAAGGGCATACAACAAAGCAAAAATTAATGGAAGATAGAAGATTGGGAAGTTTTAAAAAAAAAAACCTACAGAGAGCAACTTAAAAAAAACATTAGAAAAGATGAAATATGAAAGCAAGCTAGCAAATAATATCAAAGTGGATAGTAAAAGTTTTTTCCAAGTACCCGGTATGTTAAAATAAAAGAAAGGAGAGTGGATGTAGGATAGCTAGAAAGTGAGGCAGGAGAAATAATAACGGCGGTGGGGGGGGGGGGGGGGGGGGAGGACGGACAAGGAGATGACTGATGAACTAAATGAGCATTTTGCATCAGTCTTCACTGTGGAAGGAACTAGCAATATGCCTGATGAAGGAAGAGAAGTGGGTGCAGTTACTATTTCAAGGGAGAAGGTGCTCAAAAAGTTCAAAGACATAAAGGTATATGAGTCACCCAGACTAGATGAATGGCACCCCAGGGTTCTGAAAGAGGTTGATCGATTTGGAAAATTAGGTTGGAAATGCATCTCAAGAGTGAGTTTCTTGAATGCTTACGAGATGGCTTTTTAGAGCAGTTTTTCATTGAGCCTACTAGGGATCAGCTATACTGGATTTGGTGTTATGTAATTAAGTGGAGATGATTAGGGAGCTTAAGGTACAAGAACCCTTGGGACGCAGTGATCACAGTATGACAGAGTTCAACTGGAAATTTGACAGGGCGAAAGTAAAGTCTGACATAGCAGTATTTCAGTGAAGTAAAAAAAAAATTACAGAGGAGTTGGCCAAAGTAACCTGGAAGGAGATGCAGGTAGGGATGACAGAGCAGCAATGGTCTGAGTTTCTGGTAAAAATGAAGGTGGAGGATAGATGTATTCCAAAAATGAAGTGACATTCCAATGGCAAAATAGTACAACAGTGGCTGACAAGGGAAGTTTAAAAAAAGTAATGTAAAGGCAAACGAGGGCATACAGCAAAGCAAAAATTACTGGGAAGACAGGATGGGGA
Source organism: Hemitrygon akajei (assembly GCF_048418815.1). NCBI lineage: Eukaryota > Metazoa > Chordata > Chondrichthyes > Myliobatiformes > Dasyatidae > Hemitrygon > Hemitrygon akajei. The sequence continues at coordinate 132,371,739 of NC_133126.1, forward strand.
AGCTTTTAAAATCCTACAGAGCAACTAAAAGAATCATTAGGAGGGAAAAGACTAAATATGAAAGCAAGCAAGGAAATAATATTAAAGTGGATAGTAAAAGCTTTTTCAAATATGAAATAAATAATAAGAGACGAGTGGATATAGGACCACTAGAAAATGAGTCCAGAGTAATAACAGGGGACAGGGAGATAGCAGATGAAGTAAATGAGTATTTTGCATCAGTCTTCACTGTGGAAGACATGTGCAGTGTGCCAGATGTTGAAGGGTGTGAGGGAAGAGAAGTCATTGCAGTTACTATTACACAGTAGAAGGTGCTCAAGACACAAGTCACCCGGACCAGAGGAACTGCACCCCAAGGTTCTGAAAAGATAGTGGTTGAGATTGTGGCAGCATTAGCAATGATCTTTCAAAAATCATGGTGCCAGAGGACTGGAAAATTGCTAATCTCACTCCACTCTAAGAAAGGAGGAAGGCAGTAGAAAGAAAATTATAGACCAATTAGCCTGACCTCAGTGGTTGGGAAGATGTCAGTCAATTGTTAAGGATGAGGTTACAGAGTACTTGGTGACACAGGACAAGATAGGACAAAGTCAGCATGGTTTCCTTAAGGGAAAATCTTGCCTGACAAACCTGTTGGAATTCTTTGAGGAGATTACAAGTAGAGTAGATAGAGAATGCAGTGGATGTTGTATGTTTGGACTTTCAGAAGGCCTTTGACAAGGTGCCACACACGAGGCTGCTTAGCAAGTTAAGAGCCCATGATATTACAGGAAAGTTACTAACATTGTTAGAGCATTGGCTAATTGGAGGCAGTGAGTGGGAATAGAAATCTTTTTCTGGTTGGCTGCTAGTGACTAATGGTGTTCTGCAAGGATCAGTATTGGGACCGCTTCTCTTTATGCTGTATATAAATGATTTAGGTGATGGAAAAGATGGCTTTGTTGCCAAGTTTGCAGATGATATGAAGATTGGTGGAGGGGCAGGTAGTGTTGAGGAAAAGGGTAGGCTGCAGAAGGGCTTAGACAGATTAGAAGGGGCAAGAGAGTGCAAATGAAATGGAAAATGCATGGTCATGCACTTTGATAATAGAAATAAATGTGCAGACTATTTTCTAAACGGAGAAAATCCAAAAATCTAAGATGCAAATGGACTTGGGAGGTCTTGTGCTGAGCTTCCAAGTTGAGTCGGTGGTGAGGCTTTATAAGGCACTGGTAAGGCCTCACCTTGAGTACTGTGAACAGTTTTGGGCTCCTTATCTGTGAAAAGATGTTCTGGCATTGGAGAGGGTTCAGAGGAGGTTCACAAGGATGATTCTGGGAATGAAAGAGTTAATCATATGAGAAATTTTGACAGTTCTGGGTCTGCACTCGCTGGAATTTAGAAGGATGAGGGGAGAATCCCGTTGAAGCCTTTCAAATGCTGAAAGGCCTGGATAGAGTGGTTATGGAATGGGTGTTTCCCATGGTGGGGCAGTTTAGGACAGGAGGGCACACCTCAGGATACAGACGTGTCCATTTAGAACAGACATGCAAAGAAATTTCTTTAGCCAGAGGGTGGTGGCCTTGTGGAATTTATTACCACAGGCAGTTGTGGGGCCAGGTCGTTGCATGTATTGAAGGCAGATCTTGGTTGGGCATGGCATCAAAGGTTACAAGGCGAAGGCCAGGGAGTGGGGCTGAGGAGGGGGAAAAAAGAATAACCATGATTGAATGGTGGAGCAGACTCTGGGCCAAATGGCCTAATTCTGCTTCTATGTCTTGTGGTCTTTTGGTGTGATGCTTGTACAACAACATCTTGATTATACAATTGAATTATAACCTCAATTTTTATATTTTCCCACAACAAGGACTTTTCAAAACTTGAAAAGCAAAGACACGGTCGCTCCTGTACTGGTGAGGTTCCAACAAAAGTTTCCGAAATAGTTTGTTTCACTGGTTACCCATTTGTAGCTTGTGAAATAATGACTGTAGCAAAATTGATCTTCAAGTACCTTGGTTAAAACGAAGGTAAAACAATTTCACTACAAGTTAAGAACTACAAAGAAGGTATCCACAATCATCTTGAATGTTATAGTGAAAGCGAAGATTGGCAGATACAATCGTCAGCATCATCGTATGAAAGCAGTCATTATCTGCACTGTCAGCACTGATTTCATTCATTTCTCGTCAGAAGAATGACGCGGATGAATTCCTCCGAAAAGTATTAGGAACTGATGCAGTTTTATAGTACTCTTGTACTATTGGTAGTGTTCTCATTTGTTCTGTATTTCATTGCATAGTCTGTTACTCAGTTTGCCTTTCTGTGCTCTTTTTACTATTTCCAGGAACCATTGACTAATTAGGGCAAAATGTACTGTTCTGAGTGTAATAAGTTGGGCTACATACCACGTTCATTATTCAGTCATAATGTCGGCCTGTTTAGAAAATTGCTGCCATGAAGTCAGAGAATACTCTTCCCAATCTACCTTTTAACAACGTGCTCTGGCAATGGACTGAAGATGGTCAGCATAAAAATTCAAACCAGAGTCGCCATTGATGAAATAAACCTTCAGTGACTACCAACAATTAGCAAAGTTCAAAGTAAAGACTATTAGAGTACATGCGTCTCACCACATATAACCCTGAGATTCTTTTTCCCGTGGGCACACTTTGCAAATCCATAGAACAGATTTGCTAGATCAGATTTATAGTAACTGTAAACAGGATCAGTGGTCAACAATCTGTGCAAATATAAATAAATAGCAATAAATAACAAGCATGTAATAACAGTACAAGAGTCCTAATTGAGCGCTGGCTATCCCGTTTTGTTCGAAAGCCTGATGATGGAGTGGTTTGTAACTATTCTTGAATCCAGCGGCAGCAGTGAGTAAGGAGCATGGCCTGGGTGGTGAGCATCTTTGATAATGGATGCTGCTTTCCTGTGGCACCGTTTCATGTAGATGTGCTCAGTGGTTGGGAGAGTTTTACCCCTGATGTACAGGGCCAAATCCACTACATTTTCTGCTCGGAGGCATTGGTGTTCCCATACCAGGCTGTAACGCAGCCCAACAGCACACTTTCCACCACACATCTAGAGAAGCTTATCAAGGTTTTTGATGACCTGCCGAATCTCCGCAGACTCCCGAGGAAATGGAGCCACTGATGTGCTTTCTTCGTAATTATATTTGTATATTGGGTCCAGAGCAGGTCCTGTGAGATGGTGACACCCAGAAATTTAAAGTTATTGACCCTCTCCACCTTTAATTCTCTGAGCACTGGCTCATGGACCTCTGGTTTCCCTCTCCTGAAGTCTACAATCAGTTCCTTGGTCTTAATGACATTAAATGGAAGGCTGTCTTTACTAGACCACTCGGCCAAATTTTCAATCTCCTGCCTGCGTGCTGATTTATCACCATCCCTGGTACCACAACAGTGGGGTCATCAGCAAACTTGTCTACGGTGTTGGAGCTGTACTAAGCCACACAGTCATAGGTGTAAAGCGAGTAGAACGGGGGGGAGACAAGTACACATCCCTGTGGTGCTCCTGTGCTGATGGAGATTGTGGAGGAGATCAGGATCAGAATCAGAATTAGACTTTAATCGCCAAGTACCTATGCACATACGAGGAATTTACTTCCGGCAGATGTTGTCTCTCTGCTCATAACAATAATAATGATAAATATAAATGAAAATATAGATTATACATACAGGTAGTGCAATCCAAGTAATAGTTAGCCGACAGTTAACCGGCAGTTAACTGTTCAGCAAAGTGACCGCAGTAGGGAAAAAACTTCTCCAGTGCCTATTAGTCTTAGTCTGGAGGGATCTGAAGCGCTTACCAAACAGAAGCAGATCAAACAGTCCGTGCGCAGGATGGGAGGAGTCCTTTATGATGTTCCCCGCCCTCTTCTTCAACCTGGAAGAGTACAGGTCCACAATAGAGGGCAGGGAGGCTCCAATGATGCGCTCGGCAGTCCTCACTGTGCGCTGTAGTCTGGTTCTATCCTGCTTGGTGGCGGCTCCAAACCACACAATGATGGAGGTGCACAGGACAGACTCAATGACTGCAGTGTAGAACTGCAGCAGCAATTCCTGAGGCAGACTGATGCTTCTGCCAATCAGTCTCACTTAGTCAAGATGAAAATATATTAACTTCACCTGAACTGTAAGTTAAACCTAACTGGATCTGAATCAGTGGAAAAACTTATAGAAAGTAGTGGATACAGCCCAGTCCACCATGACACCATGAGTAAAGCCCTCCCCACCATTGAGCATATCTACATGGAGAGCTATCACAGGAAAGCAGCATCCATCATCAAGGACCCCACTATCTAGACCATGCTCCTTTCTCACTGCTCCCAACAGAAAGGAGATGTGGGAGCCTTAGGATCCTCATCATCAGGTTCAGGAACGGTTATTGCCTCTCAACAATCAGGCTCTTGAACTAGAGGGGATAACTTCACTCATCCCACACTGAACTGTTCCTACAACCTATGAACTCACTTTCAAGGACTGTCTCTTGTCCTTGATATTTATTGCTTATTTATTATTCATTTTCTCTTTTTGTATTTGCATAGTTTGTCTTTTGCACATTGGTTGTTTGTCCATGCCGTTGGTGTGGTCTTTCAGTGATTCTATTAAGTTTTTTTGTGTTTACTGTGAATGCCCACAAGAGAATGAATCTCTGGGTTGTATGCGGTGATATAAATGCACTTCAATAATAAATTTACTTTGTGGTTTGTTTTATAGTAAACAGCAGCTACAATTAAACTCGGGTATCCATTATCTCGTTCTTTGATCCTTCACTTTTTTTGTCCATTGCCACTTCCACCTCTGGCTACAGACTTTTCTCACGGTGAGTACTGTCCTCCATACTCCAATTAATCTGATCTCCTAAGTTAGGTCCTCCATCATCCCTGTTCTTTAGACTTGCCAATATGTATACAAAGCACATTAAAAAGCATTAACTCTCCTAACTGTAACCTTCTGGTAGCCTCAGAATCTTTGCCCTTCCTCCCAGCTGCCTCCTGGTTAAGTGCTCAGACTCTCAACTCCAACGGATCACACTTCCAAGCTGTTGGAGCCACAGAAATTCTCTTAAATGCACCAGCCCCTCCCCCCATCTCTGAATCCCTTTTTAATACCATCCATTACACTGATCTATGTGCATGACATCAGAGCTAAATTCCTAAATGCATAGTCAAGCGCTACTCAGAGAATTCGGTTCCATACCATCCGGACTAAATTGTGCTGTTTGACAGATGCATTCAAACAGTGGCTTCCTGTAAAACTTATTTCCTGAATTGCTGCACTAAAATGATCTTGTCCAGTTTCCTCTCGTTTGGCTTGTCTCAGTTTTCTGACAAGATACCATTGTTAATCTGCTTTTAAGATGAAAAACTGCGGCGTTAGTGTTTGCTGTGGTCAGCCCAATGATACTCCTGCTCATAAAACATGAGAAAAATCTGTAGATGCTGGAAATCCAGAGCAGCACATAATGCTGGAGGAACTCAGCAGGTTAGGCAGCATCTATGTCAATGAATAAACAGTCGGTGTTTTGGGACTCTTGTCTGGATGAAGGGCCTTGGCCTGAAACATGGACTGGATGCTCCCGCTCGTGTGCTTTGTTCTGGTTTTGCATTTGCACTCTCATCTCCATTATTTTTTCCCCCTTCTAGTTTCCCCGCAAGTTTTATATTTTATTTATCAGATGGTTTTTACACAGGGCAAATAGTGAAATTTGCCTTTGGTAACACTTGTTAAGAGGTGATAGGTCTGTTAAAAGGTGATTGTAACATGTAGGCAGCTGGAGAAAATCAGTCTCCTCAAGAATCGGAGTTGTAATATGACAGGTATTCTTGAAGTATCATTGTTGATTTCATTTATCTAAATAGTAAAGTTTAATAATGAAGTTGTAAGTCCTGCAGTCTTAGTTATGCTGTGGTGTGCTTGCTGATGTGTGGCTAGCTGCTTCCTTCGCAGTACTTTTGAACAGCAACAGTCACGCTTGCACTTTGAAGTTGGTTGGACCTGTACCCGGAACAATTGAAGATGCAAATTTTAATTCTATTGTATTCTATAAAGCATTTTCAAAAATTATTTTTTGTTTTGTACACCATAATAAGCAATGTCAATTTCTTCACTACTGCATTTTCCCTATACCCACATTTCTGTTTCAAGTAGCTTAGCACTTTCAGCTGAAGTAAATTGCAAGCATTAAATCAAGCTTTAAGTAAAGTGAAGATAGCTTCCTGTACACAATTTGTGTACCTCGATCAGTTTGAAGTGACCTTTTAGCTCTTGCTACACTCAAAGGTGTTAATATGGATTCAGTGGTTGCAATGTTTTTGACTTGGAGCTCTTAGCAGGAGAAAGATGAAGTCCCATGCAGTGCAAGAGGAAAACAGTTGCAAATTAACTCAACTGCAATTCATTCTTTTTTCTGGCTTTGAATTATCAATATATATTACAATAAAAAGCTTTTAAGATTTTTTAAAAGATCAGGTGACATTCAGTCTTGCTCTGTATATTTTTCTCTCCTAAGCAACCTTGTCCTTGGTTCTTATTTTAATGTTATTTCAGTTGTACATCAATTGAGTCATTTAACATGTAGCCATTACTATCGGAAAGTTACTTTAATCTCCAAAGGAATGGGGAAATTGATTGTCAAGCGTTCTTCAATACGCAGTAAATCATTTTTATTTTAAAAAAATATCTTTCTAGGGGATGCTGAACAGGCCCTGTCCATTGTTCACCTATTTAACCGTAGCCTAATCACGAGACAGTATACAATGACCAATTAACCTACTGGCTGGAATGTCTTTGGAATGTGAGAGAAAACCAGAATTCATGGAGGAAACTGGTGCACTGACAGAAATGGGACACAAACTTCTAACAGATAGTGCTGGAATTGGTTCCTGAAGTCCAGCCTGAGCTGTATAGTGTCGTGCTAACTGCTAAACTGCCGTGATGCCCAAATCAGCTTTGAGTGCAGCTTCCAATCCACAAATGTTTAGATTGCATGAGGGGTTAAAAAGATGATATTCATAAAATGCTAGTTTTGAAAACTGGTCGTCATGAGAGCTAGTATTGTACTTGATTCCACTGCTGATTTGATCCATACCCTGGCTTGGGGAACAAAGGAATAAAGTAAGGCATCAAAAGTAACTAACGTGATGAGATGTGAAGCAGGAGCCTGAGTTGGAACAAAGCCTGTGTGTATAAACCCCTTCCTTCTTTTCAGAGTTTGTTCCAAAATAGCTTGCAGGTAAGAGCACATTTTTGTATTGCATTTTGTATTTGTATTGGATTGTATTGGATCAACTATCTACTTGAAAAGTTATTTTTGTATTTTCAAAGACTAATTTTTAGCCTAGAAATCAGAAAAGCTCCTATTTAAGTTCTTTCTCTCCCCCCCCCCCTCTCCCATTACTACTTGCCAACAGCAGAAGTACAAATCTGTCTATGTAATCATCAAATTCTGATGTCTTGGCCTTGATGGCTTTTTTTGCTCATGGTCTGCAACAGGGATTGAACTCTGTGGTATCATGTCACAATACAGTCGTCTATATTTGTCCCATGTTTAATATCATAGAATAACCCAAGGTGCATCACAGGGAATGCTTTCAAACCAACTTTGAAATGAAAGCAGGGAAGAAGTTTGGGCAGATGACCAAAACCCATGGCCAAGTGGGTCTCATTTTTGGCGAGTTTTTGAGGAAGGGGAGCTGGAATCCCAAAAGTAATTGACCTGGTATTTGAGAGCATGGCTGTTGATCAGCATTTCAACTCGGGGCAGTTCAAAGATTGGACAAGCACAGATTCCTTGACTGGTGGAATATGATATGATGTTACAAAGGTGCATATAATCAAAGAAGTTGGAATGGATGAGAATTTAAAACTATGAATGGTTTCTCAAGCAGAATATCCGGGTGAGTAGGGATTAGAAACTGCACAAGTTTGGTTTTCATTCCGGCATGGGTTTTTGCACCTTTATCTTCAGCTGGATACTTGTTCATTTTCATGCCCTTATTTTATATACATTTGTCTGAGCCGAGGGAGTGGATCTTTGGTATCAAATAGCAGAATTGGGATGATCTAAGCTTTCTGCAGAGTGGAATGAGGGAGGTTAGTCTGGTGTGCATTTGAATAATTAAGACAGCTGATAAGTAGGAGATGAACTGCATAAGGTAGTCCTCTCCTCAGTTAATGTTGATTTGGTGATACCTGTCAAGTTAGCACTGCCAGTTTGGAACAGTCCTGCTTCGTTTGGGCAGTTGCCAGGCCAAGTAATTGAATTGACTTTATTTCTTACATCTTCATATACATGAGTAAAAAATCTTTTAATTAGCATCTGTCTAAATGTGCAATTTGTAATTGATAGTAAATAGTATGTACAACAATATAACAGAAATTCAGTTGTCGGGATGAATTAATCAGTCTGATGGCCTGGTGGAAGAAGCTGTCCCAGAGTCTGTTGGTCCTGGCTTTTATGCTGCGGTACAGTTTCCCGGATGGTAACAGCTGGAACAGTTTGTAGTTAGGGTGACTTAGGACCCCAGTGATCCTTCGGGCCTTTTTTACACACCTGTCTTTGTAAATGGCCTGAATCGTGGAAAGTTCACAACTACAGATGCGCTGGGCTGTCCGCACCACTCTCTACAGAGTTCTGTGATTGAACTAAGTACAGTTCCCATACCAGGCAGTGATGCAGCCAGTCAGGATGCTCTCCATTTTGCCCCTGAAGAAAGTTCTTAGGATTTGGGCCCATACCAAACTACTTCAACCGTATGAAGTGAAAGAGGCGCTGTTGTGCCTTTTTCACTACACAGCCGGTATATACAGACCATATGAGATCCTCAATGATGTTTATGCTGAGGAATTTGAAGCTGATATCAATAGGGGTTAGCCTGGCTCCATTCCTCCTGTAGTCTGCAACCAGCTGCTTTGTTTTTATGACTTTGAGGGAGAGGCTGTTTTCTTGACACCACTGTCAGGGAGATAACTTCTTCTCTGTAGGCTGCCTCATTATTATTTGAGATTAATCCAATCATTGTAGTATCATCAGCAAATTTAATTGTTGTTTTGATAAAGGGTTTATAGTAGGGCTTTGAAATGACACCTTCAGACTTTTCATTGTTGTGCAAGTGGATCTATCTGTTTAAGTCTTTGCTCAATGTTAGATGAACAATTTGAGATCGGTGGATCAGGAGCAGGTCATAATGTGGATCTAGCTGTTAGTCAGGATTCTGGTAGACACTGACAACTTTTTTGCCTTGAATGAAGTAGTGATGTGGTGGACTTAGGATGTTAAAGATGGATCCTTGGGGCTAGTGATAATGTGTAGAAGCAAGACATAAAGCTACAGTATCTCTTGCTATCTTCTGTCTTCCCCTCCTGTCGTCTTCTCCTATCATTTTGGATCTCCCCCTCCCCCCCCCACTTTCAAATCCAGTCCTGATGAAGGGTCTTGGCCCGAAATGTCGACTGTACTTCCAATAGATGCTGCCTGGCATGCTGCGTTTCACCAGCATTTTGTGTGTGTTGTTTGAATTTCCAGCATTTGCAGATTTCTTTTGTGTTTGCTTTTTTAAATTCGCTACTACGAAGCCTCTCCCAGTGATGCCTACACTGAAGAAGTTGAAATTGTCTCTTCGGGAGTTTAGTGAAACCCCCTCATACTGCTCCCCATCTATAATTTCTTTGACCCTTCAACTTTTTGACCACATTTTGACCCAGACCCATTACTACAGCCATATATCCTTCCTTGGAAAGTATCTCCGCCACCAACTTACTCCAGTTGGCTTCAGGATTTGTTTTCGAGTCCCTCAATTTGGACCTTCTGAGGATCCCAGGTACTCGCATTTAATTGACTCTGCCTCCCGGTGTTTCTCCTGTCGAGCTCTGAGGGCAACACTGTCCGCCATGAGGAGGTACCTGGCATCCCTATCCCAGTCCCTTCCACATCGCTGGGACACTTTCTTTGCTGTTTGTAATGGACCTGCCGGTTATTTCATCTTCTGTCGGATCCATGTGTGCAGTCGCCGTTTCCTTGACTTTGTCACGTTAGGCAAGGATCGCAAGATCTTCTGTCTGCAGACCCCAGAGCCTGCCGGCTTTACCACTAGCAGGCATAATCTTCGGATCGCGGCCCCAGCAACCCAGGGGCATATTCAAAACCCGGACTCCAGCACCATCAATGGGGGTGCCAACGACTATGCACACCTTCAAAGCAATTGCACAGCCTCCAGCTTCGACTCCAGCCTTGAGCTCCAGGCCGTGTCTTCACGTGCTGCGATTGGATTCCAGACCTAACCAGTTCCCCTCTACCACCACTCATCTGGTCTCCGTCTAGTCCTTACTCTCAATAATTTCTCCTTCGTCTCCTCCCACTTCCTCCAAACCAAAGGTGCAGCTAAGGGCACCTGTGTGGGTCCCAGTTATGCCTGCCTTTTTGTTGGCTTTGTGGCACAGTCCATGTTCCAAGCCTATACAGGTATCTGACCCCACTTTTCCTTCGCTACATCAACGGCTGCATTGGTGCTGCCTCTTGCACGCAAGCTGAGCTCGTCGACTTCATTAACTTTGCCTCCAACTTTCACCCTGCCCTCAAATTTACCTGGTCCATTTCCAACACCTTCCTCCCCTTTCTAGATCTTTCTGTCTCCATCTCTGGAGATGGCTTATCTACTAATGTCTACTATAAGCCTACAGACTCTCACAGCTACCTGGATGATTCCTCTTCCCACCCTGTCTCTTGCAAAAATGCTGTCCCCTTCTCCCAATTCCTCCGTCTCCTCCGCATCTGCTCTCAGGATGAGGCTTTTCATTCCAGGACGAAGGAGATGTCTTCCTTTTTTAAACAAAGGGGCTTCCCTTCTTCCACCATCAACTCTGCTCTCAAATGCATCTCTCCCATTTCCCGCACATCTGCCCTCACCCCATCCGCCTGCCACCCCACTCGGGATAGGGTTCCCCTTGGCCTCACCTACCACTCCACCAGCCTCCAGGTCCAACATATAATTCTCCGTAATTTCCGCCACCTCCAACGGGATCCCACTACCAAGCACATTTTTCCCTGGCCACCCCCCCCCCCCCCCCCCCCCCAGCTTTCCGCAGGATCACTCCCTTGTCTACTCGTCCCCCCCATCCCTTCCCACTGATCTCCCTCCTGGCACTTATCCTTGTAAGTGGAACAAGTGCTACACCTGCCCTTACACGTCCTCCCTCACCACCATTCAGGGCCCCAGACAGTCCTTCCGGGTGAGGCGACACTTCACCTGTGAGTCGGCTGGTGTGGTATACTGCGTCCGGTGCTCCCGGTGTGGCCTTTTATATATTGGTGAGACCCGACGCAGACTGGGAGACCATTTCGCTGAACACCTATGCTTGGTCCGCCAGAGAAAGCAGGATCTCCCAGTGGCCACACATTTTAGCTCCTCATCCCATTCTGATAATGTCTATCCATGGCCTCCTCTGCTGTCAAGATGAAGCCACACTCAGGTTGGAGGAACAACACCTTATATTCTGTCTGGGTAGCCTCCAACCTGATGGCATGAACATTGATTTCTCTAACTTCCATTAATGCCCTTTTCCCCTTCTTACCCCATCCCTTTATTTATTTGTTTTTCAACCTTTTTTTCTCTCTCTGTCCCTCTCTGCCCATCACTCTGCTTGTTCTCCGTCTCCCTCTGGTGCTCCCCTCTCTTTCTTTCTTTCTCCCTAGGCCTCCCGTCCCATGATCCTTTCCCTTCTCCAGCTCTGTATCCCTTTTGCCAATCACCTTTCCAGCTCTTAGCTTTACCCCACCCCTCCTGTCTTCTCCTATCATTTGAAGTCGTCAACTTTTATTGTCATTTCGACCATAACTGCTGGTACAATGCATAGTAAAAATGAGACAATGTTTTTCAGGACCATGGTTTACATGACACAGTACAAAAAACTAGATTGAACTATGTAATAAAAAAAAAACACACAGAAAGATATACTAGACTACAGACCTACACTGGACTACATAAAGTGCACAAAAACAGTGCAGGCATTACAATAAATAATAAACAGGACAGTAGGGCAAGGTGTCAGTCCAAGCTTCGGGTATTGAGGAGTCTGATAGCTTAGGGGAAGAAACTGTTATATAGTCTGGTCATGAGAGCCCGAATGCTTCGGAGCCTTTTCCCAGACGGCAGGAGGGAGAAGAGTTTGTATGAGGGGTGCATGGGGTCCTTCATAATGCTGTTTCCTTTGCGGATGCAACGTGTAGTGTAAATGTCCCTGATGGTGGGAAGAGAGACCCCAATGATCTTCTCAGCTGACCTCACTATCCGCTGCAGGGTCTTGCGATCCGAGATGGTGCAATTTCCGAACCAGGCATTGATGCAGCTGCTCAGGATGCTCTCAATACAACCCCTGTAGAATGTGATGAGGATGGGGAGTGGGAGATGGACTTTCCTCAGCCTTCGCAAAAAGTAGAGATGCTGCTGGGCTTTCTTTGCTATGGAGCTGGTGTTGAGGGACCAGGTGAGATTCTCCGTCAGGTGAACACCAAGAAATTTAGTGCTCTTTACGATCTCTACCGAGGAGCCATCGATGTTCAGAGGGGAGTGGTCGCTCTGTGCCCTCCTGAAGGCAACAACCATCTCTTTTGTTTTGTTCACATTCAGAGACAGGTTGTTGGCTCTGCACCAGTCCTTTAGCCGTTGCACCTCCTCTCTGTAAGCTGACTCGTCGTTCTTGCTGATGAGACCCACCACGGTTGTGTCATCGGCGAACTTGATGATATGGTTTGTGCTGTGTGTTGCAGCACAGTCGTGGGTCAGCAGAGTGAACAGCAGTGGACTGAGCACACAGCCCTGGGGAGCCCCCGTGCTCACTGTGATGGTGTTGGAGATGCTGCTCCCGATCCGGACTGACTGAGGTCGCCCAGTCAGGAAGTCTGGTATCCAGTTGCAGAGGGAGGTGTTCAGGCCCAATAGGCTCAGCTTTCCAGTCAGTTTCTGAGGGATGATTATGTTGAATGCTGAACTGAAGTCTATGAACAGCATCTGAACGTATGTGTCTTTTTTGTCCAGTGGGTTAGGGCCAGGTGGAGGGTGGTGGCAATGGCGTCGTCTGTTGAGCAGTTGGGACGGTACGCAAACTGCAGGGGGTCCAGTGAGGGGGGCAGCAGGGTCTTGATATGCCTCAAGATGAGCCTCTCGAAACACTTCATGATGATGGATGTAAGTGCAACGGGACGGTAGTCATTTAGGCAGGACACTGAAGACTTCTTCGGCACAGGGACAATGGTGGTGGCTTTGAAGCACATTGGAACGGTGGTGCTGCTCAGGGAGATGTTGAAGATGTCAGTGAGAACATCTGCTAGCTGGTCTGCACATCCTCTGACACTCTACCAGGGATGTTGTCTGGTCCAGCAGCCTTCCGTGGGTTGACCCTGCACAGGGTTCTTCTCACATTGGCCATGGTGAGACACAGCACCTGGTCATTTGTAGGAGGGGTGGACTTCATTTTCTGCCTCAAACCGGGCGTAGAAGTTATTCAGCGCATTTGGGAGGGAGGCATCACCTGCACAGTCAGGTGATGTTGTCCTGTAATTGATGTCCTGGATGCCCTTCCACATGCACCGCGTGTCACCGCTGTCCTGGAAGTAACTGTGGATTAGCTGAGCATGTGCACGCTTTGCCCCTCTGATGGCTCGGGACAGTTTGGCCCTTGCTGTTGTTAAAGCTGCCTTGTCGCCTGCTCTGAAGGCGGAGTCGTGGGACCTCAGCAGCGCACGCACCTCTGCGGTCATCCATGGCTTCTGGTTAGTGCATATAGTGATGGTCTTGGACAGAGTAACATCATCAATGCACTTGCTGATGTAGCTGGTCACTGATGCTGTGTACTCCTCTAAGTTGGTAGAGTCGCCATCGGTTGCAGCCTCCCTGAACATGCGCCAGTCAGTGTGCTCAAAGCAGTCTTGAAGAGCAGAGATGGCTCCTGCTGGCCAGGTTTTCATCTGCTTCTGAACTGGTCTGGAGCGCCTGATGAGCGGTCTGTATGCTGGGATTAGCATAACAGAGATGTGGTCTGAGTATCCGAGGTGGGGGCGGGGCTCTGCCAGGTACGCGTCGGGGATGTTTGTGTAAACCAGGTCCAACACGTTCTCCCCCCTTGTTGCAAAGTCCACATACTGATGGAATTTGGGGAGCACTGACTTGGTTCACGTGGTTAAAATCACCGGCAACAATAAACAGACCAGAAGGATGTGCATTCTGCAGTTCGCTAATAGCCCTGTACAGTTCACAGAGCGCCTCCTTAGTATTAGCTCTGGGGGGGAATGTAGACACCGAATATAAGGACAGAGGTGAATTCCTGTGGCAAATAAAATGGTCTGCGTCGAACTGCTACAAACCCACTAACGATGAGCAGTGTCTGGAAACCAGCATGGAGTTCTTACACCATTCCGTGTCGAAGTAAACACAGACACCGCCACTGCAAGTCTTACCGGAGACAGCTGCATCTCTGTCGGAACGAAACAAAGCTAGCCTGTCAAGCTGGATGGCAGCGTCCGAAATCCCATCAGTGAGCCATGTCTCTGTGAAGACAAACGCGGAGCAAACTCTGTACTCCCGCCGAGTATTACGTTGGAGTTGGATGTAGTCCATTTTATTGTCCAGGGAGCGGACATTGGAGAGCAGAATGGACAGGAGAGCCGGCCGGCTGGGGTTTGCTTTTTGCCTGGCACGGACTCCGGCTCCCAGCATCAGGCAAGTCCGAGGAATGTAGGCCCGTTCCCCTCAGCAAGCCGACGTTGCGTAATTCAGCCAGCAGATCTTTGTGAAGGTTTGTTTTTGGGCGATCTCTGTATTGTAGTAGTTTCTGGTGATGGTAGATAGCTGCTCTGTTCTCCATGTGCCCTAATCGAAAATTGTGTATCAAACTTAAAATAGAAAATTAAATTAAAGTAACACCAAGTCTGAAAGGCCGCTGCTGCCGTGCTGCGCTGCCTCAGATCTCCCCTCCCCCTCCCACTTTCAAATCTCTTACTATCTCTTCTTTCAGTTAGTCCTGACGAAGGGTCTCGGCCTGAAACGTCAACTGTACTTCTCCCTATAGATGCTGCCTGGCCTGCTGTGTTCCACCAGCTTTTTGTGTGTGTATCTCTTGCTATGTCTGAGATCAGTTGACTGTGGTAAAGAATATTAAAGAATTGCATGATGAAACTATTGAGTAAGATTCCAACTTTGGCAGGATAATTATATAACTTTAGATAAAGTTCAATGTCTGAAATGTGGTTTAATTTTGCTTTAAAAATAGGAAACTGTTATATAAAAGCCCCACGGAAGTGCAATGAATTGTGTTTTAAATGTGGAATGGTTCTTGGTAATTTGAAAGCTATTAGTTATGTTTTTGATTAACTATTTCCTTGTGATGACAGATGAATGTTAAAATTGACAGTTTGAAAGTGACCAGTGTTTAAGAATGAATACAACTTTTGCATACAAATGCAATTAACTCCAACTGTGCCTTCACTCTGAACAATCAATAAATTTCAACCAGCATTTAGTTGTATTTGTGGTGCATTCAAACCAAAGTAAGTAGATAACTTTCCTATTTTGCTAATCAAGAAACATTTGAATTTCCATTATTCCATGTGTATATGATGATCAGCCCCTTGCATCTCATCTACCATTCAACACACTCTACTCTCTTCTATATCTCTTGGTTAGCAGAAAGCTAAGCAATATTTGTGTACAGGATGATTTAATTTTTGTTTTAAGAACTGTTGCAAGCTTTCCTGAAAGGCCTATCTAGGAGTAAGGCAATGTCTGCCCTTAAGCTTCATTACTAAAATAATTTCCCTTGACCTTCGTCCTTTCAAAATCTGAAAAATCACAATGAAATCAACTTGGTGGTTTTTCTTCCAGGGAAGGCATCTAGTTTAATTGCTCCTTGTATTAAAACTCCAAAGCACATTGTATTTCCTTCACATTCCTAACATATCCTTTCTAAAAGCCTTGCATACAAATCAGAACGTGGTGCAGTCTTGGCTTGGTCAACAGTTGTACATCCTTTCCTATTCTCAAGCATTGTTAAAGGCCAGTAAGTATTGGGTCTATTACAGCTAAAATCCACAGGCACAGCTCTGGCAGGGTTTGCAGGCCATTATTTCCTACAAGGCAAATCCTAACAATATGACTGACTGTGGTGCATCACTTCCAGATGAGTCCAGCACTTTTTAAGTATGCTTGAAAAAGGAGAATAAAACTGCTGCGACATCTGTTGACTGTGATCTGTCTCGGAGGCCAAAGTCAGAACATCTTTCATGAGAGTGAGCCCTCACAAGGCAACAGGCCCTTAAGATGTACCTAGTAGGGCATTTAAAATCTGTGCTAACCATCTGGTGGGAAGTGTTCAAGGGCATCTTCAATGTCTCACTGCTGTAGTTGGAGGTTCCCACCTGCTTAGAAAGTGCAACAATCCTACCAGTGCCCAAGAAGAGCGGGGTGAGCTTCCTCAACGACTGTTGCTCACTTGCACTTATACCTACTGCGAAGTGCTTTGAGAGGTTGGTCACAGCCAGAATCAGCTCTTGCCTTAAGCAAGATCTGAGCTCACTGCAATTTGTCAATTGCCACAGTGGATCTAAGCGGATCCAATCACACTGGCTCTCCACTTGGCCTTGGATCACCTGGACAATAGTTGTTTCTTTTCTTTATTAATTTACGGGCTGTGGCAGCTAAGTCAGCATTTATTGCCCATCCCTGGTTGTCCTTGAAGGTGGTGATGAGCTGCCTGCTTGAACTGCTGCAGTCAATAGTCAGGCTGCTGTTTATTAATTACAGCTCAGCATTCCACACAATCGTACCTCAGATCTACTCGACATGCTTTAAAATCTGGGCATCTGTTCCTCTCTCCGTAACTGGATCCTTGACTTCCTCACTGAGAGACCAATCAGTGGGGATCAGAAATAACACCTCGCTGACAATCAAAACTGGCATATCTGAAGAATGTGTGCTTAGCCCACTGCTCTATTTTCTACACACATGATTGTTTGGATAGGCACAGCTAAGACATCTATAAACTTGCTGCTGACACAACTGTTGACAGAATTTCAGGTGGTCATGAGGAGGCATTTGGAGTGAGATAGATCAGCTGGTTGAGTTGTGTTGCAACAACAAACTTGCACTCGACATCAGTAAGACAAAAGAATCGATTGTGAACTTCAGGAAGGGGAAGGTGAGTGAATGCACATTAGTCCTCATCAAGGGATCAGCATTGGAAAGTATGAGCAGTTTCAAGTTCCTGGGTGTCGTCAACTTTGGAGATCAATCCTGTGCCCAACATATTGGTGCAATTACAAAGAAGGTACGACAGCGACTGTGTTTCATGAGGAGGTTGAGGAGACTTGGTATGTCACCAAAGACTCTTGCAATTTCTACAGGTATATTTTGGAGAGCGTTCTTACTAGTTGCATCACCATCTGGTATTTAGGGGCCACTGCACAGGATTGGAAAATGCTGCAGAAAGTTGCAAGCTCAGTCAGCTGCATTGTAGGTACTAGCCTCCCCAGCATCAAGGGCACCTTCAAAGGCAATGCCTCAAAAAGCCAGCATCTGTCATTAAGGACCCCCATCGGCCAAGATATGCCCTCTTGATGATAGCATTGAGAAGAAGGTGGTAGAGGAGACTGGAGACACACACTCAGCATTTCAGGAACAGCTTTTTCCACCCCACTGTCAGATTTCTTAATGAACAATGAGCACATGTACACTACTTAATGTCTTTTCCTCTCATTTTCGTACTTAATTTTCTTTATATAATTTACAGCTTATTATCATATTGCAGTGTATTGCTACCGCAAAACACCAAATTTCATGCCATGTGCCAGTGATTTAAGCCTGGTTGAGGTTCTTATTTGTGACAAGTCTAATTGCCAGTTTGGAATGTCTGGGCTACTATACTTAGTTGGTCTGTTGTCAAATTTCCCTGTTTGATCTCACATGTAGCCTTGATGTTGGGTATAGATAGCCAATATGGACCATTTGTGGCTGAATTTTAAATAAACATTCAGGGTAACAATGAAGAACTTTTACAATTTTATCCATTTCCTTAAGTCAGGAGCCCAGAAACTCTTTGTAAAACCTCCTGTCATTTTCCTCTATACTGATGCAATTAAGGAGATCCTGCCTAATCTAATGACTAAGATGGATGCCCATGCTTTGTGTCAGGAGTTAGCAATGAAATATTAGCACGTTGACTTGAGATATCAAAATATTATGCAGTCTGGATTTAACATTAGCTTTAATGTTTGCTCAGTTTCCTCTTGGTCCTTGCAGAATCAACTGTACCAAATCAGATAAAATGTGTAAGGCACTGGCATAGTTTGATGCAGTGTTTGCTGCGCTGGGCAATTAATATGCAGATGTTTCATTGCCAGTCGAGGCGAGATCCTCTGTGCAGCTGTTGGTGTTTCTCTCTGGGAGTGCTTGTTTATATAGCACCCATTCGCTTACATCGTTCCTGATTGGCTACCCCTTTAGTTAACCTTTGAATTCTATTGGCTTGTGTTTCTTTGGTATAGTGTTAATGGTATCTCTCTTATTGTCAGCCTTTGCAAAAGGTTAGAGTAACATTGTGTATGTAATTTTCCATTTAACCTCAAATTTAAATTTATTTCATAAAATTTCCAGTAAATAAGTTAAAGCAATTGCTGATTGAATGACCGTTTTGTCAGTCAGAGACAGCGGAGAAACGGGCCTGATCCACGTTAATCATCAACTACCTACGGGGAAGAATGCTATGTGAATTCTGTTGTTATTCTCTCCTTATTCTCATCAATTCCCTCGGCACCGCCCCTCACCTCCAAACCCAGAATCTGCCACTGGCATACAAATTATTTGTGGGCAGTTAACTCCAATTTGCTCATCTTTGGGATTTGGGAGGAAGCCAAGGTACCTTTGGGGAAGCTCATATGACCACGGGCGGGGGGGGAGGTTGAAATTCCACACAAACAATACCTGTGATCAGGAATGATGAAACTGGGTCTCTGTGGGTTTATTTTTATTATGTAGAGATACAGTGCAGAACAGGCCCTCCTGACCCTTTGCACTGCACTGCTCAGCAATCCACCAATTTAACCCAGGCCTAAAGTACAATAGCAAATTACCCTGCTGACTCGCGTGTCTTTGGACTGTGAGAGGATACTGGAGTACTCAGAAGAAACTCGCGCACACTCTCAGGAAGGAATATACAAGCTTTGAGGATGCTGTGAACTCGGGCAGTATTGTGTCGCTCTAACTGCTGTGCTGCCGCGGTGCCCGCATAGCATAACGTCAGTAACTATATACAGGCATTCTTATTGCACATCAGCCCCAGGAAAAGTGATTCCAATTACGAAGGGATAGTAGGAAGCCAGTTGACCGGTTCTGATACGTAACCAGTTTTAAAGGCAAGCTTTATTTGTCATATGCACATTGAAGCGTACTGGGAAATGGGTCGTTGGTGCTAAGGACCAGCTCAGTACAAATGTGCTCAGGGCAGGCCACAAGTGTCGTCAGCTTTTGGTGCCAATACAATATGTGCACAATTTACTAACTGGAACCCTGCCTATTTCAACTGTAGGAGGAATCCAGTGCCTTTGGAGGAGGTCCCTGCGGTCCCGGAGAATTTACAAACTCATGGTGGGAATTGAACCCTGATAGCCAACAATGGAGTGTTATGCTAACAGTTACGCTACCATGCCGCTCTAAGTTTTGAGCTCAACCCCCAATTTTCAAGCTGATTCTTGAATCTCTTGGTTCCCGTCTTGTCCAAAAACCTGTCTCATTCTTACACGCAGTTCTTCAAATCATGTTGAAAGGAGCCAGCAGCAGTTTGTTAAATCCACAAGTTTCAGAAGTCCATCTGAGACGTACTGTGAGAGCTGCTGATTCATTGCAGGAGTAAAACAGCAAAGCCCTGCAATTGTCTGCTGAATTATGGTGGAGAACTGCTTCGTTGAATTTGCTTATGTAACATTGAGCTTGTTGGGTTTCTTGTTTTGGAAAATAGGAAAACTTTAAAAAAAAAAGTTTACAGGCATGTTAATGTGGTTTTAACTTTTAATTATGTGCAATTTAAAGTTTTTAAATGGCTCTGAAGATCATTGGCAAATTTAAAATGGTCTAAAATTTGAGACAAAGTGCAGTTCCGTTCCTTGTTTTGCCTACTGCTAAATGTTTCCAGTGTTCTGTTTTGTGGACCCAGTGACAGCCAACTAAGGTTTAATTGGTACCAAGGCTTCACTATATACTTTGCTGTCTGATTTCCTGATTGTGAAGGAGCTGTGAGATCGTTAAGTGTCGAGTGGTAGGGACTATATGTAGGTAACCACTTGTTCAGACAGTCCTCAACTTTCTCAGCGGGGAAGCTATCTTCGGGGATCCTATCCCTTTGTGACCCCTCAGTTGTGTTTAAATTCTCATTCTTTGTAACTGTGTGGATACTGGGAAATTGTGTTGTCCTTCCTCCATCCCAGAAATTGATCAAGTGAGCCTTTATTGTACTGTCTTTGTGCATATTACTGGGAATAAGCTGATCACAAGTGGATGTGTCAGTGTCCAGATTTTACCACAAAGGTGTCCATTTTGTCATGGCAGGTTTTACTTGGATACTCTAAAGAGAAATGAAATCAGTTTCTCTGTATAATCATTTTATGTCTGACATTGTCACTTACAGCTCCACAGCAAAATGTTGGTATCTGAAACTGTTCACAATATTGTTTTCAGCAGTGCAGATGTTTATTGCAAAGTGGTCTTTTTTTTTCCCTCTCAGGCTGTCATTTCAAAAACAGCATTTCTGCATTTTGTTTAAAAATAACTCTTGACCAGTGTGGAGGCTGTTACAGATTTGCCAAGGGGGAGAAGAACCATATATGGGATATAATGACAACAGGAATGCTTGTTGCTTTCTTTTTTGTTTGTCTCGATTCTAGGGGGAAGAAAGGTTACACTTAAAAATAACTTGTAAACAAGTAAGTAGTCATGTGTATGGATTTTGAATTGCTTCTTTGAGTAGCTGCAATTTTTTCCCAACTTTATGAACAGATTCCTAATTTAAATGTGTTGAGTTGCAACACGCTCCATCTGTTGAGGCTTGTGGTTTTGGTGCTTTCAAGTCTACACTTGCAGGTGTTGTTCTTAGCATGTTGGGATGGTGAAAAGTGTCTGTTTTGTTTTCTGGTCTGGAAATGTGAATGCATCCAAGAGATAATGAAGGAATATATTTCCCTTTAAAAGTGGATTTAAACCAGTTATTTATCAAGAGTTGTTAATCATTCTGATACACTACAATAATTTATTCAGTCAAGCAAACGATGTAAGAGGATGAGTTTTAGGATATAGGTTTTAAACTGTTTGCAAGATGTGCACTTTTCTACCACAGTCATTAATTTGGAAAATGAAGTATTTCCAGTCTGAGAAGATAGAAGCTTGGGGAGGTTCAAAAAAGAAACAATGGCGGGGCACAGACATGATGGATCACATGGTGGTAGGATTTTGGGAATGTATTGTCAGTAAATTGCAATATTCTGAAGAAATCCAAGTAATATTTCTGTAATTAAGAGCTTCTTAAAGGTGGTAATTTCACTTGGAGAACTTGAGAAATATCTGAGCATGACAATTGCTAAGGAAATATGCACAATATGCTCTAACCAGTTACTATTCATAACACTATTACTGTCGTTGTGCTCTTTTTGTTTTCTTGATTTTGATTTTATAAACCAGTTTAAAATTGGGTAACTGTTCTGACTGCTTTTCTATTTGAAACATTTGTTCCTCCATTTGTCAAAAACCTTTGTTTAATATCCTCAAAACTCTGTGCCAAAGTGTGTGTGACATTAATCTTGGATTGTTGACAAGATAAATCTGAGAAAAGCTGGACAGTTGAATGAACATTTTTTTATATCTTGCATGATCTGTAATGTGGAAGCCACTGATCCTGGATAAACAAGGTACAGGCAGGTTTGAGTGCAGAAGGTTGTTTCAAATCTAGATAAATAGCTTTTGCAAACCTCACATCTGTTCATGACAGAATTCTGTGAATGTGTCCACGCACACATGCTGTTTATTCAAGCTTTGAAGCGTGCATTTTTCGAACTGTGAAGCAAATAGCCGTCAATGAGACTGCCTGTCAGTAGCTTTTGGAGTTCTTTTATTGTATTGGTATGAGTAGTGCAGAGCTACAAGCACATATTAATATGTCCTGAAAATACACACATGCTACTTAATTTTCTTGCCTGTTTTCCTTCAGCTGTTGCAAAATCCTGAAAATTGGTTATTCTGATGGTTTTTGTTTTTGACTTTAGGGACATGCTCTCTAGTATGATTTTCCAGCCTGTTGGAGAATAATTTCATTGGCAGTGTTTTCCTGGTTATGTTTCCTGCGACACTTTCTACAAAGATGACCCTTTTTGTTAGGTGTTCTTTCATCGTTTAAGAGCTGAGCAAATAGATGGGGACGGTTTCTGAATCGGTGAGTGTTTGAGAGCGGGTGGGAGCGGGGCACGTCCATTTACTCTTGCTCCTCAGTCCCAGCCCTGCTGACCTACGACAATCGGGGAAATGCTAGCTGGAACTGGGAGCACAGAACAGACTTGCTTGCTCTGAGTTAGAGGTCAGCTGGTGGCTCCGTTCCTTACATCTCTGCATGCTGTCCTGTACACAGCCAGTCCTCTCAATTTCTGATTTGTATCATTACTTGGGGACTTCCTGCAACTCCGCTTGAGTTACCATGCTTATGTAGGGGTGGGTGCTGCTCACTGATCTTTTCCCTCAAGTTGATGTGCACTGTCCTTTAGCCTTACTGATGTCGTTGGTTGGGTGGACCCAGTTAAGTATCAAACTGTAGATGGAAGATTGCATTCTGGCAGTCTGCTTCTGTGAGGTTCACATTTTTGATTTTTTTTGGAAGAAAAGTCTAAATATTTGTTTTGTGGTACAAAATGTATGAAGTTGTTGGCATGGCAACCGTTAGTAAAAATCTCAACTTGCAACTGATGTAGACAGTTTTTTTTGCACATTAAATATTTTATCTCATTTGAGAAATGCAGATAACGTGATGTGGAAGATTAAGTTAGAACAATGGTAGTAATTGGTTGATTTCAGCTCATCTTCTGAAGCAAATATTGTTGCTGGTAGTGAGAAACAATTGTGGTTCTTCTATGTTCTATCTCTGAGGACCATATGAATATTTTTTTTTTAAAAACGTAGTTGGGGCAGAAATGATCATTACAAGGTGTCTCGATTGACCTAGGGTATTATGTACATCTTGCAAAACGTTTATAAAGAATTTGTTAACTGTGCCGACTCAGACTGATACTGGTGGTGTAGATTGGTGTTCAGATTGAGCATTGGCCACAAACGTCAGCATGTGTCTGCAATGGCCCAGGTTTAACAAGCCTTTAGCAGCGATGGCCTTTAAAAGTTAAAGCCGCTTTGGAAAGGAACTTGCAGAAATCATATAGCATTTGAGCTTTGGTAAATTTAATTAAGATGTTGAAATTATGAAAACACATTGGAAGTATTCAGCAGATCAGGCACCATCTATGAAAGACTGTACAGAATTAATGTGTCAGTTGGGAGACTCTTCCTCTCTTTCTGAGTTTGACCTGAAACAGTTTTCTCATTCCATCAATGTTACCTGATCTGCAAAGTGTTTCCAGCATTTTTTGATTTTTCAGATTTCTGGAATCTGCAGTTTCTTAAATTTTTCTTTCAATATGCTAAGATGTTTTACAGCTGGGGTCAGAAGCAGGAGAGTGGCGAGTGCCGGGTTGCTGTTGCAGCTACGCACGGAGATGGGGAGACGGGAAACTGCTTTGGTTCTGATGATCTGAATCCAGAGTGGATTTCTAAAGTGCTTAACTAGGATGGGGCCAAAGTTGGACCTTTAGGTGTTGTGAATTTTGTTGATGCAAAAAGCAGGATTCAAGATGAATTTTGGGTCTATGTAAACTTGAAGTTCGATTGATAAACCTAATTTTGCTGCAGGATGAATATGAGTCTGTTTAGGTTTAGAATTGCTGATAACGGGGATTGTATTCATTTGTTAACCAGTGGGGTTGGATGTCATTTTTTACTTGTGGGTCTGGGAGCTGGGATTTTCGGGTTTCGGGTGGTCCCAGGTGCGAAGTCGTGGAGGTTGGAGGAGAGCTGTGCGACAAAATCTGGGCACGTAATGAGTTGCTGGGTGACGTCATCTAGGCCCGGAGTCTTTTGCAGCAGTGGTGCCCAGGTCCGAGTGTGACGTATACTTTGCTATTTAGACAATTTAAATGCTGGCATAGATTGGAGGCGAGGGCTGATTTCACTCGCTCTCCCCGATCTTCAATCTCTCTCCAGGGTGCTGGAGCCTTTTGCTGGTCCGTTAGACCATGGGCCTCCTCTGGACTGCCCTGGGGTTCGAATCCGAGGACTCAGTTTTGGCTTGGAATGATGTTGCTCGCTTCAATTGTTTGCATGATTTGTATTTCTTTTCTCTCTTGCACATAGTGTTGGTCTTTTTGCTTTATTTTCTTGAATTGGGTTCTCTCAGTGCCTTGTTTTGTGGCTATCTGTGAGCAAGCAAATCTCAAGGTTGTATTATTTATACATTCTTTGATAATGTACTTTAATCTTTAATGACGGACTCAGTGTACAGTACAGAAACGCCTTTTGCCCCACCTAGTCCATGCTGAATTGTTCTGCTGTCCTGTGACACTAGCCCTCCAAACGCCCCACCGCTCCATCAGTGTACTTATCCAAGCTTGAACGTTGCAATTAAACCCGCATTCACCATTTCCGCTGGCAGTTCATTCCACATTCGCACCATCCTCTGACCATCTCCCTCACAGCTTCCCCTGAAATATTTCACTTTTCAACCTTCTAATTCTAATCTCACCCAACCTCAGTGGAAAAAGCCTGGTTGTCAGACTTATTCATGTGGCTGAAAGCTTTTACAAGATACTAAAACATTGCGGAGGGAAGCATTTTGACCAAATTGTTCATGTTTATTGCAGTCCTACCCGTGCCTCTATTTAGCCATATTAATGTGGCATTTTCTGTTTCTTCATGTCACATCTCCACAAAGAGATCCTGAAGTCAGCAGTGCTATACTTGAACAACGCATTGGATAAACTATTCTCCATCAGATGTGCATAACTCTGATCTTTTATTGATGGGTTTGATTTTTCTGCACACTTTAGAATACTTTTGGGTCATCCTTGAAACCTCTCCTGGCTAGAAGTGTTCATTTTTGTTTAAAAGCTATCTCAATGTCTAAAGAAGAAAAACAAGTTTTAATTTGCTTTTAAAGTTAATTTTGTTCTACTTCACTTTTGCTTGCATTGTATATGACCAGTTTGTTAGGAGTCAAAATAACATTTGAATGTTTTTTTTTGTTTCATGTTGGAAGAGAAATTCAGTACAGCAAAATCAGGGTATTGTAGACATTGGAAGTAGTCATCTGGTCAGTTAGCGTCTGAGGTGAAAGAAACTTGATGTCAGGTGAATGACCTTGTGTCAGAAATCGGAAAAGTCTGAAAGATGTCGACCTGAACTGAAATATTTGCTCTTGATTCCGCAGTTGCTGCCTGATTTTTGACAGCACTTTCTGCTTTGTGCTCTCAATCACATTGACTATGTTTCCCTCACTAGTCAGTGTTTAAGTCGCTCAGATTCTTCACATCTGTATCTAGTTTCCATTCCATAAACAAAGTAGCCTCAGTAATATTCTATTGTCCTACTTTCGTCCGTTTCCTGCTGAGGACCTTGTTTCTGCTGTTATTTCCACTTCTGAACTTCAACTTGTTCTCAGCTCTTAGTCTTGTTATAACTTGCATCAAGTCTCATTCTTAGTATACTTGTGTCCACTGCTATGTCAGTAATCTTGTACAATTTTGAGTTTAACTTACTTATTTTGTGTTTGTATTTTTCTGTAGCTTTCTGAATAACCTCTTACCCCTTCATCGCGCAGGTTTCTGCCCTACATTTTCAGCATATTGGACATCCGATTTTCATCGTAGCGACTCTTTTGACTTGGATGAAGCTTTGGAATTCCTTTGCTGAACTGTCTCTTAAATTGCTCTTTTAAATTTTTCTCTTTTATCCAAGGTCTTAACTATCTTCCCTAATATTTCTGTATGGTATGCTTTAAACCTTTGTGCTATGCCTTAGAGCACTTCTGCTATGTCAGGTGTGCTGACTACCGGTAAATTCAGCAACAAATGTGAATGCACCTTGGGAAATGGGGAATGGCTGTGGAGTGTAGTCAAGACAAGAATGCTGTCTTCCAGTTCATTTGAAGTTGCATCTACCTCCCATAGCTGTATTGGAAAACTATTCCAATTGTAGTACAGACATTAATGCAGAAGGAGGTACAGAAGCCTGAAGGCACATACTGAGCAATTCAGGAACAGCTTCTTCCCCTCTGCCATATTCCTAAATGGACATTAAACCCATGAACACTACTTCACTATTTTATTTATTTGTTTTTGCAATACTTATTTTAATTTAACTATGTAATATACATATAAATTTACTATATTCAGTTTTTTCTTCATTTATCAAGTAGTGCTATTGCAAAGTTAACAAATTTCATGACATGTCAGTGATATCAAATCTGATTATAAATAAATGAGTTGGGTTGCTGTATGCTGTATGTCTGAGTATTTGGACCAAATTGTTGATCTGTCATTTACAAAGTATGTAATTTTTTAAAAATGAGGATTAACTTTACTAGGCCCTTCTAGTCTCTGCACTAACAACATGGGTATCTGACCTGAAAGCAAAGGAACCTAATTATGTGTCAGGTTTGATTAAGCTATGAAAAAGTTTAGAGGTACTCAGGTTGGATTGGATTGATTCAACTCTTTACCAATAAATTAACTTCCAGATTCCACTACACTTTGCAAATGTTGCTTTGTTAATAACGCAAGTCTTTCTTCTTTTTAAATTGGTTGCATTCTTAACAGATTTGCTGTAACTAAATTCTGAAATACGTGCTCCACAAAACAGTTCCTGCTCTCATACTCTAATTCTTAACCAACATGAATCGCTTGTCAGGAACAGATTTCGTCAAAGATACAATGAAAATGTAACCAGATTTATAGTTTTTAAAGCTCAATCTGTACGTGACAGAATGCTCTGGTCCCGTTGAGCACTGGAACCACACAGCCAGTAAATACTTTGTGGGTATTAGTACAAGAACTATCACATTGCATGCACAGACGATACGGATGATTGTCTTGAGGCAAGAATGAGATTTGGGGAAACAAAATTGACTTTGTGGCACACATTCAGTAATATCTTGCATTAGAAAAATTAAGTGTGCCCAAAGATCAATATTGAGGTTGCTTTTCCTATGGTCTCCCAAGTATCATTTGTACCCTTCAAGGACTCCAGATGCTATTCACCAACGTTTTAGTCCAAATGCTTGCCCAGCTGATCATGGGATTACCGATAACAACAAGTTAGGATTGATCCTAAGGGTTTCTCCATTCAGCTAAGTAGGACCTTGCTGTGGCTGAAGGCATTTTTAAATGTTTGTGAGGCACAAATGAAGATGAAAGACAGAAGTGGTGACAGCATTGGTGAACCTGAAACTTCCTGTCTATCGAAGCATAGACCAGCAATGATTTGAAAGGAAGTTGGATGATATTGGAGTAAGACAAGCTTGCGGGGCTCTATATGAACTCGTGAGTCTTTCTGCACTTGTGGCTTTTCTTTTGTCACTGGTACATTCTTTAGTCATATTAAGAATTGATTAAAAATGTCATCTTCTCCCATTAGACATATCGTGGGAACTTGCTGGCTATTGCAGCACTTAAATAGTATTTCAAGCAATTTAATATTTCAGTTTGGCTAGTTCTGTTAAGCTAAGTCACTGTAAATGTTTTGTAATCCTCGTGTTTCAATGGAACATAGCTAAAAAAAGTGACATTTTGCAAGTTTTATTTGGCAACATCTTGAGCCAGATGTTTGAATTTTTCCTGTGCAGAGGCTCCCATGCTCTTATGTTGAAGGTCAAAATACCATGTGCTGTCTTTTAATGAAATTATCCTGTGACAGTACAGAATTGTTCTGAGGAACTTTCTGGAACATACCAGAGGTATTGTATCATCTTTTTAAAGAAATATGTTTGACAACATTTCTGACATTATTTTTTCTGTATCTTTATGGTTCTGTTTCCTGATCAGTTTCTATGTTTGGTGTCAGCCACCCATCAGTTCCTTCCTTGTTACTCACCTGGATTTGGCCTCCTTTGACATCTGTGCCCATTTCAACTCTTTCCAGACTTTGCACACACAACCAATGGTGTTGGGTCTTCCTGTTGATCCAGACTGCATTTGTGGTAAAATCCAAGTGATGTTATAGATTGTACTTAAGTCCTTGGCAATCAAAGTCAGCGTTAGTCTGAGATCAACAAAGCTATCTACTGGTTCTCAGCTCTTGCCGTTAACTCAATTTTAATTATATATCCATTCCATTTTGGAAGTCACGGATGAATCCACTAAAAATGAGATCTATCTTGAAGTATGAGTAGTTTTGCAAGCCTTCTACAAAATCTGCTTTAAAGCTTATTGCTCAGTGCAGCAGAGGTGTATAAATGAATTTTTTTGCACCTGCCGCCACTTGCATTGGAATATTAATTTCTTTGCTTTTGTATGAGCTTTTTTCCTGCTGTCACAGAAGATTATATTTACATTTTAGTTCCTTGTCTTGTAATATTGCTTTTAGTAGCAACAACTGAAATACCTTTCTGTTCACGTGCTCTTAAGGAATGGATCAACACCTGGAATTATGATATTGTAGTTATTAGTGACACTTGGTTGCAGGAGGGGCAGGACTGACAGCTCAATACTCGGGTTCTGTTTTAGACACAACAGAGGGGAAAGGATTAAATGAAGAGGGGTGATGTTACTTGTCAGGTAAAGTGTCACAGCAGTGCTCAGTCAGGACAAACTGGAGAATTCGTCTAGCGAGATTTAATGGGTGGAACTGAGAAACAAGAAAGATATGACCATGTTAATGGACTATATTGCAGACCACCCAAGGAATATAGAGGAACACATTTGTAGAGATTGCAGACAATTGCAAGAAACAAGGTTGTTATAGTTGGTGATTTTTAACTTTCTACATTGACTGGGACTTCCATACTGTAAAAGGACATCACGGGATAGAGTCTGTCAAATGTGTTTAGGAGAATTCTGTTAATCAGTACGTGGAAGTCCCAATGCGAGAGTGTGCAATACTTGATTTGTTGTTGGGGAGTGACAGGGTAGGTGCCAGAAGTTTGTGTAGAGGAACTTTTTGCATCTAGTAATCACAGTGCCATTAGTTTCAAAGTAAATATGCAAAAAGGTAGGTCTGGTCCATGGTTTGAGATTCTAAATTAGAGAAAGGACAATCTTGATGGTATCAGAAATGATCTGGCAAGTGTGGATTGGGACAGGTATTCAAAGTGAGGTAGTAAATTGTATTAGACAATGGCTTTGTGGGAGAAGCCAGTGTGGTAGTAGATGGTTTCCTCTCTGGCTGGAGGCTTATGGAGTGCTGTGTCTGTTGTCATCTCTATCAACGATCTGGATGATGTGGCTAACTGGATCAGCAAATTTGCAGATGACGCCAAGATTGGGAGAGTTGTGGACAGTGAGGAAGGCCCTCATGGTTTGCAGCAGGATCTGGACCAGCTGGAAAATGGCAGATGGAATTTAACGCTGACAAGTGCAAGCTGTTGCACTTCTGTTGGACCAATCAGGGTAGGTTAATGAATGGTAGGGCACTGAGGAGTGTGTTAGAACAAAGGGTTTTGAAGCACAGGTCCAGAATAACTTGGCATCAATAACTTGGAAAGTGGCATCACAGATAGGGTGATAATATTTTTGGCACATTTGCCATCATAAATCAATGTGTTGCGTATAGGAAGTGGGATGTTATGTTGAAATTGTAGAAGACATTGGTGAGGCCTAATATGGAGAATTGTGTGCAGTTTTCATCACCAGTTTTCATACAGGAAAGATGTAAATAAGATAGAAAGAGTACAGAGAAAATATTTAAGGACGTTGTCAGGTCTGGAGGACCAGAGTTATAAGGAAAGATTTTATAGGTTGGTACTTTATTCCTTGGAATTTAGAAGATTTAAGAGGAGATTTGAGAGGTATACAAAATTGAGGGGTATAGATAGTGGAAAATACAAGGAGGCTTTTTCCACTGAGGTTGGATGGGGCTAAAACCAGAGGTCATGGGTTAAAGCTGAAAGGTGAAAAGTTTAATTCTTCACCCAGAGGATCGTGAGAGTGTGGACTTTTCTTAGATTCCATAACTTTACTTTAATATAAGCTAAGTTTCATTCTAGATTAAGAAAAAAAATTGTGTATCAAATATTCAGAATGAGGATTCATTATGGAAGGTAGATTTCCCATAAAATAAAAACTTCAAATGCCTAAATCAGTGGAGCCCTTTAATAACTGGTTCCTCTAAAAATGTTCCAGTATGTGGCAGCTTTCAAACAAGTTGGTGTAGACACACAAGCGCACAGAACTATTTCCCTGGGCCAAGTTTTTCCAAGGCCTAATTGAGCAGACAGCTGCTCAAGGCTAGATTTTCGTGATAGTTCATACTATGAATTGCAAAGGCAAAAATTTGCTGCTTACCCTGGGGACTTAATGGTAATAGCAAGAAATTGTATTTTTTGTCATCTCAGAGCCAAAATGAAAAGCATGGTAATAAATAGATTTTTATGTAAAACCACATTGGATTTTTTAGCCTTATGTATGTGGGGCAAGTTCTTCATTTCTATTGAAGTATTCTGTGCTTACTCTTTTGAAATACAAGCTGATTTTTTTTTCCCCCCATGGCTGGGGAAAAAGACTGAGATGAAGAGAGGCAGTGATGCTCTTTGTATTAGCTAATGTTACCTGTGCATGTAACATGCACTCCACTTTACATGATGCTTTTTTTCTTTAAGAGTATTTTGCTAGTTGGTGAGCTGTAGACCATAGTTCCATAATTTTATTTTGCAAACCTGGTCACATTTTCAAATATCGTGTATGGAGCAATATATTGATAACTTGTTTAAAAAGGGAGCTCGTGCATTGATATAGGGCCTTTGGCTTTCCAAAATTACTGTTAAATGATTGCAGTTAACATGCCTTGGCTTAAAATAGTGTGTATAGGTTCAGAGATGATTCAGACAGAAAGTGTTTGGTTTCTGCACATTGTAGTGATCACTACCAAAGCAACTCCTGCACAAAACCTCTGGGCCAGGTGGTATCCCTGTGGCTTTTGTTGTGTGTAATACATGTCAGAAAAATAGTTGGTGTATCACACAGTATATTCTGTTACATCAAATATAAACTTCAGGAGGACCATTTTTCGCTGAAGGTTATTGTATTCTATGTATGCATTTGCTGTTAAGTTGTCTTGAAGTGCCATTTTGGTGTAACAGTTTATTTTTCCCCAAAAGCTATTTGGTGCCTAAACCTGGCAGCTTGGGTGAATAGCTTTTCAGAATCAGTATGGAAAGTATAAAGCAAAATTTTGAAATCCAGTGTTCTTTAATTGCATTTCATTTTCTCCATAAGTAACTCATTACTTTATGCATGTCCTGTCTCAAAATTGGTGTGCCAGCATCGGGAATCTGATCTTCTGTATCTGAGAAAGGTGATTTTAAAAAGGCAAAACAATCACTTGTGTAGATTTCAGTGTGAACCTCCAGCAAATCACTCCAAAGTTGTAGTGTGAACCAATGGTCAGGCCATTTGGAAGCAATAAAAAAAACTTCTGGACAAATTGAAATGCTGGCATTCTGTGTAATTAGATGGTAGTTGCTGTGGCCTTGCAACTGTGAACAATCTGTAGTTTCACTAAAGATTGCATTTTATTCTCAATTAAGTGCCTTGTTGAGTAATTTCACTGATAGTAGTTGTTACCAGTGTAATTAACTCAACAAAGCACTTGCGTGAGGATAAAATACAATCTTTAGTGAAACTACAGATTCTTTACAATGTTAAGTTCTCCAAAAGGTAAAAGAGATGCATTAAATATGCAAGTGAAGGTTTGGTCCTTGTGACACTTGGTTGCAATGACATCATGCTTGGTGACCTCTTCAGCATGGCTCCTACTGTTTTCATTCCCATGGTCAGCCATGACTAACTTTGACAAAATTTCCCATCATTTGAAATATCATTTTTTTTGACGGGCTGATTTAGAAGCTGTGAGAAAGAGGCACGCATTGTTGTGAATGCAATGTAAAAATTTGAAAACCAGATGATGAGTACTGTACTTGCAATAAAGTTTTATAAATTGAGAACCAGCTTTCACTGGTTAAACAATTTGGTTTAATTGCTTTTCTTTGTAATTTCATTTGAATGATCTTGTGGGAATTTCAAGGGTAAAGCTGAAGTTTAAAGCTATTTTAAGCTGCTAATGACAGAGTTGGTTTCCTTCAGTATGTTAATATTAATAAGGTTAACCAGAGGGCAAGGTCACATTGTTGTAAAGAGTCCTTTGATCAGTACTCCTGCATCCACAGCTGGCATTTATTATGAATATGAAATATTCACAATATGAAAGCTGCCCATGCCAATATATAATCATGAAGTTATAGTTCTACTTCAGTTGTCTTTTGGAAGATGTGTATTGGCTTCGATATAAGAAACATGAAGTTAATATGCAGATTTTACTGGTTCATTGCATTAGGCCTTTTAACCCATAGAATTTGGTTGAAGCATTTCTACCTGCATTAAGTATGAAGGCAATGTGTTTAAAAGACTTAAGTATGATTTTGGTTTTTAAAAGCAGAACAATCTCTGGCAATATTTCCAGGCTGTGAACAAAAAAATTGGTAATGTTAGATTTCCAGCTTTGCACTGTTATTCTGGCCATCGGTTTTGATGGAGCACCATGCATTTTAGATTTCACAAGCCATACAACAGCAGATTAAAAATAGACATGAATTAAATGGTGCATTTAGAAGCTTGAACTGCTCAAGTATGCCCATGATGTCGGAAGTTGGAGCAGCACAGGAGACACTGAGAAAGGAGAGTGATGACCCGATGCAGACTGTGGGACTACTATAGGTAGCAGGCAGGCCAGTTCTTTATGTTGGATTTTTCTTATTCTGCATGAATCCCTGGAGGTAAAGGGGAGAATAGGATAAAACACAAATTGTGCATAATTGTTGAGTTCCCAATTCAGTTTGATTTTTTTTGTGCAGTTAACAAGCTGTATAGTCACTGTAATTTGCAGGGGTTATTTAAACATGACCCACTTATAGAAGGGCTATTAACTTTCTAAATGTGGCTCCTGATGTGTCGACACACATTCTTGGCTTCAAGTTCTCTTCCCTTCGCAATCCTCTGCTGATTCAATGTGTTCATTGTCCTTCTCTGCAGGTCTCTGCTGGGCGTAATGTAACTGCTGGAAATGCCAGCTTTACAATAATATGAATGTTTGCTGGTTCCTGACATTGAATGAGGGAACTAAATTTCTTTTATATGGATTGTTGTTGAGGGACGAAATTGTTGGCAAGGGTTTGTAATTTTTGTCTATATTGCAAGTCTTGTGCTCGTGCCAATAATTCTGTCTCCAATTCTGGCCATTTAATATTAAGGTAAATGCTTGTAATCTCTGGTGTATTAAAATTGAAGTTTATGCTGTGCATCACAAAGAAAACTGCTTTTGTATACATTAACCTAAGGTTTCTGTCACTGGCAGGTTTAAGATGCATTATTTCTAAAGGCAGCCTCGGTCCTTTTGGTTCACCTCCAAGAGATAATGGTGAAGTCTACTTGTATTTGCTTCTCTTAAACTACTTATCATAGACTATCTCTTTCTGGAACTGTGCTTTCCTCGTATCTCTAATCTTTTGCTTTTTAGATTCCTTCTCTAAATCTTGCTACCTTCTTTCTCTATGCCGCTGAGGTTATGAAGACTGCCTCGGCTGCTGTGCTTCGTGCCTGCTAATATGGTGGGTGAACTGATACTGAGGCTTAGGCCTACTCCAGGCTGCTCCAGGGTTCAGACCTAAGGACTCATTTCGGCTCGTAATGTTACTGCTCACTTGTGTTGATTGCATGATTAATGTCTTTTAACCCCTTTCTCTGCACATCAGGCATTGGGTTTTATATTTTCTTAAACTGGGTTCTTTTGGGTTTCTTGTTCTGTGGCTACCTGTTGACAAAACAAATCTCAAGGTTGTATAATTTGTATACAGTCTTTGATATTGTACTTTGAATGCTTTCTAATCCAGATCTCCTTCATTTAAGATGCAAATAAAGTAAGTCAACGTGACTTTGGTTAACCCCATTTTTCTAAAGCTTACTCATTTTGGTGTTACTACTTAAAGAAAGATATTTTTGTAATTACCTCTACTTCCCAGCAGAGCAATCCCTTTATCAGTCAACTGCATTAACACTGCTTCTTGTGTACACATGAAACTTCTAAATTTCATTATTTTCCACTTTGCTCAGTGATTCACATGGTCTAGTTCTGACTCCCTTTCTGGATAGACAAGTCACAAACCAAATACAGTGTAGGGAAGTGTATGATCATGCACTTTGGTAGAAAAAATAAAAGAGTTGACTACTTTCTAAATGGAGGGAAACTACAAAAAACTGAGACACAAAAGGACTTGGAAGTCCTTGTGCAGGATTCCCTAAAGGTTAATTTGCAAGTTGAATCTGTGGTGAGGAAGGTAAATGCAATGTTAACATTCATTTGAAGTGGACTAGAATATAAAAGCGAGGATGTAATATTGAAATTCTATAAAGAACTGAGGCCTCACTTGGAGTGTTGTAAGCAGATTTGGGTGCCTTATCTTTCAAAAGATGTACTGAAACTGGAGAGGTTCAAAGGAGGTTCACAGAAATGATTCCAGGATTGATTGGCTTGTTACATGAAGTGTTTGATGGTTCTAGGCTTGTATTCTCTAGAATTCAGAAGACTGAGGGGTGACCTCATCGAAACCTATCAAATGGTGAAAGACCTTGATAGGGTTGATGTGAAGAGGATGTCTCCTATGGTGGGAGAGTCTTAACCAGAGGACACAGCCCTAGAATAGAGGGGCGTCCTTTTAGAACAGAGATGGGGAATTTCTTTATCCAGAGGTTGGTGAAACAGTGGAATTCTTTGCCACAGGCAGCTGGGAGGCAAGGATTTTACTTTCATTTAAAGCAGATGTTGATAGATTGATTGGTCAGGGCATGAAGGGATATGGCGAGAAGACAGGAGATGGGTGCTAAAATCACTTCCACTTCCAATATAGTGTACCACATTTCTTATTGACAGTGTAGTTGTCCTCTCTGCTTTGCAGAGACTAAATGCCGATTGGGTGATAACTTTACAAGGGTACTCATGGTTAGCCTGCTTGGGCAACCATAGTTTGCCATTGACTGCCATTTAAATTCTCCATCTCACTCGTTTCCAACCCATCTAAGGTGGCTTCCTGGACTGTGGTAATGGTGCCCAGTGCATGCTTGAACTGAATTTCATCTGCATCGGCACACTGCAGCTTTCCACAGTCTACGTTAATTTCCTCAACTTCGGTTCCCTGCCGCCTCTGCATCTGATCTGACTATTCCATTCAGCTCTGATGTGACTTGATGTGTTCTGTAAACCTGCTGTTTGCAAAAGTGTTGGTGCGTGGCCAAGTGGTTAAGGTGTTCATCTAGTGATCTGAAGGTCACTAGTTCGAGCCTTGGCTGAGGCTTGCGTGTGTGTCCTTGAGCAAGACACTTAACCACACGTTGCTCTGCGACGACACTGGTGCCAAGCTGTATGGGTCCTAGTGCCCTTCCCTTGACAACATTGGTGGTGTGGAGAGGGGAGACTTACAGCTTGGGCAACTGCCAGTCTTCCATTTTTAAAAAAAACCTTGCCCAGCCAGGCCTGTGCCTGGAAACTTTCCAAGGCACAAATCCATGGTCTATCAAGATTAACGGAGGCCTACTACATACATTTGCAAAACTTTGTACTTTATTTATACCAGTCCTCATTAACTAATTTGACCTGAGGATAATTGCAACTTTTCCCCCTGGTAATCCTGGTTACCCCATCATGGATGTGCCTTTGTCCTATTTGTTCCTTCCTCTGCCTTCTCTACAACTTAAAATCATTTTTCTTCCTTTCTGACTTCTGACAGTATTTTTGGTCTGAAACAAATGCTTCCATGGATGACGTCTGACCTGTTTGCACCAAGTTTTTCTTTTTAATTGTAAGCAATCCCACTAGTGTCATTTTTACTTCTGTCTTGTGTCATGTTCATCAACTCAGCTTTGATTCTTAACTAAGGAATTTAAGTGGAGAAAAATTATTTCTTTGAGAGTCTATGCGTAGCAAGCATTTGTTGCCCATCCCTAGCGGTTCTACAGAGGATGGTGTTGAGCTGTAACTTGAACTGAGTGGGAGTTTTCTAGGTGTTTTAGCCAGCAGTTAAGACTCGTAAATGTATTTCCACATTGGTATGATTTTGAATTAAATTGAATAATAGAAAGTTTGTGTTTGGCTTGTGTATCATCAAACTTGCAAGTTGAAAATTAACCCCATTGCCCATTTATTACACAATTGATCCCTTGGAATGTGGGCATCCTTGAGTTTGAGGACATTTTGTTCATGTGAGGTGAGTTTGGTGTTCTGAAGTGAGTTTTAATTGCTCAAAGCTCTGCTCAGATCTCTCAGAATCATGTACACAGACACAGTAATTTAATCACTCAGAAATCAGAACACCTGAAATCCAGACCTAAAAATGGAATTAAAGAAGAATCTTTCTCCGGCATTTAATGAGGTTCCTCTGTAGAAGAAAGCCAAAAAAAAGTCAGATTGAATCCAGACTGGCCAGATTAGGAAAACCGTAGGTGGAAAAACTTGGCTCGAGAGATGGTAGCAAGCAGAATAACATGACAGTTCTCTGGAGGGAAATGTGTTCCAGAGGATGAGTAGAGCATGATGGAGATGGGTATTGCCTCCACTCCCATTAGGCACGAGCACCCTAGCTGAATGTCAACATAGTATTCTAAGAATTATTTTCTTGTGCCTTCTCTCTAGCATCTGGAATGGTGGTATTCGCTTGTGAAGCACACCAGTAATAGCTTAGCAATTGAAGGGGCAAAAAGAATACTCAATACCACCTTTGGAACTAGCAAACGTTTTCTATGCTTCATTACTTTGTATGTTTTTTAAGAATGTGAAGTGATATAAAATGGGCTTCATTGTAAATTTGCAACATGCGAGATAAAAAGCAGAAAACCATCGTGTCAGGTGTCATCAATTCCATTCTCTAAAATGAGCTTTAATTTTTTTTAACAGGTTTCTTGCCATGTGTTTTATTTTTTGGTGTTTTAATGCAGTCTTTTCTCCATATTTGAATATTTGTATTAAATACTCCATTGAATTTTTGTTTGAAAATTTTGAAACAAACTTCGTTTTCAAAAAAAACGGTGACAATATCCAGACGAAGATGGCGTCAGTAAACAATGTGACCAAGGGAAACCTTCTCCAGAAGATACTCAAAACTACTACTTTCACTTTTGTCTTTTCTTTCAAATGTGGTTCTGCTACTGTTGGAGCCTACGATCTACACATGGGTTATCTGTTTTCGGGCCGATAGAGCAATCTGGTGCTTTGCTGTCTGAGGCAGTCCTGGGAGTCTTCGAAGTGTGCGGCCTGGAGATGGGGCACAAGCCCGTGTTCGATTTCTCGATGATCTCACAGATGAGAGTGCTGAGGAGGAGTGAAATCATTGAGGCACGTACAGAAGGCAAGAGGATGTTCAAAATCATCTACCCAGCTTCTCGCTCAATCCTGCCAGAGGAAGGAGTCTGCATGTGACGGGTCTCTCTCTCTCCCTCAGTGCTGTTGGAGGATGGCGCCGGAGTCCTTGAATAAGGTTTAATTGACATGGTTTGCAGTTCAGGTTATGATGTGTTTCTGGATTCTAGTCACTTTTTTGCAGATAATGAACACTGAGCTGAATTGAATATGCCTGGACTCCTTTGATTTTGTTTTATATTCTGCTTTTTTTCACACTTTTTGCCAGTTACCGGATTTGTGTTTTTTTTCCGCATGTGGTGAGAGGGGGGATTTAATGCTTTTTTGAAGAGGTTTCATGGTTTTCTTTGTTTCATGGCTGTCTGTGGGGAAGAGGATTTAAAATGCTGCATACATGCTTTGATAGTAAATAACTGTACTTTGAATCTTTTAAAATGCTCTGAAGCTTAGATTGTAGGTAAACTTAAGGTATTTTTGGAACCTTTTTAGGATTTGGCAAGCTGTTGTGCCATTTTTTTTTAAATAGAAGGAAGTCTGGCTCCGGTCTGCCATTAGTACATTAGGATAATTACCCTCTTTTTGAATTTGCTCTTGCATATGAAGATAGAAAAGTATTGCTTTGTTCCCTGGCTCAGTTTATATTAAAGGTCAATTCTTTTGGGACACTGAACTTCAGAAAATAACCACATTAAATTTCATTGTAACATGATTATTGGCTAACAATTGTCTACAAATGCAAACACTGTGTAGTGGATTTTGTTTTTAATCCTAGCATTAGAAGCATTTGTTTGGAAAGCAGCTGTCTATCCCTGTAGTTTATCCCTTCAGGGTTAGAACTTAGAGTTGAATTTCACTGTTAATGGGCAAATTGTTTTTTACATGTAATGCCTTGATGCCTGTGTTAAGTGCAAAGCCGGTAAACAATACTGGAAAGGCACCCCTAAAATAGTCTTGTGAAAGCTATTTTTTATATTGGCTGTAACACAATTTACCATGAAATTTAAAAAAAAACTGAAGATTTGGAAATCTGAAAGCAAGAAAATACTGGAAATATTGAGTGGCCAGGGAACATTTGTGGGGCGAGAAATGGAATTAGTGTTACAGATTGAAAATCCTCTGCCAGAAGTGAGAAGAGAAACTAAATGGGGCTTGGGTTGAGTGGGGGGCAGGAGGTGTTGGGATGGGAATAAATAAGGTAAAGCTGTGGTACTATCTGAAGGGCAGTTTGGTGTTTGTGTGAAGCTGTCTGGTTAATAGGTAGAGATCCAGGGGTTGTTAGACCGAGAAGCCATACAGGATGAATATGGGAGGGAGTATAGTTGAGATAAATGTGGGAGTCTAGAGTCCTGTAATAGGTGTTTGGTATTAGTGTTATCTCTGAGAGGGAGAGATTAGAGTTGGGGCGAGAACACATGAGGTAGAGCTGTGCGAGCGATGGAACAGTGTGAGAAAAGAAGCAGCACAAATTCAGTTTTCAGTGTACTCAAGTGAGAGTGGCTTTGGTATGACCATTGTTCATAAAGTCCACATGCTGCTTGTCTTCTACTGTGGCAGGGAGCAGTGAACCGTTTGAGAGTTGATGCTACTGTTTGAGGCAAAATGGTGTCTGATAGGTAGAGGACTTTTCACCAACCGGAGCAGCACCACCTTTGTCAGGTATCTGGTTTGGCCCTCATTGCTACAAGTTGAGAAGGGGATAAGTTAAAGCAAGTCAGGAAAAAGAACATCCAGATTGTATTCCCCTTCCTTCCCCCCCCCCCCCCCACCCCCCAAACACACCCTGCTCCTTGAAACCTGGATGGGAAATGGTGTCCACAAACTACATAGTTTTGAGGGTGTAGGGATCAGTGACACAGGGAGAGAAAGAGGCTAGGTGTTTTGAAGTTTAAGGAGAATTGCTGTATAGGATGTCAAAGGATATTCTTGACTCCGTAATGTGAGTTCAGATTAGTGTTCCTAGCTTCACTGGATTTGTTTATTTCATTCATCTCCGGTGAACGCCTTGAACATTGTTTAATGATGACACTCACTGGGTTTGAGGAAACTTGGATAAGGGCATCATGTTCATCCTTCCTCCTTGTAATATATTGTAGTAAATCAGAACTTAAGATCTGTCAATTGAGTTTTAGAATATCAAAGTTCAAAGTAAAATTTATAATCAGAGTACATGCCACCTCATACTTGCTACCTTAGATTCTGTTTTCTGCGGGCATACTTAGCAAATCTATAGAACAGTGACTAAATGGAATCAATGGACAACAACCTGTACATGGTTATAAAGGAACTGTTTCTGTGGCAGGATGGAGAGAAAGAAATTTGTTTGGCAAGGATGATATGATGCACAGCAGTTGAAGTGGCCTATGGATTTGGTGACAAAATTGCATTCAATATTTGCAAGAAAACTGCGGCAGAACTCAGAACAGCACAGAAGATATTGACCAATAATGAACGAGGTGCTGGCAAGAAATAATAAATTGAGCTCAGTTGAAATTCCTGTGTATAAATAAATATGAAAAACATTGCCTTGTAGAGTGCATTGTTTGGTAAATGCCCAGGATTGAATTAATACCCTGCTTGGCTTGTAATGATCTTCCCCAATCTTGTAATGTCAGGAAGTTGATTTGGTCTTGGGGTGAGGGGAAGCTTTTTCAAACAGTTTTTTTTTTGCTGTTTATATCCAGTCTATTTCATACATTTTAATTTGTCACTATAAAGTATAAAGTTAAGGATGTTTCTTGATCAGTCCTTGGTGGAGAAGAGAAACAATGAGCAATATTTTTATAACCTTACCTCATATTTCTCAATACTTTCAGGATTTTGGGAACTAATGAGTAAAATAGTAAATGTGAGCAAGATAGTTCAACTTTTAAACAAAGTTAAATAGCAAACTTTGTTTTTGCTGACTGGCTTTGACTTTGTTTATTACAGATGGCTTGAATCCTGCTTTACAAAAAAGTGACTCTAGTCAGAAACATAGTGCAAATAATTAGTGAAAACACAAAATGCTGGCAGAACTCAGCAGGCCAGACAGCATCTATGGGAGGAGGTAGTGAATGGAGGTATGGGAGGTAGTCTACCTCCCCCTAGCCCATTTCCCTTCAGCCTATCACTTCCCAGCTCTCTACTTCATCCCTCCCCCACTTCTTATCCCCCCTCGACCATCCCATGTTACTTCACTCCTGATGAAGGGTTTCAGCCCGAAACGTCGTCACTACCTCCTCCCATAGATGCTGTCTGGTCTGCTGAGTTCTGCCAGTATTTTGTGTTTTTATTTATTTCCAGCATCTGCAGATTCACTCGTGTTGCAAATAATTAGTGCTTCAGTTTATTCAAAGAAAACTTGTTGCTTTAAATGGTTTTGTAAAATTTGGAAGTTGTGCTTTGAATACTCAGTAATGATTATCCAAAAGTAATGTCCAGGATAAACGTCAGTTTTATCCTTTTGGAGGGGGGAGGGTGTTGTGGATGACGCATTTGGGATTTGCACTCAAGTTGCAGAATGAAAATTGATTTTAGTTGGGAAGTGAAAGTCAAATGCTAATATTTTTTAAACAAGTTATGTGAAACAATAATAACAGACTATTTAACTTGGGAATGTATACTTAAAAGCAGAACAAAGAAGATTATTCAAATTCAGTGAAGATTTAAAACATTTCTCCTTTGCTCTTACCTCCACATGTGATATAGGAAATTAGATGATTCCCAGACCAAGCAGTTAACACGTTAGCAGACTGGTATTTAGTAATTTTGATATGTTCAGCATTCATACTAAGCCTCTGATAGGAACTAGAAGGTTTTGTTTCAAATGTATGTTCTGAGTGCCAATCTCGAGTGATGGGCTGAAATAAATTTGGGGCTAGTGCAAGAGATGACTTAATGGCAGATCGATATCGGACACCATTCCATATCACATTCGGAAAGGTGGCCAATCCAGATGAAGCATTTGGGTGTTTAAAAAAGCTTGATTCTGTGCCTGCAAAATAAATAACACTTCAAATTAAATTCGTGGTACAGTGTCTCCAAGAAAATAAAGAGCAGGTTCAGTTAAGAAGTCTTTCTCATTTCTGTATGCTCTACTATAATTTTAAATAAGTAGTCAGACACGTTATTTTCTGTTTTGTCCAGTCAGATTTGACTGCTAGTTTCTCTTGTTTCTTCAGCTTTACTTCTGTTTCTGTCCTTCACCAAATATAGCTTTTCTGACTATTTTAGCTTCTGGCATAAAGGCATTCACTGTTGAATGTTGTGATTTATATTAGTGTTTGATATTTTCAGAAGCAGTGTTTTTACTTTTAATTGTTTTTAGGAAGTTCATTTTCATTTGAGATGCATTATGCAATTATTCTTTCCAAAGCATGTAATAACTAAATGAGGAAATGCTTGCAGATGAATGAAACATAAAATGAGTAAACTTAAAAAGCGCCCTTTGCTGGTTTACAAAATGCTTTGGTCGTTACCTCAGAAGGGAAGAAAAAATGCAGCTATTTTGTTGCGTTGATAATTCTTGCAGCACTTGTTACAGCATGGAGATCATTTGGCCCATCAGGATCATGCCACTTCTCACCAGCAAATCCAGTTCCCTTCCCCTCTTCCCTGTGTTCTCGTGTCCATCAAATCGCTATCGATTCATTTGCCGCTCAAGTACTCAGTGTTTTTTTACGGAGCTGATTAACGTACAGTACCAGCACATCTTCAACTGGCGTTCAAGCCCACACAGAGCAATGCAAACTCCACAAATTCCAGAGAGACTTTGAGGGGGACAGGTGGGATAGAGGGGGGTTAGTTTTCAGTATGGGCCTCTGCAGCTGCGGGGCAGGGGTAACTACTGTATCATCAAGCTGCCATTGTTACAACAATCATATTGGTTCTAAACACTGAGGGGAAAACCATCTAATAATGCAGTGAATTGAATTGTTTTTGTTTTAATTTCAGCTCGTCATTGAACAAGAAACTCTGAGGCTGGCTGTTTTGATGTGGCACAGGTAGAATATTTTTTATTAACCAACAAATAACTTTAAAATCACTTGATTTGCCATAAATTGGGGTACCTGTATAATTTTCATAATGCATGGGGGGAATTGATTCTCTAAACAGTGTGATTGCATTTTTTTCAAATGGCATTACTGTGGTATTCATTACAACATAAATCTTTAGCCTGGATGCTGAACCTCAAATAGGTTTTGTTTAGTGCTATGCAAAAGGATCTAATAAAGCTGCCGGGCAGAATAATTGCTGATGTACAGTGGTATCAAATCCAGGATAAATAGCAATACAGCTTAAGGCCTATGTGGCCTTTTCACAGGTGTGATCAGAACCATACAGAATTCTTCGATGTAGTCCCGACGAAGGTTTGTTGCAGTGATGGCTAAATGCCTTTTGATTTCCAACCTTGAAGCTTTCCATTTAGCCTTTTGGATTTCTCTTTTGTAATGGAGTTCATTTCTAGCTTTTTTTTGGCATGAGGGAATTACTTGTCTTTGTGTTTTTGTTTGGTCCTAAAGTGCTTGATCTCAGCCTTGATCTGCACTGAAACCTAGCTACTTTTACTCTTACCCACTCAATTAATCAATCCCTCTGTAATTTAATGCTGGCATGTGGTTGTAGAACATGCGTGACAAATATAATTGAAACGTTAAATGAATTTATATTTTTGTAGTTATGGCATTAACCAAATATAGATTCTGGAGGAATGAACAGAATAATTGTTGGAGGTAACTGCAGATTACAAAGCGGTTACAAATTTGAGTACAGCTCCATTTTGAG
Organism: Hemitrygon akajei; assembly: GCF_048418815.1. Taxonomy (NCBI): domain Eukaryota; kingdom Metazoa; phylum Chordata; class Chondrichthyes; order Myliobatiformes; family Dasyatidae; genus Hemitrygon; species Hemitrygon akajei. The sequence goes on from NC_133126.1 coordinate 132,415,246, forward strand.
TTCGGCAGTGGGTGTAGTGTACATTACCAAAGAACAAAAACTTGTTAAGAAAAAAAGTTAATGGCTAGTCCATCTTCTGTGATACAAAATAATTGTTAAAACTAAAGAGTACATGCCCATCAAAATGATGCAGGGTGACATTGACTGAATTGTGGAGTAACTTGTAATGCTGGGACTAGTTATTCTACAAAGAGGGACAAATTTATGGTAAATATTTTCTAGTTCTTGGGACAATGATTTATTGTCAGTTTCAAATGGAAAAATGCATAACTTGGAGGCAGTGGGAAGAGAAAAGGCTAATAAGGTTAGTTTTATGCTTTATGAAACCTATTTTGTCAACTTGACTGCTCTGTAGGTTTATGCTAATTGATCAATATTACTTATGTCATGGTATAGTAAACAGGTGAAAACCTATTGGATCTAGATGCTACCTGTCCTGTTGTGTTCTTCCAGTACTTAGTGTTTATGGCACTGTAAACCTTTTATTTGCGATTATTGAACTAAGGCAAATATCCTTTAGTCAAAGCTCATAGAATATCTTGCTAGGATTAAGAATTACTGTTTCATAGTAAATACCTATTTCCAATGTCATAAGAGAGCAATGGTTATTTAAAACATTCATATTTTTTAAACTGAGTTTCCACTTGCTGAATAAAGGTAGTAAGTTATACAGACAAGGTCCCTTAGCTTCAGGTCTAGCACAAACCTGGTCAATAGTACTGGAGAAGAGGAAATTCATTCTGCTGCACTTGGACATTGCTTGTGTACTGTTTAGTAATAAACAGTAAGTAAAAATACTAAACATGTCTTATAAATTTTTAAATCTCATCTCAAATCATTCATTATATAGTATTTTGCTGCATTTTGGGTTTTGATTTTAAGAAAGATTATGAAATACCTACTTGGCTGTTTTTCAGTATGTGTGATTGGGACTTGTCCTAAAGGCACCACTAAGTAAATGTTGTTTTTAGGGAATGTCCTACTAACATTAGCAGAACATCCACCCACTGGTACCGTTTATGGTGACTTCAGAACAGATTTTTTTCTTTGATATTTTTGTAGCATGAAGCACATAGATTTGGACATCAGACCAAAAAAAGGTACCACATCTGCAGTTACTAAGCAAAGAGCTAGTCGTTTCATTGCCCGGTTTAGAAAATGGCTGAAAAGGGGTTTTATGAGTTGCATTGATTGTAAACCTCAGATAGTCCCTCCGCCATGATGTCTGGCAGAGGCATCATCATCATCTAACAGCTTCAGTAATTGTTGCTAGTCCTTCCTCATTTACTTGCCTGGTTTCCCTCAAGTACATCCATGCTCTTGGACTGTTCCATATGACAATCAGTTCTGTATTCAAACCATTGAATTTTCATTTCTGTCTGAATCTGAACATGCAATAGAAGTACTGGTCATACAGGGATACAGACCCTTCAGTCTAATGAGTCCTTGCTGATCATGGTGCCTGCCTAGATGGTCCCAATTTCCTGTGTTTGACTCATATCCCCATGTACATATCAGAGTCATTTTTAAATGATGCTGTTGTACCTTCCTCAGGCATCTCATTCCATATAATCAGTCTTTGTGGAAAAAGATTTTCCTGTCTTCTTTGGTAATGTTCACTTTCAACAGCACATCCTAATTTTGTGTCATCTGCAAATTTCCCATTTCAGTCTTGTGCACTCACAACCAAATCATTTACATAAATAATGAAGAACAAGGGTCTCAACACCCTTTCGTGTGGCAAACCATTAGCCTCAAGTCTGACAAACAACAATTCAACCACTATCTTCTGCTTCCTGAGGCAATTTTGAATCCATCTAACTAGCTCTCCCTGGATTCTGTGACTAGTCTATTATGTGGGACCTTTTCAAAGACCCTGGTGAAGTCCAAATGGACAGCATCCTCTGCCATGTGCTCATCTTTTACATTAGCTCTTTTAAAAAAAAACTACAAAAAATTCATCAAGCGTGACTTTCCAAGCACAAAGCTGTCTTTACTCTCAATCAGATTGCATCTATCCAAAAGCTGGTAGTGATGTCCCTCAGAGTACCCTTCAGCAGCTTCCCCTTACTGATGTCAGGCTGTCTGGCTGTAGTTCTCTGGCTTGGCTTGGCAACCCATAACCAAAACAATACAGGCTGCCTTCCAGTTTTCAGGAACTTCACTGAACAAATATCCCTGCAAGGGCTTCGCAATTTCTTATCTAGACAAATTGAGAATGTACTTTGTAGGGTTCTAGGGGTTCGTACATTTCAATGCACTGTAAGCCTGCAGATACTCTTGTGTAATCTGATGACCTCCACATCATCCACCTTTTTTCTGCTATCTCTTGAGCAACCATGATTTTCTCCTCAGTAAACAGAGGAAAAATATTCATTAAAATCCCACCCATCTTCTGCAGCTCAACATAGATGATCTCCAAGGGGATCCGCAGTCACTCTTTTACTCTTAAGGCTATAGAACCTCTTGGAATTCTCTTGGTGCTACCTGCTGGGTCTGCCTTTGTGGCCCTGTTTTCTCTCAGAAGGGTATGATTAATCTGTTTCGAGTTACCAAGGGATTTGGTTGTCCCCAACTTCCTATACCCACTGCAGGGCCTCCTTTTTCTTGACCATAGTCTCAATATCTCTCATTAGCCAAGGTTCCCTAAGCTAGTTAGGTTTACTCTTTGTCCTGACAGGAACATGCTGCTCCTGGGCGCTTGATATCACATTTTTTGACCGCCTCCCTTTCCTTCAAACGGTCACAATTGACTTCTGCTTGATCCTCCCACATTTCTCCCAAAATTATCTCCGCTACAGTTTAGGGCCCTAACTTGTGGACCTTCCATCCTTTTCCATGACTACCTTAAAACAAATTGATTTATGGTCACGAGAGCCAAAGTGCTGTCTGATTGCCCCTTTAGTTTCTTGCCCTGCCCCTTTCCTTAAGTGAAGGTCCAGCATTGTGCCCCCACTGTGTAGAGCTTTCAACATAAAGATTCAGGAAGCATTTTCCTGGACCTGTTGATAAAATCCATCACATCCAGACTCTGGATTGTCCAATAAGTACTGGGAACATTAAAATCTCCCACTAAAACAACTGAGCTATTTTTCTGCACACTTGCTCAAGTTCCTGTTAACTGTTAAGGGTGTGAGGAGTAATTTAATAAGGCTTGACTAGAATGACTCTGCCCTTGTTTCTATGTTCTACCCTAATGGCCTCACTGAATATCTAAGAGATGCCGTTATCTCCACCTTTATCAAAAAGGCAACCCTGCATTGCATCCCCACCCCCCACTTACCTGTACTACCTACATGCCTGTAGCATCTATAACCTGGAATATTGAGCCATCAGTCCTGCCCATAGCCATGTTTCTGTCATGGCTACAGCATCCCAGTCCTTGGACTCAATCCGCATTCAGAGTTAGTTTGCCTTTTCTGTTAAATGTCATGCATTGATATAAGTGCAGTTTAAATGAGTGTTCCCTTCCCTGCCTTTACTGTGCCCTTGGCTACTGTTACTAACCGTGTGCTCTGCTTTATCCCAGGACTTCCTCCTTCTCAATGTCCCACTCTCCACCAATCTGTTTTAAACACTCCCATGCAGCATCAGCAAATTTCCCTGCAAGGATTTTGGCTCTTCTCTGGCTGAAGTGCAACACGTCCCTCGTGCATGTTTCCGCTACGCCATAAGAGATCCCAGTGTTCCAAGAACCTGAATCCCTGACCCCTGCTTCATCTCCTCAGCCAGGAATACATCTGTCCTATCTTTGTATTTCTGACCTCACTAGCATGTGGCACCAGAAGTAATCCACCACTCATTATCCTTGAGGTCCTGCCTCTTAGTTTTTAACTAAATCCCTCTAATCATGTTGCAGGACCTCATCCTGTACTCTAAGTATGTCATTTGCACCAACATGTACAATTACCATCTAGCTGTTCGTCCTCCCACTTGAGAATTTTCTGCAGTGGCTCAGAGACTTCCTGGATTGTGACACCCAGGAAGCAATTCTTTTTCATTCAAAGTGCTTTAGGAAATTGAGATTGTGGAAGGTTTTATGAATGGAGTTCTTCATTGAGCAGTACTAGTTAATTCATAAAGGAATTGGGTGAATTACAATTGCATCAACTTCATTGCAAGGTGATTAGGAGAATTCAAATGGCATTGTCTAAATTTAGACTTGGTTGGGCTATGAAAAATCCATTATTTCAGTGCAATTTTTAGTCTTTGAATAGATCAAAAAAAATTCTATCAATTCTAATGTATCTTTTTACCGTTGAATTGTCACTCTATCCCTTTAGTAACTTGTGCTTAAAATGGTTACATTGTACTGAAATATATGTATAATTTGATATTTGGTAAGCAATGTTTTGTATAATATTTGTCATGGTGTAGCGAGCTATTTGAAATCTACAAACTTAGCACTGAAAGGCAAGTGTTTTATTTTGGTTTGCAAATATTCCATAGGTGGCAATGTAAGCCATAATAATAACTTAAACTCTCTGTCTGAGCCATGCGTTTGGCATGCCACATCAGTTTCAATTCCTCCTCCATCTCCAAGGCAGCATACCCGCAAATGTTTGGGTCTTTTCCCCCTCGTACCATGAATTGAATAAACAAAGTGTGTCTTCATTTCAAGAGGTGCATTTTCACCTTGATCAAGTGATTAAATCTGAATTGAAAGGCACACGAGTGAATCTGCAGATGCTGGAAATAAATTTAAAAAAACACGAAATGCTGGCAGAACTCAGCAGGCCAGACAGCATCTATGGGAGATGGTAGTGACGACGTTTCGGGCCGAAACCCTTCATCAGAAGTGAAGTAACATGGGATGGTGGAGAGGGGATAAGAAGTGGGGAAAGTGGAGAATTATGGGAAATAAAAGAGAAAGAAAGGTAGGAGGCTGCCTCGGCGGGAGATAAGGTAGAGGAGGCCATGGACAGACATGTCGGAGTGGGAGTGGTCTGTGGAATTGAAGTGTGTGGCCACAGGGAGATCACGCCACTGCTGGAGGACCGAGCGCCGGTGTTCGGCGAAACGGTCTCCCAGTCTGCGGTGGGTCTCCCCAATGTATAAATGGCCACATCGGGAGCACCGGATACAGTATATCACCCCAGTTGACTCGCAGGTGAAGTCCTCCTCAAGATGAGGCCACACGCAGGTCGATGGAGCACTACCTTATCTCCCGCCTGGGTAGCCTCCTACCTGCCGGCATGAACATCCAATTCACAGACCTCCGTTGATACACCTGCCCCCCCTTACCCCCATGCCTATCTATTATTTTAGTCTGGTTCTCTTTCTCTCTTTCCCCCCCTCACTATAATCTCCCCACAGCCCTACCTTTCTTTCTTTAATTTCCCATAATTCTCCACCTTCCCCTAGCCCATTTCCCTCCAGCCTATCACTTCCCAGCTCTCTACTTCATCCCTCCCCCCCACTTCTCATTCCCCCCCTCGACCATCCCATGTTACTTCATTCCTGATGAAGGGTTTCGGCCTGAAACGTCGTCACTACCTCCTCCCATAGATGCTGTCCGGCCTGCTGAGTTCTGCCAGCATCTTGTGTTTTTTTTAAAATCTGAATTGAGTTTGGTTTCCAAGAAGGCGGTGTCAGAACCACAAACCCTTTTTTCAACATGTGGACTTCAGCTTTTTGATCGCGGTCCAGCGGTCAACAATGAAGTTTGGCCATTCATACCGCAGCCTCATAAATAAGTAAATTAATTGAATTGAACTTGAGGTTTAGGAAGCAAGAATCCGACTGTGTTCAAGAGTTAAGGTAGCCAGGAAGGAGCTGAAGAATGGAGTTAGAGTTTGGGGGCATGAGAAGGCCTTGGTGAGTTGGATTAAAGAAAACCCCAAGGTGTTCAACATGTATGTGGAAAAACAGGAGAATGGTAAGCGTGAGGGTGTAGTAGAACAGTGGTCCCCAACCTCCAGGCCACGGACCGATACCGATCCGTGAAGTATGCAGGGGTGCAGTGGTAGCCGGGATGCACCCAGCACATCTTTAAGAAAAAAGCCGAAATAAACAAGCTAATTAATTAGGTGCTGCCTGGCATGTAAATGTCGGCCTAGATCAGAAGCGATTGCCAATTGCGTCACCTCTGATCTGGGCCGACATTTACATGCCAGGTGGTACCTAATTAATTAGCTTGTTTATTTCGGCTTTTTTTCTTAAAGATGTGCTGCTGGGTGCGTCTCGGCTACCGCTGCACCCCTGCATACTTCGCGGATCGGTATTGGTCCGTGGCTCAGAGGTTGGGGACCACTGCAGTAGAAGGATAGATATTGAGACATAGTAGAGGGTATAGTAGAGGGAATGTGCGTGGGGTCAGAGGTAAGGAGATCCTTAATGAATACTTCAGTGCTCATCAGTGAGAGACTTGACATTAGTGAGGACGGTCTGAAACAAGCTGATATGTTTGAATATATTGATGTTAAGAAGGAGGATGTGTCTGAACTTTTGGAAAAACATTTGGATAGATAGGTCCTCAAGGACAGACAGGATATACTGGAAATGAGGAAAGAGTTACTGCACCTTTGATCTTTATGTTCTCATTGGTCACAGGAATAATACGAAATGATTAGAGGATGGCCAATTCCTTTGTTGATGGAATGAAGTTCAGATAATCCTGAGAATTCTTGTCCAGTGAGTCTTCAGTGGCGGATAAATTATTGGAGACTATTCTCAGAGACAGGATTTATAAGTACATGGATAGCATAACCTTATTAAAGATACTCAAGCAACACACACTAATTGCTGGTGGAATGCAGCAGGCCAGGCAGCATCTAGGAAGGAGTACAGTCGACATTTCGGGCTGAGACCCTTTGTCAGGACTAACTGAAAGAAGAGATGGTAAGAGATTTGAAAGTGGGAGGGGGAGGGGGCGATCTGAAATGATAGGAGACATGAATTTGGAAGGGCAGGTCATGCCTCTCAAATCTGTTTGAATTCTTTGAGGATGTGACTAAGCACATTGAAGGTAGAGCAATTGATTTGGTGTATGTGGATTTTAGTAAAGTGTTTGATAAATTTCCGCCATGATAAGTTCACTCAGAAGGCATGGAGGCATGGGATCCAAGGAAACTTGGCTGCGTGGCTACAGAATTGGCTTCTCCATAAAATGCAAAGTGTGGTAGTAGATGGAGAGTTTTCTGCTTGGAGTTTAGAGACCAGTGGTGTTCTACAGCGATCTGTTCTGAGACCCCCGCTCTTCATGACTTGGACGAAGAAGTGGAAGGGTGCATTAGGAAGTTTGCAGGTGACACAAAGGATGTTGATGAAGTGGGTTGCAATGGGGCATTGACTCAAGGCAGCCCTGGGCTGAGAAGTGGCAGATGCAGTTCAATCCAGAAAAGTGTGAAGTGGTTCACTTTGGAAGGTCAGATTTGAAGGCCAAATACAGGGTCGATGGCAGGATTCTTGGTAGTGTGGAGGAACAGAGGGATACTGGGGTCCACATCCATTGAACCTTCAAAGTTGCCTGCAAGTTGGAGGTTGTTAACCAGTTGTATGGTGTGTTGCCTTTGTTTAGGGTATTGAGTTCAAGAGCTGCAAGCTAGTGTTGGAGCTCTTTAAACCCTTGGTTGGACCATTCTTGGAATATTGTTTTCGGTTCTGATCACCTCATTATAGGAAGAGGATGTGGAAGCTTTAGAGAGGAAATGAGGAGAGCATACTGCCTGGATTGGAGGGCATGATTTAGGTTAACTGAGCTAGGGTTCATCTCTTTGGAGCTAAGGAAGATGAGATATGGCCTGATAGAGAATTTACAAGATGAGAGGCACAGATCGAGTGGATAGCTAGACATTCCCCCCCACCCCCCCCCCCCCCCGGATGGAAATGGCTGATAAAGGGAGTACAATTTTAGTGTTTGAAGGGAAGTATGGGGGTGATGTCAGAGGCATGTTCTTTACGCATGGTGGGTGTATGGAATACTCTGCCAGGGCTGGTAATGGATACAGAAGAACTGGGGGCATGTAAGAAACTCTTTGGCACCTGGATGAAATAAAAACGGAGGGCTGTGGAAGGGAAGGGTTTGATTGATCTTGAGCAGGTTAAACGTTCGGCACAGTGGTGTGGCGTGAAGGGCCTGTACTGTGCTGTGTTCTGAGCTGAATTGCAATGCAGATAAATGGAGTTTGCATTCTGATCAACGTTATGAAGCACCCATAGCCTGAGTAGGTGGAACCTACTGTGCTTTAAAATGAATGAAGGAGCATTGTGCCACTGCAGGGCTTTAGAAATAGTCGAAACCCGGCAGATGAGAAGATAACTTGCCAATATGGCTCTAGTGTGCAAAATCTTTCATCGCTGACGGCATATTACTTGTAGTTCTGAGGTTAATTTTACTTCGAATGAAAATGAAGAGTGGTTACTATTTCTTCATATTCTATTATATTTTAAATTCATAATGAATGGTTTCCTAACCTCATGCATCCAATTTCTTCCCTCTTTATTCCCACCAATCCCTCAAACAACTGCTCTGAAAAGTCACCTTTTCATTTGCAGCATTTTCTGAATTTGTAGAATGTCTGATAACTGGTTATTTGATCTTCGAGTGAAGTTTCTCCCACTCTCCCTTTGCACTACATCTTCCAATATTGTTTGGAAATAGAAAGCTTTTAGGCTGCCAGGTGCCTGACGTTAAATTATTTCCTCCATCAATCTGCTAGTGAGAAGTCTGCATTCCTCATGGTAGATTGCCCAGGACTGGGCCTTCAGGAGTGGTTGTTCACCACTGTTTGCCATAAATCTGCTGCCTTAATTAACAACAAGCTCAAACCTTCCCAAGATCTCACTGTCATAGCAACAATGACCATTTAAGAAAAAGCTGTAGAAAATTTCTTCCAGAAATTTCTTTCAACAACAATGCCCCTTGGATATTCCTCCCTGGTTAATTGTCATTTCCGAACCATACTTGCGCATTCAGCTTTAGAATAATGCATATTTTTAAAGCAAATTCTTTGTCTTCAGCCTTGGCAACAAGCTGATTTCAGCAAACGTGTTTTAGCAGTGTTTGTGTTGAATATGCTATTTAAAGCATCGAACCATTTTAACTGAAAGTATAACCCTGGATCATTATTTTAAATGATTCCATGTTTATAAACAAAGGTCTTTGTTGAAGGCCTGTTTAGGGATTGTAAACAAAAAGTAACTTGTACTTCAGCTTCAAGTCTCAGTTTGTGCAATATTATTCTGTTTATGTATCCTTAATATAGTGCTGATAAAAGGGAAATTAAATTCTGTTTAATAATTTAAAATGATTGTGTCCAAACTATCTGGTGCATTTTTTGAGTAGAGTTACATTTGTGTTTTAGTGGCCTGATATTTGAGATTTAGATGCATTGTGCCTGTGTCCTGGAAACTTCCAGTTCTGTGTGATTTTTTTAAAATGGAAATTTTGGGGAAATCCAAGCATGATTAGTTGTGAAAGCCGTTATTTTTCTGGAATATATCTTCAAATGACCCCAATGATCTTGTGTGTGTGTTTTTTAAACAATTTTCAAAAACAAGGCTGACTTCGGCCACTATTGTAAACTTTGTTGTCAAGGAATTCACATGTTGTGACATTGTATTATTCAAAACTTAAGCTTTATTTTTCATCAGAAATGTCCTCCCCCCCCCCCCCTCCTTTAGTCATGTGCATCTGATCTGACTTATTCAACAGGAAATAACTTAACAAATGCGCTCTTCAATGTGACATGGGCTTTAAAAAAAAGTCATGTCAAAGCTAATAAAACCAAGCTGTTTGTTGACCTCAACCATTTGATTGTTTAGTTCTAAACCATATTCTGAAACTCCTAATCTGCTGTCGGAATATTCTGCAGTGCTGATGGGCCTGCATGTCCCATTTCCCACGCTCCGTCTCCACTCACTGCTAGGCCTTGGTTTCTGGGCCTTGTTTAAACTTTCCCAGTTCACTGGAAAGCTTTGTACAGTGTGATTAAAGTTAATAACACCAACGTGGGTTTACAATAGAAAAAATGTCATTGTCTGGAAAATGTACTAGTTCAGCACCAGCAAATTATATAATTTTTTTGCCAGACGTTTGGAGTTCAACTCTGGAGGGCTGGTATATGTGGTGTACTCTCAGCTGTCCGGAGTGCCTTTCCACTTTTGCTTTTATTCTGTGTCCAGTGGCTGTGTCGAGTATTCGTAGGTCTGCTGTTGAGCCCAGTTATGAGGGCTGAGTGTGCACATTTTAAGTGCTGCATTGTCGTTGCCTCTCTGAGTCATGCTTCAAGGGTCATAGGAATGTGTTTGAGTTGATCAGTCACTCTAATGGTGATCTCTGCATTAAAGTAGGCCCAATTAAATCAAATCTACAATGGCAGGAATGCTTTCACCTACCTGAACATTGTAAAACTTTGATATATTTAATAGGCATCCTTGAGCAGTTGCCCTCTGGCATTGAGATCTGTTTGACTGGTCTTGAGCCCTTCTATTGCTGTTTGTTTCTGTAGTCTAATCATTTACAAAATTGCTTGTCGTATTCCCTGCACTATTGTTTTGTCTACCGAAAAGATCCGGCTGCTTTGCTTGCACTTGTGTAATTGTTGCGACGTTTGGCAATGTAGCATTTCTGTGACAACAATTTATTCCATATCTCACCATCTCTGGACTGTCATTGTATTGTATTTTAACACTGGATGAATCAGAATTCAACTGAGCATCTGAGGTGGTTTTTAAATCCGATTCCCATTCTGACGTGACGGTCCATGGCCTCTCTTGTGCCGAGATAAAGCTACCCTTGGCGAAGGAGCAACAACTTGTATTCTGTCTGGGTACCCTCCAACCTGGAGACGTGAATATTGATTTCTCCTTCCGGTAAATAATTCCCCCCCCCTACTTCCACTCTGACCTTCTGCTACTTTTCACCTGCCTATTACCCCTCTACCTGATCCCCTCCTCATTTCCTTTCTTCTATGATCTACAGTCCAATCAGATTCCTTCTTTTCCAGCTATTGACCTTTCCCACTCACCTATCACCTTACAGCTAACCTCCTTCCCCTCACCCCACCTTTTTTTATTCTGGCATCTTCCCCCCCCCCCCCCCCCCCCCCCCCACCCCGTACTACTTCCTGAAGAAAGGTTTTGGCTGGAAACTTTGACTATCTGTTCGTTTCCATAGATGCTTCCTGGCCCTGCCGAATTCCTCCAACATTTTGTGTTGTTTTAGCCTTGAGTTTCATCTTCCATATCTCATTCAACTGCATTTTTTTTCAGATTATGTATGTTTTAAATTCTGGATTAGATCGTAGACAGATTGCTGCGCCATCGAATTTTCTACATGCCCCCCTGCTGTCATCTCCGAGATTGGCTGCTCTATGCTACCACTGCCGGCCTACTTCCCCGCATCTTGCAGGAAACCTTGCATGATCTCATTGAGTCATGCAAAATTTTTCAGATGCCTCATGGGATAGACGAAACATTCCTTGACTGATGTGTTCAGAACCAGGGATGTAGTGCCTTAAAGTAGTGGTTTTGTTAGTCAGAACTGTGATGAGAGGCAATTTTTTCCACTTAAAAGGTGAATAATTGATGTTCTCAGAGGGCTGAATGAGGTAGTTTGCTGATGAGCTATATTGAAAATGGATTTCTGGATTTTAATAACATTGGAATAATGCAAGGACATAGCATTGTGGTCATACAAAGTGAGTGAAGGCAAATGGCCTATCCCTGGCTATGCTTCCTGTTTCACCTTTCACTGAGTTTCATTGCTTTCTACTGTATGCAGCTGAACATAGTTACTTTAATCATATGCACTGTCAGAAACGTTGACATTCATCAGTTTGTAATGCATCATTTATTCAAAATCGGTTAATGAAATTGTCAACGGATTAAAGCAGCACACCTGTAGTAGCAGCTGGAAGCCCTGTGAGCAGAACGTGTTGAAACAACTGAGTAACAGGAAAGGCACCAGCAGAGTTCATCTGCACAAAAACGAATTTCATCCAGGTTCATGACTCTTGGTGAAATCATTTTTTTATTTTTCTGTATTGCTTTGAAACATTGGTTGATTTAAAAGGCAATGCATGAGAATCGGTATTGTAGACATTTTGCATGCAGGCTCCCATAACTGAAAGGTATACAACTGGCTACACTAATGTTAACTTTTTGTTCAGTATGTCTTCTAATCTTGAGTGTAACATGTCTTCACTGCCCAGTTAGTCCTTGTGTTCCCCATCAGCCTGACGGGCAATCAGTGCAGTTGTCTCTGTTTGCAAGACAAAATGAGGCTCCTGTTCGAAGTCCATCTGAAATGGGTATTCTAATTGAAGGGTACAATTTAAGGTTTGCCGTGAATATACTGGAAAAAGGGGACCAGGACTGCTGTAGGGCAATCAAGATGCTTGCTTTTGTTGATCCACAACTCCACTGGATGCCCCTTCTCTGTGATTTGAATTTCACAATGTTTTACTGTGAATCCTGATCCAATTTGTTAAAGTTGGAGTAAACCCCTAAACATTTTTGTGCAATAAATCAAGCTAGTGAAAATTTTATTTTATTAAGCCCAAATTAGATAATTAGTCTGTTGTGAAAGAAGTTTGACAAGGGACGAAACCCACTTCCGAAACTGTGTAAAGTCAGTAATACTATTTAATGTATTTAGTGCTTTAAAGTATATTTAATTGAGCTTGGTCCAGGATAGTGTTTGAAGAATGTATTAACACGTACTCCTAGTTGTTATTTCCAGTTCGCCTTTTTCATTTTTAACCATGTAAAATTAAGAATTTTTTGTTCTAATGTACTCAGAATATTTGAACCTTGTTTGTGTCAATACGGTAGTGTAGTTCTAGTTGAGCTGCTGAGATATGAGATCGCATTTTCAGACCTGTCTGACACTGGACTTTTTTCAGTAACAGGTTTCTCTGAATTATGATTGTAGCGCCAAAACCAAACTACTGTTAGCCTGTGACCCTATGGATTTGTTACACTTCCATGAAGTGCCTCCAGGTCCGATGACTTTTGGCATAATCAAATCCTTTATTTGATCCTTTTCTAGCAATTAGCAAACGTACAGTTTTGAAGCAATGAGCTTAAGTGTACCCAAGTGTAAGCTAAGCATTATCTCAGTGGTTAGCAAACGATACCTCTGCTGGTCCGAAGCTACAAACTGCCATGGAAATAATGAGTGCGTAACTTATTCCCTTGGCTTTTACCACACCTTCAATCATGTGATTGTTACCATAATAAACATAATTAGCCTGCAACACTGAATACAAACCAGATAGAGAACAGATGCATGCCCCTTACATTCCAGGCCCCTATGACAAAATGGTCATGTAATCTCAACATTTACACAAATGCCCTCTTTTGGTAAGCAGTCTATCTTAGATTGTGATCTCTTGCCAAACCAGGTTGTCCATCCTGACTGCACTCAGGAAAATCTGTCTTGAATTGCTGCCAAAGCTCATTCAAGCACAAAAGAGAAGTCCCATTAACTGTAAGCTCTGACTGAGCAGTAATCTCTATCATCATCATCACTACCACCATTACAGTCTGCTTTCAGTGGACCGTTATCAGTCCAACCCAGGGTCCACCACTAACACTGCGAATAACTTGCAATGGATCCAATGCATCAGACACATTCATCTCTATCAGGAGCTCAATTTCCAGCAAATGAACATACTTCAGGTGAAACCATTCCTGAAGATCTGTGACGAGGAGTGTTTGTGGACAGGCATACTTTCCTGCATCGACATGTTAGGCAGTTAATAGTTTTCACTACCTAACCCAGCCACTTCCAATCCTGAGACAACCTAGATGCGAACAACCTTCTCTGGACCTAGCATGTTTAAGGGAATGCGTGTTCCTTTTCCTGTCGGGTTGAACTTGTGCATGAGGCTCTCCGTGCAGAACACTACTGTGCGCCCTTGAACTTGGAAAGCCTAAGTAACCACTGTCTTGTTACTCTTCATAGACTTCACCTGAACTGGAATAACAAGTTCTTAAATACATAAAAACTGGAATCATGATCACCAACCCCAGTAAGGCCCTTAGATACAGTGGTACTAGAAAGCTTGTTAGCCCTGTAGAATTTTCTTTCTGTATAAATATGAACTAAAATGTGATCAGGTCTTCACACAAGGTTTTAAAATTACATAGAGAACCCAATTAAATAAGTAACACAAAACACATTATACTTGTTCATTTATTTATTGAGGAAAAATGACCCAATATTATGTTGTTGAATAATTTATGTGAACCTTTGCTTTCAGTAACTAGTGCGACCACCCTTGTACTGCAATAACTTAAGCCAAACCTTTCCAATAACCGTTGATCAGTCCCTGTACATTGGTTTGGAGGAACATTAGGCCATTTTTCTTTACAAAACTGCTTCAACTCTGGGCTTCCTTTCAGGGCTTTCCATGGCATTTCTATAGGATTAAGGTCAGGAATTTGACTGGGCCATGTCAAAACACAGATTTTCTTTTCGAACCATTCTGTTGTTGATTTATTCTTGTCTTTTGGATCATTGTCTTGTTGCATCATCCAACTTCCATTAAGCTTGAGGTGACCGACAGTTACCCTGACACTCTCCTGTTAAAACGTCTTGATACAATTTTGAATTCCTTGTTCCCTCAATGATTACAAGCAGTCCAGACCCTGAGACAGCAAAGCAGCTCCAAACCATGACGCTCCTTCCACCATGCTTCACAGTTGGAATGAGGTTTTGGTGGTGGTGTGCAGTGTCCTTTTTCCTCTAAACATAGCGATGTGCATTTCTGCCAAAAAGTTCAACTTTTGTCTCATCTGTGCACAGAACGTTGTCACAGAAGCGTTGCTCAACATCCAGGTGGTCCTTTGCAAACTTCAGATGTGCAGCTACTTATTTTGTCGGGAGAGCAGTGGTTTTCTCTGTGGTGTCCTTCTACGAACACCATGGAAGGAGTTTTTCTTAGGGGGCACGTGAACAGAGACTTCAGCAAGTTCTAGAGATTTCTGCAGGTCTTTTGCTGTTACCCTTGGGTTCATTTTCACCTCCTTCAGCATTGCACATTGTGCTGTTGGTGTGATCTTTGCAGGATGCCCACCCACCCTTGGGCAGAGTAGCAACAGTACTGAGTTTCCTCCATTTGTAGACTGAGTTCTCTTACCGTGGGCTGATGAACACACTGGTCTTTAGAGATGCCTTTGTAGCCTTTTCCAACTTCATGCATCTCTGCGATTCCTGTAAGGTCCTCTGAAAGTTGTTTTGATCGATGAATGGTGCACATAAACAGATCTTTTTTTTGAGAGGAACAGGCTCTGTCAGTAACCTGACTTTGTGTGTGTCTTTTTTATAGGGCAACCCACACCTCCAATCTCATCTGTTTGATTTGGAACACCTGACTCCAAATAGCTTTTGTAGAAGGCATTACCCCAGAGGTTTACATGCATTTCCAACAAATGCATGTAATATTGGATCATTTTTTTCAATAAAAAAAATGAGCAATTGTAATGTTTTGTCTAATTTATTTAATTGGGTTCTCCTTATCTAGTTTTAGGACATTTGTGAAGATCTGATCACATTTCAGTTCATTTTTTTGCAGGAAGAGAAAATTCTGCAGGGTTCACAAACTTTCTAGCACCTCTGTTTGCTTCATTCACGGCTTGTTTTGAGTCTGCACCCTTTTCATCAGTTCCGGGCTCAGTTTTAGCTTCACTTTCCACAATAGCCACAGTGATGGCAAAGCAGCTTCCTTTAGCTTGAAAATGACTTTGTGATCCAGTTGTGTTCACACCTTTACTTATTACCAGAGATGTAGCATTGTATTTTTTTCACACACTGGGGGTGTAGCAATCTTCACTGGTCTTTCCATAAAATCAACAATGTCAGTGGAAGTAAACTTACGGTTATGCCTTTCTTGCAATTTATACACTGCCAATCTCCATTCTTTCCAAAGTTTATTGGGTAATTTTTTACGACAATCTTCATTAGCCGGCATGTGCAACTCATACCTATCCAGCTCGTCTTCTGTGGCATTGCAACGGTCTCTTAAGGAAAGAACTGTAATGCTGAAAAGCTTGTACATCTTCTGATTTGACTTGTGGCCAGAAAAGAGCCTTTTCCATGTAGGCCAAAGCAATTTTGTGCTCAGCACCAAAATGTTCCTGTAGTAATGCATGGTTCTTTAGATATCCTTGTCAGACTGCTGGCAACTTTTCGCAAGCTCTCTTGGGTAGCCTCCAGTTACTGATCAAGAAAATAGAGGTGGTCATCAAAATTATTAGTCTAGCATTCAGTGGTGTTCTTGAGAGCTATCGTGAATGAATGACACTGTCATGGATTGTTATCGAAGATTGGAATCTCTCACGTCTTAATAAGCTGGTAAGGAAGGCGGGCTCTGTCGTGGGCAAAGTACTGGAGAGTATAACATCGGTAGCAGAGCGAAGGGCGCTGAGTAGGCTACGGTCAATTATGGAAAACCCTGAACATCCTCTACATAGCACCATCCAGAGACAGAGAAGCAGTTTCAGCGACAGGTTGCTATCGATGCAAAGCTCCTCAGACAGGATGAAGAGATCAATACTCCCCAATGCCATTCGGCTTTACAATTCAACCGCCAGGAGTAAGATATGTTAAAGTGCCGGGGTTAGGACTCAATGTATTTAAGTAAACTACTTAAGAACTTTTTAAAAGCTATTTATTAATGCTTTTTGAGAGGGTGATTTTAGATGCATATCATATTTTTACTGAGTTAAGTATTGTATGTAATTAGTTTTGCTACAATAAGTGTATGGGACATTGGAAAAAATGTTGAATTTTCCCATGGGGATGAATAAAGTATCTATCTATCTATCTATCTTTAGGCAGAGATGCAATGTGTTATTGCTTGTTGTTTCCTTTTGTGTTCCTGTGGCCTCCAGTGGAGCATGTAGACCTTATCTGAAACATGAGTGTCATCATACTGTCAGTCAGTGTCCTCGGAAGCACTGTGTGCCATTGGACGTGGCATTGGTTCAGATTGCCTCCTTAGTGTAGGCTGAGAGTGAACACCCTGAAATACCCCTTGGAGTTCGAACTTGTGGCTCATAGACACTTGTTCCTCAAATTGTATTGAGAAAGAGTATGTTGGATTTCCTGTGTTCCATGTGAACTCTGATCATAGAACTGCTCAGCCGGAGCATGTTTATAACCCATGGCACTTTTAGCTCTTAGCACTTCAACTCTGGGCAGCTTGGGACTGCAATTTCTTCCTGCAACTTGAGCTTCTCCACCATCCTCCTAAATTGTTCTTCCAGCTCCTCCTGGTTTCTCTATTCCACCTTTTCTTCCAAGACACCGGTTGTTTTGCGTGTAACTCAGCTAAATCTGTCTCCATTTTAATGAGGTATCAGACACAAGTCATTTTGCTACCGATAGAATGTTCTGCACGTGTGTTAGATGTGCTGTCTTAAGTGCGTACATCATTCTGTACCTAATCAACTTAATGTAGTGACAGCCTATTTGGTTTTGTAAATATTTTCATTTACTCTATCAAACTGACCTTCAACATCTCATGCTTAGTTAATTTCTTAGTCTTGGCTTCAAAATCACTGCTTCCAGCTGGACTTGTGTTGCTTTCCGAGTGTACAAGCCAGACAAAACAGCCAATTCAATTCAGCTTTTAACAGTTCAGTTCTTCAGCTTTTCAACAGACCCAAGTGTTTAAACTCTTCAGGCAGACACCACTAAATAGTTTTTCAGTCCACCAGTTGGACATGCAGCGCTGACCCACTTCAAAACTTTCAAATCCAAGCACAGGATAAATCCACAAAAGATTGTCACTTGCCACAAGCGGCTCTTGGCTGCTGTGCTCCTAATTACATGGACCATCTGAATGCTTGGTGTTCGTTTGGTTATAACAGTTGAAAACTTTTGCTGACGGAATTGTAGGAGCAAAGCCAAACTGCCACTAGTCTACGGCGCTGCGGATTTGTTATACCGCCATGATGCACCCGTAACTCCAATGATTGCTCCAAAAGGCGAATTCTTTATTCAATCCTTTAATAGCAAGCATATAATCTTGAAGCAATGAACTTGAATGTTCCCAAGTGTAAGCTAAGCATTATTCAGTGTCATCTCGGCGGTCAGCAAAAGATACAGCGTCCACCGCCCCAAGCTTCAAGCTGCCACCGAATAAGTAAGAATAGGTAACTTATTCCCTTTACTGCACTTCCACTCATGTGACGAGTTACCAAAGTAAACCTAGTACACCCTGCAACACAGAATACAAAGCAGATAGAGGACAGATGCATGGCTCCTCCAGCGATGGAATTTTCATTGTGACCACACGAACTACTTTGTTGTTGATATGCAGATGCTTATTATTTATTCAAGTTATTATGGTTGAACTTTGCCAAGTGATTGCATACGTAGTGAGTCGTGAGAGAGTTTGGAGTCCTAATTGACTCAATCAATTCCTGTGTCGGTGTTGTGACCAAGGTCCTCCAAGAAGAGCAGTATTGCTGGATTCTTAATGCACATAGTTAAGGAATGACAGTGAGGCAAAAATGGGAGTAAGTCAGAAACCGCAATTGTTTATATTCCCAGGATGAGAGGGAGTCTTAAAGTAACCCAGATAATGCAAGTGGTTGCTCTAATTTATGAATTCCAGTCACATATATTACAGTAACTTAGCTGATGTTTTGAGGAATGTCATCACAGCATATTAAATCAGCCATCTGGATTTTTCTGCTATCTATATTTATTGGAGCTGAATTTTCAAAGTAGCACATTTCAGGTTCTATTTAAGGAAATAGCCATGCTTTCAAACAATAGCACTTCGAAAACACTGTTAACAAAACTGCCATGTCATTTAATCCACTGAATAAAATGATGAATATATTTTTCCTTTAATGTACATCCAAAATTAATTTAATGATAATTCCAGGGTTTCAGCCTTTTAGAAAGATATTGAAGGAGCTAAAAGGGTGGGGGGGTGGGGTAGAGGTGAGAATTAGTGCTATTAATCTGGGTGACAATCACAGCTGTGCTTGGGTGCATAATGTAGGGCTTGTCCACTGAGACTATTGGTAGGTCTTAAAATAGGCAAGGTTCAGTCACACTGGGCTTGTACAGACCCCTCATTAGCCACTGGATATTAAGGAACAGATAAGAACAAGAATTTAAGACAGGAGCAGGAATATGCCATCTGGCCCATTCAATGAACTCATGGCAGATCTGACCATGGACTCAGCTCCATCTACCTGCCTTTTCCCTTAACCCTGCTGCTTCCCTGGGCAGCAAATTCCACAGATTCACTGTTCCCTCAAAAGCAGTTTCTTGTCATCTGTTCTAAATCCATCTGGGGCCTTGTCCCCTAGCTCTCGTCTCACCAATGGAAACAAATTTTCTGCCTCTATCTTATCTATCCCTTTCCTAATTCTGTTTCTGTAAGATTCCCCCATACTGTTTAGAGCAGTTTCACTGGTTGTACTGTCTGTTAGGGAGGAGCCTCTGTACATGATTGGAAAAAGCTGCAGAAGGTTGCAAATTCGGCCAGCTCCATCAGGACACTAGCCTCCCCAGCACTGAGGGCTATCTTCGAAAGGCGGTGCCACAAAAAGGTGGCATTTGTCATTAAGAACCCCCATCACCCAGGACATCTCTTATTACTGCCATTAGAGAGGAGGAACAGAAGCTTGATGACACACTCCATATTTTAAGAAAAGCTTCTTCTCTGACATCAGATTGCTGAATGCACAATGAACTAACCCATAAAACACCAGCTCCTATTCTTGCTCTTTTTGCACTACTTATTTAATAATTTTTAATATATGTTTCTCATTGTAATTTAGTGTTTTTATGTATTGAACTGTACTGTTGCCACAAAAGAAATAGAACATGTCAGAATTAATAAATCTGATTTTGATTTTTCTGAATTCCAGAGAGTATAATCCTAGGCGACTCAGTCTCTCCTTCCAGCTGCTGGAATGTGGAACTAAAAGCAAACTGCTGGAGGAACTAGTCATGCCAGGTAGCATCTGAGCAGGGAAATGGGTAGCCGGCCTTTTGATGAGGGGTCTCAACCTGAAATGTCAACTGGCCATTTTCCTCCCTTGGATGCTGCCTGATTGGGAGTTCCTCTAGCAGTTGGTTTACTGTAAATCAAAAGGACGTGCTAATTCAACCAATCTGATCTCACTTATTCAATAGTTATACCAGACATTGAATAATGCAATAAGTGCACTCCTTTAAATATGTAGGTCTTAAGTAATTAATCTGGTAATCCCGAAAATAATGTAGGATCCAAGGCAATGTTCTAAAGCCTCATTTCACCTATTAACCATTGTAGTTCCAATGTTCAATTTTCACAACCACAAAATGGAACAAATAAAAAGATAGTTAATTATAGCTATAGGATAAAACTTGAATAATGTGCATCATTTAACTGCTTTTCTCAGCAGCTCATTGAGCAAATGTGGAAATAGCCACAGATCTAATGTTTCAGGTTGAACTTTCATCTGAAACATTTAACTGCTTTCCTTTATCCATGGATGCCTACTGCCTTGCTGAGTGTTTCTGGTATTTTGTTATTTTGTCAGATTTCCAGAAAAACAGTTTTTGATTTAAAAATTTTGTGCATTATAGACATCAAAATTGTTTAAATTAAGAAACTGTGACTGCTGTGAAAATTGTCTATTTCTTCTCATATTTGTGTAATAAATCATTTCAACAATGGTTTGCAGTTTGTGCCTTACTTTCTGAGCTTTTCTTTAATGACTTGACATGCGTTGGCAATATAAGTGATAAATGTGATGCGTAAGTAAAATGGTCAAATTGTAAATTATTGAGAATCTCAGTCTAATGCATTTTATTAAAATAATTTGAAAAACCTATAGGCATATTGGAAGGTTCATCATCACAGTTCAGTCTTTCTATTGTAAATTGTATACATTGTGCCTTGCTTAACAGCTTTTGTGGTTGGAAAGATTGCAGCATTTAAATGTCCTTTTAACATAGTTTATTCTAAAACGTGAGTCTTAAATAGTTGCAACAATGCCATCTTTTCTCTGTTCAAACTTAATTGTATCATGCCCACAGTAGTGGGATAATTAATTAATTATTTCCCTTTCTCCGTTGAAACGACAGACTCGCATCTTGAGTCAAAATGTAGTCTTGTCCAAAAAAATTCTTGCCAATAAGCGTTTGTGTTTTGTATGAACAAGTGACATGGAAAATTTTATTCATCTAAGCTATAATGTGGTTTCCTGTCTTTTTTGTATGGTGACATGTAGTACACTGTTAGAGGTTTTCTTTCAATTTTCTGCAATTACATTCAGTCCCTGTTTGACAAGTTTTTCAGTTAACACAATGGCGTGACAGGTACTCAGTGTGATATGTGGAAAGGGTTGTCTGCTTTTCCATACTGCCACCAGTTTTCTCAACTTCCCAGAATATTCATGTAAAATGACTACTTTTAAAATTGTTGAGGAATCAGCTCATAAATCTGAGTGAGATTTCAGGGCTTAACGTGTCCTGACAAGGACAATTGAAAAAGATGGAATGATTAAGGAATCTCGGATGACTGATGTTATTGAAGGTTTGGAAAAAATTTGTAGGCGTATGACAGGTGAATCCCTTAAGGAATACAGAAATTGTAGGAGGGTGCTGGAGGGGAAAATGGTCCATGAAATACCATTGGCAGGCAAAATTAAGAAAAATCCCAGTTTTTCTAGAAGTATATTTAGAGCAAGAGAGTAGCTTGGGACTAAGGGTAGAGCCAGAAGATGTGGAGAGAGCCCTGAATGAGTACAACTTTCCCCTATTCTCAGAAGTGAATGTTAGTGAGTTAAATGATAAGCTGGTAGTCTGGAACATGTTGGTTTTCAGAAGGTTTGGGAGTTAGCTGAGGTGAATAAATCTCCAGGGGTGGATGAGATTTATCCCTGAATGGTATGGGGAAAGAGGGAGGAAATTGCTGGGGACCTGATGGGATTTTTTGCATCTGAGGTGTAGAAGACTGGAAGATAGCTAATATTGTTCCTTTTAAGAAAGGCAACAGAAATAAGCCAAGTATCGGCTGTATCTGAGTAACAAATGGGTTATGTTTTTTAGATGTTCATTAATTTTGTCTGTGAGGAAACACACAAAAAAAAAGTCTTGTATAGTAATCATACCATCATAGCATTGGGAAAATTGGCATCAAAAGCATGCAAGACTAATGCTAAATAATAATTTCTAGAATATAAAACAGGACAGCACAGTGCAGGCCCTTTGGCTCATGATGTTGTGCCAACCATTGAATCTACATCAAGATGTAATTCTTGCTCTCACACATCTTAAATGCCTCTACCAACATCCCTGGCAGTGCATTACTCTGCCTACTTTATCTCTGCCTCTTATAGACATCTATTGGGTGTCCTCTTGTCCTCCTCTTCTTCCAGGAGAAAAGCTTTAGCTTGCTCAACCTTTCCTTCAAAGATATTCTCCCTAATCTAGGAAGCATCCTGGTAATTCTTCTCTGCACCCTCTCTAAAGCTTCTACATCCTTACAGTTCTGAGGTGACCAGAACTGAACTCAGTACTCCAAATGTTGTCTGACAAGAGATTTCCAGATCTGCAACATTACCTTGTGGTACTTGAGCATGATCCTTTGACTTATGAAGGCCAGTCTACCTTGTGTCACCTCAACTACCCAAACAAATTGCAAGGCAGCTTTGAAGGATCTATGGACATTGGCTCCAAGATCCCTCAGTTCACCTACACTGCTAAGAATCCTGCCATTAACTTGTACTCGGTCTCCAAGTTTGATCTTCCAATTGTATCACTTCACACTTGTCCAGATTGAACTCCATCTGCCATTTCTCAGCCCAGTTCTGTGTCCTATCATTGCCCCGTTGTAATGACAACCTTCTATCCATAGCACAACTTTTGTATCATCTGTGAATTTACTAACCCTCCCTTCCACTTCTTCATTTAGGTCATTTATGAAAATCATAAAGAGCAAGGGACCCAAACAGATCCCTGCATAACACCACTGATCACTGACCTCGAGGCAGAATACTCTCTATCTACTACCAACCTCCAGGTTCCATGCGCATGCCAGTTCTGAATCTGTGCCTGGATCGCATGCCTCCTGACTTTCTGAATGAACCTATCATGAGGAACCTTGTCAAATGCCTTATTAAAATCCATTTACAGTGTAATGCTCCATCTTCAACAATTTTTTTCTGCCTCAAAAAGGATTCATTCAAACTCATAAGGCACAACCTGTCCATCAAAAAGCCATGCTGACCATCTCTAATCAAACTATGCTTCTAATGCTCATTGATGCTGTTTTTAAGAATCTTCTTCAATGATTTGCCCATTGCTGATGTAAGGCTCACTAGTCTGTAATTCCCAGGATTATCCTTATTACATTTCTTGAACAAATCAATAATATTTGCCACCTTTCTATCTTCTATTCTCCTGTGACCAATAAGGACACAAAGATCAAGACAAAGGTACAGCAATCCTTTTAATCCCTTCTTGTAATAACCTGCGGTACAAGTCCCAGGGACTTTTCTGCCCTATTGTTTTCCAAATTTTTCCAGCGCATTCTCTTTCTTAACTTTGATTTGTGCCAGTGTATTAGCCTGTTTTGTGCTGACCTCACATTAGTCAAGATTTCTCTCGCTGGTGAATATTAAAGCAAAGTATTTATAAATGCCCCCCACCACCACCATTGTATATAGTGACATGCTGAAGTTTGGGCACCCATGGACAAAATTTCTGTTACTGTGAGTAGTTAAGTGAGTAGAAGATGAACTGATCTCTAAAAGTTATAAAAAAGATGAAACATTCCTTTCAACATTTTAAGCAAGATCAGTGTGTTATTTTTGTTTTGTACAATTTTAGAGTGGGGGAGAAAAGGGAAGGAGCACCATGCAAAAGTTCAGGCAACCCCAAGAGATTTGAGCTCTGATAACTTTTACCAAGGTCTCAGACCTTAATTAGCTTGTCAGGGCTACGGCTTGTACACAGTCAATGTTGGGAAAGGCCAGGTGATGCAAATTTCAAAGCTTTATAAATACCCTGACTTCTTAAACCTTGTCCCAACAATCAGCAGCCATGGGCTCCTCTAAGCAGCTGCCTAACACTTTGGAAAATTAAAATAAATGATGCCCACAAAGCAGGAGAAGGCTATTAGAAGATAGCAAAGTGTTTTCAGGTAGCTGTTTCCTCAGTTCATAACGTAATTAAGAAATGGCAGTTAACAGGAACGGTAGAGGTCAAGTTGAGGTCTGGAAGACCAAGAAAACTTTCCGAGAGAACTGCTCGTAAGATTGCTAGAAAGACAAATCAAAACCCCTGTTTGACTGCAAAAGACCCTCAGGAAGATTTAGCAGACTCTGGAGTGGTGGTGCACTGCTCTACTGTGCTGTGACACCTGCACAAACGTGACCTTCATGGAAGAGTCATCAGAAGAAAACGTTTCCTGCATCCCCACCACAAAATTCAGCGTCAGAAGTTTGCAAAGGAACATCTAAACAAGCCTGATGCATTTTGGAAACAAGTCCTGTGGACTGATGAAGTTAAAATAGAACTTTCTGGTCTCAATGAGCAAAGGTATGTTTGGAGAAAAAAGGGTGCAGAATTTCATGAAAAGAACACCTCTCCAACTGCTAAGCACAGGGGTGGATCGATTATGCTTTGGGCTTGTGTTGCAGCCAGTGGCACGGGGCACATTTCACTGGTAGAAGGAAGAATGAATTCAATTAAATACCAGCAAATTCTGGAAGCAAACATCACACAGTCTGTTTAAAAAAAGAGCTGAAGATGAAAAGAGGATGGCTTTAACAACAGGATAATGATCCTAAACACACCTCAAAATCCACAATGGACTACGTCAAGAGGCGCAAGCTGAAGGTTTTGCCATGGCCCTCACAGTCCCCTGACCTAAACATCATCAAAAATGTGTGGATAGACCTCAAAAGAGCAGTGTATGCAAGACAGTCCAAGTATTTCACAGAACTAGAAGCCTTTTACAAGGAAGAATGGGCGAAAATCCCCCAAACGAGAATTGAAAGACTCTTGGCTGACCACAGCAAGCGTTTACATGCCAAAGGGGGTTTTACTAAATACTGACCATACAGGGTGCCCAAACTTTTGCTTCAAGGCCCTTTCCCTTTTTGTTATTTTGAAACTGTAAAAGATGGAAATAAAAAAGTAATCTTGCTAAAAATATTAAATGTGTCATCTTTAACTTTATGCCTTTTGGAAATCAGGTAATCTTTTACTCGCTTAGTTATTCACAGTAACAGAAATTTTGACTGGACTGCCCAAACTTCTGCATGCCACTGTATTACTGAATTTGATGTTAAGATAGCTTGTCTCCTATACAGTTGATTCTGGTTAATTGGGACATATCAGACCAGTACATTTTGTCCCAATTAAGTGACTACCTCAATTAGACGAAGTTTCATAGAAATGGCTGAAAAGGTATTTTTTCTTAAAAAAAAAAGGACAAATTATTTAACTGAGTAACAAATTGTGTTTGAATGAAATGCAGAACAAATTAGAACAGTACCATTGCTACAGTCTTGTAAAAACTATTCATTCCTTATAGTTATTGATGGAGAAATTCATCCTATGTACACTGTCATGTTCTTTTGACTGTAAATAACCAATATCATTGCAGAAAATAGATTGCCTTTGTACAATGCTTCAAATCGTCATTTTCTTTGTTAAATTCAAGATAATTGTTGATGTCTTCAAAGTCGTCGTAAACTTCCTAACTTGAAGTAGTGACATAGTTTCATTTCACTCCCGGCCATGTCTGACCTCTCCAAGCCTGAATGCTTGAAAGTGCAAGTGAACAAAGCAGTTCTGAATTGTCTTGCTGCTTATTTCTCACTAATTTATCTGTTATAAAAATCAATGACTTTTTGAAGACAAACCCACGCAATTGACAGTATTTTAAAATCGTTCGCTGGAAGCATGGCTGATGTAGAAACGCAAGTGCACACGACTGACGCTAGTTTGGCAACAGTCTTCTGTTGCAATCAAGTGGCATAGTGTCCAAAATAAACTAAAGGAATCCTGGCTATTTTCTTGGAGCAAAGGCATGCAGGTGATGGATGAATTTGGATGAGGAGGGAAAGTAGGAATATGTAGGATTTGGGGGTAAAGGGGATGATGTGAGAAGCTGAGTGGTGGAAGAGGCAAAGGGCTGTAGAACAAAGAATCTGATTGTAGAGGACAATAAAGGGAAGAAGGTGGGGAACCAGAGGGAGCAGGTGTAGATTGGTAGGCTGTTGAGAAGGGGTAAAGTGGCCAGAGGGATAAGCCCAAACAGAAGTTGAGGAGGAGGTACAGGGGACATGAGTTATCACCAGCAGTTGGAGAGACCTGTGATACCATCAAGCTGCAAATTACGAAGGTGCAATATAATGATCCTATAATCTATGTCTGGCTTCAATGTGGCAGTAGAAGAGGCTGTGGAGACTGTTAGAGCAAAGAATGTTGAGAGATTAAATAGAAAAGTTTAAAAAGGCATGATTGTTGTAGATTTGTTCAATATCAAATTATCTCCATTCATGGATAATTAAAATATTGGACCATAGACCTATAGTGATGGGAAAAGGTGTGACGAAACCTTTTTTGAAGCAGGTCCTAATCCAGAACACTCTGCCAATAGGAGTTATAAAAACAAGGCAATCAGAGTTTTAAATCGGAAACATTGGCTGTACCACAATGAAGGTCAAGGTAATAGAACTATTCTCATGCCTTAATATAAAGTAGCTTAAATGATTTTAAATGTTTCTTGCTAATCATCTGCTATTGGTAATGTCCCCGGTTAGCTCTCATATCGATTAGTAAATTATTGCATTATCCTTTTGCTTTATTACTGCAAATCCACACGGTATTTTAATATTAGAACACTTGGTACAATTCAGTATTTACTTTTGGAAATAAAGGTGAGATCAGTGTCTTGATTATGAATGGTAGCAACATTTGAAGTTGAAAAATCCGTTCTGGCACTGCCAGAAACCTCAGGGCTGCACTGTCAGTATTATTGAAGTTAAGTGTTATGTAAATACTGTCAGATAGTATTAAGTGTTTAATCAATGCTGCTTGAAGCTTACTGGAATGCTTTTGTGATGTTCCACAATCGACAACTTTGGGCGTTATCTACCTTTTTGTTTTTGCAATGTTGTACTTCCTACTTTTGAAGTGACTGTTTACCAGTTTCAAGAACAACTGCTTCCCTTCCACTATTCAGTTCTTCAATCAATTAGTAGTACCCTAATTATGACAGTTCGGCAATGTTAGTGGTGTGTTAGTTACAGTAAGGCGAAAGTTAAATACAACATCCAGGTCAGGATGACTGTGGTGGCGTGTAGTCAAACCCAGACAAGGGGGTCTTTTGAAGTGAGATTGCTAGAGCCAGTTTTGCTTACTACAGACAGATGACGGTGGCATGCTGTAATCAACCGAGATTGTTCTAGAAGAACATGGCTTCCCTTTCCACAGCAAGGGGTGCTGAAGACAAATGAAATGGGAAAAACAGAAGGCTGTGAAATAACACCCAGGGACAATTGCTTTACTGACTTTAATGTGTCACTGGTTGTCAGCTTGTCGTTTCTATAGGCTTTTATCTCTATTGTGAATGGTGATTGATTAGCAAACA
Organism: Hemitrygon akajei; assembly: GCF_048418815.1. Classification (NCBI taxonomy): domain Eukaryota; kingdom Metazoa; phylum Chordata; class Chondrichthyes; order Myliobatiformes; family Dasyatidae; genus Hemitrygon; species Hemitrygon akajei. Next base: position 132,442,818 of record NC_133126.1, read on the forward strand.
TGTCCAGATTGCCAAATGGCCAACATCCGTAACTGATAAGCCAATTCTGTATAAAAATAGCAATTTTCTGTTAATATTTCAGAACAGTGTGGGTAACGGGCGCATGCTGTTCTCCTTGGGCACAGGTAAATAAAATAAGCTTGAATCGTAAGAGTGTGTCTGTTCTGGGCCCAGTTATTTTAATTATTTTATTCTTGTGATGTAAGCACTTTGTCTTCAGCTTTTTGAATCTAATTATTTTTTGTTAAATATTGTGTATAATTTGTGTAATTGGTTTGCCTTAATGCTGCATTGAATGACCTGAAATCACACACTTAGTGATTCAGGAACAGCTTCTTTCTCTCTGCTATCTGATTTCTGAATGGACATTGAACCCATGAACGCCATCTCACTTTTTTCATTATTTCTGTTTCTGCGCTATCTTTAATTTAACTATTTGATATACACATATACTTTAAGTATTTATCTTTCTATCTTTGTTATATTGCTTTATTCTGCTGCAGCAAAGTTAACAAATTTTGCGACATATGCTGGTGGTATTAATTCTGATTCTGCTAATGATGCCATGCGCCTGTGATCCTGCTGTAAGATGATTTCTCATTGTGTTTGTGCATGTGACAAATTCAACTTTGAGTTATTCTTCTGGAGGCACATCTGTGCATTGTAGCTTACAAAGAGGATTGCTAATTAAAGAATTTCAGGATAATTTATACTTGTTGGGTAAGAACATAAACAGCCAATGCAGGGGTTTGGGGGAGAAAGCAACTGTCTCGAATGATTGCCAGAACAGGAAGGTGCTAAAAGACAAACTTTGAGTACGTATATGAAGTTACTGTCGTCATGCTACTGCATTTATAAAGTTGTGCTACCTAGCTTGAGCTGGACATGCAGCAGTTGTTCAATTGTCAGCATTTTTAAAAAAAGTTACTTAACAAAGACTTGAGCCTAATTCAATATCCTCTGCATTTGCCCACCTGGTCAACACCCATGGTTGTACTGAACTCCAAATTTCAGCGCCCCCCCCCCCATGTCAAACAGAATTACTTCTTCCTGCTTTCTTATTTACACATAGGCACAGCCTCTCAATGTTGGAGATGAGTTTAAGGTTTAAGTAACTAAACTGCCTCGAGTTAATCCTGCTGGTTTGTTGAAATACCACATCATCATTAGACAGGAAAAACTACCAGTTTCAGATCCGGCAAAAGCATCCTGTACAAAACCAGTGAGACTATTGCTGAATTCAAAGCTGTAACAAGTAGCCGTTGTGAAATTATGTAAGACAATTGTTCTAAACCTCTGATTTGCTTGAATTCTATCTACACAACACAATGAAATCCGATAATCTGAGAGGTTACAAAGTTATTTCATGAATCTTTATACTGGTTCTTTAAATATTAATCCTGACCTGAATTAAACATTGAATTGTCATGGTCCAGTCTTGTGCTTACATTTCTTATTCTTACAATAACCCTCTGTATATCCCAGATTTGATTGCAGGTAACTTTACCAACCAGACTTCAAACATTCTTTATCATTAATGTTTTTTCCACTTGAGCCATTGTAAGTGAATTGAACACAAGCAGGACTCAAAACCGAAGCACCTGCTTCCAGACACTGAATTACTGTTAATTTGTGGTAGTCCAATGCTAAACTGCCTGTAATTCATAAGTACTTAAATTTGAATATCAACTTTGCTATTTTTAGCTCCAGATCCCTGGCTGTTACCAAACCGTGCCACCTTCTGATATAAAGTAAATAGTTTAAGAGGGAAAAGTTGATCTTCTGGCTGTCTCTGTGAAATAATGGAAATATTGTCAAAAGCACATGAAAGTTGTATAGGGAGGAATAAAGAAAAGTTCATACTTGAAGGGAACGACAGATTAAAATCCACATGCTGTTGAGTGTAGCAATATTCCGCTGTGAGTTGAGATTAACTCTTAATCTATTTAATTTCTGCATCATCATTTATCTAATTCCACCAATGCCGCCACCAGCACTTGCAGTCAGTTAAGGAGTGACATTGAATTTTCATGGAAAAATGGAAGTGTCTTTTCACAGTAATCATAAGCAAAAAAAAAGGTCAGGAATAGCCAACATTTGAGCCACCAAGTGGCCATTTAGGGAAGCTGTCAGTTTTCTTGCTGAAGTTGTCCAGATGGCCAATATTTTACTGCTAAAAGTGATTGAGCAGATAGTTCTGCAAGTTCTAAGTTGAAGATACCAGAAATAGTAGCACAAGTACAAAAATGATGCGCATCCATATTTGGTTGTTTGAAAATTGACCTTGCAGTAATTTGTTCAAAATTGCACTGTTGCATTTCAGAACTACTTATTAATTAGTAGCCAATTTTAATATCCTAGCCTTTCGACTCCCATGAAAAAGAAAACGATAGAAAGCATTCCTAATGGTATAAAATGGTTGTTTTACATTGGCCCTTCCCTTGCCAAATGTACTGTCCTGCCATATTGGCTAGGGTCCTTCTTTAGGTGTCCATTAAGTGTAGAATAATGTATTGCATTGCTCACTTAATTTATTTTTTTAAAATAAAATTGGTGTGTGCCATCCCCTGACATGTGATTGAATGAGTCATTAATTCCTCCTGCCACAGACAGCTGCTTTCTTTCAGCAGTGCTGTCTAAAGCCTCAACCTTGCCTTAGATTGCTGTTTACTTGTGACTATTTTGCAAATTCTGGCCTCTGCCATCAGAACCTGGATGTTTTGTTGAGGGCATGGCCAATCCTCTTGCCCTGACTCCTGCCAGACATCCTGTGCAGAATGGGCATCCATGCTGCCACCAGCGATAATACTTGTCAGACCTTTTTGGCTCGAGCAGCATTTCCACTGCCAGTGCTGCTCGGATAGGAGTACATCTTTTACTGTGTGTCCACTCTTGTGCTTGAGCGCTTCATCTTGTTTCACTTTTACTGATGAGGGATCATCTCTTGCCATCATTTAGCCAAAAAGAAATTAGAAGCAGGTGCTAGAAAACGTAGCATAAGAGTGCCGTAGCTGTTTCAAGTTGCAGGACCTCGTCAAAAAAACCAATTATCAGACATAAAGATATAACTTGTTGGAAATACACACCTCAGTTGAGTAAAAGAACAAATGATGGTTCCAATATGGTTTCCAACAGTCTCATTTTGAAGGGAAATTGTTTTTTGTTTCACATTCTATTGATATGTAACAGTATGATTGCTTTATGATTTTCCTCTCACACAAAAGAAGTCCTGGGCCAGGAATCTAATGAGTAGAATTTGTGGTTGAAATCTGGGACCAGAAAACATTCTGTAGGAGCAAGATTAGGACTTATTTGAGTCTGCTCCACCATCCAATCATGTATAATTTATTAACCCTATGAACTCCATTCTCCTACCTTCAATCCATTACCTTTGACGTGACGCCCTTACTGATAACTTTAAATATACCCAATGACTTGGCGTCCACAGCCATCTGTGGCATTGAATTCAACAGATTCAGCATTTTCTGGCTAAAGAAATTCCTCCTCATCTGTTCGAAAGGGACATCCTTCTTTTCTGAGGCTGTACCCTCTGGTCCTTAACTCTCCCATGAAAGGAAATATCCTCCCCATGTCTATTCTATCTAGGCCTTTCAATATTTGATAGGTTTCATTGAGATCCCACCACCAACCCCCCGCCCCCCCACACTTCTAAACTCCAGCGAGTACAGGCTCAGAGCCAAACACCGGACATACTTTTCATTCTTGGGATCATTTTCTTGAATCTCCTCTGGACCCTCTCCAATGCCAGCACGTCCTTTCTTAGGTAAAGGGCCCAAAATTGCTCACAATACTTCAAGTGTGGTCTGACCAATGCCTTATAGCAAAGCAAGGTCTCTTGGGGGGGGGGGGGGGTGATGGAGTGGCAAAAAGAAAATAAAACCAGCGTGAGTTGAGGAAAGAAGCAGATAAATTTAAAAGAGCTGTAATTGCCATGGGGATCTCTATTGCCTGTATTGCTCTTTCTAAAATAGGACTCCAATACACTGTAGAACTGAGTCATGGACAGATTCAATCATTCAGGAATGCTTGAGAAAATCACTTGGCCTGTCCCCAAACAACAGTCCTATGATTTTTATCCCTGCTGTCCTTTACTTTCTTTGTCTTCGTTTTCAGATCAATGAAATATTAATATCGACAACTCCGTTTGTTCTGGATGTATTGCCTCTGTGTGTTACTTAGCCAGTGTCTTAAAAAAATTATTCTTGTGTAAGCTTTCAATGTCACTTCACAAATCCTCATGCTTTTCTGTAATGGCTACAGCTTGGGAGGCAGCTGTTGGCTGAAGTTCGGATAGATAGCCTTGAATACTCTACGTACCGAGGACCTGTTCTTGGCATTAGTCCAGGTTATGAATAACTGGAGTCATAGGTCAGGGTGCTTTGGCTATCTTTTAAATTCCCATATTAATAATGATGATTAAAGTGATTACATGTTCTTTCCAATCTGCGACCCAAATCCAATTAATCTGCAGTTTTTAAAAAATATTCAACGGATTTAACTTTGCTATGTTGTAGAGTACTACTTCAGACCTGGAAGAGTTTTCAAGATGTATTAATTATGTGTTTCTCAAAAGTGGTTTTCATGTGTTTCCACAGCGTTGCACTGTGTCCGGGTCAATAAAACTCTCAGTGCTGCCCGTGTCTAACAGGCAGCTAGTCCTGTGCCCCTCCACCAGGATGTCCATCATTGACCTTGCAAGCTGGTGTGGGGCGCTTTGGTCGAGGGTTACGGTGGCCAGAGTTGAGCTGGCTTGGTGCCCGGTAAACACCGGTGGGTCGGGGGCGGGGCATGCAGACGCCGACAAAGATGGCCGCCCACATCCGGGCATGCAAGATGGCGGCCCCCATGTCTCACACGCCTGGGCACATAATATGCACGTTGCTAAGGTCTTTTTGAAAAAAGAACATGAAATGTATATTTTTTAAAAAATGCCAGAAGTAGCTTTTGGTAGTTTTTAAACAGAATAGTATACTAAAACTGGACTTGCTTGATTCCTGTGGGACCCTGCTCAATTTAGCACATTTGGAAATGCTCTTTTGACTGAAGGTATTTAACAAACAGACTCCCTTTGGCAGCTGGGCAGCAGCAACACAAATTGACACATCACGGAGGAAGGAAGTGTGCATTATGCCTCCTGTGTTTTAGTTAAGTGGTGCAGCTGAAAATGTTGGACACGGTGAGGTTAATTGCACAAGGAAGGACCAGACAATTTTGTTTTTGCCCACAAATGATTGATAACGCTCTGATTCTGGATTAAATTGCTGTTATGTGTGAATTGAGCATGCAAGTAGGATCTTAATGAATCCAGTTCCCAGGCTGCAGCTTTTTTACTCAACAGTGGATGGGAAAGAATGTTTATTCTTGCTTCTGAGGTCCTTTGTAATGTTATCTGTTAAGTACAATATTAGGTGAAACAACAATGTTCAAATGGTAGGTAGAGGGATTGGGAAGGCTTAGAAAGTTTTAGGCCAAATGCTGGCAAATGGGGTAAGCTTGGTTGAGGCATCTTGGCCAAAGTCCAAAGGGCCCATGCTATGTTGGTTCATTCATTGAACCAGAAGATTACAGGGGAGATGGGGACCATTATGTCTATTTTACATTTTTTGGTATACAGTGTGGAATCGGCCCTTCTGGCTCTTTGAGCCTCACCACCCAGCAATCCCCCGATTTAACCCTGGCCTAATCACTAGCAATTTACAATGACCAATTAACCTACTAGCCAGTACATCTTTGTGCTGTGGGAGAAAACTGAAGCACCCAGAGGAAACTTATGTGGTCAAGGGAAGAACTCCTTACAGACAATGGCAGGAATAGAATCAAGAGTAGCTGGTATTGTAAAGCGTGGTGTTAACCACTACACTACTGAGCTGCCACCACTCCATTAACATTTCTAATAATGTAACTAATTATCAAGCGTAAATGGTGTGATATGCAGTATACCAATGGTCACATGTGCTGCCAGTTGATGGGAACTTTATGCGTATCTTATGAGTGTTTAAACATAATAAAACAAAAATCCCTCTCAATTTGTAACTTTAGAGTCTGTTTCAACAACAAAAGGATTAGACTTTGTTAGAAAACTTGTCTGGTTACCCTACTTATACTTGTAATGTGGTGGGTAACTTTTTATATTCGTAAGAACCTTGAAGCTAACATTAAGACAACAAATGAACGGTTGAGAAGATGGGTGATGGGTTGTACAGAGCTGTGTAATGTTTGAATGTAACTGCTGAAGGTATCTTGTTAAACTATAAGGCTGTTAGGATTTAGAAAGGACACAATTTATGAGTTTGCATTTTAATCTGACAGTTTAAGTATGTAAGAAAGCTGGAACCAGAAGCTCAATATCTTAAATAATTGTGTGAAAATAATTCCATGCTGTGCTTTTGCAAAATGTGAAAACAGAAATTAACTGGCATCGGTTATATCATTTATTGTCTATCCATTCTGCCACTGAGATTACCACATCTCCAATATGCAGTCTAATTTTTTTTACTGCCTTAAGGCTGCAGACATGTGCTGTATATTTTAGGTAGCAGGTAAGTTTGCCTGATTCTACCTGTTTGCTGACTGAATACAGCATTTTTCATTCTAGCATCCATGGTATTTTGCTGCTTTATAATGTTTGTTAATTTGAGTCCTGTTGATAGATTTATTTGCAATTAATCTCTGTGTGTAATCTGTAGCATTGGATAAGCATTTGATCAGAATGTAATCAGGCTTATGATTTATCCTCTTCCACACTGTAAATAGAACAGAAGGCATGAAAGTCACTCAATCTCTATCGGTTAAAGGACAAAAGTTTTTTTTTAGAGAGCACTTTTTGTAGAGGGGACTTTTATTAACCCTATTTCTGATGCAGATTTGAAAGGTTGGCTATCGTGTATCTGGATAGCAAAGGCTCAGAGGAAACTGACCAAACTGGGGCTAACTTAGTTTGGAAGAGTTGTGCTGAAGGGTTTTTTTTTTCGGCGCTAAGCTTTGACTAACTGAAATTGTTGAATTTAATCCTGAATTTAAGGGTTATAATATGCTTAGTTAGGGCAAGAGATGCTCTCCCTTGGAATGGATTATCAGGAAGCAAATGAAAGGCTGCATTCTGCATGATAAATATTCCGCTTTCAGAATTTTAAAAACTATTTCCTGAACGATTAAGCTAAAGGGACATTGACGTATTATCTCCAATAAGGAATTCCAGAAACAAATAGCAGAAATCAGCTATGTTTGCCAGTTAAAACTGCCTTGAGGAATTTCTCCGACCCCTGAGAACTGGGTGCCAATTACATAGTGTATGCAAGCCAGAGCTAGACATTGGAAAACAGACAAAGGAAAAGGTTATGGAGATTTGGTGGAAAAATGGAAAAAGTCAAAGCCAAAGTTCAGAGCAGCCAAGATCTTGTTTAATGGTAGAATAGACCAGTCCAATTTAATGGCCAACTCTTACTTTGAGTGGGTTGAGGAATGCAAATGGTATGATCAGCTGTCAGGTGTGGTAGTAATAGGCTGATGTGCAATTGTGAATCAGACTCGTTTTGCAGCAGGGCTAGATACTTGATTTGGACCAATTCAGATGTGGAGTCGGAAGGAATTTGGTGAAGAGATTGGAAGTGAAGTGAGAGTTTGAAGTGGTAGTTTCTATGGGAGAGTAATAGTAGGTATATTGAGACTCCCTCTTAAAAGGGAGTGAGGGAGTAACTGAGAAGATGAAACTCTTGTGTCAATAATCCTAGGCTTGGCAAGTACAGTGCAAGAATTTCTGCAAAAGCTTAAAAAGGGGCAGCACAGACTGGGGTGATGAATCAGTGGCATGAGTGCCCAAGATAGCATGTACAAAATTTTTGGAACGCAACGTTGTTTAAACACAACCCATAATAAAAAAAAGTACATAATCTGTGTTTCCAAATGAAGTAGTGAATGAGTTTTTCCAATCTGAGAGTAATGAGATGTTTTCACAGGAAATGTCTTATGCCAGCTTGGCACCAATTAGACAGTTGTGACAACACATGATGTTGGATGATATGCTTTCAGACCTGGTAGTAAATGATTGGGGCAGATGGCATTGGCTTTGCTCTGCTTATTTTTTCTGCTGTCATTTGTGAGTGAATGCTGGATAACAGTTAACAGTAAATACAGTATGTAATTTGCCACCTCTATGAATACTTGCACTTTCAATAAACATTTTTAATCAGTAAAAATGTTAAGTTTATCGGTGACATTTTTTGTCGTGTTTACCCTTTTCAGCTAAAATGTCAGATACACTAGCAAAGAAGCAGAAATAGATGCAGCAGAGATTTTCAAGAGTAACGGAGTGTAAGATTAGGCATGATTTAACAAGAGCAATAGAGCATTATTTATACGTTCTGAAAGAGTAGTGTGCAGGACTTCCTCCATAAAGCAACATTACTTGTCATTTCGTGCAGCAGCAAACGTTTCACTGCTTTCCTTTCCTTGAAGTTATAAACTTCATTGCATATTTATTAAAGATCATGTTCATAATTGAGGTACAGTGAAAATATTCTTTAGAAATATTACTTTTCAAATATCTTTTTAAAATATTAATATTAATTTTTGAATATGTTTTAAAATTCATTTCTTTCAATCTCTCATTTTTATACTTTTATTAATAGCAAAACAATGAATACACTTAAATAAGCACCAGGACTCATTATGCAGTATTGTGTAAAAGTCTTAAACACGTATACAGTTGAAGTCAGAAGTTTACATACACTTAGGTTGAAGTCATTAAAACTCCTTGTTTAACCATTTCACAGATTTCATATTAGCAAACTATAGTTTTGGCAAGATATTGAGACATCTACTTTGTGCATGACACGAGTAATTTTTCCAACAATTGTTTACAGATTATTTCACTTTTAATTGACTATATCACAATTCCAGTGGGTCAGAAATTTACAAACAAAATCAAAAGAAATCAGCCAAGATCTCAAGAAGAAAAAATGTGGACCTCCACAAGTCTGGTTCATCCTTGGGAGCAATTTCCAAATGCCCGAAGGTACCATGTTCATCTGTACAAACAATAGTGCGCAAGTATAAACACCATGGGACCACGCAGCCGTCATACTGCTCAGGAAGGAGACGCATTCTGTCTCCTAGAGATGAAAGTACTTTGGCGTGAAAAGTGCACATCAATCCCAGAACAACAGCAAAGGACCTTGTGAAGATGCTGGAGGAAACAGATAGACAAGTATCTATAGCCACAGTAAAATGAGTCCAATATTGACATAACCTGAAAGGCTTACACAGCAAGGAAGAAACCACTGCTCCAAAACCGTCATAAAAAAGCCAGACTACAGTTTGCAAGTGCACATGTGGACAAAGATCTTTCTTTTTGGAGAAATATCCTCTGGTCTGATGGAACAAAAATTGAACTGTTTGGCCATAATGACTATCGTTATGTTTGGAGGAAAAAGGGTGAGGCTTGTAAGCCGAAGAACACCATCCCAACTGGGGATGGCAGCATCATGTTGTGGGGGTGCTTTGCTGCAGGAGGGACTGGTGCACTTCACAAAATAGATGGCATCATGAGGAAGGAAGATTATGTGGATATATTCAAGCAACATCTCAAGACATCAGCCAGGAAGTTAAAGCTCGGTCGCAAATGGGTCTTGCAAATGGACAATGACCCCAAGCATATCTCCAAACTTGTGGCAAAATTGCTTAAGGACAGCAAAGTCAAGGCATTGGAGTGGCCATCACAAAGCCCTGACCTCAATCTTTCTTTTTCAATCTTTTTATTAGTATTAAAAATATTTTGAACAAAATACAGTTAATATATTAATAAAGGGATTACAAACATACAAATTCCCATTTCACATGAAGGAATACATAAGCAATGAATACAGTATAAATAAGTTTTCCCAAAACATGAACCATATAGTATATATATGAACAAGGTAAATCTAGATATTTCATAATATATAATATATAAAAAAAGAAAAAGAAAAAAAAATATATGCAAAATTACTAACCTACTAATCTAATATCTAAGGAAAAAAAAGAAAACAAAAGAAAGAGAAAAAACTAAAGAAAAAGAGAAAAAAAAGGGCTGTTTATAGTATCTCACAAGAATACATAAACATCAATGTCGTCAACTCTGATCCTCTCAACATACATAAAATTAAAGCTGAAAAAACCAATAAGCTTGGCACAGGGCCATATTACATCATATGAAAATATTGAATAAATGGTCTCCATATCTTTTCAAATTTAATAGAAGTATCAAATACAGCACTTCTAATTTTTTCTAAATTTAGACATATCATAGTTTGAGAAAGCCAATGAAATACCGTGGGAGGATTAATTTCCTTCCAATTCAACAAAATAGATCTTCTAGCCATCAAAGTGAGAAAAGCAATCATTCGACAGGCGGAAGGAGATAAATGGAGTGAGTCCATCATCGGTAAACCAAAAATTGCGGTAATAGGATGGGGTTGTAAATCGATGTTCAGTACCGCAGAGATAATATCAAAAATATCTTTCCAATATTTTTTCAAAAGCGGACATGACCAAAACATATGAGTTAAAGACGCGATTTCTAATTGACATCTGTCACAAATAGGGTTTATATAAGAATAAAAATGAGCTAATTTATCCTTGGACATATGGGCCCTATGTACAACCTTAAATTGTATTAATGAATGTTTGGCACATATAGATGATGTATTAACTAATTGAAGAATTTTATCCCAATTCTCAATAGGAATAATAAGATTGAGCTCTCTTTCCCAATCATTTTTGGTCTTAGCAAAGGGCACTGAACGTATCTTCATAATTATATTATAAAGTTTTGATATAAGCCCTTTTTGAAAAGGGTTTAATTCAAACAAACTCTCCAAAATATCTGAAGACACAAAATTTGGAAACGTAGGAAGTACCGTACTTTAAAAATGCCTAACCTGTAAGTATCTAAAAAAATGAAATCTAGGCAAATTATATTTATTAGATAATTGCTCAAAAGACATAAAACAATTGTCCAAAAATAAGTTGGAAAATCTTAATAAACCCTTCGTTTTCCAAGCCGAAAAAGCTTGCTCTATAATTGAGGGATGGAAAAAACAATTAGCTACAATAGGACTATTTAAAACGAATTGAGTCAACCCGAAAAATTTCCGAAATTGAAACCATATACGTAAGGTATATTTAACTATCGGGTTGTCAATTCGTTTCGGCAATTTAGAAAGAGCAAAAGGGAGAGATGTCCCTAAAATAGAACCCAGAGCATAACCTGATACCGATTTAGTTTCCAAACTCACCCAATGAGGGCCAAAAGGACCATCCCATTCTTTCAACCAACATAACAAATATCTAATATTAACTGCCCAATAATAAAATCTGAAATTGGGTAATGTCAACCCACCTTCCTTCTTTGTCTTCTGTAAGTATGTTTTACCTAACCTAGGATTTTTATTCTGCCATATATATGAGGAAATTTTTGAATCAACATTAGTAAAAAAGGATTTCGGAATAAAAATTGGTACTGCTTGAAAAATATATAAAAATTTAGGTAAAATAACCATCTTAATAGCATTAATCCTACCTATCAGAGATAAAGATAATGGTGACCACTTAGTAAACAAGCCTTTAATCTGATCAATTAAGGGTAGAAAATTAAACCCAAATAATTCTTTATGGTTTTTTGTGATTTTAATCCCTAAGTAAGTAAAAGAATCATTAACTAATTTAAAAGGTAAAATATCATAGCTTGGGACCTGTCTATTCAAAGGAAACAATTCACTCTTATTAAGATTTAACTTATACCCAGAAAACTCACTAAATTGAGCCAACAATGATAAGACTGCTGGAATAGATTTCTCAGGGTTAGAGATGAATAATAATAAATCATCTGCGTACAAAGATACCTTATGAATATCTGTTCCACGATTAATACCCAAAATATCCTGTGATTCTCTGATGGCAATTGCCAAAGGTTCTAAAGCGATGTTAAATAGTAATGGACTAAGAGGACAACCTTGTCTAGTGCCCCGAAATAAACGAAAAAATGGATATCTCTGATTATTAGTAAACACCGAGGCTACTGGAGTTTGATAAATCAGTTTAATCCAAGAAATAAAGGTCGGACTGAAATTAAACTTCTCCAGCACATAAAATAAGTAAGGCCATTCAACTCTATCAAATGCTTTCTCCGCATCTAATGAAATAACACATTCTGAATTGTTATGTGAAAGAGTATAAACAATATTCAGTAATCTCCTAACATTAAAAAAAGAATAGCGATTTTTAATAAAACCGGTTTGGTCTTCCGAAATAATTTGGGGTAATACCTTCTCCAACCTGGAAGCCAGTAACTTGGAAAAGATCTTAGAATCCACATTCAATAAAGATATTGGTCTATAAGATGCACAGTCAGTAGGGTCTTTATCTTTCTTCAGTATTAAGGAAATGGAAGCTCTATAAAAAGATTGTGGCAAATTCCCCAATCTAATTGCTTCTTCAAAAACCTTGCATAGCCAAGGAGAAAGAGTAGCAGAAAAAACATTTTAAAAATTCTACTGTATACCCATCTGGACCTGGTGCTTTCCCTGAATTCATTGAGGAAATAACCCCTTTAATTTCCGCATCCGTGAACGGAGTATCTAATACTGAAAGATCATCGGATGATAATTTTGGAAAATTCAATTTCCCAAGAAAATCACACATGGTATTATGATCCTGAGGGAATTCAGATTGATACAGGGAGGTATAAAAGTCTTGAAAAGACTTATTTATCTCATCATGGTTAACTGTCAAATCCCCATTCTGCTGACGAACCTTAGTGATTTGACGTTTAACCCAAACATTCTTCAGCTGACTAGGTAACAGTTTTCCCGATTTATCACTATGTATATAAAAATCAGATCTGGTTTTCATTAATTGATTTTCAATCGGAGATGTAAGTAATAAACTATGTTCCATTTGGAGTTCAACCCTCTGTTTGTAAAGCTCCCTACTAGGAGTAGTCGAATATTTCTTGTCAATCTCCTTAATTTTATCAACCAATAAAAGAGTTTCCTTCTTAATGCGTTTTCTCAGACCAACAGAGTAAGAAATAATCTGTCCATGTATATACGCTTTAAAGGTGTCCCAAAGTATTCTGCAAGAAATATCTTCCGTGGAATTAGTTGAAAAGAAGAAATCGATCTGCTCCTTCATAAATTTAATAAAGTCCGGCTCTTGCAATAAGGTAGAGTCAAATCGCCATTGTCTAGCACTTAAAGCTGTATCCGTAAAATTAATAAAAAGTTTTAATGGAGCATGGTCAGAAATAGCTATAATATCATAATTACAACCAATTACCGATGGAATAAAACAAGAGTCAATAAAAAAATAATCAATTCTCGAATAGGAGTGATAAACATGTGAGAAAAAGGAAAACTCCTTATCATTAGGATGACGAAATCTCCAGATATCAAAAACTCCATTATCAGTCAAAAAGGAGTTAATACAAGTGGCCGACTTATTGGGTAAAGTCTGAATAGATGTAGATTTGTCCATCAAAGGATTTAGACAACAATTAAAGTCACCACCCATTATTAACTTATATTCATTTAAATTAGGTAAAGAAGTAAATAAGGACTTAAAAAAGTCAGGACAATCCACATTTGGAGCATAAACATTAACCATAGCAACCTTTTTATTACAAAGTAAACCCGTAATTAACAAAAATCTACCATTCGGATCCGAAAGGATATCATGTTGAACAAATGCAATAGAGGAGTCAATAAAAATTGAAACTCCCTTAACTTTGGCATTCGAATTCGAATGGTACTGTTGACCCCGCCAAGACCTAAAAAAGCGATATTTGTCCTCCTTCCTCACATGAGTTTCTTGTACAAAAATGATATGAGCATTAAGTCTTTGGAATACTTTAAAAATCTTCTTTCGTTTAATCGGATGGTTTAAACCATTAGTATTCCAAGACACAAAGTTAATGGTTTGAGCCATGGTTCTAAAGTCATCCCTTTGGTATAGAAAGGGTTAACCATATTATAAACTCATGCACCCGGAAGAGGAACAAAAATAAAGAGCGGACCCGGAAGTGACGACATCGTAGACATATTTGTAGTTCAAGAACAGTCCGAGTGGAAAAAACTAAAACAAATTGATAAAAGAAAAATAAAAAAGGAAAACAGACCAACCCCCACCCCCACATGAAAAAGAAAAAAAGCCAAAATATGGCTAAAAAAAGGAAAAAATGAGACTAAATCTACCCCCATATCAGCGGCAGACCACTCCGTGTTTAAAGGATATATAAAAAAAAACCACCCCAACTTTAAGAATTATGATCGCAATACTAAAATCTGCGCTTCTTAATGTGCTTAGTTGTAAAAAAAGAGTATAATCACTAAAAGTTTATAAATCGGGTTATAACCCAAACAAATCAAGAAGTACTTAAACTATGATAAGCGATGCATTATAGGAAGAAGACGAAAAAAGAAACAATAACGCCATCTTAAACAAAACCAAGAATATTTTGCAAAAAACTACCATCTTGATAATAAAAAAAAAATTCCCTTCGAAAGGTTAAAAATATACCTTCAAGGGAACAAAAATAGTAGTCAAAAATATGGTATAGTGGTTAAAGTGTATGAGACAGAGCGATTAATATAACGAAAGCACACTTTAACTTAAATATGAAGTATAGGATAACCCTACGCCAATAGCCAGAGACTAACCCTGGTTTAAGGAATCGAAAACCATCTTTCACGATCAGAATCACTCATTTATTAGAGAGTAGTGTCTATAGCAGTAGGGAAGTTCTCCTCCAAATACTTTTTCGCTTCAAAAGTCGAAAGGAAAACCTGACGAGGAGCGTTCGGCGGTGAGATCCTGAGCTTCGCCGGGTATAAGAGCGCAGGTTTTAGATTTTTCTCATAACATTCAGACATCAGAGGTTTAAAAAGAAGCCTTTTCTTCATAATTTCAGAACTAAAATCTTCCACCAAACGGAAATAGTAATTTTGAAATTTAATCATCCCAGCCCTCCGAGCCTCACGAATGAGTTGTTCTTTGTCGTGTACGTAGTGAAACCGGACAATTACCACCGGAGGTTTGGCTGAAGCACTCGATGAACGACTTCAAATTCTATGTGCTCGGTCAAGTACCGGGGGGTTCTCTGGAAAGACCGACGGAAACGCATCTTTTAAAAATTTAGCAAAATATTTCGAAGGATCGCCTTTTTCTATGCCATCTGGGAGACCAAGTATGCGTAGGTTCTGTCTTCTGGACCGATTCTCCAAATCGACACTCTTGGCTTTAAGTGTTTCCACCAGTTTAATGGTCGAAATTAAATCCTGTTGTAATTTTTCAATTGTCAAATCTCGTTTCCGAGCTTCTTCTTGCAGAGACGCGATAAGAATTTGTTGCTGGTTAATTACTGAATCCGTCTTAACCATATAATCTTGAAAAGCCTTTATATCTTGTTGAAAAGCCTGATGTTGTTCATCAAATTTTCTATCCAAACCCTCCATAAGCAGTTCATAAGTTAACTCAGTGCATTGCGGTTGAGCTTGCTTCTTTCCATTACCGTTCGGGTTACGCCCCGGTTCTCGTCCTTTGGATCTAAGAGCCATTTCTGTTTGCATATCTTCAAGAATTCACAATAAAATCTTAACGATAAGCCCGAGAAAGTAGCAAGAATCTTTTGGTGTAGGTAACAATAAGTTGAATAAGGGTGATCAAAGGTTAAAAAAAGTAAAGGTTATGGAGCGGATCTGAAACAGTACTCACTCCATGAGCGTCTCCCGCTGACCTCCCGCCCTGACCTCAATCTGATAGAAAATTTGTGGGCAGACCTGAAAAAGTTTGTGCGAGCAAGGAAGTCTACAAACCTGACTCGGTTACACCAGAAAAAAATGCTGGTGGAACACAACAGGCCAGGCAGCATCTATAAGGAGAAGCACTGTCAACGTTTTGGGCCGAGACCCTTCGTCAGGACTAACTGAAAGGAAAGATAGTAAGAGATTTGAAAGCAGTGGGGGGAGGGGGAAATGCGAAATGATAGGAGAAGACCGGAGGGGATGGGATGAAGCTAAGAGCTGGAAAGGTGATTGGTGAAAGTGATACTGAGCTAGAGAAGGGAAAGGATCATGGGACGGGAGGCCTCGGGAGAAAGAAGGGGGGCGGGAAGCACCAGAGGGAGATGGAGAACTGGCAAACAACTAAATATGTTCCCCTTGTCCTCACTTACCACCCCACCAGCCTCCAGGTCCAACGTATAATTCTCCGTAACTTCCGCCACCTCCAACGGGATCCCACTACCAAACACATCTTTCCCTCCCCACCCTTTCTACTTTCCGCAGGGATCGCTCCCTATGCGACTCCCTTGTCCACTCGTCCCCCTCCCCCCCCCCATCCCTTCCCACCGATCTCCCTCCTGGCACTTATCCTTGTAAGCAGAACAAGTGCTACACCTGCCCTTACACTTCCTCCCTCACCACCATTCAGGGCCCCAGACAGTCCTTCCAGGTGAGGCGACACTTCACCTGTGAGTCGGCTGGTGCGGTATACTGCATCCGGTGCTCCCGGTGTGGCCTTTTATATAATGGTGAGACCCGACGCAGACTGGGAGACCGTTTCGCTGAACACCTACGCTCAGTCTGCCAGAGAAAGCAGGATCTCCCAGTGGCCACACATTTTAATTCCACGTCCCATTCCCATTCTGATATGTCTATCCATGGCCTCCTCTACTGTCAAAATGAATCCAAACTCAGGTTGGAGGAACAACACCTTATTTATTAGACAACTGTTCAAAAGACATGAAACAGTTATCCAAAAGTAAATCACAAAAACATATTATACCCTTCATTTTCCATAATGAAAAGGCTTGATCCATAATAGAAGGCTGAAAAAAATTAGATGTAATAGGACTTGATAGAATAAATTTATTCAAGCCAAAAAATTTATGAAACTAAAACCATATTCATAATGTATATTTAGTTATTGGTTTAACCATTTGTTCAGTTTGGAAAGAACCAAGGGAAGTGAAGTCCATAAGATGGAAACCAATGAAAACCCTTATACAGAATTACATTCAAGGTTAACCCATTGTGGACTTATATTTATATCCACACCCTGTGTCCAAAATATTAAATATCAGATATTAATTGCCCAATAGTAAGATCTTAAATTCGGCAGTGCCAAACCGCCATCCTTTTTGGATTTCTGTAAATATTTTTTTACTAGGATTTTTATTCTGCAATATGTAAGAAGAAACTTTAGAGTCAATAGTATCAAAAAAGGATTTGGAAATAAAGATCGGTACTGCTTGAAAACCATGGAGGCTCTGATAGAATAGATATATCAGGGTTCTTTATCTGACAGGGCCGTATGCTATTTGCAGTGTACTTGTGGTCAGATTTCAGTAATAGAGGAAGAACTTGAAATGTACGAGATAAATTTCAGAAAATGCTATTGCTTAAAATCTTATATGTCCATTCCAATGCATATACTGTAAGCTGCAGCATGCTTTGTTCTTTAAAAAGTCATGCCCTGACTTGCCTTTTTAGTGTACCCATAACATTGTTCCCCCCTTCCTCTGTGCTCCACGCAGATATTTTACCTCCTCTCACCTACCTTTCTTCTCACCCTGTGTGCCCCCTTTCCTTTCTTCTGTGGTCCACTCTCCCGTCCTATCAGACTCCTCCTCCTCAAGCCCTTTGCCTTTCCCATACCCCTGGCCTCACCTATCACCTTTAGCTGGTGGTCCTCCTCCTCCTCCCCCTTCCTTTTTATTCTGGTGTCGTCCCTTTTCCTTTCCAAGCCTGTTAAGGGATCTCAGCCTGAAACGTCAATCATTATTTAACAGGTACATTTAATATAGAAACATAGAAAACCTACAGCACAATACAGGCCCTTCGGCCCACAAAGCTGTGCTGAACCTGTCCTTTCCGTAGAACTACCTAGGCTTGCCCATAGCCCTCTATTTTCCTAAGCTCCACGTGTCCATCCAGGAGGCTGTTAAAAGACCCTATTGTTTCCGCATCCACCGCTGCCACCGGCAGCCCATTCCCCGCACTCACCACTCTCTGCGTTTTTAAAAAAACACAAAGAAACTTGCCCCTGGCATCTCCTCTGTACCTGCTTCCAAGCACCTTTAAAAATATGCCCTCTCGTCCTAGCTATTTCAGCCCTAGGGAAAAGCCTCAATCAGGTCACCTCTCATTTCCGTCGCTCCAAGGAGAAAAGGCCAAATTCAACCTATTCTCATAAGGCATGCTCCCCAAACCAGGCAACATTGTCGTAAATCTCCTCTGCACCTTTTCTATGGTTACCACATTGTTCCTGCAGTGAGGCGACCAGAACTGAGCACAGTACTCCAAGTGGGGTCTGACCAGGGTCCTACATAGCTGCAACATTACCTCTCGGCTCTTAAACTCAATCCCACGATTGATGAAGGCCAATGCACTGTATGCCTTCTTAACCACAGTCAACCTGCGTAGCAGCTTTGAGTGTCCTATGGACCTGAATCCCTCTGATCCTCCACACTGCCAAGTGTCTTGCCATTAATACTATATTCTACCATCATATTTGACCTACCAGAATGAGCCACCTCACAATTAACTGGGTTGATCTCCATCTGCCACTTCTCAGCGCAGTTTTGCATTCTATCAATGTCCTGCTATAACCTCTGACAGCCCTTCACACTGTCCACAACACCCCCGACCTTTGTCATCAGCAAATATACTAACCCATCCCTCCACTTCCTCATCCAGGTCATTTATAAAAATCATGAGGAGCAGCGGTCCCAGAACAGATCCCTGAGGCACACCGCTGGTCACCGGCCTCCATGCAGAATATGACCCATCTACCACCACTCTTTGCCTTCTGTGGACAAGCCAGTTCTGGATCCACAAAGCAATATCCCCTTGGATCTCATGCCTCCTTTCTTTCTCAATAAGTCTTGCATGGGGTACCTTATCAAATGCCTTGCTAAATTCTATATACATCTACGGCTCTACCGTCATCAATGTGTTTAGTCACATCCTCAAAATTCATCAGCCATAAGGCACGACCTGCCTTTGACAAAGCCATGCTGACTACTACTAATCATATTATGCCTCTCAAAATGTTCATAAATCCTGCCTCTCAGGATCTTCTCCATCAACTTACCAACCACTGAGGTAAGACTCACTGGTCTATAATTTCCTGGGCTATCCCTACTCCCTTTCTTGAATAAGGGAACAACATCTGCAACCCTCCAGTCTTTCGGAATCTCTCCTGTTCCCGTTGATAATGCAAAGATCATCACCAGAGGCTCAGCAGTCTCCTCTCTTACTTCCCACTGTTGCCTGGGGTACATCTCATCTGGTCCTGGCGACTTATCCTACTTGATGCTTTCCAAAAGCTCCAGCACATCCTCCTTCTTAATATCTACATGCTCAAGCTTTTCAGTCTGCTGAAAGACATCACTGCAATCACCAAGCTCCTTTCCATAGTGAATATTGAAGTAAAATATTCTGCTATTTCCTCTGGTTCCATGCACACTTCCCCACTGTCGCACTTGATAGGTCCTATATTTCACGTCTTTAATGCCAGAGAAATGTATACAATATTCATCCTGAAATTCTTTTTCTACGCAAGCATCCACAAAAACAGGACTGCCCCAAAGAACGAATGAATGTTATAACCCTGAACCCCTGAAGCTCACCTTCCCACGCACAAGCAGCAGCAAGGCAACAAACCTCCCCCCCCCCCCCAACAGCAAAAAAACATGGGAGCCATGCATAAGCAAAGCATCAATAAAGACAGACATGCAGTACCCCAAAGACTACTCATTCCCCTGGTAGTTCGACATACCACAGGCGCTCCCTGTCTCCCTAATAAGGCAAAAGAGGTGTCCCTGTTTCACAGCGAGAGGGGAGACGTAACAAACTGATTTATGCTGTTAAAGACCTGTTTCGTCGCTTTTTCCGAGCTCTGCGCCCAGAGGGCCGGCCCCAAGACTCGGGTCTCTGCACACACAGCCAGCAGCTAACCTGCTGCTCCTGATGGTCTGTGTTCTCCTGCAACGCCTCAGTCCGAGGCACCAGCCTTGAATCAGCCCGTCTCCAGAGCCATGAGATTCCAGCACCCTGAAGGTGCAGTAGTCTTCCTTAGGATATCAAAAAGCGGCCGGTTGTGAGGTCCATAGGTGCTGCCGAGCCTACTGAATTCCTCCAGCATCTCGTGTGTTTCCCTTAACAATGTAACTTTTCTGTAATAAAAAATTGAAAGTGACCACTAATTTTGTTGAAGTTTTTTGCCAATTAATAATACACTAATCAATGAGAACAACACTGCTGCGTTTTGCATATAATGTAGCGATGTGCTACACACAGCGCTGAAATAACGACAGGCAGTCGGTAAGTCGTTTCGAGACTAGTTTATTCAAACTTCGCGGCGCTGGCTATTTGTGAGCCGGTTCGCCTGCGCAGAAGGTGGGTCGCCACATCCCCCCCCCCACCAAGAACCGGCGGTACACACCCCCCCCAATGTCCACAGTCTGGATCAGCCTCTGTTTGGGAGGTCGGCCTCTGCGCCGCGGTGCCTGAACCTCGACCGGCTGCGCCAAGTCCACATGGGCTGGTTTGAGTCGGTCCACCGTGAAAACCTCCTCTCTCTCCCCCCAATGTCCAGAACGTACGTGGACCCGTTATTGCTGATCACCTTGAACGGCCCCTCGTACGGCCGCTGTAGCGGTGCCCGGTGTCTGTCCCTTCATACAAACACAAACTTACAGTTCTACAGGTCTTTGGGTACATGGGTCGGGGTCCGTCCGTGCTGTGAAGTCCGTACCGGGGCCAGGTTGCCGAGCCTTTCACGTAGCCTGTCCAGGACAGCTGCGGGTTCTTCCTCTTGCCCCCTTGGGGCTGGTATGAACTCCTCTGGGACGGCCAGGGGCGCGCTGTACACCAACTCGGCCGACGAGGCGTGCAGATCCTCTTTGGGCGCTGTGCGAATTCCAAGCAGGACCCAGGGAAACTCATCCACCCAGTTAGGTCCTCTCAGGCGGGCCATGAGAGCCGACTTCAAGTGACGGTGGAAGTGTTCCACTAGTCAGTTCGACTGTGGGTGGTAGGCAGTAGTGTGGTGTAGCTGCGTTCCCAACAGGCTGGCGGTGAACTGGGCGCCTCTGTCAGAGGTAATGTGGGCCGGTACCCCGAAGCGTGCTACCCAGGTTGCGATCAGTGCTCGGGCGCAGGAATCGGCAGATGTGTCGATGAGCGGGACTGCCTCTGGCCACCTCGTGAACCGGTCTACCATAGTTAGGAGGTACCGCGCTCCCCGGGACACTGGTAGGGGGCCCACGATATCCACATGAATGTGGTTGAACCTCCGATGGGTGGGTTCGAACTGCTGCGGCAGGGCTTTAGTGTGCCGCTGCACCTTGGCTGTTTGGCACTGCGCGCACGTTCTGGCCCATTCACTGACCTGCTTGTGAAGTCCGTGCTATGCGATCTTGCTGGAGACCAGCCGGACGGTTGTCCTGATAGATGGGTGCACCAAACCATGTATGGACTCGAAAACTCGCCGCCTCCAGGCTGCCGGGACGATGGGGCGAGGTTGGCCGGTAGCCACGTCGCACAAGAGGGTCCTCTCACCTGGGCCTACGAGAAAGTCTTGCAGCTGCAAACCCGAGACTGCGGTCCTGTAGCTGGGCATCTCATCGTCTGCCTGCTGTGCCTCCGCCAGTGCTGCATAGTCCACCCCCAGGGACAGGGCCTGGACAGCTGGTCAGGAGAGTGCGTCCGCCACGACGTTGTCCTTTCCCGAGACATGCTGGATGTCCGTTGTGTACTCGGAGATGTAGGACAGATGTCGCTGCTGGCGAGCCGACCAGGGATCGAACACCTTCGGGAACGCGAAGGTCAACGGTTCGTGGTTCGTGAACGCGGTGAACGGCCTGCCTTCCAAGAAGTACCTGAAATGCCGGATTGCCAGATACAGTGCCAACAGCTCCCGGTCGAAAGCACTGTACTTGAGTTCGGGTGGTCGTAGGTGCTTGCTGAAGAATGCCAGGGGTTGCCAGCGCCCCTCGATGAGCTGCTCCAGCACCCCACCGACTGCTGTGTCGGATGCGTCCACTGTGAGGGCGGTCGGAACGTCCGTC
The DNA here is from genome assembly GCF_048418815.1 of Hemitrygon akajei. Classification (NCBI taxonomy): domain Eukaryota; kingdom Metazoa; phylum Chordata; class Chondrichthyes; order Myliobatiformes; family Dasyatidae; genus Hemitrygon; species Hemitrygon akajei. The sequence goes on from NC_133126.1 coordinate 132,464,947, forward strand.
CTGGGGTGCACCAGCATCGTGGCATCTGCCAAGGCTTCCTTGGCTTTAACTAAAGCGGCCGCAGCCTCCTCGTCCCAAGTAATGTCCTTGCCTTTACCTGACATCAGGGTGTACAAAGGGTGCATGATACGGGCTGCTGAGGGGAGGAAACGGTGGTAGAAGTTCACCATACCACCAAACTCCTGCAGGCCTTTGACCGTGTTGGGCCAGGCAAAGTGGCAGACCATGTCTACCTTGGCGGGCAGAGGTGTTGCCCTGTCTTTGGTAATCCTGTGGCCCAGGAAGTCGATGGTATCGAGTCCAAACTGCCATTTGGCCGGGTTGATCGTGAGGCCAAAATCACTCAGGCGGGAGTAGAGCTGGCAGAGGTGGGACAGATGCTCCTGACGACTACTACTGGCTATAAGGATGTCGTCCAAATAGATGAACGCAAAGTCCAGGTCGCGTCCCACCGCATCCATTAGCCGCTGGAACATCTGTGCGGCATTCTTCAGGCCGAACAGCATTCGGAGGAACTCAAACAGGCCGAACGGGGTGATGAGTGCTGTTTTGGGGATGTCTTCATGGTGCACCGGGATTTGATGGTATCCCCGGACGAGGTCTACTTTGGAAAAGATTCTTGCCCCGTGCAGGTTTGCTGCAAATTCCTGTATGTGTGGCACGGAGTAGCGGTCTGGAGTTGTAGCCTCGTTCAGTCTGCGGTAGTCGCCGCATGGTCTCCAACCCCTGGCTGCTTTGGGCACCATGTGCAGGGGGGAGGCCCATGGGCTGTCGGACCTCCGTACGATCCCCAATTCCTCCATCCTCTTGAACTCCTCCTTCGCCAGGCGGAGCTTTTCTGGGGGGAGCCTTCATGTGCGGGCGTGGAGGGGTGGTCCCTGGGTCGGGATGTGGTGCTGTACCCTGTGTCTGGGCATGGCTGCCATGAACTGCGGTGTCAGAATCGATGGAAAGTCCACCAGGATTCTGGTGAATTCGTTGTCCGACAGCGTGATGGAGTCCAGGTGTGGGGCCGGCAACTTGGCTTCACCCAGGGAGAACGTCTGGAAAGTCTCGGCATGTACCAGTCTTTTCCCTTGCAAGTCGACCAGCAGGCTGTGAGCTCACAAGAAGTCCGCCCCCAGGAGTGGTTGGGCCACGGTGGCCAGTGTGAAGTCCCACGTGAACCGGCTGGCGATGAACTGCAGCTGCACTGTGCGGGTGCCGTAGGTCCGTATCGTGCTGCCGTTTGCGGCCCTCAGGGTGGGTCCTGGCTTCCTGTTGTGGGTGTCGTACCCCGTCGGGGGCAAGACGCTGATTTCCGCTCCGGTGTCAACCAAGAAGTGGCGTCCTGACTGTTTGTCCCAGACGTACAAGAGGCTGTCCTGGTGGCCAGCCGCCATAGTCATTAGCGGCAGCTGGCCCTGGCCCTGGCCCTTGCAGGGCGGGCGACAATGGCGGGCTTTTGTGCCCTACCGCTGGTGGTAGAAACACCACTGTTCACTGGCCTCCTCACTCCTGCCTCTGTGTTGTGTGCGCCCCCCCTGCCGGGCCTGTTCTGATCTGCTGCTGGGCGCGTGGCCTGGTAATCTGACTGACGGACGCCATGCTCTCTCTCTTGGTTTCCACAGCACGTCTGCCCGGGCCGCCACCTTCCGGGGGGTCGCTGAAATCTGGTCGGCCAGCAGCAGATGTATGTCCTCCGGCAGTTGCTCTAGGAATGCTTGCTGGAACATGAGGCAGGGCTTGTGTCCTTCGGCCAGGGCCAGCATCTCATTCATCAATGCTGACGGCAGTCTGCCTCCCAAACTGTCCAGGTGAAGCAGGCGGGCACCCTGCTCACGCCGTGGGAGGCCAAAGGTCCCAATGAGCAGCGCCTTGAATGCTTCATATTTGCCTTCTTCCGGGGGCAACTGTATGAAATCCGCAACCTGGGCGGCCATCTCCTGGTCAAGGGCGCTCACCACGTGGTAGTAACGCTTGGAATCAGAAGATATCTGCCGAATCTGGAACTGGGCTTCTGCTTGGCTAAACCACACACATGGTCGCAGCGTCCAGAAAGTTGGCAGTTTCAGCAAAACTGCGTGAACAGATGAAGAGTCGGTCATCTTTGGTCCAAATCCTGTTTGGACCGTCGGGGTCACCAATGTAGCGATGTGCTACACACAGCGCTGAAATAACGACACGCAGTCGGTAAATCGTTTCGAGACTAGTTTATTCAAACTTCGCGGCGCTGGCTATTTGTGAGCTGGTTCGCCTGCGCACAAAGTGGGTCGCCACAATAAAGCAATTGTGTTGCATTTTGAACACAAGCCGAAAGAAGCAAAAATCTAAAATAAAATTAGAATGCTTGAATAACTCAGTAGGTCACAGTACATCTGTGGAGGCAAAAGGTTTAAATTGGGGCTTTGGTTCAGAGTCTCAACCTAGTACTTTTTTTTGCCACCGCAGAAGTTCTTTGACTTCTCAAATTGTGTTGCATTTTGACATGGTGCATTTCAGAATTCTTCCTTTTGTTAAAAAAAATCGGTCAGTGTGTGCCCTTTTTTATGGTGGTGCTTACCATTATTTCCATTCCTTCCCCCCCATTTGTTTCTAATTTAAGTGAAGGTACTTGTAAATTTGAAAGCATTTTTTAATCAATTTTGGTTTATTTTCAGACTTTCGAAGTATAAAGGGAATTTACATTTCCTAATGGCTATTTATGTGAGACCTGTGTGCATAATTGAGGTCAAGAATTATTTACACTTGCAAACAAAAATAGCAATCCCTGGCGCAAGTTCATTACATTATTCCTGTGCATAATTATTTAAATTCCTACTCATTACTGTGAGGTAATATTAAAGCTGTATAAGGCCTGAGTTAGACCCCACTTGGAGTACTGTGTTCAGTTCTGGTCACCTCACTACAGGAAAAATGTGAATGGTATAGAGAGACTGCAGAGGAGATTTACAAGGATGTTGCCTGGATTGGAGAGCATGCTAATGAGAATAGGTTGAATGAACTTGGCCTTTTCTCCTTGGAGTGATGGAGGATGAGAGGCGACTTGATAGGGGTGTATAAGATGATGATGCATTGATGGTTTGGATAGCCAGAGGCTTTTTCCCAGGGCTGAAATGGCTAACACAAGGGAGCATAGTTTTAAGGTGCTTGGAAGTAGGTACAAAGGGAATGTCAGAGGTAAGTTTTTCACACAGAGAGTGGTGAGTGTGTGGAATGCACTGCCAGCGAAGGTGGTAGAGGAGAATACAACAGGATCTTTTAAGAGACCCTTAGGTGCATGGAGCTTAGTAAGAGAGAGCTATGCGGTAGGGAAATTGTAGGCAACTTCTAGAGTAGATTACTTGGTCGGCATAGCATTGTGAGCAGAAGGGCCTGTAATGTGCTGTAGACTTTTCTATGTTTCTATGTTATGATTTAGGAGAAAAACTTTATACTGCAAGGAGCCTTCAAGTGATACACCATTTCTCTATATTTTGTCTGCTTAATAAATAGAAAGGGTGGGGAATGTATTTAGTATCTTGTTAATACAAAATTCTTATTTCCATTAGTGGCTATTAATCTGGCCGAGCACCCAAGAGGGAGAAAAGAATATCTTGGCCTTTTGCCTTAAGTTGTCCATTCCACATCCACTCACCTTTTGTTCTCATCCCCATGGGGATGAATAAAGTATCTATCTATCTATCTATCTATATTGTAACCTCAATTTTCTTTGTTCTCATGCACTGTGAGCTCAATCTCATTCTCAAACTCAAACATTACAATCTTTAGAATTTTGGGATTGGATTCAACAATTTCACATAACCAACCTTTCCAAATTCCATCAGAATTGGCCAGTATTAGGGAAAGATGAACAATCTGTAATAATACAACTTCTGTCTCCACAAAATGGAACCTGCATTGGAGTATTTCTAGCATTTTTACTGTAGTATTCACAATACAAAGTTGTAGAAAAAGCTGTACAAATTTCCTACTGCTCTATATCCCACAGTTCCTGCAATTTAATTTTCTCCTCCTTAGACATTCTTCAGACAGATCTCCAAGGGGAAATAAATGCTTTTAAGCTATTGTCAATGATTTTCTTGATCTCCACCCTTTCACAAATACTTCAAGTGCTTTTTTTAACTCACCACTTTCACTGTGCTAAAAAGGACTTCAATTTCTAATTCTGATGAAAGGTCAACAACCTGGAAACTTAAGCTCACCTCTCGCTGTTCTAATGCTGCCAAACTTGCTGAATATTTTGCAACATTTCCTACCCTGTATCGGTTATTTAAAAAAACATATACTGCTGTTGCTTTAGGGCCTACATGCGGTTTTATTTATATGTATATGTCAAATTGTGTCACGTTATTGACAAGTGGGGGGGGGGGGTGTGAATGCCAATAAATCCATCTTGTGAAAGCAAATAGTTTAATCATCTTTTAGGTTAATGGGGAGAAAATAATTTGTATGCTGGTTGCCCCTCTTACAATAACAGGATGTGCAAAACCGTACCTTTCTAAAATGTCTTTTTTTTTGCATTATGGCAACAAGGCTGCCAACTAATGCTCAGTACCGAGATTGGTAGTGTGGTGTGTTTAGAGATAGTGATTGTAGGAAACATGACCAGCTTTCATTCAAAATACTTTAGAATTGTGACCTGATTTGGCTGAGAATTGGGGCCTAAATTGTATAACTTCTATGAAGAATGGTACTTCTACCTTTGTTGTCTCTCCATAAGAAATGCGTGTAGGTGTGTGGTGAAGAGTGTATTGAATGGTTGCATTATGGCCAGGTATGGAATCGGCAATGCCCTTGTATAGGTAAGCCCTCAAAAAGTACTGGTTACAGCCCATTCGGTCACAGGTAAGGCCCTCTCCATCACTGAGTACATTTACAAGGAGTGCTGTCGCAGGAAAGCAGCATCCATCATCAAGGACCCCCACCATCCAGGCCATGTTCTCTTCTCACTGCTACCATCAGGAAGGAGATTCAGGACTCGCACCACCAGGTTCAGGAACAGTTATTATCCCTCAACCATCAGGCTCCTGAACCAGTGGGGATAACTTCATTCGATTTCACTTGCTCCGTCACTGAACTGAGGTACAAGCATAGCCAAGTGAACCCATTTCTTAATTGCAAGAAACTTTTGGACCATTCTAGTGGTGCTTAATATTGTGGCTTTCTAAAGATTTATATAAATATTGCTGTGTAGGCCCAAGTGTTGAATGCTATTGTGTAGTGACTTTGGGATGTTGCCAGTTTTAGATATTACTCTTGGGACAATGTGCGCCTGTTCATGTTGCACCATCTTTCAATTTCCTCTTTCAATTCAGCATGTTTCTGTTGTTTTTCACTTGGTGATTTCTGTATGTTGTGTGTGTTTGGAATGGCTCTGTTTATTAAGTTGTTCTTGCTAGTTTATCCTGCAACATTATATCCAGACAGTGATTACGGATCGTCCTTTCTTTGATAATGATTTGTCATAATATAATTTGTAGGACTCTGATTCTAAAATTGGATCAGGCTTGTATTTCTAGTAATGTATGGCGTCTTTTATGAGTTTGTATTTTAAAGCAAGATATTGGTGAATGATGTTTCTGTAAGTAATTAGTTTGAATTAAACTGCTGTAGGATCATGTAATGTGTTGGATTGTTTCTGGTTTCTCATGGCATTTTCTGCACTTACCATGCATGATATGGTCTTCTGTTGTGGATGTTTGATATTTTTGTGTTAACTACCTGGTTCTGTTTTGTCACATAGAAGTCCTCTGTTTCTGGGAAGGGGTCTCCAGTGCTGAGCAAGGTGTTTGCTTCCTTGTTGACATCTAGTCTGCTCAGAACACGGGGATGCTGTCCATGAAGGATCATGCTCTTCCACTGGTTGGCATTTCAGTCTACTGGGTTGTGCTTTTAAGTTTAGTGGTGGATGCTCAACAGAATTGCATATGCTGTTGTGGAGTGCTGAATCCTGTGTTCCTTGATGAAAATGTGTCCCAGGAATTTTTAGCTGGCTGTTGTGTAAATTTTTTTGTCTATTGATTGCTCTACATCTTTCTGTCCTAGGTAGTGTTAATTGAAGTGCATTCGAGTGCACTTGTTTTTTTAAGTTGTCATTTCAGTTCTTATTTTTCTTTGTAAATTTCTCAGATTGGTTTCGATCAAGATATTATGCCAAAAGAATATTAATATGGGTATAGTGAAAGTGTTCATTGCATTTGTTATATTTTTACTATTGAGCTGTGATTGCTATATTAAGCGAAGTAAATTCTGTGAAATGTTTTCCCTTTATCGGAATTATGATGTATTTTCTATGCTTACTGATATCCCAGATACTTGTGCGTTTCACTTTAATCTTCCAGTTGTATTGTATCCTGTTGCTCTGTTTTGTATTCTAGTACTTTTCATTATCTCTAAAGTTCTGCTCCTATCTAGCCCAAAGTTCATGTTTATATCTTCAGAAAATAGTTCTACTATTTGAGTTATTTGCTTCATCTTTACTAAAGAGCATATAGTTTCAAATCATCCTTTTACAGGTTTGTCAAGGTAGAATTTGTTTGGCTGTCTCTGATTTGATGCCCTATTTTCATCTGATTCAGTAAATTAGAGAGCAGGTTTGAAGCTAGACAAAACCACGGTGAGCTCGAGAGCTTCCCTGGAAAATACCTCAGCTTATTTTGAAAATCGTGGTGGTTCTTTTGTGGTTGTTAATAGATAGGATGATTATAGTATGCCAATGCTTCATAAGATGATGCAGGAAATTAACAAGTGTTGGGTGTTTTTTTTAAAAAAAATTATATGAACTTCTATTAATCAGGAGTCTGCAACAGAAGCAAATGCTTTTTGGTAGTCAATAAAACAAAGATTTCTGCATTATTTATTAATAATTTCTTTCTCTTTTTTTATATCTGCTGTGTTTTCTTAACACATTGGTGTTATCCGTCCTGTTGGGTGCAGTCTATCATCGATTCTGTTTCTTGTATTTACTGTGATTCCCACAAGAAAATGAATCTCAGGGCTACTTATGGTGACATAGTACTTTGATAATAAATTTACTTTGAACTTTGAATTGCTTGTGCTTCTGGGGTTGCACCATAATTTTCTGATTCAGAGGCGGAAGTCTGAACACGTGGGTCAATAATGTTGAGAATATTCATGGCTCAAATAAATCACTGGTCTCCACCAGCTGCTCTGGGTATCGTGTCTGTGGACTTAGTTTCATTCTGCATGCTGTTGCTTACTTTTATTGTTTGCAAGATTTGTTTTTGCGTTCCTCTCTCTGCGCATTGGGTATTTTAGGCTTTTTTTAATGGTTCTGTTGGGTTTGTTTTGTGGCTGCCTGTGGTATAATTTATAGAGTGATATTAAATGAACTTTGAACTTTATACTGTACAAGTAATAGCCTTGTATCTTGAAGGCTTGTTTGTTTTGTACCAAATGGGATTTAAATTGGCAAAAGTGTAAAGGGGAGAAGATGTGAGCTGTGGTGAGAAGGAACAGAAAGGAGATTTTGTGAATGAGAGCAGGATTCTGGGATGGTATGTAGATTCTGACAAAGGTGTACTTGGGAAGTGGGAGGCCTTCACAACTGAAATTTTGAGAGTGCAAAGCTAGATTTGCCTGTCAGAACAAAAGGCAAAGGTAACAGTCTTAGGGAACCTTTGTTTTCAAGAGAGATTGAGGCCATGGTTAAGACAAAGGAGGAGGTGTATCGTAGGTATGGGCAGGAATGAACAAGTAAGGTGCTCATGGAGTATTTGAAATGCAAGAGAACATTTAAAGAAATCAGGAGGGCTAAAAGAAGGCTTGAGTTTGCCCCAGCAGACAAGGTGGTGTAGAATCTGAAGGGATTCTGCAGATATGTAAAAGGATTGAAAGAGGCAAAATTGGTCCCCTGGAAGATCATAATGGTATTCTTTGCATGGAGCCAAAATAGATGGGTGAGATCTTAAATGGATACTTTGCATCTGTATTTTCTCAGGAGGTAGCAACAGGGTCTATGGAAAGAACGCAAAGCAGCAGCGTGGTCATGGGCCCTATACAGGAGGAGGTATTTACCATCTTGAGGCAAATCAGGGTGTGGATAAATCCCCAGGGTCTGACAAGGTGTTCCCTTGGGCCCTGTGGGTGACAAGTGCAAAAATTGCAGGGGCCGTAGCAGAGATATTTAAATCATCCTTAGCTACGTGAGGTACTGGATGATTTGGGGATAGAACCATAGAAAACCTACAGCACAATACAGACCCTTCGGCCCACAAAGCTGTGCCAAACGTGTCCTTACCTTAGAAATTACCTAGGGTTACCCACAGCCCTATAGTTTTCTGAGCTCCATGTACCTGTCCAGGAAACTATTAAAAGACCCTATCGTATCCGCCTCCACCACCATCGCCGGCAGCCCATTCCACGTACTCACCAGTCTCTGTGTAAAACAAAAAAAAACAAAAATAAAACTTACCCCTAACATCTCCTCTGTTCCTGCTTCCAGGCACCTTAAAACTGTGCCCTCTTGTGCTAACCATTTCACCCCTGCGATAAAGTCTTTGACTATCCACACGATCAATGCCTCTCATCATCTTATGCACCTCTATCAGGTCACTGCCCATCCTCTGTCGCATCAAGGAGAAAAGGCTGAGTTCACTCTACCTATTCTCATAAGGCATGCTCCCCAATCTAGGCAACATCTTTGTAAATCTCTTCAGCAACCTTTCTATGGTTTCCACAGCCTTCCTGTAGTGAGGTGACTAGAACTGAACACAGTACTCCAAGTGGGGTCTAACCAGGGTCCTATATAGCTGTAACATCACCTCTCGGTGCTTAAACTCAATCCCACAGTTGATAAAGGCCAAAGCACTGTATGCCGCCTTAACCACAGAGTCAACCTGTGCAGCAGCTTTGAGTGTCCTATGGACTCAGACCCCAAGATCCCTCTGATCCTCCACACTGCCAAGTGTCTTGCCATCAATACTATATTCTGCCATCATATTTGACTTGCCAAAATGAACCACCTCACACTTACCTGGGTTGAACTTCCTCTGCTACTGCTCAGCCCAGTTTTGCATCCTATTGATGTCCCTCTGTAACCTCTGACAGCCCTCCACAATATCCACAACACCTCCAACCTTTGTATCATCAGCTAATTTACTAAACCATCCCTCCACTTCCTCATCCAGGTCATTTATAAAAATCACAAAAAGTAGGGGTCCCAGAACGGATCTCTGAGGCACACCACTGGTCACTGACCTCCATGCAGAATATGACCCGTCTACAACCACTCTTTGCCTTCCGTGGACAAGCCAGTTTTGGATCCACAGAGCAATGTCCCCTTGGATCCCATGGCTCCTTACTTTCTCAGTAAGCCTTGCATGGGATATCTTATCAAATGCCCTGCTAAAATCCAAGTACACTACATCTACAGCTCTGCCCTCATCAATGTGTTCACTCACATCCTCAAAAAATTCAATCAAGCTCATAAGGCACAACATGCCTTTGACAAAGCCATGCTGACTATCCCTATCATATTATGCCTCTCCAAATGTTCATAAATCCTGCCTCTCAGGATCTTCTCCATCAACTCACTGGTCTATAATTTCCTGAGCTATCCCTACTCCCTTTCTTGAATAAGGGAACAACATCTGCAACCCTCCAATCCTCTAGAACCTCTCCTGTCCTCATTGATGATGCAAAGAACATCACCAGAGGCTCAGCAATCTCCTCTCTTACTTGCCACTGTAGCCTGGGGCATATCCCATCCAGTCCCAGTGACTTATCCAACTTGATGCTTTCCAAATGCTCCAGCACATCCTCTTCCTTAATATCTGCATGCTCAAGCTTTTCAGTCCACTGCAAGTCATCCCTACAATTGCCAAGATCGTTTTCGGTAGTTCTCCAATCCCTCAGCCGCGCATTTATCTTCCACCTCATTCTATTCCTATTCTCACTGTCGCGTGGCACAGGCAGTAATCCCGAGATTACTACCTTTGTAGTCCTGTTTCTCAACTTCCTTCCTAACTCCCTGTAGTATTTTTTCAGGACCTCTTCCCTTTTCCTACCTGTGTCATTGGTACCAGTATGTACCACAACCTCTGGCTGTTCTCCCTCCCACAGCAGGATATCTTGGATGCGATCTGAAACATCCCGAACCCTGGCACTTGGGAGGCAAACTGTTTCTTTCCTGCATCCACAGAATTGCCTGTCTGACCCCCTAACTATAGAGTCCCCTATCACTGCTGCCATCCTCTTCCTTTCCCTACCCTTCTGAGCCACGGGATAGCTCATGTTCTACTGTGTAAGGAAAGATCTAAAAATAATCCAGGAAATTGTAGGCCAGTAAGCCTGACATCAGTAGTGGAAAGTTATTGGAAGGTATTCTAAGAGACCAAACATGAGTATTTAGATAGATGCATAGATTGGGTATAGTCAGTATGGATTCGTGCATGGTAGATTGTGTCCAGCCAATCTTGTAGTTTTTTTGAGGAAGTTACTAGGAAATTTGACGGCAAGGCAGTGGATATTGTCTAAATGGATCTTAGTAAGGCATTTGACAGGGTCCTGCATGGGAGGTTGGTCAGGACTGTACAGCCGCTTGGCATTCAAGATGAGGTAGTAAATTGAATCGGACGTTGGCTTTGTGGGAGAAGCTGCAGAATGGTAGCAGATGGTTGTCTTTCTGACTGAGGCCTGTGACTGGTTTACTGCTGCGGGGATCAGTGCTGGATCTGTTGTTGTTTGTCGTCTATGTCAATGATCTGGAACATAATGTGGTTAACTGAATAAACAAATTTGCAGATGACAGCAAGATCAGGGGTGTAGTAGACAGGAATACTATTGAACTTGCAGCGTGATCTGAACCTGCTGGAAAAATGCCAGATGGAATTTAATACAGCCAAGTTTGAAGTGTTGCACTTTGGAAGTCCAACCAAGTTAGGTCTTGCACAGTGAACGTAGGGCACTGAGGAGTGTGGTAGAACAAAGTTATCTGGGAATACTGGTCCATAATTCATTGGAAGTGGTAGCATGGGTGGATAGGGTTGTCAAGAAAGCTTTTGGCACGTTGGCCTTCATAAATCAATAAGGAGATGGGGTGTTGTGTTGAAGCTGTATAAGGTGTTGGTGAGGCCTAAATTGGAGTATTGTGTGCAGTTTATTTCACCTATCTACAAGAGAGATGTAAATAAGGTTGAAAGAGTACAGAGAAAGTTTACAAACATGTTGCTGGGAGTGGAGGACATGAGATATAAGGAAAGATTGAATTGGTGAGGACTTGGGACATAGAAGATTGAGGAGAGACTTGATAGAGGTATACAAAAGTGAGGGGTATATATTGGGCAAATGCAATCAGGCTTTTTCCACTGAGATTGGGTGGGACTACAATTAGAGGTCATTGGTTAAGAGTGAAAGGTGAAGTGTTTGAGAGGAACATGAGGGGATTCTTTACTCAGAGGGCCATGCAAGTGGAGGATGTGAACTTGATTTCAACGTTTAAAAGGTTTGGGTAGGTACGTGGAAGGGAGGTGTATGGAGGCCTATGGTCTGGGTGCAGGCCAATGAGACTAGGCAGTTTAAATGGTTCAGCATGGACTAGATGGGCTGAAGGCCTATTTCTGTCTGTACTTTTCTATGACTCCGACTCTTAGAGCATTTCTACTTCTGTTTTTTTTCAACAGCTCAATAAAAATACAAATAAATTAGCTTCACACACAAAATGCTGGAGGACCTCAGCATTTTGTGTGTGTTGCTTAGATTTCCAGCATCTGCTGATTTTTCTTTTGCTCGAAATATATTGGCTTGCTTTTAGTGTTTGAAAAGCATTGCTTCTTTTGAAGTGCCTTGCTAATGTTAATATTATCTTTTAACTTAGTGCTGATCCCAGGGGAAGATGACGGAAGAGGTAATAGTAATTGCCAAGTTTGACTATGTGGCCCAGCAAGAGCAAGAACTGGACATAAAGAAGAACGAGCGATTATGGCTGTTGGATGACTCCAAGTCATGGTGGCGTGTTCGCAACTCCACTAACAAAACTGGCTTTGTGCCTTCCAACTACGTGGAAAGGAAAAACAGTGCCAGGAAAGCTTCTATTGTGAAAAATCTAAAGGATACATTGGGTAAGTTGCTTTTCAAGTTTCATGATGGATGGTTGCATTTTTAGCTACTTAAATGTTTTTGTTGCCTTTCTAACCCAGGTAAGAATCATATCTCTGAGTGTTTATTGGCCACAGGGCCATGAAACCAAACCGTGAACATCAGCAGTGATCTCAAGAAAAATAAAATGCTGTAGCATTGATGGCTGAAAGCCCTGCTGGGTGTTTCAGTGATTAAACTGGACTGATCAGTGCATAGTAAATGGAGCAAACGTGCAATGAAAACATTATCCTCCTGTATTAATATCCTTACATGTATCTTTAGTTTTATTTAAATGTTAGGGCTTCATTGGAGCATGAGTTAGTGGTGCTGCTTCTTCAGTTCTGGCAACCTGGGTTGGATAAATAGTCATTAATATTTTGATTGCATTAAAATCTCATTTCATTGAATATAATTTTTCATGAAGCAGAAAATGTGGCTCTTTATTGTTAAAGAATTTGTTTATTAACAGAATTAAATTATTGAAATATTAGCTTGGAGCCTTTATCTCAAGTATAATACAAATATTCAGTATATTCACTGAAGTTGAGCTTTTAAGCATTAATTATGCCTTATAAAATATGGTTTCAATACACTTATTTGTTGCTTATCTGATTATTATCCACCTGAATCATCTGTTGTCTGGATGAAATTAATTGGATGAATTTGTACATCTGTAGATCTTGGCTAATAAATAGCATAAGAAGATGGTATTGGTGATTAAAAGATCTGTGATAAAGTGTGTCAATGAGAGGCGACTGTAAATATTTTGGTTTCCCTCATATCAATATGATAGATAGATAGATAGATACTTTATTCATCCCCATGGGGAAATTCAACTTTTTTTCCAATGTCCCATACACTTGTTGTAGCAAAATATGATGTAGTTCATAAAAGTATCATGCTTGCTGCCCGTTGAATGAGCAAAATGTACTTCAGAAATGATAGGCATCACCTTCCCCCACTGAGCTAAGAACTAAAACGAGTGGGAAAGTACTCGTTGGCTGTGCAGGTATTGATTTTCCTTAAGAATGGGTCTTGTTTCTTTCAAGGAATCGCTGGTATTTTCTCATTTTTGTCTTCCTCTTTACCATTTAGCAAACTTCACAGATTTCAAATTCTGAATGTTTCTGGTTTATGTTTTCAAGCTGAAATTAGGAGATTATATTTTACAATAGGGGCAACTTTGCAAGACTAGAATTAATTGACAGGGTTGCTTTGATGTGTCACCTCAGTCAAATCTGTAGAGTTATGTATATGATATCCAGGTAAGGATATCAGCGTCCCTTCTTAATGAGAAATCCCATTGAATTCATTGAGCCTGGAGGTTTTAAAGGTAAATGAAACTCAGCATCAGATGGTTTAGAGGGCAACAGGGAAAGACAGTTTTTATGTTCAATGTGGGTGGTTGAGCATGAGGAAGCTTATTCTAGACACTGAGGTTCTGAATAATTTAGTGTAACCTGAAATGGTGGTCAGATCAAGGTGCTAAATTAGTGTTAAGCATGGCAAGCAGTAAAGTCACTGGCTTAGGCCATAAGGTATAGGAGCAAAATTAGTCCATTTGGCCCATCAAGTCTGCTCCACCATTTCGTCAAGGTTGATTCTTTTTCCCCCCTCTGCCCCAATCTTCTGCCTTCTCCCCATATCCCTTCATGTCCAACTAATCAAGAATCTATCAACCCCTGCCTTACAGATACCCAATGACTTGGCCTCCACACCTGCCCGTGACAACGAGTTCCATGAATTCACCATTGTGTTGCTAAAGAAATTTCTCCTCATCTCCATTCTAGAGTGACACTGCTGTTTTGAGGCTCTGTCCACTCTATTGTCCACTATTCAACATTCAATTGGTTTCAATGAGGTCACCCCTCATTCTTCTAAATTCCAGTGCGTACAGGCCTTGATTCATCACCACTCTTCAAATGACAAGCCTCTGAATCTTTTTCCGATGGTTAATTGAATAAAGTTTGTGCAAGACTGGGGATGACAGTACAGAGACAGTGTGGAAGGAAGTCTGTTTGGTATTTGTGGTAATAGATGGACAAAATTAGTATTGTTCCATCTGTTTAAAATAAATATGCCAAGGATTTGAGAGGATAAAAATGGGAAAGAGCATTTTTAAACAGATTAGAGAATGGAATATATAAACATTGTATAACAAATGCTTAAATAAGAACTGTGTGACTCAAATAATTGGGCATAAAGTTAAAGAGCAGTAATTTCTATGAGCAACATTCAACTTTCACTTGACCTTTTGCAAACTTCAACTGCATTGTTCATTTTCATAGTTTGTATATATTTTTAAAATACTTTGTTTTGCATAGGAATTTTATATTGGTCTTTCAGAGGAAGAATCATAGTGAGGACAAAATTGATTTTTAAAAAAATTGTATATGCTACTTTTGGACATGTTCATGCTCTGCATGCATTTATCAGCAGTAAATGATGTGGAATTTATGGACCAAAGCCTATTTTACTGTTGTGCAACTCTAGTTGGGGATGCTATTTTATAATTAAGTAGAGGAAATTACTATTATAAGCCAACTTTTGAATTGAGCTAGTCTACTTTTGGGGATGAGTTTGTTGCCCGCCTGTGCATCGCTAACCTCCAATTAAAACTGTTTGGGGATCTTGCCATGTAAATGAGATTCATGGCAGCTGAATGGATGGTTACATGAAGCCTTATTAATATATGATATTGCCTACTTTTGCATGCTTGAAATGTATGTTTCATAAATGCTGAAGAGCTCCATATTTTTAAATAGATTAGGAAACAAACATCAGTGCTAATGTTTCTGCATTACTGAGTATGAAGTTTGGAAGTAAATTTATAATTTTCCATGTGATTGAACCTCCAGCACTTCATTTTTGAAGGTGTTGGCCATTTTATTTTCTTTTTCACTGTAGCTGGTAGGCATCTCATTACAGTGACTAAAAAAGAAAATTCATGCAAGTATTATTTAAAACATCTTCTGGCTCTGCAGAGAGATCAATGTGGTTTAATTGATGAGTGCAAGGTGTGTTTGTACATTCCTTTCCACTTGCATCATTGAAAGTGTTAAACGCTGACTTAAGTAATCTTGAAGTGTGATTAATTGACCTTCAATAATATCATGTTGAATGGAATGGCCTGGAGTGCTTCCATCATTGCATTGTGTAGTCATTCTGGCAAAGGGCTGGAATTAAAGAAAACTGAAGCTTAAACAAATGAAATTGTATTTTATAGTAACATGTTAAACAGACATATCTGGAATATTGAAGCACTGATTTGAGGTTCTGCTCATTGTAAGAAGACATTTCACTCTTGTATCACTTTGTTTAAGCTGTTAATAAATTGGTGAAGTATACATGTATTTCCACCAGTCCAGTGAGGTGATGGAGATCTGTGCACCTGAACATAAGATAACTATTTCCCTGTTGTTGATCCAGTCAGCCTTGCATTGTCACTGTCACTGACCTTTGGCTATGTTTTTAAATGTGATGGTGGACTAACAGCCCTGAGGAGCAATGGTCTCGTGCAGTTCTGCTCTCAGAACTATGTATTGAGACAGCTCCATTTGAGTATGTTTTGAACAGCAAACAGGATCCATGAGCAGGGTTGATGCAGTGATAATATTTAAGGTGAGTCATCCTGGAAATACCCTGAAAAATAATCAGTGACACCAATCGAACTGTGGGGAAGAATGCCGACTCATGACCAACTACTGCTCTGTCATCTGATGTATTTGTTTGCTGTCCGTGTTGTGTTTTGAAAGGGGGAGTTGAGTGCAGAAAAGAAGGTGTACTCTTTCCCTGAAATTTCAATGTCTACTACCCAAGTGCGACTGTCGATTTGTTGGTGGATCCTGTACAACATGACTGCCACAATGGATCTGAAGCAGCTAGTAAGAACCTAAAGGGGCGTTAGAAAAATATTTCAGCTGCATCTTACTCATTCATGTGATGCAGATATACAAAGTGGATTTTGGTTCATTGGGACCTATCGGGTCTAGTACACTTTGGCCCAATTAAGCGGCTGCCCCCAATTAGAGAAAGCTTCGTGGAAATAGTTAAAATGGTTTAAAACAAAGACAAGCTACTGTTTAACTGAGTAACGAATTATGTATTTAAGTGAAGTGTAGAGTGAATTAGAATATTAGCAATACCTCTACAGTACATGTGTATTGGTTTTTATTACCGGTAAGTTATCGATGTAGGAATTCATCTAGTGTATGTGGCCATGTTATTTTGTAAATGAGTAAAATCATCGAGTGCATATGATGAACTGCCTTCATTCAATGCTTTTGATGATTAAATCTTCCAAATCGTTTTAAATTGTTGATACCTTCAAATTCTTTGTAGTTCCTAACTTGTTGAACGAGTGAAATTATTTTCATTTTCACTCACGGCTCTTTCTGGCATCTCCAAGCCTAAATGCTTGCGATCACAGTGACTCTATAAAACTTTGCTTTAAGCACGGCTTAGTGTAACAGCCACATAAGTGCACATGATTGACACTAGTTGGAAGCGGTTTGGCAGCATTCTCCTACTCCAATTTGACAATAGTATCCTAAATAAGAGAAGGGAATCCCAGTTATTTTCTCAATTTGTTTTTGTTCTTTAAGAGTTGTTCCAGATAACATGCTGCTCTGCTTAACTGATGGCCCAATGAACTAGAATCCACTATATTCATAAAATTATAGTCAGTGTAGCTAAAGTGCAGTCTTTGTGGAGATCCGCTGTGGTTCACTCCATGTTGTGTATCACGGCCACAGTTCTAAAATGGCCAACATTCAAAACTGTTCAAACAGCTCAACTGGGCATTCTCTGAAGCAAAGCTTTTTCACCTGCCATTAGCTTATCCTCAAATTTCTCAAGGACCATTTGTCAGTCCACTGAATTCACCATGTAATTAAAAAGTTGAATACAGTACATGCAATGAAGACTATAATATATCGCAGTATCTGTGCTGCTGTAGCAAATTAGTGAGACATCAAACCACACTGTTCAAATACAGTCTTTCTACTGATGACTGTGGAAAAGTACTACCTTGCCCACTACACTAAAAGTAAGTGAAAGTTACCTGCTTATCAGGCCTCTCTTGTTAGATTAATGCAAGGTGTTGTTAAATGTGTTGAGTGGCATTCACTTGCCAGTATACTTGGGGCTCCACCAGGGCACTTGAGCTCTGGTCTTAATTACAGTCTTGATCAGAATAATGCAATGAAGGCAGCATCTGATCAAATGTCTCTTGAAGGAGATTTAATAAAACTGAAGCCAGTTAGCACGTGTTGTGGTTGGCGCGATTGCAGCTCAAGGCTGCAGAGTTCAGAGTTCAATTCTGGAGTCCTCTGGAAAATTTTGCGTTCTTCCTGTGAAGACATGGGCTTCCTCCACATGGTCCGGTTTATTCCCGTAGTTCAAAGGCGTACCAGTTAGTAGGTTAATTGGTCATTGTAAATTATCCTGTGATTAGCCCAAGGTTAAATAGGTGAGTTGATGGGTGACGCAGCTTGTTGGGCCAAAGGAGGTTGTTCTGTGCTGTTTCTTTGAAGATGTTGGGTGGGTAAAATTTTAGTCTTGGTGCAGAGGAGGCTGGTTGATGCTGTGATTGCTGTAGGTTTGCCAACCTGGTGTTCACAGATCCCTCGGCTAATGGCTGGGACCCGTGGACCCCTCGGTTAACGATCAGGGCCCACAGCATAAACCCTGTTCTACACAGTGCCTGACGCATTGCCATTTCCAACTGCCTCATCGGCAACTTTTCCCTTTGTTTAGAAATGCAATGCTCATCTGTGATTGCACTGAAGTAAGTTCTATTTATATTGTTTAATGAGCCTGTCTATACTCACTGCAGCAAAACTTGGGCAGCAATCCAATTGAACTAGGAGCAGAAACTGCTGGAAGTGATCAGCAGGCCAGGCTGCATTTGTAGAGAAAGAACCTATTTTATATACAAGGCCGATGACCCCTTTCATTAGAAAGTAAGCTTCCCTGGCATCCCCATTCTTTAAATATTCATTCCTTCTACAACTGTGGCTGCAACAAGCACTGCAGTAACTTGCCTGTAAGGCCGTCTTCTGCACCTCCTCCTTCTGCTAAGTTCCGTCATGTGAAGGCTGAGGGTGGGTAGAAGGGTATGACATTAAAATCCCATCAAATTGTACAGCATCCTGGCTTGAAAGTATTTCGCGATTCATTAAATGTTGTTGTCTCCAAATCTTGCAAGTCATTACCTGAAATACTTTGAGTGAACCCTTAGTGCATGGAATGAGATAGTTCAACAAATTGGCATTGTTCTCCTCCTCAAGTGCATTTGGAAATTGGTACTCAATCCCATGCTAGCCAGCAATGTCCTCATCTCTTGAAACAGTGAAATAAACAGAGGCATGATGGGAAAGCAAGCTATTTTAATTCTGTTGTAAATTCACGGTAGGGAGAATGGCATCCCTTCATTGCCCAGTCAGCCATTTGAACTGCATTCATATTTTATATGTAACATTTTCAAATATAGTGGATTCCAGTTAATCGGGCCATCGGTTAATTGGAGCATCTGCTTGTTTGGGGCAACTCTTAATGAACAAAAACTAGTTGAGAAAATGGCTGGGATTCTGTTTATTTGGGACACTGCTTGCTTAACTGGGACAGAAAACTGTCACTGACAGTTTCTATCTAGCATGTGATGCGCGCACTTGCATGGCTGTTAGACACTATGCCGCGCTTAGACCAAAGAGTGTTTAAATAGCATCAGTTGTGTGTGATGGTGTACATAATTCAGTGAATTTTGTCACTCAGTGGCAAGAAGTAAGCAGTAAGACAATACAGAACTGTTTTGCTCACTGCAGTTTCAAGTATTCAAGCTTGGAAATGTCAGATTTCCTGCTGAGTTCCTCAAGCACTTAGTGTGTGTGTTAATAGTAAATGTCAGAAACAGCCGGGAGTGAGAGTGAAAATTAAAAGATATCACTACTTCAAGTTAGGAACTATGAAGAATTTGAGGGCATCGACCATCATCTTGAATGTTGCAATGAAAATGAAGATTTGGAAGAACCAATTGTCAAAAGCATTATATGAAAACAATCCATTATTTACACTATGTACCTGTGCTGATTTTGTTTATTTACAGTCAACCAAAAGGACACAGCAGCATAATCTGGATGAATTCTTCCATCGATAACTTTTATAGGAACTAACATCTTTTTAGGAGCTAATGCAGTTGTATAGTACTGTATTGGTAGTGTTCTAATTTGTTCTGTATTTCATTTAAATACCTTATTTACTACTCAATGGTAGTTTCTTATTTTATACCTTTTGTAACTATTCCCATGAAACTTCAACTAATTGGGGCAGCCAGTTAATTGTGCCAAAATGTGTCCCAATTAACTGGAATTCACTGTGAATCAATATTTTATTTAACTTGGCCAACATGCAATGGTACTGAAAGGCAAAAAAGTCACCTGCACATCTTTGACATTGACTTGTAACAAAATGTTTGAAAGATTCAAAGTTGTGTATATGCATCTGCTGATGCCTCTGGACACATCATCAGTGATGTTCCTGGAATCATCGGGTGTTTCAGGTCTTTCAACATCATACACCCTTCTCCAGGTGACCCAGCCAGGGCTGATCAGACCCCAGCTTGTGTCCAGATGGCTGGCTACACATGACTCCATGGCTCCCCTCTCTTGAGCCACAGCCATCTTGAGGCTCTCTCTGCCGCATCGGTGGTACTGCGGATGGCTCTCCTCTTCCTCTCTCCCTCGATGCCCAAATTGCTGAAGGCTCTGGCTAAGGAACGGGCTGCAAATCCCCTACAACCAACTTCCACTGGGAGACACCTTGCTCTCCATCCAGCCTGCTGGCAGTTGCTGACCAGTCAAGTTAACTTCTGCAGAGGGGAACCAGGGTTAACATTTAAAGTCTGATCTACTTGGAAAAGTAGAAAACTAAAATATTCAATGGAGCAATACCCTATCTCCCGCCTAGGTAGCCTCCTGCCTGCCGGCATGAACATTCAACTCACAGACCTCCGTTGATACCCCTGCCCCCCCTCACCCCATCCCTATCTATAATTTTAGTCTAGCTCTCTTTCTCTCTCCTTTTCCCCCCCTCACTACAATCTCCCCCCAGCCCTACCTCTTTTATTTCCCATAATTCTCCACCCCCCTAGCCCATTTCCCTCCAGCCTATCACTTCCCAGCTCTCTACTTCATCCCTCCCCCCACTTCTTATCCCCCCTTGACCATCCCATGTTACTTCACTCCTGATTAAGGGTTTCGGCCTGAAACGTCGTCACTACCTCCTCCCATAGATGTTGTCTGGTCTGTTGATTACTGCCAGCATTTTGTGATTTATTTAACTAAAATATTTGGCTGGATTCAGTACTAGAATTGCAATAGAAGCAGCTGTACAATGAGAAACAAAGCTTTCTTTTTACAAAACTATAAAAGTTTATTTGCATCGCATATACACAAGGTACAGACATTCAATATTTACAAGATAATCAGTATACTCAGATCAAAATATGGTTATTACTGTCTCCCCCCCCCCCCCCCCCCCCCCGGGGTCCCACTGTTCTCAGAAGTCCCCCGCTGTACCTATTGTGACCGCGTGCTCCCTCTCGAAGGACAGCTGGGCATGGACTTATCCTCGGAAAGGGGCAGACAAATTTTCTGCATGTTGATCTGCAGTAATTTTGAGATGAAAACGCCAATTCATTCTTGGTTTCTGGTTGGAAAAAAAAATCCTGAGTTAAATGTCTGTTTTGTGAGATAAGATTTTCTTAGCATTAAATTGAACCTTTGATAATGTATCAAATCGAACATTGAAAATAACTGCATTTAGTCCTTTCATTGACTGGCTTGCCTTTTGTGAGGGAGCTCTCTCTGCTTATTCAAATGTATTTTGTTGGCTGGCTGTTTTTTTTAGTCATGATGACATCCATTGGCGAAACTAGGTAGTGACAAATACTTTAAACAAAGGAACTTTCTCTTCTAATCTGCAAATTGGTGGAGTTCACAAAAATGCAAATCTCTTGTATATGAAAGGCTCGATGTTGAAGCAAATGAGGTATGTCTAGTCATATTTTGAGCAAGCGAGAGCATTGCTGATGTTAGGGTTTCCCCTTACTGTTATGCTTTCTGCTGTCTGAAGTCAGAAAGCTTGTCTTTATTTTCCCCCTTGCTTAACTGGGATATGGGGACTTTCCTGGGTCTTTCAGTCATTATGTTGATTGCATGAGCTCTTTAAAAAGTAGTACTGTTTTCATAAATCACTTCACATTTTAAGGGTACTTTAAGGCCCTGAAATTGCTTCTCTGTAGAGATACTAAATGGATAATTGTTTGTGAAATTTTTTTTTTAAAGAGTTTTACCTTCTATTGTACTACAGTTGTGAAATTAGGTAATTTATACTGGTATTGCTGTATCACAGAATTCCTGAGGGTGTGAAATGTCGATGTTGCATCATTGCTTTGCCAGTCTAGTCTTTTGAGATGAATTATTTAAAATGGTCCACTAAATTACCATCTTTATTATTTGATAAATGTGTATTTATCGACATACAGCTAACTGTTGTTACTGGATTATTATTTAAATCAAACTTGTTCTCCAACCTGCCTAGGAAGATCTTTTACTAAATGGATTGATTTTAGCGACGCTTTCCCTTGTAAGTATGTAAGTAATTTGAAGCTTGTAAAGAATATGTAATCTTAGCAATCACAATTCGATAGTACATAATATTTCCCTCTTGTCCTTGGGACATTCAAAACTCCACACAATGAACTGTCTTATGGCAGTAATCGGAAATTGCATCAGAGTGCTTGAATGAACAATATATTCTTGGAATGTTAATGAGCATTCAAAAGTATGTTATTGGAATCCAAATGCCATATGGCTGGTAAACATCCTTGTTTGCAGTCATTAAATCTGCACGATCAATTCAGCTTCGAACAAAATATTTCTGGCATTATTATTATGAACAAACATTTGCACTTTCTTGAAACAACCTCCCTTGGAGCTGGCTTTCCATAAATGAGTTTTTGTAGCGTGCAGGCTAATAGGACAGAAATATTCTCGCTTGATAGAGTCTGGAGATATCTACCATAAAGGAAGCATATCGATAACCATTCCATTAAGCAACTTACTTGTGTTCAAAAAAACTTATCCAGTTACTTGTATAGATCAGTAAAATGATAAAATTGTGAATTCTACAATTCCTTCAAGATTAAGTAATTTCTATTTCAGTGCTTTAAAAAAAAGCTTTTCACATTGCAAACAAGAGAAAACTTGTAGATGCTGGAAATCCAAGCAACACACAAAATACTGGAGGAACTCAGCAGGCCAGGCAGCATCTATGGAAAAGAGTACAGTTGATGTCTTGGGCCGAGACCCTTTAGCATGCTGTCAGTTTTAGTATTTCGTTAATGTGAGAAATCGTTTGATTCAAAGTGCCATTACCTTGTAAATGGCCAGGAGAAAATTCACCTAAGTGTTGAACTTGTGTTGTACTAGTTTGTTCTTGTTCAAGTGCTGTCAGATTTGTTGAGTGCTCCAATATATTTCAGCGCGCAATCTGTATTCCATAAAACAGTGAGTCCAAGAATGTAACAATTATGGTAGGTAAAATTAGGAACAATATTTTTTTTAAAACCTTCTGTCTCTCCTCTATACACCTGCTTCTTAACCACTCCCATGACTTCACTGAGCAGAGTTTCTCCTTACAATTCTCCCTTCTCCAATCTCAGTTAATACTAAGACCTACATATCTACCCTTGGTTTTACTGGCCACCACCATGCCAGTCCTCTTTTCTGCCAATTCCTGCCCAACATGATTGGAATATGTTTTATGTCAGCACATTTAGCTCTGGCTGTGCTGTGAAAAGTGATCAAGTCATTATAGGTTCAAGTTGTACTTTTCAACGGTCATTGGGCATATAATACAGGTTGACATTTTAAGTGCCTTTCTGAGGGAACACTGTGCGATTGAGCATTTGGCTGTTAAAAGTCGAGCACTCTGTTGCTCTCAGTGACTGTAAATTTCTCTGATTTTTGAATAAGGAGGCAGCTCAATATATCCTTTGCTTAAAAACAAGTTATACGCTCAGAATCCCATTGGTCCAAAGGTTGGTGTCCATAATGAGTATCCACCGCCTGCCATTCTTACTGGTTGACCTTTAATAATGTTTACTTTCTGTTCTTGCATTTGGTTGATATATTCCATGCATGTCTTAGCATTTCACTGAGCGGCCTGATGGATTTTTCAGTCAATGCTCACTGACCAAACTGATATTTTTTGTCAGTATTAGCAATGTAGTACAGTACTTTAAAAAAAATGAATGGCAGAATAAATTTGGACAGACAGCAAAACTGTTGCTTTTGTTTCGTTTTTTGCCTTGCCTTAAAAAAAAAACACAAGTTTTTCTTCTGATGTGTGCAATTTAAAAACTAATGGTGTTGAACTTCAATATCCAGGGCACTGAATGTACAGCACTCTTGGGCACATTTTTAAAAAAAAAAAATCAGTAAAGTGAAGGTGCTTTCAAAAATATTGAGGTTTGTAAATATCAGAACATTAACTATAAAGAACAGTAGATAATTTAAAAAACTAATCAAATCAATATTTAGTGTGACCATCCTTTGACTTTAGAACTGCGTCAGTTTTCTTAAGTACACAGCCGTGCAGTTTATCAGAAAATCAGCTGGGAGGTTGTTCTAAGCATCTTGGAGGATTTTTCACAGTTCTTCTGCAGACTTTGGCTGTTTTGCTTCCTTGTCTCTCATGGTGATCCCACACAGCCTCTACGTTGAGATCAGGGCTCTGTGAAGACCATACCATCTGTAGCAGAACTCCTTGTTCTTTTTGCTGAAGATAATTCTTTATCCTTGGTTGTGTTTGCGGTCATCGTCCTGCTGCAGAATGAAGTTGGGATCAATCAGAAACCTTCCTGATGGTAATGCCTGATCGATGGCAGTCTGCTTGTACTGTGGATTCCATTAATTCTGACAAAGATCACCAACTCCATTTGCAGAAATGCAGCCCCTAACCTGTAAGGAACTTCCACCGTGCTTCATTGCTGTTTCCAGACACTCATCTATCTCCAGCTCTTCCACAACAAACTGCCTCCTTTTTGAGCCAAAAATTTCAAATTTCGACTCGTCAGCCTAGAGCACATGCTACAGTTGTTCAGCACCTTGTGTTTTTGTGTTACAGGCGAGTCTCCACTTCAGAGAAAGACTTTTGGCAGCAACTCTTACATGAAGACCACTTCAGACAAGACTTATCTGGACTATAGAGGGGTGTACTTGGGTTTCAGTGGTTTCTGAGTTCAGAGCTAATAGCAGTGCTGGACTTCTGATTCAGAAGTTACGTCGATTTGATGTATCTTGTCTGCAACACTGTTTCTGGTCCTCAACCATAGAAACATAGAAAATAGGTGCAGGAGTAGGCCATTTGGCCCTTCGAGCCTGCACCGCCATTCAGTGTGATCATGGCTGATCATCCAACTCAGAACCTGTACCTGCTTTTTCTCCATACCCCCTGATCCCTTTAGCCACAAGGGCCATATCTAACTTCTTAAATATAGCCAATGAACCAGCTTCAACTGTTTCCTGTGGCAGAGAATTCCACAGATTCACCACTCTCTGTGTGAAGAAGTTTTTCCTCATCTCGGTCCTAAAAGGCTTCCCCTTTATCCTTAAACTGTGACCCCTCGTTCTGGACTTCACCAACATCAGAAACAATCTTCCTGCAGCTAGCCTGTCCAATCCCTTTAGAATTTTATACGTTTCAATAAGATCCCCCCTCAATCTTCTAAATTCCAGTGAGTATAAGCCTAGTCGATCCAGTCTTTCTTCATATGAAAGTCCTGCCATCCCAGGAATCAATCTGGTGAACCTTCTCTGTACTCCCTCTATGGCAAGAATGTCTTTCCTCAGATTAGGGGACCAAAACTACACACAATATTCTAGGTGCGGTCTCAGCAAGGCCTTGTACAACTGCAGTAGAACCTCCCTGCTCCTGTACTCAAATCCTTTTGCTATGAATGCCAACATACCATTTGCCTTTTTCACCGCCTGCTGTACCTGCATGCCCACCTTCAATGACTGGTGTACAATGACACCCAGGTCTCGTAGCATCTCCCCTTTTCCTAATCGGCCACTGTTCAGATAATAATCTGTTTTCCTGTTCTTGCAACCAAAGTGGATAACCTCACATTTATCCACATTAAATTGCATCTGCCATGAATTTGCCCACTCACCTAACCTATCCAAGTCACCCTGCATCCTCTTAGCATCCTCCTCACAGCTAACACTGCCACCCAGCTTCGTGTCATCCGCAAACTTGGAGATGCTACATTTAATTTCCTCATCTAAATCATTAATATACATTGTAAACAACTGGGGTCCCAGCACTGAGCCTTGCGGTACCCCACTAGTCACTGCCTGCCATTCTGAAAAGGTCCCATTTACTCCCACTCTTTGCTTCCTGTCTGCCAACCAATTCTCTATCCACATCAATACCATACCCCCAATACCGTGTGCTTTAAGTTTGCACACTAATCTCCTGTGTGGGACCTTGTCAAAAGCCTTTTGAAAATCTAAATATACCACATCCACTGGCTCTCCCCTATCCACTCTACTAGTTACATCTTCAAAAACTTCTATAAGATTCATCAGACATGATTTTCCTTTCACAAATCCATACTGACTTCGTCCAATGATTTCACCTCTTTCCAAATGTGCTATTATCACATCTTTGATAACTGACTCTAGCATTTTCCCCACCATCGATGTCAGACTAACCGGTCTATAATTCCCCGGTTTCTCTCTCCCTCCTTTTTTAAAAAGTGGGGTTACATTAGCCAACCTCCAATCCTCAGGAACTAATCCAGAATCTAAGGAGTTTTGAAAAATTATCACTAATGCATCCACTATTTCTTGGGCTACTTCCTTAAGCACTCTGGGATGCAGACCATCTGACCCTGGGGATTTATCTGCCTTTAATCCCTTCAATTTACCTAACACCACTTCCCTACTAACATGTATTTCCCTCAGTTCCTCTGTCAACCTGAAATTATTAACCTGCTCAGTTGAGGAAAAACACCAGAGACACGAAATTACCTCTGAAACGGTTTTTATTCAGAGAGGAGTTCGCAGCCCCAAGCACTTCGGGCATAAGGTAGCCAACTCCCAATTTGTCGGTTTACGAAGGTCATACAAAGAAGCGCCCTCTTCTTTGTGGTGGCGTGTTGGGGAGGCAGCATTAAGAAGAGGGACGCCTCACGTCTTAATAAGCTGGTAAAGAAGGCGGGCTTTGTCGTGGGCAAAGTACTGGAGAGTATAACATCGGTAGCAGAGCGAAGGGCGCTGAGTAGGCTACGGTCAATTATGGAAAACCCTGAACATCCTCTACATAGCACCATCCAGAGACAGAGAAGCAGTTTCAGCGACAGGTTGCTATCGATGCAATGCTCCTCAGACAGGATGAAGAGATCAATACTCCCCAATGCCATTCGGCTTTACAATTCAAC
Organism: Hemitrygon akajei; assembly: GCF_048418815.1. Taxonomy (NCBI): domain Eukaryota; kingdom Metazoa; phylum Chordata; class Chondrichthyes; order Myliobatiformes; family Dasyatidae; genus Hemitrygon; species Hemitrygon akajei. Next base: position 132,491,537 of record NC_133126.1, read on the forward strand.
CGCCAGGAGTAAGATATGTTAAAGTGCCGGGGTTAGGACTCAATGTATTTAAGTAAACTACTTAAGAACTTTTTAAAAGCTATTATTAATGCTTTTTGAGAGGGTGATTTTAGATGCATATCATATTTTTACTGAGTTAAGTATTGTATGTAATTAGTTTTGCTACAATAAGTGTATGGGACATTGGAAAAAATGTTGAATTTCCCCATGGGGATGAATAAAGTATCTATCTATCTATCTACTTATACCCAAAAGCAGGGTACTACATTCACAAATATGGTTACCGATTCAAATTCATCAATTGATTGGCTATTGCATAGCTAAGCACGCGAAATACTCGGAATAAGCATAGATGCAAGCGTAATACTCGAAATGCGTATGGACGCAAGCAAAACACTCAAAATAGGTATATAGCTCAAAATACTTTGCCAAACACATTGTCTTGTGGTCACAGGTTCCCTTTTCTTTGTGGTTGCAACTTGCTATCTGGAATCTTATCTTAGCTACTTTCCCAATAATGTATCCTCCCCCTTATCCTGTCTACATATTTTGCTACACTTACCCCTCGCCCACCCCTTCTACACGTACCCCTTACCCTCTTCACATTCTCACCTCCATCTCACTGGACCCTCGGTCCCTTACTATTTCCGGAAGATTGTTTATGTCCTCCTTAGTGAAGACTGAACCAAAGTAGTTATTCAATTGGTCTGCCATGTCTTTGTTCCCTATGATCAATTCACCTGTTTCTGACTGTAAAGGACCTACATTTGTCTTGACCAATCTTTTTCTTTTCACATATCTATAAAAGCTTTTACAGTCAGTTTTTATGTTCCCTGCCAGCTTTCTCTCATAATCTTTTTTCCCTTTCCTAATTAACCCCTTTGTCCTCCTCTGCTGGTCTCTGAATTTCTCCCAGTCCTCGTGTGTGCCACTTTTTTTTTGCTAATTTATATGCTTCTTCTTTGGACTTGATACTATCCCTAATTTCCCTTGTCAGCCACAGGTGCACTACCTTCCCTGGTTTATTCTTTTGCCAAACTGGGATGAACAATTGTTGTAGTTCATCCATGCAATCTTTAAATGCTTGCCATTGCGTATCCACCGTCAACCCTTTAAGTATCATTTGCCAGTCTATCTTAGCTAATTCACGTCTCATTTCTTCAAAGTTACCCTTCTTTAAGTTCAGAACCTTTGTTTCTGAATTAACTATGTCACTCTCCATCTTAATGAAGAATTCCAACATATTATGGTCACTCTTACCCAAGGGGCCTCGCACGACAAGATTGTTAACTAACCCTTCCTCATTGCCTAATACCCAATCTAGAATGGCCTGCTCTCTAGTTGGTTCTTCAACATGTTGGTTCAGAAAACCATCCCGCATACATTCCAAGAAATCCTCTTCCTCAGCACCCTTACCAATTTGGTTCACCCAATCTATATGTAGATTGAAGTCACCCATTATAACTAGTGTTCCTTTATTGCACGCATTCCTAATTTCCTGTTTAATGCCATCCCCAACCTCACTACTACTGTTAGGTGGCCTGTACACAACTCCCACCAGCGTTTTCTGCCCCTTAGTGTTATGCAGCTCTACCCATATCGATTCCACATCCTCCAGGCTAATGTCCTTCCTTTCTATTGCGTTAATCTCCTCTCTAACCAGCAAGGCTACCCCACCTCCTTTTCTTTCCTGTTTATCCCTCCTGAATATTGAATATCCCTGGATGTTGAGCTCCCATCCTTGGTCACCCTGGAGCCATGTCTCTGTGATCCCAACTATATCACATTCATTAATAACTATCTGCACATTCAATTCATCCACCTTGTTACGAATGCTCCTCACATTGACACACAAAGCCTTCAGGCTTGTTTTTACAACACTCTTAGCCCTTATACAATTATGTTGAAAAGTGACTGTTTTTGCTTTTTGCCCTGGATTTGCCTGCCTGCCACTTTTACTTTTCATACTACTTTTGCTTCTACCCTCATTTTACACCCCTCTGTCTCTCTGCACTTGTTCCCATCCCCCTGCCACATTAGTTTAAAGCCTCCTGAACAGCAGTAGCAAACGCTCCCCCTAGGACATTGGTTCCAGTCCAGCCCAGGTGCAGACTGTGCTGTTTATACCGGTCCCACCTACCCCAGAACTGGCTCCAATGCCCCAGAAATTTGAAACCCTCCCCCTTGCACCATTTTTCAAGCCACCTATTCATCTGAAATATCCTCCTATTTCTACTCTGACTAGCACGTGGTGCTGGTAGTAATCCAGAGATTATTACCTTTGTGGTCCTACTTTTTAGTTTATCTCTTAACTCCCTAAATTCACCTTGTAGGACCTCATCCCGTTTTTTTACCTATATCGTTGGTACCTATGTGCACCACGACCACTGGCTGTTCCAGAATGTCCTGCAGCCGCTCAGAGACATCCTTGACCCTTGCACCAGGGAGGCAACATACCATCCTGAAGTCCCGTTTGCGGCTGCAGAAACGCTTATCTATTCCCCTTACAATCAAATCCCCTATCACTATAGCTCTCCCACTCCTTTTCCTTCCCTCCTGTGCCGCAGAGCCACCCATGGTGCAATGAACTCGGCTGCTGCTACCTTCCCCTGATGAGACATCTCCCCCAACAGTATCCAAAACAGTATATCTGTTTAGGAGGGAGATGACCCCAGGGGACTCCTGCACTACCTGCCTACTGCTACGCTGTCTAGTGGCCACCCCTTCCCTTTTTTCCTGTGTAGCCTTTACCTGCGGTGTGGCCAACTCACTGAACATGCTATTCACGACTTTCTCAGCATCGCGGATGCTCCAGTTTGAATCCAATCGCAGCTCCAGACGCTCAATGCGGTCTGCCAGAAGCTGCAGTTGGACACACTTCCTGCACACATAGTCATCAGGGACACTGGAAGTATCCCTGATTTCCCACATGCTGCAGGATGAACAAACCACGGGGCCGATCTCAGCTGCCATGACCTACCCAATACTTGCCTCAACTTTTGAAACTTTCTCCTTTGAAAGGAACTTACCCGGCCTTATCTCACTTGGAGTGAAGCTTGTCCTCAGCCTCTTCTCGTCGAAGACTCTCGAGTCAAAGCCTCAAATCTCCACTCCTTCACTGGCCCATTCACTCACTGGCTGCTTTCCAGAGGCCGCTCCGCTTGAGGTAACTCTCTATTTGTTTGAGCTTTTCAAACTGCTTGGTCACCTGACCTCGAATGCCCAATCAGCTGCTTTCTGCTGAGGTATTCAAATCTTGATTGACTTGATTGCACAGTCCAACTGCCAAAACTGCCAGAATCTCTCGAGTCAAAGCCTCAAATCTCCACTCCTTCACTGGCCCACTCACTCACTGGCTGCTGTGAACCTTGTGCTTCTTCAGAAGAGCTTGGACAGCACATTTTGAAGCTCCTGTCTGCTGTGAAATTGCTGCTTGAGAGTGACCGTGCTCTCCTCATATGCAGACAAAAAGATATTCCTGATACTCTGAGACTGATTTTGTTGGTTGAAGAACGAGGAACATGGATAAAAGCCACTACTTGAACTTGGCTCATAGATCAACCCAAATCTCATTGAGAGGTGGAGTAAGCTGCAGAGGATATTACCTTATTCCTGTGTTCCCAAATTTAAAATTCCAATTTTTTTTAGTTTTTTTCATTTAAGTCATCACATGCAGTCGTGGTTGCTCTTAAATTATTGCTGCATCCCTTGAGATATATATTCTACATCTTACTGTGACTTAACATCAGAACTTGCACCCCAACATGGGGAATAATTTTCCTCCTGTCTATCCTGCTCAGTGTTGCCCCTCCAACATGCTATATTTCCATCAAGTAAGGCCTTGACTATCTGCTGCTAACAGGTGATCTTGATGCTGTCAGAAATCCTCCAACCTGGATTGAAATTCTCACCCCTGACCTGAGGAAGAGTCAAAACTTTACTATCTCCTGTAGGTATCACTTGTGTCTGTTAATCAAGATTGGTCTCATTCCTTAAATTCCTTTTGCCTGTTCTTTCTACTTCAAAGTTCAAATTTATTATCAGAGTACATAATGTCACCACATACAACCCTGAGATTCTTTTTCCTGCAGGAATAGCAAATCTGTAGAATAGTAACTATAAAAACTATAAACAGGGTCTGTGGAAGAGCAGTAGAGCACAGAAGAGAACAAATTGTACAAATGCAAATATAAATAAATAGCAATAACTAATGAGAACATGAAATAACAAGATAAAGAGCTCTTAAAGTGAGATTATTGGTTGTGGGAACATCCTCCCTTGTTCAAGATGGTTGAGGGGTAGTAACTGTTCTTGAACCTGGTGATGTGAGTCCTGAGGCACATGTACCTGCTACCTGATGGCAGCAATGAGACAAGAGCATGGTCTGGGTGGTGATCATCTGTGATGATGGATGCTGCTTTTCTTTGGCTATGTTTCATGTAGATGTGTCTAGTGTTCGAGAGGGCTTTACCCTTGATGTACAGGGCTGAATTCACTACCTTTCGTAAGATTTTCCATTCAAAGGCATTGCTGTTCCCATATCAGGCCATAATGCAGCCAGTCAATACATTTTGCTCTTCACATCTAAGCGCTATAGTGCTTTCTTTGCAACTATATTTGTATGATAGTCCAGGAGAGGCACTCAATGTCAGCAAGACCAAAGAACTGATTGTAGGTTTCAGGAGAGGTCTATACTGCTACATATACTCTGGCTGTTGGGAAACAGATGTTCACCATTTCTCAGGTTCCTCAAATCGCTTCCCAGAAATTTGAGATCTGAAAAAAATATATCTGATGCATTTTGGTTATGTTTTGAGATGTCCAGGGAAGTATTTATAGTATTCAAGACAGTTGTTGCCAGACCTAGTTAGTCTTGTGTTTGAAGCTAGATTGTGCAAGCCAAGCAGGTAGCATTTGTAAATTTAGATGTTGCAAAAAGCTTCCTTCTCACTAAATTTCCCTCTATCTTCTTTCATCTGTTTATTTAGCCTGAAGATATATGGATGCCTATTCAATTGTAATGTTCTTGTCTTGTTTTACCCATGAGCTCTAATTTTTATCACTTAAAACACTTTATGCTAAAATTTCTGAATTAATTTTGTATCATGTGTATTTTGAAATTTGGATAAATGAGTTTAACTATGCTTCTAACAAATTATCATTAATTTCTAACCTAAATAACTGGTGTAATGTCATTTTCATGAGCATACTGTGGATCATAGTTTCATCTATTTGGTGAGCTTTGAGAACAAATCTCAAATGCATAGAATGTAGGTCATAATCAAAATTTTTAGCTGTAATCTTAGAAGGAAGGCTGGATTAATTGTGGCAATGCTGCTTCAAACTGGTTTCAGTTACATCAGTACTAAAATTACTCAGCAAGTCCAGAATATGAAAATCTTGAAGATTTGAAGATGTGGCTCAGTGCTGCCACAACAACCACCTCTCAGTTTTAGGAAGACCAAGGAGATGATTATTGACATCAGCAGGAGTAAACGGGAGATCCGTAAGCCAGCCTTGTGTATCGGTAACTTTAAATTCCTTGGTGTTATCCGCAGTGAATCTTCCTTTCTTCTTCCTACATCATAGGTACACAAGAGGACCACAACTTTTGAGTTGAGGATACTCCCACTACAAATTCACATGAAGTTCACAAGGCATGTCTCAAACTCAGGCACCAGGCAGACAACGCACACTTCTTGCTATCCTTGCAACAGAGAATTGTCTGTTTCCCAAATATGCTATCTCTAATTACAACTACATTTCTTTTCGCTCCCCTTTTAAAAGGCTCCCTGAACCACAGTACAATGGTTTGATTGCTCATCCTTCCTACAGTCCCCACTTCCATCCCACTCATCCTCACAGGGAGCGGCAGCACTTCCTCTTGGAAACCCCTGCCGGCCTTTCTCTAGTCACACCCGCTTGTCCGAATTTGAAGTAATTAATCTAATGGGTGTGACCGCTTCCCAAAACCGTTTCCAGGTAACTCTTCCCGTCCCTGATGCATTGCAGTGTTTGAAGCTCAGATTCCAGGTCATCAGCCTTGAGCCCAAGTTTCTCAAGCAACCAATACTTGAGGCACATGTGACCACCAGAAACTGCAGTGGGGTCAATCATTCAGCTACATTACATCCCCTGATGTTGCATCACCATTTCATTTAATTTGATGTGATTTGGTATCTTTTTAGTCGTATAAAACTAGTACTATAATTAATTTCCATTTTTGGAAATGTTAATATAACCTTTTTTACTACAGGACAGAAATATTAAACATTGAGTGATGATTAAGTGTCTGGCAATCAGTGGAGATAAGATGACATATTAAATATCGTTTTGTATTATTCAACTTTTTACTGGATGGAGAGATCAGAGGGGACAGTGCTAGATTTGATGATTATTTCAAGATCAGTGTGCGATCTCGGTGATTTTTCTGATCACTAGGTTCTTTTAGGAGTCCAGGAATAAGTGAAACCTTGTTGCTTCATTTTTGTTTATTTTAAACTTTAAATAAGGAACAGATATAGAACGTATGAAACTGAAGATCCTCAGGGAAAGACAGAGAACGAGATATAAAGATGGAACCTTTGCAAAAGCTGGCACTTTTTTTTGTGACTTCAGAAAAGAACACATTCCTGAGAAAAGGAATGACCAATTAAGACACACAGTCAAGCACATGTCATGTACTTAGCCAACAAGAAATGAAAAAGGTGATAGTGTTATCTATATTGAGTTTCCACCACTAGGCGGAGACAAACACCACTTACTGTGAAAAATATACGAGTTAAAAATGCAAATTGTGTGCTAGTAAAATTACCATTTAAACTATCTTATTAAAAGCATAATAAAGTAACCGATTCTAACACCAGCATTAAAGTGGATGTGGTCTACAGAAGTGTTGAACAATCAAGTAATTAGTTGACGGATTCCAGACATTCTGTAAATGTCTGATATGCAAATATTTTTGAAATTTTATTCTTGTAAAATGTGGGTTTTGGGTAAGTGGGGGGGGGGGAGAAATTCTCGGGTCACACAATTCAACTAACTAACCTTGCATTGCTGTTTGCTAGCCACATGCATATAAATAAATAAAGGTCATCTGGACAAATCATTAGTTCCTACTGTGCATTTTGTTCAAGCGTAAAGTTGTTGAAGTAGGTAGACAGGAAGCTGTAACTGATCTTGCACAATACTAACTGGAAGAGAATGCTGCTGCATTACATATAGGGATGAAGGAAATGAACGGGAAGGGAAAAAGAGGATGTGGATGTTGAAAGATTGCTGGCAGTTTTGCGTTTTGGTCACTGAATCTAATTGAATCATTCTTGCAACTAGTGAAAATTTCTGAAGTGATGTAATCAGTGTTACCATAACGACTTGATTCATTTGTTAGACAGGTTTTGTGAGACTTCAGACCAAGCCGTGTGCAGTGAGTGGTTGTAAATTATCTGAAATGTTTGGGCTGATTTGCTGATTGGTCACATGGTCTGGGATTGGGGAGTTTCTTTGCTGATAATTGGAGCATAATTGCTGAGCGCCTCACTTGGTTTCATTCTATTTGGGAGTTAACAGAAGCAAGAATGGAATCGGTTAATATTATCAAGCAGTTCTTTGGTAAGTCTTGTTCTTTCTAAATTTTTTTAACTACTTGTCTGTTTAATTGAAGTAAGTAGAAATGAGTAGTCACTGCAAGTTTACTGAGATTTTTGAATTGTGGTTAATGATCTGGCAGGAGTTTTACAAACCTGCTAGTGGAATTTATAAATGGTCCAGGTAAAAGCAAAGCATGGAATTATTTTGCCTTGTTAATTATAAGTGTCAGAATCCATTTGTTGGAAATGTGGGTTGGTGGAACTTTTAACATGCTTTACAGTTTTAATTGGTTAACACTGAAACTGGACTGTAACATTAGTACATTTAGGATTTGAGTTTTGAAATGGTGCTTTGAAAATGTTTTATTTTTGAGTACAAGTTCTCTTCACTATAGCAAGCTGCACTTAAATATACCTGATATATTCTGGAAAATTACTTGGAAATTTGACTTTGCAGTTTATTACTATGGCTGATGAGCATATGGTGGAACTATTTCATAAAACTTGCTTTCCTGTATTTGTAAATTCTTCACCCAAATGTCAGTGGAAAATGACATTTGTACTGTTCAGTTTACTTGCATCTGACATCTCTGATTGAAATGAGAGAGGAGAAAAATTTCAGTCAGAAAGAAAGTGCGAGGTTAGCTATCCTGATCCTGTCAACTCTGCGTTAATCTCATGATTGCGCAAACCACATTAACTAGGCTTTAATCATTAAACTCGGGATTTCTCTCCTAAACATTGAATACTACTTCTGAAAAACTTTGGGAAAACTGCTGTCAGGTATTTTGCCACGTTGCCTTAGAATCTCCTTGTGTGGCTTGTATCCAAATTTTATTTACATTCCTGTGAAGCAACTTGCAACCTTTTGTTAAATAGTATGAAAAAGGCCATACTTCATAGCAATTATCACTAGAACACTCATGCAGGCACTTACAAGTATCTTCGGCATGCGGCCAGCTTTACCTGCCCATCCCAGGTGACTCAACGATGAAAAAAAAAGTGTATTTATATAACACAAAATGCTGGAGGAACTAGGCAAGTCAGGCAGTATCTATGGAGGGGAATAAACATTGTTTTGGGCTGAGACCATTGGGACTGGAAAAGAAGGGGGTAGAAGCCTGAATAAGCAGGTGGGGGGAGAGGAAAGGAAGTCAGGTGGTAGGTGAAACCAGGTGAGGGGATAGGGGAGGGGTATGAAGCTGGGAGGGCTTAATTCACTTTTCTAACTTCACCTCCCTCTTCTCTCTTCCATACCCTTTTCTTGTTACCCTCTTACCTCCCATATGCTCCTCAACTGCCCTTTATCTTCTTCTCGTTCCTCTCCTTCCCTTTCTACTATGGTTTACTGTCCTCTCCTATCTGATTCCATCTTCAGCTCTTTACCCCTTCCACCTATCCACCTACTCATCTCTCTCTTCACCTACCCCCTGCCAGCTTGTACTCTCTCTGTCGCTCTCTTCCTCGCCCTCCCCCTTACCTTTATTTTTGGCTTCTGCCCTCTTCCTTTCCAATCCTGATGAAGGATCTCGTACTGAAACATCGACCGTTTATTCCCCGTGATAGATGCTGCCTGAATTGCTGAGTTTCTCCAGCATTTTGTGCCTTTCCTCAAGATTTCCAGCATCTGCAGAATATTCTGTTTAGTTGCCTGCAAAATTGAACCACTGATATTCCAGAAAACCTATCTATAAATATTAAGTAAATATGGCAGCATGATTCTTGTTGACAGGTGTAGCTAGTGTGTTCTGAAGGAAGCAATGAACTTCCATTTTAATATCACATTTGTAAGTATTTGTTTCGTGCACACACCATGTCGTTTGAAAGAAGTCTTTCTTCATTCTTGCATGTCAATAGCACTGTCAAATATATACAAGGAAGGATTTTGGGTAAGCTCTTTCTCGTGTATTGACCTGTTCCAGTGTATGGGCCCTAGTTGCACAAGAAGGTGGAACCACACAATCTTTGGTCATTTTGTAATGAAAACCTAGTCTTTGTTCAGGAGAGATTGATGGCCTTCAATTGTGGTGATCTCTATCATTTTGAATTGTTAAACTTCGAAGGGATTCCCTCACAATCGACTGAAGCTAAAGTAAGGCTCCCTCATTTTAATTTGTGTAATGATACAAATTACCAGATGCGTGGGAGCAGGATAGTTTCAAACAGACGTTGGATTGGAACACAAGAAATAGGAGTGGGAGTCTGCCATCTTGCTCATTGAGCCTGCTCCCCCATTCAATAAGATCATGGCTGCTCTGGCCATGAGCTCTGTTCGACCTACCTGCCTTTTCCCCATAACTCTCAGTTTCCTGCTATTCAGAAATCTATCAATCTATGTCTTAAATATATTTAGTGAGGTAGCCTCTACTGCTATCTCAGTACTAGTATTGCTACCCCCTCCAGAGAATTTGACATCCACTACCCTCTTGGAAAAGAAGTTTATCCTGATCTGTTCCAAGTCCATTCCCCTGAATCTTGAGGTAATATTCCCTTGCTTTAGTCTCACTTACAGGTGGAAGTTACTTTCCTGCATCTACTTTATCTTTTCATTATTTAATTTTTCTATAAGATGCCTTCGCATTCTTCCATACTCCATCAAATATTGAACCAGGCAACGAAGTCATCAATTTTAAAGTTGAGTATTTGCCCAGGTCAGCTTAATCTATCATTAGCTACTTCAGTTAGTATACTGAAATGGTTGTAGTTCATGTTGTGCAGTGTACATTGGAGTATACATCTGTCTTGCTGGATTCCATCACTTTTTTCTTCTAAGACGATTTGCATAGGGTTTTTCAGTTATTGGTTGTGATTTTGTTTCAGATAAAAATATCTTTGTTGATCAGCTGAGAATATAACATTATATCATGATGGTGATTATAATTTGGGTGCCTTAGTTGTATATTGTTACATCAAAAGGTTATTATTTTTGTCCATATTGCTCCCCACTCCCCTGTTTTCCAAAATCCATTCAATTAACTCATCAAAAGGATAGGTGCGACCATTTTGGTAGGTGGTTGTGGTTAATCTCAGTTTTTACTGCTTTTGCAACTCATTAAACAATAGGGATTCGGATAATAGTTTTCAAATGTGGATATCATGCATACATTGTTGAGCTTGTCTGTTTAATCTTTCAAATGTATAGTGTTGAATTTCAGTAAAGGTCATTGTATAATTTGTGGATCAACAACACTGCTTTTATTCCTAAACAGTGCAATGTGTTGCTGTACTGTTATTCAGGGGTAGCAATTGAATGATTTTAATCAATGTACATCAAAGGGTCGTTTATTATCAAAGTATACAACTCTGAAATTGTTCTTCTCCAGATAGCCATGAATCTAAGGGGGAGAAAAAGAACGCCAACATAATCATCAACCCCCAAATCCACACCCCCCTGCGCAAAAAACAAACAGATATAGAACAGGAGCATCAACCCCCAAATACCCCCTCCTCTGCACAAAAACACGAGAAAGATTGGGCGAAAAGCACAGAAAACTGTAAGACGGGGTGGGGGGGAGAAGAGTCCACAGTCCAGGTTGATATCCATATCCAAAAACACAGAAAAGCTCAGTAACACTCTCCAGCACAGCAACAAGCCACACAGGCAGCAGAGCGATCGAAAAGCAAGCATTCGGCGCTCACCTTCTGCATTCACTTTCATCTTTCACTCTGCTGTACTGATTGTTAATACTTCCAAATGATAATAATATGCTGATTGAATTATTGGTATTTCATATACATTCCTAAATGTTATTGCTGTAAATAAGTTCCAAACGACAATAAACCATGTTTTATTAGTACTGTATATATTCCAGAGTATAATAATGTGTGTAAACATACCCTTGATTTTCTGTGAACAAGAGATAAGGGATATCAACAATAGATAGATAGATAGATACTTTATTCATCCCCATGGGGAAATTCAACATTTTTTCCAATGTCCCATACACTTGTTGTAGCAAAACTAATTACATACAATACTTAACTCAGTAAAAAATATGATATGCATCTAAATCACTCTCTCAAAAAGCATTAATAATAGCTTTTAAAAAGTTCTTAAGTAGTTTACTTAAATACATTAAATACAATCAACCCCGGCACTTTAACATATCTTACTCCTGGCGGTTGAATTGTAAAGCCGAATGGCATTGGGGAGTATTGACCTCTTCATCCTGTCTGAGGAGCATTGCATCGATAGTAACCTGTCACTGAAACTGCTTCTCTGTCTCTGGATGGTGCTATGTAGAGGATGTTCAGGGTTTTCCATAATTGACCATAGCCTACTCAGCGCCCTTCGCTCAGCTACCGATGTTATACTCTCCAGTACTTTGCCCACGACAGAGCCTGCCTTCCTTACCAGCTTATTAAGACGTGAGGCGTCCCTCTTCTTAATGCTGCCTCCCCAACACGCCACCACAAAGAAGAGGGCGCTCTCCACAACTGACCTATAGAACATCTTCAGCATCTCACTGCAGACATTGAATGACGCCAACCTTCTAAGATTTTAGATTTTAATTTTAGATTTTAGATTTAATAGATTTTAAAGCAAAGCTGAATCAGCCTGCTATAAGTATTTGTTAATTATATGTAGAAGCATTTTTAATTTGCATTGCTAATATTTTTAAAAAGTGAATCTTTTTGCATTGTTGTTGTGTCCTCCAGCACTAGTTTAATTTATTTTCCACGGTAGCGTCGAGGTTAATGCGGCACTATTACAGCTCAAGGTGTTGGAGTTGAGAGTTCAATTCGGGCACAGTCTGTACGTTCTTCCTGTGAGCATGTGGGTCTCCTCCGGGTGCTTGGTTTCCTCTCACGGTTACTGGGTTAATTGGCCAGTGTGAATTATCCTGTGATTAGGCTAAGTTTAAATATGGGGTTGCTGGGTAGAATGACCAGATGAGCCTGTTCCTTGCTGTATCTCTAAATTAAAAAAATGCTGTAATTCTTGCAATAATTCCCTGTAACCCATATGAACTTCCAATGATAACAGTTCCAAATATTTTATTTTTCTCTGTTGCATATTTCCAAGTGCTTGTGTAAATGTCTGGCATTGAACTGTCAACACTGTATTAAGGCTGCACGCAATCAATAAGTATTTAAAGTGCACGAATCAGTATTTTGGAAGCTTGTTCTTCGCCACGCCTTGTGGCGCATCGGGCGGCAATCTTGCCGTTTTGTTAGCGTTTTTGTCTGCTTTTTAACGAGGCAGCTTCGCTAGCCCGACACTCAACTCGGCACAGATGGAAAGCATGCAAGGAGCCAGCCAGATTCGAACCTGGGACCACTTGCCTCAAAGTCTGGCACAGATGCCACCACACCACTGGCCAGCCGTTTTGGAATAGGTTAGACTTTAAATAGAGACGAATTAGGGGTTGAGATCTTAGAATATTACTGACCAATAGTGGTACTGAGTATTCTAATGATTTTAAAAGTTTGTCTTTTACTGAGATTCAATGTATTTAATCTTGCCGCTTTCACTGTGTGAATGATGAACAGGCTTTTAGCTGCTAGGGCAGTTGTACAATTGTTTAGGTACAAGTTAGAAGTGATTAGAGTGTCTGCTGAGTTCTGTCAACCTGGGCGGGCTCTTTGGCTGCTGCATGGAAAGACGGCGCAGTGTTCGACGGAGAAAATTCAGTGAAATGTGGGAAAGAGGTATCACGTTTGTACTTTGTAACTGCATGAGAGTTAAATCAATGCGAAGTGGCCACAAATTAGGAGCTTCAGAAAATCAGGGAGGATCAAAACCACTGTGTATTAGTTTTTAGTCCTAAACTATGATTTATAATATTAAAAAAGAAGAGCCACATGCAAAGTTTTGTTGCCTATGACATATAGGAAGGCGGGAGATGTGCCTACAGATGGAGATCAGTGACCCACTGTGGCCGTGTTTGCAGTGCACCAGGGTAGGAGGTCATCACTTGTGATTACCTTTCAGAAGGAATTTACTGTGCTGGATTGAGGGTGGTGGGACAGCCAAGTGAGACAAGTATGGAAATCCGACGGGGAGATGGTAGAGCTTCAGTTCTTGTACTTATCCAACCAATTGGTGGTTTTTATACTCTGTGGATGATGGCAGAGAAAGCTGAGTAAGTGAAAATTAGAGTTAAGAGTGGGGAAAAAAATAGTTCTGATAAGGGACTAATTTAAAAGGATAATGCTCTGTGCCATTTAGCAGAAGTACCAGATGCTGCCTGCTGATATCAAGGTAAAGGACTTCTCTGAGGATTTGGAGAAGATTGTTGTGGTGAGACCATATAGATAAACATAACATAGAAAGGACTAAGAATTTCTGCTGGGGGAAAAGTACATGAGCAGCTAGGATTTAAATGAAGAGGACGACAAGTTATAATTTCTGAATTACAACATGCAAATTAGTGCAGAGGTCGGAGGATTAAAATGCTTTGCTTAAAGGTTGGTGTAGAGAAGGTGTGGAAGAGAGGTTGGTCAGTTAATGGAGTACTGGCACCAGTAATGAGGGAGAAGAATTATTCTTTAACAAGTGCTTGAATCAGCATGGGACCAGCATCCTGCAGAATTGAATAAGTAAATGAAACTTTAACCTTTTATCTTGCTGCTCACATGCACATATCCACCTCCACAATTTAGATTAAATGACAAGGTATAACGCAGGGAGAGCATGTAATGGCAACCAGACTGATAAGAAAAGAACAGGGCATACAAACAATTCTTCAATGCAAAGTTGGAAGGAAAAAATCGTTAACAGATAAAATTGCTCACCTGCCTGTATACAGTGTTGGCACAAATATAGATTGCTTGATCGCACAAGAATAAAAAGAATTGTGGCAACTTTTTTCTGGGCAATTTGACATTTCAGAATGATAATCAGAAAGGAAATAGCAGTGACAACAACTGACAATAATTGGTGAGATTGGTACTATACCGGAATAAGAAATTATCTTGGTTCTAATCAGAATCAGTTACGGTGGAAATTTTATAAAAGGAAAAGAAAGTAATCACTGGTGGGAACAGTCTATAACCCTCTCTCTCCAAGGGCAGTTCAAATTGGTAAGGCCAACCTTGAGTGTTCATTATGTTCTCTTGAAGAATGCAGAGTGGAATCAGATCAAGAACAGATTATATTTGAAACAGTGCTGTGGAATGGGAATAGTTTGCTCAAAGTTCAAAGTACAGTATGTCACCATATGCAAGACTGAGATTTATTTTCTTGCAGGCGTTGACAGTAAATACGAGAAACACAATAGAATCAATGAAAGACTGCACCAACAGGGCAGGTAACTGCTGTACAAAAGGCAACAAACTGTGCAAACATAAAAAGAAAAATAATAAGCAAATGAATATCAAGAGCATGGGGTGAATGTTATTATGTGTGTAAAGAACTTCAGTTCCCAGTTTGCAATGCAGGCGGCTCATCCGGAATCGGAAGTATCATTGGTGAACGGGTTGTAGCCAATCGTGTGGAGCTAGAGCCATTACTGTAAATAAATATGTTGGGGTCTTTATTAAGAACAAACATTAATAGCGAAGAGTCCTTGAAAATGTGTCCATGGGTTGTAGAACACTGCAAATGTTATAATCCTATGCAGGGAAGCAGGAAACAGTCTAGTTAATCAAAATTCTGAACTCCATTATTAAAGGATAGTGATTAGCCAGAAATTTAGAAATTGGCAAATAGTCTTTTATTCAAAATGAATAGCATTCGATACATCAGGATCGTGTTTAATACCACCAGCATGTGTTGTGAAATAGAGTATTGGAAGATCTATGATCACAAGTGCTGACAGTGGGAGGTTTGTCAGTTTTACTGTAACTGTACTTTTAAAAGCTCCTGAGACAATGTAAAAAAATGGTTTGTTATGGATTTCTTTGTCGCTGAAGCTTGGGAAGAAATCTACATTTGATCCTGGGTCGTACCAAGTTTATTGTGCACAGTTGTTTCCTGAGTAACACCAGAGGCTTTGCAACATAATTTATTTGGAATTTTTTGAAATTCACAGCAATGTAGAACTTTTCCCAATCTGAGAAGGGGGAAAAAAAACAGAAGATGCTTTAAGTACTCAGTAGGTCAAATTGCATCTGTGGAATGAAACAAGATTTAATGTTTTAGATTTCAAGCATTTGTATATATTGATGATAGGAAGTTGTATTTTATTCTAAAATGCAGGTCACTGGACTTCCAGGTAGATTAATGGAAGAGCTTCATAATACCTGCTACCAGTGCATGCTAATCTGGATGCAAAGCATAGAGCCATATAGCATGGAAACAGACCCTCAACCTAACTAACCCATGTCGACCAAGATTCCAGTCTCTGTTAGTCCCATTTGATCCTGTTTGGCCTATATCAGTCTAAATTTTTCCTATCCATGTTGCCTGTCCAAGTTCCTTTTAAATGTTATTTAATCTGAACAACTTCTGGTTTAAGATGGTGCTACTGATGATATGCGACAGTTTACTGGTAAATCATAAGCCACGAGAATCAACTAAAAACGTTACTTAAAACACCTTTCATGAAGCAAATTGGCTGGGAGAGGAGAGGTGAGGCGGGTCTGGGGGTTGAGCCGTGCTGGGGCATGGAGTGAGCCATTTGGAGAGGAGTTTGGATGCCTGTCCACCTAACCTGGGTCGCTCCAAGAGCCGAGCTGATTTGGCGACATCGAGAATAGCTACAGGCTGGGCAGCCCGGGTGCGTGCTTCACCTGGGTCTGAGTCCTGGAATGTGGCACTGATCGGTGCTTGGATAATTTAAACGTTAGCTCGGGTAAACTGGAAAGCTAGAAGTTCAGGAGTCCGGCTGATTTCGCTTGCTCTCCCGTGAATGTTTATTCCTTTTCCGTGGCACCGAGGCTGTGAACTGATCCAGCTGTTGTGTATATCTGTCCTGTTGGTGTGATGAACTGGGGACCAAGGCTTGGGCCTACTCTGGCTGCTCCGGGAGCAGATCTGGGATTCAGTCTAGTTCAGGGTGCTGTCGGCTTGCTTCAATTGTTTGAATAATGTTTGTTTTATTCTCCCTCTTTCTCTGCGCAGTGATTTTTGGTCTTTTTTAATTGAGTTATTCCTGTTTCTTGCTTGGTGGCTGCCTGTGAGCAGTCAAATTTCAAAGGATATAATTTATACATACTTTGATAATAAATGAGCTTTGAGTGTTACTGATATGATGTGACCTGTACAAAAAAGGGTTGCACTTGAATCCAAGGGGAACCAATATTCTTGCTGGGAGGTTTACTAGAGCTTTTGGGAATGGTTTAAACTAATGTGGCAGGGGGATGGGAATCATGTGATGGAGCTGAATATGAGCCAGCAGGTTTACAAGTAGATGATGGATGTAACATGAAAGTAAGGAAGAACAAGCCAATGATTGGGTACAAATGCAGACAGTGAAAAGAGTTGAATTGTACCACAGATAAAATTCAAAAGGGCAAAGAATGTAGGACTGAAGGTGCAGTATTTAAATATGCGTAGCATTTGGAATAAGTGGGCGAGCTCGTAGTGCAACTAGACATTGGTCGGTATGACTGTGGGCACCACTGAATTGTGGCTGAAAGAAGGCCAAAGTTTGGGAGTTTAACATCAAAGGATATACTTTGTATCGACAGGACAGGCAGGAAGGCATAGGTGGTGGTGTGGCTCTGGTAAGAGAATTATATCTTTAGAAGGAGGTGACATAGGGTCAGAGACTGTTGAATCTTTGTGGGTGGAGTTAGGGAACTGCAAGGGTAAAGAAAAAACATTGTGTGAATCATATGTAGGCCTCCAAATAGTAGCCAAAATGTGGGGTGAGATTGCAAAGGGAGCTGGAAAAGGCATATAATAAGGGTAATGACACAATTGGAATGGGGGAATTCAATATGCAAGGGGATCTGGAAAATCAGGTTGGTGTCAGATTGCAGGAGAGGGAATTTTTTTTTGAATGCCTATGAGGTGGCTTTTTTGAGCAGCTGGTGCTTGAGCTTACTTAGGGAAAGGCCATCTTAGATTGGATGTTGTGTCATAACCCAGATCTTATTAGGGAGCTTAATGTAAAGGAACCCTTAGGAGGCAGTGATCGTAATATGATTGAATTTATACTGCGATTTGAGAGGGAGAAGCATAAGTTACATGTATCAGTATCGTTATAAAATAAAGGGAATTACAGAGGCATGAGAGGAGCTTGCCCAGGTAGTTTGGAGGAGGACACTGGCGGGGATGACTGCAGAGCAGAGATGGCTGAAGTTTCTGGGAGTAGTTCACAAGGCACAAAATAGATACGTCCTGCAGAGGAAGGAATTCTCAAATGGCAGGGGTAGGTAACCATGGCTAACAAAGAAAGTTAAGGACTGCATAAAAGCCAACGAAAGGGCATATAGGGTAGCAAAAGTGAAGGGAAGTTGGATGATGGAGAAGGTTTTGAAATCCAACAAAAGGCAACTAGAAAAGCTGTAAGAAGGGAAAAGATAAAATGAGGGCAGACTAGCCAATAATATAAAGCAGGATACCAGAAGTTTTTTTTTTCAGTTATATGAAGAGTAAAAGGGAGGTAAAAGTTAATACTAGATCACTGGAAAATGATGCTGCTGATGCTGATGTGGTAACGGGGTCCAAGAAATTGGAAATGAACTAAATAGGTACTTTGCATCTGTCTTCACTGTGGAAGATACTCACAGTGTGCCAGAGGTCCGTGAGTGTCAGGGAGCAGAAATGAGCCCCATTACTATTACAAAGGGGAAAAATTGCTAGGCAAGCTATAAGGTCTTAATGTGGGTAAGTCATCTGGACCAGGTGGAGTACATCCCAAAATCCTGAGAGGGGCGGCTGAAGAGATAACAGTTGCATTGGTTATGATCTTTCAAGAATCTCTTGATTCTGGCATGGTCCCGGAGTACTGGAAGATTGCAAATGTCACTTCAGAAGGGAAAATGGCAAAAGAAGGAAATTATCGGCCAGTTAGCCTAACCTCAGTGGTTGAGAAAGTGTTGGAGTCTATTATTAAGGATGAGGTTTTGAGGATAAAGGAGAGGCAGGCAGTGGATGTCATTTACTTGGATTTTCAGAAGGCATTTGATAGGTGCCACACAGGAGGCTGCATTAACAAGATAATATCCTGTGATGTTGCAGGGAAGATGCTGCCATTGGTAGAGTAATGGCTGACAGGCAGGAGGTCTGTGGGAATAAAGGAGGCCTATTCTTGTTGGCTGCCAGTGACTCATGGTGTTCGTCAGGGGTCAGTATAGGATTTGCAGATTGTCAATGATTTGCATAATGGAATTGATGGCTTTGTGGCAAAGCTTGTGGATGATGTGAAAATACGAAGGTGGAAGGGTAGGTAGTGCTGAGGAAGCTATGCAATTGCAGCAGGACTTGGACAAATTGGGAAAAATGGGCAAAAAAGTGCGGATGGAATATAGGGTTGAGAAGTGTATGGTTATACACTTTGGTAGAAGAAATGAAAGGGTTGATTATTTTCTAAATAGAAAATGCAAAAAAGCTGAGGTGCTAGTGGACTCGAGAGTCCTTGTGCAGGATTCCCTAAAGATTAATTTGCAGGTTGAGTCTGTGGTGAGGAAGGCAAATGTAATGTTAGCATTCATTTCAAGAGGACTGGAATATAAAAGCAAGAATGTAATGTTGAGACTTTATAAAGCACTGGAGTATCGTGAGCAGTTTTGGGCCCCACATCTTAGAAAGGATGTGCTGAAACTGGATAGAGTTTAAAGGAAGTTCATGAAAATGATTCCAGGATTGAATGGCTTGTCATATGAAGAGCGTTTGATGGCTCCGGGCCTGTATTTGCTGGCACTCAGAAGAATGAAGGGTGACCTTGAAACCTATCGAATGGTGAAAGGCCTTGATAGAGTGGATGTGGAGAGGTGGGAGAGTCTAAGACCAGAGGACATAGCCTCTGAATAGACGGACATCCTTTTAGAATGGCAGTGGGGTGGGCAGCCGTGGAGACCAAAACATTATGTATACTTAAGGCAGATGCTGACAGATTCTTTGAGTAGTCAAGGCATGAAAGGATACAGGGAGAAGGCAGGAGATTGGGGCTGAGAAAAAACTTGGATCAGCCATGATGAAAAGGCAGAGCAGACTTGATGGGCCAAATGGCCTAATTCTGCTCCTATATCTCACGTTCTTACATGAACATTGTACATTTTATCCCTGATGGGGAGATTCCATAAGATCAATTTATACTAATTTAAACACCACAGGAATGGTGGATGCACGCATTGGAGATATCATACTAGTACACTAGAATGTAATGAAAATTTAGGGCACACTCTTTAGCAAATGGAATTTTATCTCCCGTTATTGATGCAGCTTATATTAGTCCTGAATTATTAACTAAGAATATTGGGTTTAAATTTGCTCCCTCAGATTAACTTGTATTTTATTCACTCAGAGGTTAATGGAACAACTAATATATCAAATGCAAAACGTTAAAACAATGCGAGCGCCTTCCAGTCAGATTATGACTTCCTTGGAATGTAGAGTTGTTTGTTGTGATTAGAGCTTCCTATAGAAAATATTTGGCGTTAAATCCCGATTCAAGTTTTCATTGTTGACAAATATAAATACCAACCAGTATACAAAACCTTTGGTTGTTGGCCTTGTATCTTAACAAAGTATTCTCCAACTTTTTTCAAAGGTTTGGCATGGTGAAAGTTATTCCACGTAAGCGTAGAGTGAAGATCTGTAGCACAGCAGCCTGGAAATGAAGTAAATGCTTGTTTGTTTTCTGAAAATTACTAGTTATAAACAGTATGTTGAATAAACATTTATGGAAGATCAGTGTTCTAGGTTTAGATATTGAATCTGCCAGATCTTTCCTCCTTGGCAGTTTTTAACTTAACACTGCCTGTAAAGTCATGTATAAAATAAGCTCTCTCACTCTTTCATCCAAGGAAGATGTGCTGCATTTGGATGTATTGGTAGAGGAAACACAAAAGGATGGATTTGTTGCATGTAGCTAGCCAAGGTCATCAACTGGCAAATTGCTTACTTAATATGATATCCTTGGTTTGAGATTATTATTATTATTCTGCAGACTCAGGCTTCAGTCTGATGGCATCTCTGGGCAATGCACTGGACAAATGGCTGATCAGTAAATTCTATGGCATGTAGTGGTGAAAAATGACACCAGTGGCTGTAACTCCAGTTGTGTTCTGATGTGGTTCTCTTCAAAACCTGAACAGCTTGAGAGCCTGACACTGATGACTTGCTGTTTCTGAGGTCACAAGATAGAAAGGTGTTTCCTTTAGAGGCATAGAGAAAAGTACAGCACAAACAGGCGCTTTGGCTTGAGTCTGTGCCGAGCCATTTAAACTGCTTACTCCCATTGATTTGCACCCTTTATGTTGCCTTTTCTCAAAAAGGTGGGAGATTAATCTTGGACAAGCACTTTCCTATACTAACGCGATTGGCAATGAACTTGGATTCAGATTTATTTATCACCTGTACATTGAAACATACAGTGAATGCATCATTGGCGTAAACAGTTGACAACTGAAGGATGTGCTGTGGGAATTCTGGCACCAGCGTTGCACAGCCATGATGTTAGCTGAACAACGGCAAAACAAGTCCTTTCCTTCCTTTCATCCAAGCATTCACCCACACAGTCCTATAACCCCAGGACAAGCCGGGCTTTCAGCCTCTATTATGCTCATGGACTCACAGACACTGGGGCCCCAAATTCTAGACTTGTGATTGGGCTTCAGTCTTCTGTACTGAACCCAGGACTTGCTGATGACAGGGCCTTGAGCTCCAGGTTTCGAACTCCTGGCTTGCTGACTCTCATTCCCAGGGGAATCACTGGCCTACGTACTAGCTTCTTGCGATGGCCTGTGATCCCCTGGAAGCTCGCTGACTTGAAGCTACAACACAGAGTCTTGCCATCTTCAGAAGTTTTCTGATGACTCTGCCATAGTTGGATGCATCAGCAAGGGAGATGAGGCTGAGTACAGGGCTACAGTAGGAAACTTTGTCACATGGTGTGAGCAGAATCATCTGCAGCTTAATGTGAAAAAGACTAAGGAGCTGGTGGTGGACCTGAGGAGGGCTAAGGACCGGTGACCCCTGTTCCCATCCAAGGGGTCAGTGTGGACATGGTGGAGGATTACAAATACCTGGGGATATGAATGGACAATAAACTGGACTGGTCAAAGAACACTGAGGCTGTCTACAAGAAAGGTCAGAGCAGTCTCTATTTCCTGAGGAGACTGAGGTCCTTTAACATCAGCCGGACGATGCTGAGGATGTTCTACGAGGCTGTGGTGGCCAGTGCTATCATGTTTGCTGTTGTGTGCTGGGGCAGCAGGCTGAGGGTAGCAGACACCAACAGAATCAACAAACTCATTCGTAAGGCCAGTGATGTTGTGGGGGTGGAACTGGACTCTCTGGCGATGGTGTCTGAAAAGAGGATGCTGTCCAAGTTGCATGCCATCTTGGACAATGACTCCCATCCACTCCATAATGTACTGGTTAGGCACAGGAGTACATTCAGCCAGAGACTCATTCCACCGAGATGTAACACTGAGCATCATAGGAAGTCATTCCTGCCTGTGGCCATCAAACTTTACAACTCCTCCCTCAGAGTGTCAGACACCCTGTGCCAATAGGCTGGTCCTGGACTTATTTTCACTTGGTATGATTAACTTACTATTTATGGTTTTATATTGCTATATTTCTTCACTATTCTTGGTTGGTGCGGCTGTAACAAAACCCAATTTCCCTCGGGATCAATAAAGTATGTCTGTCTGTCTGTCTTGGGGGTGTGTACCAGCCCTCATCCTCTCTGGTCTTTGTCCATTGTGCTTGCCTCTCTGATATCCATCCACAGATGTCCCTTGTCCATGTTTTTGCTGGTGTTTGAATACAAAGCAGAGGCCTCAACTCCAGCTGGACTTCTAACTCCCACATCCTTGTCCCTAACCCAAACTTGACCAAAACTCCCCTCTATCCCCAAAACCATCCCAATGAACCTAAAAAAAAAAACACGACCAAGTCTGAGCCATGACCTCAACAGGGACCACTGTTCAGTGCCATATTGACCGGAACTCATTTCCAGCCCTTGTATATCCTATTTTAATTGGCAAGGATTTTTACACAGTTCTTAAAAGCACATGGAAAATCGTGAAATGTAGATGATGAATGGTCTTCCTATCAGATTGCAAAGCATTTTTCTATATTTACAGTTATGAAAACAATTACCTTTTGTAGCTTATATTACTTGTGCTCTAGGCAACATGTCAATCAACTAATAATTTGTCTAAACCTTTATTCCTGACCTATATGGAAAAAGCACAAAGATTCATTGTATTTGTTGCAGTCATATTATTGCTTGTTTTACTGAACCCGTTATTTCTGTAAAAATGAATTATCTAGAAATGTACAATTGCAAGAAAAATTAGTGAACCCTTTGCAGTTACCTGGTTTACTGCATTAATCGCTTAAAATGTGGTCTGATCATCATCTAAGTCACAATAATGGGACAGACACAATCTGCCTAAATAATAACACAAACAATTGTACTTCTCATCAATACTAAGTACACCATTTAAACAATTGTAGGCTAAGTTTTAAAAAAATGTCTGTGAACCTCTGAGATAATGCCTTTTATAAAAGCTCTTTTGAGTCGGGTGTTCCAGTCAATGAGATGAGATTGGAGGTGTGGGTTGTAAACATACCCTGCCCTAGTAAAAAGTCAGATTACTGGGAGAGCCTGCTCTTCTCAAGAAAGATCTGATAATGTGCATCATACCTCAATCAGAACAACTTTCAGAGGATCTTAGAAGAAGAATTGTAGAGGTGCGTGAAGCAGGAAAAGGCTAAAAATGCATTTCTAAAGATCTGAGTGTCTATCAGCCCACAGCAAGAGAAATTGCCTACAAATGGAGGAAATTCATTAGTTTTGCAACTCTCCCTATGAGTGGGCGTCCTGCAAAGATCACACCACGAGCACAACGTACAGTGCTTAAGGAGATGAGAAAGAACCCAAGGGTAACAGCAAAAGACCTGCAGAAATCTCTAGAACTTGCTAAAGTCTCCGTGTCCACTATAAGTAAAGCACCGAACAAGAATGGTGTTCATGGAAGGACACTACACAGGAAACCACTGCTCACCAAAAAAAAAGTGCTGCACATCTCAAGTTTATAAAAGATGACCTGGATGTTCCATAGCGCTTGGAACAATATTCTGTGGACAAATGAGACAAAGGTTGAATTTTTTGGTAGAAATGCACACAGCTATTTTTGGAGGAAAAAGAGCAGCATTCCACACCATCACCAAAACCTATCCCTACTGTGAAGCATGGTGGAAGGAGCATCATGGTTTGGGGCTGCTTCGCTGCCTCAGGGTCTGAACAACTTGCAATTGTTGAGGGAACAGTGAATTCAAAATTGTATCAATATTCTTTACAGGAGAATGTCAGGGTAGCAGTCTGTTGCCTGAAGTTGTTCATTGATGTTGAATTATGCAACAAGACAATAATCCAAAAGACGAGTAAATCACAGCGAATTGGTTTAAAAAGAAGAAAATTTGTTAGAATGGCCAAGTCAGAGGCCAGATCTTAACACAATTGAGATGCTGTGGCACAACTTGAAGAAGGCTGATAATGCAAGGAATCCCAGAAATTCCACTCTTTCCACTGAGGCTAGGGGAGAAAAAAACCAGAGGACATGGGTTAAGGGTGGAGGGGGAAAAGTTTAAAGGGAACATTATGGGGGGCTTCTTCACACAGAGAGTGGTGGGAGTGTGGAATGAGCTGCCAGATGAAGTGGTAACTGCAGGCTCACTTTTAACATTTAAGAAAAACTTGGACAGGTACATGGATGAGAGGTGTATGGAGGGATATGGGCCGGGTGCAGGTCAGTGGGACCAGACAGAAAAATGGGTCGGCACAGCCAAGAAGGGCCAAAAGGCCTATTTCTGTGCTGTAATGTTCTATAGTTCTAAATATTAATGAACTGAAACTGTTTTGCATGGAGGAAAGTTCTAAAATTCCTCCACGCCATTGTATATGTCTGATCAGCAGTTACAGGAAATGTTTGCTGGAGGTTATTGCTGCTAAAGGAGGTTCTACCAGTTGTTAAATATTAGCGTTCACATACTTTTTCAGCTTGGACTGTGAATGAGTAAACAGTGTTCAGTAAAGACATGAAAAGTATATTTGTTTGTGTTATTAGTTTAGACTGATTGTGTGTGTCTATTATTGATTTTATGAGCAATTAATGCCAAAAACCAGGTGACTACAAGGAGTTCACAAACTTTTTCTTGCAACTGTAAGTTGCCTTTTTGAAAGATAGTGTGCAGTGGCTTAGCACACTGTAAATGATTGCTGCTTTCTCAACCGTGAACAATCAACTTTCTGTGGTTATTCTTAGGCATTGTGCATTTGTATCTGCGCGTACAATGGGTTGAAAATGACTTGGAAAGCAGCTGATCTGTACCTTATCATGTGTGCTGTTTGATTACTAGTCGTGTAGTAATATTGTATTAAAAACATCTTAAATCTCCACACATAGTAGATAAGTGTATTATCATTGAAGTTCCTGTTTCTAACAGATTAGCTGAGGAAAAACTGTTGCAAAATAGTATTCTAATGCCATACTTAAAAGTATTAAATTGTCATGGGTTGCTATCTTTAAAAATACAAACACCTTTTAAAAGTTTTCCAACAGCTTTCCCATGAAAACACTCTGTGTAGATGTGCTTAATAGTGAGGAGAGCTTTACCCATGATGGACTGGGCTGTATCCATTACTTTTTTGTAGGATTTTCTATTCAAAGGCATTGGTGTTTCCATATCAGGCAGCCATTCTACATACTCTCCACCATACATCTGTAGAGATTTGTTGAAGTTTTAGATGTCATGTCAAATCTTTGCAAACTTCTTAGAAAGTAGAGGTGCTGCTGTGCTCCCTTCGTAATTGCACTTGCGAGCTGGGCCTACTTCCTTTTAATAAAAGTTGATGCAAGTCCTCTATGAGACTACACGTCCATGAGACATCTGAAGAACAGCAGATTTCTCCATAATGAGCTGTTTAATATTTGTCCCTTGGTGAATCCTTTGGTTGTCTGTCTGGTGTACTACTGTTCAGAACCAGCAATGTACAGATGAACAATGTGGGTGATTTTGCTTTTTCATTCTCTCTAAGTACTTCCCAGCAAGCTTTTGTTTCAGGTTGCCTGCAACTGTCGTGTTCTCCATCTCACCATTCTGAGATGTTTTTTATTTTAAAATATTTTCTTCTAACTGCTCTCCTTCACCATTTAACAAAACTGAAAGCATTATTCACCACTTATTCACCTTAATCACCACTCTATGACGGACATAATCCTCCTCCTCACCACCTTTCTCTGCAAATAACAACCTTGTTTGCTCATTTTTTTAAACCTGAATTGTTTTTTCTCTCCTTACACAGTTGCCACCTGACTGGCTGAATATTTCCAGCATTTTCTGCTTTTTATGTTTTAGTTTGTTTTTCAGTTTTGGTTAAATTAATGTAAATTTTCTTGATCAAAGACCGAATATTGTAGATCTAGCTTCAGAGCTTATCCCACATGAAGTTTGAGGTCCCCTGATGTTCTACTGGCTTAGTGCTATTCAAGGTCAGTTAGGAAAGGGCAATAACCCAGCAAAGTCCGCATTCTTTAAAAATGTTTTTTTAAAGTACTGATTGACATGCTTTGAGGGATTGAATAGTTTACCCCTGTCTCTGTGCTTTTGAATACTGAAGCAGTTGTATTGCATCATTTTTGCTGTGCATTTTTAAAAGGTTTCCTTTGTATTTTTAAAAAGTTCAAAAGATTTGCTAATTTTCAGTACAAATGACAATTTGAGATTAATAAAACACTAAATATTGAGTAGCATTTTTGCTCCAGTATCAATTACTTAAATTTGAATAAATAATACAGAAACTTTTGCAAGATGAATCCCTCAAACCTATGCAGCTAATGTAACAGAAGGCTACTTATATGTGGGAACCCCAGAAAGGTTGGAGACAAAATATTGAGTATTGCTCTTGGCTGGCCTATCTCTAATTTCAAGTTTGCCCATTCATATTGTAATCCCTTGTCAGGAAAAAAATCTCTATCTGCTGTATCAAATAACTTTATCATCGTAAACATCTAATTAGATTATCTTTCGATTTCCTGAACTGAAGGAAATTCCACTCAGTCTTCATCATGTACTTCCCTATTATCGAGTTATTTTTGCTATGACTTCCCCTTCCCTGCCAGTGCATTCTTCTAGAGTTGTAATGCATAAGCTAGTGAGTTGCTTCTTTGCCATTTGTTTTCTGAAGTCACCCTAGTAATCTTAATTGAATTTTGCAGTATTTAATAATTGATCTGATTATGTTAATATTTTAAATTGTAATCAAAGCTGAAAATGTACTGTAGGTTGGACAGTTAGTGAAAAGAAACAATTGACATTTTTTGTATTATTTCATTAGAACTGCAAATAGATGCAGCACCAATTTGAAATTTGGAATGGAGGAGAAATTTGTGCGGATGCAAGGCAGATGTGAGATGGTATAAGGAAGTGATGATGGGGCACCCATTAAAAAGTGAATGTTGATTGGAAGGGAGCTGTTGAAGCCAGCCGTAAGTTTGGTATAATGGGAAAATGGAGAGAAGGGATGATAGCAGAAGGGCATAGTGGATAGATAAGGTCAGGGTACTGACTGCAAAGGCGGAAGGGGAAATCTCATGATTAAGATGAACTAAATATACACTCAGTAGCCACTTCATTAGATACACCTGCACACTTCATTCATGCAAATATCTAATCAGCCAAACAGGTGGCAGCAGCTCAGTGCATAAGGGAATGCAGACATGGTCAAGAGGTTCAGTTATTGTTCAGACTAAACATTAGAATGGGACAGAAATGTGATCGAAGAGGCTTTGATAGTAGAATGATTGCTGGTGCCAGATTGAGTGGTTTGAGTATCTTAGAAACTGCTGATGTCCTGAGATCTTCACACGCAGTCTCTAGAGTCTATTTTTAAAAAAAGGTGCAAAAAGGCACAAAAATCATGAGTAGCAGTTCTGTGGGCGAAAATGCCTTGTTAATGAGAGAGGTCAGAAGTGAATAATCAAATTGGTTCAAGCGGACAGGCAGGCAAAAATGACTCAAGTAACCGCACATAACAACTGTGGTGTGCAGTGTGCAGAAGAGCATCTCTGAATGCACAACATCAAACCTTGAAGTGGATGGGCTACAGCAGCAGAAGACTATGTATGTACACATTCCTAATGAAGTGGCCATTCTGTATGATGAGCACCGATATGGAAAATGCCTGTGTTAGAACAGAGATAAAGAAGCTGTCAATGCTACAGAAATCTTGCAGAAAGTGACGTGTAAGGAAATGTAGTGAAAATAGCTCTGGAAGTTTTGTTTTATAATGCATCCTGAAGATGATGAAAAAAGCAAAGAACCAAAGATGGACCATGTAACGATAAAAGAGGGTGAAAAATTGTATAAAAATGTAATTTCAATTGACAGAAAACTAGACAATCATCACTATACATGAAATTAGCTGAGAGGATGCTAAAGAACTGGAACAAAGCAATTATACCCCTGAAAAATTAATGCATAACTGGGACCCATATAGATTTCAATAGCAGCATTTCTTAAAGAGAATATATGGAATCAAATTGTACACTAAGAATAAATTCAGGTAGGCAAAGGGGAGTGATGACAAAGGTGTACTTCGGAGCCCATCTTCAAGGAAGATGTGGCCACTCTCGCAGGGTATGGAATAATGGCATGTTGGACACCAAGGATGAAGTGTCCTTCCATACTCCTACCCCAAACAAATATTTAAGAGTTATTTATGTATATAATGAGAAATGATTGGCTAAATGAAGGATTGTTTATGTCGGTTATTCACTGAAGAAGTAATTTAGATTAATTTGTTTTTCTTGTGAATGCTCTCTAATGCTATGTGCTTATGATGCTGCTACTAATAAGTTTTTCATTGCACTTGAGCACATGACAATCAATTTATCTTTGACTTTGGAATCAGAATAGCCACATGAGATTAGGAGTACAATTTGAAAATAGCAGCATCACTAAAGGGAGAGATGTAATAGAGAAAAAAATCATGAAAATGAGAAAGGGAAAATGGAAATGAAGTTAAGTGAGGTAGGTGGTAGAAACTACAATCCTATCAGAGAGAGGGCCAGGTTTTATGTAATAGACTAAATTGGGGATTTCAGGGAAGACCTTTTCGAACATTATCTTCATAAGCGATGAAGACACAGATGTTCTTGTGTCCAACACTAAAGGCCTGATGAAAATGGATTAATAAAATTCCACACTGACAACCATCAACATCCATTGCATTTCTGGTAATCTGATGCTTCAATAAGGTTGCTGCTGTTGGCAAAATGCTGTCAAAGATTATCATGTACTGCAAATAACCTGACAACCTTGTCATTGAATTATCAAACTATTATGGAAGTAGGAACTGCTTTTCTTGAGTCAGTTATACATGTTGCAAAGATTATTTCTGTCTGAGTGATAGTCGATGTCACAGCCTTGCAGATCATTAGCATGGTTTCCCAATAAATTATAGAACCTTTTAAAAGCACATCGGTGCATCCGGAAACATAGGACAAGTTCCTCTTGTTGCTTTGAGAATCTGACTGCTTTACTCTTGCATCAGCTCAAGACACATACGCTAATCCAGTTTTTCAAACATTATTGTTTACAGTAAGTTTGTTTCTTTCTTTCTACGTACGGTTCTCTCATTGATTTACAGCCTTTTGCATGCAAGTTTATGTGGAGCTTGGCAAAAATTAATTGGCTAACATTATTTAAGGGTCCAGAGGAGGTTCACGAGGGTGATTCTGGGAATGACAGAGTTAACATACAAGGAGCATTTGGCAGCTTTGGACCTGTACTCGCTGAAATTTAGAAGAATGTGGAGGTTCTCATTAAAACCTACTAAATGTTGAGAGGACTCGATAAGGTGAATATGGAGAGGATGTTTCCTCTACCGAGGACATCCATAATGCAAGGGCACAGCCTCACAATTGAAGGTGGACCTTTTAGAGCAGAGGTAAGGAAGGATATTTTTAGCCTAAGAGTGGTGAACCTGTGGAATGTTCTGCCACCGACTGTGGTGGAGGCCAAGTCCATGGGTATATTCAAAGCATAAGTTGATGGATTTCTGATTGGTTTGGGACATCAAGGGATATGGTGCAAGGGCAGGTGTGTGGGGTTGAATGGGATCTGGGATCAGCCATGATGAAGTGGCAGAGCGGACTCGATGGGCTGAATGGCCTAATTCTGCTCCTATGCCTTCTGGTCTAATGGACCTAAACACATCTTCCACTAATTGGCATATAACCTGCTTGACAATGTGCTCTCTTTCCCTTTTTGCTATGTTTTCAGGTTGAGTCTGGTTTCATTTATGTACTCCTGTCAAAGCTTTCTGAAGGCAGCTCATAACCCCAGGATTAGCCAGCACTATTGCAGGGTCTTTGACCATTTTATTCCAGTCCTCAAGATCCTTGGTGCACACCTGCTGGGGAGGGCTGCTAGTTTCCAGTAATCACATAAAAATGCATGGAATTGTGGCACCTGGTGTAGGTGTAATTTGCTTTTAATTGTTTTGACCTTTTTATCTTGATCAATCAATAACATTGAGTCTACAACCAAACCACTACATGTAAATAATTTAAAAATATTTATTTACTTACTTTTCACTAGCCCTTGCTCATGTTGGAGGCTGTTGGTGAGCTTAACTGAAGGCCTCTAGTTGGATGTTGGGTACCATTGCTGTAGGTGTAGTACATTTATGCAAGATTGTTGCAGTAATAATTATGCTTGTGATTAGAAATACTCTTCTGTTCAAATAAATTACAGAACTAGAATCAAAACTGAGATAGCACTGTGGAATTCATTGCCACAGACAGCTGTGGAGATGAAGTCAATGGGTATATTTAAAGCAAGGTTGATAGGTTCTTGATTAGTAAGGGTGTCAAAGGTTACAGGGCAGAGGTCAGGAGAATTGGGCCCAGAGGGAAAAAGAATCAGCCAGGATAGATAGTCGGAGCTTCCTGGGTGGGCTGAATAGCCTAGTTCTTTTCCTATGTCTTATGGTCCAATCCTGGCTGTAGTTATTTGGTATCAGAAATTCATGCATGTTCTACAAATACATTTTCCCCAAACAAGTCCAGAATTCCAGCTTATCATTTATCAGTGATTTTATCATTGACTCAAAATTGACAATTGTCTCGAAGTCTTACATATAAGTTCATTCAGCCGAGAGTATATCTGACATTACCCAACTAAAGGGGACAGGTCCTGTCACACAGACAGAGTGGAACTGGATGGTTATTAAGAAAACGTCCCCTGATTTTTCTGAGTCGATTCAAAAACACTAACAGTTAGGTAGCAAGAATTTACTGTGCAGCTCCATATCGATCGTTCTATTGATACAGTCTCTTTCCATTTCATAATATAGAGGAGCAAGTACTCTGAAGCTAATGCTTTTACGAAGTTTATCATCTGTCCATCTAATCCTACATTCAAGTTGGAGGGTGTACTTTTGGAAGAGACCTTGCCATTATAATGTGAAGCATTCCAGATCTTATGTGACCAACTGTTCAGGTACATGTCACTATCGCCCTGGCAGGGCTTCGCTTCCAGATGAGATCAATGCCCTCTGTGCTCACTTTTGTCTATCAAAGCATGGAGGTACCATCACAAATGCCGACAGCCCCGGATGCCCCTGTGATTTCAGTCTGTGAGGTCGACATGCGAGTGTCTTTCAGGTGGATGATCCCACAGAAGGCATCTGGCCCAATTCTAAAGACCTGTGCTGATCAACTGGCTGGAGTGTTCACGGAGATCTTTAACCTCTCACTTCAGCAGTCTTACATACTCACCCGCTTCAGGCAGGCTTCAGTCATACCGGTGCCTAAGAAGACTGTGATGACCTGCCTCAGTGACTATCGTACAGTAGCGTACTTATACCCACAGTAATGAAATGTTTTGGGAGGTTGGTGATGAAATATATCAGCTGCTGCCTGAGAAGCGACTTGGGTCTGTTCCAATTTGCCACAACAGATCCACAGCAGATGCCATCTCATTGGCTCTTCACTCAACCCTGGAACATCTGGACTGCAAAGGATATTCTTCATCGACTACAGTTCAGCGTTAGTTCTGAAAGGATGGTAGTATTTAATCAATAAGCTTCATGACCTTGCCCTCAATACCTCCATAGGTAATTGGGTCCTCGATTTCATCACTTCCAGATGGCATTCAGTTTAGATTGGCAACAGCATCTCCTCCACGATCATCTTCAGCACAGGGGCAGTGTGCTTAGACCCCTGTTCTATTCACTTTGCACTTATAACTGAGGCTAGCACAGCTCCGATGCCGTATATAACTGTGATGACACCACTGTCACTGGCTGAATCAAAGTTGGTGACAAATCAGCATATAGGAGGGAGATTGCAAATCTGGCTGAGTGGTGCCACAGCAACAACCTCTCACTCAATGTCAGCAAGACCAAGGAGCTGATAGTGGACTTCAGGAGAGGGAAACCAGAGGTCCATGAGCCAGTCCTCATCGGGTCAGAGGTGGAGAGGGTCAGCATCTTCAAATATCTTACTGTTATCATGTCCTGGGCCCAGCACGCAAGTGCAATTATGAAGAAAACATTGCAGTGTCTTTACACTTGTGCTTCTGGTGTGGCCTCTTGTATATCGGTGAGACCCGGCGTAGATTAGGAGACAGCTTTGCTGAACATCTACGCTGCGTCTGCCAGAGCAAGGGGGATCTCCCAGTGGCCACCCATTTTAATTCCACTTCCCATTACCATTCCGATATGTCCATCCATGGCTTCCTCCACTGTCGGGATAAGGCCACACTTAGATTGGAGGAACAACACCTTGTATTCCATTTGGGTAGCCTCTAACCTGATGGCATGAACATCGATTTCTCAAACTTCCAGTAATGCCTCCCCCCACCACCATTTCTCATCCCCCGTCCTCCTTGTGTTATCTCCTTGACTGCCCATCGCCTCCATCTGGTGCTCCTTCCCTCCCCCCTCCCCTTATTTATTTTTCCCATGGCCTTCTGTCTCTTTCACCAATCAACTTCGGAGCTTTTTCCTTCATCCCTCTCCACTCCCCTCAACTTTCAAATCTACTCCTCGACCTTTTTTCTCCAGTCCTGCCAAAGGGTTTCGGCCCAAAACGTTGACTGTACTTTTTCCCATAGATGCTGCCTGGCCTGCTGCGTTCCTGCAGCATCTTGTGTGTGGCTCAGATTTCCAACATCTGTAGATTTTCTCTGGTTAGTGCCTTTGCTTAGAAGTATGTAAGATTTGGCATGACATCAAAACCTTTGACAAACTTCTATAGATGTGTACTGGAGCCTGGTGCAGCATCAATGACCTTGAATGGAAAATCCTACTGAAAGTAGTGGATAAGGCCCAGTCCATCATGGTTAAAGCTCTCCCCACCATCTACATAGAGCATTGTCACAGGAGAGCAACATCCCTCGTCCAGGACCCCCACCATCTAGTGCATGCTCTTCTCGCTGCTGCCATCGGGAAGAAGGTACAGGAGCCTTGGGACCCACGCCATCAAGCTCAGGAACAGTTACTACCCTTCAGACATTAGGTTCTTGAACCAAAGGGGATAATATCACTTGCGCAATCACTGAACTGTTTCCATAACCTATGGACTTGCTTTTGAGGACTCTTCATCTCATGTTCTCAACACAGTCGGCCCTCCTTATCTGCGGATTCCCAATGTGTGGATTCAACCAACCGCGGATCGGGAAAACCCGGAAGTTCTCTCTCCAGCACTCGTTGCTTGAGCATGTAAAAACTATTTTTCTTGTCATTATTCCCTAAACAATACAGTATAACAACTATTTACATTGTATTAGGTATTATAAGTAATCTAGAAATGACTTAAAAGTACAGGCAGTCCCCGGGTTATGAATGAGTTCCATTCCTGAGTCCGTCTTTAAGTCGGATTTGAAGTCGGAACAGGTACATCCGATATTATTTAGCGTCAGTTAGTCAAACGTTTTTCTTAGTATATAGTACATATTTTACTTTCTATGCATATAAAACATTTAAGAAACATATGTATTTCAATAATTTAACCACTGCGTTGCTTAGTAATAATTGTAGCTTTCATCGGGGCAGGGTCTTTCACATTCTCCATTAAAATTGTTCTGATCGTTGACCGACTGTAGCCTAACGCTTTTCCAGTGACCGATGGCGTTTCACCTCTTTCCGATCGCTTTATTACTTCCACCTTATTTTCAATCATGATCGTGATTATTTTTGTGAACAGGAACACTGCAGATTCAGAGCTACGCCGCCAGGTCCTAATGTCCACTGCACTGAGACAGGTTAAATAAAGTCCGGGGTTCT
This sequence comes from Hemitrygon akajei, assembly GCF_048418815.1. Taxonomy (NCBI): domain Eukaryota; kingdom Metazoa; phylum Chordata; class Chondrichthyes; order Myliobatiformes; family Dasyatidae; genus Hemitrygon; species Hemitrygon akajei. Next base: position 132,525,492 of record NC_133126.1, read on the forward strand.
GCTGGGTCCTAAAGACCACGGCACTGATACATGTTAAATAAGGGCCTTGCGCATCCGCAAATTTTAGTATCCGCGGGGGATTGGTTCCGGGAACAATTCCCCGCGGCTAAGGAGGGCTGACTGTATTTAATGCTTATTTATGTGCTATTGTTTTTGCACAGTTTGTCGTCTTTTGCAGACTGGTTGCCTGTCCTGTTGGGTATGTTCTTCAATTAATTCTATTATAATTATTGGAATTATTGAGTATACCTGCAAGAAAATGCTCAGGATTGTACAAGTATATGTACTTTGATAATAACTATACTTTGAACTATTGTCTATGCCTACCTAGCCCTGATTTGGCTCCATTATCTTTAAATGCCAATACCCTGAATGAATAACTGCATGTTGATTTATGGTGCTGCTGAGAAAATGGACTGTGTCATTCATTGATCTGGTAGGCAATAAATGACTGGACTGTGCTCTGCTCTAGTGCACCAATAAAAATGGTCTGCATGCACTGTACTAGGTGAAATAATCCTGAAATATTTGTGGACTAGTTTAGTTATGCTTCGCTAATTGGCCATGCCATTAACTTAACACGACGCCTTCAAGCAACTGCATTTATATTTGTGCGTTCTGCAAGTAAAGCGCATACTATTGTCTGCATCTTGAGGTAGGATTTGTTCTGCTGTATAATGTAATTATTTTCCTGACTGGTGATCGTCTTGTCTAACATCCAAGTGTCACTGTGGAAAGAATGGTTTTAGGCCATTATCTGACATGAATTTTTCCACAATGCTGGGTATTTGCAGTTTCCAATCTAATGAAATCACATTCAAAAGTATTGATACAGATCCTGCTTTGTTTCTGCTGTCAGCATGTTGCTTCATAGATTAAAGTTTGCAGGTTGAGTCGGATGTCATTGTCTCATTTTGCCAAGTTCACTGGTTGTAGCAAGAATTTTCAGTGTTCCACTTCTCATCAATGGTGGTATGTTCTTGTTAACACTATTTGCCTTTAGCCATCTGTGCACTTTACACCAAGTCCTGACATAAATAGCTATTGTATGATATATTCAACAAAGAAAAATTCTGACTCACTTCTGAGCTAGATAGTTGCTGTGCAACTGAAGCTGTATACCAGAGTGTTGGGAATGGTGATGGAAGCTCTGCATGTCGTTAATGTACTGTGCTCTGGTTGGTTTATCTTGATGTAAATTACTTTAAAGCTCTTAAATTTTTAAATGATTTTAAAGCTTCGTCCAGGTATTGTTAAAATGTATTAAACAAGCAAAACAATCAGTGAATAAAATCTACTGTTAGGCAGGTTTTGATAATGTCTGATTTGGCATTGAAATACATCAAAAAGGGAGTGTGTTCATTTCTGGAGGTGCACCCTATAGGAGTATGAAATGTTTGAAATAAGTCTTAGAGTTGGGCTTTAACCCCAACTATATGTGCTGTGCTCACTCTGCACATGAGCTTGACTTCTATTCCGTGTGTGTGCTCTGAACCATATTCTTTTACTTTGTTCATCTGTGTAAGCAATACTTGTCAAGGCATCGGCACCAATTCTTAATGATGCATTTTCCAAAGTTATTTTTTATTATAAAAACAATTTCCTGACCTAAACTTGCATATGCATTATCTTCGTCTGTATCCTGCAACCATTAGCAACTGTTTCTCATAATGTTCTATTTCTTTGTAGCATTAGTTGAATTACCCTGAATGTGTTCTACTATCAAAACCAGCTAATATTTTCCAAGTCTTTTTTTTGTATCAGGTGGCTTCTTGGTGAACTTGTGTTATTCTTTGAGAATACTATTAAGCTCTAATTCTCATCACTATTCAATAGGAATAGTGATGAGAATATTTCTGATAGGAAAGGGTCCAATTCATCCTTCCTGAGCATGATTTGCATAGAAATAACATTCGTGCAGACCTACAGAATCATCATACTCCTATTTTGATATCTTCAATGATTTTTATTATGCCTTTGGTATGTAACATACAGCCTTCAGAATGTTACCCTTTCAGTAACAAAGTAAACTTGTAGCTATCAAAGACATTTAATTTTGAAAATCCAACAGTGAAAATAATTGTTATGGTAAGTTTGAAACTCTTGACGCATATGAAGTATTTTTTTCTGTAACACAACGTTTCTTAGAAACACAGCTATTGAGTTACCAACTGCCTGGTCAACGGATAGTGATCAAAAGCAAGAGGCTAGCTTTTCCATATTAGAGGAATTGCATATGGAATTGACAAGCCAGAACTTAGTGTACTAACAACAACATTTTAGTTGGAATATTTGGATTCGATATCCTCTGTTAGGAAGCAATTTCAAGTCTTAAACATTGCCTTGATTATGACTCTCTCTGTTTGAATCAGGAATCAATCACGTTTCTGTATGCACCAACACAGGCATATAATTTCGTAAATCATGTAGATTATTTCCATGCAGAACAGCTATGTTTAGAATATGAAAAGATTCATCAGCGAGTCCGGAAGTGAATCATTTCCTGTTTGAATGTTCTGTTTCAAATTGTGATAACAATTGGTTTGAGTTTAGTTCATGTTCTTTAAAATTAATTGAGAGTTCAACCAGGGAAAAAAAATGCAAATATGGCATTTTACTGTCAAATGTCTTGCAACTTATGACCAATCTTATGGTTGTATAAATATTACAATGTTACTGTTGCTGTCTTGATTTGAGGAAAATGTAAGAATTCTGCCTTAATTTTGAGTATCCCCAAATAAAGGCCACAATTCCAAATTAACATTTGTGTACTGCAATAAACGTGCAATCAGAGCACAATTTGAATGTATCTGGAGAAGATGACCATCTCGTATAAAACTTTCAACCTGTACATGTCTCTGGTGCTTATGACTCATTTATTTCTTTATAACTAAGGGTGTATCCTTCACTTATTTCATCACTTGCCAAATCATCTTCCATTATAGTTATTGGAGAAACCAAATGAGTGCTAGTTTGGATTCAAAAAGTGACTTGGGCAAATATGTGGGATAAAAAATATTACACTTAAAAGTATTAGATTTGTTTTACATCTAAAATGCAGATCAAAGGATTTTTCTGAAGTAATGCCTGAAAAAGTAGTAATAGAAAAACTGGCTACAAATACAGTACAAGTAACACTACAATGTAATCATTTAAATAATATCATTTGCAAGTAGCCTACAAGATATGCTGGGTCAAATTAGAAGATTCATATTGAATTATTGAGGGTTCTCTCTGAAATGGATTGTTTGATTGAAGGAAGAAAATAAAGATTAAAATGATTTCTTCTGTTACTTCTATTGGATTGATTGATGATTTAGTTTATTTGTGCCCATTTCGTTATCCATATTAAATCCATGACGTTTTTTCCATATAGTACAATTGTACTATTTCTTGACGCATTTATTTTTGTTTGAAGATCTTGGTGAAACTATATCTGGCTTACTTTGCATTTTTCCAGGAAGAGAAAATGGCACGGCAGGAGTAAACATTTCATGTTTTTTAAGTTCTCCTTAGCCAAGGAATATCCATCTGTTTGACTGGATTATCAAAAGTAATTTAAACAGTAATTTTGTGCTCTCAGGACTAGGAGACTGATTTCACCTTTTTACAACTTCATGTTTATTGGCCATATTGCAAGCCAAAAGGAGTGGTGGAAATGCAGAAGCAACGTTAAAATGTACATGTTATTATGTACATAAATACAAGAACTTCTACAGATGCTAGAAATCCAGAGCAACACACAAAATGCTGGAGGAACTCAGCAGGTCAGGCAATATCGATGGTGGAATAAACAAATTCTGCAAGTTATGTGCATAAGTTATTAGACCGAATGCCCTTCTCATCTCATTAACTCATTGTCCCTGATAAGTACTTCACTTTGAACCATCTTGAAAAAAGAATCTTCAGTTTGGCGTGGAAAGTCAGTATAAATCCATGCAGTTACCAACATTTTAATGTGTAAACTCAAACAATGTTCACACAATCAGACAAGTCGTGAAGCTGTAGCACCAGTTTGCCAGTTTCAACTATTCAAGATGCACTTCATCACTGGACTTCCCAAGAATTTGTCGAACAAGAATGCAACATTGTGTTATTTGCCTGTTATGACAGTCTTAGTTAAGCCAAAGGGTGACTTAGCTGATTTCCAATAACTTGTAAAGTAATTTGTTCCGTGCCCCGTCTCTCTTCTATCACATTATTACACAAAAGGACCTCTATGTAAGAGATCATGCTAACTTTGTATTGCATGTCTCCAGTGGAGTCAACTCTCTGCCCCCGCCCCCCCAAAATACTGAAACTTTGGTTATTGGCTGCAGTAAGTAGCTTACCATTGACCTCAAATTATCAGACTGTCCTCCATTCATAACCTGTACTATTGAGTTTTATCAGATTTCTTGGAAATGCAAAATCATGAAAATTACTAAACTCATTATTAATAATTGCCTGAGTTTTAGGATCGTTTTCTAATTTCTGGAAGTGAATGAATTTTCTTATTTCCTTTCTGTGTAAAACAGGCTTTCTCAGGAATGTGAGAGCTTCATTTTTAATGGGATGAGCATTCTGTGAGGTGGCCAGTATTATTCTACTGCAACTATAGGTGACAATGCGGAAAAACCAATACCCCCCTTATTGTAGAAACGCATAATTATTGAAGTGTGTGGATCTGAAGTTCTATGATCAAACTAATTTCTCCATTAGCATATCATTCAGTTAGTATAGTTGAAAATACTTCATTAAAATATCAACAAATAGCAATTTTAATTTTATTGATTTTATTCAAGGTCATCTGAATCTTAAAACTGAAATTCATTGAAACATAGCATGAATTGATATTTTGTTTTGTGCATAATAAATTGAGTGACAGCATCATTAGTGTTTATTGTTGAATCTTTGAGTCCTTCAACTGAAAATCATCTGAAATTGAAATAATCATAAAATCCAAGTGTATTTCAGTTGGAAGTCTACTGTTTACTTAATTATTTGTGGTGCCAAGTGCATTTAGTTTAAAAAAAATTCTTAATTGAATTTTCAAATGGTTACAGAAGGAAAAAAAAATTATCAACCCTTCCCCCCTCCCCTTAACCCCTCCCCCTAACATATCCCTGTTTAAAAAAAAAGAAAAAAAGAAAGAAAGAAAGAGTGCCTGGATATCGGAAGATCCCCACATGCTCTATGGAGTTCATAATAGCTTTAGTATATATATTTATTTCTTTCCCCAAATAACCAATAATTTTATCTTTGTAGCACCTATATATTTAATCCTATCTTTTGTAAATAAGGGCGCCAAATTTTCAGAAATATTTCATATTTATCTCTTAAATTATAAGTAATTTTTTCAAATGGAATGCAGCTAAAAGCTATATCTATTTTCATTTTCTTAATGTACATTAAAATTCTTTTTCTTTTCACCGGTCCATTAAGCCCATTAACATTAAAACTTTAAAAATTCAGTAAATTATTCATTATTTTTAACAGGGTTACTCTAGTCTATAGTAATACCTAACTTTTCAACTTTCGTAGTACCTTGGGGAATCTTTTTAAAATTCTCCGTGTTGCTATGTGTCTCCCACCCGCTCTCCACCCCCCCCCCCCCCCGATTGTCCAGGCAAAGAAAGAAAGATTAAAGAAAAATAGATTATAAAGAAAAAAAATAACAAAATACCCCCCTACTAATGTGAATAAAGAAAAAACACAACATTAGCCCCCTCCGTTGTGCGGGTCATGGCAGTCGCCATGATTACACACGTGAATCCCGTAGCAATCAATCCGAAGCTCCCCTGTAACATAAAAAAATATGAGAAGAAAAATTAATATCACTACTCTCGATTAATATTTCTCAAATTTTTACCTTTCTCCCCCTGTATCATATAATTAAGAATATATTTAAATATTCTTCTGTCCTTAACATCCATCAACTCCATTCACTGTCCCTGTCTTCATCTTTAATCCGTTTCACTTTTAAATCTTTGGCTGTGGTTAGCGAATATTTGGGAGTTCTTGTGCAAATTCTTCCACATCCCGATAATCAGTAAAAAATCTTCTTTTTCCGTCATCCAAAAAAAATTATCAGGGTTGCCGGGTGGCGCAATATAAATTTATAACCCTTTTCCCATAAAACTTTTTCGCTGGGTTAAATTCCTTCTTTATCTTCAAAAGGTCATAACTTATATCAGGATAGAAAAGAACTGTTTTCCCTTCTATCATCAATGGCCCATTTCTCTTTCCGGCACGTTGGGCAGCCGCCTTCAGGATCTTTTCTTTATCTTGATATCTTAAGCATTTTATCAAGATTGATCGTGGGTTTTGATCAACTTGAGGTCTTGATCTTAAAGCTCTGTGAGCCCTTTCAATTTCAATTAACTGGGTTCCTTCTTCCATTTCCAAAATTTCTGGAATCCATTTTTGATAAAAATTTATTGGATCCTCTCCCTCTATACCTTCTTTAAGTCCAACAATCTTTATATTATTTCGTCTGCTAAAATTTTCAAGTACATCCACTTTTTCCAACAACCGTTTTCTTTCTGATGTCCAGGCAGAAATATTATCTTCCATTTTATTCACTCTATCAATGGTGTCTCCCGTTATTTCTTCTGTTTTTAATTTTCTTGTCCATTTTGTCCTGCCTTTTCATCATTTTATCAAACATAATCTTCATATTTTTAATATTTTTTAATTACTTTTAATGCTTTTAATTCATGCATTATTTGCACCAAAGATTTTTTTATGTCTCCAATATCACCTCCAACCTCTTCCTGTTGCTCTTCTTTGTTTGTCTCTTCATCTTCATCTGACTTATCCAGAGAATCTGATTCCACCTCATATTCACTTTCAGTTTCGGTTCCGATCATAGCTGGGCTTTTTAGTTTGGGTTGCTCGTGTTTGCGCATGCCCCTTCCTTCACGCATGCGCAATTCCTGTTGCTCTTTTTTTTTTTTGGAAATGGTTGATGTTGCCGCAGTTTCCTGTTCTGTATCGCCGGAGGTAAAATGCACTTGAGCCCGAGGCTCTTTCATGGCTGCCAGCCTTGATTCTTTTCCAACTTGTGTTGTCTTCAAAGTAGTAGTTTTCTTCTGCTTCTGTTTAGGAGACATATCTTAAGACAATCCTGAGTAGTTTATAAGTAATTTTTAAAAAGTATTCACTAACTTTTCTTCACTTAAACATTGTTTTACTGGTTTTTTATGGGAGAGCTGGATTTCCTCATCTCGATCCCACGTCATCACATGACGTACCCCCCCACAAGTGCATTTAGTGGATTGTAAAGGTAATCACAGATTATGTGCAAAGTAAGTTTATTATCAAAGTCCATAGGTTATGGGAACAATTCAGCAAAGGTGTAAGTGAAGTTATCTCTCCAGGTTCAAGAACATAATGCTTAAGGGGAATATATCTGGTAGCCTCTTGAGGCTCCTGGACCACCTTTCTGACGGCAGTGAGAAGAGAGCATCACCTAGATGGTGGGAGTACTTGGTGAATGCTGCTTTCCTGTGACGGCTCTCCGTATAGATGTGCTCAATGATGGGGAGGGCTGTGCCCTTGATGGACTGGGCCATATCCATTTTCTGGTCAGGGGCATTTGTGTTTCCATACCAGGCTGTGATGCAGCCAGTCTATACTCTCCACCTCTCATTAGTCAAGGTTATAGATGTCATGCCGAATCTTCACAAAGTCTTAAGGAAGTAGAGGTGCTGCTATGCTTTCTTTGTCATGGCAACTTATCTGGTGGACCTGTAACACAAGGAATTTTAAAGTTGCTGAACTTCTCCACCTCAAATCCCTAATGAGGACTGGCTTATGGACCTCCGGTTTCCTCCTGAAGTCAATAATCATCTCCTTGGTCTTGCAGGCATGAGGTAGTTGTAGCACCATACAGCCAGGATTTCAATCTCCCTTCTATATGCTGATTTGTCACCACCTTTGATTCGGCAGTGGAGCTGTGCTTAGCCTCACAGTCATAGTATAAAGTGAGTAGAACAGGGGCTAAGCACACAGCCTTGTGCTCCTGTGTTGAGGGAGATGTTGCTAATCTGAGCTGACTGGGGTCTGCAAGTGCGGAAATCAAGAATCCAGTTGCACAAGGAGGTATTGAGGTCTATGACTTGAAGCTTATTGATTAGTTTTGAGGGGATGATGGAATTGAATGCTGAGCTGTAGTCAAAGAAGAGCAAGCATCCTGGTGTATGCATCTTTGCTGTCCAGGTGTTCTGGGATTAAGTGAAAAGCCACTGATAAAGCATCTGCTGTGGACCTTTTGTGAGGGTAGGCAAACAAGAGTGGATCCAAGTTGCTTCTTGGGCAGGAGTTGATAGGCTGAACTGATTGTCAGGTGTGTTATATCATTGCAAGTAAATTGGGCTACATCTATCCATTATTTAAGCATGAATTTGATAAGACTATACAATATATTGTTAAAAACAAGAATTCACAAGTTGTTGAGTTATCCTGCTCCTCCAGAAACTTATTATTTTCTAATAGACTTAAGAGTTGAAGTACATGGGAAGACCTGCAACTACTGTCCTTGAGTGGTAATTTGATTCCAAATATGCCAGGAGAAGAACGGGTTTTTAAAAATATTTTAGTTCAAGTGAAGTCATAATAGCTATCAGTCAGGTTTTCTGGCCCTAAAGTTAACATTTACAAGTCTTGAGTTATCTCCCAATTTTAATTATTTTTAATCATGTTTTTAAAATTTCCATTTATTTTTTACACACTGTTTAGAATTGAATTTACTCATTCAATCTATTTCAGTCTGTTCTGCCCATTAATGATTACTAATCAGTTACGAATATAACTGCATCTCTAGATCCCATGTACAAAGAGTAATTTTGTTTTACATTATTTCTGATTCTGTTCAAAGCATTCTAGGATTTTATAATTTGAAAGTGGGTATTATTTTTGATTTCAAGTTTATTGTCATTCAGCCGTACACATGTATAGTGCCAAACGAGACAATGGTCCTCCAGACCAAGGTGCAGGATGCAGTACGTATAGCTGACACACAAAGTAATATTACCACATATTAACACATAATAAGGTGCATATATGAGAAGTAAACGGTATAACGTTACTGGTGCTTCATGTGTGATGAGACTTGGGTGGTGGCAGAGAGTTCATTAGTATTACAGCCTGGGGGAAGAAGCTGTTAACCACCCTAACAGTTCTTATCCTAATGCTATGGTACCTCCTGCCTGATGGTAAACAAGTATTTACGTCAGTGCAGTTTAGCATGTATAATGTGAACAGGTAACTTAATTGCTAATCTAACATTGTTTGAAAGTCGCTTCCACAGTACCGGTTAATGAGGTATGTGGTTCCCTTCCCATTGGTTAGCACCAGTGCCCTGTGTCACAAGTTTCTGGTCCCAGGCCGCGTGCTGTGATACCTGTTACTGATTTCCGGTCATCGGGTGTCTAAAGATGAACACACGTGTGCGATCGCTCTTTTTGACCCTTGAGCTTGCTGCGGGCTGTGATCCGCGGGTCGCGCTGGAGGTGTGGAAGGTGTGTTACAGTTAATAGGGGGAGGGGCTCATGTTTTGGATTTACACCTAGTCAAGTAATGTTTATTGCTTGTTTAATCCTGTGTAACATGGACTGATTTAACAGGGGTTTTGAATGTTTACTGTTGTAATTTCTGTAGTTTGGGTGACATGGATGAGTACTTGTTCACTTCCATTGAGTGGAGGGTTTCATTACTTGTGAATAAACAGTTACTAAACATACTGTACATGCTGTTTCACTCACTGACACTGTGAAGCTGTTTCCAAACATGTCTCCATAGAATACTCATGAGTCACCATTGCTTCATACTCGTGTTTGATATACTATGCGTGATTTTATTCTCAGATTTGGTGCAATAATACACTCTCTCCTTTGTTTTAAAGGAATTGGAAAGGTGAAACGGAAACCAAGCATTCGAGACACGGCATCCAATGCAGACAATGATGGTTATGCTGACAATGGTGAACGTCTGTATGACTTGAATGCTCCTGCTTATGTGAAATTTAACTACACAGCAGAGAGAGATGATGAGCTTTCGTTGGTTAAAGGGACCAAAGTTACTGTCATGGAAAAATGCAGCGATGGATGGTGGAGGGGTAGTTATAATGGACAAACTGGTTGGTTTCCTTCAAATTATGTTATGGAGGAACCAGAGGGGACTACTGTAGAACCTGTCAGCTCATTATCAGAGAGACTAGCAGTTGTGATGAATGCACACAATGCTAAAGTACTGCATGTTGTGCAGGCTTTGTACCCATTCAGTTCTTCAAATGAGGAGGAGCTTAATTTTGAGAAGGGCGAGGTGATGGATGTTATTGAGAAACCAGAAAATGACCCAGAATGGTGGAAATGCCGGAAAGCTGACGGGCAAGTAGGGCTGGTACCCAAGAACTATGTGAATACCATACCGACATCACCACCAACCAATAGTATTGGTCCAACGCCACCTCGATGTGATTATATAGGAGTAGCAACCACTGGCAAGTTTGCTGGTAGTCCATGGTATTATGGAAAGATTACAAGGCACCAAGGAGAAATGGCTCTGAATGAAAGAGGGGTTGATGGAGATTTCATAATTCGAGACAGCGAGTCATCGGTAAGTAACAGATTAGTTATTTTTAAAATTCTGATCTTTTACTAATCATATTCTAATAATCCTTACTGAGGATTTGTAGCTTCTGTTGCTACATAATCGTTTTTGGGTTTTGATGTCAAATTGGTTACAAAAGAGAAATGACATTTCATTGTGGTATAAATTGGTACCCAGATTTGTTACTGCTGGTTGTATCTAGATTTATTGGAATTTTACTGGCTTACGTTAAAATATTAGTGTGCAGAATATAGTTTGCAGCTCCAGCTGCAACAGCCAGGATTTCCAGCTTGGCACCAATTTCAATTCCACTTCCAACTCCCATGCTGACATGTCTGTCATTGCTCCTTTATTGCCAGATGCAAGTTGGAGGAGCAACACTTCATAGTAGTCGCCAAACTTGACAGCATTGTCACTGATTTCATCAACTTCATGTAACCACCTATTTTCCTTTCTTCCCCACCCCCCCAGCTTTGTTATCCCTCATTCATGTGGCCTCTTCACCCCGTCTTTTCTCCTTTCCCATTCTAAAATCCTGCCCTTCACCTCCCCCTGGTTCCCCACCTCATTGTCTTTATTCCATAGCCTACTGTTCTCTCATCGCCCAGCTTATCACCTCATTCCCTTTCACATCCCTCCCCCACTACCCCTCACCTGGATTCACCTATTAGCTGTCTGTGTTCCAAACCTTCGCCCACATTTTCATTGTGTTTGCCCTTTTTTCCAGTCCTGATGAAGGGTGTAGGCACCTCCATAGAGACTGGCTGACCTAATGAGTTCCTCCAATATTGGAATTCGAGCATCCTTTTCCCATTCCCATCTTGGGAATATATTTGAAATAATATTGGCACTTTTTGATTCCTCTCCATGAATTGAACCATGACAACAAATCTTTATAATTTGGGGTAGGAATGTTAAACGTTTGTTTTTAAGGTATGCAGCCATCAATGAAAATAAGAATTTGGATTGTGGTTATTGTTGAATTTTATTTCCTCTCATTTATTATCTGGTGATACTTAGGTTTGATTACATTTGCAATGTGTAACATAAGATGGGACCCAATTATCAGAACATGTTTTTAAAGGACTAATCAAGTTTGCTTTCACTTCTTTCACAGCCAAATGATTTTTCTGTGTCCTTGAAGGCTCAAAATAAAAATAAGCACTTCAAGGTACAATTGAAGCAAGGCCTCTACTGCATTGGACAACGAAAATTTGACAGCATGGAAGATTTAGTGGAACATTACAAAAAGGCGCCAATTTTCACAAGTGAACATGGCGAGAAATTGTTTTTGGTGAAACCTTTATCTTAATGGAGGGGAGAAAGATCCACTGAACTGGATTGTTCCTAACAATTAAAAATAAACAGCGGAGAAAAGGAAGAATGATCATGATTTGCGACTTAATGGCGGTAATGACGTAAAAGAACAGATCAACTTTTAACTTTTCAGTTTGAACTATTGTCCTAGTTGGATTGTACTGCTGTTTAATTTTCAATAGCTTTTCTTGTTTGTAAAAAGAATTTTTGTGCCTTGCTTTGGTAGAGCTCCTCATTGTGAATATACTATCAACAGTTGTTTCTAATTTTTCCAATCATCTTAACCCTTTTTTTATATTCCACCTTCTAAATGCCAGGAATGTGTTTCATTCTCATTGCAGATCTTTGATTATTTCTGTGCTTTAAGAACCTTGTTGAGTAGATTGTAATTTGAGAGATGTGATGTTTTGTGCATGATGAAATTGGAATACTCAATTGCCCCTTTCTCAATTATTTACAGAAAATATCAATCAGCTTTGGTTTAATTTGGTTGGAATTCTTTTGGGTGCAAGTTGCATCAGAATAAAGCTAAAATGTGGACGTACCAGATTCTGCCTTACAATATTTCAAGCCAAAGGCTGTGTTTAACTGTTGTAATAAAGTTGCAGCTGGATTGCACTTTGGTAGATCATGCAATGTCCTGCAACTTCAACAATACCTTTTAAAACTTTAATAATCATTTTAGTTCTCTTTAACTCCCAGATTATTTGTAAACAGAACTGCTTTGAATTGTTCAACTAGAGTTGATAACTTTAAAATAAAGTCTGTTGCATTTGTACTTGTTCATATTAAGGATACACTATATATTATGCTCTTAATTTTGTCATGCAGTTGTAAAGAATAATGCCATTTAACAGATATTGTGCTGTCACTGATTGTATCAATTTTTGTTTGACACGAGTCAGTGGATTTGCATAAACGTAGACCCCAGCACCTATAATTGTATATACTGTAGGCCACTATATGTAGTGCATCCTGGTCAATGAAAGTGAGCTGTTGTATTGTGGGGAGGAGAGTTACACAGTCAATTACTCAGACATGAATATGATAACACATAACTTGTGTACTACACACATCACTTTATAGCATCACTAGAAAAGAATTGTCTGAGTGTCAGGAATTTGAATGATATTATTTATCTTTAATTTATATTTCAAACTCACCCCATGGTTATCACCTCATTGAAAGCAGTAGTATGTATTTGTACTGTTTTACAATGTTATTAATACCAGAAATTGTACCCAAGGGTCCAGGAGAAAAATGTTGTACTTTGTCTTGTGTAAGTTAAAGACCAGTGATTAGAATCTTGTTGGAACTACAGGTGAATAGAAATGATACTGCAGCAAGTGCTGACACTAATTTTGAATGCAGTGGGTCACTGAAAAGAGAAGTGATATTGCAGTAGGTAATTCAAGGAAACCCATGAAGAGAATTGTTGGATCATATTTTTATATATTGAATTTTAGGCAATTCAAGGGTTTCTGAGCCCTGGTCTTTTGATGTTCATTATCGTTGTAATCCTTTAGAAAAAAATTGAATACAAAAACCATTCACATATTGTTCCTAATCCAATTTTTTTGTATTGAAATTGCTTTATCATATGCATATATCCCCCTTTTAAATGTTGAAAATAACTGTTATGAAAGCATAAGATACTGTGAAGTCAAATTTTTTTGCTGTACGGTGCAGCAAATATCCTACATGCTTTTAGCAGCTTATTTCAAAGTATGATTCTTCACTTATTATAAAATCCAATAAAGTTTGTAAATCATCTCCTAATATTATTGTTGCAGATACTTTCCTGAATTTAGCAGCTTGAACTTTGTAATGCCATGCCATTACATAACTGAAAACATCAGGTGAATTGAGCACATGGAATTTTTTATGAAAATGTGACTGGATGACAACATCTATGGTTATTAGGCTCTTGAGGGAGCAATAATAGAAAATGTTAAGCAGTAGCTCTTGGTTAAGGAATGGTTGGATAGTAGCTCTTGATGGGAAGGAATTGTATGTTAGAATAAATGTGGTTCTCTAGGTTAAATTAAGAATCAAAGACAGTAACATTGTTGAAAAATATGCTGCAAAATTGTAAGCTAACCAAGTGAAAGAGAGATGCTCTTCCCAAGAGGTGCATGTAGCTTGGGATACAGTCAGTATTAAAGGTGTAGGGTGTGCAATTCCCAAATTGGAATGACGGTGGATTTTTTTAAACCAGTATATAACAAGAGGTGGAGAATTTTCTTCATTTAGTTTTGGAACAGAAAGTTGGATAAGTGGGAGGAGGGCTAAGGGGAACATAATTGTTTAGTGATCTTATTTCCTGACATTTAATGTAAAAAGGGCAAAGAAAAAGGTCCCAAAATTGAGGTCTGCTTTGCTTTATTTAGAAATGACTCGGTACAGATGGACTGCAAATAGTTTTGTGAAGTTAAGTTGGTGTCAGGTAAATTGGAGACATTAAGAGAACATTTCATGTTAATGTTTCCACAAAGTAACAGTGGAAATAACTGTTATGAAAGCATAAGATACTATGAAGCCAAATTTTTTTGCACAGTTTTTTGCCCTGCACAAAGTAACAGATCTAAGCTGCATAGGATAAGAGATAAAAGAGAAAGCACATTTAGACATCAAGCACTCTATATCAGAAAGTCTACAAGAGTATACAAGGTGTAAGAATGAAACTAAAAATGAAGTTAGTAGTTTGAAGAACATTGGGGAAATGACTGATAGCAACCCCATTTGCTTTTTTGAAGGAACTGCCGCAGATTTAATGTGGCACAGTTGCAAGAAAACATTTGTGAATACTTTGTAATTACCTGTATTGTATTTCTGCATTAATTACTCATAAAATGTGGACTGATCTTCATCTCTGTCACAATAATTGACAAACACAATCTACCTAAACTTACAACACACAAACAATTGTATTACTTCTCATCAATACTGAATACACTATTTAAATAAATGTAGTCTATGTTCAAAATTATGTAAACCTCTGGGGTAATGCCTTCTACAAAAACTTTTTGGAGTCAGGTGTTCCAATCAATGTGTTGAGATTGGAGGTGTGAGTTGCAGAGGAGCCCTGCCCTAGAAAATAGATGCAACATCTGGTTATGGACTGAGCCTGCTTTTCTAAAGAAAAATCTATTTATGTGAACCATGGCTCGATCAAAACAACTTTCATTGGACCTTAGAAGAAGAACTGTAGAGGTGCATGGAGCTGGAAAAGGTGTCATTTCTAAAGACATGAGTGTTCATCAGTTCACAGTAAGAGAATTTGTCTACAAAGGAAGGAAATTCAGTGCTGTTGCTACTCTCCCCAGGAGTGGGCATCCTGCAAGGATCATGCCAAGAGCACAATGTGCAATGCTGAAGGAGGTGAGAAAGAACCCAAGAGTAAAAGCAAAAGATCTGCAGAAATCTCTAGAACTTGCTAAAATCATGTGCCCCTATTAGAAAAATAGAAAACAAGAATGTTCATGGAAGGACACCAGAGGGAAAACCACCGCTCTCCAAAAACAAAATTGCAGCATGTCTCAAGTTTGCAAAAGACCACCTGGATGTTTCACAATGTTTTTGGGACAATGTTGTGTGGACAGATAGACAGAAGTTGAACTTTTTGGTAAAAGTGCACACTGGTATGTTCGGAAGAAAAAGTGCACTGCATAACAACACCAAAACTTCATCTCAACTGTGAAGCATAGTGGAAGCATCATGGCTTGGGGGTTGATTTGGACGATGTAATAAGACAATGATCTAAACCACAAGTGTAAATCAACAGAATAGTTTTTAAAATGAAGAAAATTTATGTTTTGGAACGGCCAAGTCAGAAGCCAGATTTTAATCCAATTTAGACCTGAAGAGGGTTGTTCATGCAAAGTATCCCTGAAATATTGATGAACTGAAATAGTTTTGTATGGCAGAATGGTCTAAAATTCCTCCTTCCTGATAAAGGAGCTTCTACCAGTTATTAAATACAAGGGTTCATATACTTTTTCCAGCCTGGACTGTGAATGATTAAGCAATGTGTTTAATAAAGACATGAAAAGTACAAATTACTTAACTGTTACAGTGACTTAGATGATCAGACCACATTTCAATGCATAAAACCAGGTAATTTTTAAAGGGTCCACAAAATTTTTCTTGTCACTGTAAATGGTTTTGTGCCCAATTTGTTTGGTATCTCTGCTCATTAAAGAAACATATTTTGAAATATCTGAACTCAAAATTTCAATGTTGATAACAGATTAAATCTATATATGCCCATCCAGGCTCTGCACGTAGATTGGAACATGTGTGCTTATAATGTTTACAGCATTCCCTAAGCATAAGTTATATTTGCACCAAGCCATTCTTATTGTTCTCGATACTACATGGTTTATCTCTGATGGCAGGAAACAGCTTGGAAACAGACACATTCAACAAACACTTCACCCAATATTAATTTGGTCAAGCTTCAGAGAAATTAAATAACCATCTATGCTTAAATAACAGAATCAATCTCAATCCATCTGTTTACCACATTAATTGATAAAAGGCAGTGGCTCCCTCATTGAAAAAGGGATAACCACCAAGTATCCTCATGTCAGAATTCTGCATGCAGATCGGAATTGTTAAGTCTGTTATTGAATTGACTTCTGTAAATTCTGAAAGAGGTAGCTAAAGAGATTAAGGAGGCATTAATCGTTATCTTTCAAGAATCACTAGCTTCTGGAATGTTTCCAGGGGACTGGAAATTTGCAAATTTTACATTCTTTAAGAAGGGAGGAGGCAGAAGACAGACATAATTCTGCTCCCGTCTTTTTGTCTAATATGCATAATATGTTTATAGATCATTATAATTTGGAACTATTGATAAGTCGTGAAGAAAAAAAATTGGAAGTCGCTGATTTTTCTCGGCAAGAATGTTAATCAAAAATTGACTTTTTTTCCTGTATTTTCAGTTCTTACTTCAAAGTTCAAAGTAATTTATTATTAAAGTACTTATGTCACCATATACTACCCTGAGATTCATTTTCTTGTTGGCATTCACAGCTAATACAAAAAACACAACAGAATCAGTGAACAAATGCACACAACAACCCAAGTGCGACAGAGGACAAAATGTGCAAATACAAGAAATTATAATAAAAATAAATGAGCAATAAATTAGAGAACATGAGATTGTATAGGCCTTGAAAGTGAATGTGTCGGTTGTGGTATCAGTTCAGTGTTGTGTGAAGTTATCTCCTCTGGTTCAAGAACCTGATGGCTGACAGATAATAACTGCTGCTGAACTTGGTAGTGGGAGTTCCTTCCTGATAGCAGCAGTGAGAAGAGAGCATTGCCTGGATGGTGGGGGTTGCTAACGATGACTGCTGCTTTCTTGCGACAGATCTTGTAGATGTGCTTAATGGTGGTGAGGCCTATATCTGTGATGGACTGGGCTGTAGCCACTACTTATGGATTTTCAAATGTTTTTTCCCAATTCATCATATATTACTTCAGCCCATCACCACTCCTGAGTCAGAGGCCGCCGACAATAGTTTGCCAGTGTCCTGTCTGGGGACAGACTTTCAAGTTGTCACCAGGCGTATCCCATCTTCTTGGTGTATCCTTCCTCTCCCATGTAGGGGGTCTTTGGAGCTTCCATTGGAGTTTCTATAACTATGTTTTTATGGGATAAATTGCTAGTCCCATGACCAACTCTTTTCCATTTGCAGCTGGGCTTGGGGATGTTCATGTCAGAGTTAATTTATCATTTGTATTAATTGGAATTCAGGAAAGAAATATGTTTGAGATTATTTCAAAGTACTTTTATCAAAGTACTTTCAAAGATGCTTATCAAAGTATCACCATATTCAACACCGAGATTTGTTTTCTTGAGGTAAATCCAAGAAAGTTATTAGAATCAATTAAAGACCACACCACACAGGATGGCCAAACAACCAATATGCAAAAGACAGCAAATTGCAAATGTAAAGGAAAGAAATAATAAATAAATAAGCAAGAGATGATGAGAACATGAGATGTATCTTTGAAAGTGAGTCTATACAGTAGGCGTGGGAATAGTTCAGTGATGGTATAAGTGAGGTTGACTGAAGTTATCTGCACTGGTTCAGGAGGCTGATGGTTGAGCATAATAACTGCTTTTGATCCTGTGCTGTGGGTGGGTTCTGAGGCTCCGGTACCTGTACCTGATGGCAGCAGCAGCAGCAAGAGGAGAGCATAGCCTGGGTGATAGGGGTCTTTAGTGATAAATGTTGCTTCCCTGTGACAGAGCTCTGTGTAGGTGTGCTCAGTGGTGGGGAGGGCTTTACCTCTGATTGACTGGGCCATATCCAGAAAGAACTTCTTATAGGACTTTCTGTAAAAGGGCATTCGTCTTTCCATACCAATCTGTGATGCACCGGTCAATATACACTCTGTAACACATCTACAGACGTTTGTCAAAGATTTACCGTAGATGTCATGCCAAATCTTCGCAATTGTCTAAGGAAGTAGATGCACTTGTCATGCTTTCTTCATAATTGCACTCGCATGCTGAGCCCAAGACTGATCCTCTGAAATGATAACACTGAGGCATTTAAAGTTGCTGACCCTCTCCACCTCTGATCTTCCTGTAAGGACTGACTCATGGATGTCTGGTTTCCTCCTCCTGAAGTCAATAATCAGCTCCTTGTTTTTGTTGGCATTGAGTGAGAAGTTGTTGTGGCATCACTCGGTTTGTTCCATTCATAGATCCAGGATTTCTTGATGTAATTTTTTAATTAGTGTATTTCAAATGTATTTATTATTATGAAATCATTGCATTTACCTTTAGAAAGCCAATTGATCTGATTTAAGTTTAGAATATGTCACCAAAGGATATCATCAAGAGTGTTCATGGAATTCAGTAATAGCAGCGGTACTTTGAGCTTAAGATGAAGGTGTACCAATGGATAGATATCGTCATTTATAGTGAGATCAAAAAAAGCTTCCATTCCATCCGTGGAGCCCCAGACCATTTTGTTTGATTTCTTTATGTTTAGGAAATATTCTCAGTTTAAATAGCTGTTGATCAGATGGTATTTCAATAATGGTGAATTATTGGATTCAATTTTCCAGGTTATAGAAATGGTTTTTACCATTACAGAGCATTGTTAGAACAAAGAGGATAAATGGGTCGCCTCCCGTAACTCCCAGTTTAGCGCTCTCTTCCTGTTTCTATAAATGTTTATCTTTTTTTAGGAGTGAAAATCATAAATTAATGATTGGGGTTCTGCTTTTCCCCACAATTACTCTGGGTCCATTAAAACTTTTCATTATTGTAAAGCCTTAATTGCATCACCTTATCACCTTGGGTACTGGTATGATGATCGTAAACCTCTTCTGCAACTCCATATCCTTTCTATAAAATGTGAACCAGAGCTTCACTCCATGATCTAAACAAAGCTAGCTGCAAGTTGTGAATTACTTGATTTCTTTCCAAATTCCATCCTTTTCAGGACATTTACTTCTTTGCCTTACTTTTCTGTAGCACAGCTTATTTATGTATTTTTCATCAGTTCCTCTTGTTCCACAATACTCTCATTTCCTGAGTAATATATGCTAGCTTCATTTTTATCAGTGTTCAAATTCTCTTGTTAATTGAATTTATAAACTTTCTACACCTTTGAGCATCTCTCTGAATTTGATGTTCTCAAATTTAGAAACTATTTTGATTCCAGTGTTTTAATATAATACAAGTTATAAACAATGGTAATCCCGGCATTGATCCTGGGGGACCTCCCTTCCTGCTTTGAACCGTTTAGAGTATCTGCCTGTTATTCTGCTTCCTGTTTTTCAGCGTTTCATTCCACATTATTGGTTTATTGTGTGATACTTTGTCACAGACCATATTATCTTTGACTACTCACTGTAACCTTTGGTTTCTTAACATAAGTTATTGAAGTTGATACAAGATGTTTTGTCTATATTCTTCCTTTGTAGGGATTACATTATTTTTCCTATAGCTGATGTTAAGATGACTTGACATGTCACATCCCTCTATTTAAATATAAATTATATAATCATCAGTCTTTTAGCTCTTTATTGCACTGCCAAATATTTGTGATTGTGACTGCTGTTGTTTTGTAGATTATTTTAAAATACGTGAATGTAATATGTTGTGTGACGATTTTATTCTGCTTTTGATTAGTCTGTTTTCTGAACGAGTTAGAGTATGATAGAACTGCATTTAAGACATGAAATTCCTCTGTGACATTTGCAAAATTCACCTCCCAGCTAAAAACAAGCTAATGATGTCATATGTGTCCTATTCCCTTCCCCTACATATGGTTTTTGTTTCATTCTAACCCTTGGAGAGCCCCTTTTCTGATCCTAACTCTACCCATTTTGTCTAAAGAATGCTTTTACCCTATTTCTTTATAATTTAATTGTATAGGTTTTATTGGCTTTCTAATCGCTTTTGACTTTTCTCCCAGTTTCTTTAACATTCTCCAATGTTATTCTTCTCTGTGGTATGCTCTTGAATCATTCCTTGGGGTCAAAGATGACTTCCATCCACATTAATTTGGTTGGCTTAGTGCTAACTAATGAGGCCAATGTGACACTTGCAAAATCTGCCTCAAATGAGGAAGTGCCATCTAAAGAACAGTTGGGGAGATATTGAGCTGTGTTATGTTCTCTGTGTGTACCCAAGTTTCTCCATGCCATCCCAAATGCTTATATTTCTCCTGCTTTTACTTCATAGAAGGAAATCCTTGAGTCTTACTGACCCACATATCCATCCCATTTGCTCACACATGTTTTAGTGACATTTCTGACATGGTCACCAACTTCCTGATTCTCTTATCACTCGCCCAAACTTTTGCAGTAACCAGTTAACCTACCAACTAGCATGTCTGGTTTGTGAGCAGAAACCAAACTACATGGTGGGAAACCCACACAATTACAGGGAACACTTTGCAAACCCCACATAGAAAGGCACAATGTCAGGATTGAACCTGGGGTACTGTGTTAGTGAGGCAGCAACACTCTGATGCCTATTTAACTTTAATATTTTGAATTATTTCCAGCTCTGATTTATTGTTAGTCAGCTTTTATATTTTTAAGTGTAATGCCCTGGTTCATATTTTTACTGTTATGCTGTATGTATTTCATTTTGTGCTGTATGTGTTTTAATTTGGCAGTTCTATAAGTTTTCAGCTTGCTCCATTTCCAGCTTGTTTGGGTTATTGTTGAAAATAAGGGATGAGGAGAAATGTGTGCCATCCAATTAGGATGGTCGAATTAAGGGAAGGTTTCTCTGGTGAGGGACACCAAGGTTGGTCTTGTGCTTTTGTTTGTTGAGAGATGAAGAGAGAAGACACTGGGGAGAACCGGTTGTAGCATACAATCTGGTGGGAGACCCATTTGTCCGAGATGGATTTGCAAGCGACGTTCAGAAGGTGGTGTGGGTGTTCACACTGCCCGAAGGCCCAGCGCATGAGTGACAGAGAAGTTCAAGATGAGCTCCAACTTGAGCATATTTGAATATTTAATTAGAATGGGCCCTTTTCTTTTTGTTATTCTTTACTAACTCTTTAGTTAAGTTAAGCTTCATAAAGATAATTCCTTTAATTGTATGCAGTGTATTGTCTAATTTTGTGGCACTAATTTGGAACAAGGTAGCGAATTACACAGCATCCACACAAACTGGGGGTTTGAGGTGGGAAAGTACCTCAGTCTCACAAGTTTGGCAGGATCAGAGGCTGTCTTCCTAGACTTATGCAGTCAAGGAAACCGGGGGGGGTTTCATAAGTTATTTACGTGATTCTGTTCTTAAGCATTATTTAAGAGTTCAAGTCTAATATGTGATTTAATCTGCTAAGTATTTAGTAAATGTTAATTAAAATTTCCCATGTTCATTCATCCAACAGGTTTAATTTGTGTTTAGTATTTTTGGAAGAATATTTTTTTTCCGTAACTCTGCAATATTTCATTCATATCCACACTTTCTCTGCAGCCATATCTTTCCTGTCCTGACTCTATCTAATTGCTTGTATCATATTGCTTCTGATTTCTCTGCCTTATTCCAGACCCTGGTTATTGTGTATTTCAATACACTATCAATAGCTGTGTTTGTCGATTTTATACTCAATATGACTATTTTGCACTGGTGATTTGTGTTCTCTTAAATGTAGCCCATACCGTCTTTACCTGTTATGCCAATTTCAAAGTAATTTGTTATTGAGGCTTACATCACAACTCCACCATCAGCCTGTTAGGTTAGAGCCTTTGCCACATCTCTACTTGCCCATTTTGTTAAGGCTCTGGTTCTTCCATGGTTCAGTTGGAGATGACCACATTGTTACTGCTCCTTGTGCCCTATGACAATGCAAGCACCTACGTCAGGAGGCTGTTCATCAACTATAGATCAGCATTTAATACCATCATTCCCACAATCCTAACTGAGAAGTTGCAGAACCTGGGCCTCTGTACCTCCCTCTGGAATTGGATCCTCGACTTCCTAACCGGAAGACCACAGTCTGTGTGGATTGGTGATAACATATCCTCTTTGCTGACGATCAACACTGGCGCACCTCAGGAGTGTGTGCTTAGCCCACTGCTCTACACTCTATATACACATGACTGTGTGGCTAGGCATAGCTCAAACACCATCTACAAATTTGCTGAGAATACAACCATTGTTGGTAGAATCCCTGGTGGTGACAAGAGGGCATACAGGAGTGAAATATGCCAAGTATTGGAATGGTGCCGCAGCAACAACCTGGCATTCAATGTCAGTAAGACAAAAAAGCTGATTGTGGACTTCAGGTTGGGTAAGATGAAGGAACATATACCAATCCTCACAGAGGAATAAGAAGTAGAGAGAGTGAGCAGCTTCAAGTTCCTGGGTGTCAAGCTCTCTGGCGGTCTAACCTGGAACCAGGATATTGATGTAGTCATAAAGAAGGCAAGATAGCGGCCATACTTTATTAGGAGTTTGAAGCGATTTGGCATGTCAACAAATACGCTTAAAAACTTCTATAGTTGTACCGTGGAGAGCATTCTGACAGGCTGCATCACTGGTGGTATGGAGGGGCTACTGCACAGGACCGAAAGAAGCTGCAGAAGGTTGTAAATCTAGTCAGCTCCATCTTGGGTACTAGTCAACAAAGAACCCAGGACATCTTTAGGAAGTGGTGTCTCAGAAAGGCTGTATCCATTATTAAAGACATCCAGCACCCAGGGCATGCCCTTTTCTCGCTGTTAACATCAGGTAGGAGGTACAGAAGCCTGAAGGCACACACTCAGTAATTCAGGAACAGCTTCTTCCCCTCTGCCATCCAATTCTTGAATGGACTTTGAAGCTTTGGACACTACCTCACTTTTTTAAATATACAGTAGTTCTGTTTTTGCACATTTTTTAATAATCTATTAATTATACATAATCAATTTACTTGTTTATTTATTATGTTTTATTTTATGAACCCTCCCCCAACCCACTCCCACACTTGTGCACCAATTCTCACACCTGTCCTTGCGTCATGGTTAATTCTGTGAACACGAGGAAATCTGCAGATGTTGGAAATTCAAGCAACACACACAAAATGCTGGTGGAACACAGCAGGCCAGGCAGCATCTATAGGGAGAAGCGCTGTCGATGTTTCGGGCCGAGACCCTTTGTCAGGACTAACTGAATGGTAAGATAGTAAGAGATTTGAAAGTAGGAGGGGGAGGGGAAAATGCAAAATGATAAGAGAAGACTGGAGGGGGTGGGGTGAAGCTGAGAGCCGGAAAGGTGATTGGCAAAAGGGATACAGAGCTGGACAGTTTATAAGGGGTCTCGATGTCAGTGTAGTAATTATTACCCTAGTGGTTTTAATTTTAAGCTATTTCCCACTCCTTTAAAAAGGGCTTTGCTGGAACAAGACATTCTGATTTTCTGCCTGCCTTTCCAAATTAACTTAGCTGCTTGACGTCTCTTCCCAAGGCAATGACTTGGCAACACAATCTTTGCTATCCTCCTGGCCCGGAAGGATACATTCCCTTTATTTGTAGAATATCCTATCATCATTCCTTCCTTGTACAACATTCTGACCCATAGTGGCCTGACCTTTCTCCTCTCAAGGGATGAGTATACAATACCTGCTGGCCAGGTCTGCATGAACACATCATCATTCCCTGCTATTCAATTGCTTAACTATCATATTTTCCTTCCTTGGATGAATTTTCCTCTCAAGGATGCCTGTAACTGATAAAGCTATGCAGAATTTTCTAACCCTCTAATCTTTTAGAACCATCATGTTCAATGATTGAGTCACAGTGACTTCGGACAAATATATTTGTGCTGTTGCAGAAATCCTGGACAAATATACTTAGATAAGCTGTCATGTACTGCATTCCTAAGACCCTTTGCTTCTGTAGGGGAGAGGGGTGGAAGTCCACGATACTTGAGTAATCTGCCATTGCTTTGTCCACAGCAAGAAGCAGGATCTCCTGGTGGCTACCCATTTCAATTTGATTTCCCATTCCCACTCTGATGTGTCTGTCCATGGCCCCTCTGCTGCCCTGATGAGGCCATACTCAAGCCAGAGAAGCAACAGCTCATATTCAGTCTGGATAGCCTCCAACTTGATGACATGAACATAAATTTCTTTAACTTCTCCTCCTATTGTTCATTTAGTATTTAAGTAATATTTTAGTAGTCTTGTAAATACATAGTTTGATTAAGCATTCTTGTTATGTGTATAAGTACGTGAATTACATACGTCATCACGCTACCACATGATAGGTGGGTGCCTTGCTTAGAGCAAACCTGAAGTTAGGCCTACTTTTTCAGACTCCTGTGTCTTCCTTATAATGAGATTAATGTTTTGAAGTTACAAAACGTAACTTTGATGATAAGGTATTTTTTTAATGAACCCATGACTGCTACCAACTTGATGTGCAGCGAGACACTCGAGTTCAAAGAAAAAACGCAGCCCAGCACATGCTGAGGCAGTCAAGCATTTTCTAAAAAAAAACAGAGCAGCATGTGTTCTTCAGAAGGGAAAGCATTATCGGTTTTTTTAAAGTCAAAATGGAAGAATTCACAGTTTCATAAAGAGTAAGTATTGCTTGATAATAAGCATAAAAAAGCAGAAATGGCTGGCTACTTCAGAAAGAGAAACGAGTCTGATTACTTGAAAGGTAACTGGAATATGTAAACTTAGCTAGTTAAGCAGTATTTTGAAACAAATGAAATAGCCAATGAGAAACCAGTACTAATTTTGCTGAGTGCATTGGGTTTAAAGGCTTACAGTTTGCTTAGAAGTGTGACCGCTCCAACCAAACCAGCAGAAATTAGCTTTGCTGATGTTGTTAAAGTAATGCAGGAATGTTTAGAACCAAAGTCATTATTGATTGCAGAATACTTCAGGTTTCATAAGTGGAATCACAAAGAAGGGGAGCCCATTTCAGCATACAGGGCTGAATTGAAGAGACTGTCTGACCAACTTCCTTCCTTACTCCTTCCCTTCCCCTACTTTGCTCTGGCTTCTGGCCCCTTCCTTTCCAGTCCTGAACAAAGGTCTCGGCCCAAAATGTTGACTGTTTATTCCTTCCATGGATGCTGTTTGACTTGCTGAGTTCCTCCAGCATTTTGTGTTTGTACCGACTACATTTGAAAAAGTTTACACATTGAGTCTGGAGCTGCACGCTGATAGCAAATTAGTTATTGATTGTCCAAAGAACAGAAAGTACTGGGACTACATGGCACAATGGGCTGTGAGGAGAGAAACATAATTTTTTTTATTTATTCATTTACGGGATGTGCGTGTCACCAGCTAAACCAGCATTTATTGCCCATTCCTAGTTGCCCTTGAGAAGGTGGTACTGCTTCCTGAACTGAACTGAACTTCCTGAACTGCTGCAGTCCCTGAGGTGTAGGTACACCCACAGTGCTGCTAGGGAGGGAATTCCATGACTTTGACCCAGCAACAATGAAGGAATGGTGATGTGTTTCCTGGTCAGGATGGTGAGTGACTTGGAGGGGTATTTCCAAGTGGTGGTGCTCCCAGGTATCTGATGTTCTCGTCCTTCTAGATGGTAGTGGTTGTGGGTCTGGAAGGTGCTGCCTTAGGAACTTCGGTGTGTTGTTGCAGTGCATCTTGTAGACAGTACACACTGCTGCAACTGTTCATAGATGGTGGAGGGATTGGATGCTTGTGGAAGGGGTATCAATCAGGTGGGCTGCCTTGTACTGGATGGTGACAAGCTTCTTGAGTGTTGATGGAGCTGCACTCATCCAGGTGATTAGTGAGTATTCCATTATACTCCTGACCTGAGCCTTATGGTCGACAGGCTTTGTGGAGTCAGGAAGTGAGTTACACGCTGTAGGATTCCTGGCCAATGACCTGCTCTGCTAGCTACGGTGTTTATATGGCTAGACCAATTCAGTTTCCATGTCAAATGTAGCCAACAGGATGTTGACAGTGGGGGATTCAGTGATGCTGATGCCACTGAATGTCAAGGGGCGATGGTTAGAGCCTCTCTTGTTGGAGATGGTCATTGTCTGGCACTTGCATGGCTCGAATGTTACTTGCCACTTGCCAGCCCAAGCCTGGATATTGTCCAGGTCCTGCTGCATTTGGGTATGAACTAGAAGTCATGAATGGTGCAGAACTTTGTGCAGTCATCTGCGAACATCCCTGCTTCTGACCTTATGATGGAAGGAAGGTCATTGATGAAGCAGCTGAAGATGGTTGGTCCTAGGACACTTCCCTGAGGAACTCCTGCAGTGATGTCCTGAGGAGGAGATGATTGACCTCTTGCCACCACAACCATCTTACTTTGTGTCAGTTATGAATCCAACCAGTGGAGAGGTTTCCCACTAATTCTCATGGACTCCATTTTAGCTAGCGTACCTTCATGCCGTACAAGCTGAATTTAATGATCCAGTACAGATCCCTCCAACCCAGTCTTTGCAGGTAACTAAAATAAATGGTACAGGCCAGCTGGGATTGAGGGCAACAATGATAAATATGGATTAATTGCCTATTATTTATTGCCCCAAGAAGTTACTGTTGAACTTTCTTGAATCCCTGCAAGCTCCTTGTTCTGAAAATGGGCGCATAAATTGTTCTGAAATAGGCAGTAAGTGCTTTTCATTTTTTTTAAACACTTAGTATTTTTTGTGTAACTATTAAATATCATGAAAATTACTTTTAACTACCTTGTTGCATTGGTCTAGAGTGGGGCCATCAAACCTGTGGATGCATTGCCAAAGATGGCATATGCAAAAATTTTGTTGGCACGTGGCATTCAATGCCACCCATCAATTCTTCAAAAAACACCTGCTGCAGATTAAAAAGATTATCTTTACTGCCAAGTGAAGCAGTGAATGAATTTTTAACACAATCTGAGAGCAGTGAGGTGTTTTCACAGCTCTGCTTGGTGCCAGCTGGACAATGGTGTACACCCATGACATTTTGTACCATACAGTTTGAAATCCTCACACACCTGGTGTGTAAATCAGTATTTAGATTGAAAATGGATACAATAACAATACCATTTAGAAATCACAAACAAGAGAAAATTGACAGATGCTGGAACTCAAAGCAGCACACACAAAATGCTGGAAGAGTCTCAGCCCGAAACGTCGACAGTACTTTTTTCAATAGATGCTGCCTGGCCTGCTGAGTTCCTCCAGCATTTTGTGTATTTCACCATTTAGAAATGTTATTTTTCCATGTTGTTATAAGAAAATAATTTTGAGCAGGCTTTCTAAAATGCTTCTTTTACAATCTGTCTCTGTTATGATTTTATTAGTAGTAAAACAGTGAATGCACATAAATAAATTGGACTCATTCTTTTTCATTTTAAGAATGTCATTATTGTTACTAGTTCATTAATCAATGATAATCTCTGCTTAATATTACCATAACAATTTTTAGGGGATTATCACCAATTTGGACACACACACTCAAAAATCTTCACCCCTGGTCTAGAGCAACCAAAGTGTACCTAAGACATAAGACATGTATTAAGCTAAGACATAGTGTTACCTGAAGCTATTGTAGAGATGCAAGGAGAAATAATTAATATTAAAATCTCATTTAAAACATGCTCTGTATCAAGCAACACACACAAAATGCTGGAGGAGCTCAGCAGGCCAGGCAGCATGTATGGAAAAGAATAAACAGTTGACACTTCAGACCGAGACCCTTCATCAGGACTGGAAAAAAGAGTCAGAAGTCAGAAGATGGAGGGGGGAGGGGAGAAAGAAGTACAAGGCAGTAGGTGGTAGGTGAAACCAGGAGAGGGGGAGTGGTGAAGTAAAGAGCTGGGAAGCTGATTGATGACAGAGATAACGGGCTGGAGAAGGGGGAATCTAATAGGAGAGGGTAGAAGACCATGGAAGAAAGGGAAGGGACAGGAGCACCAGAGGAAGGTAATGGGCAGATAAAGTGAGAGGGAAGTAGGAATGGAGAATGGTCGGGGGGGGCACAATCAATGGAAGTTTGAGAAATCAATGTTCATGCCATCTGATTGGAGGCAACCCAGACAGAACAAAATGTGTTGCTCTTCCGACCTGAGTGAGGTCTCTTCACAGCAGTAGAGTCACAATGAGGATAGGAAGTAGAATTGAAGAGGGTGGTCACCGGAACATCCTGCTTTTTCTGTTGGATGGAGCATAGGTGCTCAGTGGAGCGGTCTCCCAATCTAAGTCGGCTCTCATCGATATACAGGAGGCCACCCCAGGAGCACCAGTTACACTCGATGACCCCGCTATACTCACAGGTGAAGTGTTGGCTCACCTGGAAGGACCTTTTGGGGATCTGACTGGTGGTGATGGAGGAGATGTAGGGGCAAGTGTGGCACTTGTTCCACTTGCAAGGATAAATACCAGGAGGGGGCATGAATGGACAAGGGTATCACATAGGGAGTAATTGCTGTGGAAAGCAGAAAGTGGGTGGGGGAAGGGAAAAATGGGCTTGCTGGTGGGATCCCATTGGAGATGGTGGAAGTGCAACTGATCACTAAGTATATCAAAGGTGAAAGTGTGGATTAACATGTTGGCTGTGGATTTTTCATCAAAACAATTCAATTATGTATATTTTCAACCATTTCTGTTCTAGGTATGGTAATTATTTATGTGGTTCTATTATGCAATTAGTAATTTTATTTTGCTTAAGTACATGTTTCAAAGCACTGCTGTATTGTATTTACAAGTCTAACGTTGAATGTGTAACAAAGGTAAACTGGTGTATAGTAGTGAGTTTACAAAAAATAGATTTGTATTGGAGTCTCTAGTTGTTCCCTTTAAAGGAGCCCTCAAAGGTGAATGCAATAACATTTGATCACACGACAGCAGCAGAACATTCTCAATTTTTTTTTTTTTGGCTTGCTAACATTCCAATATACTCAATCCATGCATGGTGTGTTCTGGGTGTGTTAATGCGAAGGAATGAGATTCTCCAACTTGGGAATAGTCTTTGGAAATTTGGTTGATACATTTACAAGACAGTATGAAGGAACTTGATTAGATGTTGACTTGTAATGGAGAAATTCTGATTTGATTAGAACTTTAATATAGTTCTTCATTCTACTGCAATATTGAAAAATTAATGCAGCAGTGCCTTAGCATTTTCTAATAAGGTAGTGTTTTTCTGCCTCTGTTGAACATTGTTTATATTAGCTTCTCTAAGTTCTATAAATTCATCTACAGAAGGACCTTGAATTAATATTCCTGGCTGTGATTATCTCCTGTGCTTGTGGGTTTGTTGAGAATGAGGCTGAATGACGGAGAGTTTATTTAGATTTTCTGAAATCTGTTTATAAATCAATTTGAATTTGTTTTTATTAATTCCTAAATTTAAAAATTCTCCTTGAGAATATGGGTAGATTTGTAATGGGGTCTTTAATGAAATACAAAACTTGGTTCTATTGTTTCATCTGTATTTTTTCTACATGCACATATGTTTCTGTTGATTGTGGAGGCAAGCTAATAATGTGATTGCTGGCCTATAATTTCCAAACTTATTCTTATAGATGTCCTTAAACAACGAAACATTAGCTATTGTCCAATCCTCCAGCATCTCACCTGTTGCTAAGGATGTTTCAAATACCTCTAGTAGGATTCCTGCAGTTTCCGACTAGCCTTATCAGGTTTTGGGATTTATCCATCCTAATCTTCCGCAAGACAGCAAACACGTGTCAGCTAATTATCATTTTATTGTGATAGTATTGAACTCCATTCTTTCTGTTGTAGTGCTTGTCGAGACTTGGACACAGCACAGCAACACTTTGCTGCCTGCTTGCATTCGGCCTTGCCTGAGAAATTGGACTGTCGAGTCAACTGACTCTGAAGACTCGCGGTATTTGTTTTATATTTAGTTGTTCTTTTCAGCCGCAGTATAGGCTTTGTTTTCCATTTGGTAGTTTTAGTTAATGGCCCTGTTTGGCTTCACATTTATTGTTTTCTTTTCCCTGTTAACTTGTTCGCATTAAAGTCTGTGAACTATCGACCTGCTTCAGTGTCTCTCGCTCCGCACTGGGTCACATCCGAACCCAGTGACACTGTGTCGGTCTGATCCTGAGTAAGTACAGATGCAAGAAAATCAATTTCAGATCTCCATAAGACATAGGAGCAGAATTGGGCCATCTGGTGCATCGAGAATACTCTGCCATTCCATCATGATTGTCCCTTTTATTTCTCCTCCTCAACCCCAGTTCCCGGCTTTCTCCCCGTAACCTTTGATGCCATGTCCAATCAAGAACCTATCAATCTTTGCCTTAAATACACCCAACGACCTGGCCTCCACAGCTGCATGTGGCAACAAATTTCACAAACTCACCACCCTTTGGCTAAAGAAATTTCTCTGCATCTCTGTTTTGAAAGGGCGCCTTCCTACCCTGAGGCTGTGCCCTTTTTTCCTCGACTCTCCCACCATGGGAAATATCCTTTCCACATCTACTCTGTCTAGGCCTTTCAACATTCGAAAGGTTTCAATGAGATCCCCCCCTCACCCTGCTGAACTCCAGTGAGTACAGACCCAGAGGCATCAAATGTTCCTCGTATGATAACCCATTTATTCCTGGAATCAACCCTGTGAACCTCCTCTGGACCCTCTCCAATGCCAACACATCTTTTCGAAGATGAGGGGCCCAAAACTGTAAATAATACTCACCACTGTCTTATAAAGCCTCCGCATCACATCCTTGCTCTTGTTTTCTAGACCTCTTGAAATGAATGCTGACATGGCATTTGCCTTCCTCACCACTGACTCAACCTGCAAGTTAACCTTAACTTTCTCCACCATAACTTTCGGCTGCAGGCACAGATAATTACTTTGACCTTCAGGAGGACCAATTTTGCCCCTTGCTATCCTTTCTGTATTTGTAGACACCATTGGGTTTCTCCTCCACTTTGTCTGCTAGAGCAACTTTATCCCTTCTTTTAGCCATTCTGATTTCTTTAAGTGTGCTCTTGCATTTCTTATACTTCTCAAGTATCTTATTTGTTCATTCCTGCCTGTACCTGCTACACACCTCCCTTTTATTAAGCAGGGCCTTAATGTCTCTCAAAAATCGAGGCTCTCTAAGCCTGTTATCCTCATCTTTTATTCTGACAGGAATTGTGTCTGTGTACAACTACATGAACGAGGGGTGACTGATAAGTTTGTGGCCTAAGGTAGAAGGAGATGAGTTATGCAGCTCTCTTTACATGCACATGCAGTTCAACTATGTTGAAAAATAAATGTGCTAAGTTTTCTAAAATTGACTCCTTCAACCTTAGGCAACGAACATATCAATCACCCCCCGTATATTAAATAGAAGTATGCACATGGGAGATGGCTTTAACTGGTGTATTCACATTGCAGTGAAAGAGAGAGAGAGAACTATGCACATGTGCAGAAATCAGATCAATTTGTAGTGCTAAGGGGAGGGGGTCATTGCCTAAAAGAAATAGATCCATACATTACATTTCCTCTTTAGATTAATGCAATATAGAACTGTGTATGTACAAAATATTCTATTTCCCTCTCATAAGCCCATATTCCAAATAACATGCTTTCACACTAACAGTCCATAACTGACTTCACAGTTCTAAAGATTGAGTCTTTTGGTGGGCGCTGTGTTTCTTTCAGGATAGCACCTCTAGACCTGTGGGGTGGCATCAGGCTTGGCAGGTATCCTGTCAATGAGAGCGTTCTCGCAGTGCCTCTGGACCTGTGGGGTGGCATCAGGCTTGGCAGGTATCTTGTCAATGAGAGCGTTCTCGCAGTGCCTCTGGACCTGTGAGGTGGCATCAGGCTTGGCAGGTATCCTGTCAATGAGAGTGTTCTCGCAGTGCCTCTGGACCTGTGGGGTGGCATCAGGCTTGGCAGGCATCTTGTCAATGAGAGTGTTCTCGCAGTGCCTCTGGACCTGTGGGGTGGCATCAGGCTTGGCAGGTATCCTGTCAATGAGAGCGTTCTCGCAGTGCCTCTGGACATGTGGGGTGGCATCAGGCTTGGCAGGCATCTTGTCAATGAGAGCGTTCTCGCAGTGCCTCTGGACCTGTGGGGTGGCATCAGGCTTGGCAGGTATCCTGTCAATGAGAGCGTTCTCGCAGTGCCTCTGGACCTGTGGGGTGGCATCAGGCTTGGCAGGTATCCTGTCAATGAGAGCGTTCTCGCAGTGCCTCTGGACCTGTGGGGTGGCATCAGGCTTGGCAGGTATCTTGTCAATGATAGCGTTCTCGCAGTGCCTGTGGAACTGTGGGGTGGCATCAGGTTTGGAAGGTATCTTGTCTAAGACAATGTTCTGGGTTTCCAGTGTCAAGTTGCTGTCAGTGACATGGTCATCACTGACAGGTAAGTCTGGTGATGGTAATGTGTCCATCTTGTTTGATGCAATTGACTTAGGTATGTTCTTCAGTTGATTATCCGGTATCTGGTCGCTATGACGCCTCCATGTCTGATCTCCAATGTCCACTGTGTACATCAGTGGTCCAGTTCTTGTAGATATCCTACTGGGTGTCCACTTGTCTTCTCGATAATCATGTGCCAGCTCCTCCTGTCCAATCTCAAAGCTCTTTGCTACTTCACTGGACAATTAGCTGAACTTTATTCTGTACTTCCCTCTGGAGGTAGGAGTTCGGGGGTTTTATGTAAGATCTCAGATTCCTGTTCATGAACCACTCCTCCTACAGATGACTAGGTGCTGTGTCTCACTGTGGCCGATGTAAGAAGAACCCTGTGCAGTGTCAACCCACGGAAGGCTGCTGGACCAGACAACATCCCTGGTAGAATGCTCAGAGGATGTGCAGACCAGCTAGCAGATGTTCTCACTGACATCTTCAACATCTCCCTGAGCAGTACCACCATTCCAACGTGCTTCAAGGCCGTCACCATCATCCCCATGCCGAAGAAGTCTTCAGTGTCCTGCTTAACTCACTACCGTCCCGTTGCACTCACATCCATCATCATGAAGTGTTTCGAGAGGCTCGTCATGAGGCATATCAAGACCCTGCACCCTCCTCACTGGACCCCCTGCAGTTTGTGTACCGTCCCAACCGCTCAACAGATGACGCCATTGCCACCACCCTCCACCTGACCCTAACCCACCTGGACAAAAAAGACACATACGTTCGGATGCTGTTCATGGACTTCAGTTCAGCATTCAACACAATCATCCCTCAGAAACTGACTGGAAAGCTGAACCTACTGGGCCTGAACACCTACCTCTGCGACTGGATCCTAGACTTTCTGAGTGGGAGACCTCAGTCAGTCCAGATCGGGAGCAGCATCTCCAACACCATCACACTGAGCACGGGAGCCCCCCAGGGCTGTGTGCTCAGTCCACTGCTGTTCACTCTGCTGACCCATGACTGTGCTGCAACACACAGCTCGAACCACATCATCAAGTTCACTGATGACACGACTGTGGTGGGTCTCATCAGCAAGAACGACGAGTCAGCTTACAGAGTGGAGGTGCAACGGCTAATGAACTGGTGCAGAGCCAACAACCTGTCTCTTAATGTGAACAAAACAAAAGAGATGGTTGTTGACTTCAGGAGGGCACGGAGCGACCACTCCCCACTGAACATCGATGGCTTCTCGGTAGAGATAGTTAAGAGCACCAAATTTCTTGGTGTTCACCTGGCGGAGAATCTCACCTGGTCCCTCAACACCAGCTCCATAGCAAAGAAAGCCCAGCAGCGTCTCTACTTTCTACGAAGGCTGAGGAAAGTACATCTCCTACCCCCTATCCTCATCACATTCCACAGGGGTTGTATTGAGAGCATCCTGAGCAGCTGCATCACTGCCTGGTTCGGAAATTACACCATCTCGGATCACAAGACCCTGTAGCGGATAGTGAGGTCAGCTGAGAAGATCATCGGGGTCTCTCTTCCCGCGATCAGGGACATTTACACTACACGCTGCATCTGCAAAGCAAACAGCATTATGAAGGACCCCATTCACCCCTCATACAATCTCTTCTCTCTCCTGTTGTCTGGGAAAAGGCACCAAAGCATTCGGGCTCTCACGACCAGACTATGTAACAGTTTCTTCCCCCAAGCTATCAGACTCCTCAATACACAGAGCCTGGACTGACACCTTACTGCCCTATTGTCTTTATTATTTATTGTAATGTTTGCACTGTTTTGTGCATTTTATGCAGTCCTGGGTAGATCTGTAGTCTGGTGCAGTTTTCTTTTCTGTGTTGTTTATTACGTAGTTCAGTCTAGTTTTTGTACTGTGTCATGTAACACCATGGTTCTGAAAAATACTGTTTGATTTTTACTATGTACTGTACCAGCAGTTATGGTTGAAATGACAATAAAAAGTGACTTGACTTGACTTGAACAGCATTACAGGTGTTTGATTTGTTGTCAGATGAGCAGAATTCTGATACCCAAAAAGGGACATCGTCCACCTTGTGCTGCAGAGGAATGTCCTCCTTGCCTATCACTTTAATGGACTTCTTGAGCTAACCTATTCATTGCTGGGTGGTGAGGAGCTGACTTAAAATGTCTAATGTTTTTTTAATTCATGATCAGTCTGAATTCTTCTGACATGTACTGTGGTCCGTTTTCACTATCAATTTGTTCTGGTAAAGTGCTTCTGGCGAAGATAGTCCTCAGAGCAGAGACAATCTTCGCTGAGGTGGTTGACTTCATTGGTGTAACCTCCAGCCACTTTGAATGAGCATCCGCAGCAATCAGAAACATGGAGTTCATGAATGGCCCAGAAAAGTCAGTATATATCTTTGCCATGGTGAAGTCTTTTGCAACACTGAGCTCTTCTCTAATGGTATCGCAGAAAAAAGTCTGTTATAGTCAACCTCTGGGATTATGGACAAAGCTGACCCTGTATCCAGCTCCATCTTCAGTGTTACACCAGACACTTCTATTGTGATCTATATGATTTTGTGATCTAATTCAGTTATACATGCATTTCTAGGCATGACATTTCACCTCTTTCACGGTCTGCGTTGTCTGATTCTGTTTTACATTCAGTAACTTTATGCATTTGTTGATTAGTTTGGTGTTTGGGAGTTTTTACTCGGTTGTGGTTTTTGTCTGCCCTGCACACTCTCTCTCTGTGGCCTTGTCTGTGACGCTTCCTGCAGACTTTTGCTTTGAACCAACAATCATTTCCACCATGGGAGGATTTGCCACATTGATAACATTTTTGGATTTTTGCACCATTCAGGGACATTTTGTTCATTTCTCATTCTAACCTTTTTCTCTGTAGTTCTGCTGCATCATTTGCTGCAGTCTCTAGTGATGGTCAATGGCCATTCCTACGGTTCGGTCTCTTTCTGCCAGTAGCCTCTTTTGAGTGCTTTGACTATGCATGCCACATTCAAGCTTGTCCCTTAACACATCAGAACGTCCATCTCCAAAGTTAAAGTACTGGGAAACTTTGCATAGTTCTGCAATACATTCAGAAATGCTCTCATCTTTTGACTGGTTCCTTTTGTAAAATCTAAATACCTCAGCTATTACCATCAGTTTAGGGCTCAAATGATTTTGTAACAATGGTAACAATTTCATCAAACATCTTGCTTGCTGGCTTTTCAGGGGTTACTAGTAACCTTTGTGAAGGGGGGGTTGGGATACAATTTCTTTAGGCATGGAAGAGGAAATCGGGACCAATGCGAGCCTGGGTCTGGAACTACAGTGAAGACAGGGATCACTGGCAAGCTTGCTGCACCTCCGAAAGCTCATGACCATGAAACTCCCCCCGTCACATGGTAGGAATCAAGTCACTAAGCATAGGCATCTAATCGACTACATCATCATCAGGAAGAGAGACAGGAAGGATGTAAGTATGACAAAGTCTATGTGTGGTGCTGAATGCTGGACAGAGCACCATCTCATCATTTCTAAATCATATCCAGCCCAAGAGACGCCCACAAGGAAAGAAAGCCCCAAGACGGTTGAATGTCTCCAAGCTGAAAAGCAGTAACACAAAGCAGACTTTTGTTGACACTCTGGAAGATCACTTAAACTCCGCCCCTCTGGACAATCAGAAGGAGGAAGCTGCTTGGTCAAGCCTTCCAGAGCTGATTTACAACACCACCACAGAGATTCTGGGAGCTGCTAGCAGAAGTACAAGGACTGGAATGATGAAAACTGTGTCAAAATCAAATGACTGCTGGATGAGAAACATTGTCTCCACAAATCTTTCCTCAGTGACTCCAAGTCCATCTCAAAGAAGGATGCCTCCAATAATATACAAAGAACCATACAACCCAAACTGTGCCTGATGCAGTTTTCCTGATTTAGCAATAAAGCTGGTGAGATTGAGGTGTATGCAGATAGGTGTGATTTAACAAACTTTTACGCTGCACTAAAAGAAATCTACATTATCAGGATCATTCATTCTCCTTAGTGCTGATGGGAACACGCTGAGCATGGAGAAAGAGAAAATTCTTCATAGGTAGGCTGAGCACTTTAACAATGTCCTGACTTGTCCTTTGACTATGAATGATGAAGCCATTGATCGCCTGCCCCAAGTCAGTGTAGCACTGGGTGTTCCACCAACCTTAGCTGAAACCCAGAAAGCGACACATCAGCTTTCTAGCAGTTAAGCGCCTGGATCAGACGAGGCACACAAGGAAGGTGGAGCAAAGCAGAAAAGCTCCACCAGCTCTTCCAGCTCACTGGCAGAAAGAGATGATTCCACAGGAATTTAAAGGCGCATCCATAGTTCACGTAGTGAAAGAGAAACTCACAATCCCGCGACATCTATCAGGGAATATTCTTGCTGTCTATTGCAGCCAAGGTCTTATCCAGACTTCTTCTCAACTGTCTGACATCACCGCTTTACCGGGGACTCCTACCGGAGAGCCAGTCTGGATTCCAGAAAGAAAGTGTCACTCTCAGCAAGGTGTTTGCTGCAAGAGAAATGCCAGGGGCAAACGTTGATCTGTTCACCTGCTCTGTCCATCTGACTAAGGCATTCAACACTGTTAGCAGGGAGGGTCTGTGGAAGATCATGGCCAAGTATGGATGTCCAAGGAAATTCATCACCATAGAGCAGCAATTTCACGGTGGCATGCAAGTGGGAGTTCAGGACAATGGAGAGACATCCGAGGCTTTCCCTAACTCAAATGGGGTCAAGCACGGCTTTGTCTTGGCATGAGCGCTATTCAGTCTGGTGTTTTCCACCATGTTGACTGATGCCTTCAGAGACGGTGGTGTAGACAATGGCATCAGATTCCACACTGATGGGAAACTGTTCAACCTCAGGAGAGTCCAAGTAAAAACTAAGGTTACGACGGAGATGTCCTTTTTGCCGATGACTGTGCCCTCAATGCTGGTTCAAAAGATGATAGGCAGCACTGTGTTGGCAAGTTTTCTGTTGCAAGCACCAACTTTAGGCTTCCCATCAACACCAAGGAGACTGAAGTAATGCATCAGCCAGTTCCAGGAAAATTGTATGATGAGCCAAACATCACAATCAATGGTCAAAGACTCAACCCAGTGAACAGGTTCACATATCTTGGCAGCACACTGTCCCAGAACATTGTCACTGATGATTAAGTAAACACCAGTTTCACCAAAGCAAGTGTAACCTTCAGCAGACTTTATACCAGAATAGGCATAAGTCTGCAGATGAAGTTGAAGGAATACAGGGCCATAGCACTTCCCACTCTGCTTCACACCTATGAAACACGGACAGTGTACCAACAGCACGCCAAGAAAATGACCCATTTCCATGCAGTCTGCCTCAGAACGCTCCTCAACTTTAAGTGGCAAGACAGAATGCCTGACACTGAGGGACTTATCAAGGCAGGCCTGCCTGGCATCTGCACCATCCTGTCCCAGGCTCAGTTGCAACAGGCAGGCCACATAGCTCATATGCCAGGTCATCAACTGCCTAAGAGACTGCTCTGTGGTGAACTACAGAAAAGAAAGCACCAACCCAGACACTTGGGAACAGACTGCCTGGGATCAGGTTGGATGACACTCCTCACTTCAGAAGGGTTCAGTGACATGAGGCAGAAAGGACAATTGCAGCAGTGAGATGTAGGCTGGCTAGGAAAGTCCGAGCCAGCGACCCCCAACCTGATGTGTCTGTCATCTTTTGTCCACACTGCCAAAAAGCTTTTCGAGCATGGGTTGGCCTCTCCAGCCATCTGCGTACCCACAGACCAGCACAGCCCCTACAAATCATGGATGATTAGAGTGCTTCTCATCATCGGACGATGGATGAATGAATGAACGAACTAATTAAATGGAGACAGACTGCAGATAAATGCAGTGAAGAGGGGTCTAGAAGCTATTATACACAAATCACCAAGAAAGTCACAGGCAGCTCAGTCAGTGATGAGGAAGGGAAAATGGCACATTGATCAATATTGCAAGAGAGTCGGAGTTCAAAGCAGGAAGTTTTGTTACAATTGTAAATGTACAACATTACATTGAGGCCACACCTGAAGTATTGTGCAGTTTTTGCTCCCTTTATTTAGGAAGGGACACACACTTGGAGGTTCAAGAGTATCATGAGGCTAATTCCCGAGGTGAGGAAAACTGCAAATGGCTAAAGAAAAGGCTTTTCTTTGGAGTTAAGGTGAATGAAGGGTGGTCTTAGTAATATAAGATAAGATAGATGCCAAGACGTATCTACCAATGGGAAATTCCTGTGAAGGAACATAGTTACAAGATTCAGGAACAGTCATTTAAACTGCAGATTGATAGAAACAACTTCTCTCAGAGAATGGTGAATGTCTGCAATTCTCATACCTGCAGGGTTGTAGAAGCTAGAAAATTGGGAAGGCAGGTAATTAATTCAAAGATTCAAGGTACATTTATTATCAAAGTATGACTTTGTATACATGGTAAATGTATGAGAATGTATTTTGGTAAAAGATCAATAGTATGGACTTCTATCTAAGTGGGGAGAAGGTTCAAACTTCAGAGTTGCAGAGGGACTTAGAAGTCCTTGTGAAAGACTGCCAGAAGGTTAATTTACAGGTTGAGTCTGTGGTAAAGAAGGCAAGTGCAATGTTGACATTTATTTCAAGGGGAATAGAATATAAAAGCAAGGAGTTAATGCTGATGCTTATAAGACACTAGTCAGGCCACATTTGGAGTATTGTCAACTGTTTTGAACCCATATCTCAGAAAGGATGTGTTGTTCAGAATTAGAAGGCATAGCCTCAAAATTGAGGGGCGACTTTTTAGAACAGAGTTAAGGAGGAATTTTTTAGCCAAAGAGTGGTGAATCTGTGGAACGCTCTGCCACAGACTGTGGTGGAAGCCAAGCCCATGTGTATATTTATGGCAGAAGATGGTGGTTTCCTGATCAGACAGGGCATCAAAGGATTTGGCTAGAAGGAGGGTGTATGGGGTTGAGTGGGATCTGGATCAGCCTCGATAGAATTGCAAAGCAGACTCGATGGGCTGAATGCTGTAATCCTGCTCCTATGTCTTGTGGTCTTTTGGGCTACAGCTCTGAGATTTGTCCTCCTGCAGGCAGCCACAAAATAAAGAAACTCGGGGAACCCGCTCAAGAAAACATCAAACACCACACATGAGAAAAAATAAAAAATTGTGCAAGCAGCAAAAAGCTAGCGAACAACACGGAGAACATCAAACATCACAGCAGGAGTCCAGTCGTATTCAGTTCAGTTCAGCACTGTGCTGTTAGCCCATTGCAGGCCTCAGAGCCATTCTTCACCGAAGTGGCCCGGTCTACATCGATGGCCGCAATCAAACCGCTCAGAAATAGCAAAAAAGGGTAAGCAGAATCCAGAAACACATGCATCATGAACCTCAAAGCCCCCCAAAATGAGGAATGAGAAAGTAGAGTAGAAATACACACAAAATGCTGGAGGTACTCTGCAGGCTGGGCAGCATCTATGGAAAAGAATAAACAGTTGATGTTTCGGCCGAGACCCTTCATTAGGACTGGAAAAAAGAGATTAAAAGTCAGAGTAAGAAGGTGGGAGAGGGAGAGGAGAGGAAGAAGTACAAGGTAGGAGGTGATAGGTTAAACTGGGAGAGTAGGAGGGGTGAAGTAAAGAGCTGGGAAGTTGATTGGTGAAAGAGATAAAAGGCTGGAGAAGGGGGAATCTGAAGCCTTGGAAGAAAGAGAAGGGGGCAGCACCAGAAGGGAGTGATAGGCTGGTAAGGAGATAAGCTGAGAGAGGGGACCAGGAATGGGAGAATGGTGAAGGAGAAGGGGAGAGCAATTACCAGAAGATTGAGAACTTGCTTAGTGTGATTTGCACTTTATAAATTCCTCAGTCTGCTCTGGTGTATCCTGGGCTCTGCTTCTCTGGAACATGGGTCAAGCAGACTATATTCCAAGGAAAGATCTGTTTCTATGCAATGAAACAATTCTGTACCCGATTTATTTCAAATTCAGGTCAGAAACTGGTAACTGTACGTGAGATTGATGGAGTGTCGGCACACAGGAATTTCTGTGTAATGTAGGTGGTTGGATTACTAACGATTTAGATCCCACACCACCAGGTTTAGCAACAGATATTGCCTTACAGCCATCAGGCTCCTGAAACAGCATGACTAACTTCAATCACTACTATGCTGAGCTGATTCTATGTCCTATAGACTTGCATTCAAGGGCTCTTGACAACCTATGTTCTCTGTATTTTTTATTTGCATATTTTGTCCTTTTTGCTTGTTAGTTGTTTGTCTGTCTTTGTTTATGTGTAGTTTTTCATAAATACTATCGTATTTCTTTTTTCCATGTAATATCTACAAGAAAAAGAATCTCAAGGTAGTATTGTTACATACCCCGTGGGTATCTTGTGACTGTCACATGACCATGATGTAATTGAATCTCTGCTGGGCATGATGTAATGGTCTTGTGATGGTGGGGTGATGTAATTTCCTGCCAATGTGAGGCCACATGATGTAATTTTCCCGCCAATGAGAGGTCATGTGATGGCCTGTTTCAACAGGTATAAAAGGGGGAAAACTTGCTGTGATGCAGGTCAGTTCATGGTTTAATTCATCAGTGACTCCGTTATGTTGCGTATTCACCTCATGACGCAGTTTTGTTTTAAAGTGGAGTTTTGCTTTCTGTCTTAAGTCTCAAAGGTTATTGCCGGCAGTCTCACCAAATGCTGCCAGTTTAGTCCAGTCGGAGAGTGAAGATTTATGGAAGTATGGAGACCTGAAGGATGGAGTAAAGTTGGTGTCGTCATCGGTAATGCAGGATCGACCTTATTGAATCCTCATTTGGAAGAGATAGTAACCTGCATCTGAGATAGTCCCTGCAATAAGAGCAGAAAGGGCTGGAGCAGGGTTATTCACCAAGGAAAGGTCAGTGCCTTTAAGCTGCTTTATTTCCTACATCGTAAATCCTTTGGGCAAGGCGTATTTCGGCGGGGATCAGCAGTAACGTCATGTCGTCCAGGAATTCGTTACTTCAGGAAAGTCTCTCCTAATTGACTGTGTAAATCATTTGGACTTTTGCATTTATTGCTTCAAGAACTATGTTCACATTAATGCTTTAAAGACGGTTCGAGTTGCCGTATAGCAGTTAACTTCCAGTTACGTTAGTCATTTGTTTACTTTTCATT
Source organism: Hemitrygon akajei (assembly GCF_048418815.1). Classification (NCBI taxonomy): domain Eukaryota; kingdom Metazoa; phylum Chordata; class Chondrichthyes; order Myliobatiformes; family Dasyatidae; genus Hemitrygon; species Hemitrygon akajei. Next base: position 132,567,384 of record NC_133126.1, read on the forward strand.
TGTTGTTGAGCTGTGTTTAATAAATTTATTATTTGTTTATAAAAAACAGTCTCAATTCTATATTCATTGTTGCCATATCGTAACAGTTTATGGTAACATATATGTTCTTGATAATAAATTTACTTTAAAGTTGGTGATCCTATTTGTGATACTGTACAGAGCCACTGAGGGTCAGTTGACTACAAGTTCATGAGGGCAATGAAGATAATATCATTCCTTGGGTGTCCTTATGGCTGAGCAAGAACAACAAAACTCTTCGAACAAATAACTTCAGCTTAGCAAGTGCATGTCTTGAGAAAAATAATGAATGGAAAAATCAAAGGAGCAAAAGTAATCTTAACATAAAGTGATAAAGTTTTTTTTTGAATAGCAAGCTCATTAAACACATCAGACACACTACATTGTGACCAGAGCAAAATGATGATGGATTGTGCTGGCAATGTTGTACATAATAATCATATTATCCATTGAGAGGATATTTCCAATGTCTCATAATTTCCTGGCAGCATCTTTGCCTACTTCAAGAAATTAATTTTGTTTACAATGCCTCGTTTCCTGATGAAATACCCTAAAGTTGCAAAAGAACCTGGATGCATTTAAAGCATTTCTGCCATACATTCATCAGATGGTTGGGTGATCATGATAAAGCGTAATCAATTCCTTCAGTTTCTGTATTGCCAATATGGCAATTATATAGATATATTTATCTATTTATTTATCTATCACTCACACACACACACACACACACACACACACACACACACACACACACACACACACACACACACACACACACACACACACACACACCCCGCCCCCCCCCCCCCCCCAAGATTAGGCCCTTCTGTCTCTTTGAACCATACCGCCTAACAATATCCTGATTTAATCCTAGCCTAATCACTATTCAGAGATTTCTTGCTGGTTTTTATCCCAAGTGTTGTTAGTTTAGTAAATGTTAATCTTCTTGTAATTCAGAAGCTCATGTTTATTTAGTACTTTTTAACTACATTGATTAGTTTAGACTTTCATCTACATTTTTTGAAGTTGCGAATAAACACAGCTTCAGGAATAATCAGCACCACCACTCCAGACCCTTCACTTGCTCCCAAGAGCCCTCAGTAGCTGTAAGGAGCAGAGCTTGACTATGTGGGTGGTGTCTGCTGTCTGACCTAAATCTTGACACACCAGCAGATCTACAGCATAACATTTGCAAATCAAGCAATTTGTATGCAAACTGCAAAATGTCTGGGTGCAAGCATTCATGTGAACCAACTTTAAATCTAATTAGACATATGACTTTTGTTTGTTAAAAACTTTATAGCATGTGCTATCAAAGCGATGCATTGAATAGTAAAATTCTTTCCATGTTTCTGAGAAGCGTTTATTGTGTAATTAAGAGCCTGTTCTTGTTGCATGCAAGTTCAATTTATATTTTTTATGGAAATGAACTTTTTGGAGTACATTACTTTGATTTGTAAAATCAGTTTTTGTTATACCAAACAGTATTCCAATCTCAAAAAAAATGCATTGAACCAAAGTATTCATAAATATATGATGTTTAGGTTTTTTGATATGGATCTTCCCTTAATGGAATGTTACAAGGATGTTGGACTTCGTGAATGCAGTATTTGTATATGTATTTATAGGAAAATCACATTATGATCATAACCACTGTTTGGTTAAGTGAACATTGTGTTGGGGCACACACAAATACATTCCAAAGAATGTCAGAATCAGGTAAGTTAGAAAGATTACTCAACAATCTTCTCTTGAGAATGCTGATCCTTGCTTGTGATCATTGCTTTTCAGAGAATTGCAAGAAGTAAATCCAGCTGTAGCTTTTAACAGAGTATGTTGAGGAGTTGGAGTTGGAACTGGATAAACTTTGGATCATTCAGGAGGCTGAGGGTTGATAGACAGGACATATAGGGGAGTAGTTACATCCAAGATGCAGGACAAAGGAAACTAGGTGACTGTCAGGTGGGGAAGGGGATAGGCAGCCAAGTGCAGAGTACCTCTGTGGCCAACCCCCTCAAGAACCGGAATTCTGCTATGGATACTGTTGGGACAATAACCTAGCAGTGGTCATGTCTCAGGTATTGAGGCTGGCTCAGTGGCACAGAAGGGTGGGGGTGAGAAGAGGCGAGCTGTAGAGACAGGGGATCCATTGGTTAGGGGAGCAGAATGGAGGTTCTGTGAATGAGAACAAGATACCTGGAGAGTTTGTTGCCTCCTGAGTACCAGGGTCAGGGACATCTTGGATTATGTTCTTAAGCATTCTTAAGTGGGAGGACGAGCAGCCAGAGACCACAATGACTTGGGTAGGATGGGTGATGAGGTCCTGAAAAGTGAGTTGAGGGAGTTAGGTGCTAAGTTAAAGCACAGGACCTCTAGGGTTGTGACCTCATGTCCGATGGCATGTGCTAATGTGGCCAGAATTAGGAAGATCATACAATTTAACATGTGGCTAAGGAGTTGGTGCAAGAAGGAGGGCTTCGGAGTTTTGGATCATATGGCTCTCTCCTAGGGAAGGTGGGACCTGTACAGAAAGGATAGTTTTCATCTGAACTTAAGAGGAACTAATATCCTTAGCGGGAAGCTTTGCTAGTGCTACAGGGAGGATTGGGGGGTGAGGTTTAAACTAGATTTATAGGACAGAGGGAAGCAGAGCATGAGAACGCACAGTAGAGTGGTTGTGGAGATAGATGTTATTAAGGCTACATGCAAAGTCAGGAATCACAAGATTTGAGTATGGTGGGGCTAAAGTGCTGAGCTGCGGATGTTTCAATCCAAGGAGTAGTGTAGGGAAGGCGGATGAGCCTAAGGCACGGTTCTGCATGTGGAATTATGATATTGTAATCATTAGTGAGACGTGGTTGCAGGAGGATAGCATGTGGAATTATGATATTGTAACCATTAGTGAGACTTGGTTGCATGTTGATAGTTGCCTTCTAGCACAAGTTAGAGGGGTTCTGAGGAAAGCTGAACCTTACCAGTGCCAAAAGCCAACCATCCAGGGCTTTAACATCAATATTTTCTCTCAATTGCCAAGGTGGAATTCTCCATCGTTGAGCCAGAGAGATAACCATGAGGCTCCCGGCTGCCGCAGAGTCAATAAACACTTGAAGCTCATGGATCTGAGACCCCCACAACAAGGAAGCTGGGAGCATCGCACAGTTAGGGGAAGATGCCTGCAGAGAGAAATGACCCATGAGAACCTCCCTTCCTGCTGACAGGTTTCCTCTTTTATAGGATGTTTGGGACATGAAGCCTGGAAACGTCGTGAATCACCACAACACAGGCAGGAAACATAAACAAAATACTGGAGGAACTCAGCAGGCCAGGTAGCATCTATGGAAAAGAGTAAACAGTCGATGTTCTGGGCTGAGACCTTTCATCGGGACCGGAAGTAAAAGATGAGGAGGAGTAAGAAAGTGGTGGGGAGGGGATGAAGATCCACAAGGTGATAGGTGAAACCGTGAGGGGTGAAGTAGAGAGCTGGGAAGTTGATTGGTGAACGAGATACAGGTCTGGAGAATGGGAAATATGATTGGAAAGAACAGAAGGCCATGGAAGAAAGAGAAGGGGAGGAGCCCCAAAAGGGAGTGTGATGGGCAGATAAGGTGATGAGGTGAGAGAAGGAAATGGGAATTGGGAATGGTGAAGGAGTGGGGGCGGGGGGGGGGGGGGGAGACATTACTGGAAGTCCAATAAATCGACGTTCATGCCGTCAGGTTGGAGGCTACCCAAATGGAATATAGGTGTTGCTCTTCCAACCTGGCAGCACTTCTATCTCCTTAGAAATTTGCAGATATTTGGCATGAGATTTAATACTTAGCCAAACTTCTATAGATATGTGATGGAGAGGACATTGACTGGCATGGAAACTCCAATACCCTTGAACGGAAAATCCTACAAGAAGAATGGTTACAGCCCAGTCCATCACAGTAAAGTCCTCCCCATCATTGAGCAAATCTACATGCAGTGTTGTCGCAACAGTATCCATCATCAGGGACCCCATGACCTGGGTCATGGTCTCTTCTCACTGCTGCCATCACAAAGAAGGTACAGGAGCCTCTAGACACACTCTACCAGGTTTATGTACAGTTATTACCCCTCAACATCAGGCTCATGAACCTGGGGATAACTTCATTCAACTCCATTTGCCCCATTAATGAACTGTTCTGACAACCTTTGGAATCATTTTCAAGGACTTTTCATCTCATGTTCTCAATATTTATTGTTTGTTTGTTTATTTATTTATTTAGATGGTTTTTTTTCTCAGCTCAAGCTGGTAAAATTTCATTTGTGAATTGGTAGGAATTTTTGGACTATTCTAGTGGTGTTTAGTATTGTGGCTTTCTGAAGATTTAGAAGTTTTTCTGAAGATGTAGCCATAATTGTTTAATGCTATTGGGCAGTGCCTTTGGAATGATACCAGTTGTAGATATTGCTATCAAGACAATGTATACCCTGTTCGTGTTCCAAAGTCTTTCAATTTCTTCTTTTAGTTTAGCATATTTCTGGTGATTTTCACTTATTGATTTCTGTAAGTTATGTATGTTTGTAATAGCTATATCTATTCAATAAGTTGTTCTTACTTGTTTATCCTGTATTATTACAAATATCCAGGCAGTTATTATGGATTGTCCTATCTGTAATAACTGATCTGTCATGATATAATTTGTGGTATTCTAACTCTAAAACTGGCTCAGGCTTGTATTTATATTAAAGTGTGATATCATTTATGGTTTTGTATTTTAAAGCAAGATTTTGATAAATGGTGTTTCACTTGATCGTGCCTGCGTAAATAATCAGATTGTGTTAAACTGCTACAGGATCTTGCAATGTGTTGGATTGATTCTTGTTTTTCTCGGCATTTTTTTATATTTACCATCTTGAATTTGTTGGTCTACTATTATGTCATTTTTATAATTTTTTGTGTGAACCACTCCATCCTATATTGCCACAAAGTACCCCTCTCTTTCTGGGAGGAGGTCTCCAAATCTGATCCAGGAGTTCAACCCTTCCTTGTTGACATCTATTCTGTTCAGATAGTGGGGTGTCTTCCTTGGAGGGCCATGCTCTTCCATTGGTTAACTTTTTCATCAATAGTAATGATGACTTCATTTTTCTCGGTTGTGCTCTCATTTAAGTTTAGTGATGCATACTTCTTATCGGAGTTGCAAATACTTGCATGGAGTGCTGATTCCTGTTTTCGTTGATGGAAGTATATCCTTAGAAGTTTTATCTGACTGTTGTGTGTAATGTTTTAACCTCTTCTCCCTTCTGTCCTGGGTAGTGTTAATCTATGCGCATTTGAATGAACATAATGTTTTCTGAAATTTATCATTTCAGTTCTTATTTTACTTTGTAAATTTTCCAGATCAGTTTCAGACCAAAATATTATGCCAAAAGAATACGTTAATATAGGCATAGTAAATGTGTTTATTGCCCTTGTAATATTTTTACTGTTGAGCTCTGTTTGGCAGATTTTTCTTAAGCCTTGAAGTAAATTCTGTCAGAAGTTTTTCCTTTAACACACCATGATCTATTTTCTTCCCTTGTTGAAACCCCAGACGCTTATATGTTTCATATTCATCTGTTAGTTGTATTGTTACCTGCTGTTCTATTAGCTTTATTACATTTTTTTATGTTTAATGCTCTGTATTTACCCAGTCCAAAGTTCATACTTATATCTTTCAAATATAGTTTTACTATTTGGATTAATTGATTTGGCTTAACTGATGAAGGAGCATATAATTTCAAATCATCCATGTATAAAAGGTTAAGGTATAGCTGATTTCATTGTTTCTGATTTAATACCCAATTTTCATCCAATTCCATAAATTAGAGAGCAGGTTTAAAGCTAGACAGACCATAGTGGACAGCAAGTTGTCTTGGAAAATGCCTCGGTTTATTTTGATAACCATGGTTATTCATTTTTGGCTGTTAATAGATAGGATGATTAGAGTACACTAATGCTTCATCGGTTATTGCGTGAATTTCACAAATATTAGGTGTAGTTTATATATATGTTAAGAAATTCTATTCACCATTAGTGTGAGACAGAGGCTATTGGTAGTCAATATAGCAACATAAAATATTTCTGCTTTCCCTCTGAAAATTTAGAATTATGGAATCTATTAGTGGTTGTTCTTTACATCCTTTCATACCCATATGGCATCTTTTCTCCTCTTCTGTATGTATTTTTGGTATCTAAGTGAGTGGTGATTAGTTGCGAGATACTACAAGTTCTGTGTATTTGGAATGTCTATATCTATTAAATAAGTTGTTCTTGCTCATTATTGTTATTATTTTCTTCTTTTCTCTCTTTTGTATTTGCAGTTTGTTATCTTTTGCGCGTTGATTGTTTGTCCAATGTGTTGGATGCAGTCTTTCATTGATTCTATTATGGTTCTTGGATTTACTGAGTATGGCCGCATGAGAGCAAACCTCAGGTTTGTATATGGTGTACTTTGATAATAAATTTACTTTGAATTTTCATTTTTTTCTTAGATAAGGAATTCAAAACTAATCACAATAACCCAGGCCTTATAAAGCCTTAGCATTACAACATTACTCTTATATTCTAGTCCTCTCAAAATAAATGCTAACTTTGCAGTTGCCTTTCTCACCACTGACTCAACCTGCAAGTTAATCTTTAGGGAATTTTGCATAATGACTTCCAAGTCCCTTTACACCTCCCATTTTTGAATTTTCTCTCTTTTAGAAAATTGTTTACGCCTTTATTCCTACAATATATTCCATCTGCCACTTAGCGCATTCTCCCAATCTGTCTGTTCTTCTACAGACTCCCTGGTTTTTCAAAACTACCAGTCCCTTCACCCATCTTTCTTGGAAGCACATGATAAAATAAGCTATACTCAGCATGGTTTTCTCAAGGAAAAATCTTGCCTGACAAATGTGTTGAAGAAATAACAATCAAGACAGACAAAGGAGAATTGGTTGATGTTGTGTCGAGCCTTTTCTGGTTCCCTGTTGGTCACTAGTGGTATTCCACAGAGTTCTGTGTTGGGACCGATTCTTTTTACGTTATATGTCAATGATTTGGATGATGGAATTGATGGCTTTGTTGCGAAGTTTGCAGATGATATGAAGATAAGTGGAGGGCTGGGTAGTTTTGAGGAAGTAGAGAGGCTACAGAAGGACTTTGACAGATTAGGAAAATGGACAAAGAAATGACAAATGGAATACAGTGTTGGGAAGTGTATGGTCATGCACTTTTGTAGAATAAATGAAAGGGTTAACTATTTTCTAATTGGAGAGAAAATATAAAAAACTGAGTCCTTGTGCAGGATTCTCTAAAAGTTAACTTGCAGGTTGAGCCTGGTGTGAGGAAGGCACAGGAATGAAGTAAGCTGCAGAGAGTTGTAAGCTTAGTCAGCTCCATCTTGGGCACCAGACTCCATGGTATCGAGGACATCTTCAAGGGGTGATGCCTCAGAAAGGCGGCATCCATCATTAAGGACCTCTATCACCCAGGACATACCTTGTTCTCATTGCTACCATTAGGAAGGAGGTACAGGAGGCTGAAGGCATACGTACAATGATTCAGGAACAGCTTCTTCCCCTCTGCCTTCTGATTTCTGAATGGTCATTGAATTCATCAATACTACCTTACTACTTTTCAATTTCTATTTTTGCACTAATTTAACTATTTTATATATTATTAATTCACATTTTTTCTATTATTATGTATTGTAGTGTACTGCTGCCTAAAAACAACAAATTTCATGACATGCCAATGGTATTAAACCTGATTCTGAAATACTTAAGTTCCTCCACCACTTCTTTGTCCCAATTACTAAATTACTACCTCTCCAGCATCATTTTCACTATCAGCCCAATATCCACTCTCAACTCTATTCTACTCTTTAATATTTGAAAAAGTTTTTGCTATCCTCTTTTATATTATTGACTAGCTTCCCCTCATACTTCATCTTTTCTCTCCTTATGGCTTTTTCGTTGCCTTCTGTTGGTTTTTAAAAGCTTCCCAATCCTCTAACTTCCCAGTAATTTTTGCAATATTGTACGCCCTCTCCTTTTCTGTCTTTGACTTACCTTGTCGGTCACTGGTGCTTCATCCTCCCTTTAGAATACTTTTTCATCCTTGGCATGTATCTTTCCTTTGCCTTCCAAATTTCCCCCAGAAACTCATGCTATTGTTATATTGCCATCATCACTGCCAGTGTTCCCTTCCAATCAACTTTGGCCAGCTCCTCTCTCATGCCTCTGTAATTCCCTTTACTCCACTGTGATACTGATATATCTAACTTTACCTTCTCACTCTCAAACTGCAGGGTGAATTCTATCATATTATGATCACTGCTTCCTAAGGATTCTCTTAGCTCTAAGCTCCCCAATCAAATTTGGTTCATTACACAACACTGAATCCAGAATTGCCTGTCCCCATGCTAACTCAACAAAGAAAGCTGCTCTAAAAAGCCATCTTTTTGGTATTCTACAGATGCCCTGTCTTGAGATCCAGCACCAACCTGATTTTTCTAATCTGCCTGCATATTGAAATCCCCCATGAATATCATAATATTGTCCTTTTTATATGCCATTTCTATCTCCCATTGTAATTTTTATCCCATATCCTGGCTACTATTTGGAGGTCTGTATCCCTTCAGCATCTTTTTACCCTTGCTGTATCAAGAGATTCACTATTAACACCAGTTTATGCGCATTATCTCTGAATTGACCAGGCGGGGCTTGGAAAGACAGCTCACACTGGGTAATAAAATTGCTACAGCTGTCAGGGTCACTGGAGTATCTGCCTGGTGGATGAATACTCAGTTCTAGCACAAAAAAGTTATGCGAGTCGTGGAATTAGTGGCTGAAGTTGATGAGACTGTTGAGGAGCAGGCTATGAGATGCTGAGAGTGGGACTGACATAGCTAAAGGCTGCTGAATTGTGGCAGTGAGAGTGGTAATGGCTGCCACCTCATTCTGTCTGTCTGCAGTGGGTTTCTGAGGGCTGACGGCTGTTTTCCCAGCTGGTCTGGGCATGCCACTCTAAGGATATCTGTCACACTGCCTGAGACAGTCTAGCCTCTACTGATTTTAGTTTCTCCTCCACGAACTTCGGTCTAGACTGGGCTTGTCACTCTGCATTACAAGAGTCACTTCTCGCATTGCTAGAGTCACTTCTCGCAATGCAGTTTCAACTGACTGTAACTTCTCACCTATCTGGCCAATGAATGTAAGGGATAAGGTCAGCTGTTCTCTTTCTGCTAGATTCATTTTGTTTGGCTGAGGCTTGTTGACTCAAGGTGTGCAGTTATGGCCTAAGTGCCGAGAGAAACGCACTGAAATGGATCAACTGTTCACTGACTTGAATAGGTACTGTGCAGAAATAAAGGGGAAATAATAAACACTAGGCCAACCAGCCATAGACTAGAACTTTCAAATTAAAGCTAATACCAACACAGCAGCTCAGCAGTAGTAGCTTAAAACTAAATAAATAATACTCCTTAACAGCATCAGTCTAAATGGTAGTTTTCTTTCCCTGAACCAGGATAATGCTATGCAGGAACCGTTGACAGTGCTCTGTCTTTGGTCAGGTCTTGACTGAAACAAGGGGAAGAGAGTTAAGTACCATCACGGTGAAACACTAATTTGCTGAAATATGCATACTGACAAGCGTGATTGCCGAACCCATTCCACAGCTCACCTGTGAGGCTGCACAGACCCTGCAGCAGAGTCTGTAATTGTGACTCATGGACCTCCGTTTCCTGCTCCTGAGGTCCTCGACTGTAGTAAGATCGTATAAATGGTCTACGTAATTCAACCAACTTCAAAGGAAATCTATGGCACCAGCACTACCCTGGCATTCATTTTCTTGTGGGTATTCAGTAGATACAAAAAATACAATAGAATCAATGAAACCCTGAACACACCAAAGATAGAGAAACAGCTAAAAAGCAACGACATGGGTAGGAAAAGGGAGGAGGTCCTGAAAACAGACTACAGCGAGTTAGGAAGGAAGTTGAGAAGCAGGACATCAAAGGTAGTAATCTCAGGATTACTGGCTATGCCACCTGATAGTGAGTATAGGAATAGAGTGAGGTGGAGGATAAATGTGTGGCTGTGGGATTGGAGCAGAGGGCAGGAATTCAGATTTAGAAGTATAGAAACATAGAAAACCTACAGCACAATACAGGCCCTTCGGCCTACAAAGCTGTGCTGAACATTTCCTTACCTTAGAAATTACCTAGGATTACCCACAGCCCTCTATTTTTCTGAGCTCCATGTACCTGTCCAGGAATCTATTAAAAGACCCCATCATATCCGGCTCCACCACTGTCACCGGCAGCCCATTCCACACACTCACCACTCTCTACGTAAAAAACTTACCCCTGACATCTCCTCTGTACCTGTTTCCAAGAATCTTAAAACTGTGCCCTCTCGTGCTAGCCATTTCAGCTGTGGGAAAAAGCCTCTGACTATCCACACGATCAATGTCTCTCATCATCTTATACACCTCTATCAGGTCACCTCTCATCCTCCATTGCTCCAAGGAAAAAAGGTCGAGTGAACTCGACCTATTCTCAAAAGGCTTGCCCCCAAATCCAGGCCACATCATTGTAAATCTCCTCTGCACCCTTTCTATGGTTTCCACATCCTTCCTATTGTGAGGTGACCAGAACTGAGCACAGTATTCCAAGTGGAGTCTGACCAGGGTCCTATATAGCTGCAACATTACCTTTCTGCTTCTAAACTCAATCCCATGATTGATGAAGGCCAATACACCGTATGCTTTCTTAACCAAGGGTCAACCTGCACAGCAACTTTGAGTGTCCTATGGACTCAGACCCTAAGATCCCTCTGTTCCTACACAGTGCCAAGAGTCTTACTATTAATACTATATTCTGTCATCATATTTGGCCTACCAAAATATACCACCTCACACATCTGAGTTGAACTCCATCTGCCACTTCTCAGCCCAGTTTTGCATCCTATCAACATCACGCTGTAACCTCTGACAGCCCTGCATATTATCCACAACACCTCCAACCTTTGTGTCATCAGCTAATTTACTAACCCATCCCTCCACTTCCTCATCCAGGTCATTTATAAAAATCACGAAGAGTAGGGGACCCAGAACAGATCCCTGAGGCACACCGGCCTCCATGCAGAATAAGACCCGTCTACAACCACTCTTTGTCTTCTGTGGGCAAGCCAGTTCTGGATCCACAAAGCAATGTCCCCTTGGATCCCATGCCTCCTTAATTTGTCAATAAGGCTTGCATGGAGTACCTTGGCAAATGCCTTGCTGAAATCCATATACACTATATCTACTGATCTACTTTCACAAAGCCATGCTGACTATACCTATCATATTATGCCTCTCCAAATGTTCATAAATTCTGCCTCTTAGGACCTTCTCAATCAACTTACCAACCACTGAAGTAATACTCACTGGTCTATAGTTTCCTGGGCTATCTCTACTCCCTTTCTTGAATAAGGGAACAATATCCGCAACCCTCCAATCTTCCAGAACCTCTCCTGTCCCAGTTGATGATGCAAAGATCATCGTCAGAGGCTCAGCAATCTCCTCCCTCGCCTCTCACAGTAGCCAGGGGTACATCTCATCCAGTCCCGGCGACTTATCCAACTTGATGCTTTCCAAACGCTCCAGCACATCCTCTTTCTTAATATCTACATGCTCAAGCTTTTCAGTCCGTTGTAAATCATGGGTACAATCACAAAGATCCTTTTCAATAGTGAATGCTGAAGCAAAGTACTCATTGAGTACCTGTGCTATCTCTTCTGGTTCCATACACACTTTTCCACTGTCACCCTTGATTGGTCCTATTCCCTCACGTCTTATCCTCTTGCTCTTCACATACTTGTAGAATGCCTTGGGGTTTTCCTTAATTCTATCTGCCAAGGCCTTCTCATGGCTCCTTCTGGCTCTCCTAATTTCTTTCTTAAGCTCCTTCCTGCTAGCCTTATAATCTTCTAGATCTTTATCATTACCTAGTTTTTGAACTTTTTGTAAGCTTTTCTTTTCTTCTGGACTAGATTTACAACAACGTTTGTACACCATGATTCCTGTACCCTACCATCCTTTCCCTGTGTCATTGGAATGTACCTATGCAGAACACCACACAAATATCATCTGAACATTTGACACATTTCTTCTGTACATTTCCCTGAGAACATCTGTTCCCAATTTATGCTTTCATGTTTTTGCCTGATTGCCTCATATTTCCCCTTACTTCAGTTAAACACTTTCCTAACTTGTCTGTTCCTATCCCTCTCCAATGCTTTTGTAAAGGAGATGGAATTGTGCCCACTATCTCCAAAATTATCTCCCACTGTGACATCTGACACCTGATCAGGTTCATTTACTAATACCAGATCAAGTACAGCCTCTCCTCTTGTAGGCTTATCTACATACTGTGTCAAGAAACCTTCTTGAACTCACCTAACAAACTCCACCCCATCTAAACCCCTTACTCTAGTGACATTTGATATTTGGGAAATTAAAATCTCCCACCACAACAACCCTGTTATTGTTACAGTGGGATATCGATGGGATACAAAATTGGGCTGAGAAGTGGCAGATGGAGTTTAAACCAAATAAGTGTGAGGTGGTTCATTTTGGTAGGTCAAATATGGTGACAGAATATATTATTAATGGTAAGACTCTTGGCAGTGTGGAGGATCAGAGGGGTCTTGGGATCCGAGTCCATAGGACACTCAAAGCTGCTGCGTATATTGAATCTGTCATTAAGAAGGCATACAGTGCATTGGCCTTCATCAATCGTGGGACTGAGTTTAAGCACCGAGAGGTAATGTTACAGCTATATAGGACCCTAGTCAGACTCCACTTGGAGTACTGTGCTCAGTTCTGGTCACCTCACTACAGGAAGGAAGTGGAAAATATAGAAAAGGTGCAGAAGAGATTTACAAGGATGTTGCCTGGATTGGGGAGCATACCTTATGAGAATAGGTTGAGTGAACTCGGCCTTTTCTAGTTGGAGCGGCAGAGGAAGAGAGGTGACCTGAAAGAGGTGTATAATATGATGAGATGCATTGATCGTGTGGATAGTTAGAGGCTTTTTCCCAGGGTGAAATGGCTAACATGAGAGGGCACAGTTTTAAGGTGCTTGGAAGCAGGTACAGACGAAATGTCAGGGGTAAGTTTTTTTACGCAGAGAGTGGTGAGTGTGTGGAATGGGCTGCCAGCGACAATTGTGGAGGCCGATATGGTAGGTACTTTGTGAGACTCCTGGATAGGTACATAGAGCTTAGAAAAATAGAAGGCTGTGTGTAACCCTAGGTAATTACTAAAGTAAATCCATGTTCGGCACAGCATTGTGGGCCGAAGGGCCTGTATTGTGCTGTAGGTTTTCTATGTTTCTACAACAAATAGTGAAATAAAAGACGTTAACAATAAAAGTAAATAATAATTTTCAGGAACATAAGTTGCAGTGTCCGTTCTGATTCAGAAGGCTAATAGTTGTGGGTTAATAACTGTCCCAGAACCTGGAGGTGAAGGACCTCAAGCTCCTGTACCTCCTTGCTGATGGCAGCAGTGCGAAGATACCACTGTCTGGATGACTCATTGCCTGCATTGCTTCTCCATCTCTGATGCCCCAATGAGGACTGGCTCATAGATCTCCAGTTTCCTCCTCCTGAAGTGAATAATCAGTTCTTTGTTTTGGCTGACAGTGGCTGAGAGATTGTTGTTATGGCACCATTCAGCCAGATTTTTAGTCTCCCTCCTATATACTGGTTCATTACCACCTTTGATTCTCCCAGCCACAGTACTATCATCAGCAAACAAGAATATGTCATTGGAGCAGTACTTAGCTTCGCAGTCATAAATATAAAGTGAGTCGAGCAGGGGGCTAAGCACACAGCCTTGTGGTGCACCTGTAGTGATGGTGATTGTGGAGGAGATGTTGTTGCCAATCCAACTGACTGGAGTCAGTTCTTTACATTCTACCGAAAATAGTTTTAGCAGTTGATTAAAATCAGAGAATGGAAACTTCATTTAGTTTCTATATATCACTTAAACTTAAGTGCACATTTCAAAAACATAGTCTCCTATTTAGGTCTGTAACCTTAAAATGGTAGTTAAAGTGCCACACTTCATCAATGCTTCAAAGAACATGGAACTAACCTTTTGCTGAAGTGCTGTGATTTTTTGAAGATGTTACAGAACAGCCAGCAGGAAAACCACTGCCACTAGTTATCTGGATCAAGATGAGAATAGCAGCTATTTTTTTCCAGGGCTCAAATGAATATAGCAGCCATTATAATGTTACAATGTTTGCGTTTGGAAGAAGCCCTAGTTCTGAATGGGAAAGGAATGAATCCCTAGTGGAATGCGACATGAAGTTCTGGGCAACTTTAATGGATACAATAGTTATACGGAAATTCATTGACATTGGGAATTTATGTGGATGCTTGGAATTGGCTTTCTTCCAGGAAAGCATAGCTATTATGTTATATTTTAATCAAGAATCTTCAGTAAACATGTGGTGCTGCATACTGAGAAAGATCTATAAAGTGTGCAGTGGTAGTTTTTTCCAGGGAATTTGGGTGCTGGGATGCATAATGATTTAATTAAGTTACTTAGTTTATTAGATGCTTTCACTTCGAAAATCATGAGCATTAGTAATTCCAGAATTTACTCTTGGATGACAAAGTTGATATGTCCTGATGTTTCCATTACTGTTATCTTCAATCTGTTTCTACCACCCTTCAGCTCATTAGAATTCAAGCATGTTGCCATAACACTGCTTGGTGCATAGAAAATAGGCTATTATACTTCAATTATCTAAAGATCAAATTGTCAAGGTTCCTGTCTTCATGTGGGTATAACAGGACAAGTAAAACAAAGTCAAACCAAAGCTGCAACTAGTAGCACATACATTTTGTTAAGAATTCTGAGAATCTTTAATTCTAGATATTTACATAGAAAGTAGAAACAGGAATTGCCATTTTGTTCCATAATTCAATAAGATTACGGATAACATTTTGCCTCAGTTCCACCTTCTTGCTCAAAACTCTATCTTACAGTGCTCTTGATAACTTAAAAAAACTCTCATTTTGTTGGGAAGTGAGAATTTATTGCCCTTGTGGTAGCATAGAGAGACTTTGTTATATCGAATGTTTCTCTTCTGAAGGTACTCTGAGCATTGTAAGAAGTCTTCCTACATACCAAGTAAGCACCAATGAAGGAATGGTGATAGCTGTGCAGGTTGCGTAATGTGCAACTACATGGTGTTCTCATGTAACTGCTAACATCCTCCTGCTGCGATGTTAGTGGTTTTAGGATCTTTTGTGCACAGGTACGTCAGTTAGCATTGCTTTGTCACAGCTCTGAGACCAGGGTTCAATTCTGACCTTGGCTGATTCCTACGTGGAGTGTGCATATTCTTCCTGAGACGGTGTGGGTTTCCCTGAGTATTCCAGTTTCTTCCCGTGGCCTAAGGATGTATCAGATAGGCAGCCAAACAACAGATGTAAATTGCATTTTGTGTAGATGAGTGATAATTTCATTGGGGGGTGGTGGGAGGGGAGAGTGTGATGAAGTACGGGGTTGATAGAGTTGTTAAGGATGTGGGATGTACAATAAAAAATGAAACTGGTTGTCAGTTCTCAGCACAGATGTGGCAGTTTCTTTTGTGTTGTGTCACTAATACGTAATCTGATCTGCTTGAGAGTTCTGATGGTTTTGCAGCTAACAGTGCACTCTGCAGGACGTCAATGGCTCAGGACAAAAACAAAAGAAATCAAAAGTGGATGGCCTCTCTCATTGGAGCTTAAACAGCGGCCAGTCAGAGTTTGGAGGCAAAAAGTAAAGGTGTCTTCACCCAGGTCCAGGAGAGAGATTTAAAAGTCAGCGCTTCATAGCCATTTTTTTCGGAGTCTGATGGAGTTCAGGCTTCATTAGCACAGTCAATTAAAAATAGGGAAAGGGCAAGTAGAGAAACCACTGTTGGAGTGGCCATCGTGTGAATGGGTCAGTGTTGGAGCGGGGAGACTTTTGGCTTTGGCTCAACCTGCTCAGGGGGATCAGGCTTGGGCAACGTAAATATCTGCTAGGACTTTTCTTGTTTATTCTTCATCTGTAAGTGTACAGTTAGTGCATTAAGAATGCCTCCAGGGGCTGTATTTTGTTCTTTGTGTGAGAAGTGGGAATTCTGGGAGAGCTCCAGCCTCACGGAAAACCACATCTGCACCGGGTGCACCAAGTTCCAACTCAGCAAACAACGTGTTAAAGAACTGGAGCAGCGACTCGATGATCTTTTGCTCATTAGGGAAACTGAGGAGATCATACATAGGAGCTACAGGGAGGTAGGTTGCAGGAGGCAGGTGAACGAGTGACTGTCAGGAGAGGGAAGGGAAGTAGGCAGCCGGTACGAAGTACCACTGTGGCCACTCCACTCAATAATAAGTATACCATTTTGGATACTGTTGAGGAGGGAGAGGGAAGACCTACTGGGAAGGGAGCCGCAGCAATCGGGTCTCTGGCCCTGTGGCTCAGAATGGAAGGGGGCAGAGGAGGAATGCACTGGTGATTGGAGATTTCATAGTTGGAGGAGCTGAGAGGAGAGTCTGTTGATGCGATAGAGAGACCAGGTGGTATGTTGTCTCCCAAGTGCCAGGGTTAGGAGTGTCTCAGATCGTGTCCACGACATTCTAAAAGGAGAGGGTGAGCAGCCAGATGTCTTGGTATATATCGGCACCAATGACATAGGAAGGAAATGAAAGGAGGTCCTGAAGAAACAATTTAGAGAGCAAGGTAGAAAACTGAAAAGGAAGACCTCCTGGGTAACAATCTCTGGATTGCTGCTTGTGCCACATGACAGTGAGGGCAAGAACAGGATGATTTGGCAGATGAATGTGTAGCTGAGGATCTGGTGCAGTAGGCAGGGGTTCAGATTTATGGATCATTGGGATCTCTTCTGTGGAAGGTATGCCTGCACAAAAGGGCCTGGTTACAGCTGAATCCAAGGGGGACCAATATCCTTTTGGGCAGGCTTTCTAAAGCTGTTAGGGAGGGTTTAAACTCATTTGGCAGGGGGTGGAGCTGTAGTGATAGGCCTGAGGATAGGGATGTTGGTTTGCAAGCAGAGGTAGTGTATAGTCAGGAAAGGCAAGCAGATGATGGGTCAAAACTGCAGTCAGTAGCATGGGTTGAAGTCTAGTGGGGTGGGGGGGACGGACAAAATTGAAAAAGGTAACAAACACAGAACTGAAGGTGTTACACTTGAAAGTATTCAGTCTACAAAATAAGGTAGATGATCATGTAGTGTTGTTAGAGATTGGCAGGCATGATGTTCTGGGTATCATGGAGTCGTGCCTTAAAGATAATTGTAGTTGGGAGCTTAATATCCAAGGATACATAATCTACCGATAAGAACAAGCAGGTAGGCAGAGGAAGAAGAGTGGCTCTGCTGATAAAAAATGAAGTCAAATCTATAGAAAGAGGTGACATTGGATTGGAAGATGTAGAATCCTTGTGGGTAGAGTTAAGAAACTGTAAGAGTGAGAAGAGACTGATGGGAGTTATTTACAGGGCTCCGAAAAGCAGCCAGGATGTGGTCTACACCATCACAGTGGGAGATTAAAAAAAAGCATGTCAAAAGGAAATGTTATGGGGGATTTCAATAGGTAGATAGATTGGGAAAAACAAGTTGATGCTGGAACCCAAGAGAGGACTTGTGGAAAGCCTCTGAGATGGCTTTTGGAACAGCTTGCAATTGAGCTAACTACGGGATCAGCAATTCTGGATTGGGTATTGTGTAATGAAGTGGATATGATCACCGAGCTTAAGATAATGGAGTCCTTAGGAAACAGTGATCGTAATATGATAGAATTCATCCTGCAATTTGAAAGGGGGAAGCTAAAGTCAGATGTATCAGTATTACAGTGGAGTAAAGGAAACTACAGAGGCACGAGAGAGGAGCTGGCCGAAGTTGATTGGAAGAGGACACAAGCAGGGATGATGGCAGAGCATCAATAGCTGAAGTTGCTGGGAGCAAATTGGAAGGCATAGGATATATACATCCCAAAAAAGAGGAACTAAAGGCAGGATGATGCAACCGTGGCTGACAAGGGAAGTCAAATCCACCATGAACGCAAAAGTGAGGGCATAGAATACAGCAAAAAAGTGGGAAGTTAGAGGACTTTAAAAATTTTTAAGAAGTAACAGAAGACCACTAAAAAAGAACTATAGGGGGTTAGGGGAGGCTGAAATATGAAGGTAAGTGAGCCAATAATATCAAAAATTATGCCAAAAGTTTCTTCAGATAAATTATAAAAGAGAGTTGAGATAGTGGCTACATGAAAATGATGCTGTAGAGATAGTAATGGGAGACAAGGAACTGGTGGATGAATAAAAAATATCTTGCATCAGTCTTCACTGTGGAAGACACTAGTAGTGTGCTGGAAGTTTGAGAGTGTGAAGGGACAAAAGCGAGTGCAGTTGCTATTACGAGGGCAATTGTACTTGGGAAACTGAAAGGTCTGAAGGGAGACAAGTCACCTGGACCTGATAGACTATACCCCCGGGGTTCTAAAAGAGGTATCTGAGAGATTGTAGAGGCATTAGTAATGATCTTTCAAGAATCAATAGAATTTGATATGGTTCTGAAGGGCTGGAAATGTCAGTCCACTCTTCAAGAAGCGAGGGAGACAAAAGATAGGAAATTATCGAGCAGTTAGCCTCACCTCAGAACTTGGGAAGAAGTTGGAGTCGATTGTTAAGGATGTCGTTTTGAGGTACTTGGAGGCACTTGACAAATTAGGCCTGTAACCTGCCCCATGAGTTTCTTGCGAGCATGATGTAATTGTCTCCGGATAGTGGGGTGATGTGATGTCACGTGATGGAATGTTCCAGCCGGTATAAAAGGGGAGACCGTAGTTTGTTGGGTAGTTGTTTTGTTGGGAGTCACAGTTGGTGGTTACATAATTGTAGAAGGAGAGAGAGAGTCAAGAATTACCAGCTTCGTGCAAACCCAAAGAATTGGGTAGAAATCAACGGCGTTCTATGTGTCTCGAAGTGATTGATGTGAATTGTGGCACACACTTTTGGTTAACTCCTGCATGGTCTCGGGTGTGCGGTGACCACCTCCAGTGAAAGGTCAGTTACTTTGAGAAATCTTATTCTTTGGGATCTCTTTGGAAAAGGCATTTCTCGGCTGGAATCTGCGTCAGCAGTTTTGTCTTTTTTATTCAAGAATCGCTCAATGCTGGTTCGGGAAGTCTCTCCTCTCACTTACTTTATGAACCATATGGACTTATTAAACTACCACTTTAAGACTGTGCTTGAATAAGCTCTGTTAAGAATTATCTCTAAGTTTGACTGTTTGATAACTATAGATGCATAACACTGTTAACTTCCATTTAAGTTAGTCGTTTGTTTACTTATCAATGTTTTTGAGTTATGGTTAAAATTTCATTGTTTATTTATAAAAACTTGACTCAATTTCATATCTATTGCTGCTGGTGTGTAACAAGGCCAAAGTGAGCATGGTTTTCTTAAGGGAATACTTTGCCTGACAAATCTGTTGGAATTCTTTGAAGAAATAATAAGCAGGATAGACAAAGGAAAATAATTTGATGTTGTGTACTTGGATTTTTGGAAGGTCTTTGGCAGGGTGCTGCACTTGAGGCTGCTTGGCAAGGTAGGAACTTATGGTATTACAGGAAAGATATCAACTTGAATAGTGAATTGGCTGATTGACAGGAGGCAAAGAATGGGAATAAACAGATCTTTTTAGGATTGGCTCCCGGTGACTAGTGGTGTTCCACAGGGATCTGTGTTGGGCCCGCTTCGTTTTATGTTTTATGTCAAGGATTTGGATAATGAAATTGTTGGCTTTGTGGGAAGTTTGTGGATGATACTAAGATAGGTGGAGGGACAGGTAGTGTTGAGGAAGCAAAGAGGCTGCAGAAGGACATAGATTAGGAGAATGGGCAAAGAGATAGCAGATGGAATACAGTGTTGGGAAGAGAATGGCCATGTACTTCACTAGAAAGAATAAAAGCATAGACTATTTTCCAAATGGGGAGAAAATCCAAAAATCCGAAATGCAAAGTGATTTGGGAGCCCTCGTGCAGGAATCCCTAAAGTTTAATTTGCAGGTTCATTTGGTGGTGTGGAAGGTGAATGTAACGTTAGGATTCATTTCAAGAGGATGAGAATATAAAAGCAAGGATGTAATGCTGAAGTTTTATAAGTCAGTGATGAAGCCTTACTTGGAGAATTGTGAGCCGTTTTGGGCCCCTTATTTAAGGATGTGGTGACATTGAAGAGGGTTCAGAGGAAATTCACAAGCAATGTTGCCTCTGAAATGGGAAAAAGTAGAGTGATATTTGGAAACTTGACTTTCAAGCAAATCACATATGGACCGCATGCAAAAGCTCAGGCAAGAATATCCTTTATTGTCCGCTACAGCCTGCTTTGTATGGTTTGTGAGAATGCAGATGAACGAGAGTGAAAATGATCAACCCCAGAGGAGATCAAAGTTCTTATTGACAGTGTTTTGTGGCTGTTAAAATGAATACCTCTATTAATAAATTCAGTGCGCACATGTTGTCATTGGGGAAAAAATAGCACAGCATAAGATTTTTACACACACTGGTTATTAAAAATGAGAGGGAACAGAGGGAAAATTGTTAAGGAGAATGAATCCAGGAATGAAAGGGTTAACATGTAAGCAGTAGCTAGTGGCTCTGGGCCTGTACTTGATGGAATTTAGAAGAATGATGGGGGATTTCATTGAAAACTTTCGAATGTTGAAAGGCCTGGATAGAGTGGATGTGAAGAGGATGTTTCCTTTGGTAGGAGCGTCTGGGACCAAAGGGTTCAGCCTCAAAATAGAGGGATATCCATTTAGAACAGAGATGAGGAGGAATTTCTTTAGCCAAAAGGTGGTAAGTCTGTGGAATTATTTGGCACAAGCGACTGTGGAGGCCAAGTCACTCGGTGTTTTTAAGGTGCAGGTCAATAGGTTCTTGATTAGTCAGGGTGTGAAAAGTTATGGGGAGAAGGCAGAAGAATGGTGTTAAGGCATTAGCCTGATGAAATGCCAGAGTAGATTTGATGGACCAAATACCCTAATTCTGCTCCTATGTCTTAAGGTCTTAGGGCCTCCTGCTGGAGATACTCAGTACATTGCATATTTCTGGCATGAATTACTTGCTATTATCATCTTAAGCCTACTATTGACATGGTCACACTGCATGCAGGCATAGCAAGCTTTGATTTCTGAGGAACTGAGTGGAGGTGAATTTGCATACACATCGATCATTAAATAGTGGAGAGATAAGAGTGTTGGAGGAACTGAATACCATATCTAGGGAGAGAGCTACAGTCAGTGCTTTAGATCAATAACCTTCATCAGATCTGATGAAAAGTCATCCAATTGAATAATTAATTATTAATAAGCAATTGCCTCTTGATTGATTTCTATAAATAGTGATTCCATCATTTTTTCAAGGAACACAAGTTGGCCTTTATTGGAGATTGATTTTTCAGCACTGTGTTTACCTGAGCAATTTTTCACATTATCAGTTGGGTGGGAATGTTTTAGTTGTATAAGTATTTTAGCTATGGAATTTTTTTAAAAACTGCAGCTGCAGACGTGTGTAATCTGAAAGAAAAACACAAAATACTTGAAGCACTGAATGAGTTTGGCAATATCTGTGGAAAGAGAAGCAGTTAAAGTTCTGACATCATGATTCCAATCTGAACTGTCAGCTGCTTCTCTTGCTTCAGATGTTGTCTGACTGGCGGAGTGTTTGCAGCATGTTCTGCTTAGCTTTGCAATGAGTGTAAACTGTACAAGGCGCCTGCCCACCAAAATTACAGGATATTTTCACCATATGGATATGAATGAAGCATATTGTGTGTAATAATTTACAAATGTGTATTTGCAGAATCACAGTTGTTTTAAAATCACTCATCACTCTATCTGGATATCAGTGGCAGGTTAAGGTATCTGCAGTGTAAGAATTGAACTGCTGGACAGAACTCACATACTTAGACCAGATTGTATTGCTAGTGTCTCACTTTGTGGCATTTTCTAGCCTTTTCACTTTCCATTTGTTCAGTTGTTGTGATCTGGACCGTGTTTTATAGGAACCTGACACATTCTGTGTTCTTTGTAAGTTCTTCCTGCTGGCTTGGGAGTATCACAGAAGATGTTGCTTTAGGCTCCCGGTAATAAAGAAGATGTGAAATTTATGGTGGACTCTCTACTATTTAGCCCTTTGAAAGAAGAAAGTGATAATAATTCTCAGAATAACCCAATAAATTCCTTTGCATTTTAAACAATAAATTGTTTATTTCCATCAACTGCTTACCATTACGGGGAAGATAGTATGAAAACAGAAGGTATTTTTCTTCTGGAGCCTTTGAACCATAAACTTCATCAAAATGAATACTAGGTACCTCACATCGCAAACTTCTAATACAAAACATAATTATGTTGCACTATTTGAATGCAAAATATCCCTCAGAAACACCAGCAGCTTTACACAATATTGGCAAAGGAATCTGAGCTTCAGTCTTTATCTGCTTAGTAGTTATGTGATCCCAGGATGTGGCTTCCCATTCCAGGATATCAGAGATGTCTTCCTTCTTCAACAAATGGGGGGTCTTTTTCTCCACAAAAGATACTGACCTCACCCACATGTCCTCCATTTACCAAACATACATGCTCACCCCATCTTCCTACCACCTTAACAATGACAGTTCCTCCTGTCCTTACCTACCACTCCGTGAGCCTCCACATCCAACAAATCATCCTCCGCAACTTCCATCATCTCAAAGGGATCCTACCACCAAGCACACCTTTACTTCCCTCTTCCACCCCACCTCTGTTTTCCACAGTGATTGCTCCCTCTGTGATTCCCTTGTCCGTTGGAACCTCCCCACTGATCTCCCTGCTGGCATTTACCCCTGCAAGTGGCCAAAGTGCTACACCTGTCCATTCAACTCCTCCCTCACCTTCATTCAGGGCCCCAAACAGTTCTTCCAGGTGAGGCAATACTTCACCTGCAAACCTGCTGGGGTTATCTATTGTGTCCAGTGCTCCTGATGTGGCTTCCTCTACATTGATGAGACCCGTTGTAAATTGGGAATTAAAACGTTTGGCTATTGGGAATTTCCATTTTTGATGGATGGAACGAAGGTG
This sequence comes from Hemitrygon akajei, assembly GCF_048418815.1. Taxonomy (NCBI): domain Eukaryota; kingdom Metazoa; phylum Chordata; class Chondrichthyes; order Myliobatiformes; family Dasyatidae; genus Hemitrygon; species Hemitrygon akajei. Next base: position 132,590,582 of record NC_133126.1, read on the forward strand.
CTATGGAGCTTAAACAGTTTTTAAAACGATGTTGCAAAAACAGTTCTTCAAAGTAGTATTGCAAAAGTTCAGAATACTTAGCCCATTAAAGGGAGAGACTTTTTAAGATGATTTAAATTCCCTTTCACGTCGTGTTGTTGCGATTCCCAGTCGAACTACTTTTCCCACGAAGAATTTACGAAGATGAAAAATGAAATGGCTTAAAGGCACTGACCTTTCCTTTACAACACTGTTCCCAATCCTTTCTGCTATTCACAGGGATTAACACGGGGACAGTCAATGAATTCCTTCCGAATGAGGATCAAACAAGGTCGAACCTGTTTCACAGTCAAAATCGACTTTCCTCGATCTTTTAACTCCCGAACTCCGATCTTCACTCTCCACTGATTTTTAACTGGCAGTATTATAAAGAAACTGCTGGCAATGACCTTTTAAACTTTAGGCATTAAATAAAACTCCATCTTTCAACCACACTGCGTCATAATATTAGATCACGCAGTGGCATGAAGTCAACATGGCAAATCCAGCCACGAACTGCCCCTCCTCACAGGGAGGGGTCTTCCTTTTATACCCTGTAAAAAAAACCTGTCACATGACCTCTACTGGCGGGAAAATGACATCACTCCACCATCACAAGACCATTACCTCAAGTCCAGTATAGCTTCAACACCTGTCACGTGACAAGGGTACCACTGTCACGTCACGGGTACGTAACACCAGCTATCCTCCTTCCTCTCCTGGCATCTTTTTGTTTTGACATCTTCCTCCTTCCTTCTCAGTGCTGAAGAAGGGTCCTCAGCCCAAAATGTCAACTGCTTGCTCTTTTCCATAGATGCTGCCTGCCCTGTTGAGTTCCTCCAGTATTTTGTGTGTTGCTTTGGATATCCAGCATCTGCAGAATTTCTCATAGCTAACTAGGATGACTATATGGAAAGGAGCAAGTCGCTGGGCTGTATGGTTTAGGCCCGGGGCCTTCTGCAGCAGTGACAGTCCCTGAGTCCCAGTGCAAGGTACAATGCGCTGTTTAGATATTTAAACACTGGTCCAGCTTGAAGGCGAGAGCTGATTTTGCTTACTCTCTGTGATGTTTACTCTTCTCTCCAGGGCACTAGAGCCTTTTACTGCTTTGTCGTTCGGTCAATTTAAATGCTGGCCCAGATAGACTGAAAAGAGGGGCCTGCCGGGATGAGAGCGGACTTCATTCATTCTCTGCAATGATCATCCCCATAGTGCTGTGGCAATGAAGACTGCATCGGCTGCTGTGCTCCGGGCCTGCCAACATGATGAACTGATATGCAAGGCTTTGGGCCTACTCCAGTCTGCTGCGGGGCTTTGGATCTGAGGACTCATTTTTGGTTCAGAATGCTGTTGTTCGCTTCAATTGTCTGCATGACATGTATTGTTTTTTCTCTTGTACATCCAGTGTTGGTCTTTTATTTTTATTTTTAATCTTTTTTTCTTTAATTGGGTTCTTTCAGGTTTCTTCCTTTGTGGCTACCTGTGAGCGAGCAAATCTCAAGGTTGTATAATTCATATATTCTTTGATAATAAATGTACTTGAATCTTGAATTTATATTCAACCAAGCTAGCAAATATATCAAATAAAATTGTGATCTCACATGCAGCAATGTTAACAATACCTAGCAACACAACAGAATGCTGGAGGAGCTTGGCAGCAATGTTCCCTCTAAGGCATGCGCATGCTCACACATCTTTTGCTACCAGCCCACAAAGGAATTTAAACTGCTCGCTAAAGGTTGCTACTCTCTACCTTGTTGATATGTGAAGTATATTTTAGGATTGTGCATAATCACATTTCCTTTTCTGGTTTCTGATGCAGACGGTGTTGACAACGAGGAGTTTGTGATGATTTGGCTGCAGATTTTAGAACTGGTTTAGTTATACAGTTTTTATTGAAGAAATTATTGATTCACTACGTTGAATTCCAAAGAAGCAAAGGACGTGAAGCACAAAAGGACTGCAAGTTTATTTAAAGTGGAAAGGCTAAATGAAATAGTGGAAACAGCTACACCAGAAGCTCATGTGGTCAGAAACGTGCATCTACGAGAAAATACTTAGAATCATTAGAATAGCTTCAGATTTACTTCCCCTTAAAAATTCAGTGTGCACATATTGTTGGAACTGGGCAAAAAATTGCATTGCATAAGATTTTTGCACACGCAGGTCATCACAAATTGGAGGGAACACCGCTCAGCGGGTCAGGCAGCATCAATGGATAAGAGCAAACAGTCAGCATTTCCACCGAGATTCAGGACTGAGAAGGAAGGGGGAAGATGCCAGATTAAAAAGGTGAGGCAGTGGGGGGAGGGGGGGGGAAGAGGAGGAGAAGGAGTCTAGCTGGAAGGTGATAGGTGAAGCCAGGTGAGAAGAAGGGCTGGAGAAGAAGGAAACTGAGAGAAGGGGGAGTGGATAAGAGGAAAAAGGGGAGAAAGAGGGATCCAGGCTGAACTAATTCCCCTCCCCTCTGTTCCCCACTTCTTCTCTCCAGCCTATTGCTTCCCTCTGGGCCCCCTCCTCCTTCCCTTTCTCCTATGTCCACTCCTCTCTTATCAGATCCTTTCTCCTCCAGCCCGTGACCTTTCCCACCCACCTGGCTTCACCTATTGCTTTCCAGCTAGCCTCTCTTTCCCCCCCCCCCCAACCTTTTTATTCTGGCATCTTCCCTCTTCCTTCGCAGTCCTGAAGAACGGTCTCGGCCTGAAACTTCAACTGTTTATTCTTTTCCACAGATGCTGCCTGATCTGCTGAGTTCCTCCTACATTTGGTGTCTGCTGCTTTGGATTTCAAGCGTGTGCAAACTTTCTGGTATTTATGATTAACAATACCTGGTTATGTTTGACACCTAAGTGCATTGAGTTGTGGTGAGCAATATACCACATGTCAAAAGAATGTCCTACATTCTTCAAATTAGTACACCGCAACTTTTATGTAATAGACTCAGCCGCATGTTCTTAAATCAGATGTCAAAGTACTGCAGACACATTTACAAGGGGAAAAAAAATCAATTCACTGTTGCTTTGTAGAGACCAATATTTTTGTGTAACAAATGGATGAATGTTACTGCTACTAATCAGGTTAGATTCAATGTTTTTAACTTAATGCTGTCTTTGCATATTATCCCACACTTTTGGAATAAGACATGCAAGAGGAAAATTTTATTTGTTGGCAGAAGTCGCTTATTATCAGAAAATGTTTCATAAATCTATCCCAAAGTATGTCTGGACAGCTGATAGGTCACTTTCGGTGATAATTTGCATGTGGTTTTGGACTGATGCATTGGACAAGACCTACGGCGATCATTATCCCATTTTACCAGCGTGGAACCCGTGGAATTCTTTGTACTTACCTTTTCTCTACATTTCACCTTGGATTACAAATATCTCTCTCCCCTCATTTATTTCATGGATTACTGAACTTTCCTAATTTACCATCTCAAGACTCTAAGCCTTGTTTCCCCAAGCTCAATAGTTATATTTACACACAAATAAGCACATAACACTGTTACCTTTTGTTTATCTTGGTTAAGTTACTATATTATAAGCAGTTACTAATAAAGATAATGGTTTTAACATCAAAACCAGACTCATGTGTAATCTATTGCTGCTGGTCAGTTTCTAAAACATTACAGTTCGTAACAAATTGTTGTTTGCTCATGCTAATGAAGGCATATTCCTCCTTGTCTTTTGTTTTCGAAACAATTTTGTGATCTTAGATTAAAGTATAGCTCCCAAGTGTTTCTAGTACATTTGCATGTGTTTATCTTCATAAAAAATATTCATTAATTCCTATCACACTAGAAATGAAAGCCACTACTTTCTTACCACTTCTAGTATGATGGTGGCACATTCAGCTACAGTGGCCTCTCTGGGTCCAACCAGTCATGAGTCCTGACAAAGGATCTCGGCCCGAAACGTTGACTGCCCGTTTCCATGGATGCTGCCCGACCTGCTGAGTTTCTCCAGCTTGTTGTACGTGGCATTTAACCATTGTGTTCATTGTTTTCACCATGACTTTAATTCAGTTGCCCCGATCGGCTAAGACAATGATACCATCAGAGACGTCTGAGCCGAATAGTTGGTTTCTCCAGTGAGAAGCAAATGAGAAAGAATCTTGCTTTATCGGCCATTTAACCAGAAAGCCATAAACCCCAGTGTCTGGTTCCTAATGTTTCATGGTTCTAGACTAGCAATGAATCTTTGATGTAAGGCACAGCATTAGCTGAAATATTACTGCTGATCTGCAAAGAGTGCTATAATTTCCATTTCGTCATTTATAATTTCATGTCAACTACAGCCTTGTAAGTAATACATTAGTCACCTGTTTGGATCCATGTCACATACCCTCCTCTCTACCCTCAGAAGCACTTTATTTGTACTGTTGCTCAAACATTTACAGTCAAGTATATAATCACAGTCACTGTTCCATAGCAATGATAATTTCAGAGTACTGCCTTGCTGTAAATTTCAGAAGTTTTCATAAAGTTGTTTTGTATTAATGTTACAACTGGTTCATTGAAGAAGTAAATTGAATTTCGGCCTATACAAATAAATTACGTCCTTCCTGCCAGGAACAAGTCAGCTTCAGTTCAGTAAAATTCTGATGTTGCTGACATAACTGAGAGGAACCACACTGTGGCGCTACAGATGAACGTTTGGTTTGCAGGAAAATACTAATGCAGCAAGCAATTGTAATCCATTACCTTAAACTGCAGCGACTGCTTATTTCGTAAAAATGGAAAGAGAATTTAAATACTATGGATTTTTTCATGTATATTTTCTCTCACAGCAACTGAGATTCTAATGACCAGAACAAGAGTTTAATTTTTTAAAAATTATAACATCATAATGATGTTGGGGAGGTAATATTGGGAGAGAAATAGATAGATAGATAGATACTTTATTCATCCCCATGGGGAAATTCAAAATTTTTTCCAATGTCCAATACACTTATTGTAGCAAAACTAATTACATACAATGCTTAACTCAGTAAAAATATGATATGCATCTAAAATCACCCTCTCAAAAAGCATTAATAATAGCTTTTAAAAAGTTCTTAAGTAGTTTACTTAAATATATTGAGTCCTAACCCCGGCACTTTAACATATCTTACTCCTGGCGGTTGAATTGTAAAGCCGAATGCTATGTAGAGGATGTTCAGGGTTTTCCATAATTGACCGTAGCCTTCTCAGCGCCCTTCGCTCTGCTACCGAAGTTATACTCTCCAGTACTTTGCCCACGACAGAGCCCGCCTTCCTTACCAGCTTATTAAGACCTGAGGCATCCCTCTTCTTAATGCTGCCTCCCCAACACGCCACCACAAAGAAGAGGGCGCTCTCCACAACTGACCTATAGAACATCTTCAGCATCTCACTACAAACATTGAATGACGCCAACCTTCTAAGGAAGTACATTCGACTCTGTGCCTTCCTGCACAAGGCATCTGTGTTGGCAGTCCAGTCTAGCTTCTCGTCTAACTGCACTCCCAGATACTTGTAGGTCTTAACCTGCTCCACACATTCTCCATTAATGATCACTGGCTCCATATGAGGCCTAGATCTCCTAAAGTCCACCACCATCTCCTTGGTCTTGGTGATATTGAGACCATATATATGGCAGATGAACTTAATAAGTACTTAGCTTCAGTCTTTACTGTTGAAGACACCAGCTGTATATGACAGAGCTCCGTGAGTGTCAGGGAGCAGGAGTGAGCGTCATTGCTATCACAAAGGAAAAAGTGCTAGATAGATAGATAGATAGATACTTTATTCATCCCCATGGGGAAATTCAACATTTTTTCCAATGTCCCATACATTTGTTGTAGCAAAAACTCATTACATACAATACTTAACTCAGTAATAATATGATATGCATCTAAATCACTAACTCAAAAAGCATTAATAATAGCTTTAAAAAAGTTCTTAAGTCCTGGCAGTTGAATTGTAAAGCCTAATGGCATTGGGGAGTATTGACCTCTTCATCCTGTCTGAGGAGCATTGCATCGACAGTAACCTGTCGCTGAAACTGCTTCTCTGTCTCTGGATGGTGCTATGTAGAGGATGTTCAGGGTTTTCCATAATTGACCGTAGCCTACTCAGCACCCTTCGCTCAGCTACCGATGTTAAACTCTCCAGTACTTTGCCCACGACAGAGCCCGCCTTCCTTATCAGCTTATTAAGACGTGAGGCGTCCTTCTTCTTAATGCTTCCTCCCCAACACGCCACCACAAAGAAGAGGGCGCTCTCAACAACTGACCTATAGAACATCTTCAGCATCTCACTGCAGACATTGAATGACGCCAACCTTCTAAGGAAGTACAGTCGACTCTGTGCCTTCCTGCACAAGGCATCTGTGTTGGCAGTCCAGTCTAGCTTCTCGTCCAACTGTACTCCCAGATACTTGTAGGTCTTAACCTGCTCCACACATTCTCCATTAATGATCACTGGCTCCATATGAGGCCTAGATCTCCTAAAGTCCACCACACGCAGGTAGTTTGAGTTGCACCATATCACAAAGTCCTGTATCAGTTTCCTATACTCCTCCTCCTGTCCATTCCTGACACACCCCACTATGGCCGTGTCATCAGCGAACTTCTGCACATGGCAGGACTCCGAGTTATATTGGAAGTCAGATGTGTACAGGGTGAACAGGACCGGAGAGAGTATGGTTCCCTGTGGCGCTCCTGTGCTGCTGACCACTGTGTCAGACCTACAGTCTCCCAACCGCAGATACTGAGGTCTATCTGTCAAGTAGTCCACTATCCAATCCACCATGTGAGAGTCTACTCCCATCTCCGTTAGTTTGTGCTTTAAGATCTTGGGCTGGATGGTGTTAAAGGCACTAGAGAAGTCAAGGAATGTAATCCTCACAGCACAACTGACCCCATCTAGGTGAGAGAGTGATTTGTGCAGCAAATACGTGATAGCATCCTCCACTCCCACCTTCTCCTTATACGCAAACTGAAAGGTCTTAAGGTAGATAAGTCACCTGGATATGATGGACTACATCTCTGAGTCCTGAAAGATGTTTCAAAATAGATAGCAGATGCAATGGTCATGATCTTTCAGGAATCACTTGATTCTGGCATGGTCCCGGAGGACTGGAAAATTGTAAATGTCACTTCACTCTTTAAGAAAGGAGGAAGACAAACAGAGAAAATTACAGGCCAGCTGGCCTAATCTCAGTGGTTGGGAAAGTGTTGGAGTCTATTATTAAGGATGAGGTTTCGGCGTCCTTGGAGCCCTTGGAGGTCAAGGTCAGCATGGTTTCTGACAAATCTGTTGGAGTTCTTCAAGGAAGTAACAAGCAGAGTGGACAAAGGAGAGGCAGTGGATGTCATTTACTTGGATTTTTAGAGGGCATTTGTTAAGGTGCCGCACATGAGTCTGCTTAATAAGATAAAATCCTATGGCACTACATGAAAGATACTCACATGGATAGAGGAATGGCTGTCAGGCAGATGGTAGCGAGTGGGAATAAAGGGGGCTTTTTCTGGTTGGTTGCCTAGTGGTGTTCCTCAGGGGTCAGTATTGGGACCACTACATTTCATGCTGTTGTTGATGATTTAAATAGTGGAATTGACGGCTTTGTGGTAAAGTTTGCAGATGATATGAAGAGAGGTGGAGGGGTAGGTAGTGCTGAGGAAGTAATGTGATTGCAGCAGGACAGACAAATTGGAAGAATGGGTAAAAAAAGTGACAGATGAACTACATGGGAAATGTATGATAGTACATTTTGGTAAAAGAAACAATATTGCGGTCTATTAACTAAATGGGGAGAAAGTTCAAACATCAGAGGTACAGAAGGACTTAGGAGTCCTCGTACAAGATTTTCAGAAGGTTAATTCACAGGTTGAGTCTGTGGTAAAGAAGACAAATGAAATGTTGACATTTATTTCAAGGGGAATTGAATATAAAAACCAGGAGATAATGCTGAGGCTTTATAAGGCATGAGTCAGGTTGCACTTGGAGTATTCTCAACAGTTTTGGGACCCTTATTTCAGAAAGGATGGATTGTTATTGGAGAGAGTCCGGAGGAAATTCACAAGGATGATTCTGGGAATGAAGGGGTTAACATATGAGGAACAATTGGCAGCTTTGGGCATGTACTCACTGGAATTGAGAAGAATGCATGGGGATCTCAATGAATCCTACCAAATGGTGAAAGGCCTAGATAAGGTGGACCTGAAGAGAATGTTTCCTCTGTTGTGGGCATCCAGAACTAGAGGGCACAGCCTCAAGTTCTATTCTATTTTAGAATAGAAGTAAGGGGGAATTTTTTTTAGCCAAGGAATGGTGAATCTTTGGAATCCTCGGCCACAGATCGGGGTGGAGCAGATTTGATGAGCTGAATGTCCTAATTCTGCTCCTATGTCTTATGGAATCTGCTTCATTTTGTCTCAGCTATGTCAGTGAAAGGAGACACTGTAAATGTTACTACTGTATCATTTTCCCTTCAGATCTGGCGGCAACTCCAATTCTGCACCACTCTGTTCACTCACTAAATCTCTTCTCCTCAATCAGCAATGATCATGTGATGCATGCTTTAGCATCTCATCAGGGAAGGGTCCTTAACAGTACACAGAGAGTACAATGTAGATTTTCTGACTGCTACCAGGGACAGGAAGTTATAAGGGCTAATGTGAAGTTGGTGGAAACAGTGATCAGGAGTGAATACCTTAACTGGAAATGGATTATTTTTCAAAATTACTTAAGCAGGTTAGTATAGGAAGCCTATTATCTTTTGTGGGAAGTTCATAATGATACATCTGCAGTTTGACATTGTCACCAAACAGAAATTAGCATAAATATGTTTGCAGAGAAAGTTGCTAAATGTCATCCATCACTTCATAATAATAAGGACGAGGATTACAATAGGAGCAGACTGCATTGCTGACAAGAAAGATTAATGAAAATTAAAAACCTGGGTTTCTGAGCCTGATGCTGAACTCTCTGGATTTCTGAGTGGGTGGACAGTGGATTACCTGAGTTTTACGATACATGGCCTTATCTTTTAGTGTTCCTGCTGACTCTGCTCCATTCTGCACCTGTAACTGTGAGTAATCATGTTGCTGAACATAGCCTGGGCTATTAACTGCTACTTCAGTTGTTCATGTGAGATCATCAGCTTAAACCACTTTAGAATGACTAAGGATTCAGGAAAACTTCATTTTACATCAAGATGTTGGGAAAACAGCTTTCCTTGGTGAAAATGTGTATTATATTCAGTTTAATTGCATCATAAGTGATATAATGATAGATTTGACCAAGTCCTTGAAATTCCACAGAGATTCTCCCTGTCTTCTTTGGCAGTGCTGAGACCCAGTCGTTTTCTTTAGGAAGTTTCTTTGTGAGGCTATGGCGGGAGATCATCTGGGTCTTTACCAAACATATTAACCTGGACATCCATACTTAACGCCTTATGCCAAAACTTCTCAAGGAGGAACATTCAAACATTCAAACATCAAACATTCCTATTGTTTGATCGTAGTAATACGATGACCAAAATGTATCAGCTCCACCAGACAGTTTTTATTGACATATGTTTAAAATCTTTATCTCAACATCTTTATTTATAAGTGAATAACAATGATTCAGGCTATTAAAATCAATTAGTGAAACACAGTGCAAAGGGACATGAATAGTTTGCTGATGTTGGATGATAGGCTTTTCTTCTTTCGTTCTATGCTCAAGACGATAATTCACAATTGACTTTTTTTACTGTCACTTTTCTAAATGTTATTCAGCAAACTGTTCATGTTCTGCCTTGCCCTGTTTCACTAATCCATTTTAGTAGACATCATTCCTTATCCTACTTTGAACATTAACCTCTGATACCTGTATGCTAACAAAAGAAGGGCACTCAATAGAATGAGCGGACATTTGATTTATCACCGATCAGTCACTCATCAAACAGATAAGATATAAGTAATGTTGTTGGGTGCCTTTTATATCTGTGGTGAGCAAACTGATTTCCGTTGTGTATTTTCCACTAACACTGCTCTGAACATTATCTAAGATCATGAACTGTTTTTGTTCCATTGCACTCTGTCTTCATACACATAGCATGATTAATCTCTGGAACCAATGAATTGTTGGTGGTCTATCCTACAGTAAAAAATGCAAGGAGTTCAACTGCATTGTTATCTGCTTGGTGGGCATTCCTACAGAACAGGATCTGCTGTCCCACTGCACATGACAGTAAATTGTACCGGATGAGGCCAGTGTCACTTCTCCACAAATATTAAACCCATAGAATACTGATAAAGGAATGAAATATTCCAGACTGATCTGTTCCTGAAAGTCTGATATTAAAATTATGAAGAGTCATTATCACGTGATCTTGAAGAATGATCCTTTTGTTTACATAGCACTGATATAGGTGTCCTTACATATGTCGGGTAACTGATTTACACATTTTAACAGTATGTGACGATAAAAACAAATTCTTATTTTCACAGAAACCTAAGCCTTACCCATGCATTCTGATTTGCTGTACTGGTTGGAAATTTGATGCTGCAGATTCTGTTTGAATGCGACCTGCTTGCAGTCTATCCCTTCTGTAGTCTGTATCCGGTTTAATTGTTAGGTGTGAAAGAAAGCAACAGGTAAATATAAACCAAGAAGTTGCTATTCAGTTAGGAGTGGTGGGGCCTGAAAAAAATTGCTTGTATTCAGCATCTGAAAACAGATATGATTCAGAACTCACTGTTGTCCTAAATATCTGTTTGTTAGAGTAAGAGGACTAGGGAACAGATCTGACTAGAATGTCTTTACTTTGCCAGCTTTCAAAGTCACTGATTTATTGTTTATACCTAAAGCACTTTGCAAATATTTGAATTTAACCCTAATACTGCATTATAAAGTGGACAGCAATTATTAAGAATTACAGCGTAAATACTGTGGGAAATCATAGTCAAGTTTTCTGGTTCTATTTTGTATAAAATAACATACTGAGAATTAAGATCAAGATTATAAGTTACCTTGTATAAGTAATACCCAGGCTGACTTTAAGTTTCACATTTTGTTTGCATGAACTCTAACGTAAACACTTCTAAAACTTGATCCTATGTGTTGAAGAAAAGCCTATTTATCCTGTGCTATAGAAAGATATATATATAAGTGAAGCCGCGTCAAGAAATGCAAACCACAAAGGCAGTTTTATTTTGGCTTGACCCATTTCTTGACCGTTTCACCATTAGTGACTTATGTACCTTTCTTTTCACCCAGTTCAGATATGGCCCAAGTGCAGAGTGAGAGACACTGAAGCAGGCTGATATTTCACAGACTTTAATGTGAACAGTGTTAAAGGGAAAGACAGAAATAAACATAAAGCCAAAACAGGGCCATTAACTAAAACTCTCAAATGGAAAGCAAAGCCTACTCTGCGGCTGAAAAGAAAAACTAAGAATTAAATGAATACAGCCAGTCTTCAGATTCAGTTGACTAAACTGTGCAATTTCTCAGGCAAGGCGGAACGCAGACAGCCAAGTGCTGCTGTGTCCTGGGTTCAAGTCTTGACAAACACGATGATGAACGAACGAAGTTAAATACTATCACAATGAAAATAATAATTAGCTGGCACGTGCATATTGAGGAACGCAACTGCCGAATCTGCTGCGCTGCTGAATCTGAGGTCGTGACAGTTCTTTAATCTACTTTTGCTCTGAGTTCATTGGTGACATTTGGTTCTTTTTCATATTGTGTCATTACTTACAACCCTGCTAAATAGATTTAATTTTTAAAAACCTGCTCGTACCACATTTTAATATAGTGTGTTTTATGTCAAATATTATTCAGATGCCTAAGCATTTGTTTTTAGGATGAATTATCATTTAACAATAGCAAAGTCTCTTGTAAATAAAATGCCTGATGATAAATGGAAATTAAGTGTGGAAATTTATTTTTTTGTTAAGAGTTTATAACTTACAATGTCCTGAACAGATAAAAAACATCAACAGGAAGTGATATTCTTTAGTTTTTTTGTAGTTCATCATGTAACAACTAATACTTAGTTAATTTTGCATAATTTAACCTTCAAAGGAGAAATTATTGGTGCTACCACCTTTGAGCAAATGCAAAAGCACTCTGTAATTGTTAGTGGATCAGAATTAGAATCGGGTTCATCATCATCGTCTTATATGATGTGAAATTTGTTGGTTTGTGTAACAAATGAAAAGACATGAAATTGCTATAAATTATGAAATAAATAAAAAGTGTAAAAAGAATATAAATAGTGCTCATAGGCTGTTCAGAAATCTGATGGCAGAGGGAAGAAGCTGTTTCTGAATCATGAGAATCAGATAAATTGAAACTTGACCCTTGAAACTGAGTTCAAGATTTAATGATGCTCGAGCTAAGAGCTTCACATAATGTCAGCTTGTATAAGTTATTGACAAAAATATAAAACCAGGAGACTTGCATTTTCACAATGCAACAGCCTTCTTATTAATCTCTTCACTTAAACTCGTAAGATCTGTCATTTGGGATCATCATTAGGGTCATCTATTGCATCCGGTGCTCCCGGTGCGGCCTCCTCTACATCGGTGAGACCCGATGCAGATTGGGGGACCGCTTCGTCGAGCATCTCCGCTTTGTCTGCCACAACAGACAGGATCTCCCGGTTGCCACTCACTTCAGCTCTGCTTCACATTCCCATTCGGATATGTCCATACATGGCCTCCTCTACTGCCATGATGAGGCCAAACTCAGGTTGGAGGAGCAACACCTCATATACCGTCTGGGTAGTCTCCAGCCCCTTGGCATGAACATTGAATTTGGGAATAGTTGATGGGATTGATCTCATAATTCCTTCATAGGACTATTACTTTATTTCACATGACATGTTTGCTGAGATCTGATAGGGCGATCACAGCAACCAGCTGCCCCTCCATGGACTCTGTCTACACTTCTTGCAGCCAACATAAACACAGGCCCCAACCACTCCAGTTATTTTTGCTAAAGGCATCATGGAGGCCGGGTCATTGGGTGTATTTAAGGTGGAGGTTAATAAGTTCTTGATTAGTCGGGGCATGAAAGTTTAAGGGGAGAAGACAGGAGAATGGGGTTGAGAGGGAAATGGATCAGCCATGATCAAACGGACTCAATGGGCCAAATGACCTAATTCTGTCTCTACATCATATTGTCCTATGATAAGTGGAAATATTCTTTGTAAAGCAAGGGAAGAATTTGATGAAAATTGTTTAGTCTTCCTTCCACTACATCCCCAAATGCAGCTCTTGAGAATCCTAGCACTCTCCTAATAGGTTATTATGCTATTGTGGGCTTCACAATAACAACTAAATCACCCCTTTAAGAGTTTCCAGCCATCAGGAAGTCACAGCAAGTATTAAACACAAAATACTCTGCAGATGCTGGGGTCAAAGCAATATGCACAACACGCTGGAGGAACTCAGCAGCTTGGGCAGCATCCGTGGAAACGAGCAGTCAACGTTTGTCAGGACTGAAGAGGGAGGGAACAAGTTAAAATTGACCCAGAAAACAAAGCAAAACTTGGCTTCCTGACAAAGGCCTGCAGTAGATCAGGGCCCATTAAACAAAGGCACATCGTTGAGATCTGGCCTCTGGTTAAGGCTATTTCAGTTTTGAGGTCTCCACCATTTGTTGGCCTTGAATTTGTTGCTACACTTGTAATACACATTTCAGTTAGGGTTCACAATGCATTAGCTCATTATATACAATTACAGGCATGTGAGCAACAATTGTGGTTTATGGTCTGGTCTATCCTGTAACTATCCTCCTAGCACAATAATTGTCCTCTCCATTGTATAAATTCCGGTATTATAATTTATCGTTTAATCACATTGCATCTTGACCACAAATGAATAAGTCAGAATTTGAGGGCTTCTTCACGTCTTTGTACTTACTGCAGGTTTGAATAGATTTGCACAGGACTTGTGGTCGTCATCTGCGAAGTAGCATTGCTCGCATTCAGCTGTACCTATTGCTCTGTATTGGGCATGTAATGCCACAATAATTTTGCGTCAACAGTGGCAGATTTGTTGAGTGATATCTCTCTGGTGGTTAGTTCCTGTGACTCTGCTTCATTCTCTGTTGCTTGTACTTAGGAACTCAGAGCACAGAATTGAAAAAGACAAACCCGCATTGGGCTCTAATTGTTTAATCTAATACATGCTGTACATCAGAAACTATGAATTATGTAGCTATAAATTATGGAGTAGTAACAGTAGAACTGATAAACAAAAACTTCCATTTGTCAGCAAGATGCAATTGGAGACACAGTTGAGTTCTCAGTTCACTGTGATTGTTCATCGCTTTGCTAGAAGAATCCAAAGATGATTCGCTACTCTGTGCCGTGTTTTATTTTGAACATTCCTATACCTTCAAATTCTCCAAGATTTCTTTAAAATGTGGAACAATCTCCACTCAAAATTTCTCTTCAACTCTCTCCTTTATCTCTTTAGGGATATTGCAAACTGATGAATCCTTGTCACTGACTCCAAAAGAAACAGTCAATCAGTTCCTCACTCACCCTTTGGACATCGGGTGGCAACTTGCCATTTCTTTAGCATTTGTCTGTTTTTTACGAGCCCAAGTTGTCAGCTTGATGCTAACCCAGCACAGACAGAAGGGTGCAAGGAAGCAACCACATTCGAACCTGGAACCACTTGCCTTGAACTCCAGTGCAGATGCCACTGCCCCACCAGCCGGCTAATTCCATCAGTATTCATTTATTAAAATTATCTATTCATTTTCCTCTTCATTAGTCCAAAGAAAATGATCTGAGATCTATCTATAGTTTCTTTTCTGATGTCATCCTGAGAGCATTCTCCATATGTTTGATAACTTTTTCTTAATTAGAGGTTATAAGTTGTGCATAACTCTGTAACTACTTTAAATAATGCTTTGTACAAATTTATCTTTATTTTTGTACATTCCCTGCACTGGTTATGATTTTGAATTCTATCATCTAGAATTCACATCTTCATAGAAGCATTAGTTCACCATGACCTTGTGATAGAGTGTACACTCTCATTTCCAGATTTCCTCTCTAAATATAGATCATACAAATATGCTCCCTGTCCACAATATTTTGCTACAACTCAAATACACAAATTAAATAGAATTGAAATAGAAGCTAGCACACCTCAAACAATGAACGAATACCTTCAAAATTTCAAAGTAAATTTATCATCAAAGTACATATACCGTATGTTGCCATTTACTGACTACCTGAGTTTCATTTTCTTCAGAGTAATACCAATAAAAAAAGAAATACAATAGAATCAATGAAAAATACACACAATGACAGACAAACAACCGATGTGCAAAAGAAGTCAAACTACAGAAATAGACTTTAAAAAGTAATAATTTAATGAATAAATAATAGTGAGAACATGAGTTGTGGAGTCTTTGAAAGTGAGTCCATAGGTTGTGGAATCAGTTTAGGGGTACAAATATTTCTAAACCTGTTGGTATGTAACTGAGGTGCCTGTACCTCCTTCCCGATGGCAACAGCGAGAAAAGAGCTTGGTCTGGATGGTCGGAGTCCTCGATGGTGGATGCTGCTTTCTAATGGCAGCACTCCTTGTAGATGTGCTGAGTGGTGCAGAGGGCTTTACTCATGATGGACTGGGCTGTATCCACTACTTTTGTAGTTTTTTCTGTTCTAGGACATTGGTAGTTCCATACCAGACGGTGATGCAACTAGTCAGGTGTTACGCCTGCAGCCCCCTCCTTTTTGAGAATCGCAGGATCGCTATTGATTTGGGTCAGGAGACCCAGGAAATGAGAGAGGGCTGGTTGGTGGAGGGATTGCATCATTCCAACCTGATTGACATCTGAGACCCTGTGAGTCAGGATAAAAGAGGGTCTGTGGGAAAAGCCCCTCAGACGCACCAGAAGAAATGCTAGAACTCCTGTAACGGCGTAACAGCAAAAGCCAGTGGAACCAGCCCACGTGTGTCCTTTTCCATTTGCCTCGGAATTGGTGGGTCTTGCCACAGAAGCACGGCTTTAGCTAACCTCAAAGGGGAAATCAGTCCCCCAACGACTCTCGAAGGATTGACATCATAAAAGGAATGGGCAAGTTAAACCTCCGTCTTTCTCTCCAACCAAAAGGCTGCAGCCTACAGCTTGGCTGAACTAAAGTGACTTTTATATTTCCATCGGACAATACATTATCCCCTAGACAACGATAGAGCTATTTCTTATTGATTATTATTATACTCGCGCTTTTAGATTTAGTATTGACGACGTATATTATCTGTGTGTTTGCATTGATATTATTTTTGTGTATTTTTATCAATAAATACTGTTAAAAATAGTACCATCAGACTTCAACGGACCTCGCTATCTTTGCTGGTAAGTGACCCAGTTACGGGGTACGTAACACAGGAAACTCTGCTCTGTGCATCTATAGAGGTTTGTCAAAGTTTTAGATGACATGCCAAACCTGCACAAACTTCTCAGAAAGGAGAAGTGTTGCTGTGCCTTCTTTGTAATACCCCTTACACGCTGGTCCCAGGACAGATCCTCTGAAATGGTAATGCTGAGGTTTTCAAAGTTACTGACCCTCTTTACCCCTGATCTTCTACTGAAGACCGGCTCTTAGACCTCTGACTTTTTCTTCCTGTAGTCAATCATCAACGGTTTGATTTGCAGTCATTTGTAGTGTAGCTGGTTCTGTATTATTTTTGTGGCTTCTTTCTCTGCAAGTTTCCGTCACACCAGCAGAAATCAAACTGCCTCAAAGGCTGTTCGTATCAAAGGATTTTTTAATCTATCTAATTGGAGCTAGTTTTCAGTATAAAGATGACCAAATTTATATGTCCTTATTTGCCTTTACATAAGAACATAAGAAATAAGAGCAGGAGTAGGTCCTCTGGCCTATCGAGCCTGCCCCGCCATTCAATAAGATCATGGCTGATCTGTCTGTAAACTCAGCTCCATCTACCTGCCTTTTCCCTATAACCCTTAATTCCCCTACTATGTAAAAACCTATCTAACTGCTTCTTATATATATTTAGTGAAGAAGCTTCAACTGCTTCCCTAGGCAGAGAATTCCACTGATTCACCACTCTCTGGGAAAAACAGTTTCTCCTCAACTCTGTCCTAAATCTTCTTCCCTGAATCTTGAGGCAACATCTCACCTACTAATGGAGACAACTTTCCTGCTTCTACCTTATCTATCCCTTTCAAAATTTTGTATGTTTCTATAACATCCCCTCACATTCTGAATTCCAGAGACTATATTCCCAGGAAACTCAATCTCTCCTCATAAGCTAACCCCTTCATCTCTGGAATCAACCTGGTGAACTTCCTCTGCACTGCCTCCAAAGCCAGTATATCCTTCCTCAAGTTTGGAAGCAAGAACTGCACACAGTACTCCAGGTGCGGTCTCACCAGTACCCTGTATTGTTGCAGCATGACCTCCCTGCTCTTGAATTCAATCCCTTTAGCAATGAAGGCCAACTTTTCTTAGGTTCTTTCTTACTGACAGTAGAGTGAGTTAGTTACTGTTACTTCTTTGTTATGAAAGTCTCATAAAATGGCTGGAACTTCATTCTTGACTTCTGAAGAGTCTTCTGGACAGTAATAGCTCTAGTCCTAACACCTGGTAGAAGTTTATAAAATGATGAGAGACATAAATACAGTGGACAGTCAGAATCTTTGATTCAGGGTAGAAATATCAATACTACATTATATGCTTTAAGGTGATAGGAGGAAAGTTTAAGGGAGAAGAGCATGGAGTTTCATTAAGGCTGTTTTAGCTGGGGGTAGTCATGGGGATAAGCTCCCAGTATCTATTCAATACTCCTAATGACACGCATCTCAGATAGCCCCTGCCAACCAAGTCCCGGTCCTGGCCTTCATGTGCGGCTTAGCTACTAAACCCGGTGAAAGCATTTCTGCTGACAGAAGAAGGAGCAAAGGCAGGTTATTGGTGCCTTAAAACCAGTTTCTTCGGGCAGATGGGGCTTGTCAGCTGTGGTTGACAGCTTGTCTAGGAGAAGGAAAACTCTGATCTCAAACCTTCACTGCCTTGTGACTATCCCTGCTCATGGTGAAGGCTTTGGGAGTAAACACTGAGGAAAAATCCAAAGATGGGGACCCTAATGTAGTCGTACATTGAGTTCAATGCTGACTGACAGCTCCTGCAATGCTTCTGAAGCCAAATTGTATCAACCTCTACCGTAACCTTGGATTCATTAGCTGTGTGGAGAGGGGGAGCCTGCTACAGGGGCAACAGCTTACTCTCCATATTGTACTGCAGTGGCTTGCCTTGAGTGTCACATACACAGCTGGGATGCAAGGTCAACCTTGACCAAAGGAGGTGTCAAGGTTTGCCCAGCAGGTCTTCTCACACGGAGTGGAAGATGCTTGCAAAGAGCTGTCGGGTTTAGTGGTAGAAACAGATGTGACAATGGCTTTTATGAGTTCTTATGTAGCAGGTATTCACCCTAAACATCAATAATTGACTTAGGACAGAGAGTCTGTCTCAACTGACAATTATCTTTATTAGTTCAATTAAAAACAAACAAGTTATACAAAACTAAACATTCATGCACAGATCTAGCAGGTTTCCCTGGCCCTGCCTGAACAGTCAAACAATAGAACTGTTAATACCCGGAAAAGGAGTTTATAGACACAAAGGATTCTGCAGAATTTGGAAATCTTCAGCAGCACACACAAAATGTTGATTGAATTCTACAAGTCAAGCAGCACCTGAGGAGGGCAATAAACAGTTGATGTTTCAGGCCCAGACCCTTCATAAGGACTCACCAAGATGCCCAGTTAGGAACTGTTGATTGTGTACTCTCCTCAAAAAGGAGTTTATGCTGGCTAGGCTTTCCTCTTGACGCCAATGTAATCTCCACATTTCCGACATTGGGTCATCCACCTCTGCAATGATTGATCTCAGAGTTTTTGCTGCTTCTACTCCTGAAATCCTCCATCATTACCCTCTTTCTTATCATATTGAACAGTTGTGTATCACCTTGGATCAGGGTCATCTGACTAGCCTGCGTCTGCTTCTCATTGGATCCAGCCCAAGACAATGAGCAGTATAACCTCATTGCTCCGCCACCAGTATTATGCCTCATGTCACTTCCTTTGCTCTTTCTAAATCGGAGAATTTAAACCAGTTTAATCAGACCATGCAAACACACTGAGCAAAGGTGCTTTAGGTAACAGGCTATTGTTTCTAAAGCTTGCCATTTCTACCTAACCAAATAAACAGCTTCTTATTTGGAAATGAAGTCAGTTTTTGAAGATCATTAGCAGGGGCATCAATGTGTCCACTTTTAGTTGCTCTAATCAAGCCATCCCTCAGTAAGAATCAGTTCACAAAATGGTGGCTGGAAGAACAGCCTTGCAAGATGACAGACTCAATCCTTTGATCATATGGTAAAACAAAGACATTTGGTTTGTCTAATTCCACTGTCTCTTGATCATCCCAGCTTGCTGATTTTCAGGTTTTAATTATTTGTAGCCAACACTAAAATAGGCACATGAATTTGCAGGCAATAGAGGGAGATAAATTTAATTTGGAATCATGTTTGACAGAGACATCACGTGCCAAAGGATCAGTCCTTTGCTCTACTGTTCAATGGTTGTCAATCTTATTATTCCATCAGTTGTCTGTTATCATTGTTGTCCTATGACATGAGAGGCTCACAGTTTAATTTCTCCTCCAAACTCAGAACTATAAATTTAGATTTTTACTATTTTGATTCAAGATTTTAGGTGAGATTATCAAAAAAATCTGGATTACTGCAGACAATTGAGGTTTAAAATGTAAGGTGTGAATTTGTGAAGTGGCTGAAACTAAGAGAGTGTGAAAAATTTTAGGAAAGAATCGGTCTCAATACCACTTCTTTTCACATGAATTGGATTACAGTATTGTTGATTTTGTGGAAAACTTGCTGTCAAAAAAAAGACATGCTGTCATTTGAAAGGGTCCACAGGATGATTCCTGGAATGAAAGGGTTAATGTATGAGGATGGATTGATGGCTCTAGGACTGCAATTGCAGGAGTTCAGAAGAATGAGCGGGGATTGTTGAAACCCATCCAGACAGAGTGGATGTGGAGAGAATATTTCCTCCATTGGGTGAGTTTAGGACCAGAGAGGACCAGAGGGATGTCCATTTAGAATGAAGATGAGGAGGAATTCATTTATCCAGAGGATGGTGAATCTGTGGAATTCATTGCCATGGACTGCTGTGGAGGCCGTCATTGAGTATATTTAATTTAGAAGTAGATATACCCTTAAGTAGTCAGGGTGTCAAAGGTTACGAGGGGAAGGCAGGAGAATGGGGTTGAGAGGGATAATAAATCAGCCATGATGTAATGGCAGAACAGACTCGATGAGCTGAGTGGCCTAATTCTGCTCCTATATCTTATGGTCTATCAGGTAGGAGGTACAGAAGCCTGAAGGCACACACTCAGCAATTCAGGAACAGCTTCTTCCCCTCTGCCAATCTGATTCCTAAATGGACATTGAAACCTTGAACACTACCTCACTTTTAAAATATATATTATTTCTGGTTTTTTTGCACAATTTTTAATCTATTCAATTTTAATCTATACACATTCTGTAATTGATTTACTTGTTTATTATTATTAATGTTATATATTTTTCTTCTATATTATGTATTGCTTTGAACTGCTGCTGTTAAGTTAACAAATTTCATGACACATACCGGTGATAATAAACCTGATTCTGATTCTGACAAAAATCCATTAAGTTTAGAGGAAATGTGAAGTTGAGGCCCAAGAGAGTTTGAAGGGAGACCAGAAACAGGGGCACAAATTGTCTTTAATGAGCACAGGAATGGACACTGGTTATTAAAGGAGGATGGGAATGTGCCCAAATGAGATTATAGGAAGTCTGGGAACTTAGCTCCAATGAGTTTGGGAATGGAGCCCTGTTGAGTTTAAAAGCATGGGAAATCACTAGGTGAACCAATACAGAGTGTAGAAGTATCACTCGGTGCGCCAGATTCTGAACCCTCTGGATTTCCTAACAATCAAAAGCAGATTATTGAATTATGTAAGCTGGCTCTTTTGAGGAATGGGTAGACACTTCTGCTGGTTTCAGTGTGGTTATATATGTAGGCTGAATTAGTTCATTTGCGAAGACAACTGTTTCTTCATTAAGTTCCCGAGATTCTCTACCTACAAACAGAAAAAAATATAATTCTTATTGATACAAATCTTGACTTTCTCTTGAATGGTTAAATTTGTAGTGAGGGCACGAATAGTTGGTGAATTAGTTGGTTATTTCTTCAGCAGTTTGAACGGGGCACAACTGCGCAAGCGCGTGGGGGTTGGCCAGTGAGAACAGCGGGAAGAGTTTAAAAAGAAGACAGATTTACAGAGTGGGCGTCGGGGGAGCGGGCAATGGAGTAGAGGGAGACAGAGTAGGAAGGCTTTTGCTCAACGGGGCTTCGGCAATAAAGGGTCGAGGCCAGGTAGGTTTATCTGTTTAAAATAAAGACAGAAAGTATGTGTGTGAGGCCGGTTTTCTGTGCTCGGTGTCAGATGTGGGAGGTACTGGAGACTCCCAGCCACCTGGACGACCACATCTGCACCAGGTGCATCGAACTGCAGCTCCTTAGCGACCGGGTTAGGGAACTGGAGATACAGCTCAATGACCTTCATCTGGCCAGGGAGAGTGAGGATGTGATAGAGAGGAGCTATAGTCACCCCAGAACCACAGGAGGCAGAGACGTGGGTAACAGTCAGGAGAGGGAAGGGCAAGAAGCAGGTACTGGAGACTACCCCAGTGGCTGTCCCCTTTAACAATAAGTATTCCTGCTTGAGTACTGTTGGGGAGACAGCCTTCCTGGAGGAAGCAATGGTGGTCGTGCCTCTGGCACAAAGTCTGACCCTGTGGCTCAGAAGTGTAGGGAAAGGAAGAGGATGGCAGCAGTGATAGGGGACTCTATAGTTAGGGGGTCAGATAGCCGATTCTGTGGATTCAGGAGAGAAACGTGGGTGGTAGTTTGCCTTCCAGACTAGGGTCTGGGATGTTTCCGATCATTGTCCACGATATCTTGAAGTGGGAAGGAGAACAGCCAGAGGTCGTGGTACATATTGGTACCAACGACATAGGTAGGAAAAGGGAGGAGGTCCTGAAAAAAGACTATAGGGAGTTAGGTAATAAGTTAAGAAGCAGGACTTCAAAGGTATTAATATTGGGATTACTGCCTATGCCACGTGACAGTGAGTATAGGAATAGAGTGAGGTGGAGGATAAATGTGTGTCTGAGGGATTGGAGCAGGGGGCAGAAATTCAGTTTGCTGGATCATTTGGACCTCTTCTGGGGCAGGTGTGACCTGTACAAAAAGGACAGGTTGCTCTTGAATCCGAGGGGGACCATTATCCTGGCAGGGAGGATTGCTAAGTATTTTGGAGATAGTGATCACAATTCTATCTCCTTTACCATAGCATTGGAGTGGGATAGGAACAGACAAGTTGGAGAAATGTTTAATTAGAGTAAGGGGAACTATGAGGCTATCAGGCAGGAACTTGGAAGCATTAACTGGAAACAGGGAAACGTACGGAAGAAATGTGGAGAATGTTCAGGGGTTCTGAGTAGGTACTTTCCAATGAGACATGGAAAGGATGGTAGGGTACAAGATCCGTTGTGCACAAAGGCTGTTGTAGGTCTAGTCAAGAAGAAAAGAAGAGCTTATGAAAGGTTCAGAAAACTAGGGAATGATATGAATCTAGAAGATTATAAGGCTAGCAAGAAGAAGCTTAAGAATGAAATTAGTAGAGCCAGAAGAGGCCATGAGAAGGCCTTGGCGGACAGGATTAAGGAAAACCCCAAAACACTCGACAAGATTGTGAAGAGAAGGAGGATAAGACATCAGGGAATAGGACCAATCAAGTGTGACAATGGAAAAGTGATGTAGAGGAGGCTGCACTGGGAGCACTGGATACTGAAGATGTTCCTGAAAGACTCATGGGTAAAGTGTTGCTTCACCTGGAAGGACTGTTTGGGCCTTGAATGGTAGTGATGAAGGATGTTTAGGAGTGGTTGTAGCACTTGTCACACTTGTAGAGATAATTGCCAGGAGGAACAACAGTGGGGAAAACAAGAGGACCAGGGAGTTATGTATAGAGCGATCCCTACACAAAGCAAAGGGGTGGGGGGAGGGAGAGATGTGCTTAGTGTTGGATCCCATTGAAGATGTGTATGAAACCGGAGGAAATAGCGAAGGTACTTAATGAACACTTTGCTTCAGTATTCACTACGGAAAAGGATCTTGGCGATTGTAGGGATGGCTTGTAGTGGACTGAAAAACTTGAGCATGTAGATATTAAGAAAGAGGATGTGCTGGAGCTTCTGAAAAGCATCAAGTTGGATAAGTCACCGGGACCAGATGGGATGTACCCCAGGCTACTGTGGGAAGTGAGGGAGGAGATTGCTGAGCCTCTGGCAATGATCTTTGCATCATCAATGAGGATGGGAGAGGTTCCGGAGGATTGGACAGTTGCAGATGTTGTCCCCTTATTCATGGAAAGGAGTAGAGATAGCCCATGAAATTATAGACCAGTGAGTCTTACTTCAGTGGTTAGTAGGTTGATGGAGAAGTTCCTGAGAGCTTCTCAATCAACATTTATGAGCATTTGCAGAGGTATAATATGATTAGGAATAGTCAGCATGGCTTTGCCAAAGGCAGGTCGCGCCTTATGAGCCTGATTGAATTTTTTGAGAATGTCACTAAGCACATTGATGAAGGTAGAGCAGTAGATGTAGTGTATATGGATTTTAGCAAGACATTTGATAAGGTACCCCATGCAAGGCTTATTGAGAAAGTAAGGAGGCATGGGATCCAAGGGGACATTGCTTTGTGGATCCAGAACTGGCTTGCCCACAGAAGGCAAAGAGTGGTTGTAGATGGGTCATATTCTGCATGGAGGTCGGTGACCAGTGGCGTGCCTCAGGGATCTGTTCTGGGACCCCTTCTCTTTGTGATGTTTATAAATGACCTGGATGAAGAAGTGGAGGGATAGATTAGTAAATTTTCTGATGACTCAAAGGTTGGGGGTGTTAGGGATAGTGTGGAGGGCTGTCAGAGATTACAATAGGACATTGATAGGATGCAAAACTGGGCTGAGATGTAGCAATTGGAGTTCAACTCAGATAAGTGTGGAGAGGTTCATTTTGGTAGGTCAACCATGATGGCAGAATATAGTATCAATGGTAAGACTCTTGGCAGTGTGGAGGATCAGAGAGATCTTGGGGTCCGAGTCCATTGGACACTCAAATCTGCTACGCAGGTTGACTCTATGGTTAAGAAGGCATTTGGTGCATTGGCCTTTATCAATCATGGGACTGACGTTAAGAGCCCAGATGTAATGTTGCAGCTGTATAGGACCCTGCTCAGACCCCACTTGGAGTACTGTGCTCAATTCTGGAAGTACGTGGAAACCATAGAAATGGTGCAGAGGAGATTTACAAGGATCTTGCCTGGATTTGGGTGTATGCCTTATGAGAATAGCTTGATTGAACTCAGCCTTTTCTCCTTGGAGTGATGGAGGATGAGAGGTGATTTGATAGAGGTATATAAGATAATGAGAGGCATTCATCATGTGGATTCCTGGATTTTGCTGCTTCATGTGTGATAGAATCAGAGGAGCAAGAGGGGGAGGTGTTACATTGCTTGTCAGAAAAAAATATTACTGCAGTGCTTTGGCAGGATAGGTTAGAGGGTTCGTCTAGGGAGACTATTTGGGTGGAATTAAGGAATGGGAAAGGTGTAGTAACACTTATAGGGGTGTATTATAGACCACCTAATGGGTAGCGAGAATTGGAGGAGCAGATTTGTAAGGAAATAGCAGATATTTGTAGTATATATTGTAGTAAGGTTGTGATTGTGGGAGATTTGAATTTTCCATACATAGACTGGGAAGCCCATTCTGTAAAAGGGCTGGATGGTTTGGAGTTTGTAAAATGTGGCAGGATAGTTTTTTGCAGCAATACATAGACGTACCAACTAGAGAAGGGGCAGTGTTGGATCTCCTCTTAGGGAATGAGATAGGTCAGGTGACAGAGTATGTGTTGGGGAGCACTTTGGGTCCAGTGATCACAATGCCGTTAGTTTCAATATAATTATGGAGAAGGATAGGTCTGGACCCAGGGTTGAGATTTTTAATTGGAGAAAGGCTAACTTTGAGGAGATGCGAAAGGACTTAGAAAGAGTGGATTGGGACAAGTTGTTTTGTGGGAAGGATGTAATAGAGAAATGGAGGTCATTTTGAGGGTACAGAATCTTTATGTTCCAGTTAGGTTGAAAGGAAAGGTTAAAAGTTTGTGAGAGCCATGGTTTACAAGGGATATTGGAAACTTGGTTCAGAAAAAGAGAGAGATCTACAATAAATATAGGCAGCATGGAGTAAATGAGGTGCTCAAGGAAAATAAAGAATGTAAAAAGAATCTTAAGAAAGAAATTAGAAAAGCTAAAAGAAGATACGAGGTTGCTTTGGCAAGCAAGGTGAAAATGAATCCAAAGGGTTTCTACAGTTATATTAATAGCAAAAGGATAGTGAGGGATAAAATTGGTCTCTTAGAGAATCAGAGTGGACAGCTATGTGTGGAGCCAAAAGAGATGGGGAAGATTTTGAACAATTTCTTTTCTTCGGTATTCACTAAGGAGAAGGATATTGAATTGTGTAAGGTAAGGGAAACAAGTAGGGTAGTTATAGAAACTACAATGATTAAAGAGGAGGAAATACTGGCACTTTTAAAGAATATAAAAGTGGCTAAGTCTCCGGGTCCTGACAGGATATTCCCTAGGACCTTGAGGCAAGTTAGTGTAGAAATAGCAGGGGCTCTGACAGAAATATTTCAAATGTCATTAGAAACGGGGATGGTGACAGAGGACTGGCGTATTGCTCATGTGGTTCCATTGTTTAAAAAGGGTTCTAAGAGTAAACCTAGCAATTATCGACCTGTAAGTTTGACATCAGTGGTGGGTAAATTAATGGAAAGTATTCTTAGAGATGGTATATATAATTATCTGGATAGACAGGGTCTGATTAGGAACAATCAACATGGATTTGTGCGTGGAAGGTCATGACTGACAAATTTTATTGAATTTTTTGAAGAGGTTACTAGAAGGTAACCTCTTTTTTTGACGAGGGTAAAGCAGTGGATGTTGTCTATACAGACTTCAGTAAGGCCTTTGACAAAGTTCCACATGGAAGGTTAGTTAGGAAGGTTCAATCGTTAGGTATTAATATTGAAGTAGTTAAATGGATTCAACAGTGTCTGGATGGGAGATGCCAGAGAGTAGTTGTGGATAACTGTTTGTCAGGTTGGAGGCCGGTGACTAGTGGTGTGCCTCAGGGATCTGTACTGGGTCCAATGTTGTTTGTCATATACATTAATGATCTGGATGATGGGGTGGTAAATTGGATTAGTAAGTATGCAGATGATGCTAAGATAGGTGGCATTGTGGACAATGAAGAAGGTTTTCAAAGCTTGCAGAGAGATTTAGGCCAGTTAGAAGAGTGGGCTGAAAGATGGAAGATGGAGTTTAATGCTGATAAGTGTGAGGTACTACATTTTGGTAGGAATAATCAAAATAGGACATACATGGTAAATGGTAGGGCATTGAGGAATGCAGTAGAACAGAGTGATCTAGGAATAATGGTGCATAGTTCCCTGAAGGTGGAATCTCATGTGGATAGAATGGTGAAGAAAGCTTTTGGTATGCTGGCCTTTATACATCAGAGCATTGAGTATAGGAGTTGGGATGTAATGTTAAAATTGTACAAGGCATTGGTGAGGTCAAATATGGAGTATTGTGTACAGTTCTGGTCACCGAATTATAGGAAAGATGTCAACAAAATAGAGAGTACAGAGAAGATTTACTAGAATGTTACCTGGGTTTCAGCACATAAGTTACAGGGAAAGGTTGAACAAGTTAGGTCTTTATTCTTTGGTGCATAGAACGTTGACGGGGGACTTGATAGAGGCATTTAAAATTATGAGGGGGATAGATAGAGTTGACGTGGATAGGCTTTTTCCATTGAGAGTAGGGGAGATTCAAACAAGAGGACACGAGTTGAGAGTTAGGGGGAAAAAGTTTAGGGGTAACACGAGGAGGAACTTTTTTACTCAGAGAGTGGTAGCTGTGTGGAATGAGCTTTCAGTAGAAGTGGTAGAGGCAGGTTCGATTTTGTCATTTAAAAAAAATTGGATAGGTATATGGACAGGAAAGGAATGAAGGGTTATGGGTTGAGTGCAGGTCAGTGGGACTAAGTGAGAGTAAACATTCAGCATGGATTAGAAGGGCCAAGATGGCCTGCTTCTGTGCTGTAATTGTTATATGGTTATATGGATAGTCAGAGGCTTTTCCCCAGGGATGAAATGGCTAGTACAAGAGGGCATAGTTTTAAGTTTTATAGTTTGGAAGTAGGTACAGAGGAAATGTCAGGGGTAAGTTTTTTACGCAGAGAGTGGTGAGTGCCTGGATTGGGCTGCCGGCGACGGTGGAGCGGAAATGATAGGGTCTTTTAAGAGACTCCTGGATAGCTACATGGAGCTTCGAAAAATAGAGGGCTATGGATAAAGCCGAAGTAGTTCTAAGGTAGGGACATGTTCAGCACAGATTTGTGGGCTGAAGGGCCTGTATTGTGTTGTATGTTTTCTATGTTTCTAATGACTAGCAGGGAGGATTACTTAAACTCTGTTATGGGATCAACTTGTTTTTTAAGCAATACACACAATTGGACATATTTAACATACTGTATACCTCTCTCTCACCATCATTCCCGATAGTTTTAGTCTATTAATAAAGCTTTAAAACTTTTAAGCTTTATTCCCAAATCCAAATTGTCATACTTGGTTTGCAATTTGTTAATAAGAATTTCTAAAGTTCTGAAAAATCATTATTTTTCCTATACCTTTATGTTGTCACAAGAGATTCAATACATTTATTCTAACAGCCCCAAGACTATTTGTGAAATATTTCTCTGAGAAAATGTTTCCAAATTCCAAGTGAAAGGGATATGCTGAATCTGATTACATAACACACAATTGCTTTCCCTACCCATGGAAGTTGGAGGACTACGTAGCTGAGGAATTCTGAAAGATCTCTCATTTCCCCAAAAGAACACAAACACACAAAAGTCTGTCTCAGAAATATGATTGAAACACAATTTGATTAAGTAGATGTGGTCACATTACCGATTTTTGTAGGATTCATTAAAATCCGAGCAATAACTGCCACTGGTATCAGACCAAATGATATCATCCACAGCAAAGTACCTGTCATAAATAAGAAAAGTTTGAAACTCCCAACTTTCTTGCATAAACAATAATTTTGTTTAATTGACGCTTTGAGGTACAGATAGACAAATGAGAAATGTCTACAATAGCTTTGCAAATACTAAAATAGAGTAATACAACAGTGATTTTATAGCCTTCAAATGTATTTTGATTTATTAAAAGGCAGCTTGGATATTTTAAATATTTCCTCCTTTGGAAAGGTTTCAAGTTATCTGACCTACCGATTGTTGGAAGAAATTGATCAACCATGAAGATCATAGACACAACCTATCTCTAATTCAGCATGTGGGTGTCAAGATTCCAGTACTGCTATCTTTCCTGTAATACCATGAGCTCTTATCTTTTCAGCAGTGGCACCTTGTCAAAGGCTTCTGAAAATCCAAATGAACAACATCCGCTGATATCCCTTTGACTATCCTGCCTATTATTTCCTCTAAGAATTTCAGCAGATTTCTCAGGCAAGATGCCCCTTTAAAGAAACAATGCTCACTTCGGCCTATTTTAAAATGTGCCTCCAAGTGCCCCAAAACCTCATCCCTGATAATGAACTTCAATGTCTTACCAACCACCGAAGTCAGACTATCTAGCCTATAATCTCCTACATTTTGCCTCTATCCCTCTTAAAGAGTGGAGTGACATTGCAATGTTCCAGTTCTTCAGAACAGACAATCTGTTCCAGAGCAATGGAACTTCCATCCCACAGCAACCTTGCAGAGACATGTTGACGCAGGCTTTGGCAATCAGGCCAGAAATCCAAGTGACCCTGGGTTTTAACCTTTGGTATGAAATGCAGTACACACCGATGATGGCAAATGAGGGCTCTGGGTGAGGACCCAGAATTAGGTCAGGACTCACCAATGATAAGACCCTAAACACTAGGCCTCAAACTCCAGACTCAACAACTTGCCTACGCTGGGGGACACCGACCCTTGTACCTCCTGCCCATGCAGAACTCCTGTCCTGGAACATGCTGATGACTTGCTGAACTGGAGGGGCCACCAGCCCTCTTCTTCGCTGGTCTGCTGGCCTGATATTTGACCACGGACATGCTTTGTCACACATCCACATTACTGGCCTTGTGAAGTGTGAAGTGGAGGCCTAGATTCTTGCATGACCTCTAATTTCCCTACCTTCCTGTCCCTAAAACATAACCTGACCTTTAACCCTCCTTCTCTGTTGCCTAAACCCATCAGAAATGAGCATAAGAAAAGTTTAAGCCACAACATCAACACGAACTACAGCTCAGCACCATCTTAACCAGAAGTCTTTTAATAAATATTTTGTGTTGACATATTTCTCACCTTCACTACATTTCTTGGTCTTCACTGGATCACTGGTTGCATTACTGACTGTGTTCTCTGCTAGACAGATATACGTAGGCTGTTCTCCATCAGTACCTCTATTGATCACTAGTTCTGATCCATTGAATATATCATCAGTGGCTCCATGCTGCTTTCTCCAGTGAAATGTGACATCAGTTCCGGAGGAGACCAGACAGCTCAGGGTGATGTTTGGAGATGAACAGTTATCAACAACTGTCACATTTGGCTGAGAAACTGGTTCTAAAACAGAGAGGACACTACTATGGACAAGGAATCCATTTGTTTGCTTAAATAAACATACTTTGTTTGTTACTTCCAGGATCACAAATTCTTTTAAGCTGCTTAGGCTGCTTTAAGTGTATTAAAATAACAAGATTAATGCTACTTATTAATCATTGTAACTGAGTGATATTTGCTCCACGTTAGTTCGAACAATGTGCACTTCCTTGTGTAAAATAAAATGGTCCATTCTTGTTAAAAGGAAAACCATACAAATGCATTGTGATTGCACTGCAAAGGTTCATGATGAAAGCAGGAAGCTGGAGAACTGGTAATTCATCAAAGAGAAGTAGTGAATTGTGCTTGCTTACTATTGACATTAATTGACTGAACTGTATACCACGGGCTGGCTCTTTACTTCAGGTTTGAATCTAATTTTAATATGAGTACTGAATAAATGAGTAGACACAAATCAGGACTTACCAAACACAAACAAGTTAAAATCTTTTGCAGCATTGTTTGTATCGTTACTGAGGAAGTCGATTACTATTGTATATTTTCCACTGTCATTGACCTGAACATTATCCAATGTCAGAGAACCATTCATATTCCATTGGACTCTGCCTTCATACTTGTTGTGTATGTTCTGTGGTATCACTGACTCGTTAACTGTCCATGTTCCAACAGAAATGTCCGGTGGACCAGAAAGTCGTACCATATAGTTATCTTTTTCATGGAGATTTACAGAAAACAGGATTTTCTCTCCTACCGCAACTTCAGTGCTGCTGCTGGAAGAGGCCAGTAACATTCCTCCACAAACCGTAAAGAGGTGGCAAACTGGAAAAAGGAAAAGCCATAAATACACTGATTGTTTATAACTTGTGCTAAAGTATTCCATTATTTGATTCGGAGCAAGAAGGCTGTGAGTGAATGGCTGATTTTTTGGAGCAAAGGGAATTTTTTACTACTCAGGGTAAAAGAGAGGTAAGACTGTGCAAGCGCATGACGTCCGCCAGTAGAGCGCAAAAGGTTTAAAAAGATGACCGCCGTATTCAGCGGGCAGCAGAGTGCTAGGGCTTTGGCTCAATGGGCTTAGGCAGCAACAGGACGATGTGAGTTAGATTTAACTGTGTTAATTGCGGAAAGCAGTTAGTATGTGTGTGAGGCCAGTTTTTTGTGCTCGGTGGCAGATGTAGGGGGGTCCCGGATGGCCATATCTGCACCAGGTGTGTCACAAGATCACAAGATAAAGGAGCAGAAGTAGGCCATTCGGCCTATTGAGTCAGCTCTGCCACTCCACCATGAGCTAAAGTATTCTCCCATCTAGTTTCAATTTCCGGCTTTTTCCCCATATCCCTTGATACCCTGACTAATTAGATACCTATCAATCTTCTCCTTAAACACCTTCAATGATCAGGCCTCCACAGCTGTATGTGGCAATGAATTCCGTAAATCCACGACCCTCTGGCTAAAAATATTCTCATCTCTGTTTTAAATGGGTCTCTAATTCTAAGACTGTGGCCTCTTGTCCTGGACTCACCCACCAAGGGAAACAAACTTTCCACATCTACTCTGTCCAACCCTTCCAACATTCGAAATGTTTCTATTAAATCCCCTCTCATTCTTTTATATTCTAATGAATACAGTCCAAGAGCTGACAAACGCTCCTCATATGTTAGTCCCTGCATTCCAGGAATCATCCTCGTAAATCTTCTCTGAACTCTCTCCAACTTCAGCACATCCTTTCTATGATAGGGGGCCCAAAGCTGCACATAGTATTCCAAATGGGGTCTCACCAGTGCCCCATTGAGCCAGCACCTCCTTACTCTTATACACTATTCCTCTTGAAATGAATGCCAACATAGCATTCGCTTTCCTTACTGCCGATCCAACCTGCACGAGGACCCCCAAGTCCCTTTGCACTTATGATTATTGAATTTTCTCCCCATCTAAATAATAATCTGTCTGATTATTTCTTCTTCCAAAATGTACAATTGTATATTTCTCAACATTGTATCTAATCTGCTATTTCTTTGCTCACTCTCCTAAACTGAGCAAGTCTCTCTGTAATCTTTCTGTTTCTTCAAAACTTCCTGCTCCTCCACCTATCTTGGTGTCATCCGCAAACTTAGCCATGAAACCATTTAATCCGTAATCTACATCATCGATATACAGTGTAAAAAGAAGTGGCCCCAACACCAACCCTTGCGGAACACCACTAGTAACTGGCAACCAACCAGAATAGGATCCCTTTATTCACACCCTTTGCTTTCTGCCTATCAGCCAATGCTCCACCCATTCCAATAGCTTGCCTGTAATTCCATGGGCCCTCATCTTATTAAGCAGCCTCTTATGCAGCACCTTATCGAAGGCCTTTTGAAAATCCAAATACACAACATCCACAGCCTCTCCCTTGTCAATCTTATTTGAGATTACCTTGAAAAATTCCAATAGGTTGGTGAGGCAGGATCTTCCCTTCATGAAACCATGTAGGCTTGGGCCTATCTTGTCATGCACCTCGAGGTATTTCATAACCTCATCCTTGAGGATCGATTCCAATAACTTTCTAACTACCGATGTCAATAACTGATGTGTTGAGCTGCAGCTCCTGAGGGACCGAGTTAGGGAACTGGAGATGCAGCTCGATGACCTTTGCCTGGTCAGGGAGAGCGAGGAGGTGATAGAGAGGAGTTATAGGCGTTGGTCACACCTGGGCCATGGGAGACAGACAGGTGTGTCACGGTTAGGAGGGGGAAGGGGAAGAGTCAGGTACTAGAGAGTACCCTGTGGCTGTATCCCTTGACAATAAGTACTCTTGTTTGAGTACTGTTGAGGGGGTCAGCTTACCTGGGGGAAGCGGCAGTGGCCGTGCCTCTGGCACAGAGTC
Organism: Hemitrygon akajei; assembly: GCF_048418815.1. NCBI lineage: Eukaryota > Metazoa > Chordata > Chondrichthyes > Myliobatiformes > Dasyatidae > Hemitrygon > Hemitrygon akajei. The sequence goes on from NC_133126.1 coordinate 132,623,318, forward strand.
TGGCCCTGTGGCTCAGAAGGATAGGGAAGGGAAGAGGAAGGCAGTAGTGATAGGGGACTCTATAGTTACGGGGTCAGACAGGCGATTCTGTGGACACAAGAAAGAAACACAGATGGTAGTTTGCCTCCCAGGTGCCAGGGTCCGGGATGTTTCCGATTGCATCCAAGATATCCTGCGGTGGGAGGGAGAACCGCCAGAGGTCATTCTACATATTGGTACCAATGGCATAGGTAGGAAAAGGGAGGAGGTCCTGAAAACAGACTACAGGGAGTTAGGAAGGAAGTTGAGAAGCTGGACCGCAAAGGTAGTAATCTCGGGATTACTGTCTGTGCCACGTGAAAGTGAGAATAGGAATAGAATGAGGTGGAGGATAAATGCGTGGCTGAGGGATTGGAGCAGGGGGCAGGTATTCAGATTTCTGGATCATTGGGACCTCTTTCGGGGCAGGTGTGACCTGTACAAAAAGGACGGGTTGCACTTGAATCCCAGGGGATCAATATCCTGGTGGGGAGGTTTGCTAAGGCTTGTGGGGAGAGTTTAAACTGGAATCGTTGGGGGGTGGGAACTGAACTGAAGAGACTGGGGAAGAGGAGGTTAGCTCACAAATAGAGAAAGCTTGTAGACAGTGCGAGAGGGAGGACAGGCAGGTGATAGAGAAGGGACGTGCTCAGTCTGAAGGTTTGAGATGTGTCTATTTTAACACAAGCAGTGTTGTGAACAAAGCAGATGAGCTTAGAGCATGGATGAGTACTTGGAGATATGATGTGGAGGCCATTACAGAGAATTGGATGACTCAGGAACAGGAATGGTTACTTCAAGTGCTGGGGTTTAGATATTTCAGAAAGGACAGGGAGGGAGGCAAAAGAGGTGGGGGCGTGGCACTGTTGATCAGAGATAGTGTCACGGCTGCAGAAAATGTGGACGCCATGGAGGAATTGTCTATGGAGTCTGTGTGGGTGGAAGTGAGGAACAGGAAGGGGTCAATAACTTTACTGGGTGTTTTTTATAGGCCGCCCAATAGTGACGGGGATATTGAGGAGCAGATAAGGAAACAGATCCTGGAAAGGCAAACTAATAACAGAGTTGTCGTGAAGGGAGATTTTAATTTCCCAGATATCGATTGGCATCTCCCTAGAGCAAGGGGTTTAGATGGGGTGGTGTTTGTTAGGTCTGTTCAGGAAGGTTTCTTGATACAATGTGTAGATAAGCCTACAAGAGGAGAGGCTGTACTTGATTTGGTATTGGGAAATGAACCTGGTCAGTTGTCAGATCTCTCACTGGGAGAGCATTTTGGAGATAGTGATCATAATTCTGTCTCCTTTACAATAGCATTGGAGAGAGATAGGAACAGACAAGTTAGAAAAGCAGTTAATTGGAGTAAGGGGAATTATGATGCTATCAGACAGGAAATTGGAGGCTTAAATTTGAAACAGATGTTCTCAAGCAAAAGTACTGGAGAAATGTGGTAAATACTCAGGGGATATTTGTGTGGAGTTCTGCATAGGTACGTTCCAATGAGACAGGGAAGTTATGGTAAGGTACAGGAACCATGGTGTACAAAGGCTGTAATAGATCTAGTGAAGAAGAAAAGAAAAGCTTATAAAAGTTTCAGAGAGCTAGGTAATGTTAAAGATCTAGAAGATTATAAGGCTAATAGGAAGGAGCTTAAGAAGGAAATTAGGAGAGCCAGAGGGGGCCATGGGAAGGCCTTGCCGGGCAGGATTAAGGAAAACCCCAAGGCATTCGACAAGTAAGTGAAGAGCAAAAGGATAAGAGGTGAAAGAATAGGACCTATCAAGTGTGACAGTGGGAAAGCGTGTATGGAACCGGAGGAAATAGCAGAGGTACTTAATGAATACTTTACTTCAGTATTTACTAGGAAAAGGACCTTGAAAATTGTAGTGATGACTTTCAGCATACTGACCAGCTTGAGCATTTAGATATTAAGAAAGAAGATGTGCTGGAGGTTTTGGAAGGCATCAAGTTGGATAATTCGCCGGGACAGATGAGATGTACCCCAGGTTTACTGTGGGAGGCGAGGGAAGAGATTTCTGAGTCTCTGGCGATGATCTTTGCATCATCAATGGGGACAGGAGAGGTTCCGGAGGATTGGAGGATTGTGAATGTTGTTCCTTTATTCAAAAAAGGGAGTAGAGATGGCCCAGGAATTTGTAGACCAGTGAGTCTTACTTCAGTGGTTGGTAATTGATGGAGAAGATCCTGAGAGGCAGGATTTATGAAGATTTGGAGAGGTATAATTTGATTGAGAGCAGTAGGTATGACTTTGTCAAGGGCAGGTTGTGAGTTACAAGCCTGATTGAATTTTTTGAGGATGTGACTAAACACACTGATGAAGGAAGAGCAGTAAATGTAGTGTATATGAATTTCAGCAAGGCATTTGATAAGGTACCCCATTCAAGGCTTATTTAGAAAGTAAAGAGGCATGGGATCCAAGGGGACGTTGTTTTGTGGATCCAGAACTGGCTTGCCCACAGAAGGCAAAGAGTGGTTGTAGATGGGTCATATTCTGTATGGAGGTCAGTGACCAGTGGGGTGCCTCAGGGATCTGTTCTAGGATCTCGACTCTTGGTGATTTTTATAAATGATCTGGATGAGGAAGTGGGAGGATGGGTTAGTAAGTTTGCTGATGACACAAAGGTTGGAGGTGTTATGGATAATGTGGAGGGCTGTCAGAGTTTACAGTGGGACATTGATAGGATGCAAAACTGGTCTGAGAAGTGGACGATGGAGTTCAACCCAGATAAGTGCGAAGTGGTTCATTTTAGTAGGTCAAATATGATGGCAGAATATAGTATTAATGGTAAGACTCTTGGCAGTGTGGAGGATCAGAGGGATCTTGGGGTCCGAGTCCATAGGACGCTCAAAGCAGCTGCGCAGGTTGACTCAGTGGTTAAGAAGGCATAGAGCGTATTGGCCTTCATCAATCGTGGAATTGAATTTAAGTGCCGAGAGGTAATGTTGCAAATAAAAAGGACCCTGATCAGACCCCACTGGGAGTACTGTGCTCAGTTCTGGTCACCTCACTACAAGAAAGATGTGGAAGCCATAGAAAGGGTGCAGAGGAGATTTACAAAGATGTTGCCTGGATTGGGGAGCATGCCTTATGAGAATAGGTTGAGTATACTCAGCCTTTTCTCCTTGGAGCAATGGAGGATGAGAGGTGACCTGATAGAGGTGTATAAGATGATGAGAGGCATTGATTGTGTGGATAGTCAGAGGCTTTCCCTACGGCTGAAATAGTTGCCACAAGAGGACACAGGTTTAAGGTGCTGGGGAGTAGGTACAGAGGAGATGTCAGGGTAAGTTTTTTACTCAGAGAGTGGTGAGTGCATGGAATGAGCTGCCAGCAATGGAGGTGGAGGCGGATACGTTAGGGTCTTTTAAGAGACTTTTGGATAGGTACATGGAGCTTAGAAAAATAGATGGCTATAGGTAAGCCTAGTAATTTCTAAGGTAGGGACATGTTCAGCACAACTGTGTGGTCCAAAAGGTCTGTATTGTGCTGTATGTTTTCTACGTTTCTGTGTTTCTAATGTCATAAATTATTACCTGGAATAAAGCTCCACATTTTAATCATGAATGATGAACATCTGATATTCAAAATGCATTTAGAGAGTTTAGACATCTATCTCTTGGTCCACTGGGTCTTCTTGTTGTTAGTTCATTGAATTTTTATCTCTGTCTTTCTTGTTCTGCAATCATAGAATCCTGGAAAAATAGGAGCAGGAATAGGCCATTCAGCTTCTGAAATTACTCCAGTACACTTCACAAGATCATGGTTAATCATCTGCCTCAATATCATATTGTTGCTTTCTCTCTCTACTTCCTTGATGCCTCTTGATTTTACAAATCTGTCTATCTCGTTCTGAAGTAAATTCAATGACTTCTAGAATGTTCTGTGGTATAGAATTCCTCAGGTTCACCATTCTGTGCATGAAGAACTTTTTCATCATCTCATCTCTTGCCTCAGATCTTGAGATTATGACCCCAAATAGCACAGTAGTGTAGTGGTTAGTTCAGCGCTTTGCAGTACCAGCCACCCAACTTCAATTCCTGCGCTGACTGTAAGGAGTTTCTACATTCCCCCCATGACAGCATGGTTTTCCTCCAGGTGCTCCAGTTTCCTCCCACATTCCAAAGACGTACCAGTTGGTAGGTTAATTGATCATTGTAAATTGTCCCGTGATTAGGCTCGGATTAAATTGGAGGATTGCTGGGTTGCACGGCTTGAAGGGCCGCAAGGGCCTATTCCACGCTGTTCTCAATAAAATAAAATAGGGGGCAAATCCATCCAGCTGAACCCTGTGAGAATTTCTTACACTTCAGTGAGATTTCCTTTCCATGATCCCATTCTTTTAAATTCCAGTAGAAACAAACCTAATATATCAGATCTCTCATATTCTTCATTCACCGTAAATGGATGAACATTTGACGCATTCACCCCTCGTATGTTCTTTCTTAAGTAAGAATACCAGAACTTCAAACAGTTCATCTCATGCCAGACAATTCGCATTTATCTCAAAAACACATTTCATAAATCAGCTTGAAAAAATTAGGAAAGTTGGGCTTTTACTTATAAAAATTAGGAAGAAATTATGAAGCAAAGGGGCTTAGAAATAGAACATTACCTTAAAGTAATGATGAATGGAACTTGTGCCCAAGTGTTCACACAATGGAAGTTGGGGGAAGTTCCTGACTGTGAATTGAATGTCTTTAATCTAACTGAAGCCGATCTCAAAACCAAATCATAAATATCTAGAGCAGATTTCCAATGTGGGATGTTCAGTTGAAAATTTGCATGAAATATACAGAAACATTTATTTTCATGTGTTTTTAGAACTTTACAAAGATCTGAGCACTTAATTACATATACAACAAATGAAGTATAGGTCCTTGGGAAAAGGTTAAGATTGGGAGAGGATGGTGGAGGAAAATAGCAAGAGCCTGCAAATTTCTGATAATACTGCCAAGATCAAAGCTGTTAACGTGACATTAACTACACATTGAGCGATTTACTGCAGTCATAATTGCTGCTAATTTTTCCTTGCATGCTAGGCTTCAAAAGATATTGACAATAGCTCTACTGGGCTTCAACAAATTGTTGAAATTTAGATGAAAACACATTGCTCCATGAAGTAATTTTGAATGCCATGTCCTATTTCAGCTTTGGCGTAATCAAGGACAAAAAAACTGAATTCCAGAGACAAGTTGTAAGTAACTGTCCTTGACAGATATTCAGCATTTAATTTGCAAAACTAAGATAAAGGGAATGAAGTGGAAGTTGATTATTTTTGGTAGGTTACTTTATGAGATTGAGATAGATTTAATGGGTACACAAAATTCATATGTATTAAACATCTCCAATTAAACATAATGCTATTGGAATAATTTCCTCCCTCAACCAAAACACATGATCAAGAGCTAAAGAGACGAAAGTATTAGCACATTTATTTTTAGTTTTAATTAAAGGAAAGAGGAGTTTGAGATTATTAGTAATAAAGTTTTCCCTTTGCTGAGAATCTAAATTAGTGAGGAAGTTTCATAAATAGGATAGATTGCAGAAAGTCTAAGAAATATCTTTAAGGGCATCAGTAGTTTTCAAATTTTATGTTGTTATATCAATTTTACATTGTACGAGAGAGGTAAATTCTAGGGGCAAGCATTTTCAGTTAATCAAACATTGGGATATCTAAACAAGGAAAAGTTGAGGATTTTGTGATAAATTTTGAATGATATTTTGACAATAGTTTTTTAAAGTTATATATTGGTTATAAAGGTCAATCTTCCGAATTATCAGACTCCGAGTTACAATAAACCAAAATTTCAAAATCTTGTATTTACCTGATGTCGAAAGACACAAATTTAAAGTTCCATCCCTATTGGAAGCTACTTCACATCTTGCAGAGCAAAGTAATTGTAGTTCCAGAACTAACGCAGCCTGACATTAACAGCTGAAGGGTGTAGAAATAGAAGCAGCAGCAATATTTAAAAAAAACAATTGCTCACTATTTGAATCAACTTAGCTGATGCATTTCCTGCGGTTGCTATTAGTATAAAAAGTACTGGTGGCCATCTCTAATATAACATACTATGGGGTAATAATGTGGCGATTGTCCAATGTTTGTTTCCTGTTCAGACTGAGCAAGTCGAGCCTCTATATCTGGTAGATATCATTTGGGCTCAGAATGGTGAGTACACCTCAGGGATTTTAAGCTAACACCATGTCCCTGGAATGCCTTTGACAGTTTGCTGGCTGGTAGAGTTCCTTCTAAATCTTAAACTAAATAAATTTAATAAAAATACATGAATCTATTAGTAAATAACGAAGAGCACAGTCATTGCATCGTCCTCGCAGTTCATCTCTGAGGATGCAGTGTGCACATCATTGACCAGGCGCAAATATTACACCGTCTTTCCACCTAAGTCACTATAAATTATGCTTACCAGAAGGGTTAGTACTGGTATCAGTGGCACCCAGTCTGCTCATTCAGGAAAAAATCAATTTACTTCAAATCTCTATTTTTGTGTTTACTCTAGCGCTTTACTCCCAAGTCTGTGTTTGTCTTTTATATGACAGTCTTTTATCACTAACTTAGCCCATCTGATTGACCAAACATCTTTCTCGATCTATTGGCTGCAGTATGTCATCTGTAGAAAGATCTGCAGAACTACTTGCCCTATTCAGAAGCAGACATGAAACGATCTACAAAATGGTACTGGGCTCAAATTAGAAAATGATTAAAGGGTAGATATTTGTGTAGGAGACAAAAGATTAAAAATAACTCAAAGATACGTAAATCGGAGGCACACAGAGGCTGATAAGAGTTTTGCATAGCTGTATGGATAAAAATTTAGCAGACTATCATCTTAGAACTCTCAACTAAATAAAATTTAAGTTCTTAACAAAATAGCTATCAAACTACAACTTCAGTAGAATGTCTAACTTGTATTTTGTGGCGTCTAGCTGTGCAGAATTTGTTGCTGTTTTCCTACGCTGTATCAATGGCTAGAACATAAAGCTAATTCATTGTTTCTAAAATGGGACTTTGCAAGGCTGCAAAATGCTCTGTATAATTACTGGGCTATCACCTATTATATCTTCACGTCTCTAAACCTTACCCCTCCTTATACCTATCTTAAATGCTACTATTGGACCTGTCTCAACTACATCCTCTGGCAGCTCGTTCCAGTTTCTCACCACTCTGTAAAAAATGCCCCTCAAGTCCCGTTTAAATCTTTCCCCCTTTCACTCTATGTCTGCCCCCAAGCTTTGGACTACCCTATGCTGGGAAAAACAACATTAACTTATCTATGCCTCTCATAATTTTAAACATTTCTATAATGTCACTCCTCATTCTCATATGTTCTCAAAAATTCCCCAAGAATGTCTTCTTTAATGTCTTCATTCTTTATAAAAAAAGGCAATACCCCTCCTCGCTTACCTGTACCCCTCTCACGCCTTTGGCATCTGAAACCTGGCATAGCGAGCTGCCAGGCCTGCCTTTCTCTCAGCTAAGCTTCTGTGATAGCGGTAACAACTCAGTCCTCAGAGCCAATCCAGTTCCTCCGTCTTACCCGTTAAACCTCAAGCATTGTAATAAATGCAGCTTAACTCTGTATTCCTTTCCTTGCCTTTACTGTGCCCCAATTAAGAAATTTGCAATCAATCGCTGCTGTTTTATCTTAGAATTTGCTTCAGAATCCCCCCCCCCCCCCAGTTAATTTAGTTAATCCATTTGTGTAGCATTAGCAAGGAAAATTTCCCTCATTTCAAGAACAGGGTTGCACTTGAACACACCATACTGGTGTCTATTCTGCAGTCATAGAATCTCCCGTCTGCCTCCCTCATGTTGGAGTCTCCTATCTGCAGTGCTCTGTCTGACTGCACCCTTTCCCTCTGAGCCTCAGAGCCATCACATGACTAATGATGCAAGCCCCTGATAGAGCATCCCCTCGACAATATCTGAAGAGAGGTGAATGGCCAAAGGGGAACCCTGACTGACTTCGTACTTCCCTGGTGGTCACTCATCTGTCTGAAGCCTTACCTTGGGTGTGACCACCTCCAGAAAAGTTAAACTTTGCTGATTCTAAGTACACTGCACTGACGGCCTCCTTCACTGGTAAGCATTAGAGAGAACATGACTGAACAGATAACACTAGAGCAAAGGAACAGGTTGTGCTGAACCAGTAAAAAGTAAGTCAAAAAAACCTCAAAGACTAACCCCTCCTACTTACACAATGTCCATATCCCTCCATTTTCCTCATTTTCAGGTGCCTGTCTAAGCATCTAAAAGCCGCTAATATATTTGCCTCTATCACCATACCGGGCAATGCATTGCAGGCATCCACCACTCTCTGAGTAAAAAGCACCTCTCAAATCCCCTTTGAACCTACCCCCTCTCACCTTCAATGTATGCCCTCGGGTATTAGACATTTCTACCCTGGGAAACAGATACTGGCTGTCTGCTCTATCTATGCCTCTCAGTCTTATAAACCTCTATGTGATCTCCCTTCATCCTCTCCAAAGCCTCAGCATCCTTCCTATAGTGGGGTGACCAGAAATGTATGCAATTCTCCAGATGTGGCCTAACCAGACTTTATTAAAGTTGCAACAGAACTTCCTGACTTTTGAACTCAATGCCTCGACTAATAAAAACAAGCATTCCACAAGCCTTCTTAACCACCTTATCGACCTGTGTAGCCACTTTCAAGGAGCTTTGAACCTGAACCCAAGATCTCTCTGCTCAGCAACATTGTCAATGGTCTTGCCATTAACAGTGTACTATCTCCTTGCATTTGTCCAACAAACACCTCACATTTATCTGGGTTAAACTCCATCTGCCATTCCTCTGATCATATCTGCAACTGATCTACACTGCATTGTATTCTTTGCCAGATTCCTACACTATCCACAACTCCACCAATCTTGGTATCATCCACAAAATTATTAACCCACCTATCTACTTTTTCATCCAGGTCATTGATATACATCACAAACAGCAAAGGTCGTCGCACAGATCCTCATAGAACACCACTAATTACAGACCTCCAGCTCGAATAAGTACCTTCGACCACTACCCTCTATCTTCTATGGCAAGTCAGTTCTGAATCCAAGCAGCCATTTTGCTGTGGAATCCATGCATCCTAATCTTCTGGATTAGCCTCCCATGATGGACTTTGTCAAAAGCCTTACTAAATTCCAAGTAGGCAACATCCACTGCTCTACTTGTACCAATCTCTCTCATGACCTGATCGAAAAACTCAGTCAAGTTGGTAAGACATGATTTGCCCAAAACAAAACCATGCTGGCTCTCTCTATTTAGGCCATGGGTTTCCAAACGCTCATATGTCCCATCACTAAGAATTTTCTCCAGCAATTTCCCTACAAATGACATGAGACTCAGTGGTCTATAGTTTCCAGCATTTTCCCTTGTTTCCTTCTAGATAGAGGTATCACATTCTTTGACTTCATACATCTTGCAGGAGAAATATTCCACTGTCCTGACTGCGATTCTGGCTAGAATGAAACAGCTATTAAGGATTAGCAACAAAATAAAACCTTTCCTGTGCCATCTCACTGCTCATATGCTTATATTCTGAATAATACAGATGAATTAATAGCTTATATACCCAAGCTATGTGACGTGCAAAGAAATAATGATTAAGAAAATATCTTTGATTTATTTTCTTGCATGCTTGAAACTCTTAGGTGGTGATTGTAAAGGCCAAGTGTTTCATTCTTTTGTTCAAGATCAAGATTGTTTGTTGTCATTCTTCAGCAGCAGGGCATATGAAAACAGAACAGGAGAGTGGCTATTGCAAATTAATAACTGTAATGATTGTTATCTCCTTTCAGAATCTACTGAATGAAATTGATTTTATGCATTTCCAATTACAAAGTGCAGTCAGATGTTGCATATGTTGGAAGAGTAAACTTAAAACAAAAATCCTGGAAATATTCAGTGGCATTTGTGGGAGAGAGAGATAGGGATAGTGGCATCTCATTGGTGGTTCTAGGGATGACACGTTGAATATGAATCCTGTTACAATGGTGGGTGAGACAAGGTGGATCCTATCATGGTTCTGGAAGGGAGGACATCCCTTTAGAATAGAGATGAGGAGGAATTTCTTTATCCAGATCCTGCTCCACCTTTCAATAAGGAATTTCTTTAGCCATCTGTGGACTTCGTTGCCACAGATGGCTGTGGAGAGCAAATAATTTGATATACTTAAAGTGAAGGTTGAGAGGTTCTTGATTAATAAGGATGCTGGGAGATGGCAGGGGAACAGGGTTGATTGGGTAATAAATCACCCAGAGTTGATTGGTGGAGCAGACTCCACCAATGGACCAAATAGCCTAATTCTGCCCCTTTGTTTTACGGTGTTGTTGATGTTCAGAGTAGCAGAATAGCAGGAAAAGCAAACACATGGAAGGGAGATTTACAGTATCTACTTAGCTGCTAGTTAATTAAATGGCCAATTTTAACTTCCATTGAAAGTACTGGTTTTAGTCAGAACATAAGAAATAGGAGCAGGGATAGGCTATCCGACCTGCCGAGCCTGCTCCACCATTCAATAAGATCATGGCTTCACTGGCCATGGACTCATCTCCACCTACCTGCCTTTTCCCCATAACCCTTAATTCCCCTACTATGCAAAAATATATCCAACCTTGTCTTAAATATATTTACTCCACTGCTTCATTGGGCAGAGAATTCCACAGATTCACCACTCTCTGGGAAAATCAGTTTCTGCTGAATCAGTGAGTTACCTGCTTGAATTATTGCAGTCCTTCTGGAACAATGGTGTATTTCTGAGTTGGAATGTTATACAACTTAAAGGGGAGCCTGCATGTAGTGTTGTTCACTTTGCAATCTTTGAGGTGCAGATTGGTGTTGGGTAGAAGCTGTTGGAGATGAACATTAACTGCTTACTGATTATAAATATGCTGAAACAAACAAGATCAATATAAATTGATCAGATTAATTTAGGATTGGAATCTTTAATGACATGTTAACCCCATTAGATATTGAGACTAATTATCCAGTATATGCAATACAAACTTTAATTTACCCAATGTCTTCAAAACTTGAGCAACTTGGTGTAGTGAGAACTGATGTACCACCTTTCTCTTAGACAGCTTTATGAATCAGGCTGACATTGAATCATGTATTCCCCTCGACCATGTACTCTTTTTATACTCTGACAACTGCACTGAGGTAAGTAATTTTAAGTTTCATCTTGCTTGATCATATGAACATTACTAAATCTTAGTGATGCAAGTAACTGGGAGGTTTAGCGATACAATCACCATTTCTGTAATAGAAACATGGAAACATAGAAAACCTACAGCACAATACAGGCTCTTTGGCTCACAAAGTTGGGCCAAACATGTCCCTACCTTAGAAATTACTAGGCTTACCCATAGCCCTCTATTTTACTAAGCCCCATGTACCTGTCTAAAAGCCTCTTATCCGTTGCTGGCAGCCCATTCCACGCACAATCTTTCTCCATCTTTCAAATTGAACTTGGCACAATGTTTCTATCACAAACCCTTTCAAAATGTCACACAGCACAAAATGCTGGAGGATCTCAGCAGATCAGACAGCATTTATGGAAGTGAATAAACAGTTGATGTTTCAGGCCGAGACCCTTGTTCAGGATTGAATGGGAAGAAGATGCCAGAATGACATGGTGGGGGGGATGGGTGAAGACAAGTAGGTTGTAAAGATAAAGGGCTGGAGAGGAAAGAATCTGATAGGAGAGGGGAGTGGAGAAAGGGAAGGAAGAGAAGACCCGGGGGAGGTGATAGGCAGATGAGAAGAGTTAAGAGGACAGAGTAGGAAATAGAAGAAGAGGAAGGAAGGAAGGGAATTTTATTTACCAGAGGGGGTAATTGATAATCATGCCATCACGTTGGATGCTACCCAGACAGAAAATAAATTGTGCTCCTTTCAAAATGTTCTTAAAACAAACACTGAAAGAAACGGCTGACTCTCTAGATAGCTTCTCAGGGGCCATGTCAAGCCAGCTAATACATTCTACACAATGCACTAAAGGTACCTGTCCCACTCCTTAACCACAAGTGCTCCATTCCCAACCTTGCCCTTGTTTTGGCCACGTTCATGATCATTATAGATCATCAGAATTTAATTCTCCCTTGCACTTATTGAGTTACCTATAGCACTGTTGCTCGGATGACACGTCTTCTGTAATGATGTATTGTTTATTTAACCTCCTGTTTCATTAGCGTCAATTTTTTTTCACATAGTTTAGCGACTCATTTATTGAGCCTCCTCTTTCGCCGTCATTATATCACAATAGATGCAGACCCCAGTCTCTAGTCAACATCTTCACAAGCTGGCATAATTGTGTGAAATTTACCGTACTGGAAATCAAAACTGTATAGCTTTTCACTACCTTCATGATGCACCATCAATAACTCTCTGAGACGTGAGGCGAGATATCGGCTTTTATTGACTAGAAGAATGAACAAGCAGCAATTAACCACCATGCTACATCCTGGAGACTGATGGGAGGACTCAGGCCTCAATCGCCTTTATACCGGGGTCTGTGGGAGGAGCCACAGGAGCAGTCAGCAGGGGGGGCGTGTCCAGACAGATATATGTAGTTCACCACACTTCACAACACTAATAGATCTATGTCCATGTTAACCACATTTTAAGCATAGATATGTGTTCTGTATCCATGGAAAGGCTCACAACAAGTGAACAGTTCAGCCAGCCCTTGTCCTCCCTCTTCCCTCTTCTTTGAAGGCTGTGCACAAATTGCCATATAGCTTTTAGTTAGAACTGAAGCTCATGATGTTGAAATTGTTCAGCACATAGCAGAATCATCAAACCCACAAATCTGCCGAGTAGCCAGGAGTATGGCATCAAAGTGCCCCGAAACGTTGCAGGCAGGATGTTGTTTGTTATTTACATAATGCAAACAGAATTGGTCTGTGTAGCTTGTCAATCTTGTCCCATCATCATTCAGGGTTGTGTGGAAGCTTAGGCTATCTCATTCTTGCTGAAAACACTCAATACCTTGGTTTCCAAAATACTTTCATAGCATTCTTCAATATACTGGATGACAATACTTCCATCATTCAATTATCATAGAGAATTCATAGGCCTGAATGAAGGTGTTTCTCCTCTTAGTTTAAATGTCTATTCTCTTATGCTAAGACAATGTGCTGTTGTTTTGGACTCCACAGTCAACAGAAACAATCTCACATCAACCACCCTATTATCCCCAGAGTATGATGCTGGAAATTGGAAATAGGACCAGGAAACACTCGGGAGATCGGGCAGTATCCGACCAGGCACATCTGGACATTCTGTACAGCACAAATCACTGGGAGACATTGGAGTGTATGTGGCAAGAGAAAGATTTCAAAAGAAGCGAGTGGGGACAGTCGGGACATCCTGCCCACCACACATCACTAGGAGATGTTGGAGTGTGCATATTTAGGCACTTGCCAAAGGCCAATGGAAATAAATTGGGTTGAAGCTGTGCAGCTATTGCAAGAGTGGGGAGCTGAAGCTTTGGCTTATGGAAGCTTTGCTGAGGAGTTGCAAAGGATGTAGGTTTTTTTTTGCTTAATTTTTTCTTCTGTCTTTCTTTATTGCACAAGTAGGGCAGTGAGGACACCAGGCATGATAGTGGAAGTCTTCTGTTGTGGGATGTGGGAAGGCAGAGAGGCCTCCAGTGTTCTAGATGACTACAGCTGCAAGAGCATTCTGCTGCAGCTTCTTACATATCATGTTAAGGAATTGAGTTGGATGAACTCTAGATCATTCAGGAGGCTGAACTGTCGATGAACTGGTGATACAAGGAGGTAGTGATTGTCAGGTGAGGCAAAGGGGATAGGCAGTTAGTGCAGAATGCCCCTGTGGCCATTTCCCTCAATAACAGCAATACCACTTTGGATAGTCGGGGGATGACCTAGAGCAGGAAAGCTACAGTAGTCAGGTCTCTGACACTGAGTCTGGCTCTGTTGCTCACAAAGGAAGGGCGTGGGGAGAAGAGTCGACCTGAAGAGGCAGGGGATTCATTTGTTAGGGTAACAGACAGTAGGTTCTGTGGAGAAGATTGAGATTCCCAGATGGTATGATGCCTCCCAGGTTCCAGGATGAGGGACATCTCGGATCAAGTCCACAACATTCTTAAGTGGAAGGGTGAGCTGTGAGAGTTGTGGTCCACGGCGGTACCAATGACATGGGTAGGAGGGGTAACGAGGTCCTACAAAGTGAATCCAGCATACTGGGTTCTAAGTTAAAGGACAGGACATCCAGGGTTGTGATCTCAGAATTTCTCCCTGTGTCATGTGCTAGTGAGGCCAGAAATAGGGCTGATTAACATGTGGCTAAGGAGTGCAAGGGAGACTGATCAAGAGCATTATTCTCAAACCTTAATCACATTTTAGAAGTATCGTAATAGTTCAAACTGCAAGGTGCTAATAGAATGTAGGTCAAGAATATTGCAGTACAATGTGCTTCCTGAAAGCTGCTGCTTGAATTAAAGCTGCCACAGAGAAGAGTAGACTGCAGATCTAGAATGCCGAAATAGATAAGCTCTGGGAAATGTTTTAATATCTGATTTGAGAGAATTAATGTTCAAAGCTCACACACCTCCACTGTGTTCCCTTTGTCCAATTAAATCCATTGCTTTCAGTATGCTGCAATTATATCCACTGCTTTCTAACAAAGAGCCCAACACTGTGAGAAAGCTATTGCATTCCTCAACAGCATGAGGGATTTAGTGGTTTGTAAAGTTTTCAATTTTAATTTGTTGTTTTAAATTTCATGGCATTTTTACATGTGGCTTTAAAGACGTTTTAGTAGGAGAAATGAGCTTCAGTAAATATGATAAATTACCATTCTCACAAAAAGAACGAGAAGCTTAAAAAAGCTGTTGTCCTAATTCTAATCATAATGTTCTAATCATAAATGTTGGCATTTGTAGTTGCATATTTTGAAATCACTCAGAAACCTACTGGCTGTCGGTGGAGTAGTAGCGTTTTTATAGTTGCTCCTACTCTACTTAATTAACTGTTTCCAACTTGTTTTGAAAATTTACTTTTAAACACAATATTGTTTTATGATGAGGGGTACCAAAGCTACCAAAAAGGAAGAGTACCCTCTTATAACTTTGAAATCTACTATGGAGACACTTCAGGAGCATAAAACCGAACTTTTGGAGGAGTTTCAGCAGTATTCCAGCAACTCAGTGCTGAATTTAAATGAATGGATGTAAAATTGGATCCTATTCAAAAAACTTTAAGTGAACACGATAAATGGATAAAAGAGAATGAAGACACTTTGACGATATTGGATGCGAAGACTGATGACCTGGAAAAGATCTGTGATAAACAGTAAAGGTTAATGAAAAATTAACCTAATGAAAGACAGAAGATTATCGACTTAGAACCTAGAAGCAGAAGAAATAACTTACAAATTCTGGGTTTTAAACAGTTAATGGAAGGCAATCAGTCTTCAGAATTTTTTGCAAGCCTTTTGGCTAACTTATTTCCAAATATTTTAAGTTCTCCACCTAAAATACACCGAGCTCATAGATCGCCAGTACCAAGACCTCCTCCAGATCGACCCTGTTCAGTGATAATTTGTCTGCATGACTTTCAAATGAAGGAACTTTTAATTCGTGAATCTTGTCGGAAAGGTATGATTGATTATGAAGGCCAGAAGATCAGAATTGTGGAGGATTTTTCACGGGAGGTGTTGAATGAATGCTTCAAGTTTAAAAAGGTTATGTCAGATTTGTATAATGAAGGTTTTAAACCCTCTCTTCATTACCCCGCTTGTCTTAGAATCATTTTGAAAAATGTCTCTCAGAAATGGTTCCATTCGACTCAAGAGGTGCAGGATTTTTAAATTTCCAAATCAGTATCAGAAGTTTAACTGTTCAATAATTCCCTACATAAGTCTACATTGCGTCTCCCTAATGGATCCTTTTTATGGAATCAGCAGTCTAACTGTTCATTACTTTCTTTTATGTATAATTGTGTATTTTTTTTACTTTTGGTATACCTTCGCATCTAATTTTTTGTACTTTATTTCTTTGTTTAGAAAATTAAGGATTTAACATCAGTAAGTGTTAACTTAAAAGTTAATTAACACTTAAAGGTTAATGAAGAATTAACCTAATGAAAGACAGAAGATTATCGACTTAGAACCTAGAAGCAGAAGAAATAACTTACAAATTCTGGGTTTTAAAGAGTTAATGGAAGGCATTAACCAGTATGTGTTAATACTTTCCAAGTTAATACATTCTGAATTTTCTTAGTTCTTTTTAATATTTTATACTATATTTTTTCATGAGGTTTTTTTAAATGAGTTTAATTTTGCTCTGTTTTTTGCTATGTCTTGTTGGAATGCAGTTAGCCTTGAACATTTTTTGGAGCTCAGCCAGTAGATTGTTTTGGGAGGGTAATGTTGGTAGGTTTAGCTGTCGACTGCCCTTTGGTTGAGTCTTTCTCTTTGGGTGGCTGGGGGAGTGCATTTCTTATTTTTTTATCAGCTGTTTGGTTCTCTTAGCTTCATTTGTTGCTTGGTTACTTTATCTTAAAGCTCATTGTTTGGATTTAATATACTTTCCAACAGTTTTTATTCTAACCTCTCTTTTAAGTAATATTTAAAATGGACCATGATATTAATTTACTTAGTTTTAATGTGAAAGGATTAAACCATCCTGTTAAATATAATAACATATTTAATTATATTAAGAAATTAAATGTCTCAATTATTTTTTACAAAAAACTCATGTTTGTAAATGTGATAATTTACATCTTTTCAGCCGTTGGAAAGGCTTATTTTTTCATTCCTCCTTTCAGGCTAAGGCCAGAGGAGTTTTGATTCTTATAGACAGTTCAGTTTTTTTCATTCAACATAATGTAGTGTCTGGTACCAATGGGTGTTTTGTTATAGTGTCAGGGAAATTAGATAATAAATTGATGATTTTTGCTAATTTGTATGCCTCAAATATAGATGATCTAGGTTTTTTTGAATGCTTTTATTTGCTTTTACCAGATTTAAGTCTGTATTTTCTGGTTTTAGGAGGAGACTTCAACTGTTGTTTAGACCCTGTTTTAGATTTCTCATCTTTTAAACAATTGACTTTTTGTAGATCTGCCTCTTTTATCCAATCTTTTCTAATGAAATGTGATATTGTTGATGTTTGGCGCTTTTGCATCCGACTGATAAAGAGTGCACATTTTTTCTCATGTTCATCATATGTATTCCAGGATTGATTACTTTTTTGTTGATAGTCAATTGATTCCATTGGTTTGATCCTGTGAATATAAGGAAATTGCTGTTTCAGATCATGCTCCTGTGTTTTTATCTTTAAATCTTCCGGGTGTCTCCAAAATAAACAGATTCTGGCATTTTAATCCAAATCTGTTATCTCTGTTTTTTTGAAGAGAATACGCTAGAAGAGACTTCTAGTCTTATTTTATGGGATGCTTTTAAGGTTTATATTAGAAGACAAATTATTTCTTTTACTGCAAGTGTTAAGAAAAAAGCTAATAAGGAGAGAATTGAATTAGCCAATCAAATAGACCAAAAACATGCTTTGGCTCTAGATCCTGTTTTATATAGAAGATGTGTTGAAATTAAAACTAAATACCATCTGCTTTTAACTTGCCAATTGAAACTCAACTTTTAAAAATTAAAAGTCAGTTTTATGTTCATGAAGATAAAATACTATTGGCTAACCAATTAAAGACCTTTATAGTTAAACACCAAATTGAAGAAATTTGTAAAACTAATGGTGATAAAACATCTGATCATTTAGAAATAAATGATACTTTTAGAGAATGCTACTCTAAACTTTATAGTTCTGATCCTCCTAAAGACAATACTATAATGAATAATTTCTTAGATTAGTTAAACATTCCTACACTTTCTGATGATAATGGAAAATTGCTGGATCAACCCATTTCTTATGACGAAATTGCCGAGGTTGATTACTCTTTGCACTCAGGGAAGGCTCCGGGTCCTGATGGATTTTCTGGAGAGCTTTATAAGGCTTTTCCCTCTTTGCATTGTTACGAATGAGGAGCAACTCTGATGGGCAGAAGGGTGCAAAGTCACTCCCCCCTTTTGAGAATCGCAAAATCGCTACTATTTCGGGTCTGATACCAAGGAAATGAGAGAGAGGGACAATGCAGAGATACACAAAAGTGGAATGTCTCTTCCTAACAAAAGCGGAACGGAACCACTGATTACTGCTATTGTCTCTTGGAGAAGGGTTGTGTATTGAGTACTGTTCTATTCATTGAAACCCCTCAGGGGGCAACCAGAGGGGGCGGGTTTGATGGGTTGCATCATCCCAGCCTGATTGACACCTGAGACCCCGTGAGTGAGGATAAAAGTAAGGTCTGGGGAACACCCCTCAGATGCACCAGGAGAGACGCTACGAGACCGGTGGGGGCTTGTGTGTGTATCCACCCTTGCCTCGGTGATGAGTCCGCCACGGAAGAACGGTTTAGCTAAAGGACGGAGGGGTCATACATGAATGGGCACAACAACAACGCATCGACGGATCAAGATCGTAAAAGGAAAGTCGGCAAGTCAATAGCTGTTACTGCTTTCTCTCTCTCTCTCCAACAATTGCAACACCGCGACCAACAACTACCGCAGCCTGCATGAACTGAGTGAGCTTTATATTTCCATCTGACAATTCATTATCCCCTAGACAACGATAGAGCTTATTTCTTATTGATTATTATTATACCTGCACTTTTAGGTTTAGTATTGATGACGTATATTATCTGTATATTTGCATTGATATTATTTTTGTGTATTTTTACTAATAAATACTGTTAAAAATAGTATCATCAGACTCCAACGGATACTCCTATCTTTGCTGGTAAGACACCCAGTTACGGGGTTCATAACAGCATATACCTCACTTATATTCAGTCCTTTCGGACTCTTTTAAATTAGTTAGGTTGCCACAATCTTTTTATGAAACCTCTATTTCACTTATTCTTAAAAAGAATAAGGATCCAACTGAATGTTCTTCTTATAGACCAATTTCCTTACTTAATGTTGATACTAAAATTTTATCTAAGCTTTTGGCTTGTAGGATTGAAAATATTTTGCCATCTATTATTTCTGACGATCAGACTGGATATATCAAAAATCAATACTCACACTTTAATATTCATCATTTATTGAATGTTATTTATTCTCCTGCAAAAGAGATATCGGAATGTGTGATATCCTTAGATGCTGAGAAAGCCTTTGATAGGGTTGAATGGAATTATTTATTTAAAACTTTGGGCCTGATTTTATTCAATGGATTAAATTACTTTATCTCTCTCCCTCTGCTCAGGTTCTTATTAACTCTCAGATTTCTAAACCATTTAAATTTCAACATGGAACTAGACAAGGTTGTCCTTTGAGTCCTTTGCTTTTTAATGTGGTCTTAGAACCTTTAGCTATTGCTTTCTGGGAATCTAATGATATAGCTGGTATTTTAAGGATGGGTATTACCCACAAAGTTTCACTTTATGCTGATGACCTTCAGCTCTACATTTCTTTTTGTAATTTAATTTTATTGAAGTTCATCATCAAACAAACATTTCCATAAGATGTATTTCAGACATTGTACATATATATCATATAATCATATATATCACAAATCTCCACAAAGTATTTATCTGGGGTATACACTTATAAAAAAAGTGGGGAAAAAAACAAGCAAAAGGAAAGAAATATGTACAAGTAGGGAGTAATCTTTTTTTTACAACAGATTAATTGATTTGTGAGAATAAAATCAGGCCTATGAGGCATTATGTAGTTAAACCATTTTTCCCAGTATGAATCAAATTGTTCCAGCTTATGGTTAACAGATGCTGTTATCTTCTCCATTTTGTAAATGTCCATTGTAATTTCCATCCATGTATTTAAAGTTGGGCTCTCCTGTGATAACCATTTCCTAGTAAGAGTCTTTTTACCAGCCACCAACAGTATATTCATTAAATATTTATCTCTTTTCAAACATTCTTGAGGTATATATCCAAAATATATGGTCTTACTCTCTAAGGGTATTTCACATTTAAAGATGTCTTGTAGGGCATTATGTATCCCCCTACAATAGTTTTTGATAACAGGGCAGTTGCAAAAAAATATGATAATGATTTGCATTTTGAGTTCCACAATTTCTCCAACTAACAGGGAGGTTACTATCATAATGGGATTTCTGAGAGGGTGTAATAAAATATCTTATCAAGTTTTTCCATCCAAACTCCCTCCATTTCTGTGAACTGGTACACTTCCATTGATATCTCCATATTGTTGTCCATTCTTCCTCAGATATAATTATCCCTCCTTCCTTCTCCCAGTTTGTTTTAATGTATGAAGTCAAATGTGTTTTAAGATTTGACAACCCTTATACATGCTTGAAATGATTCTACTACCATTATCTGAATTATATGCTTTTCTAAAGAGCTCTATCAAGCATGTATTTGCCTTGGTTACATTTTTAAGTGTCTTATTAACATATTGTTGCATCTGTAAATACCGATAAAAATCTTGCTTTTCTAATAAGTGTTTCTCTTTAAGCATTTCAAAACTGAACAGTGTTCCTTCTTTCATTATGTTGCAAAGAACTGTTATTCCTTTAGCTGTCCAGTCCTTAAATCTAACAACCAATTTATTTTGTGTAAAATCCGAGTCATATGCACACCATTTAAGAACTGCAATATCTCCCTCTAGATTATATTCTTTTATAGTAGTTTTCCATATTTTAAGAGTCAATTTCACCCATGGGTTAACAATAGTATTTATGTACCTTTGCAGGTTGTTATCAGCCAAAATTGCTTGTATGGGGATGGGAAGTACCCGCTCCTCAATGTTTTTCCATTGAGCGTCATATGATGGGTTGCACCAACATATCACAGCTCTCAACTGTACTGCAAAATAATAATCTCTAAGAGAAGGCAGACCCCATTCCCCCTTTTTCTTTGCTAATTGCAAAGTTTTGAGATGAACTGTAGGCCTTTTATCCTGCCAAATATACCTTGATAGCATCTTGTTCCATTCATTGAATTGATTTTGATTAATCTCTATTGGTAGGGTATGAAAGAGATATAACAGTCTAGGCAGTATATTCATTTTAATAGACTCAATCCTTGAACTGAGACTGAAAAAAGGAATCAGGTTCCATCTTGCCACATCTTCCTTAATTTTTTAATATAAAGGCTGATAATTATACTCTGATAATTTTGCTAAATCTTTTGGCATAATGATACCCAAATATTTGAAAGACTCTGTGTGCCATGCCCAGGGGTATCGACTTTCAATTTCTCTTGGTGGGCTATAGAAGTATGAAAGTAAATGGGTTTTACCTATGTTGATCTTGTATCCTGATAATTGACCATATTGTTCAAAGGATTGCATCAATTTAGGTAAAGAGTATGTTGGCTGCCCTAGATAGATCAAAATGTCATCCGCATAACAAGCCAATTTATGCTCTGTCCCTTTAATAGTAATCCCCCTGATATCTTCATTTTGTCTGATGTATTGAGCTAATGGGTCCAGATATAACGCAAAGAGTAGTGGTGACCATGCACAACCCTGTCTCATGCCCCTTTCTAGGGTAAGACTATTCGATAAATATCCAATGATTTTAATTCTAGCAATAGGATTGTCATATAGTGTCTGTATAGTTTTAATAATTGTGTCTTGGAAACCAAATCTATGTAAAACTCTATAAAGAAAATTCCAATTAACCGAATCAAATGCTTTTTCAGCATCCACGCTTATCACTATTGCTTCGATTTTATTTTTTTGTATATGATCCAACTTTTAATTCAACTTCAGTTATGTCAGCAGTCATCATTCTATTTTGTTCTTCGCTTAAAGTGGGTAAATCTAGAGAATTCAAGAAGGTGTCAATTTGGGTTATGCTTCCCCCGGAACTTTGGAATATAGAATTTTGTAAAACACTTCAAAAGCTTCTTGAATTTCACTTAGCTTAATTTTTATCATTTTCATTCTTGGGTCCCTAATTCTATGAATTGTATTTTCTGCTATCTTTTTTTTTCAGTTTCCACGCCAGTATTTTCATAGATTTCGATCCACTTTCATAATGTCTCTGTTTCAGAAACTTTAAGTTTTTCCTGATTTCTTGCGTAGCCAAATTATTTATTTTGTTCCTAATTCTTTTAATTTCCCCTAATGTGTCCTGTGCCAAATTCAATTTGTGTTTTTCTCTAGTTCCTTCAGCCTATTTTGTAATTCCTCTAATGTTTTATTCTTTATTTTTTTCTTATATGAAGATATCGCTATAATTTTCCCTCTTAAGACTGCCTTCTGGGTATCCCATAAAATGGGAAGTGAAACCTCTCCGTTATCATTAAATTCTAAGTAGAGACCAATTTCTTTTTCAATTTGTTCCTTAAAGTACGGATCATTGAGTAGACTTGAATTTAGTTTCCAAATAGTATTCTTTGGTTTAGGTCAAAATCGACAGATAAATATATAGGTGCATGATCACTTACATCTATTGTCCCAATTCCACAGGTGTTTATTTTGTCTTTGTCTTTTCCAAATGTTATGAAATAGTCTACTCTTGTATATACAGAATGGGGAGCAGAATAATGAGTGTAATCCCTTCTGTCAGGGAAAAGGTCCCTCCATATATCAATTAAACCAACATCCTCAAAAAGTGTATTAATTTTCTCATGTAAAGATATTGTTTCATAGGTTTTTCTATTGGAAGAGTCTAAGTTTGGTTGTAATTGTAAATTTAAGTCTCCCCCACATATCAGGAGACCTTCTGTTTCTGTTACCATAATATCAGTAATTTTCTGAAAGAAACCAATATCACTTCCTGGGGGTGCGTATATATTCAATAGAGTAACTGAATTGCCGTTTATATTCCCCCTTACCAGAATATATCTGCCCTCTTTATCTCCCATTTTGAATATTTTTTCAAAATTTAGTTTACTTGAGATAAGAATAGCAACTCCTCTCCTATGTCCTGATTTATATGAGGAGAAAACCAGATTAGTGAAGCCCATTCTCTTTAGTTTTTTATGCTCATTATCACTTAAACGAGTTTCCTGTAAATATACTACATGGGCTTGTTCTTTTTTCATTTTGGATAAAATTCTCTTACGTTTGATTAGTTTTAATAGCCCATTGACATTAAAAGAAATGAATTTTACCTTGTCCTTAGCCATCTGTATTTATCTGTCAATGTATCATTGAAATTAGAATGAAACTTAATCGATATACTCCCTGAACAATTAAGAACCAAGAAACTCAAATAATAACAAAAATGGCAACAAACATGTGATTCCAAGGCTGAGGTCTCTAGTAGATGACTCTGTGTTGAGCTAGAGGAAATGTCTAGCTGTGGGGGGTAACCCCTCCTACTTGTGAGTTGAGGACCCCCGTCGCAGTATTCATAAAAGTCAGTGAACAAATCCATTACACAGAAAAGATTTCCCTGTGTACTCCTCCTATATATATATACACACACATACACACACACACACACACACACAAATATATATATATATACACATATACGCATGCATACGTATACACACACACACACACATATATATATATATATACACACACAAACATATGTACATACACACTCACACACACACACACACACACACACACACACATATATGCACACATATATATATTCTCATTTTGGTGGGGAAAAAGGAGTAAGTGAGTGAATAAAAATAATAACTAAGTAATATAAAATCCACATTATAATAAGTATTTCTTGTGATAGGTATATCACCATGTATTTTTGCTTCTGTTTAGCTTCTCAATATTTTTAAAGTTAGCCAAACCTTATGGCTCTTCTGAAGGGGGTGAGGACTGTCTTTGGGAAACTCCCAGTCTCTTCCTGATATGTTTCTCTCGGTCTCCTCCCGTCTCCTGCCTTCTCGTTTCTCGCACTATTTCCCAAGCGGAGCGGGATAATTCATCAGCCAGGCTTTCCCTCGGTTTGATCATGCTGATGGGCAACCCTCTGGCCTTCATGTCTGTAGTCGCTCTTCCACTGTGTGGTACAACTGCGTACCATTGTCATAAAACACTCGAAGTTTAGCAGGGTACGGAGTTTGAAATCTAATCTTATTTTGCTTTAGTACTCGCTTTACTTCAGAGTATTCTTTGCGTTTCTGGAGGACCGCGGGGGGAGTAATCTTGGTTGAAATATATTAATTTATCCCCTAAAAACACTCTCTTCTTACCCCAGACCCTTCGTACAATCTCCGCCTTGGTGCTGTACTGAAGGAATTTAAATATTATTGAGCGTGGCTTTCTATCCTGGGTAGGTTTTGGGACTAACGCGCGGTGGGCTCTTTCGACTTCCAGCTTCATAGCCGGGGGAAGATGCAACGCGTCCTGCAGTAACTTTCCGACAAACTCCATCATAGACGAGCCCTCCGCTCCTTCAGGAATGTTGTAGATTCTGATATTTTTCCGCCATGATCTTCCCTCCAGGTCAAGCAGTTTACCTTCTTGGTGATGTATTATTTTTATTGTCTTACTCAGTATCCGTTCCACGTTTTGAACACGATCTTCCACCTTCTCAATTCGAGTCTCTGCCACTGCTATTTTTTGATTGACACTGGCGAGCTCTGCCTTAATATCACGGAGCTGCTGCTTTATATCTTTCTGGACCTCCATCATTTCTTTCAGGATTTCGAAGATATTCGCTGCTTCGCCTGAACAAGGCCCAGCGGCCACCTCGCTATCACGCGGTCGGGTCAGAGAACCACTCGGACGCAGGCTCTGTAGTGTCACTTTTTTGATTTCCATTCCTTTTCCCCATTCTTTCCCCTCTTTTCAGTTCAAATATTTTTTGAAAAATATTATATTTGACAGTTAACGGGGCTTAATACGCGTTTTTCCGGAGATGCTAGTGATTTAAGCTGCCATTCTCGACGATGGCGTCACTGGACAGCTCTACATTTCTAATGTGGAGTTTTCTTTATCTTCCGTACTTTCTTTACTCTCCTGCTTTATTCTCTTTTCAGGATATAAACTTAACTTTCATAAGAGTGAACTTTTTCCTTTGTATAATTTGGTATTAGTTAATACTAATCTTCCTTTTAAAATTGTAAAAAAATCAATTTACTTATTTGGGTGTAACGATTACTAGGAATTATAAATTCCTTTTTAAAAAAAATTTTTTCACTTCTGAATTATGTTCAGAAGGCACTATCAAATTGCTCACCCCTCTCTTTATTGTTGATTGGTTGAATTAATTCTATTAAAATGAATATTTTGCCTAAATTTTTATATTTATTTCAGGCCGTACCTGTTTTAATTCCAAAATCCTTTTTTGATTCTCCGGATTCTATTATATCTTCTTTGAAAAGCTCAAAAAAATGTAAGTTTCGCCTTACTCAATTTTAGGTTTTATTACTGGGCAGTCAATATACGGAATCTTATGTTTTGGTTATATTATTTTAATTGTGAGGACTGTCCGGTCTGTGTTTCTTTGGAAGATAATTCTATTAATAAATTTTCTATAATTTCTCTTCTCAGATCCTCAATTCCTTTATCTTTAAGTATTTTAACTGATAATTTTGTAGTTAAACACACTTTGAGGATTTGGGTCCAAATTAGAAAATATTTTCGTTTATTGAGTTTTTCACTTTCAAGTCCCATTTTTTCTGACTGTTTTTTTAAACCTGCTAATACTGATGTAGTTTTTAAAGAGTCGAATGGATTGGGTATTAAATGTTCTCAGGATTTGTTTGTTGAAGATAGTCTCTCTTCATTTGAACAACTGTCAGCTAAGTACAGCCTACCCAAAACCCACTTTTTTCAATATTTACAAATTAGAGACTTTTTGCATTCTCAAATACATACTTTTCCTAAAAGTCCAGATAAGAATTTACTTGAAACAATTTTTAATTTGTATCCCTTCCATAATGGATCTATATCTAATATTTATGTTATGTTGTTAGGAATGAGAAATATTCCTTTATACAAAATTAAAAATCTCGGGGAACAAGATTTACAGATTCCAGTTTCTGAGGATACTTGGAATGAAATTTTTAAATTGGTTAATACCTCATCGTTATGTGCCTGTTATTCCCTTCTACAATTTAAAGTGGTTCATAGGACCCACATGACTAAAGATAAGCTGGATTGTTTTTATTCTGATGTATCTTCCTATTGTGATAGATGTAATAATGGAGAAGCTTCACTAATGCATATGTTTTGGACTTGTCCGAGTGATGAAAAATATTGGAAGGAAGTATTTCAAACTTCTTTGGTTCTTTTTAAAGTAAATTTTAAACCTAACCCTTTGACTGCCTTATATGGTATTGTTGGAGGAAATTGTATTATTTTGTCTGGGTGTCTCTCCAGACCTGTCTTTTATCCCTACTCACGGGGACTCAGCTATCCATCACTCCTCAATGACTGTGTCCATCAAATAAGGCCACTCCTTCAGTCCACTGAGGAATGTTTGTGAGCAAACCATTGTCCTTGCAGCGAAACAGTAAATAATTCAAACAGGA
Organism: Hemitrygon akajei; assembly: GCF_048418815.1. Classification (NCBI taxonomy): domain Eukaryota; kingdom Metazoa; phylum Chordata; class Chondrichthyes; order Myliobatiformes; family Dasyatidae; genus Hemitrygon; species Hemitrygon akajei. The sequence goes on from NC_133126.1 coordinate 132,649,884, forward strand.
GTCACAATACGGTTAATCAGCAATTTCCCCCTCTCTCTTATCTGTCGCCGATGTTCTTGCTTGTTTTTCCGTCTCTCTTTCTCATGGTCAGCATAGCAACAGTAATAGTTCGTGTTTCTCAGGGGGGATGGTTAACTCTGTACCCCATTGTCCATCACTCATAATAGGAAACATATGATTTGCACATTTTGGCTTTGATTTCTCTTATAGCCAGGAGGGCATTGTTGCTTAAGTGGAAGGATGCCACTCTGCCTACTGATACTCATTGGTTAAATGATGTTATGTCATGCTTTAATTTAGAGAAGATTCGCTGTTCAATGTCTGAACCTAGACAAGATTTTTGTTAACATTGTGGGGACCTTTTCTGAATTATTTTTAAAATCTTTGATTTGCTATTAAGCACAGATATTGGCTAATAATATGTTTTACTCTATGATAAGGATTTTTCCTTTTCATTTTTTAACCAAAGAGCTGTTTTTTTCTGGTAGTGGGGTTAGATTTGTTTGTATAATAAAATTATCTCTTTTCAATATTATGTTTAAATTTAATTTATATGGATGTGGGGTAATGAGGCTATATTTGTGATTCCAATATACTGTAATTGATATATATTATATATCCTACTGTACTATGTATTCTTTTATGTACGAAATCAATAAAAATATTGAAAAAGAAAAGAAAGAAATCACTGAAAGAAGAAATGGTTTATTAACAATTCCCTTGGAAACTCACAATGGATTTATTAACACATTTGTACAGTTTTGCATGGACTACTCCCATGACTTTAGTTGTGAAACCTCAAAACCCAATAGAAGGAGAATTCAGAATGAGAATCCTTACAGATTGATCATCTGTAAATTATTGATCTCAGGATTCATGGATGGAGACTGGTAAACACTGGGAGGTTTTAATTTCGCAGATGGAAGGCTTTTTTCACACAGCCAAGTTTTAACGATGTGGCTGTAGAGGAATTTGAAACTATTAGCTAAAACAGGTGTCCATTGAATGAAGCTGGAAATTCCAACAGGGATCCTGATGGAGAGTGTAATATCATAAATCATTGTTCCTTTTTACAAGATAATTACACAGATTCAAATACTATGAGTCCAAATATTTTGGCATATTCTTTCAGCGAAAAACCTATTGTGAAACATTACACAACACTTCTCATAACCTGATTGTTTACTCTGTAGGCCCTTGTTAAGGTCATTCTGACCACAGCAGAGAATTACAGTGAAACCCTCAGGAGATCAGCGTGCATTGAAAAAACTGAGAAGTTTTCACAAGACAACAGTTCTGCAAGGAAACAAGTTGAGGGGTGTGTGAATGTAATAGGTCAAAAATGGGTGGCAAATTTTAATTTAATATAATCTTAAACATGCCTCAGTAGTGATATATAGAGGTTTATACCCTTTTGCTGATTTTAATACATATTTGTTTTACAACAGACAGAACATATACTGAGTGCAAGTTGCCATTTTATATAAGTACATCTAATTTGGGTTGCTACTCTTGATGTGAGTGATAACATTTACTATTGATGCTTTTTACAATCAAAAGGACAAGATATGCTAATTTAGCATTAAAAATTGGATATGGCTCTGCTAGTCTGAATTGCAGTGTTGTACAGGAAATACATTTACTTTTTTAAGAGGCTTCCATTCTTACCTTAGTCATAAAACCACAGAAATTTGAGACATAGGAGCAGAATTAGGCCATTTGGCCCACTCTGCTCTGCTACTCCCTCATACCCTTTCCTTAAGGCTTCAGAACCTGGTACGTTTTGCATGCCAATGGCATAAATATATTGCAGATGGCTGTAGATTTTTGTGACTTGGAAAATATTGAAAAAAATACCTATCAGAAGCAAGTGGAAATATTGTGTAATCAATTAATACAGGTAAAGAGTAAAAGGCAATGAGCCACACAGGAGGAAGATCACATTTGACTCCGGAAAGTTCAGAAGCCCAACAAAAGCACCAGTAATCAGCAGGAAGAAAAGTCATGGGAAGTCTTGCTAATACAGTTACAAAACACTGAGCTGTCTCTTAGCGATACTCAGGGATGAAATGAAAACTCTATTTGCAGTTCCTCTTTGCTTTTAGCTTGTAATCTGTTTCTACCTCTTGTACTACCATGGATTTGTCTCTGATTGCGTATTTTTTCTTGTGCTGTTTTAGTTTGTGCAATCATTTTTTCTGTCTCCTCACCATCTTCTATACTATATATATATATATATAATTTATGCATCATTTATATTCTGTGTGTTGTCTTTGTCTACATGCTTGTGATGCTGCAATAGATAGATTTTTCATGGTAGCTGAACCTCACGGTACCTGTGTACATAATATTAAAGTCAACTTGATTTGACTAGAACTCAAAATAGTTGTGTCCGCTTGCTGACAAGACAGGTGGGCACTATACTCTCAGAAGTAAAATGCATCCTTTTTTACTTATGGCAGTAAATATTGGTTTTAAATAAACTTCACTTCACCTCTGAGGAAAACTGAATTGCTGTTCAAATTTATGGCCAATACTCATGTTCCTCTGAGGAAATGGGGGGACTGGAGAGATAATTGAGGGGCAGCAGGAGCTGAGAGAGAAGGAAGCTGCATTAGGAGTGAATGGTGCTGCACAAATCAGGGGAGATGTCAGAGTGAGAAGTGACAATGTGGAGTTGGGAGGTGTGGTGCACAGGAAAGAGGACTGAGAAAGTAGAGGGAAGAGCATGATTTTAGAAAAGGAAGAGGCAGAGAACATAGAATGTGATGGAGGAACTGAAGAGTGATTTTGAGTGAATGCTGAGGTGGAGAGGTTTAGGACATTGCAGTAACATGATACTGGGTGAGGTGCAATCTCTAAGGGAAAGAACAAGTTCAAATTGACCCAGAAAACAAAGCAAAACTTGGCTTCCTGACAAAGGCCTACAGTGGATCAGGGCCTATTAAACAAAGGCACATCGTTGAGATCTGGCCTCTGGTTAAGGCTATTTCAGTTTTGAGGTCTCCACCATTTGTTGGCCTTGAATTTGTTGCTACACTTGTAATACACATTTCAGTTAGGGTTCACAATGCATTAGCCCATTATATACAATTACAGGCATGTAAGCAACAATTGTGGTTTATGGTCTGGTCTATCCTGTAATTATCCTCCTAGCACAATAATTGTCCTCTCCATTGTATAATTTCCGGCATTATAATTTATTATTTAATCACATTGCATCTTGACCACAAATGAATAAGTCAGAATTTGAGGGCTTCTTCAAGTCTTTTTACTTACTGCAGGTTTGAATAGATTTGCACAGGACTTGTGGTCATCATCTGCGAAGTAGCATTTCTCGCATTCAGCTGTACCTATTGCTCTGTATTGGGCATGCAAGGCCACAGTAATTTTGCGTCAACAGTGGCAGGTTTGTTGAGTGATATTTCTCTGGTGGTTAGTTCCTGTGACTCTGCTTCATTCTCTGTTGCTTGTACTTAGGAACTCAGACAACAGAATTGAAAAAGACAAACCTGCATTGGGCTCTAATTGTTTAATCTAATACATGCTGTACATCAGAAACTATGAATTATGTAGCTATAAATTATGGAGTAGTAACAGTAGAACTGATAAACAAAAACTTCCATTTGTCAGCAAGACACAATTGGAGACACAGTTGAGTTCTCAGTTCACTGTGATTGTTCATTACTTTACTAGAAGAATCCAAAGCTGATTCGCTACTCTGTGCTGTGTTTTATTTTGAACATTCCTATACCTTCAAATTCTCCAAGATTTCTTTAAAATGTGGAACAATCTCCACTCAAAATTTCTCTTCAACTCTCTCCTTTATCTCTTTAGGGATATTGCAAACTGATAAATCCTTGTCACTGACTCCAAAAGAAACAGTCAATCAGTTTCTCGCTCACCCTTTGGACATCGGGTGGCAACTTGCCGTTTCTTTAGCATTTGTCTGTTTTTTACGAGCCCAAGTTGTCAGCTTGATGCTAACCCAGCACGGACAGAAGGGTGCAAGGAAGCAACCACATTCGAACCTGGAACCACTTGCCTTGAACTCCAGTGCAGATGCCACTGCCCCACCAGCCGGCTAATTCCATCAGTATTCATTTATTAAAATTATCTATTCATTTTCGTCTTCATTAGTCCAAAGAAAATGATCTGAGATCTATCTATAGTTTCTTTTCTGATGTCATCCTGAGAGCATTCTCCATATGCTTGATAACTTTTTCTTAATTAGAGGTTATAAGTTGTGCATAACTCTGTAACTGCTTTAAATAATGCTTTGTACAAATTTATCTTTATTTTTGTACATTCCCTGCACTGGTTATGATTTTGAATTCTATCATCTAGAATTCACATCTTCATGGAAGCATTAGTTCACCATGACCTTGTGATAGAGTGTACACTCTCATTTCCAGATTTCCTCTCTAAATATAGATCATACAAATATGCTCCCTGTCCACAATATTTTGCTACAACTCAAATATACAAATTAAATAGAATTGAAATAGAAGCTAGCACACCTCAAACAATGAACAAATACCTTCAAAATTTCAAAGTAAATTTATCATCAAAGTACATATACCGTATGTTGCCATATACTGACTACCTGAGTTTCATTTTCTTCAGAGTAATACCAATAAAAAAAGAAATACAATAGCATCAATGAAAAATACACACAACGACAGACAAACAACCGATGTGCAAAAGAAGTCCAACTATAGAAATAGACTTTAAAAAGTAATAATTTAATGAATAAATAATAGTGAGAACATGAGTTGTGGAGTCTTTGAAAGTGAGTCCATAGGTTGTGGAATCAGTTTAGGGGTACAAATATTTCTAAACCTGTTGGTATGTAACTGAGGTGCCTGTACCTCCTTCCCGATGGCAACAGCGAGAAAAGAGCTTGATCTGGATGGTCGGAGTCCTCGATGGTGGATGCTGCTTTCTAATGGCAGCACTCCTTGTAGATGTGCTGAGTGGTGCAGAGGGCTTTACTCATGATGGACTGGGCTGTATCCACTACTTTTGTAGTTTTTTCTGTTCTAGGGCATTGGTAGTTCCATACCAGACGGTGATGCAACTAGTCAGGAAACTCTGCTCTGTGCATCTATAGAGGTTTGTCAAAGTTTTAGATGACATGCCGAACCTGCAAAGATTTCTCAGAAAGGAGAAGTGTTGCTGTGCCTTCTTTGTAATACCCCTTACACGCTGGTCCCAGGACAGATCCTCTGAAATGGTAATGCCGAGGATTTCAAAGTTACTGACCCTTTTTACCCCTGATCCTCTACTGAAGACCGGCTCTTAGACCTCTGTCTTTTTCTTCCTGTATTCAATCATCAGCGGTTTGATTTGCAGTCTTTTGTAGTGTAGCTGGTTCCGTATTATTTTTGTGGCTTCTTTCTCTGCAAGTTTCCGTCACACCAGCAGAAATCAAACTGCCTCAAAGGCTGTTCGTATCAAAGGATTTTTTTATCTATCTAATTGGAGCTAGTTTTCAGTATAAAGATGACCAAATTTATATGTCCTTATTTGCCTTTACATAAGAACATAAGAAATAAGAGCAGGAGTAGGTCCTCTGGCCTATCGAGCCTGCCCCACCATTCAATAAGATCATGGCTGATCTGTCTGTAAACTCAGCTCCATCTACCTGCCTTTTCTCCATAACCTTTAATTCCCCTACTATGTAAAAACCCATCTAACTGTTTCTTAAATATATTTAGTGAAGAAGCTTCAACTGCTTCCCTGGGCAGAGAATTCCACAGATTCATCACTCTCTGGGAAAAACAGTTTCTCCTCATCTCCGTCCTAATTCTTCTCCCCTGAATCTTGAGGCAATGTCCCCTAGTTCTAGTCTCACCTACCAATGGAAACAACTTTCCTAATTCTATCTTATCTATCCCTTTCAAAATTTTGTATGCTTCTATACAATCCCCTCTCATTCTGAATTCAAAAGAGTATAGTCCCAGGCAACTCAATCTCTCCTCATAAGCTAACCCCTTCATCTCTGGAATCAACCTGGTGAACTTCCTCTGCACTGCCTCCAAAGCCAGTATATCCTTCCTCAAGGTTGGAAACAAGAACTGCACACAGTACTCCAGGTGCGGTCTCACCAGTACCCTGTATTGTTGCAGCATGACCTTCCTGCTCTTGAATTCAATTCCTCTAGCAATGAAGGCCAACATTTCTTAGGTTCTTTCTTACTGACAGTAGAGTGAGTTAGTTACTGTTACTTCTTTGTTATGAAAGTCTCATAAAATGGCTGGAACTTCATTCTTGACTTCTGAAGAGTCTTCTGGACAGTAATAGCTCTAGCCCTAACACCTGGTAGAAGTTTATAAAATGATGAGAGACATAAATACAGTGGACAGTCAGAATCTTTGATTCAGGGTAGAAATATCAATACTACATTATATGCTTTAAGGTGATAGGAGGAAAGTTTAAGGGAGAAGAGCATGGAGTTTCATTAAGGTTGTTTTAGCTGGGGGTAGTCATGGGGACAAGCTCCCAGTATCTATTCAATACTCCTAATGACATGCATCTCAGATAGCCTCTGCCAACCAAGTCCCGGTCCTGGCCTTCATGTGCGGCTTAGCTACTAAACCCGGTGAAAGCATTTCTGTTGACAGAAGAAGGAGCAAAGGCAGGTTATTGGTGCCTTAAAACCAGTTTCTTCGGGCAGATGGGGTTGGTCAGCTGTGGTTGACAGCTTGCCTAGAGAAGGAAAACTCTGATCTCAAACCTTCACTGCCTTGTGACTATCCCTGCTCATGGGGAAGGCTTTGGGAGTAAACACTGAGGAAAAATCCAAAGATGGGGACCCTAATGTAGTCCTACATTGAGTTCAATGCTGACTGACAGCTCCTGCAATGCTTCTGAAGCCAAACTGTATCAACCTCTACCGTAACCTTGGATTCATTAGCTGTGTGGACAGGGGGAGCCTGCTACAGGGGCAACAGCTTACTCTCCATATTGTACTGCAGTGGCTTGCATACTGCCTTGAGTGTCACATACACAGCTGGGATGCAAGGTCAACCTTGACCAAAGGAGGTGTCAAGGTTTGCCCAGCAGGTCTTCTCACACGGAGTGGAAGATGCTTGCAAAGAGCTGTCGGGTTTAGTGGTAGAAACAGATGTGACAATGGCTTTTATGAGTTCTTATGTAGCAGGTATTCACCCTAAACATCAATAATTGACTTAGGACAGAGAGTCTGTCTCAACTGACAATTATCTTTATTAGTTCAATTAAAAACAAACAAGTTATACAAAACTAAAAATTCATGCACAGATCTAGCAGGTTTCCCTGGCCCTGCCTGAACAGTCAAACAATAGAACTGTTAATACCTAGAAAAGGAGTTTATAGACACAAAGGATTCTGCTGAATTTGGAAATCTTCAGCAACACAGAAAAAATGCTGATTGAATTCTGCAAGTCAGGCAGCACCTGAGGAGGGCAATAAACAGTTGATGTTTCAGGCCAAGACCCTTCATAAGGACTCACCAAGATGCCCAGTTAGGAACTGTTGATTGTGTACTCTCCTCAAAAAGGAGTTTATGCTGGCTAGGCTTTCCTCCTGATGCCAAAGTAATCTCCACATTTCCGACATTGGGTCATCCACCTCTGCAATGATTGATCTCAGAGTTTTTGCTGCTTCTACTCCTGAAATCCTCCATCATTACCCTCTTTCTTATCATATTGAACAGTTCTCTGAAGGTTAACTTGCAGGTTGAATCAGTGGTAAGGAAGGCAAATGTAATGTTAGGATCAATTTAAGAGCAAGGATGTGATTCTGATGCTTTATAAGGTATTGTTCAGGTTGAACTTGGAATATTGCGTGCAATTTTGGGCCCCTTATCTAAAAAAAAGACGTGCTGTCATTTGAAAGGTCCACAGGATTATTTCCGGAATGAAAGGGTTAATGTATGAGGATAGTTTGATGGCTCTGTGACTGCACATGCAGGAGTTCAGAAGAATGAGCTGGGATTTTGTTGAAACCTATCTAGATAGAGTGGATATGGAGAAGATATTTCCTCTATTGGGTGAGTTTTGGATCAGGGAGTGAGTTTAGGACCAGAGACAAGTGTCAGAATAAGAGGGATGTCCATTTAGAATGAAGATGAGGAGGAATTCATTTATCCAGAGGATGGTGAATCTGTTGAATTCATTGCCATGGACTGCTGTGGAGGACAAGTCATTGAGTATATTTAATTTAGAAGTTGATATAGCCTTAAGTAGTCAGGGTGTCAAAGGTTACGAGGGGAAGGCAAGAGAATGGGGTTGAGAGGGATAATAAATCAGCCATGATGTAATGGCAGAACAGACTCGATGAGCTGAGTGGCCTAATTCTGCTCCTATATCTTATGGTCTATGGGGCCATCAGGTAGGAGGTACAGAAGCCTGAAGGCACACACTCAGCAATTCAGGAACCATTTCTTCCCCTCTGCCATTTGATTCCTGAATGGACATTGAACCCTTGAACACTATCTCACTTTTAAAATATATATTATTTCTCTTTTTGCACGATTTTTAATCTATTCAATATACATATTCTGTAATTGATTTACTTGTTTTTTATTATTAATATTATATTTTTTCTTCTATATTATGTATTGCTTTGAACTGCTGCTGTTAAGTTAACAAATTTCATGACACATGCTGGTGATAATAAACCTGATTCTGATTCTGACAAAAACCCATTAAGTTTAGAGGAAATGTGGAGTTGAGGCCCAAGAGAGTTTGAAGGGAGACCAGAAACAGGGGCACAAATTGTCTTTAATGAGCACAGGAATGGGCACTGGTTATTAAAGGAGGATGGAAATGTGCCCAAATGAGATAATAGGAAGTCTGGGAACTTAGCTCCAATGAGTTTGGGAATGGAGCCCTGTTGAGTTTAAAAGCATGGGAAATCACTAGGTGAACCAATACGGAGTGTAGAAGTATCACTCAGTGCGCCAGATTCTGAACCCTCTGGATTTCCTAACAATCAAAAGCAGATTATTGAATTATGTAAGCTGGCTCTTTTGAGGAATGGGTAGGCACTTCTGCCGGTTTCAGTGTGGTAACACATGTAGGCTGAATTAGTTCATTTGCGAAGACAACTGTTTCTTCATTAAGTTCCCGAGATTCTCTACCTACGAACAGAAAAAAATATAATTCTTATTGATACAAGACTTTCTCTTGAACGGTTAAATTTGTAGCGAGAGCACGAATAGTTGGTGAATTAGTTGGTTATTTCATCAGCAGTTTGAACGGGGCCCAACTGCGCAAGCGCGTGGGGGTTGGCCAGTGAGAATAGCGGGAAGAGTTTAAAAAGAAGACAGATTAACAGAGTGGGTGTCGGGGGAGCGGGCGATGGAGTAGAGGGAGACAGAGTAGGAAGGCTTTGGCTCAACAGGGCTTCGGCGATAATGGGTCGAGGTGAGGTAGGTTTATCTGTTTAAAATAAAGACAGAAAGTATGTGTGTGAGTCCAGTTTTCTGTGCTCGGTCTCAGTTGTGGGTGGTCCTGGAGACTCCCGGCCTCCCGGATAACCATATCTGCGCCAGGTGCATCGAACTGCAGCTCCTTAGCGACCGGGTTAGGGAACTGGAGATACAGCTCAATGACCTTCGTCTGGTCAGGGAGAGTGAGGATGTCATAGAAAGGAGCTACAGGCAGGTAGTCACCCCAGAACCACAGGAGACAGAGACATGGGTAACCGTCAGGAGAGGGAAGGGCAAGAAACTGGTACTAGAGAGTACCCCAGTGGCTGTCCCCTTTAACAATAAGTATTCCTACTTGAGTACTGTTGGGGGGATGGCCTTCCTGGAGGAAGCAACAGTGGTCGTGCCTCTAGCAGAGTCTGGCCCTGTGGCTCAGACGGGTAGGGAAAGGAAGAGGATGGCAACAGTGATAGGGGACTCTATATTTAGAGGGTCAGGCAGGCGATTCTGTGGAAGCAGGAAAGAAACACGGATTGTAGTTTGCCTCCCAGGTGCCAGGGTCTGGAATGTTTCTGATCGTGTCCACGACATCTTGAAGTGGGAAGGAGAACAGCCAGAGGTCATGGTACATATTGGTACCAACAACATAGGTAGGAAAAGGGAGGAGGTCCTGAAAACAGACTACAGGGAGTTAGGAAAGAAGTTGAGAAGCAGGACCTCAAAGGTAGTAATCTCGGGATTACTGCTTGTGCCATGTGACAATGAGTATAGGAATAGGACGAGGTCGAGGATAAATGTGTGGCTGAGGTATTGGAGCAGGGGGCAGGGATTCAGATTTGTGGGTTATTGGGACCTCTTCTGTACAAAAAGGACGCATTACACTTGAATCCCATTGGGACCAATATCCTGAAGGTTTGCTAAGGCAATTGGGGAGAGTTTAAACTAGAATTGCCGGGGGTTGGGAACCGAACTGTAGTGACAGAGGAAAGAGAATTTGGCTCACAAATAGAAAAAAATTTGGAGACAGTGCAAAAGGGAGGATAGGCAGGTGATAGAGAAGGGATGTGCTCAGACCGATGGTCTGAGATGTGTCTATTTTAATGCAAGTAGTATTATGAATAAAGCAGATGAGCTTAGAACGTGGTTCAGCACTTGGAGCTATGATGTTGTTGGTCATTACAGAGACTTGGATGGTGCAGGGGCAGGGGTGGCTACTTCAAGTGCCAGGCTTTAGATGTTTCAGAAAGGACAGGGAGAGAGGCAAAAGAGGTGTGTTCATGGCACAGCTGATCAGAGATAGTGTCACGGCTGCAGAAAAGGACAAAGTCATGGAAGGGTTGTCTATGGAGTCTTTGTGGGTGGCAGTTAGGAATAGGAAGAGGTCAATAACTCTACTGGGTGTTTTTTATAGACCACCCCATAGTAAGAAGGAGCAGATAGGGAGACAAAATCTGGAAAGGAGTAATAATAACAGTGTTGTGGTGGAAGATTTTAATTTCCCAAATATTGATTGGCATCTCCCTAGAGCAAGGGGTTTAGATGGGGTAGAGTTTGTTACGTGTATTCAGGAAGGTTTCTTTGCACAATATGTAGATAAGCCTACAAGAGAAGAGACTGTACTTGATCTGTTATTGGGAAATGAACCTGGTCAGGTGTCAGGTCTCTCAATGGGAGAGCATTTTGGAGATAGTGATCATAATTCTATCTCCTTTACCATAGCATTGGAGAGGGATAGGAACAGACAAGTTAGGGAAACATTTAATTGGAGTAATGGGAACTATGAGGCTCTGAGGAAGAAACTTGGAAGCATAAATTGGAAACAGATGTTCTCAGGGAAACGTATGGAAGAAATGTAGCAAATGTTCAGGGATATTTGCTTGGGGTTCTGAGTAGGTACGTTCCAGTGAGACATTGAAAGGATGGCAGGGTACAAGATCTGCGGTGCAGAAAGGCTGTTGTATATCTAGTCAAGAAGAAAAGAAAAGCTTATGAAAGGTTCAAGAAGCTAGGTAATGATATGAATCTAGAAGATTATAAGGCCAGAAGGGGCCATGAGAAGTCCTTGGCGGACCAGATTAAGGAAAACCCCAAGATATTCTACAAGTATGTGAAGAGCAAGAGGAGAAGATATGAGAGTTTAGGACCTACTAAGTGTGACAATGTAAAAATGACTATGGAACTGGAAGAAATAGCGGAAGTACTTAATAAATACTGTGCTTCAGTGTTCACTACGGATTGTAGGGATGACTTGCAGTGGAGTGAAAAGCTTGAGCATGTAGATATTAAGAAAGAGGACATGCTGGAGCTTTTGGAAAGCATCAAGTTGGATAAGTCACCGGCACCGGATGGGATGTACCCTAGGCTACTGTGGGAGGCGAGGGAGGAGATTGCTGAGCCTCTATGATCTTTGAATCATCAATGAGGACAGGAGAGGTCCCGGAGGATTGGAGGGTTGCGGATGTTGTTCCCTTATTCAAGAAAGGGAGTAGGGATAGCCCAGGAAATTATAGGCCAGTGAGACTTGCTTCAGTGGTTGGTAAGTTGACGGAGAAGTTCCTGAGAGGCAGGATTTATGAGCATTTGCAGAGGTATAATATGATTAGGAATAGTCAGCATGGCTTTGTCAAGGGCAGGTTGCGCCTTATGAGCCTGATTGAATTTTTTGAGGATGTCACTAAGCACATTGATGATGGTAGAGCAGTAGATGTAGTGTATATGGATTTCAGCAAGGCATTTGATAAGGTACCCCATGCCAGGCTTATTTAGAAAGTAAGGAGGCATGGGATCTGAGGGGACATTGCTTTGTGGATCCAGAACTGGCTTGCCCACAGAAGGCAAAGAGTGGTTGTGGATGGGTCATATTCTGCATGGAGGTCAGTCACCAGTGGGGTGCCTCAGAGATCTATTCTGGGACCCTTACTCTTTGTGATTTTTATAAATAACCTGGATGAGGAAGTGGAGGAATGAGTTTGTAAACTTGCTGATGACACAAAGGTTGGAGGTGTTGTGGATAGTGTGGGGGGCTGTCAGAGGTTACAATGCGACATTGGTAGGATACAAAACTGGGCTGAGAAGTGGCAGATGGAGTTCAACCCAGATAAGTGTGAAGTGGTTCATTTTGGTAGGTCAAATATGATGGCAGAATATAATATTAATCGTAAGACTCATGGCAGTGTAGAGGATCAGAGAGATCTTGGGGTCCGAGTCCATAGGACACTCAAAGGTGCTACGCAGGTTGACTCTGTGGTTAAGAAGGCATACAGTGCATTGGCCTGTATCAATTGTGGGACTGAGTTAAGAGCCAAGATGTAATGTTGCAGCTATATAGGACCCTGTTCAGACCCCACTTGGTGTACCGTGCTCAGTACTGGTCGCCTCACTATAGGAAGGAAGTGGAAACCATAGAAAGGGTGCAGAGGAGATTTACAAGATTGTTGCCTGGATTGGGGAGCATGCCTTATGAAAACAGGTTGAATGAAATCGGCCTTTTCTCCTTAGAGCGACAGAGGATGAGAGGTGACTTGATAGAGGTATACAAGATAATGAGAGGCATTGATTCTGTGGATAGTCAGAAGCTTTTCCCCAGGGATGAAATGGCTGGCATGAGAGGGCATAGTTTTAAGGTGCTTGGAAGTAGGTACAGAGGAGATGTCAAGGGTAAGTTTTTTACACAGAGAGTTGTGAGTACATGGAATGGGCTGCCAGCGACGTTGGTGGAGGTGGATACAATAGGGTCTGTTAAGAAACTCCTGGATAGCTACACGGAGCTTAGAAAAATAGAAGGCTATGTGTAAAGCCTAGGTAGTTCTAAGGTAGGGACATGTTCGGCACAGCTTTGTGGGCCAAAGGGACTGTATTGTGCTGTATATTTTCTATGTTTCTATGTTTCTAATGACTAGCGGGGGGATTACTTAAACTCTGTTATGGGACCAACTTGTTTTTTAAGCAATACACACAATTGGACACATATTTAACATATACCTCTCTCTCACCATCAGTCCCTATAGTTTTAGTTTATTAATAAAGCTTCAAAACTTTTAAGCTTTATTCCCAAATCCAAATTGTCATACTTGGTTTGCAATTTGTTAATAAGAATTTCTAAAGTTCTGAAAAATCATTATTTTTCCTATACCTTTATGTTGTCACAAGAGATTCAATACATTTATTCTAACAGCCCCAAGACTATTTGTGAAATATTTCTCTGAGAAAATGTTTCCAAATTCCAAGTGAAAAGGATATGCTGAATCTGATTACATAACACACAATTGCTTTCCCTACCCATGGAAGTTGGAGGACTACGTAGCTGAGGCATTCTGAAAGATCTCTCATTTCCCCAAAAGAACAGAAACACACAAAGGTCTGTCTCAGAAATATGATTGAAACTCAATTTGATTAAGTAGATGTGGTCACATTACCGATTTTAATAGAATTCATTGAAATCCAAGCAATAACTGCCACTGGTATCAGACCAAATGATATCTTCCACAGCAAAGTACCTGTCATAAATAAGAAAAGTTTGAAACTCCCAACTTTCTTGCATAAACAATATTTTTGTTTAATTAACACTTTGAGGTACAGATAGACAAATGGGAAATGTCTACAATAGCTTTGAAAACACTAAAATAAAGTTATACAATGGGGGTTTTATATCCTTCAAATGTATTTTGATTTATTAAAAGGCAGCTTGGATATTTTAAATATTTCCTCCTTTGGAAAGGTTTCAAGTTATCTGACCTACCGATTGTTGGAAGAAATTGATCAACCATGAAGTTCATAGACACAACCTATCTCTAATTCAGCATGTGGGTGTCAAGATTCCAGTACTGCTATCTTTCCTGTAATACCATGAGCTCTTATCTTTTCAGCAGTGGCTCCTTGTCAAAGGCTTCTGAAAATCCAAATGAACAACATCCGCTGACATCCCTTTGTCTATCCTGCCTATTATTTCCTCTAAGAATTTCAGCAGATTTCTCAGGCAAGGTGCCCCTTTAAAGAAACAATGCTCACTTCGGCCTATTTTAAAATGTGCCTCCAAGTGCCCCAAAACCTCATCCCTGATAATGAACTTCAATGTCTTACCAACCACCGAAGTCAGACTATCCAGCCTATAATCTCCTACATTTTGCCTCTATCCCTCTTAAAGAGTGGAGCGACATTGCAATGTTCCAGTTCTTCAGAACAGACAATCTGTTCCAGAGCAATGGAACTTCCATCCCACAGCAACCTTGCAGAGACATGTTGACGCAGGCTTTGGCAATCAGTCCAGAAATCCAAGTGACCCTGGGTTTTAACCTTTGGTATGAAATGCAGTACACACCGACGATGGCAAATGAGGGCTCTGGTTGAGGACCTAGAATTACGTCGGGTCTCGCTAATGACAAGACCCTAAACACTAGGCCTTGAACTCCAGACTCACCAACTTGCCTACATTGGCCTATACTGGCCTTGAAGTGTGAAGTGGAGGCCTAGATTCTTGCATGACCTCTAATTTCCCGACCCTCCTGTCCCTAAAACATAACCTGACCTTTAACCCTCCTTCTCTGTTGCCTAAACCCATCAGAAATGAGCGTAAGAAAAGTTTAAGCCACAACATCAACACAGACTACAGCTCAGCACCATCTTAACCAGAAGTCTTTTAATAAATATTTTGTGTTGACATATTTCTCACCTTCACTACATTTCTTGGTCTTCACTGGATCACTGGTTGCATTACTGACTGTGTTCTCTGCTAGACAGATATACGTAGGCTGTTCTCCATCAGTACCTCTATTGATCACTAGTTCTGATCCATTGAATATATCATCAGTGGCTCCATGCTGCTTTCTCCAGTGAAATGTGACATCAGTTCCGGAGGAGACCAGACAGCTCAGGGTGATGTTTGGAGATGAACAGTTATCAACAACTGTCACATTTGGCTGAGAAACTGGTTCTAAAACAGAGAGGACACTACTATGGACAAGGAATCAATTTGTTTGCTTAAATAAACATACTTTGTTTGTTACTTCCAGGATCACAAATTCTTTTAAGCTGCTTAGGCTGCTTTAAGTGTATTAAAATAACAAGATTAATGCTACTTATTAATCATTGTAACTGAGTGATATTTGCTCCACGTTAGTTCGAACAATGTGCACTTCCTTGTGTAAAATAAAATGGTCCATTCTTGTTAAAAGGAAAACCATACAAATGCATTGTGATTGCACTGCAAAGGTTCATGATGAAAGCAGGAAGCTGGAGAACTGGTAATTCATCAAAGAGAAGTAGTGAATTGTGCTTGCTTACTATTGACATTAATTGACTGAACTGTATACCACGGGCTGGCTCTTTACTTCAGGTTTGAATCTAATTTTAATATGAGTACTGAATAAATGAGTAGACACAAATCAGGACTTACCAAACACAAACAAGTTAAAATCTTTTGCAGCATTGTTTGTATCGTTACTGAGGAAGTCGATTACTATTGTATATTTTCCACTGTCATTGACCTGAACATTATCCAATGTCAGAGAAGCATTCATATTCCATTGGACTCTGCCTTCATACTTGTTGTGTATGTTCTGTGGTATCACTGACTTGTTAACTGTCCATATTCCAATAGAAATGTCTGGTGGACCAAAAAGTCGTACCATATAGATATCTTTTTCATGGAGATTTACAGAGAACAGGATTTTCTCTCCTACCGCAACTTCAGTGCTGCTACTGGAAGAGGCCAGTGACATTCCTCCACAAACCGTAAAGAGGTGGCAAACTGGAAAAAGGAAAAGCCATAAAAACACTGATTGTTTATAACTTGTGCTAAAGTATTCCATTATAATGTCATAATACTACTACCTGGAATAAAGCTCCACATTTTCATCATGGATGATTAATATCTGAAATTCAAAATGCATTTAGAGATTTTAGACATCTATCTCTTGATCTCTTGGTTCTTCTTGCTGTTAGTTCATTGAATGTTTATTCTCTGTCTTTCTTGTTCTGCAATCATAGAAATCTGGAAAAATATGAGCAGGAATAGGGCGTTCAGCTTTTGAAATTACTCCAGTATACTTCACAAGATCATGGTTAATCATCTGCCTCAATATCATATTGTTGCTTTCTCTCTCTACTTCCTTGATGTCCCTTGATTTTACAAATCTGTCTACCTTGTTCTGAAGTATATTCAATGAGTTCCAGAATGTTCTGTGGTATACAGTTCCTCAGGTTTGCCATTCTTTTCATGAAGGACTTTTTCACTATCTCATCTCAGCCCTAATATCTTGCCCAGAGAATGTGACCCCAAAAAGTGGGAGCACAGTAGTGTAGTGGTTAGTTCAGCGCTTTGCAGTACCAGCCACCCAACTTCAATTCCTGCGCTGACTGTAAGGAGTTTCTACATTCCCCCCATGACAGCATGGTTTTCCTCCAGGTGCTCCATTTTCCTCCCACATTCCAAAGACGTACCGGTTGGTAGGTTAATTGATCATTGTAGATTGTCCCGTGATTAGGCTCGGATTAAATTGGAGGATTGCTGGGTTGCACAGCTTGAAGGGCCGCAAGGGCCTATTCCACGCTGTTCTCAATAAAATAAAATAGGGGGCAAATCCATCCAGCTGAACCCTGTGAGAATTTCTTACACTTCAGTGAGATTTCCTTTCCATGATCCCATTCTTTTAAATTCCAGTAGAAACAAACCTAATATATTAGATCTCTCATATTCTTCATTCACCGTAAATGGATGAACATTTGACGCATTCACCCCTCGTATATTCTTTCTTAAGTAAGAAAGTAAGAACTGCAAACAGTTAATCTCATACCAGACAATTGGCATTTATCTCAAAAACACATTTCATAAATCAGCTTGAAAAAATTAGGAAAGTTGGGCTTTTACTTATAAAAATTAGGAAGGAACTATGAAGCAAAGGGGCTTAGAAATAGAACATTACCTTAAAGTAATGATGAATGGAACTTGTACCCAAGTGTTCACACAATGGAAGTTGGGGGAAGCTCCTGACTGTGAATTGAATGTCTTTAATCTAACTGAAGCCGATCTCAAAACCAAATCATAAATATCCAGAGCAGATTTCCAATGTGGGATGTTCAGTTGAAAATTTGCATGAAATATACAGAAACATTTATTTTCATGTGTTTTTAGAACTTTACAAAGATCTGAGCACTTAATTACATATACAACAAATGAAGTATAGGTCCTTGGGAAAAGGTTAAGATTGGGAGAGGATGGTGGAGGAAAATAGCAAGAGCCTGCAAATTTCTGATAATACTTCCAAGATCAAAGCTATTAACGTGACATTAACTTCACATTGAGCGATTTACTGCAGTCATAATTGCTGCTAATTTCTCCTTGCATGCTAGGCTTCAAAAGATATTGACAATAGCTCTACTGGGGTTCAATAAATTGTTGAAATTTAGATGAAAACACATTGCTACATGAAGTAAGTTTGAGTGCCATGTCCTATTTCAGCTTTGGCGTAATCAAGGACAAAGAAATTGAATTCCAGAGGCAAGTTGTAAGTAACTGTCCTTGACAGATATTCAGCATTTAATTTGCAAAACTAAAATAAAGGGAACGAAGTGGACGTTGATTATTTTTGGTAGGTTACTTTATGAGATTGAGATAGATTTAATGGGTACACAAAATTCATATGTATTAAACATCTCCAATTAAACATAATGCTATTGGAATAATTTCCTCCCTCAACCAAAACACATGATCAAGAGCTAAAGAGACGAAAGTATTAGCACATTTATTTTTAGTTTTAATTAAAGGAAAGAGGAGTTTGAGATTATTAGTAATAAAGTTTTCCCTTTGCTGAGAATCTAAATTAGTGAGGAAGTTTCATAAATAGGATAGATTGCAGAAAGTCTAAGAAATATCTTTAAGAGATCAGTAGTTTTTTCATTTCATGTTGTTATTTCAATTTTACATTGTACGAGAGAGGTAAATTCTAGGGGCAAGCATTTTCAGTTAATCAAACATTGGGAAATCTAAACAAGGAAAAGTTGAGGATTTTGTGATAAATTTTGAATGATATTTTGACAATAGTTTTTTAAAGTTGTATATTGGTTATAAAGGTCAATCTTCCGAATGATCGGTCTCCGAGTTACAATAAACCAAAATTTCAAAATCTTGTGTTTACCTGATGTTGAAAGGCACAAATTTAAAGTTCCATCCCTATTGGAAGCTACTTCACATCTTGCAGAGCAAAGTAATTGTAGTTCCAGAACTAACGCAGCCTGACATTAACAGCTGAAGGGTGTAGAAATAGAAGCAGCAGCAATATTTTTAAAAAACAGTTGTTCACTATTTGAATCAACTTAGCTGATGCATTTCCTGTGGTTGCTATTAGTATAAAAAGTACTGGTGGCCATCTCTAATATAACATACTATGGGGCTATAATGTGGTGATTGTCCGATGTTTGTTTCCTGTTCAGACTGAGCAAGTCGAGCCTCTATATCTGGTAGATATCATTTGGGCTCAGAATGGTGAGTACACCTCAGGGATTTTAAGCTAACACCATGTCCCTGGAATGCCTTTGACAGTTTGCTGGCTGGTAGAGTTCCTTCTAAATCTTAAACTAAATAAATTTAATAAAAATACATGAATCTATTAGTAAATAATGAAGAGCACAGTCATTGCATCATCCTCGCAGTTCATCTCTGAGGATGCAGTGTGCACATCATTGACCAGGCGCAAATATTACACCGTCTTTCCACCTAAGTCACTATAAATTATGCTTACCAGAAGGGTTAGTACTGGTATCAGTGGCACCCAGTCTGCTCATTCAGGAAAAAATCAATTTACTTCAAATCTCTATTTTTGTGTTTACTCTAGCGCTTTACTCCCAAGTCTGTGTTTGTCTTTTATTTAACAGTCTTTTATCACTAACTTAGCTCATCTGATCGGCCAAACATCTTTCTCGATCTATTGGCTGCAGTATGTCATCTGTAGAAAGATCTGCAGAACTACTTGCCCTACTCAGAAGCAGACATGAAACGATCTACAAAATGGTACTGGGCTCAAATTAGAAAATGATTAAAGGGTAGATATTTGTGCAAGAGACAAAAGATTAAAAATAACTAAAAGATACGTAAATCGGAGGCACACAGAGGCTGAGAAGAGTTTTGCATAGCTGTATGGATGAAAATTTAGCAGACTATCATCTTAGAACTCTCAACTAAATAAAATTTAAGTTCTTAACAAAATACCTATCAAACTACAACTTCAGTAGAATGTCTAACTTTTATTTTGTGGCGTCTAGCTGTGCCGAATTTGTTGCTGTTTTCCTATGCTATATCAATGGCTAGAACATAAAGCTAATTCATTGCTTCTAAAATGGGACTTTGCAAGGCTGCAAAATGCTCTGTATAATTACTGGGCTATGACCTATTATATCTTCACGTCTCTAAACCTTACCCCTACTTGTACCTATCTTAAATGTTACTGTTGGACCTGTCTCAACTACATCCTCTGGCAGCTCGTTCCAGTTTCTCACCACTCTGTAAAAAATGCCCCTCAAGTCCCGGTTAAATCTTTCCCCCTTTCACTCTATGTCTGCCCCCAAGCTTTGGACCACCCTATGCTGGGGAAAACACCATTAACATCCAACTTATCTATGCCTCTCATAATTTTAAACATTTCTATAATGTCACTCCTCATTCTCATATGTTCTCAAAAATTCCCCAAGAATGTCTTCTTTAATGTCTTCATTCTTTATAAAAAAGGCAATACCCCTCCTCGCTTACCTGTACCCCTCTCACGCCTGTGGCATCTGAAACCTGGCATAGCGAGCTGCCAGGCCTGCCTTTCTCTCAGCTAAGCTTCTGTGATAGCGGTAACAACTCAGTCCTCAGAGCCAATCCAGTTCCTCCGTCTTACCCGTTAAACCTCAAGCATTGTAATAAATGCAGCTTAACTCTGTATTCCTTTCCTTGCCTTTACTGTGCCCCAATTAAGAAATTTGCAATCAATCGCTGCTGTTTTATCTTAGAATTTGCTTCAGAATCCCCCCCCCCCCAGTTAATTTAGTTAATCCATTTGTGTAGCATTAGCAAGGAAAATTTCCCTCATTTCAAGAACAGGGTTGCACTTGAACACACCATACTGGTGTCTATTCCGCAGTCATAGAATCTCCCGTCTGCCTCCCTCATGTTGGAGTCTCCTATCTGCAGTGCTCTGTCTGACTGCACCCTTTCCCTCTGAGCCTCAGAGCCATCACATGACTAACGATGCAAGCCCCTGATAGAGCACCCCCTCGACAATATCTGAAGAGAGGTGAATGGCCAAAGGGGAACCCTGACTGACTTCGTACTTCCCTGGTGGTCACTCATCTGTCTGAAGCCTTACCTTGGGTGTGACCACCTCCAGAAAAGTTAAACTTTGCTGATTCTAAGTACACTGCACTGACGGCCTCCTTCACTGGTAAGCATTAGAGAGAACATGACTGAACAGATAACACTAGAGCAAAGGAACAGGTTGTGCTGAACCAGTAAAAAGTAAGTCAAAAAAACCTCAAAGACTAACCCCTCCTACTTACACAATGTCCATATCCCTCCATTTTCCTCATTTTCAGGTGCCTATCTAAACATCTAAAAGCCGCTAATATATTTGCCTCTATCACCATACCGGGCAATGCATTGCAGGCATCCACCACTCTCTGAGTAAAAATCATCTCTCAAATCCCCTTTGAACCTACCCCCTCTCACCTTCAATGTATGCCTTCGGGTATTAGACATTTCTACCCTGGGAAACAGATACTGGCTGTCTGCTCTATCTATGCCTCTCAGTCTTATAAACCTCTATGTGATCTCCCTTCACCCTCTCTAAAGCCTCAGCATCCTTCCTATAGTGGGGTGACCAGAAATGTATGCAATTCTCCAGATGTGGCCTAACCAGACTTTATTAAAGTTGCAACAGAACTTCCTGACTTTTGAAATCAATGCCTCGACTAATAAAAACAAGCATTCCTCAAGCCTTCTTAACCACCTTATCGACCTGTGTAGCTACTTTCAAGGAGCTTTGAACCTTAACCAAGATCTCTCTGCTCAGCAACACTGTCAATGGTCTTGCCATTAACAGTGTACTATCTCCTTGCATTTGTCCAACAAACACCTCACATTTATCTGGGTTAAACTCCATCTGCCATTCCTCTGATCATATCTGCAACTGATCTACACTGCATTGCATTCTTTGCCAGATTCCTACACTATCCACAACTCCACCAATCATCAACAAAATTATTAACCCACCTATCTACTTTTTCATCCAGGTCATTGATATACATCACAAACAGCAAAGGTCGTCACACAGATCCTCATAGAACACCACTAATTACAGACCTCCAGCTCGAATAAGTACCTTCGACCACTACCCTCTATCTACTATGGCAAGTCAGTTCTGAATCCAAGCAGCCATTTTGCCGCGTAATCCAGGCATCCTAATCTTCTGGATTAGCCTCCCATGATGGACTTTGTCAAAAGCCTTACTAAATTCCATGTGGAGAACATCTAGTAGAACACTGTTCTACTTTTACTCTCTTGTGACCTGATCGAAAAACTCAGTCAAGTTGGTAAGACATGATTTGCCCAACACAAAACCATGCTGGCTCTCTCTAATTAGGCCATGGGTTTCCAAACGCTCATATGTCCCATCACTAAGAATTTTCTCCAGCAATTTCCCTACAAATGACATGAGACTCAGTGGTCTATAGTTTCCAGCATTTTCCCTTGTTTCCTTCTTAGATAGAGGTATCACATTCTTTGACGTCATACATCTTGCAGGAGAAATATTCCACAGTCCTGACTGCGCTTCTGGCTACACTGAACCAGCTATTAAGGATTAGCAACAAAATAAAACCTTTCCTGTGCCATCTCACTGCTCATATGCTTATATTCTGAATAATACAGATGAATTAATAGCTTATATACCCAAGCTATGTGACGTGCAAAGAAATAATGATTAAGAAAATATCTTTGATTTATTTTCTTGCATGCTTGAAACTCTTAGGTGGTGATTGTAAAGGCCAAGTGTTTCATTCTTTTGTTCAAGATCAAGATTGTTTGTTGTCATTCTTCAGCAGCAGGGCATATGAAAACAGAACAGGAGAGTGGCTATTGCAAATTAATAACTGTAATGATTGTTATCTCCTTTCAGAATCTACTGAATGAAATTGATTTTATGGATTTCCAATTACAAAGCCAAGTCAGGCAAAAGCCAGATGCTGCATATGTTGGAAGAGTAAACTTAAAACAAAAATCCTGGAAATATTCAGTGGCATTTGTGGGAGAGAGAGATAGGGATGGTGGCATCTCATTGGTGGTTCTAGGGATGACACGTTGAATATGAATCCTGTTACAATGGTGGGTGAGACAAGGTGGATCCTATCATGGTTCTGGAAGGAAGGACATCCCTTTAGAACAGAGATGAGGAGGAATTTCTTTATCCAGATCCTGCTCCACCTTTCAATAAGGAATTTCTTTAGCCATCTGTGGACTTCGTTGCCACAGATGGCTGTGGAGAGCAAATAATTTGATATACTTAAAGTGAAGGTTGAGAGGTTCTTGATTAATAAGGATGCTGGGAGATGGCAGGAGAACAGGGTTGATTTGGTAATAAATCACCCAGAGTTGATTGGTGGAGCAGACTCAATGGACCAAATGGCCTAATTCTGCCCCTTTGTTACGGTGTTGTTGATGTTCAGAGAAGCAGAATAGCAGGAAAAGCAAACACATGGAAGTGAGATTTACAGTATCTACTTAATAGCCAGTTAATTAAATGGCCAATTTAAACTTCCATTGTAAGTACTGGATTTAGTCAGAGCATAAGAAATAGGAGCAGTAGGCCATTTGGCCGACTGATCCTGCTCTGCCATTCAATAAGATCATGGCTTCACTGGCCATGGACTCATCTCCACCTACCTGCCTTTTCCCCATAACCCTTAATTACCCTACTATTTAAAAATATATCCAACCTTGTCTTTAATATATTTACTGAGATAGCCTCCATTGCTTCATTGGGCAGAGAATTCCACAGATACACCACTCTCTGGGAAAATCAGTTTCTCCTCATCTCCATCCTAAATCTACTCCCTAAGTGTTTTCAATTCATTGCCCTGAGAAGGTTGCAGTGAGTTACCTGCTTGAACTATTGCAGTCCTTCTGGAACAATGGTGTATTTCTGAGTTGGAATGTTATACAACTTGAAGGGGAGCCTGCATGTAGTGTTGTTCACTTTGCAATCTTTGAGGTGCAGATTGGTGTTGGGGAGAAGTTGTCGGAGAAGAACATTAACTGCTTACTGATTATAAATATGCTGAAACAAACAAGGTCAATATAAATTGATCAGATTAATTTAGGATTAGAATCTTTAATGACAAGTTAATCCCATTAGATATTGAGACGAATTATCCAGTATATGCAATACGAACTTTAACTTACCCAATGTCTTCAAAACTTGAGCAATTTGGTGTAGTGAGAACTGGTGTGCCACCTTTCTCTTAGACAGCTTTATGAATCGGGCTGACATTGAATCATGTATTCCCCTCGACCATGTACTCTTTTTATACTCTGACAACTGCACTGAGATGACTAATTTTAAGTTTCATCTTGCTTGAATATTTGAACATTACTAAATCTTAACGATGCACATAACCAGGAGGTTTCGCGCTACAATCACTATTTCTGTATGCTTTCTTCATCTTTCAAATTGACCTTGGCACAAAGTTTCTATTGCAAATCCTTTCAAAATGTCACACAGCACAAAATGCTGGAGGATCTCAGCAGGTCAGACAGCATCTATGAAAGTGATTAAACAGTTGATGTTTCAGGCCGAAACCCTTGTTCAGGATTGAATGAGAAGAAGGAAGATGCCAGAATAAAATGGTGGGGTGTGGGTGAAGACAAGTAGGTTGGAAAGATAAAGGGCTGGAGAGGAAAGAATCTGATAGGAGAGTTGACCATAGGAAAAAGAGAAGGAGGAGGGGACCCAGGGGGAGGTGATAGGCAGGTGAGAAGAGTTAAGAGGACAGAATAGGGAATAGAAGAAGAGGGAGGAAGGAAGGGAATTTTATTTACCAGAAGGGGAAATTGATAATCATCCCATCAGTTTGGAGGCTACCCAGACAGAATATAAATTGTTGCTCCTTTCAAAATGTTCTTAAAACAAACACTCAAAGAAACGGCTGACTCTCTGGATAGCTTCTCAGGGGCCCTGTCAAACCAGCTAATACATTCTGCACAATGCACTAAAGGTACCTTAACTTAACCACAAGTGCTCCATTCCCAACCTTGCCCTTGTTTTGGCCACGTTCGTGATCATTATAGATCATCAGAATTTAATTCTCCCTTGCACTTATTGGGTTATCTATAGCAGCGTTGCTCAGATGACACGTGTTCTCCAGTGATGTATTGTTTATGTAAGCTCCTGTTTCATTAACGTCAATTTTTTTAGCATTGTTTAACTACTCATTTGTTGAGCCTCCTCCTTCACCATCATTATATCACAACAGATGCAGACCCCAGTCTCTAGTCAATGCTTGTATGTGTCTGTCAGAATAAAAGGCAAGGATAACAGGTTTAGGGAATCTTGGTTTGAGAGAGATATTGAGACCCTGCTTAAGAAGAAGGAAGTACATGACAGCAAAAGGAAAAAGTGAGCTTCTTGAGAAGGAGAAGCAATGCACGGCGACACTAAAAAAGGAAATCAGGAGGACTAAAAGAAGGCATGAGCTTGCTCTAGCAGACAAGGTGAAGGAAAATCCCAAGGGCTTCTACAGATATATTTTGAGCAAAAGGTTAGCAAGGGACAAAATTGGTCCTCTTGAAGATCAGAATGGTCATCTATGCACTGAGCTGAAAAAGAATTTTTGCATCTGTATTTATTCAGGAGACGGATTCAGAGTCCATAGAAGTGAGGCAAAGCAGCAGTGAGCTCATGTACCACATGCAGAATACAAAGGAGGAGGTGCTTGCTGTACTGAGGCAAATGAGGGTGGATAAATTCCTGGAGCCTGTCAAAGTGTCCCCTCAGACCCTGTGGGAGGCTAGTGCAGAAACTGCAGGGACGCTAGCAGAAATATTTCAAGTGTCTGAAGCACTGGGTGAGGCGCTGGAGGATTGGAGGATAGCTACTGTTGTTCCATTGTTGAAGAAAAGCTCTAAAAATAAGCTGGCAAGTTAGAGGCTGATGAGCCTGACATCAGTACTAGGTAAATTATTGGAAGATGCTCTATGGGATGAGATATACAAGTATTTGGATAGACAGGGACTGACTAGGGCTAGACAATATGTCTCTGTGCATGGAAAGTCATGTCTATCCAATCTTATAGAGTTTTTGAGAATGTTAGCAGAACAGTTGATGAAGGGAAGGCAATGAATGGTGTCTAAGTGGACTTTAGCAAAGCCTTTGACAGGGTCCCGCTTGAAATCTTCAATCTCTCACTGCTGCAATCAGAGGTTTCCTCCAGCTTCAAAAGGGTGGCAGTGCCCAAGGAGAGCAGGGTGAGCTACCTCAATAAATATCACCCAGTGGCATTCACATCTACTGTGATGAAGTGTGTTCAGGGGCTGGTCAAGGTTACACTCAACTACTGCCTAAGCAAGAGCCTTCACTTGCTGCAATTTGCCTGCTGAACATTTGGTCTACAGTAGATGCAATCTCACTGGCTCTCTATTCAGCCTTGGATAACCTGGACAACAGCAATACCTACATCAGGCTGCTATTTATCGACTACAGCTCAGTATTCAGCACAATCATATCCTCAGTTCTGATTGACAAGCAACAAAACATCAGCCTTTGTACTTCCCTCTACAACTGGATCCTTAAATTCCTCAGAAGGAGAATATAGTCAGTGCTGACAATCAACAATGGTGCAGCTCAGGGGTGTGTGCTTATCCCATCAGACCCCATCAGCCAGAATATGCCCTCTTCTCATTGCTTCCATCAAGGAGGAGGAACAGGACCCTGAAGGCACACAACCAACATTTCAGGAACAGCTTCTTCGCTCTGCCATGAGATTTCTGAATGAGCAATGAATCTATGAAAACTGCTCTACTCTCTATGCACCCACAATTGTGTGGCGAGGCAAACACCATCTTTAAATTTGCAATGACAAAATTATGGTTGGCAAAATTCCAGATGGTGATGAGGGGGCATAGAGACCAGCGGGCTATGTGGTGTAGCAACAACCTTGCACTCAAAATCCGTGAAGCAAAGAATTGATTGTGGACGCCAAGAAGGGGAAGTTACGGGAGTACAAGCCAGTTCTCATCGAGGAATCAGAAATGCATAAGGAGCACAATTTCAAGTGTGGGAGTCAACATCTCTGAGGATCTATCCTGGGCCCAATATTTTGATGCAATTACAAAGAAGGCACGACAATAGCTATATTTTGTTAGGAGGTTGAGCGGAATTGGTATGTCACCACAGACCCTCGCAAATGTTGTCTGGTACGGAGGGGCCACTGCACAGAATTGGAGAAAGCTCCAGAAAGTTGTACATCATGGGCACTAGCCTCCCCAGCATCGAGGAACCTTCAAAAGATGATGCCTCAAAAGCGCGGCATCAGTCAGTAAAGACCCCATCAGCCAGAATATGCCCTCTTCTCATTGCTTCCATCAAGGAGGAGGAACAGGAGCCTGAAGGCACACAACCAACATTTCAGGAACAGCTTCTTCGCTCCGCCATGAGATTTCTGAATGAGCAATGGATCTATGAAAACTTCCTCAGTATTTTATTCCTCTCTTTTTGGACATTAAATTTAATTTTATAGTTATATGTACTTATTATAATTTATAGTTTTATTATTATGTATTGCAATGTACTTCTGCCACAAAACAACAAATTTCAAGCTATGTACCAGTGATATTAAACCTGATTCTGGGAGTTTGAGCAAGAAGGTTCAGTCGCTCAGCATTCAGGATGAGGTAGTAAATTGAATTAGACGTTGGCTTTGCGGGAGAAGTCAGAGAGCGTAGTAGATGGTTGCCTCTCTGACTAGAGGCCCATGACACGTGGTGTGCCACAAGCATTGGTGCTGGGTCCATTGCTGTTTGTCATCTATATCAACGATCTGAATGATAATGCGGTGGACAGGATCAGCAAATTTACGGATGATACCAAGGTTGTGGGTGTAGTGGTCGGCGAGGAAGGCCATCAAGGCTTGCAGTGAGATCATGACCAGCTGGAAAAACGGGTGGAAAAATGGCAGTTGGAATTTAATGCAGACAAGTGTGAAGTGTGTCGGATCTTAGTCGGATTCTTGATCACTTGGTTCTTTCGGGAGTTCTAGAATGGGAGGAAACTCTGATTCCTCATGATCGTTTATTTTGAAGTTTAAACAAAGGACAGATACTAAGCAAACAAAAGAACGGTGATACAAAGCCATCAATTACAAAGTGAAAATGTGTCAAACCATTATGTAACTGCTATAGTACCTTCTGCCAGTAAGTGGGGTCAAACCACCACATACTGTGAAAAATACATGAGTTTGTTAAAGATACAAACTGTCAGTAAAAAAGAAACTATGATTAAAACAACGATTTTTGTCTTGCATTAGTTCAACCAATATTTTATAAGATATATAAAAAAAGCAACCAATTCCAACAGGTGTTGCACTTTGGGAGAATGAATCAGGGTAGGGCCCACACGGTGAAGAGTAGAACACTGCCGAGTGTGATAAAACAGAGGGATCTGGGAATACAGATCCATAATTTCCTAAACGTGGCATCATGGGTAGATTGGGTGCTATTGTCACATTAGCTTTCATAAATCAAGGTGCTGAGTACTGGAGTTACTATGGTCCATGTAGCTATAGTTCGAATGCAGATCGATGGGGCTAGGTGGATTAATAGTTTGGCAAAGGCTAGATGGGCCAAGTGGCCTGTTTCAGTGGTTTAGTGTTCTATGACTTCATCTGTGGAAGGAGCATCTGTCATGAACAATCTTCAACCTAAATCATTGACTGTGTTTCCATTCCATTGATCCTGCCTGATCTGCTGAATGTTTCCAAGATTTTCTTGGTCCTTTCAGAGTCTGAAGGTCCATATTTTGCATTGGATAGTCGGCACTGATATTGAGCTTAGATTGCTATTTGGCTTATTCACATTGCCTAATGAGAATTTGCAGGAGACATGTCTCCAGCCTCAGGGTTAGGCCTTGAGTCATGGTAAGGCCTTCAATGTGTAAATGCTGACATGGGGTGAGGAAGATCAAGCCCTGCGCAAGTTCAAGCTTAATTGTCGTTCACCAGAACAGCTAAATGAAACAGTGTTCCTCCGGGGCCAAGGTGAAAAACACAGTACATACAGTCACACACTGCACATGTGGTTATGATAGTATATACAGTCATGAAAAATAATATTGGGACAGGTCGCTGGGTGTCATGGCCTGGAGATTGATGGTGCATGGGACATTGTCCTGGAGCCATATTTCTGCAAGAACAAGTATGTAGCAGTTCCTCACCTTGCACTGGGTCAGGTGCAGACAAACGCAAATCAGCTTGTCTCGCCCTGATTTCAGCCCAGCTCGACTTCCAGGTTGCAAACATTGCAGAGCAGAATGAGAGGAGAGGCCTGCCCAGAACCCAGCACGGATGATATTTCCAGCAAACACACCCAGCCTAGTTCTTCCCCTCAAAGCCTCTGATCTCTGAAACTATGATATTAGCTAACATAGAGGTTACCTACAGCCCCCAGATTAGTTAGCTGTTAATTGCCTGTCAAAGCTGTTAGAAGTTCAAAGTAAATTTATCATCAAAGTATATATATGTCTCTGTTCACAACACTGAGATTCATTTTCTTGTGGGCGTACTCAATAAATCCACGATAGAATAATAACTATAATAGAATCAATGAAAGACATGTAAAAGATGACAGACTGTGCAAATACAAAAAGAAAGAAATAATAAATAAATAAGCAGTAAATAATGAGAACATGAGATGGTGTCCTTGAAAGTGAGTCTATAGGTTGTGGGATCATTGCAATAATGAGGCAAGTGAAGTTATTCCCTTTAGTTCAAGAGTATGATGGTTGAGGGTTAATAACTGCTCCTGAACCTGGTGCTGTGAGTCCTGAGGCTCCTGTACCATCTTCCTGATGGCAGCAGCAAGAAGAGAGCATGTCCTGGGTGGTGGGAGTCCTTGATAATGGATGCTGCTTTCCTGTGACAATGTTTGTGTAGATGTGCTCAATGGTGGAGAGGATTTTATGCCTGATTATCTGGGCCATATCCACTACTTTTTGTATGATTTTCTGTTCAAGGGCATTGTTTATTCCCCAATATAATTTCCACCACACTTTTATAGAAGGTTGTCAAAGTTCTAAATGTCATGTTGAATTTTTGCAAACTCCTAAGGAAGAAGAGGTACTGCCGTGCTTCATTTGTAATTGCACTTACGTGCTGGGACCAGGACAGGTCCTCCAAAATGACAACACTGAGGCATTTAAAGTTGCTGACCCTCTCGCCCTCTGATCTTCCTATGAGGACTGGCACAGGGATGTCAGGTTTCCTCCTCCTGAAGTCAATAATTAGCTCCTTTGTCTTGCTGACAAAGTTGTTGTTCTGGCCACACTCAGCCAGGTTTTAAATCTCCCTCCTATATGCTGGTTTGTCACCAGCTTTGAGTTGGTCTACGACGGTGGAGTGTGTCATCAGCAAACCTGAATATGGCATGGGAGCTGTGCTTAGCCTCACAGTAGGGCAGGGGAAGAAGAAAACAGACTTGTGGTGACCTGTGCTGATGGAGATTGTGGAGGAGATGCTGCCAATCTCACCTGACTATGGACAATAAACTGAATCTTTTTCTTGTTGTTTCTGACATACACAAATTATCCAAAACTTTTAACAATTAACTAAAGTATTTGTGAAACATTAAAAGATAAAATAATTGAATAAACAAAATCATTAAAGTTAACCATACAAAAAAGCAACTAAAATACAGACACTTACCTTAACTCCTTTGCATAAATGAATTGAAATCAATGCGAGAGGATCCATTGATCCAGTTTCCTGGTTGAAGTGGGTGGTCTTTTCATCTGCTGAAGTTATGCCTGGCTGTGCAGGATCCGGACAGCAAGTTATTGGAATGTTGAATTCCAAAGTATTGGTGTTACTGCAATGATAGTGATCAGGACTTCAGCCTGGAACATACTGAATATGCTCATCAAGTGTCATGACAGAATGTTCTGGTAGCTATGCCAGTTACACAACTGAGCTTCTTGAATCTGGTTGCTTCAACCATAGAGCCCCCTGGTGGTTATTGCCAAAAGTATTAGAACAAATACTTTGGTTTTATGCTTTTTTATGATTTATTTGAAGGCCTCTACCTTACTGAACTTTAAGGTTTATTATTCTGCTGTCATACTTGTTGTGGTCATGTGATATGGTTTTTTAGCCACAGTCCATACTTGTTCCCTCTGAACAATATCTTTGTAGAAAACAGAATGGAGAGGATAGAACCCATGGGAAAGGAGGTTTGGTGAGATCCCAGTATATTCACCTGACAGAAGGCTTGGTGAGATCCCAGTATATGGATGGGAAAGGAGGTTTGGGGAAATTCCAGTATATCCATGGCAAAGGAAGCTTGGTGAACTTCAGATAGGAATGGAAGTTTGGTGATTATTGAAATCCAATTTGTTAAAGAATGACATTATGGCTTTCTTATGCCTGTGGTGAAAGGGGGAGCAGTGATGATATAAATATTCCAAAGACAGATATGCACTCAATCCCTCCCCCACAACTAACTCCTAAATGCTGATCACATCGGCTGAGCAGGTGACTCATTAATGATTGGGTGACATAGATCCCATTTTTTCAGAAAGATTTGGTTTAAAACATCTATGACATTAACAGTCAAACCCATCTCTCATTCCATACTTCTCCATTCTCTCTTTACCTGCTTTCCATTTTTTTCTCATTTTATTTCTGTGTGTCAGTTTATTACGAACAATAGAAAAATGGATTATGTTGATCATTTTCCTTGCTTTAAAATCAGCAAGTGTAAACATAGTTTGTCATACCTTCCATGTGTCCAGAACATCCCCAAATATACACTGTTGTCTCAGGTAATGCTGGAACACACATCTAGAGTGTAGACATCAGGAAAGGTTGATTATGTATTACACAAATACCATAATAACTCCTCATTTGAGAAATCCAGGGCTGTTTACAAACTTCATGACTGGAAAATTATTTGGTAAAATTTGGGTAATGATTGGTAAAATTGTACTGATATAAAATAATGATTTTTATTAGCTGGTTTTGCCACTGTGACACAGGACCTTTGCAATTATTGGAATGAAGCAAACATGTCAATTGTGGAAGATTGTACATGCAACACACCCTGGTCTAAAATCTCAATAAAAATAATGCAAACTGGCTTCACATTCTGAAAGAACAGATCAGGAACTTAAAACTAAATGTCATTTATGAAAAAGTCAGAACCCTAATGCATCACTTTACCACTCCAATTTTTTTAAGTTTCATTCCATTCTTCATTTTGAGTCTTTCAGTTTATGGACTCCTGCTACATTCCATAAAGGAGACCATAAGGGATATGTCTATTATATCACATACCTCCATGTGCCCCGAAACCTCATCCACAATAATGGACTCCGTCATCTTACCAACCACTGAGCTCAGACTAACTAGCCTATAATCTCCTTTCTTCTGCCTCCCTCCCTTCTTTAGGAATGGAGTGACATTTACAAGTTTCCTATCCTCCATACCCATGCCAGAATCTAGTGATTCTTAATAGATCATTACTAATGTTTCCACAATCTATTCAGCTACCTCTTTCGGAAACCTGGGTGAAATCCATCTGCTCCATATTCCCAAGGATCTTCCTCCTAATAAGAACAACTGCACTCATCTCTGCCCTTGGACACTCTCGAAATTCTGGTATACTGCTAGTGTCTTGCACAGTGAAGATGAATGGAAAATACTTACTTAGTTCATCTGGCATTTCCTTGTTTCCATTACTACCTCTCCAGTGTCATTTTCCAGCACTCTGATATCTACTCTCACCTCTCTTTTATCCTTTACATATATATGGAAAACTTCTGGGATCCTCTCTGATATTATTGGCTAGCTTACCTTCATATTTCAACTTTTTCCACTTTATGGCTTTTTTATTTGGCTGCTGTTGTTTTTAAAAGCTTCTCAATTATCTAACTTCCCACAAGTTTTTGCTCTCTTTTGCTTTCATTTTATTTTGACCTTCCTTGACAGCCACAATCCTGCCTTTAGAATACCTCTTCATCTTTGCAATGTATCTGTCTTGCTCCTTCTGAATTTCTACTGGAAACTACAGCCATTGCTGTTCTGCTGGTGACCTATTTCAATCGGTTTTGTAGTAATGGGGCATTTCATTATGCAGGTAGTGTCATGGTCCGGTCCGTGAGCTCCACATTCCGGTTCACAGTCCAGTCCGTATACTCCGGACTCCAGGTCTTCTGGCTGTCCATTGTTTCAGTTGGGCTTAATCACAGGCACCTGATTCTCATATTTGGGCTGGAATATAAGTGGCCCTGGGTTCGAGTGTGGTTGCTGGTTTGTCCTGTTGGTATTCTGTCCTTGCCTCTGTGGGGTAAGTCAGGCTGTCCTTGCTGTTACCCTGAGGGTGGACTGTTCCCTTCCTTCCCTCTGAAGCCCTGCCTGCAACCTCGCCTGTGTCGCTGTCAAGTTCAGCCGCTGGAGTGAGACTGGAGCTTTGCCTCGCCAACAGATGGAACTATCTATTGTTGAGCTTGGAACTGTCTCTTTGTGTCCCTGTGTTTAGTGTCTGTGTATGAGTCCTGGCCCTACATCCTGTTCCCAGGTAGGGGTTCCGGCTCTGTGTTTCTGTGCTCCAGTCCAAGGCTCCGAGGAGGTTCCGTTCCGTGTCCAAGGCTCCGAGAAGGTTCCGTTCCGTGTCCAAGGCTCCGAGGAGGTTCCGTTCCATGTCCAAGGCTCCGAGGGGGTTCCGTTCCGTGTCCAAGGCTCCGAGGGGGTTCCGTTCCATGTCCAAGGCTCCGAGGAGGTTCCTTTCCGTGTCCAAGGCTCCGAGGAGGTTCCGTTCAGTGTCCAAGGCTCCGAGGAGGTTCCTTTACGTGACCAAGGCTCCGAGGAGGTTCCTTTCCGTGTCCAAGGCTCCGAGGAGGTTCCGTTCAGTGTCCAAGGCTCCGAGGAGGTTCCGTTCCGTGTCCAAGGCTCCGAGGAGGTTCCTTTCCGTGTCCAAGGCTCCGAGGAGGTTCCGTTCAGTGTCCAAGGCTCCGAGGAGGTTCCGTTCAGTGTCCAAGGCTCCGAGGAGGTTCCTTTACGTGACCAAGGCTCCGAGGAGGTTCCTTTCCGTGTCCAAGGCTCCGAGGAGGTTCCGTTCAGTGTCCAAGGCTCCGAGGAGGTTCCGTTCCGTGTCCAAGGCTCCGAGGAGGTTCCTTTCCGTGTCCAAGGCTCCGAGGAGGTTCCTTTCCGTGTCCAAGGCTCCGAGGAGGTTCCGTTCAGTGTCCAAGGCTCCGAGGAGGTTCCTTTACGTGACCAAGGCTCCGAGGAGGTTCCTTTACGTGACCAAGGCCCCGAGGAGGTTCCTTTCCGTGACCAAGGCCCCGAGGAGGTTCCGTTCCGTGTCCAAGGCCCCGAGGAGGTTCCGTTCCGTGTCCAAGGCCCCGAGGAGGTTCCGCTCCGTGTCCAAGGCCCCGAGGAGGTTCCGCTCCGTGTCCAAGGCCCCGAGGAGGTTCCGCTCCGTGTCCAAGGCCCCGAGGAGGTTCCGTTCCGTGTCCAAGTTGTAGCCTAGGTCCTGAGTCCTGGTCTTGTCCAGCTACACCTCCCCCCACTTCTGCTTTGCTCTCCCTCAACCTAGACTCTGCATTCCTGCTCTCCCTCGATCAAGACCAAGTCTGAGCTTCATGGCCTTGTCCAGCCCTGGAGTCCCGCGTCCTGACCCCACATCCAGTCCTGTTGCCTTGCCACGTCCAGTCCTCACCTGGATCCAGAGTCTGAGCCCGAGTCATGACCCAGGTTCTGGGTCCCTGTCCAGTCTCTGGCTCAGAGTCCTTGTCCAGGTTCCTAGTTCCTTGTCCAGGTCCCACTTTCCTACTCTAGTCCTAGCCCATGCCCTGTCCCCTAGTCTTGTCCAGGACCTGTGTCTTGTCCAGTGTCCTTTCTTCCCCACTTCCCTTGCTTTCTTGATACACCTAGTCCTCTCCCTAGTACTTCAGTGGCTGTGTCTTGCATTTGGGTCCGTTCCCAACACCCACTTTATGACAGGTAGATTGAGAAAATTAGGTTTGTGCTAGATTCCAAGAGGATTTGTAGAAAGCCTGCAAGATGGCTTGTTAGAGCAGCTTGTGGTCCAACCTAGTATGGGAAATGCGTTTCTGGATTGTGTGTTGTGTAATGAACTGAATTTGATTTGGGAGTTGAAAGTAAAGGAACCCTTGGGAGCTGGTGATCATAATATGAAAGACTTCACCCTGCAATTTGAGATGGAGAAGCTAATGGCAGATGTATCATTACTACA
The DNA here is from genome assembly GCF_048418815.1 of Hemitrygon akajei. Lineage (NCBI taxonomy): Eukaryota > Metazoa > Chordata > Chondrichthyes > Myliobatiformes > Dasyatidae > Hemitrygon > Hemitrygon akajei. The sequence continues at coordinate 132,684,785 of NC_133126.1, forward strand.
GTAGAATAAAGGAAATTATAGAGACATGAGAGAGGAACTGGGAAAGTCAGAATCAGTTGTTTTAATAACAACACCTCATCCATTTTAACTCTAAAGAATAAGAGCTCGTTACATTCAGCCTCACTTCAACTAGTTCATCCTAGATTATCAATCTACTTTGAAGAGCTGAATAAAATTTCACTTACTGTGGTGAATCCAGTTAGTATGTACTCAGCATTTTCAATGGTGAGCTACACCACACCAGTTACTTTGATTAAGTAGGTGAACCAACTACCAATAATCACACCGATATTTTATAAAGAAATTATTTGTTTTTCAATGTGATAAGACTGTATCATAACTAATGTTTGTTATATCAACTACATATTCTTCATTTAATTTTGAAAATTAATCATTTTTAGGTTTCATAACCTGATTTTCTTTTCCATCCAAGGCAGCAATGAAGAAGTCAGACAGTTATCTCATTATTGCTTAGTGAACTCTACATAAATTTTAACTGAACCTGGAAACACCAATGTGAATTAAACAGTATTTCCACCAAAATGGTTGCTGGGTAAGGCATTGAGGTGCTTTTCACCTCTACAAGACTTTATTCCACGCACTTTATCTTTTTAGCTTGTCAATAAATTCATGGAGCTTGCAATCAAGCAAAAAAATCAATGAACCATTGTTGTCCAGGTAGACATGACTCTGGGCATCTCCCATCCACTGTCACCAACCTCATAGTTGCCGCAACCTGCACCTCCCATTTCTACCTCCTACCCAAAATCCACAAACCTGGTGGACCCATTGTTTCAGCTTGTTCCTGCTCCACTGAACTCATATCTGGATATCTCGACTCTGGTTTATTCCCCCGGTTCAGTCCCTTCTCACCTACATTTGTGACACCTCACACACTCTTGATCTTTTTAAGGATTTCAGGTTCCCTGGCCCCCATCATCTAATTTTTACTATGGATGTCCAGTCCCTATACACCTCCATCCCCACCAGGAAGCCCTCAAAGCTCTCTGTTTCTTTCTGGACACCAGACCCAACCAGCTCCCCTCCACCACTACTCTCCTCTGCCGAGCTGAAATTGTCCTCATTCTAAATAATTTTTCCTTTGGGTCCTCTCACTTCCTTCAAACAAAATGAGTAGCCATGGGCACTCACATTGGTCCCAGCTACGCCTGCCTATTAGTTGGCTACGTGGAACAGTCTATGTTTCAAGCCTACACTGGTGACCGTCCTGCACTTTTCCTATGCTACATCGATGACCGCATTGGTGCTGCTTCCTGCACCTGTGCTGAACTCGTCGATTTCATGCACATTGCCCCCAACTTCCACCCTGCCCTCAAATTCACATGGTCTATTTCTGACACCTCCCTTCCCTTCCTCGATCTCACTGTCTATCTCTGGAGACAGCTTATCCACCGATGTCTATTATAAACCTATGGACTCTCACAGCTACCTGGACTATACCTCATCCCACCTTGCTACTTGTAAAAACAATATCACCTTCTCTCAATTCCTCCATCTCACTGCATCTGCTCTCAGGATGAGGTTTGCAGAATTTCTTTACAGAATAAAGGAGATGGACTCCTTTTTCAAAGGAAGGGGCTTCCTTTCCTACACTATCAACACTGCTCTCAAACGCATCTCTCCCATTTCACACGTCTGCTCTTACCCCCATCCTCCCGTCATGCTACCAGGGATAGGGTTCCTCTTTTCCTCACCTACCACCCTACCAGCCTCTGTGTCCAGCACATAATTCTCTGAAACTTCCACCACCTCCAATGGGATCCCACCACTAAGCACATCTTCCCCTCCCCCACACTTCCTGCTTTCCACAGGAATCAGTCCCTGTGGATTCCCTTGTCCATTCATCCCTCCCCACTGATCTCCCTCCTGGCACTTATCCTTGCAAGCAGAACGAGTACACTTGCCCCTACACTTCCTCACTCACTACCATTTGGGGCCCCAAACAGTTCTTCCAGATCACTTCACCTGTGAGTCAGTTGGGGTCCTATACTGTGTTTGGTGCTCCCGGTGCGAGCTCTTGAACATCAGTGAGACCCGATGTAGATTGGGAGACCGCTTTGCTGAACACCTACACTCTGTCCACCAGAACAAGCAGGATCTCCCAGTGGCCACTCATTTTAATTCCACTTCCCATTCCCATTCTGATACATCCATCCATGGCATCCTCCACTGTCGGGATAAGGTCACATCTTGGTTAGAGGAACAAGACCTTATATTCCATTTAGTTAGCCTCCAACCTGGTGGCATGAACATCGATTTCTCAAACTTCCAGTAATGCCTCCCCCCACCTTCACCACTTCCTATCCCCTTGTCCCTCTTACATATTATCTCCTTGCCCACCCATCACCTCCCTTGTGTTCCTCTCCTTTCCCTTTTTTCTTTCTTCCATCACCTTGTCTCTTTAACCAATCAACTTCCTAGCTCTTGGCTTCATCCCTCCCCCTTCAAGTTTCGCCTGTCACCTGGCATTTCTCTCTCCCATCCCCCCACCTTTCAAATCTACTCCTCAGCGTTGTTTTCTCCAGTTCTGCTGAAGGGTTTCGGCCCAAAACGTTAACTGTACTTTTTTCCATAGATGCTGCCTAGCCTGCTGCATTTTGCTTGTGCTGCTCGGATTTACAGCATCTGCAGATTTTCTCTTGTTTGTGAACCATTGTTGTCTATGCTTTTTTATTGTCATGAGTAAATTTCAAAATCCAAAATTTGGATTTTATTTTGCAGGGTTACCTTCATTCATACAAAACATTGGAAGAGATTAAATGTCTATCAGTTTATTGCTCAAGCCCCACCCCACACTAAAGTAGAAGTAGCTCATATGTTTGTGCTGCTCTCTACCTTCTGTGGGATGCTGACCAACATGAGGTGATTGTTCTAGGCAGGTTTGTCCTTGTGCACACATGGACTGTGCTTACACATGAGCAGATCATGTTTCAGTCTGGTGCTCCCAGCCGACAGAACCCTCATCTGTGAGCTCTGAGCATGAGCTGGGGATAAACCAGCTATTACAGGTGCATTGGCCTTGCTCTGAGGGTCAAACTGTTCTTGCAATACGAATGGAGAGCGATACAGGTCTACATTCACCTGTTCTGCCAGTATTGCTTGATCATTTGAGAGTTGTTTGTGGCGGAGGGATTGACTGCATGAGAGTCTCTCAGTCTCTGCAATATTGACTTTGTCACTGTTCTCCCTTTCACAATAGGCATCAAGGCACCTTGTCAAAGGCCTCTTGGAAATCCAAGTACACGACATCCACTGATTCTCCTTTGTCAATGCTGCTCGATGAATACCAACAGATTTGTCAGGAAAGATTTTCCCTGAAGGAAACCATGCTGACTTTAGTCAATTTTATCATGTTCCTCCAAGCACACAGAAATCACATCCTTAACAATTGACCTTAACACCATTACACCCACTGAGTCAGGCTAACTGGCCTATAATTTCCTTTCTTTTACCTCCCTCCCTTCTTGAAGAGTGGAGTGACATTTGTAATATTACAGTCACTGAAAACATGCCAGAATCTATTGATCATTACTAATGTCGCCATTATCTCTTCAGCTAATTCTTTCAGAACCTTGGGGTGTAGTCCATCTGGTCCAGGTGACTTATTAACCTTCAGACCTTTCAGTTTCCCAAGCACCTTCTCCCTAGTATTAGCAACTTCACTCACTTTTCCCTCTGACACTCTCAAACCTACGGCACACTGCTGGTGTCTTCCACAGAGACGACTGATGCAAAATACTCATTTAGTTCATTTGAATTTCCTTGTCCTCCATTACTACCTCTCCTGCATCATTTTCCAGTGGCTCAATATCTACTCCTGCCTCTCTTTTACTCTTTATACAGCCTTGTACAAAAGTCTTGAGGTGTATACATATGTACTTTTGTTAGCACAGTACTGTATTTGTCAACATGGAGCAGAGAGCAAGTTTGTAAATCTGGTGGAGCAAAGGATGTTAGGAATGGCAAGAGGAAAGCGTTGTGGGAGGGGTGTGGGACTGATAGCAGAGGAAGTGTGTCGGGGTGGGGGACAGGTGGTGGCATGTGTGGAGACACAACCAACCCTGAGGATCCAGACAAGGACATTTGATTCCAAACAACATGAGTGAATCTGCAGATGCTGGAAATAAATAAAAACACAAAATGCTGGCAGAACTCAGCAGGCCAGACAGCATCTATGGGAAGAGGTAGTGACGACGTTTCGGGCTGAAACCCTTTGATTCCAAACAATTTGTTTATTGGTCATTACAGAACGTCCCTCTGGCACTTCCTTCCCCCTACCTTCTGCCTTGCCCTTTTCCCAGCCGTGATTCCCTTCTCTCTGCCCCCTTCCCCATCGTAGTTCACTACCCAGACAAATATCACAATCAGATTTATCATCACACACATCATGAAATATTACTTTTTTAATGGTCACAGTAAAGTGCAATACATAGTCTTATGCACCCTAGCTATGAAATATGTGCTTAAGATTTTTTACATAGTATGGTATTTCTGAAAAATACCTTTGGTATCCTCTTCATATTATTGGTGAGCTTACCTTTACATTTCATCTTTTGCCCCTTATGGCTGTTTTATTTGTAGCTCACATCCTAGCTACTGTTCGGAGACCTGTAAATAATCCTCGTCAGGATCATTTTACCTTTGCAGTTTCTTAACTCTATGCACAAGGATTCTACACCTTCTCTTCCTATGTCACATATATCGACATAGCTGAGATGCAATTGTGATTCATCATCTCAGTTAGAAATCCATGTAATAGAAGGCAGTTTAAATAGATGAGATAGCCCCAGAGCATGAGTGCACAGAAGAGACAGTTTCTCATATTCCATTTGCGGAGCAGGTGGTCGTGTCTTCTCCATCCGACACTCAGGTGGCTAAGAGTTGTCCTGGCATTTTTCTGCAAGTTTGTCTTGGGAATTCATTGCTTGGGTTAGCTACCAGTTGGTCAAAGTTCAAAGTGCAAAGTAAGTTTTGTTATCAGAATGCAGGTATGTTATCACATATTGCCCTGAAGTTCATTTTCCTGCAAGCATATTCAGCAAAAATCTATAGAATACTAGCTATAACAGGATCAATGAAAGAACAAGTACAGTGCAGAAAACAAACTGCAAATGCAAATATAAACAAATAGCAATAAATAACAAGAACATGAAATAACATGATATAAAGTCAGATCATCGGTCATGGGAACATCTCAATGGATGGACAAGTGAGTATAATTATCCTCCCTTGTTCAAGAGCTTGATGGTTGAGTTATGGTAACTGTTCTTGAACTTGTTGGTGAGTCCTGAGGCTCTCGTACCTTTTACCTGATGCAGCAGCGAGAAAAGAGCATGACATCATTGTTGATGACTGGCAAATGGACCTTTGGTTCACCCTCCTGAAGTCTACAATCAGTTCCTTAGTCATTCTGACATTGGGTGAGAGTTTGTTGTTATGACACTACTCAGCCAAAGTTTCAATCTCCCTCCTGTGTGCTGATTCATCAACACCTTTGATACAGCCCAGAACTGTGGTTACATCAGCAATCTTGAATATTGGCTGTCCTTTAGCTACACAGTTATAGGTGTAAACTGAGTAGAGCAGGGGGCTAAGTACACATCGCTGTGGTGGTCCTGTGCTGATGGAGATAGTGGAGGAGATGTTTTTGCCAACCTGAACTCACTGAGGTCTACCAATAAGGAAATCCAGGGTTCAATTGCACAAGGAAGTATTGAGGACAACATCTTGGAGCTTATTGATTAGGTTTCATGGTTGATGGTATTAAGTGCTGATCTGTAATCACTAAAGAGCATCCTGATGTTTCAGGGTATGTGAAATGCTGATGAGATGGACCTGTTGCTCTGGTAGGCAAATTGGAGCAGATCCAAGTTGCTTCTCAGGCAGGAGCTGATATGTTTCATCACCAGCCTCAAAAACACATCATCACCATGGATTCAAGTGCAACTGGGTAATAGTCATTGAGGCATTTCTCCACACTCTCCTTGGGCACTGGTATAATTGAAATTTACTTGAAGCAGTGGATACCACATACTTCTGAAGTGAGGGGTTAGACATTAGTGAGAACAAGCCAGCTGATTAGCACGTCTTTAGCGCATAGCCAAATGCCCCGTACGGTCCTGATGCTTTCCTTGGATTCACCCTTCTGAAGGCATATCAGCTTCAGATTCTGAGAGCAAAGGATCAGAAGGAGATGTGGGGATTCACAATGGCTTCTTCATGTTCAGATGGTCATCCGTGTGCATGTCAACCAAAGATGTTATAGAGATTTGAGCTGTCATTTGTAGGGGTGGTCTGTAGCATTCAACTAGGGGTTGGTGAATTTTGCGCAGGTATGAGAGTGTTTCCAGGTTATTCTTGGAGGTGATTATCAAATTCCACAGTACAGGTTTTAGGATTCGTCATTCGGACATCTAAACAAAAGACACAAATGTTAAAATACTGTATAATCCAGTGTGCTTTAAATTTTTTACAAAACTCTTCCAAAACTCTAGCAAAATCATTCAATTATATGAAGGAATGAATTCAAACATGGGAAGGTCACACCTAGCCCAGTCTATCTTGTAAAGTTCTCCTCTTAATGCCTGGAAACAGTGCTGACATTGATAACACTCTCTCATGTGACAGCCTGACACATTTTTACTCCAACTACTACCTAATGCTGGATTTTTCTATTGCAATCCCTTGCTACATCAAAAGTAAACAGTCCTTTCAAATCTACTCATGAAAAATAATGGATAATCAGGCAGATAACACAGGGAGGCATTCACAACCCTAGTGGACCCAGCATATGAGTCTTATAAGGAATACGGATGCATTTGCAACTATATTCAGTCAGAAATTAGATTGACATCCCCACCATGATAGAATCCTTTAGCCAATTCACTACATTGTGATATCAAGAGGTTTAAGCACTGGATACCCGAGATAAAAGATATGGAACCAGGTGGCATCCCAGCAGTAGAGCAGAAGATTGTACTGATTTTCTTAGCCTCCAGTCAAGATTCAAAATTGTTTAATGTCAGTTCCTGTGGACAAGTGTAAGGAGAACAAAATAATTGTTACTCCTGATCAGATGCAGCATGAAAAAAACCCAAAAGATAAAGAACACAACAGTAAAACTAAAAAAACACATAAGAAATATAAATATACAAGACCGCTTAAATACATCAATGTATATAAAGTGACACTAGGCTGTACATAAGGTGTACATCAGCCATCCTAGTACAGACTATGTTTGTTTTCCTTGGCATATAGGAGACTATTATTTTTATTATTCTATTATGGATTTATTGAGGATGCCAGCTAGAAAATGAATCTCAAGGTTGTATGTGATGACAAATATATACTTTGACAATAAACTGACATTGAACTTTGAAGAGGGGCCTTCAAAAAAATATTAGTAATAGTTAGTAGAAACAGTTCTCCCCCAACCAAGCTGCCTGCAAAGGTATTAGAACATAGAACAGTACAGCACATTACAGGCCCTTCAGCCCACAATGTTGTGCCGACCCTCAAACCCTGCCTCCCATATAACCCCCCACCTTAAATCCCTCCATATATCTGTCTAGTAGTCTCTTAAATTTCACTAGTGTATCTGCCTCCATCACTGACTCAGGCAGTGCATTCCACGTACCAACCACTCTCCGAGTGAAAAACCTTCCTCTAATATCCCCCTTGAACTTCCCTCCCCTTCCCTTAAAGCCATGTCATCCTGTACTGAGCAGTGGTGCCCTGGGGAAGAGGTGCTGGCTGTCCACTCTGTCTATTCCTCTTAATATCTTGTACACCTCTACCATGTCTCCTCTCATCTTCCTTCTCTCCAAAGAGTAAAGCCCTAGCTCCCTTAATCTCTGATCATAATCCATACTCTCTAAACCAGGCAGCATCCTGGTAATTCTCCTCTGTACCCTTTCCAATGCTTCCACATCCTTCCTATAGTGAGGCAACCAGAACTGGACACAGTACTCCAAGTGTGGCCTAACTAGAGTTTTATAGAGCTGCATCATTACATTGCGTCTCTTAAACTCTATCCCTCGACTTATGAAAGCTAACACCCCATAAGCTTTCATAACTACCCTATCTACCTGTGAGGCAACTTTCAGGGATCTTTGGACATGTACCCCCAGATCCCTCTGTTCCTCCACACTACCAAGTATCCTGCCATTTACTTTATACTCTGCCTTGGAGTTTGTCCTTCCAAAGTGTACCACCTCACACTTCTCCAGGTTGAACTCCATCTGCCACTTCTCAGCCCACTTCTGCATCCTATCAATGTCTCTCTGCAATCTTCGACAATCCTCTACACTATCTACAACACCACCAACCTTTGTGTCGTCTGCAAACTTGCCAATCCACCCTTCTACCCCCACATCCAGGTCGTTAATAAAAATCACGAAAAGTAGGGGTCCCAGAACCGAACCCTGTGGGACACCACTAGTCACAACCCTCCAATCTGAATGTACTCCCTCCACCATGACCCTCTGCCTTCTGCAGGCGAGCCAATTCTGAATCCACCTGGCCAAACTTCCCTGGATCCCATGCCTTCTGACTTTCTGAATAAGCCTACCGTGTGGAACCTTGTCAAATGCCTTACTAAAATCCAATTAGATCACATCCACTGCACTACCCTCATCTATATGCCTGGTCACCTCCTCAAAGAACTCTGTCAGGCTTGTTATACATGATCTGCCCTTCACAAAGCCATGCTGACTGTCCCTGATCAGACCATGATTCTCTAAATGCCCATAGATCCTATCTCTAAGAATCTTTTGCAACAGCTTTCCCACCACAGACTTAAGGCTCACTGGTCTATAATTACCTGGACTATCCCTACTACCTTTTTTGAACAAGGGGACAACATTCTTCTCCCTCCAATCCTCCGTACCATTCCCGCGGACAACGAGGACATAAAGATCCTAGCCAGAGGTTCAGCAATCTCTTCCCTTGCCTCGTGGAGCAGCCTGGGGAATATTCCGTCAGGCCCCGGGGACCTATCTGTCCTAATGTATTTTAACAACTCCAACACCTCCTCTCCCTTAATATCAACATGCTCCAGAACATCAACCTCACTCATAATGTCCTCACTGTCATCAAGTTTCCTCTCAGTGGTGAATACCGAAGAGAAGTATTCATTGAGGACCTCGCTCACTTCCACAGCCTCCAGGCACATCTTCCCACTTTTATCTCTAATCAGTCCTACCTTCACTCCTGTCATCCTTTTGTTCTTCACATAATTGAAGAACAATTATGCCTTGGGCTTTTCCTTTACCCTATTCGCCAAGGCCTTCCCATGCCCCCTTCTTGCTCTTCTCAGCCCCTTCTTAAGCTCCTTTCTTGCTACCCTATATTCCTCAATAGACGCATCTGATCCTTGCTTCCTAAACCTCATGTATGCTGCCTTCTTCTACCTGACTAGATTTTCCACCTCACTTGTCACCCATGGTTCCTTCACCCTACCATTCTTTATCTTCCTCACCGGGACAAATTTATCCCTAACATCCTGCAAGAGATCCTTAAACATCGACCACATGTTCATAGTACATTTCCCTGCAAAAACATCATCCCAATTCACACCCGCAAGTTCTAGCCTTATAGCCTCATAATTTGCCCTTCCCCAATTAAAAATTTTCCTGTCCTCTCTGATTCTATCCTTTTCCATGATAATGCTAAAGGTCAGGGAACGGTAGTCACTGTCCCCCAGATGCTCACCCACTGACAGATCTGTGACCTGAACCGGTTTGTTACCTAATGCTCGATCTATTATGGCATTCCCCCTAGTCGGCCTGTCAACATACTGTGACAGGAATCCATCCTGGATACACTTAACAAACTCTGCCCCATCTAAACCCTTGGAACTAATCAAGTGCCAATCAATATTAGGGAAGTTAAAGTCACCCATGATAACAATCCTGTTATTTTTGCACCTTTTCAAAATCTGCCTCCCAATCTGCTCCTCGGTATCTCTGCTGCTACCAGAGGGCTTATAGAATACCCCCAGTAGAGTAACTGCTCCCTTCCTGTTCCTGACTTCCACCCATACTGACTCAAAAGAGGATCCTGCTAAATTACCCACCCTTTCTGCAGCTGCATTAGTATCCCTGACCAGTAATGCCACCCCTCCTCCCCTTTCCCCCCCTCTCTATCCCTTTTAAAGCACTGAAATCCAGGAATATTCAGAATCCATTCCTGCCCTGGTGCCAGCCGAGTCTCCGTAATGGCCACAACATCAAGATTCCATGTATGTATCCAAGCTCTGTTCATCACCTTTGTTCCTGATGCTTCTTGCATTGAAGTACATACACTTTAATCCTTCTACCTTACTATCTTTAAACCCTTTATTCTGCTGCTCTTTCCTCAAAGCCTCTCTATATGTTAGATCTGGCTTTACTCCATGCACTTCTTTCACTGCTCTATCACTCCAGGTCCCATCCCCCTTGCAAACTAGTTTAAACCCTCCCGAACCATGCTAGCAAACCTACCAGCAAGGATATTGCTCCCCCTCGAGTTCAGGTGCAACCCATCCAATCTGTACAGGTCCCACCTTCCCCAGAAGAAATCCCAATGATCCAAAAATCTAAAACCCTGCCCCCTGCACCAGCTCCTCAGCCACGCATTCAATTGTCATCTCCTCCAATTCTTACCATTACTATCACGTAGTACTGGCAGCAATCCTGAGAACGCCACCCTTGAGGTCCTGTTCTTCAGCCTTCTGCCTAATTCCTGAAACTCATACTTCAGGACCTCATCCCTCTTCCTGCCTATGTTGTTGGTCCCAACATGTATCACGACTTCTGGTTGCTTTCCTCCTCGTACCAGGATGTCATGCACCCGGTCAGAGACATCCCGGACCCTGGCACCCGGGAGGCAACAAACCATGCGGGTTTCCTTCTTATGTCCACAAATTCTCCGGGCTGCTCCCCTGACTATAGAGTTTCCAATGACGACAGCTCTCTTCTTCTCCATCCCATCCTTCTGCACCGCAGGGTCAGACTCAGTGCCCGAGGCACTGCCACTGTGGCTCACACCTGGTCGGTCGTCCTCACCAACAGCCTCCAGGGTGGTAAACTTATTATTCAGGGGAATGGCTACAGGGGTGCTCTGCACTACCTGTCTACTCTCCTTCCCTTTCTCCCCTTGGACTGTCACCCAATGACCTGCTTCCGGCAGCCTAGGTGTGACTACCTCCCTGTAGCTCTCATCTATGACTGCCTCATTCTCCCTTATGAATCGAAGGTCATCCAGCTGCTGCTCCAGATTCCTTACACGGTCTTCCAGATCGCCCAGCCGCATGCACTTCTGGCAGATGTGACTCTGCAAGAGTGGGAGTTCCCGCAAGACTGCCACATCTCACAGGAGAGGCACATCACCGTCTCAGGAGGCATTGTAAAAACTAACTGGGAACAAGCTCATCCTCCGCCTCTTCTTGTTGAAGGCTCTCGAGTCAAAGCATCAAATCTCCACTCCTTCACTGGCCACTTTCCACAGGCCGCTCCGCTTCAGGGAACCCTCTATTTATTTGTTTGAGCTTTTCAAATTGCTTGGTCACCTGACCTTGATTGCCCAATCAGCTGCTTTCTGCTGAGTCTAAGCTATTCAAATCTTGATTGTCTAATCAACGGCTTTCTGCTGAGCTATTCAAATCTTGATTGACTTGATTGCACAGTATAACTGCCAAAACTGCCAGAATCGCTTGAGTCAAAGCCTCAAATTTACATAAGAAACAAGAGCAGGAGTAGGCCATCTGGCCCATCGAGCCTGTTCTGCAATTCAATAAGATCACGGCTGATCTGGCCATGGACTCATCTCTACCTGCCTGCTTGGTCCTCATAACCCTTAATTCCCCTACTATGCAAAAATCTATCCATCGTCTTAAATATAGTTTCTGAAGTAGTCTCCACTGCTTAATTGGGCAGAGAATTCTACAGATTCACCACTCTCTGTGAAAAGCAGTTCCTCCTTATCTCTAATCTAAATCTACTCACCCGAATCTTGAGGCCATGCCTCCTAGTTCTAATCTCACTTACCAGTGGAATCAATTTTGCTGCCTCTATCTTATCTATCCCTTTCATAACTTTATGTTCTATAAGATCTCCTCTTTAGGTCAAGAGATAAATGAGCAGGGTCTGAGGAAGACATATTTCACTTAAAAAAGTGGTTGGAATCTGGAACACAGTGCCTCAGAGAATGGTGGAGATAGACACTCTCACAACATTACAGAACACAAAATGCTGGAAGAATTGAGGTCAGGCAGCACCTACGGAGGGGAATAAACAGTCAATGTGTTTGGCCAACACCCTTCACCAGGGCAGGAAAGGAAGAGGAAAGAAATGAGATTAAGGTGGGATGAGGGGAAGGAGGTCAAACTGGCTGGTGAAGGTTTAATCCAGGTGATGTTGAAGGTGGGTGAGTAGAGAGGAGGAATGAAGTGAGAAGATGGGACAGGATAGGTGGAAGAGGTAAAGGGCTGAGGAAGGATTCTGACACGAGAGCACAGTGCACCATCTGAGTGAAGGAGGAGGGGCACAGTGTGAAATATGGGCCGTTGAGGAACAGAGAAAAGGGTAAGAGGGGAATCAGAATGGGGAATGGAAAAAGAGAGAAAGGGAATGGGGGAGAATTTACTGGAAGTTGGAGAAATTGGTATTTATGCTGTCAGGTTGGAGGCTACCCAGACGGAATATGGGGTGTTGCTCCTCTAACCTAAGAGATCCTCTCCATAGATGTTGCCTAACCTGATGCGTTCCTCCAGCACTTTGTGTGTATTGCTCTAGGTATTTCTTATATGTTGTGAGAGTACCTGCTTCCATCATCTTCTAAGGTAATATCTTCCATATTCCATCTAGATGTGCACTTGGATTACCAATGCAGAGGGTCTATGAGCCAAGTGCCAGTAAACATGATTGACATAGATACTCAATGTTCTGTATGGACATGATGGACTGAAGTCTGTTTCCGTGTTATATAACAATATTTCCATAACAGTAAAATAGCCAATTAATTAGCCTGCCAAACAGCATGGGAGAAAACCAAATTTTCCAGGGGGAACCCACATGGGCACAGGTAGAACATGTGGCAAACTCCACACAGGAGTTTCACATGGGCACAATCTTCACCCTTACCCTCCACCATAGTGTGGAAGCAGACTCCACACAGACAGCAATGGAGATCAAGACTGAACCTCGGTCGCCTGAGCTGTGAAGGAACAGCACTGCCCATCACGAGGAGCAAAAAGGGAACATTTCACACTAGATCAAAAGAATTGTGCAGGTAAAATACACCCAATGCAATACTGCTATTTCTACGAACTACAACAAGAATGTTCATCTTCTCACTTACTCTGACCACTCCTTAGAAGAGATATGAATACCAGTCAGTATTCATCAGTTTGTCAGTTGAGCGACATAGCTCAAAATAAAGACAGCTGAGTATCTACACAATATCTCAGTTTGCAACTATAAAAATGTGGAAGGACCTGAAGCAAGGAGTTCATGCCAGGAAGCCCATCAACATCCCAGAGTTGAACAAGTTTTATAAGGAGGAATGGCCTAAAATTCCTCGAAGCCGATGTGCAGGACTGATCAATGGTTACTGGACAGGTTTGGTTGACATCACTACTGTACAAGGCCCCCACCCCCAGGTCACACCAGTTACTGAAAGCAAAGGTTCACATTTTTTATCAAATATTTATAATATTGGATCATTTATCTCAATAAACAAATGAACAAGTATAAAGCCTGTTGTGTTATTTATTTAATTGGGTTTTCGTTTCCTAGTTTTACAACTTATGTGAAAATCTGATCACATTTTATGTCAGCTTTATGTAAAATTAGGGAAAATTCTACAGGGTTCACAGGTTTCTAGCACCACTGTATAACCTGTGTTGAATTACATAAACAAAGAATGCATAATCAAGTATTTACAATATTATAACCAAAACTTTTCAAAGCCTCAAGTTTAAAATGGAACTTTGAGTATTTATTATTGAAAAAAAATCTCAGAATTCAGTTATGTGGTGTACACTCTGTGCAGTTACCAATTTAACACCAGTCCATTGGCAGAATGGACACCACACGTTAGCCACATGATTCATAAACAAATTTTGCCATTACTTATTTAATTGATAAATTATCCTAAAATAAAAGTAATCCAGGCTCTATGAGCAACAGACAACTTTGCTTTCCCTATGGGTTCATACTAACCTGAGCAGTAACACTTACCGATTAAAGAAGCATTTTGCAAAAGCAAACAATGAAATTGCCATCATCACCAAAGGAATCAGGATCATAAGGTAATTCCTTTTATCTGAAAACAGTTTATAGAAATTAATGAGATAAACACACCTTTCAGCTTCTTATGGTCAAGTGTACCCTACATTTAGTTCAATAATATGGCTGTTCTCCAGCTTCTATTAAAAGATTTTGTTTTTCCTTTGATTTGTGGTTCATTATCTTAAAAGTACACTGCATCGATAAACATTAACTGTTATTCAGGAACATACGTGGGAAGTGACAGAATTAATGCTTTCAGCTGAGGTGAATGCATCAGAGCTCTAACGTTAAATGCTGAGTATTTCCAGCATTTTCTATTTTTATTTTACATCTACAGTTTCTGATTTGATTGTCAGTGATTCTCTTTCCTCATTTATGGTTAAAATCAGCCAAATATTCTAAATAAAGATCTTAAGGATTAGTTTTATTTGTCACATGAACATCGAAACATAGTGAGATGTGTCATCTGGGCCAAATCTAATCAGCGAGGATTGTGCTGGGCAACCCACAAGTGTCAATGTAGCCAGTCCACAACTCACAATCCGTAACTGTCAATCTTTGGAATGTGAGAAAATCCACACAGTCATGGGCAGAAAGTACAATCTCCTGATAAGACAGGCAAGAATCAAAATCTGATCTTGCAGCCGGTAGTGTAAGGCAATGCACTAACTGCTTAATTTTGCTTTTATTGCTAAAAAAAAAAAGTCCCTGTTTCCTATCTAGTAGTAAAAGTTCACATCATTGCTATCAACTGAAAAGACAGTATTATGTAAAAGATCAATGTCCAGTTTCTCACCGTTCAGATTTCTGGTGTTACACGAGTTGATAGATATCTCACTGCTGGATGCATTACTGATGGGATTTTTTGCAATGCACCTGTACTCATGTTGTTCATCTTCAGTAGCACAGTCTATCACAAGACTTGTGTTTGTATACGTCTCGATGGTGACTCCAGATAAAGATATTTTCTCCCAGTAAATCATGACTGCCTTTGCATTGGAGACAGAGCAATTCAAAGTGATATTTGGTGCATTCTGATCATGACTGAAAGTCTTTGCTACAGGCTGAGAAACTGGTTCTGAAATATAAAAATGTAAGAGGATTTTTAAATGCAGTTGCAATTATTTGATGTGATTATTTTCTCAAAAATTTTCATGCATTACCACTCAACTGCATGTTTTTCTTTTAGGTTTTGTGTTATAAAGTTATTAATCTCAAAGCCTGCAACACTGGACAGAAAATGCAATGAGAACAATGTTTAACAGGTTGATATGCTGGAACATGTTGATGTTAAGAAAAAGATGTGCTGGGACTTTTGACCCCAGTGCCAGACAGGATAAACTCCAAGTTACTACAGAAAGCAAGTAGAACGATTGCTGTACTTTGGCGATGAATTTTGTGTTCTCACTGGCCACAGAATTAGTACCAGAAGACTGGAGGGTGCAAAATTTGATTCCTTTGTTCAAGAAAGGTAATAGGGGAAATTTTGGGTATTATAGAAATTCCATCTTTTGTTAGAAGTGAGCAAACTGTTGTAGAGAATTCTTAGAGACAGGATTTATTACATTTGGAGAAGCATATCTGATTAGGGATAGTCAGAAGGGCTTTGTGATGGACAGCTTGTACCCTGGAGCATGATGGAATTCTTTCAGGCAAACTGATGGTGGTGGAACAGTGGACAAGGTTCTTCATGGTAAGTTCATTCAGAAAGTTAGGAGGCATGGGATCCAGGGAAAATTGGCAGCATGAATACAGAATTGGCTTGCCCACAGAAGGCAGAGAGTGGTAGTAGGTAGAATGTATTCTGCTTGGAGGTTGGTGGCCAGTGATGTTCTGCAAGGATCTGTTCTTGGACCCCTGCTCCTTGTGGTTTTTATAAATGACTTGGATGAGGAAGTGGAAGGGTAAGTTAGTAAATTTACCCTTTACTAACATGACACAAAGGTTGATGGTGTTGTGGATTATGCAGAAGATTGTCATTGTTAACAATGGGACATTGATAGAATGCAGAGCTGGACTGAGAAGTGGCACATAGAGTTCAATCCAAACAAGTGTGAAATATTATATTTTGGAAGGTTGGATGTAAATGCAGAATACAAGGTTAATGGCAGGATTCTTAGCAGTGTGGAGGGAGAGAGATATCTGGGGGTCCATGTCCATAGATCTCTCATACTTGCCACACAAGTTGATAGAATGATTAAGTAGGCACAAATTGTGTTGGCTTTCATTTGTTAGAGCACTGAGTTCAGGGGGTCTAATGTTGCAACTGTGGTTATACCATACTTCAAATATTGTGTTTCGTTCTGATTGTATTATTATAAGGAAGGAGAAGGTGAAGAGGACACTTACCACAATGCTGCCTGGATTACAGATAATACAGTATCTTATGACAATAGATTGAGTAAGTGAGATCTTTTCTCTTTAGAGCAAAGGGGGATGAGAGGTGTATCACACTGCAAGGTGTGGTGGTAGAGGCAAATAAATTAGGGAAATTTAAGGGACTCATAGATAGGCACAAGGGTGAAATAAAAATTGGAGGATTATGTGAGAAGGAAGAGTTATACCAGGTGTCCTCTGCTTTACGAATGTTTGTTATACGCCACTTCGCTTTTACAAAAGACCTACATTAGTAACCTGGTTTTGCATTATAAAGAGGATTTTTGCTTTTACAAACATTTTTCCCATATAAATTAATGGTTCTTCACTTTACGCCATTTCAGCTTAAGAAAGGTTTCATAGGAACGCTCTACCTTTGTAAAGGTGGGGGGAACACCTGTATTGATCTTAGAGTAGTTTAAAAGGATAGGACAGCACTAGGCTGAAAGGCCTGCACTGTTCTATGTTCTCACACAAATCCTGATATTGAAATTTGGGCAAGGGATGATTCATACAACCATAGTTTCTACCTACTTTCTCATGGGATTTGATAGACTCGATTTAGTTATATGGATTTCCTCACCAGATTCTTGATTGTTGTACAATTTCTTTGATTGTCATTTACACTAATACATACAATGATGTTCTGCCAATGAAATTCTGCTTCGATAGAGAACATAAAAATAACTGCAAAGCAGTATTTTGATTTTTAGCAATTACCCATTTCATGAGAAATTCTGTCAGTATAATGTTGAAAGGGTTTCTATATTTCAGCTCTGTGTACTACCTGCTTGGCATATCTCAGTTGGCTCACAATGTAAGAATAGTATAACATTTACTATGACTAAAATGCTAAATTAATACTTTTGTAGAGACGTGCTTTGCTTTCTGTTGTGAGAACAATGATGCCTTTGTCAAAGTAGAAGTGCTACCAAAGATATGATTTCATAATGCTCAATTGGTTAAACGGGATAAACAAGCTCATTTCTTACATTTAGCTTTGGCAGTTTCAACACACTGCACTACACGATAATAAACGGCGAGAACAGGGGGAGGCGAGGTAAGTAGGTACAATCGTTCCTTATTTTCTTATTCTGAATGAACTCCAGAGAGAATAGGGGATATTTCTACAGAGACAGTATTCTGTTCTGGGTGTTAGGTGTGGGATTTCCAGGTGACTCCCAGCCTCCCTGATGGACACATGTACACCAGGTACATCGAGATGCAGCTCCTGAGAGGCCGTGTCAGGGAACTGGAACAGCAGCTCAATGACCTTCAGCTTGTTAGGGAAAGTGAAGCAGTGATAGACAGGAATTACAGGCAGGTGGTCACCCCAAGGCAGATAAATGGGTGACTGTCAGGAGAGGGAAGGAAGAACTTCAGATAGTAGAGAGCACCCCTGTGGCCGTCCCTCTCTACAATAAGTACTCCACTTTGCGTACTGTTGGGGGTATGACTTGCCTGGGGAAAGCAACAATGGCTGTGCCTTTTGCACTGAGTCTGGCCCTGTGGCTTAGAAGGGTAGGGAACTAAGAGGATGGCAGCAGTGATAGGGGACTCTATAGTCAGGGAGACAGGCGATTCTGTGGACATGAAAAGGAAGGAAATATGGATAGTAGTTTGCCTCCCAGGTGCCAGGGTCTACAATGTTTCTGAACGCACCCACAATACCCTGAGAAGGGATGGTGAGCAGTCAGAAGTCATGGTACATATTGGTACCAGTGACATGGGTAGAAAAAGGGAGGAGGTCCTGAAAAAAGAATACAGGGAGTTAGGAAGGAAGCTGAGAAGCAGGACCACAAGGGTTGTAATCTCAGGATTGCTGCCTGTGCTGTGCAGCAGTGAGGATAGGAATAGAATGAGGTGGTAGTTAAATGCGTGGCTAAAGAATTGCAGCAGGAGGCAGGGATTCAGATTTCTGAATAATTGTGACCTTTTCTGGGACAGGTGGGATCTGTACAAAAGGAATTGGTTGCACTTGCATCTGAAGGGGGCCCAAATTCTTACAGGCAGGTTTACTAGAGCTGCTGGGAGTGGTTTAAATTAATATGGCAGGGGGATGGGAACCAGTATGATAGAGCTGAGGATGAGTCAGCAAGTTTATAAGAAAATGATGGATGTAACATGAATATAAGGAAGGACAAGCAAATGACTGGATACGAATGCAAAGAGACAGAGCAAAGAGTTAGATTGTATCACAGAGGCAAAATCCAAAA
Source organism: Hemitrygon akajei (assembly GCF_048418815.1). NCBI lineage: Eukaryota > Metazoa > Chordata > Chondrichthyes > Myliobatiformes > Dasyatidae > Hemitrygon > Hemitrygon akajei. Next base: position 132,703,668 of record NC_133126.1, read on the forward strand.
GGGTGAAGAATGCAGGACTGAGGGTGCTGTATTTAAATGTGCATAGCATTCGGAATAAGGTGGACGGACTCCTGGCACAATTAGAGATTGGTCAATATGACATTTTGGGCATCATTGAATCATGGCTGAAAGAAGGCCATAACTGGGAGCTTAACATCAAAGGATATACTTTGTATTGAAAGGACAGGCAGGAAGGCATGGGCAGTGGTGTGGTTCTGTTGATAAGAGATGGAATTATGTCTTTAGAAAGAGGTGACATAGGGTCAGAGAATGTTGAATCTTTCTGAGTGGAGTTACGAAATTGCAGGGGTAAATAAAACATGTGATGGGAATCATATATAAGCCTCCAAATAGTAGCAAAGATCTGGGGTTGAGATTGCAAAGGGAGCTGGAAAAGGCATGAAATAAGGGTAATGACACAATTGTAATGGGAGATTTCAATATACAAGGGAATTGGGAAAATCAGGTTGGTGTCGGATCACAAGAGAGGGAATCTGTTGAATGCCTACAGGATGGCTTCTTAGAACAGCTTGTTCTTGACCCTATTCAGGGAAAGGCCATCTTAGATTGGGTGTTATGTAATAACCCAAATCTTATTAGGGAGCTTAATGTAAAGGAACCCTTAGGAGTCGGTGATCGTAATTTGATTGAATTCATACTGCAATTTGAGAGGGAGAAGCACAAGTCACATGTATCAGTATAACAATGGAATAACACAATTACAGAGGCATGAGAGAGGAGCTTGCCAAGGTGGACTGGAGAAGGGTACTGGTGGAGATGATGGCACAACAAGGATGGCTGAGGTTTCTGGGAATATTTCATAAAGTGCAGGATAGATCTATCCTACAAAAGAAGTTCTCAAATGACAGGGGTAGGCAACTGTGGCTGACAAATGAAATTAAGAACTGCATAAAAGCCAAGGAAAGGGCATATAAGGTAGCAAAAAATGAGTGGGAAGTTGGATTACTGAGAAGCTTTTAAAATCCAACAAAAGGCAACTAAAAAGCTATAAGAAGGGAAAGATGAAATATGAGGGCAAGCTAGCCAATAATATAAAGCAAGATACTAATTTTTTTTTCAGTTATAAAAAGAGTAAAAGGGAGGTGAGAGTAGATATTGGACCAATGGAAAATGATGCTGGTGAGGGTGTAATGGGGGATAAAGAAATGGCAGATGAACTTAATGAGTACTTTATATCTGTTGTCACTGTGGAGGACACTAGCAGTATGCCAGAGGTCTGTTAGTGTCAGGGAGCAGGAGTGAGTGCCATTGCTATGACAAAGGAAAAAGTGCTAGGCAGACTCAAAGGTCTTATGGTGGATAGGTCACCTGGACCACATGGACTACATTCCCAGAGTTCTGAGAGAGGTTGCTGAAGAGACAACGGACGCATTGGTTATGATCCTTCAAGAATCCCTTGATTCTGGCATGGTCCCGGAGGACTGGAAAATTGCAAATGTCACTCCATTCTTTAAGAAGGGAGGAAGGCAAAAGAAAGGAAATTATAGGCCAGTTAGCCTAACTTCAGTGGTTGGGAAAGTGTTGGAATCTATTATTACAGATAAGGCTTCAGGGTACTTGAGACTAATGATAAAACAAGTCGAAGTCAGCATGGTTTCTGTAAAGGGAAATCTTGCCTGACAAATCTGTTGGAGTTCTTCAAGGAAGTTGGAGGCAGAGTTAAGATGGTGCTAAACGGCAACTCCTTTGCTTGCATCTTCAGAAACAGCTTGATGCTGTCCAAGTTGCCATCTTGGACAATGACTCCCATCCACTCCATAATGTACTGGTTAGGCACAGGAGTACATTCAGCCAGAGACTCATTCCACCGAGATGTAACACTGAGCATCACAGGAAGTCATTCCTACCTGTGGCCATCAAACTTTACAACTCCTCCCTCAGAGTGTCAGACACCCTGAGCCAATAGGCTGGTCCTGGACATTTCCACTTGGCATGATTAACTTATTATTTAATTATTTATGGTTTTATATTGCTATATTTCTTCACTATTCTTGGTTGGTGCGGCTGTAACGAAACCCAATTTCCCTCGGGATCAATAAAGTATGTCTGTCTGTCTGTCTGATTTCCATCTTTAATATCTTTATTTTTCCCTTTCAGGGTTCTTTTGAAGACCCTGACCTGGAGTTACACGCTGACTTCGGTTCTTTGTAGGAATGGGACCCGTTCTCGGGGTTTCAGAACCAGCCCTTGTTGTTTGGCTCACCAAAAGATTGGCCTGAGAGTCCTGCTCGAATTCGAAAGCCTAAGATCTCCGGGCTCTGGAGACAGGCGGATCGAGGGTTAGTGTCACAACAGAAGGCTCACGTCAGAGAGGCAGGAAAATCTTTCACTGTGGGCCCAAAGACCCGAGGTCTTTGCAATCTTCAGGCACAGAGCTCGTAAAAAGCAATGAAACCGACTTTTTAACATTGTAAACCAGTGGGTTGTTGTTATGTCTCCCGCTCACTGTGCAAATGGGGGACACCTCCCTCATTATTAGGGAGACAGAGAACCTGTGGTTTGTCAAATGCTGGATGAAATGTGATAGTCTTTACTATCGCCTAGCTCACACTTGGGCTCAGCAGCGGGTGTGGTTTTTTTTGCTGGGGGGAGAGGGGATCATTGCTTGCTGCTGCTTACGCGCAGGAGGGGGGAGCTGGGGCGGACTTTGGGGTTCTCCAAGTCAAAGAATGAACTGTTGTTGATAGACAGACATACTTTATTGATCCCGAAGGAAGTTGGGTTTCATTACACCTGCATCAACCAAGAATAGTGTAGAAATATAGCAATATAAAACCATAAATAATTAAATAATAGTAAGTTAATCATGCCAAGTGGAAATAAGTCCAGGACCAGCCTATTGGCTCAGGGTGTCTGACACTCCGAGGGAGGAGTTGTAAAGTTTGATGGCCACAGGCAGGAATGACTTCCTATGACGCTCAGTGTTACAGCTCGGTGGAATGAGTCTCTGGTTGAATGTACTCCTGTGCCTAACCAGTACATTATGGAGTGGATGGGAGTCATTGTCCAAGATGGCATGCAACTTGGACAGCATCCTCTTTTCAGACACCACTGTCAGAGAGTCCAGTTCCACCCCCACAACATCACTGGCCTTACGAATGAGTTTGTTGATTCTGCTGGTGTCTGCTACCCTCAGCCTGCTGCCCTAGCACACAACAGCAAACATGATAGCACTGGCCACCACAGCCTCATAGAACATCCTCAGCATCATCTGGCTGATGTTAAAGGACCTCAGTCTTCTCAGGAAATTGAGACGGCTCTGACCCTTCTTGTAGACAGCCTCAGTGTTCTTTCACCAGTCCAGTTTATTGTCAATTCGTATCCCCAGGTATTTGTAATCCTCCACCATGTCCACACTGACCCCTTGGATGAAAACAGGGGTCACCAATGCCTTAGCCCTCCTCAGGTCCACCACCAGCTCCTTAGTCTTTTTCACATTAAGCTGCAGATGATTCTGCTTGCACCATGTGACAAAGTTTCCCACCGTAGCCCTGTATTCTTTCTCTGCTGAAAGAATGAAAGGTTCATTCTTTCTCTGTTTTCGTGGATGTTTGTGAAGAAACATTTCATGATGCATATTGCATACATTTCTCTGACATTGAATTGGACCTTTGAACCTTTGAAGTAAAAAGCAGAGTGGACAAAGGAGAGGCAGTGGAGAAGGCATTTGATAAGGCGCCACACATGAGCCTCACTACTTAACAAGATAAAATCCTGTGACGTTACAGCAAAAGATTCTGGCATAGACAGAGAATGGCTGACAGGCAGCAGGCAGTTAGTGGGAATAAATGGACACTTTCTGGCTGGCTGTCAATGACTAGTGGTGTTCCTCAGGGGTCAGTATTGGGACTGCTACTTTTCACATTGTTTTCAATGATTCGGATAACATAATTGATGGCTTTGTGGCAAAGTTTGCGGATGATACAAGCGTAAGTGGAGGGGTAAGTCGTACTGAGGAAGTACCGTGATTGCAGCAGGACTTAGAGAAATTGGAAGAATAGGCAAAAGAATGTGGCAGATGGAATACAGTGTTGGGAAATGTATGATAATGCATTTTTGTGAAAAGAACAATAGTGCAAGCTATTATCTAAATGGGCAGAAGGTTCAAACATCAGAGTTGCAGATGGACTTAGGAGTCCTCATGCAAGAGGAGGTTAATTTACAGGTTGAGTCTGTGGCAAAGAAGGCAAATGCAATCTTCTCATTTATTTCAGAGGGAATAGAATATGAAAGCAAGGAGTTAATGCTGAGGCTTAAAAGACACTAGCCAGTCCACATTTGGAGTATTGTCAACAGTTCTGGGCCACCTATTTCAGAAAGAATGTGTTGTCATTGAAGAGACTCCAGAGGAGGTCTACGAGGATGATTCTAGGAATGAAGGGGTTAACGTATGAGGTGCGTTTGGTAGCTTTGGGCCTGTACTCAGTGTGATTTAGAAGAGTGCGTGGGGATTTCATTGAAACCTACCGATTGTTGAAAGGACTAGATAGGGTGGATGTGGAGAGGATGTTTCCTATCTCTTAATGCCCTCAAAGTTTGTGATGAGCTACCAAGACACCACCACCTGTAGATGTTGACCATTTTATGTCCCTGCTGTCTTCGTCCTTCTTGGGGGAGAGATTGTGGTTCCACATATCACAGTAACACCTCTCTGCATCTTCCACCCTGTAGGCAAAGATTGCAATGTCCTGTACTGAATTTAATATTGCAGAGTCAGCTGCCAACCCCATTTCTGACTTGATGGAAGGAAGGTCTTTGAAGATAACTGGGCCTAGGACACTGTCTGAGGAACTAATACAGTGATTTTCTGGGGCAGAATGATTGACCACCAATGTCTAAAATGACCCTGATCATTGGGAGAATTTCTCCATTGACACCCATTGACTTTGATCTTGTTTGGACTCCTTAAGCTCACATTTAGTGAAACGTTTTCTTGCTGTCAAGGGCCATCACAACTCACTTTTGCATTTCATATATCTGATCTCGACCAAGGGTGGATATGGGCTGGAACCTAGAGATCCATGAAAATACTTGGTTTTCTAAAGATGCAGAAATTATGAAAAATATGAGGAATGAATACTTACCAAAGACTTGAATCGTGAATGTACTTTGATCATAATTTTTCGCTTCTAACCCATAGTAGTCGGTTCGTATTTGATATTCTCCACTGTCATTAACTTGTATATCATATAACACCACCGATCCATTTTTGAATGTAGCTCTGTGTGTATATTGTGGGTGCACAATATACAGCCTCTCTGGAAGACTCGATTTCCATATTACAATTTTGAAGAACTGGGGAAATGTTAAGCTAAATGTGACGTGATACTGATCGTCGCTGCTTTGGTATTCTATGGGGAACATCACGGTTTGTCCTTCGGCAGCATTAGTGACAGTACCAGGTCTGGCATACAAAGCTCCTCCGCACACCAAAATTAAATGGAAGACTGGAAAATAAACATAAATTCAAAAGTAAATTACTATAGATGTTTTAAATCTAGGATTGTAAACCATGATCAACCACTTTACCTTGAAGCACCATAGGACACGGAGTAGTGTGTGAGTTGTACTGAAGTTTCAAGGACTATATTCACTACACACTGGAGCCAGTCAGCAAAGGACCATTTTCCCATGAATGTTGGGTTGAGCTCCACCTGATGCCAGGCTGGGCACTAGAAATGAGCCTCAATCTGGACAAGACACCTGCTGGTCAAAGAGCCACCAGCACAATGATCAACAAGGTTGGCTGAGCTCTGCTCTGGTCATTTTTCAATTTCCTTACCACCATTTTAAATATATATCAAAGTGTTTTTAACACCTTTATATGTTTGAATTCTGAATTTTAATCGATGGAAATGACTACCAGAGGAAGAAAGACATTAGCCGAAGGCAAAGAAACTGGTAATGGAAATGGGAGAAAGAAGGTGTCTTTGAACAGCCTAAACAGTCTCAACTCACTTTGCAGGCTATCTCGAATTTATTGGATGAAAAACTCGACTAGAGGTTCGCTGCTTTGGAAGTAATGTTAAAGGAAAATGAAGTTAAACTGGCGGTACTTGAAAAGGAGAACGAAAAATAGCAATGACAAATTTCAGAGCTTACTGAAGCTGGGAAACAGAGAGATTCCAGACTGAATTCTTTGGAAAAGAAATTAAATTCGACTACTCATACATTGGAGCAGTACAAAGCCAAGATTATTGATTTGGAGAGTCGTAGTTGCAGACAGAATTTGCGAATAATAGGGATCAGTGAAGACGTTGAGGGGGGGATCTTACTAAATTTTTTTCTCAATTCTTAACGGAGGTCTTTGGCTCGGAGGTTTTTTCTTCTCCTCTGGTACTCGACTGTGCACATCGGGCGTTAAGACCAAAACCATCAAAAGAGTTAAAACCACGCCCTGTGATTCTTCAATTTCACTATGTGAGTACTAACGAGCACTTAATTTGAATTGCTAGTCGGAAAGGAATTATTGAACATCAAAATCTTAATTTTCGTCTGGTTGAAGATTATTGTCCTGAGGTAATGCAAGAAAGATTGTGTTTTAAATTGGTGATGTCGGAATTATATCAAAGGAATTTCCGACCGACTGTGCTATACCCCGCTCATTTAAGAGTTGTTCTGTCTGATAAATCGTTTAAATGGTTTAAATCCGTGGATGACACACAACAATTTCTCGAGGAATGTTGTTTGAGCTCGGATGTTCAATAAATTTACCGTTCCTTTATGTTTGTATACATCTCGTTTATTAGTTAATAACCAGCTTATAGATTCAGACATTTTAAGTTCGTAGAGATTTGCTCTTGGACTGATTCTTCTGGTACTTTGTTTTGGCGTACGGAGGTTTATTATGTTTCTATGTTAAAGTTCCTTTCTTTTTCCTTTATTATTTTACATTTTTTTATTTTTCATTGTTCACATTAGAAAATTATTAAGACTCTGACTTGGTGATTATTTGTTTTTTCTTGAAATATTATTAAGATTGTATTCTGCTTCATTTTTTAAGAGCTTGTCTTTTAAAATGGTCTGCAAATGGTTGTGTTTTTTTCACTTAACTTGTGTTTGGCATTCCTTTCGCAATGTTTTGACTATGGGTGGTTTTAAAAAAATTTTTAAATTTGGAGACTTGCCGTCAAGAGAAATGGGGGTAGGGAGGCTCTTAGATAGCTTTCTGGCAGTCTATTGGCCAGGTTTCCGGTCTTTGTGTGGGGGGGGGGGGAGCTAATTTTAGTTCAGTATTTTTCATTTGGGCTGATTTGAAACTACAAAACTGTCTGTATTGTCATAACTTACGGTTCCTCTTTAAACTTTTTTTCCTCTTCCTGATTCATGAGTTTCCTATGCAATATGGTTAACCCTTTACATACTATACGGTTTATTTAAGGAAATGGATAATATTATTAACTTTGTTTCATGGAACACAAACGGTTTGAATCATCCAATTAAATGGAAGAAGATTTTAAAAGTTTTTCATAGATTGAATGCTCAAATTATTTTTGCACAGAAGACTCATGTGAGAAAGGACAACAGTTTCATTCTAACTCATTGACCAAAATGAAAGGTGTTTCCATTTTTATAGACTCCATGATCTCATTTGTTCATTATGATACAATCTCAGACCCATATGGTAGATATCTATTAATTACTGGTTTACTTTATAACCAAAAAGTAGTTGTGGTTAATATTTACGCACCAAATACTGACTATCCTGAATTCTGTAAGTATTTATTTGTATCTCCTCCCAATTTAAATGAATATATGTTAATACAGGCGGAGATTTTAATTGTTGCCTGAATCCTATGTTGAATAGGTCTGCACCCAATCAGGTACTTCCAAACAAATCTGTTACTTTTATAAATTCCTTTTTAGTTGACTTGGGAATTTTTAGAAATTTTAAGGTTGTCACATCCTAATGATAAAGAGTTCTCTTTCTTTTCTCATGTATATCATAATTACTCTAGAATTGATTACTTCTTTATTGATTATCAATTAGTTTAATCTGTCACCGCCTGTGAGTATGATGCAATCGCCATTTCCGATCATGCGCCTTTAAAATGATCAATTAAATTAATTGATGTAACTTTTAGTACTAGACAATGGCAGTTCAACTCTATTTTGCTTCAGGATTTAAATTTTGTTAATTTCATTAAAAAACAGATTGCATTTTTCTTCTCAACTAACTGGATGGAAGAAATTTCCAGTGGGATTTTATGGGATACCTTTAAAGTATATATCCATGGGCAAATTATTTCATACCCTGCTGGATTGAAAAAATGAATTAATAGTGAAATATGTACATTGTTTGATAAGATTAAAGACATTGATAAAAGATATTCTATTGCTCCCAATCTGGAGCTTAATAAAGACAGAGTTGAACTTTGGATGCAACATAGTTTGTTATTAACGTCCCCAATTGAAAATCAATTACTTAATACTAAGAGTCAATTTTATATACATGGTGATAAATCGGGTAAATTATTGGCTAACCAATTGAAAGCTGCTTTGGTGAAACGTCAGATTAATAAATTTCGTAGACAGGATGGTATTTTGATGGTTGACCATGATGTAATTAATAAATCTTTTCAAGAATTTTATACCAATTTATACCAATCAGAATTTCCTGATGATCCTACCATACTGCATGAATTTTTAAGGAAACAATATTCTGAAATTACCAGCTGATGAATGTTTACCATTAGATGCATGCATTACAGAAGAGGAAATAAAGCAAATTTTTCGATGATCTCTGGTAAAGCACATGACCCGGATGGGTATACAGTTGAATTTTTAAAATCTTTTTCAGATTTACTTTCTCCCTGGTTATGTAGAATTTTTAAAGATGCTTTATTAGTAGGTAAATGACAACAATCCTTTTATGAAGCATCTATTTCTTTAATTCCTAAAAAAGACCAAGATCCCACTGAATGTGTTAGCCTCCCTGCCCTCTATTGTGGACCTGTACTCTTCCAGGTTGAAGAAGAGGGCGGGGAACATCATAAAGGACACCTCCCATCCTGCGCATGGACTGCTTGATCTGCTTCCGTCTGGTAGGCGCTTCAGATCCCTCCAGACTAAGACTAATAGGCACTGGAGAAGTTTTTTCCCTACTGCGGTCACTTTGCTGAACAGTTAACTGCCAGTTAACTGTCGGCTAACTATTACTTGGATTGCACTACCTGTATGTATAATCTATATTTTCATTTATATTTATCATTATTATTGTTATGAGCAGAGAGACAACATCTGCCGGAAGTAAATTCCTTGTATGTGCATAGGTACTTGGCGATTAAAGTCTGATTCTGATTCTGATATAGACCTATATCTTTGTTGAATGTGGATTCTAAACTCTTTTCCAAAATATTAGCAATTAGATTAGAAAAGATAATGCTACAAATTTTCTCTGAGGATCAGACAGGATTTATTGAAAATCGTTATGCACATTTTAATGAACATTGTATACACTACTTCATCTAATCCTCCAGAATGTGTTATTTCGCTTGATGCCGAGAAGGCGTTTGACAGATTTGAGTGGGAATATTTATTTAATATACTTGATAAGTTTAATTTTAGCCCAAAATTTATATCTTGGACTCAATTGATATATCATACAGGTTTGGCCGCTGTAGTTACCAACAGGACTTTTTCGAGGTACTAGACCGGGCTGTCCTTTAAGCCCTTTACTATTTGATATTCCACTGGAGACCTTGGCAATTGCTCTTCATGATTCACCCAATATACTTGGCATTATTCATGGGAATGGGATACATAGAGTATCACTATATGCAGATGACCTGTTACTATATACCTCAACCCAGAGAAATCTATTCCTGCAGTAATAACACTACTTGCTCAGTTTAGTAGTTTTTCTGGTTATAAATTGAATCTTAATAAGAGTGTGCTTTTTCCATTTAATATGCAAGTTTCAATTTACACATAATCACCATTTAGATTGGATACTGATTATTTTATTTATTTGGGTGTTAAAATTACTAAGAAGCATAAGGATCTATTTAAAATTAATTTTTTGCCCTTAATTGATCATGTTAAACAACTGTTTACTAAATGGTCCCCAATGTCCTTATCATTGATAGGTCAAATTAATGCTATTAAGATAATTATTTTACCTAAATTATTTCAGGCAGTTATCAATTTTCATCCCTAAATCTTTTTTTTGATATTATTGATTCTAAAATTTCTTCATATATATGGCAGAATAAAAATCCCAGGGTAAGTAAGAAATATCTACAGAAATCAAAAAAAGGAAGGCGGTTTGGCTTTGCCAAATCTTAGATTTTATTATTGCGCAATTAATATTTGATATTTAAGGTTTTGGACACAAGAGTTGGATGAAACGCAATGCCCACAATGGATGAACCTCGAGCGGGAAGTCTGTACAGGGGTTTTCACTGGCTTATATTTTAGGGGTTACTCTTCCCCTTGCACTTACTAAATTGAATAAACAAATGATAAATCCAATGATTAAACATACAATATGAATATGGTTTCAATTTCATAAATATTTTGGATTGAATAAATTTATCCTATCAAGTTCTATTAGATCTAATTTTTTCTTTCAACTATCTAGAAGTGATCAAGCTTTTCTTTTACGGAAAACAAAGGAATAACATGTTTTCGTGATTTATTCATGGATGTTTGTTTCATGTCTTTTGAACAGTTGTCTAATAAATATAATTTGCCTAGATCACACTTGTTCAGATATTTACAGATTAGAAACTTTCTAAACACTACTTTAGTTACCTTTCCAATTTTACATCAAATTGAAGTTACAGAAAAAATTTAAATCCATATCAGAAGAGTTTAATCACATTTATTTATGATTTAATTATGAGAATACGCTTAGGTACTTCTAATAAAATTAAGAATGAGTGGAAAAGAGAACTTCAAATATCTTTATCTCCAGAGAATGTGAGCCAGACACGCTTTGATACAACTTAAGGTGGTTCATAGGGCTCATATGTCCAAGGATAAGTTAGCTCATTTTTACTGCCATATAAATCCTGTTTGTGATAGATGTAATTCTGAAGTAGCTTCCTTGACACATATGTTCTGATCTTTTCCTCTCCTAGGAAAATACTGGAAAGATATTTTTGATATTATTTCAGTAGTTCTGTGTGTTGATTTACAACCACATCCTATTACTGCAATTCTTGGACTACCAGTGATAGACTCCAGTCATTTATCCTCATATCCTCATCAGCTTGTCATTTCATTGCATTTGTTACATTAATAGCCAGAAGATCCATTTTATTTAAATGAAAGATTCCAATCCCCCTACCACATATCAATGGTTTTCCCAAACGATAGCATGTTTAAACTTGGAAAAAATTAGGGGCAGTACTATGGATCCTTTAATTAAATTTGAAGAAACTTGGAGGCCATTTATTCAATATTTTCATATGATGTAAGTTGACCCTTTCTGAATCCTTTTTTAGTAATTTTTTGCTCAGGTATAGAGGAGCAAAGTTAATGAAAAATTATAATTTTAGCCGCTGAAATATGTTGTTTTTTTATTTTAGTTTTTTTTAGTTTAGGGTTTTTTTCTCTCTATATAAAATATCCTTTTCTTGGTTAGTTACTAAGAGATTGGGAGGCTAAACTGCATTTGTTACTTGAATCTGTGTTTGTACATGTTAACCGTTATTAATGTAATCCCGATCTCTTTGTATCATTATCATTATTGTTATGTTTACTAATTTGAAACTTAATAAAAAGATTGAAAAAGAAAGAAAGGTTGGTTGAAGTACAATCCCTGCTCCAACCCTCTTCTCCAATTGTACTCTTGGCAGCAACAGGATCATATGTGTGAATTTGATAGATTCTCAGAAAAAAAATATTGCTGCAAAAGGCAGTGGTTAATGGGAGTGAATAGAAAGAAATTGTGTCCAGCTTTCTGAACAAGGGCAGCAGAAATAATTTCTCACTAAGATTAAACTGTCCATAGCTAACTTACTGAATAAAAATTTCTTAAGCATTATTTCTGAATCTCGTGAATTAAGATAGAAATACCGGTTATGTTCAGGAGTCAAATAGAACTAACGAGAGGGAGAAAAATAAAATCAGATCAGCAACTTTCTTCACAGCTGTTAAAGTGGGAGATGCTTGGCGCTTACACCCAGCACACATGTTGTCTGTTATTGGCAGGTCAGCATTTTCTCGAAGCATTTGAATAATGCACAATGTGTTTTACAGATTTAAAGATGTCATGAGCATTTGTACATGTTACCTGAAGCAAGTTTGAAGATGTCAATGTTTCGTATCCCTGAGAGTTCCATGACATGTCGTACATCCTTTTCCTTTATGCAAACATGAGATGGCCCTAGAAAAGGTGAAAGGAGAGACTCAGTACTGGGTTTCCAGAAAATATCAGCTACACGAATGTGAGTAAAGCCTGATTTATACTTCTGCGTCACGTCTACGTACCTATGACTTAGGGTGATGTGCACCTCCCCAAAAAGGTAACTCACATGTTGTGGTGACACAGACCACAACAACTGTGATTGGTCCGCTTGGTAACATCGCATTTCCTCCTACGCATTTCCGGTTGCTTCTTCTCCGCCATGTCTGTACACCGATGTGAAAGAGATGAACCAAATCGTCAAATCTACCTGCCAACATGCGAAAATGTTTGAAATGCATTTCCTAGTCCATGTCTCTCACGAAGAAACTCAACACAGTGGCATAGAAACCCCACCGCCAACTAGTGTTTTGGCGCACACCAACGCATGCTCGCTACGGTGTAGAGCGTACGTGGAAGTGAAAATCAGGCCTATGGCGTAGTCCATACACACAAGTATAAATCAGCCTTAAGGCTTGTTTATGCAGTGGTTCCTTCAAAGTGCTCTACAGCTGATAAGGGATGTACCTGTAAGAAATAATTTGTCAGTTCTTACTAAGGGTGCTATAACAATAAATAGATAATCCCTTTTTGATAACACTGTTGAAAGCTAGTAGAGCTTCTGCCTCACAGCTCCCCAGGGACCTGGGTGCTCAGGTGCTCTGTTTTCCTCCCCATATCTCAAAGACAAGCAGACTAGTAAGTTAAATGATAAATATCCAATAATATGCTGAATAGTGACTGGCTGAATCCAGGATTTGGGAGGGGTTAAGAAGGCGAAGGGTAGATGAGAATGTGGGTTAAATGATGAATTTCCCACATGTAGATGACTGGCCGATTAGTAGGTTAAATGATGGAATTCCCATAATGTGTAGATGATCGGGGCCAGAGCACTTGATAAGTTCATGAGCATGTGAAGTGTCACGGATGTAGGTAAGAGGGGACTGAACCAAGGGAAGTCAAACAGTCAAGGTATGCAGATGTAAGTTCAGTGGGGCAAGAACAAGCAGAAACAATGAGTTTACCTGGACAGACAGGTTTATGGGTTGAATCCAGGTTGTGGGAGGGGGTAGGGAGGGGAAGGGAAAGGGTAGATGAGAACGTGGAGTGAATTATATAAAAATGGGATTAATTAGGATTATTGTAAAAGGGTGGTTGATGGTTAATGTGGATTTCGTGGGCCAAATCAGCTGTTCCCATACTGGACCTTTCTATGACTCTTACGTATCAGGAAAAAATATATTTAGAAATGGAAAAAATGAAATTGGTAACTGAGAAAGCATCAAAACCATATAACATGAAATATTTAAACCCAATGCACTAAGACCTGTATAGCTGAGGACATAATATTGCCATCAACTTAATCGCCATTTACACTGCACATAATTAATGTGGCAAAATTATATCTGCTGGCTTGGCATCAACTGTCCCGGCTTTAACATTCCTCTTTTTAATTCTAACCACACTTCTTCAAAACGTACTGGTCTCCACTCTCTCCGCACTAATCCAAACCTCACCACCAAATCCACAGATGGTTTGGAGGGGGTGCAGTAGCAGTCTGGCAGACTGATCTCTATCTTGCCGAAGCCCTGCAACAACTCTCAGACACCTCCTCTTACTTACCTTTTGAACAGGACCCCAATGAGGAGAACCAGGCCATTGTCTCCTGCACCATCACTGACATTATAAAATCTGAGGAAGTCCCATCCACTGCCACCAACCTCAGTTCTCCTACCCCACACCTCCCATTTCTATGTTCTGCCCAAGATCCATAAACCTGCCTGTCCAGGTAGACCCATTGTTTCTGCTTGTTCCTGCCCCACTGAACTTACATCTGCATACCTCGACTGTTTTATCTCCCCTGGTTCAATCCCCTCTTACCTACATCCGTGACACTTCACACGCTCGTGAGCTTTTCAATGACTTCAAGTTTCCTGCCGCTGATCGTCTCATCTTCCAGTCCCTATACACCTCCATCCCCCATCGAGGGCCTTAAAGCTCTCTGCTTGTTCCTGGACAATAGACCCAAACCAGTTTGACCCCACCATCACTCTCCTCTGTCTGGTGGAACTGGTCCTCACCCTCAATTTCTCCTTCAACTCCTCCCATTTCCTTCAAACCAAAAGTGTAGCCATGGACACTTGCATGGGTCCCTGCTATGCCTGCCTTTTTGTTGGCTACGTGGGACAGTCCACGTTGTAAGCCTACACCGTTATCACTCCCTTACTCTTCCTACACCTCATCGACAATTGCACTGATGCTGCTTCCTGCACCCATGCTGAGCTTGTCGACTTCGGCAACTTTGCTTCCAACTTCCACCCTGGTGGTCTATTCCCGACACCTCCCTCCCCTTTCTCGATCTCTTTGTCTCCATCTCTGGAGACAGTCTACCTACTGATATCTTCTATGAACCCACTGATTTTCACAGCTATATGACAGCCCACCCTGTCACTTTTGAAGTGCCATACCCTTCTTTCAGTTCCTCAGGAAATGTCGTACCAGCACTCAGGATGAGGCTTTTCATTCCAGAACTACTGAGATGTCCTCCTTCAAAGAAAGGGGCTTCCCCTCCTCCACCACCAACGCTGCCCTGACTCTCGTCTCTTCTATTTCACCTACATCTGTGTTCACCCCATCCTCCCGCCGCAACACTATCACCTACCACCCCACCAGCCTCCACATCCAGCAAACATTGCTGTGTTACTCCCGCCATCTCCAATGGATTTGCATCACCAAGCACATCTTACCTTCGCCCTCCCCCCCCCCCACTTTCTGCAAGGATTGATCACCAGGCGACACCCTTGTCCACTCACCCCTCCCCACTGATCTCCCTCCTGGCACTTAGCTTTCAAGCAGAACAAGTGCCACACTCACACCTACACCTCCTCCCTCATTACCACTCAGAGCCCAAACAGTCCTTCTAAGTGAGGTGACTCTTCACCTGCGAGTCTTTTGGGGTCATCTACTGTATCTAGTGCTCCTGGTGTGGACTCGATGAGACCCAACATAGATTGGGAGACTGATTCGCCGAGCATCTACGTTCCATCCACCAGAAAAAGTGGGATCTCCCGGTAGCTACCCATTTCAATTCTACTTCCCATTCCCAGTCCAACATGTCGGTCCATGGCCTCCTCTATTTGCTGCAATGAGGCCACATTCATGTTGGAGGAGCAACAGCTTATATTCTGTCTGGATAGCTTCCAACCTGATGGCATGAGCATCGATTTCTCGAACTTCTGGTAATTGCCCACCTCCCCTTCATGATTCCTGTTTCCCTCTCTCATCTTATCTCCTTACCTGCCCATCACCTCCCTTGGGTGCTCCTCCTTCCA
Organism: Hemitrygon akajei; assembly: GCF_048418815.1. Lineage (NCBI taxonomy): Eukaryota > Metazoa > Chordata > Chondrichthyes > Myliobatiformes > Dasyatidae > Hemitrygon > Hemitrygon akajei. The sequence continues at coordinate 132,719,373 of NC_133126.1, forward strand.
CTTCTTTCTAACCTCTCCTATCGGTTTCCTCCTTCTCCAGCAGCTCATCTCTTTCACCATTCAACTTCCTAGCTCTTCACTTCACCCTCTCCCCCTCCCCTGGATCACCTATCACCACCTCGTACTTCTTCTATCACTCCGTCTTTCTTACTCAGTCCTGAGGAAGGGTCTGTTACTATTTTCCATATATGCTGCCTGGCTTGCTGAATTCTTCCTGCATTTTCCGTGCTTTGCTTTGGATTCGGAGCAAGAAGGCTGCGGGTGAACGGCTAAGGATTTCCGGAGCAAAGGCAGTTTTACCACTCAGGGCAAAAGAGAGGCAAGACTGCGCAGGTGCGTGACTTTGGCCAGTAGAGCGCGAAAAGTTTAAAAACAAGACCGCCATATCCAGCGGGCAGCGGAGTGAGAGGGCAGCAGAGTGAGAGGGCTTTGGCACAACGGGCTTAGGTGGTAATGAGGCGAGGTAGGTCTACCTGTGTTAATTGTGGAAAGGAAGTGGTATGTGTGTGAGGCTGTTTTTCTGTGCTCGGTGTCAAATGTGGGAGTTCCTGGAGTCTCCCAGCCTCCCGGATGGCCATATCTGAACCTGGTGTGTCGAGCTGCAGCTCCTAAGGGGCCATGTTAGGGAACTGGAGATGCAGCTCGATGACCTTCATCAGGTCAGGGAGAGCGAGGAGGTGACTGAAAGGAGTTATAGGCAGGTGGTCACACCGGGGCCACGAGGGACAGAGAAATGGGTCACAGTCCGGAGAGGGAAGGGGAAGAGTCAAGTACTAGAGAGTACACCTGTGGCTGTATCCCTTGACAATAAGTATTCCAGCTTGAGTACTGTCAGTGGGGGGACAGCCTACCTGGGAGAAGCAACAGTGGCCGTGCCTCTGGCACAGAGTCTGGCCCTGTGGCTCAGAAGGGAAGGGAAAGGAAGAGGAAGGAAGTAGTGATAGGGGACTCTATAGTTAGGGGGTCAGACAGGCGATTCTGTGAACGCAGAAAAGAAACTCAGATGGTAGTTTGCCTCCCAGGTGCCAGAGTCCGGGATGTTTCAGATCGAATCCACAATATCCTGCAGTGGGAGGGAGAATAGCCAGAGGTCATTCTACATATTGGTACCAATGACATAGGTAGGAAAAGGGAGCAGGTCCTGAAAACAGACTACACGGAGTTAGGAAGGAAGTTGAGAAGCAGGACCACAAAGGTAGTAATCTCGGGATTACTGCCTGTGCCACATGACAGTGAGAATAGGAATAGGATGAGATGGAGGATAAATGCATGGCTGAGGGATTGGAGCAGCAGGCAGGGATCCAGATTTCTGGATCATTGGGACCTCTTTTGGGGCAGGCGTGACCTGTACAAAAAGGACGGGTTGCACTTGAATCCCAGGGGGACCAATATCCTGGCGGGAGTGTTTGCTAAGGCTACTGGGGAGAGTTTAAACTAGAAATGTTGGGGGGTGGGAACCGAATTGAAGAGACTGGGGAAAAGGCAGTTGGCTCACAAATAGAGAAAGCTTGGAGACAGTGTGTGAGGGAGGATAGGCAGGTGATAGAGAAGGGACGCACTCAGATGGACAGTTTGAGATGAGTCTATTTTAACACAAGGAGTGTTGCGAAAAAAGTGGATGAGCTTAGAGTGTGGATCAGTACTTGGAGATAAGATGTGGGGGCCATTACAGAGACTTGGATGGCTCAGGGACAGGAATGGTTACAGGCAGTCGCCAGGTTACGTACGAGTTCCGTTCCCGAGTCCGTCTTTAAGTCGGATTTGTACATAAGTCGGAACAAGTACATCTGGTATTATTCAGCATCAGTTAGTCAAACGTTTGTCTTAGCATATAGTATATATTTTACCTTTCTACGCATATAAAACACTTAAGAAACGTATGTATTCCAATAATTAAACCACTGTGTTGCTTAGTAATAATTGTAGCTTTCATCGGGGCAGGGCCTTTCACATGCTCCATTATTCTCACTTTATCCGTTATCCTTTAAAATTGTTCTGATCGTTGACCGACTGTAGCCTAACGCTTTTCCAATGACCGATGGCGCTTCACCTCTTTCCAAACGCTTTCTTATTTCCACTTTATTTTCAATCGCGATCGCTTCCCATCAATGAAACCGAAACACTGTGGGCGGCGAGTCCCGAGCTTCGCCAGCACCCGAGGTCCGCTGGGTCCTAAGGATCACTGCGCTGAGCCAGGTTAAATGGGACAAGTGGGGGCTGTGCTGCGTCTGGGTATTTGATCCTACACAATATTCTGTGTGGGAATTTAAACTGGAGGTGGCAGTGTTTTTCTTTTACGAGGTCCAGTTGCGAGCTCGACATCCACCCAGCACGGATGGTACGGGAGTCACTGGATCGACGTCAGCCTGGCATGGGAGCGGCCTGTAACTGGATCGAAATCGGAGAAACTCCATTCTCGAGTCTGGCGCTGATCTCACTGCGCCACCAGCTGACAGGAACGGGGGAGGGGGGTGCGGGGTCAGGGTGAATCTTACTAAGAAAAATTTAAGTCAAATACAAAGTTAAACACTCAACACAGTGTCAATGGCAACAACTTAAAATGGCGGACAGCGTTCTCCTTCCTTGGTTCGTAAGTACGAGTTGTCCGTAAGTCGGACGTTTGTAACTCGGGGACTACCTGTACTTCAAGTGCTGGGTTATAGATGTTTCAGAAAGGACAGGGAAGGAGGCAAAAGAGGTGGGGGTGTGGCACTGTTGATGAGAGATAGTGTCACAGATGCAGAGAAGGTGGACATCATGGAGGGATTGTCTATGGAGTCTCTGTGGGTGAAGGTTAGGAACAGGAAGGGGTCAATAACTCTACTGGGTGTTTTTTATAGGCCACCCAATAGTGACAGGGATATTGAGGAGCAGATAGGGAGACAGATTCTGGAAAGGTGTAATAATAACAGAGTTGTCGTGATGGGAGATTTTAATTTCCCAAATATTGATTGGCATCTCCCTAGAGCGAGGGGTTTAGTTGGGGTGGAGTTTGTTAGGTGCGTTCAGGAAGGTTTCTTGACACAATATGTAGATAAGCCTACAAGAGGAGAGGCTGTACTTGATTTGGTATTGGGAAATGAACCTGGTCAGGTGTCAGATCTCTCAGTGGGAGAGCATTTTGGAGATAGTGATCACAATTCTATCTCCTTTACAAAAGCATTGGAGAGGGATGGGAACCGACAGGTTAGAAAAGTGTTTAATTGGAGTAAGTGGAATTATGAGGCTATCAGGCAGAAAATTGGAAGGTTAAATTGGAAACAGATGTTCTCAGGGAAAAGTATGGAAGAAATGTGGTAACTGTTCAGGGGATATTTGTGTGGAGTTCTGTATAGGTACGTTCCAATGTATAGGTAAGTTATGGTAGGGAACAGGAACCGTGTTGTAAAGGCTGTAATAAATCTAGTCAAGAAGAAAAGCTTACAAAAGGTTCAGAGTTATAAGGCTAACAGGAAGGAGCTTAAGAAGGAAATTAGGAGAGCCGGAAGGGGCCATGAGAAGGCCTTGGCAGGCAGGATTAAGGAAAACCCCAAGGCATTCTAAAAGTATATGAAGAGCAAGAGGATAAGACATGAAAGAATAGGACCTATCAAGTGTGACAGTGGGAAAGTGTGTATGGAACCGAAGGAAATAGCAGGGGTATTTAATGAATACTTTACTTCAGTATTCACTATGGAAAAGGACCTTGGTGAGTGTAGTGCAGACTGAAAAGCTTGAGCATGTAGATATTAAGAAAGAGGATGTGCTGGAGCTTTTGAAAAGCATCAAGTTGGATAAGTCGCCGGGACCAGATGAGATGTACCCCAGGCTACCGTGGGAGGCAAGGGATGAGATTGCTGAGCCTCTGGCGATGATCTTTGAATCATCAATGGGGACGGGAGAGGTTCCAGAGGATTGGAGGGTTGCGGATGTTGTTCCTTTATTCAAGAAAGGGAGTAGAGATAGCCCAGAAAATTATAGACCAGTGAGTCTTACTTCAGTGGTTGGTAAATTGATGGAGAAGATCCTGAGAGTCAGGATTTATGAACATTTGGAGAGGTATAATATGATTAGGAATAGTCAGCATGGCTTTGTCAATGGCAGGTCATGCCTTATGAGCCTGATTGAATTTTTTGAGGATGTGACTAAACACATTATGAAGGGTAGTAGATGTAACGTACATGGATTTCAGCAAGGCATTTGATAATATACCCCATGCAAGGCTTATTGAGAAGGTAAGGAGGCATGGGATCCAAGGGGACATTGCTTTGTGGATCCAGAACTGTCTTGCCCACAGAAGGCAAGGAGTGGTTGTAGACAGGTCATATTCTGCATGGAGGCCGGTGACCAGTGGTGTGCCTCAGGGATCTGTTCTGGGACCCCTACTCTTCATGATTTTTATAAATGACCTGGATGAGGAAGTGGAGGGATGGGTTAGTAAATTTGCTGATGACACAAAGGTTAGGGGTGTTGTGGGTAGTGTGGAGAGCTGTCAGACGTTGCAGTGGGACATTGATAGGATGCAAAACTGAGCTGAGAAGTGGCAGATGGGGTTCAACTCAGATAAGTGTGAAGTAGTTCATTTTGGTAGGCCAAATGTTATGGCAGAATATAGTATTAATGGTAAGACTCTTGATAGTGGGGAGGATCAGAGAGATCTTGGGGTCCGAGTCCATAGGACACTCAAAGCAGCTGCACAGGTTGACTCTGTGGTTAAGATGGCATACGGTGTATTGGCCTTCATCGATTGTGGAATTGAATTTAGGAGCCAAGAGATAATGTGGCAGCTATATCGGACCCTGGTCAGACCCCACTTGGAGTACTGTGCTCAGTTCTGGTCACCTCACTACAGGAAGGATGTGGAAGCCATAGAAAGGCTGCAGAGGAGATTTACAAAGATGTTGCCTGGATTGGGGAGCAAGCCATATGAAAACAGTTGAGTGAACTCGGCCTTTTCTCCTTGGAGCGATGGCGGATGAGAGGTCACCTGATAGAGGTGTATAAGATGATGTGAGGCATTGATCGTGTGGATAGTCAGAGGCTTTTTCCCAGGACTGAAATGGTTGCCACAAGAGGACACAGGTTTAAGGTCCTGGGGAGTAGGTACAGAGGTGATGTGAGTGATCGTTTTTTTTACTCAGAGCGTGGAGAGTGTGTGGAATAAGCCGCCGGCAATGGTGGTGGAGGCGGATACAATAGGGTCTTTTAAGGGACTTTTGGATAGGTACATGGAGCTTAGAAAAATTGAGGGCTATGGGTAAGCCTAGTAATTTCAAAGGTAGGGACATGTTCGGCACAACCTTGTGGGTCAAAGGGCCTGTATTGTGCTGTAGGTTTTCTATATTTCTATTTACAGCATCTGCAGATTTTCTCATGTTTATGGTAAAATGATATATTGTTTAAGTTTGAAATCCGTGATCTATGGGCCTTAATAGCAGTCACAGCAGTGATGGACCCCAACATTGCTTAGTCCTCATAGCCTGGGTACTCTGGCACTTTGGCATTAACATTTCCCCTAAAACATAGTTGGAAGTAAATGACTGGTTCAAAAAGGGAATGATAAAATGTTTTGGAAGGGGAAACATGAAGACAACATCTTCATAGGATGGGTTTTCTGTCAAGAAGGAAGTATTCCAGCAACTCAGGGCTTATAGGGTAACTGAATGCCTCATAAACCTATGGCTCTATCTCTTATGGAACTAGCAACCAATGGTATTAGTGTCTACTTCCCAAAGTCATGGATGAAGTCAAGTGGATATACTCTGACCTTGGGTAAGAAACATAACCATATCTAAGAGAGGTAAACGTCTGCTGAGCAGGTTTAAAAAAACGTGACCTTCTGTTAAGCTGCTTGTCAAGAAGAGAGTAAGAAAAGCTAACCCCATGGATCCATACTCCTGACAAAATGCTTGGAGCACACATATTGATAACTAACTTCCATTCTGTCACGGGCAAATGCAGGATCTCAAGGCAGCATCTATAATCCATTCACAGTTACCTGTTCATTACGCTATCATCTAAGCAAGAGACAACAAAGATGTCCACTTCACCCAGGCTAAGGGAGGAGCTGGTGTTAGACCGTCTAGCATCTGCAAAAAATTTTGTCACAAGGAAATCAGTGATTAACCTCTCAAGGACTTTGCAAAGATAGATCTACTCACAAGTGACTACCAGATGACTTCTATTCACTCACAAACAACCAGAAGTCCTATCCATTCAATATTTTGGATATCCATCTCCATATGTATCTTCACTGATCTCCTACCTTCATTATAGAGGTAGAGTGAGGGAGGACAGATCATGGAGATCATATTTCCACTTTTGCTGATGGTCCAGATCGGCTCATGGACGTCCAGTCAATTATCATGACTATATTCCACCCTACACAATGGAGAGTGTCCCAACTCTGTAACAGCACTTCATCTCCATAAAGACAGTGCAGTGGTAACTTCTACCGATACCATCATGGGCACAAAAATTTACTACAGATGTATTACTGAGGTGAAGGTGTAGCTGTATAAACAGTTGGTCTCAGCTACGTAAGAATAAGAAATCAATGCAGGAATGTATCATTCAGCCCCCGGAGAATGCTCTGCCATTCAACAATTCAGAGCTGATTTGCTACCTCAAAAACCATCTTTGTGCCTGAATGTATCAATCCAAATTTCTCTTAAGTGTTGAAATTGAGCTCACATGCAACACTTGCGCAGGCAGCTCATTCCACACTTTCATAACCCTCTGAGCGAAGAAGTTTCCTCTCATGTTTCCCTTAATCTTTTCACCTTTCACACTTAACAAATGATCTCTAGCTGTAGTCCCAACCAACCTCAGTGGAAAAAGCCTGCTTGTATTTTGCACTACCTATGCCCCTCGTAATTTTATATGCCTCTATCAAATCTCTCACCTTCTACATTCCAAAGAATGAAGTCCTAATCTATTCAATCTTTCCATATAACTCAGGTCCTCCAGTCCAGGCAACATCCTTGTAAATTTTCTTTGTTCTCTTTCAACCTTATTCATATTTTTCCTGTAGGTAGGTGACCAAAATGGCACACAATATTCCAAATTAGGCCTCATCTTTGCCTAATACAACTTCAACATAACATCCCATCTCCTGTACTCAATATTTGATTTATGAAAAGCTTTCTTTATGAGCTCTCTACAGTACCTCTGATGCCACTTTCACTGAATTATGGATCTGTATTCCTAGATCCCTTTGTTCTACAGCATTCCTCAGTACCATACCATTAACAGGTTTGTCCAATCGAAGTGCAACACCTTGCACTTGTCTGCACTAAATTCCATCTGCCATTTTTCAGCTGGTCCAGATCCTGCTGCAAGCCTGATAGTCTTTCTCACGATCCACTACACCACCAATCTTGGTGTCATCCACGAACTTGCTGATCCAGTTAACCAAATTATCCTACAGATCGTTGAGATGGATGACAAACAATGGACCCAGCACCATTGCCTACAGTACTCCACTAGCCACAGGCCTGCAGTCAGAGAAACAACCATCTACTACCACTGCCTGGCTTCTTCCACAAAGCCAATGTCTAATCCAATTTACTACCTCATCGTGAATGCCAAGTGAATGAAACTCCTTGACTAACCTCCCACATAGGACCTTTTTAAAAGTTTTGCTGAAGTCCATGAAGACAACATTCATCAATTTTCCTGGTAACTTCCTTTAAAAATTTATAAAATTGGTTAGACATAACCAACTACACATAAAGCCATGTCTATCCAAATACTCATATCTGGTCTCTAGAATACCTTCAAATAACTTTCACAATACTGATGTCAGTCTCACTAGCCTGAACAACAGAACAACATTGGCTATCCTTCAAACCTCTGGTACCTTACCTATCATTAAGGATAATTTAAATATCTCTGTTAGGGCCCTGGTAATTCTACACTTGGCTTCCACAGGGAGGAGGGAACACTTTGTCAGGCCTTGGGGACTTATCCACCCAAGTTTGCCCCAAGACAGCAAACACCCCTCCTTTGTATTCTGTATAGGGTCCATGAAGTTGATGCCACTTTGCCTCATTTTAATAGTCTTTGTACCTGTCTTGCAGTTAAATACAGATGCAAAAAATGATTTAAGATCACCCCCGTCTCTTTTGGCTCTATACAAGGATTACTATTCTGATATTTCAGAGGACCAATTTTGTCCCTCGCAATCCTTTTGCTCTTAACGCACACGTAGAGTCCCTTGGGATTCTCCTTCACCTTGTTTGTTAGGGCAACCTCATGCCTTCTTTTAGCTTTCCAGATGTCCTTAAGAGTTTTCCTGCATTCCTTATACTCCATGAGCACCTCATTGTTCCAACATGGACTATACCTGTGATGCACCTCCTTTATTTCCGTAACCAGGGTGTCAATATCTCTTAAAACTGTTATCTTTACTTTTTATTCTGACAGGCACATAAAGCTTGGTACTGCCAAAATTTTGGACTGTTGAGTGGTCTGTAACAAGTAATGTGATGATACCTGTCTTATTCCTCAGTTGCACACATAATGTCTCACTAGACAAGTCCTCCAGTCTATCTTGACGGCGAACTGCTATGACATTTTCCCTAACTAGTAATGTCACCCTCCTCCATTCTGTCATGTCCAAAACAATGGATCCCTGGAACATTGAGCTGCCAGTCCTTCCCCTCCTGCAAGCAAATCTGACCAATAGCTATAGTATCATAATTCCATGCCCTGAGCTCATCTACCTTTCCTATGATACTTTATGCTTTGAAATATACGCAGCTCAGTATGTTAGTCGCAACATCCTCAACTTTTTGAGTACTGACTTTGGCTGAGGTCTTAACGAGATGTCTCCACAACCTCTGCACTATTCTGGCACTCTGTTTTCCAACCCCTGCAACTCTAGTTTACCCACCATCTCTCCCCGAGCAGTTCCAGCAAACCTTCCCGCTAGGATATTATGCTTCCAATCTCAAAACAGCAGACATGCAGACATAAGATGATAATAGATCCTAATATCATCCAGTGTAGCAATGTGGTGTCAGAACTGACTGTGCTTGAACTCAGATCTCTGACAATGATAGTCCAGAACTTTACCACTGTACTCCAGGGACTGAGGGAGAAATGAGCCCAGGAGCAGAGACCATGCAGGAGGTCAGAATGAATATTCAGACCGGTACTTTACTGGATAGTTTGCTTTCCAGCACAGTTCCAAAACAAAGGCAATAATCCAAATCAGAGGCAAGGCAGTGTTTCAATTTAACAAAAAAAAAATAAGTCAAAAAGGAGAAATTAAAAAAAGCACAACAGACAGAATCCAAAGATCTAAATTAAACAGGTTCAAAATACAGAAGCACCAAGGCTAGGGCAAAAAAAAACATTCATCTTCAGCACTTCAAATACTTCAGCACTGGATTACCAGACAACCACATTAGTAAGTAAATAACACACACAAAATGCTGGCAGAACTCAGCAGGCCAGGCAGCATCTATGGAGAAGTGTCCAGTCAATCTTTTGTGGTGAGACCCTTCAGTAGGGCTGGAGAAAAAAAAAGACAAGGAGTCAGAGTTAAAAGGTGGGAGGGAGGGGAGAGAGAAACACAAGGTGAGAGGTGAAACCGGGTGGGGGAGGGGTGAAGTAAAGAGCTGGGAGGTTGATTGGTGAAAGAGATAAAGGACTGAAGAAGGGGTTATGTAATAGGAGAGGACAGAAGGCCATGGAAGAAAGAAAAGGGGGTGCAGCTTCAGAGGGAGGTGATGAGCAGGCAAGGATTTAAGGTGAGAGAGGGAAAAGGGAATGGGGAATAGTGAAAGGGGGGGGGAGGGTCATTACCAGAAGTTGAAGAATTCGATGTTCATGCCATTGGACTGGAGGCTACCCTGATGGAATATAAGGTGTTGCTGCTCCAATTTGTGTTTGGCCTCATTGGAACAGTACAGGAGGCCATGGACTGACATGTCAGAATGGGAATGGGAAAAAGAATTAAAATGGGCGGCCACTGGGAGATCCTGCTTTTTCTGGAAATGGTGCTCAGCGAAGAGATCTCTCAATCTGCGTCTGGTCTCACCGATAAGTGTTGGCTCAAGGACTGAGCAAAGAACTGCACAATTCACACAGCTTAGCTAGTCAGAATAACTAGGCACATGTGTAGTCAATTGCCATACAAGTAACCAGCACGGTTAGAATGTTTAGAAACCAGAAGCCCACTGAAGGCTTCTAGAAACTGACCATGGGGTGGAGCCCAGTCCTGGCAATGTGGTGAGTCCACTCCCAATACTTCCCCTGCCCTGCTTCTTATAAATCGTTGTTCAGTGTGAAAAAAACATTGATTGGTCAAATGTGGAGAACACTGAAACTGGAAGTCACATCCAGAGTGGTTTTGCAGAGGAGTTCTGATGCAGGGTTTCATTCTGAAAAGCGGTTACTTCCTCAGCACCCGTAATTATTCTTCAGCCGATTGTTAGTCATGAAACGGAAGTTCATTCACTGCCCATTTTGACCTGCTGCCGGAAGACTGCTTGGAATCTGAAGTCAATGACAATCCCCGACACCCCCCCCCCACCAGCTGTTCAAGCCTGAACCCCCAAATCGAAGATATTTGTGGGTACCACATGCTCAAAATTGTAATGGAAGAGGCTCCGAATGACCGCTGGTACAAGTTAGATGTCTATTCACCCAGTGACCATGCACATTTTGTCAATTTTGAATTGTAATTCGAGATTATTGACCGAATTTAAATTTCCACGCCGCCTTTGTGCGATTTGAACTCTGATCCACACGTTTCCATTTCCCGCTAAACTGCTTGGACTGGAGAAGTCAGTAAATACTCTACTGAAGCGTGGGGAACATTCTTTCCCATAAAAGATGCCTGACCTGCTGAGTCTTTCCATTTGAATTGTTATTTTCAATTTACAACATTTATAGTTTTTGTTTTAAATTTAAATATTTATTTGTGGACTGAAGGTTTTTACACCGCGTGCCCACCGCTGCTTCCCTGCTTCGGGACAACGCTTGTCGGTCCGGGTGGAGAAAACTGTCTCAGCGTCTGGACTGCAGATCAGTTCAGTAAATATCTCCTTGATGTTGCTCTCAAAATGGATATTTTTCTGTTACCCGGTTCCTCCCTCCTCTCCGTTCAATAACATATTAACAGTTTTTCTGTGCCTCACTCTCTCCTCGTTCTGCACATAGGTAGATTTTGACAAAACAACAGTGTTGTGAATCCCCTCTCGGCCCCACCCACCGAGTAATGAACATTCTGCACTGAAACTTTCCTTCTACAAAACCCTGTCAGCGGGAGATGGAACAACGACCCAGTGACGGTCAGTCTGAATCCAGCCCGATCACCGACTCTGTTCCAGTCCAGGCTGGGTTCGAGGGGTCTGGAGCTCCCACTTCTACAGGAATCAGAGACATTCTCTTCTCATTCACCCAACTCCCAGTGTGTTTCCGAATGAGCACTGTTTCCAACAGCCCTTTAAATCCCTGTCCGCCCAGGAAGTAGTTTAAAAAGACCGCAAAAAGTTCCTATTTCTACCACAACCCGCCAACGTATCCCTGGAACATAAAATCAATGTTATAATAAGTAAATTGTATACTGAAACTGATCTTAATCATTTGTTTACTTTAGTGGGTGATCGTTGTTGCATACCTCAAAAATATGTTTGCTACTGCGCAGGGGTCATGCAGGTCTCTATCATTTATTTTGATGCCCCTCCGTGTGTTAATATCTGTTTGATTTTGCTCTCAAAATGGATATTTTTCTATTACCCCGGTCACCGTCGCCTCTCAATACTTTGACATCTCAATATTTTCTATGTCACTCTCACCTCATTCTGCTCCTAGGTAAATTTGACGAAACAACAATGCTGTGAATCCCCACCGCAACCCCGACAAAGGCCGACAGTGCGGGACTGAAACTCACCTTTGGGAAGTCCTGTCAGCGGGAGATGGTCAGGAACGGCCAGTCTGAATCCCTCAGGATCACTGACTCTGTTCCCGTCCAGGCTGAGATGGAGAAACTGCCTCCCTCGTCTGCAGGAATGAGAGAAACTCTCTTCGGTTCATGCAATTCCCAGCGTGTCCGCGAGTCGAGTACCGCTTCCGATAGCTGATGCAATCCAGCAGATGGTTTCAAACATGCGCGAAAACTCCGCCTGGTACACAACCCGCCTACATACAGTGGAAGGCAAAAGTTTGGGCACCCCTGGTCAAAATTTCTGTTACTGTGAATAGCTGAGTGAGCTAAAAAATTACCTGATTTCCAAAAGGCATAAAGTTAAAGATGACACATTTCTTTAATACTTTAATCAAGATTACTTCTTTTATTTCCATTGTTTACAGTTTCAAAATAACAAAAAATGAAAACGGTCCCAAGCAAAAGTTTGGACACCCAGCATGGTCAGTACTTAGTTTGGACACCCACTTTGGCAAGTACGACAGCGTGTAAACGCTTTCTGTAGCCAGCTAGGAGTCTTTCAGTTCTTGTTTGGGGGATTTTTGCCCATTTTTCCTTGCAAAAGACTTCTAGTTCTGTGAGATTCTTGAGCTGTCTTGCATACACTGCTCTTCTGAGGTCTATCCACAGATTTTCGATGATGTTTAGGTCAGGGGACCGTGAGGGCCATGGCAAAACCTTCAGCTTGTGCCTCTTGATGTAGTCCATTGTGGATTTTGAGGTGTGTTTAGGATCATTATCCTGTTGTAGAAGCCATCCTCTTTTCATCTTCAGTCAAGTCAAGTCAAGTCACTTTTTATTGTCATTTTGACCATAACTGCTGGTACAGTACAAGGTAAAAATGAGACAACGTTTTTCAGGACCATGGTTTACATGACACAGTACAAAAAACTAGACCAAACTACGTAATAATAAAAAAAAACAACACAGAGAAAGCTACACCAGACTACAGACCTACATAGGACTGCATAAAGTGCACAAAACAGTTCAGGCATTACAATAAGTAATAAACAAGACAATAGGGCAGTAAAGTGTCAGTCCAAGCTCTGGGTATTGAGGAGTCTGATAGCTTGGGGGAAGAAACTGTTACATAGTCTGGTCGTGAGAGCCCGAATGCTTCGGTGCCTTGTCCCAGACGACAGGAGGGAGAAGAGTTTGTATGAGGGGTGCGTGGGGTCCTTCATAATGCTATTTGTTTTGTGGATGCAGCATGTAGTGTAAATGTCCGTAATGGCGGGAAGAGAGACCCAGGTGATCTTCTCAGCTGACCTCACTATCCGCTGCAGGGTCTTGTGATCCGAGACGGTGCAGTTTCCAAACCAGGCAGTGATGCAGCTGCTCAGGATGCTCTCAATACAACCCCTGTAGAAAGTGATGAGGATGGGGGGTGGGAGATGGACTCTCCTCAGCCTTCACAGAACGTAGAGACGCTGCTGGGCTTTCTTTGTTATGGAGCTAGTGTTGTGGGACCAGATGAGATTCTTCGCCAGATGAACACCAAGAAATTCGATGCTCTTAACGATCTCTACCAAGCAGCCATCGATGTTCAGCGGGGAGTGGTCGCTCCGTGCCCTCCTGAAGTGTTTCGTTCACATTCAGAGACAGGTTGTTGGCTCTGCACCAGTCCGTTAGCCGCAGCACCTCCTCTCTGTAAGCTGACTTGTCATTCTTTCTGATGAGACCCACCGCAGTCGTGTCATCGGCGAACTTGATGATGTGGTTCGAGCTGTGTGTTGCAGCACAGTCATGGGTCAGCAGAGTGAACAGCAGTGGACTGAGCACACAACCCTGGGGAGCCCCCGTGCTCAGTGTGATGGTATTGGAGATGCTGCCTCAGATCTGGACTGACTGAGGTCTCCCGGTCAGCAAGCCTAGGATCCAGTTGCAGAGGGAGGTGTTCAGGCACAGTAGGCTCAGCTTTCCAATCAGTTTCTGAGGGATGATTGTGTTGAATGCTGAACTGAAGTCTATGAACAGCATCCGAACGTATGTGTCTTTTTTGTCCTGGTGGGTTAGGGCCAGGTGGAGGGTAATGGCAATTGTGTCGTCTGTTGAGTGGTTGGGATGGTATGCAAACTGCAGGGGGTCCAGTGAGGGGGGCAGCAGGGTCTTGATATGCCTCATGATGAGCCTCTCGAAACACTTCATGATGATGGATGTAAGTGCAACAGGACGGTAGCCATTTAGGCAGGACACTGAAGACTTCTTCGGCACGGGGACGATGGTGGCGGCCTTGATGCACATTGGAACGGTGGCACTGCTCAGGGAGATGTTGAAGATGTCAGTGAGAACATCTGCTAGCTGGTCTGCACATCCTCTAAGCACTCTACCAGGGATGTTGTCTGGTCCAGCAGCCTTCCGTGGGTTGACACTGCACAGGGTTCCTTTCAAATCGGCCACAGTGAGACACAGCACCTGGTGATTTGGAGGAGGAGCTGGTCATTTGACTTCCTCGCCGCCTCGTCATTTTCTGCCTCAAAACGAGTGTAGAAGCTACTCAGCGCATCTGGGAGGGAGGCATCACCGGCATAGTCAGTTGATGTTTTTTACAGATGGTGTGATATTTGCTTTCAGAATTTGATGGTATTTAATTGAATTATTTCTTCCCTCTACCAGTGAAATGTTCTGCATGTCACTAGCTGCAACACAAGCCCAAAGCATGATCGATCCACCCCCGTGCTTAACAGTTGGAGAGGTATTCTTCTCATGAAATTCTGCACCCTTTTTCTCCAAACATACCTTTGCTCATTGCAGCCAAAATGTTCTGTTTTAACTTCATCAGTCCACAGGACTTGTTTCCAAAATGCATCAGGCTTGTTTAGATGCTCCTTTGCAAACCTCTGATGCTGAATTTTGTGGTGAGGACGCAGGAAACATTTTCTTCTGATAACTCTTCCATGAAGGTCATATTTATGCAGATGTCACTGCACAGTAGAACAGTGCACCACCACTCCAGAGTCTGCTAAATCTAACTGAAGGTCTTTTGCAGTCAAACGGGGGTTTTGATTTGCCTTTCTAGCAATCCTACAAGCAGCTCTCTTGGAAAGTTTTCTTGGTCTTCCAGACCTCAACTTGACCTCCATCATTCCTGTTAACTGCCATTTCTTAATTACATTACAAACTGAGGAAACGGCTACCTGAAAATGCTTTGCTATCTTTTTATAGCCTTCTCCTGCTTTGTGGGCATCATTTATTTTAACTTTCAGAGTGCTAGGCAACTGCTTGGAGGAGCCCATGGCTGCTGATTGTTGGGGCAAGGTTTGAGGAGTCAGGGTATTTATAAAGCTTTGAAATTTGCGTCACCTGGCCTTTCCTAACGAGGACTGTGAACAAGCCATAGCCCTAACAAGCTAATTAAGGTCTGAGACCTTGATAAAAGTTATCTGAGAGCTCAAATCTCTTGCAGTGCCCAAAATTTTGCATGGTGCTCCTTTCCTTTTTCTCACTCTAAAATTGTACAAAACAAAAATAATACATGAATCTTGCTTAAAATGTTGAAAAGAATGTTTCATCTTTAACATTATAACGTTTGGAGATCAGTTCATCTTCTACTCATTTAACTATTCACAGTAACAGAAATTTTGACCAGGGGTACCCAAACGTTTGCATTCCACTGTATGTTGGCGGGTTGTGTACGAGGCGGAGTTTTGGCGCATGTTTGAAACTATCTGCTGGATTGCATCAGCTATCGGAAGCGGCACTCGACTCGCAGACACGCTGGGAATTGCATGAACCGAAGAGAGTTTCTCTCATTCCTGCAGACGAGGGAGGCAATTTCTCCATCTCAGCCTGGACGGGAACAGAGTCAGTGGTCGTGATGGATTCAGACTGGCCGTTCCTGACCATCTCCCGCTGACAGGACTTCCCAAAGGTGAGTTTCAGTCCCGCACTGTCGGCCTTTGTCGGGGTTGCGGTCGGGATTCACATCAGAACCACAGTAAATTTCTGTTACTGTGAATAGCTAAGTGAGTAAAAAATGACCTGATTTCCAAAAGGTATAAAGTTAAAGATGACACATTTCTTTAATATTTTAATCAAGATTACTTTTTTATTTCCATTGTTTACAGTTTCAAAATACCAAAAAAGGAAAAGGACCCGAAGCAATAGTTTTGCACCCTGCATGGTCAGTACTTAGTAACACCCCCTTTGGCATGTATCACAGCTTGTAAGCGCTTTCTGTAGCCAGCTCAGAGTCTTTCAATTCTTGTTTGGGGGGTTTTCGCCTATTCTTCCTTGCAAAAGGCTTCTAGTTCTGTGAGATTCTTGAGATGTCTTGCATACACTGCTCCTTTGAGGTCTGTCCACAGATTTTCGATGACATTTAGGATCATTATCCTGTTGTAGAAGCCATCCTCTCTTCATCTTCAGCTTTTTTACAGATGGTGTGATGTATGCTTCCAGAATTTGCTGGTATTTAATTGAATTCATTCTTCCCTCTACCAGTGAAATGTTCCCCCTGCCACTGGCTGCAACACAATAGACAATAGACAACAGGTACAGAAGTAGACCATTCGGCCCTTCGAGCTGCACCACCATTTTGAGATCATGGCTGATCAATTACTATCAATACCCGGTTCCTGCCTTGTCCCCATATCCCTTGATTCCCCTATCCATAAGATACCTATCTAGCTCCTTCTTGAAAGCATCCAGAGAATTGGCCTCCACTACCTTCCGAGGCAGTGCATTCCAGA
Source organism: Hemitrygon akajei (assembly GCF_048418815.1). Taxonomy (NCBI): domain Eukaryota; kingdom Metazoa; phylum Chordata; class Chondrichthyes; order Myliobatiformes; family Dasyatidae; genus Hemitrygon; species Hemitrygon akajei. The sequence goes on from NC_133126.1 coordinate 132,735,981, forward strand.
CCCCCACAACTGTCTGGGAGAAGAAGTTTTTCCTTAACTCTGTCCTAAATGACCTACCCCTTATTCTCAAACCATGCCCTCTGGTACTGGACTCTCCCAGCATCTGGAGCATATTACCTGCCTCTATCTTGTCCAATCCCTTAATAATCTTATATGTTTCAATCAGATCCCCTCTCAATCTCCTTAATTCCAGCGTGTACAAGCCCTGTCTCTCTAACCTCTCTGCGTAAGACAGTCCAGACATCCCAGGAATTAACCTCGTGAATCTACGCTGCACTTCCTCTACAGCCAGGATGTCCTTCCTTAACCCTGGAGACCAAAACTGTACACAATACTCCAGATGTGGTCTCACCAGGGCTCTGTACAAATGCAAGAGGATTTCCTTGCTCTTGTACTCAATTCCCTTTGTAATAAAGGCCAACATTCCATTAGCCTTCTTCATTGCCTGTTGCACTTGCTCATTCACCTTCAGTGACTGATGAACAAGGACTCCTAGATCTCTTTGTATTTCTCCCTTACCTAACTCTACACTGTTCAGATAATAATCTGCCTTCCTGTTCTTACTCCCAAAGTGGATAACCTCACACTAAACATTAAACCTCACATTAAACGTCATCTGCCAAGTATCTGCCCACTCACCCAGCCTATCCAAGTCACCCTGAATTCTCCTAACATCCTCATCACATGTCACACTGCCACCCAGCTTAGTATCATCAGCAAATTTGCTGATGTTATTCTCAAACACAAGCCCAAAGCATGATCGATCCACCCCTATGCTTAACAGTTGGAGAGGTGTTCTTTTCATGAAATTCTGCACCTTTTTTTTCTCCAAACATATTTTTGCTCATTGCGGCCAAAAAGTTCTATTTTAACTTCATCAGTCCACAGAACTTGTTTCCAAAATACATCAGACTCGTTTAGATTTTCCTTTGCAAACTTCTGACACTAAATTTTGTGGTGAGGATGCAGGACTTTCTTCTGATGATTCTTCCATGAAGGTCATACTTGTGCAGGTGTTGCTGCACAGTAGAACAGTGCACCATCACTCCAGAGTCTGCTAAATCTTCCTGAAAAGTCTTTTGCAGTCAGACGGGGGTTTTGCTTTGCTTTTCTAGCAATCTTACGAGCAGTTCTCTCGGAAAGTTTTCTTGGTCTTCCAGACCTCAACTTGACCTCCACTGTTCCTGTTAACTGCCACTTCTTAATTACATTACAAACTGAGGAAACGGCTACTTGAAAATGCTTTGCTATCTTCTTATAGCCTTCTACTGCTTTGTGGGCATCATTTATTTTAATTTTCAGAGTGCTAGGCAACTGCTTGGAGGAGCCCATGGCTGCTGATTGTTGGGGCAAGGTTTGAGGAGTCAGGGTATTTATAAAGCTTTGAAATTTGCGTCACCTGGCCTTTCCTAACGATGACTGTGAACAAGCCAGAGCCCTGACAAGCTAATTAAGGTCTGAGACCTTAATAAAAGTTATCTGAGAGCTCAAATCTCTTGCAGTGCCCAAAATTTGCATGGTGCTCCTTTCCTTTCTTTCACTCTGAAATTGTACAAGACAAAAATAATACATGAATCTTGCTTAAAATGTTGAAAAGAATGTTTCATCTTTAACTTTATGACTTTTGGAGATCAGTTCATCTTCTACTCACGTAAATATTCACTGTAACAGAAATTCTGACCAGGAGTGCCCAAACTTTTCCATGCCATTGTATCGTTGGAATATAAAATCCATGTTATATTAAATAAATTGTACACTGAAATTGATTTTATAATTATTTAATTACATTAGTAGCTGATCTTCGCTGCATACGTTGCAGTTTTTATTCCACAAATTTGTGCATTTATCAATAGTCAAATTTATCAAATTAATCATCGATATCGTTCATTTATCAATAGTTATTTATGTATTAATGCTGCCAAAATCTTTGTGTCACCGGAGTAAAACCCTACTGTGAATATTCACTCCTCAAAGAGACAACGGGGCAGGTTATAGATCGCTGCTGGGTCTGGCTTTCACCTGGTGGGCTGAACGGCAGGTAACTGAAAACAGTCTGTGTACATGTGTTCATTTCAAACACTCACTGCTGTTCTGTGGAAATCCCCTCGCGACATTTTAACTCTTTATGGTTTATTTCAAGTTTTTTACTCTTAAAACTGTCCTGTTTCTAAACAGTGGGCAGACTATCACTGAATTCACAAGTTCTCCAGCTGGTGCCGCATTAATTCCGCTGGACATCTATCTGCACTTTCTGTCTCTAAAATTATTCCCTGATGTCTGGGGCTGCCCTTTTGACAAATAAGCAAAAGAAAAAATGCTGGAGTAACTCAGCAGGTCAATCAGAACGTAATGCTACTAATCAGAGTCGATGCCAAACTTCTTCCTCTGACATGAGCGAGAGCGGGTCATTCCAGCTGAATTGAATTGAATTGACTTTATTACTCACATCCTTCATATACCTGAGGAGTAAAAATCTTTATGTTACGTCTCTGTCTAAATGTGCAATTTATAATAAATAGTATGTACAACAGGACAGTCAATATAACATAGAAATACAGTTGTGTCAGCATGAATTAATCAGTCTGATGGCCTGGTGGAAGAAGCTGTCCCGGAGGCTGTTGGTCCTGGCTTTTATTTTCAAGTAACATTTCCCAGATGGTAGCAGCTGGAACAGTTTGTGGTTGGGGTGACTCAGGTCCCCAGTGATCCTTTGGGCCCTTTTTATACACCTGTCTTTGTAAATGTCCTGAATAGTGGGAAGTTCACATCGATAGATACGCTTGGCTGTCCACACCACTCTCTGCAGAGTCCTGTGATTGAGGGAAGTACATTTCCCATACCAAGCAGTGATGCCACCAGTCAGGATGCTCTCAATTGTGCCCCTGTCAAAAGTTCTTAGAATTTGGGGGCCCATACCAAACTTCCTCAACTGTCTGAGGTGAAAGAGGCGCCGGTAAATACAGACCGTGTGAGATTGTCGGTGATGTGTATGGCGAGGAACTTAAAGCTGTTCACCATCTCAACCCTAAATCCATTGATGTCAATAGAGGTTAACCTGTTTCCATTCCTCTTGCAGTCCACTGGTTACAGAAATGCCACAGCTCTACGCACCATCATTATTCACCTGGAGAGGAGGGGTGCTTATGTGAGAATGTTGTTCTTGGATGACAGTTCAGCATTCAACACCAGAATTCCCTCCAGGCTCAACAAGAAGCTCAGAGACCTCCGCCTTCACCCTGCCTTGTGTAGCTGGATCCATATCATTATTTGAGATTAGACCAATCAGTACAGTGTCGTCAGCAAATTTAATTAGCAGATTAGAGCTGTGTGTGACGACACAGTCATGGGTATACAGAGAGTAAAGGAGAGGGTTGAGTACACAGCCCTGAGGGGCACCTGTGTTGGGGGTCAGATGATCAGAGGTGAGGGAGCTCTCTCTTACCATCTGCCGGCATTCTGACAGGAAGTCCTCAATGTGATGGCAGACCAACAAGTCTCGGGTAGACCTGAGACTGTCTTTCACTGAGCCGATCATCTTCCAGCAGCACTTTATGTCCATCACTGGGAACACCCGCAGATCAGAGAGTCCTCTGTCACGTAGCCTCTCAGGATGAACTGTGACACAGACCCTTGCTTTCTCCACATCCTCTTCACAAAGCCACAGACCACAAAGAGGTGAGCAACTGTCTCAAAGTTCAAAGTAAATTTATTATCAAAGAACATACATGTCACCAGAAACACCCTGATGTCATACTCAATAAACCCAATAACCATAATAGAATCAATGAAAGACCACCCCAATGAGTGGACAGACAGTATGGAAAAGACAACTGTGTAAATACAAAAAAATTTTAAAAATCAATATGCTACAAATATTGAGAAAATGAGATGAATAGTTCTTGAAAGTGAGTCCATAGGTTGTGAGCGCAGTTCAGTGATGGTGCAAGTGAAGTTATCTCCTTTGCTTCAAGAGTCTGATGGCTGAACAGTAGTAGCTGTCCCTGAACCTGGTGGTGTGAGTCCTGAGGCTCCTGTACCTGCTTCCTGATAGCGAGTAGAGAGCATGACCTGGGTTGTGGGGTTCCTAAAGATTCATGCTGCTTTCTTGCAACAATGTTCTGTGTAGATGTGATCAATGCAGGGAGGGCTTTACCCAAGATGGACTGGGTTGCATCCACTACTTTTTGTAGGATTTACTATTCAAAGGTATAAGCACATATTTCCACACTGGGCTGGAATGCAGCCAGTCAATATACTCTCCTCACTCCCACCTTGTCCCCACCATAGTAATCTTGGGGCAGGGCACGGTGAGAGTGAGGTTCCAGGCAAGCAGAAAAGAAATGACTGGGAGGGCCCCTCTCACCATCAGCCAGGCAGGGTCTTGGTGCCTGTGGCTGAGGTTTGGTGATGAGGCAATGGTATATGTGTATAACGTGCCAGTATCAGATCTACTTTGCCCTGGATACATTGAGCTTGCTCCAAGTTGCAGTATATTGTACATATCACACCAGTGCAGAGTGTTCTTCACATTCCTGACTTTTATTTTACAGATGGTCAAAGTGTTTTGGAAAGTTGGGAGGTGAGTCACTCAACACAGGATATCCAGATATGAACCTGCTGAGTCGATGCAGTAATTATGCTCCTGCTTCAATTAAAATTCTGCTAAATGTAGATTCTAGATTGTGCATGAGGGAATGGCAGAAGGGAATTTTCATGACAAGCAAGTAATTAGACTTTGTTATTGTCTGACATTTGTGTATCACGAAATGTACTTGTTTCTGGTCAAGCCAAGTTTGAATATCATTCAGGCCCTGTAACACATGGACAATATCTGTAAGAGGAAACATAAAGTGTGTTACCATCATCAAACATGAACATTTTTGACACACTGAGCAAAGCTCTGAGCTGTCTTGATTCTGACTGTGGTAACAATTTGGTGTGATTTAGCCTGAATTCCTCACTTCCCAGCAACCACCACGATACTCACTGTTCTCATTGTAAAATTCCCCTTTGCTTTTGTGACCCAGCCTCACTGTTAATCATTACACTCAGTGTTTCATGAAAAGTAAGAAGACATTGAACAAGGCTGAACTTAATTATAAATCATTGTAAAGTTGTAATGGTTAAATGTCCACTTTATTGAAGTTCTTTTTCTTTGTAGTTCTCATTGGTGACATCAATTTTATTTTGTTATTTTGAAAGATTACAATGGTGTCAGGATATGTAGAGGATGCTTGAACCAAAAGCAAAGTAGCAGAAACGATTCGGCAGTGAACAATAACTTTAATAAATGATCGCAATATAACCAGCATGGGGGTGGGGTGGAGTGTGTGCACAAAACATGAGCGAATAGAAGCTAAATACGACAGGCAACAAGGTAAACTTTAGGCAGGGAGTGTGAAGATTAGGAGGAACTGGTTGAGACTGGCTGGTTTAATGATTGCACAAGGACATCGATGAGAACTGGGGTTAAATAGGTTGCAGGAGCTGAGTTTGGAATGGGTGAGAGGTGAATACAATTAGTTGGGTGGAGACTGGGAGTTGCCTGCTTGTGCATGCTGGAAGGTGTCAGCAGAAGCAGGTCTGATGAAAGGCAAGCCAGATCACAACCATATGTTGATTAACTTGGTGGCATCAAGGGGATAAGAGGAGTTTGGTGTGGTGGACCTCTCGAGATGTATAGGGTGGAAAAAGGTCCTTTGGCCCCATTTGACCATGTTGATGAAGTTACCTCCCTGTGCTACTCCCATTTTTCTGCATTTGCCTGATATCCCCCTAAACCTTTCCAATCACGTATCTGTCTCAATTTCTTTCATACATTGTAATTGTACCCACCATTACTATTTCCCTAACAGCACATCTGACGGAACCACTACCCTCTATTGTCACTCAAATCTCTTTTAAATCTTGCCCCTCTTACCTTAAATCAATGCCATCTAGTGATCATTGGTTCTACTCATGATTTTATCCACATTAAACTCATCTCTCCGGGAGAAAATACCCGTCTATCCACTCAGTCCGTATAACTCAAACCCTCCAGTCCCTGAAGTATCCTTGTGAAATTTCTTTCTTTAAACTTACCAGTTGAGTGAGACCCTTCTTATAGCTAGGTGAACTGAACTGAACTGAACTGAAGTGTTTTGAGAAGTTGGACACAAAGTATATCAGCACCTGCCTGAGGAAACTTCGCTCTTACAATATCATTCATGGATATTAAAACTATGAACACTGACACCATTCCTGGCTATCAGTTTGTTCATGAAAGGAAAGAGGGATAACCCTATCAATTATAAACCAGTGAGTCTAACACCAGTGGTTGGCAAACCATTGGAGAATATTTTTAGAGACATAACGATGAGCATTAAGAGAAGTAGAGCCTGATTGGAGTTAGTGATCATGCCTTGTGACAGAGCAAGTTGTGCCTCATAATCCTGACTAAATGCTTTGAGAATGTGACAAAACAAATTAATGAAGTTAGAGCAGTGGATGTGGTGTATATGGATTTTAGTAAGGCACTTGACAAGTTTCCACATTTGTCCTGGTCATATTGTGTCAGCAGGGGTATGGTAACAGAATTCTCCAAATCTTGGTGGGCTGGTTTAAGGTAATTCTACCAAAATACGTTATCCATGATAGATGCCTTTTCTCCCTGTTCCAAAGCATGGAACTGGCCATGGTAAGACCATAAGACCAAAAGATTTGGAGCAGAATTAGGCCATATCGCCCATCGATCCTGCTCTGCCAGTTCATCCTGGCTGATCCAATTTTCCTCTTAGCCCTAATCTCTTGCTGTCTCCAGATATTCCTTCATGCCATGACCAATCAAGATATTATCTTCATTGAATCTGCCTTAAATGTACAAAAAGACTTGGCCTCCACAGCTGCCTGTGGCAAAGAATTCCACAAATTCACCACTCTGGCAAAAGAAATTCCTCCTCAGCTCCATTCAAATGGACACCCCTCTATTCTGAGGCTGTGTTCTCTGGTCTTAGGCTCTCCCACCCTAAGAAACATCCTCTCCACGTCCACTCTATCAAATCCTTTCACCATTCAATATGAGCTGAATAAGAGCTCATTCTTTTCAACCTTACATTAACTAGTTCTTCCCAGATTATCAATCTGCTTCGAAGAGCTGAATAAAACTTCACTTATTGTGGTGAATCCAGTTAGTATGTACTCTGCAGTTTCAATGGTGGACTAGACCACACCTGTTACTTTGATTAAGTAGGTGAAATGTCAAGGTAATTATGTTGTTAATATAATTAACACCAATATTTTATGTTTTCAAAAATTTTTTAATTTAAAAAATCAGACCAGTATTTTATAAAGAAATTTGCTGGTTTTTCTCTATGTTAGTAGTGCATCATAACTAATGTCTTTACATCAATTACAAATTCCTTATTTAATTTTGAAAATTAATCATGTTTTAGGTTTGATAACCAGATATTCTTTTCCATCCCTAAGGCAGCAATGAAGGTGTCAGACAGTTATCAAATCATTGCCTCGTTAGCTCTGCATAGCTTTTAACCAAATCTGGAACCACTGATCAGATTTGGACAGTTTTCCCACCAACCTCTTCACATCCTTGGCGACTGGGTGAGGCTTTTGAGATGCTGGTGCACAAACAACATTTCATTCCTTGCACTTTATCTTTTTATGTTGTAAATTAATTCATGGAGCTTGCAATCAAGCAAAAAAAAATCAATGTTGTCTGTGTTTTTTATTGTTACATGTAATTATAGAAATCCAAAGTCTTGGTTTTATCATGCAGAATTACCTTTGTCTGTACAAAATACTGCAAGAGCTTTTGTGCCGATATCAGTTCACTGCTCAAACTGCACCCCTCACAGAAGTCAGAGTATTTCTTCTGTTTGTGTTGCTCTCTACCTTCTGTGGGATGTTGGCCAACATGCCGTGATTGTGCTGGGCAGGTCTGGTTGTGCACACGTGGACTGTGCTTACACATGAGCGGACCATATTCCAGCCTGGAGCTCCCACCTCACAATACTTTCATTTGCATGAGCTGGGACTAAACCAACCATTACGGGCATTATGGCCTTGCACTGACAGTTAAACCGCTCATGCAATTAGAAAGCAAAGCTATACAGGTCGAAGTTCACCTGCTCAGTCAGTGTTGCCTGATCATTTGGGAGTTGTTTGTGGGGGAGGGATTGACTGCATGACTGTCTCTGAAATATTGACTTTGTTACTGCTCTCCCTTTCACCATAGGCATCAAGGAAAGCCACGATATCAATCACCAATCCTCCGTTCCTATCTGTTTGAAACTCTCAAATCTCCTTTCCCATGGATTCCACCCTCTCCAAAAATGTTGCCTGGCCCTTTCAATGTTTGTCATTCTGTTTTCTGCTTTTATTTCAATTCTGTAAAACTGTTCCCTGACATTGAAAAATGTTTGTCAGTTTCAGCCTGAAATGTCAACTGTACTTTATTCCATAGATGCTGCCTGGTCTGCAGAGTTCCTCCAGCATTTTGTGTGTGTTGTTCAGATTTCCAGCATCTGCAGATTTTCTCTACTTTATCAGTTTCCATCTACTCCAATGAACGTAGTTAATTGGGTTCATGAAATCGATTTCCCAAAATTAGATTCTACAATAACATATAGGGCAGTGAATGAGCAGTGCAGGAAGGTGCTACATCTAACCTGCATTTCATCTTAAAGCACTCCGTTTATTACAGTCAGATTTATCAATTAGGTTGCCCACCTCAGCTAAAATAGAGGTAAAATTACTTTTGTTTGAACAGAATTAATAGTAATTTGATGTTTTAAGTATTCATCACTTTAATATGAATAATTTCTTTGCCAGTGTTTTTTGGAATATATCTCATTATCCAAGATACTGAAGAACAATGAAACAGCTGGAGCTGCCTTTGAGTGTCAGGGTCAGGGTATCAGGGTGCTTCCTACTACGGTAATCTGCACACCACTCACATCTCAATTTGCTTATGAAACAACCATGGGATTGAGGTGCTGAGGTTGGTGGAAGTTCAGAACTGCAACAATAAAGCGACATGGGATCAAGGACAGGAAGCAGGTTGGGTCCTACATGTCTTTTGAAATGCGCCAATGTTTTGAACTTCAATATCAAATTTTTATTGCTGTTGGATTTGTTGCAGAGAACATGAACTTTAAAATAAAATTTGTTGTGTAACTGGTCTTCTGTGTAATGAATTTATGCTTTTTCTAAATCAGCTGTTCTGTTTGCAAGGATCCATGGCACATTTTTCTTTTCTGAAATACACATCACAATGGTCTGCCTTATTTAAATACTGATTTTAACCTCTGTTATTGCCTTCAGTTACAGAAAAGGAAAGGCATCACGCATGTCCTGAATCAAAAGTGTTGCAGCTAGCAACAGCACCAAAACTTCAAATGGAGGCTTAGAGAATGATCACAAGATCTGTGGTTGAATATTCATTTCATCTGCACTTTGCTAAAAATTGAATAATCATGTTTATGCAGGATCTGTTGACTGTTCTTAACATTTCCAAGTATTATCATGTAGCGTCAAGGAACAACAGAATTTTGATACAGTCACTGGGGCGGTTAAGACTGGTTTGGTTCTCCAAGTCTCATTCGAAAAATTGGGTTTCGTTTCCAATAAACAGAAACACACAATGTTTCCAAGTGCAAAAACAAAAAATAACACATTATTTAAATGAGCAATATTATGGGTGTAGTGGAAGACAGGTCTCAAAGAGAAGTTTCTGAGTGGGATTTGTATTTTATGGGAACAGATATCAGCAGTGGAACAGGTTATCTGCACAAACACACAGATAGGAGTCACAGACTCAGACTCCTATCTCACAGGCTTTGTGAGTAATGGTGACAAACATCAGTTATTTCCACCACAGGATCAGCATCACTGCAAAATATTCCCTGTTCCACTCCCACCCTTGTGCAGCGTCGGGATCAGTCAAGGAGGTTAGTCAATACGAAAGCAGGATCGAGAGACCAAGCTGCTTTCTGCTTATAATTCCCTTGCACAAATGTTCATATGAAATCATCATCTGACAGATTTGATCATGTATTGTCACAAAATAGATACATAGCTCCTAACACAAAAATTGTTAATCAATTATTCACAACAAAAATCAATTCATTAAAAGTAGTAACTCATGTTAATACTTTTTAAAAATACTATTTCATACTATATATTGTAGTGAAACTTAGGTTTACAATTTCCCAAGATTTGATAGGACTGAAATCAATGCCAGTGAACATCTTTTAGGAGATGTATACATTTAAGACCAAAACATTCAGTCCATTGAATTTGCTAAACAGATTCATCATGGCTTGCCTCCAGTTCTCTCTCAACCCCATTCTTCTCCCTTCATCCCTTTCGTGCCCTGAGTAATCAAGAACCCATCAATCTCTGTCATAAATACACCTAATGACCTAGCCTCCACAGCCAGCTGTGGCAATGAATTCCACAGATTCACCACCTTCTGGCTACAGAAATTCCTCCTCATCTCCATTCCAAATGGACATTCCTGAGTTTGTGCCCTCTGGTCTTAGACTCACTCAGTATAGGAAACATCGTCCCTATTTCCACTCTATCTAGGCCTTTCCACTTTCAGTAGGTTTCAATGAGACTTTTGCACAACGCGTAAATGACAACAATAAAGAACGAGCTACAACATAAAAACAGAATCAGAAGTATCCAAACTACAGTCCAGATCATAAAGCACAGATGCAGAAACTTTGCACCATCCTTCGACTGGGGAGGAGAGGTAGGGGGAGAGAAGGAGGAAGGAAGGGGGAGAGGTGGGGGAGAAGAAGAGATTACTCAAATGCAGGGGCCTTTCCTAGGGAGGAGTGACCAAGAGGGAAAGACACATTCTCCCAGCAGCAGTGAGCCTGGTTGGTAATGGCATTCAACACCTGCTTGCTCTCCATATTGGCCTCGATTTTCTCAATCTTCCTCAATGCTTTAATTGGCGAAAAATGGAGTCAATCATGGGCTCGAATCCCATTCCTAAGCTTTTTACCCTCTTCCCATTCAGCCCACCAAAGAGACCCATATCAGAATCAGGTTTATCATCACTCAAATGTTTCATGACTTTTAATTATTTTATGGCAGCAGTACAGTGCAATACTTAAAATTACTACAGTATGGTGCAAAAGTCTTAGGCACCCTAGCTGTTTATATGTGCCTAAGATTTTTGCACAGTACTGTATATCTGAAAATAATTGTTATCCTCATTGAAGTTATTGGCTATTTTACCTTCATATTTTATCTTCTCCATTCTTACTGCTTTTTTATGTTGCCTTCCATTGGTTTTTAAATTTCCCAGTTCTCCAACTTCCCACTAACTTTTGCTCTATTATATGACATATCCTTTTTCACGTTGGCTTTGACTTCCCGTGTCAGCAATGGTTGCATCATCCTGCCTTTAGAATACTATTTTGAGATTTATCTATCCTGTATCTTCTAAATTCTTCCCAGAAACTCCAGCTATTGCTGCTCTGCTGTCATTCCTGCTGGTGTCCTGTTCCAATCAACTTCCAGCTCCTCACTCATGCCTCTAATCCCTTTACTCCATTACAAATAATGATATATCTGACTTTAGCTTCTCTCTCAAATTGCAGGATGAATTCTATATTGTGATCACTGCCTCCTAAGGGTTTCTTTATCTGAAGGTGCCAAATCAAATCTGGTTCATTACATAGTGCACTATCCGGAGTAGCTGATCCCTTACTGGGCTCAACCACAAGCTGCTCTATAAAGGTATTTTGTAGGGATTCGACAAATTCTCTCTCTGGGGATCTAAAATCAGCACCAATCTGATTTTCCCAACCTACCTGCATGTTGAAATCCCCCATTACTATCTTAACATTGACTTTTTGACATGCCTTTTCTGTCTCCAGTGGTAATTTGTAGTGCACATCCTGGCTACTATTTGGAGGTCTGTATATAATTTCCATCAGGGCTTTTTACTTTTCCAGTTTCTGAACTCTAACAGGAATGCAGTGTTTGGGTGACTACTGTCACAATCAAGACAATTTCTCATATTCCATGAGCAGGTGATCATGTCACCTCCAAACTCTGCTCAGGTGGTTATGAGGTGTCCTGGCTTTCCCTGAAACTTCAAGCCTTGGGAATTCATTGCATGGGTCAGCTACCAGTTGGTCATGCTTGTGGTCAGCCAAAGGTGCTATAGAGAAATAAGCTGTCGTTCGCAAGTATGGTCTGAGGCATTCCAGTCAGGGTTGGTGAATTTTGTGCAGCAATGTGAGGGTTTCCACGTAATTCTTGGAGACGAACATCGAGCGTTAGGATTTGTCATTCGGACATCTAAAAAATAGACACTGATGTTAAAATGCTGTATAATCCAGTGTTTATTTTTAAATTGAGAAATCAATACAAAACTTACAAAGCAGTTGTGAAATCATTCAATTATATGTGGAATGAATTCAAACATAGGAAGGCCATTCCCAGCCCAGGTAAAGTCCTCTTCTTAATGCCTGGGAACTGTACTGACATCGAGAGCACTCTCCCTTGTAACTGCGTGACAAGTTGTACTCCAACTCCTACCTCATGGGTAACATACTGGATCTTTCCACTGCAATCCCTTTGTACATCAGGAGTAAATAATACTTTCAAATCTTTTCATGAAAAATAGTGGATAACCATGCAGATAACAGGAGGAGACTTTTCCATTCACAGTTCTAGTGGACCAAGATATGATGCTTATAAGTAACACTGAAGCATTTCCAACCAAATTCAGTCAGAAATGATTCTGAGATCACGACCATCATAGAATTCTTTAGCCGAATCACACCATTGTGATATCAAGAAGAGTTTTATGCACTGGATACCAGAGATTAAAGCTACAGAACATGATGGCATCCCAGCTGTAGTATAGAAGATTGTACTGATTTTCTCGCTGCTAGTCAAGATTCAAGATTGTTTAATGTCACTTCCTGTAAACAATTGTAAAGAGAACAAAATAATTGCTAGCCTGGACCTAATGCAGCTCCAAAAAAAGGCCACAAAAGATAAGATTCCAGATTCATCCAGATGTGCACTTGAGTTAAAATTACAGAGAGTCTATGAACCAAGTGCCAGTGAACATGATTGATAGAGACAGATACTCGAAGGTCTGTGTGGATGTGGTGGACTGAAGAGTCTGTCTCTGTTTCAAATAACTACACTGCCGTAATATAAAAATATCCAATTAATTAGCCTGCCAACGAGCATGGGAGAGAACCAAAGCATCTACAGGAAAGCCACAAAGGCACAAGTAGAACATGCAGACTCCACACAGACAGCAATAGAGATCAGGACTGAACCTGGGTCGCTGGACCTGTGAAGGAGCAGCACTGCCCATTGTGAAGACCAAAAAGGAAACATTTGACACTGGATTAAAATCCTGCAGGTAAAATATAAATAATCCAATGCTGCATTTGTGAACCACAATGAGAATGTTCATCTTCTCATGTACTTAGGAAAGATATGAATACCAGTCATTATTCCAGATCAAACTAAACATGCAATGAAGTTCAGAAGTAGAGACAGCTGAGATTCTATGTGATACCTCAGTTTGCATGTTTCTGCTTTAAGTGGTTATATATATTTATATATGTAAATATTATATATAAATACTTGTATATAATGATAAAATGATGATGCAATTTCAAAGATATTAACATTGAAAGGATCATCTTTTTTAAAAATAAGTTATGTATCTATTTATTCATAAACAAGGCATTCAAAAATATTTATTGCTGCTTGTTTGATTTTAATCAAATTAAGCTAGAAAATGAAGATTTGCAAATAATTTCCAGTCGTATCTTCAACTGTCACATTTCCTTAGTAATTGGAACACTGTAAGTGAATTGCATTAATTGTTTCTGGCCTAATGTGTCATATTTTCTATTTTGTGAAATACTGAAGACAAAGTGGGAATTTGTCTACAAATACTGTACAACATCAAGTGGAGGACGCATGGTGTCGAATTAGGAAGATATGAGATCAAGGCCTTTCGAAGATTCTGAAGATTTCTTACAAGTGACTGTGCAAAAGTTAAATGTTATTTCTTTGTAACTACAAAATGTAAAAGAATAAAGAAAAATATGCAGACAAATGAAAAATACTATATAATACAACTACTATATAGGCATCCACAACATAATAGATTTGAAATGGTCTTATTCAGGCCTAACAGTTTAATTGCTGAAGAGGATTTCTTACTCTCGAGGGATAACGTCTTTCCTGACGGGGGAGGTCGCTCAGCTTGGCAGGTGAAACTTGTGGCTGTGAAAGAGTCTCAGGTTCTGGGGCCTCCTCCATGGTGGTTGTAGGAATTGACTGTAGGACTGCAGGAAGTGGTTCTGACAGCTCTGGACACCTTTCTTCTCCAAGATTCTCTTGTCATCTTTTGGACGTGTTGGCATCCTAAACAGTACATAGCACGCTGCCCGATCTGCTGATCTATCCCAGGCCATCAGACAGCTTTGATCCAACACTTTCATTTTGTCCATGCCTAGATGACCAGCATGTAGCTCATCTATCACTTTATCTCTCAGCTTGGATGGTACAAGAACTCTCAATCCAAACATAAGGCGACCCCAGTCAAGGGCAAGTTCATCCTCGTGCTGGTTAAAATGGGGGAACTGGAGTTTCTGCCGTATAGTCCAGCCATTAGAGTGCCCATGTAGACCTGAGACACTGTGGGGTCTTTTCTGGTTTCCCTTTGGATCATCTCTGCTGTAATAGGGAGACTGTCGATTTGCGATAGGAAGAATATGTGAAGAGGATTGTCCTCCTGTAAATTTTTCAGGTATATCCTTATCCAGGGTAAATGCTACAATCCATCAGCATTTCCATGATTAGTTGTGCTCTTGAATTCAATTTTGTGATTGTGTCCTCCAATAAAGAACCTACGTCTGCATTCGTGCTGCTGCTGTTAGTGGAACTTCTGTTGATTGAAAATGGACACTAGTGGTTGATGATCAGTGATGAAGGTAAACTCTCTCCCACACAGGTGCTCATTGAAATGTTTTAGACCCCAATCATTGTCAATCTGAGCATAATTTTCTCTAGAGCAGTATGGGAATGTGATGCAAAGGCTGCGGAGTGCTCACATCCATCATTCATAACATGTGACATGACTATACCTATACTAGAATACGACATGCCAGAGGCAGTCTTCACTGGATGATGTGGGTTATAACATGACAGTACAGTGTCTGATGTCACCATTTCCTTGGTCTTTTTGAAAGCTACCTCACTGCTTTGTCCATTGCCATTTCTTCCTGATCTGTAGTAATGAGTCTATCTAGGAACAAGGAATCACCACCAACATCTTCTGAATTGTCATATTTAATTATGTTTATGCTGTCTTTTTCACTTTGTGCTCTTATTATAAGCAAAACCTTAATACCTTAAGTTTAAAATGTAACTGTGTATTACTATTGAAAAAAATTCTCAGAATTCAATTATGTAGCCAAAAGTCTGTGTAATTACTAATTAAATTCCAGACCATTGCCAGAGAAACACCACACATCAGCCACATCATTAATACACAAATTATGTCATAACTTATTTAATTGATAAATTATCCTAAAATAAAGGAAATCCAGGCTCTGTGAGCAACAGACCACTTTGTTTTCTCAATGGATCGTACTAACCTGAGCAGTAACACTTCCCTAATGGAGAAGTATTGTAGAAAAGCAAACAATAAAGTTGCTATCATCATCAAAGGAATCAGGATCATAAGGTAATTCCGTTTATCTGAAAATAGTTCAAAGAAATCAATGAGATAAACACACCATTCAGCTTCTTGTGGTCAAGTGTACGACACATTCAGTTCAATAATATGGCTGTTCTCCAGCTCCTATTAAAAGATTAGTTTTTCCAATGGCTTGCTTTTCAAAAATAGTTTTATATTTTGCTACAACACACACAAAATGCTGGTGGAACACAGCAGGCCAGGCAGCATCTATAGGGAGAAGCACTGTCGATGTTTCAGGCCGAGACCCTTCATCAGGACGAAGGGTCTTGGCCTGAAAAGTCGACAGTGCTTCTCCCTATAGATGCTGCCTGGCCTGCTGTGTTCCACCAGAATTTTGTGTGTGTTGTTTGAATTTCCAGCATCTGCAGATTTCCTTGTGTTTGCTCTTATATTTTCCTTTTCCTTTGATCTGTGGTTCCATATCTTAAAAGCACACCGTATCAATAAACATTAACTGTTATTTAGACAGCATATGTGGGAAGAGTGACAGAATTAATGACTTATGCTGAGCAGAATTCATCAGAGCTCGAATGTTAACTCTGTATGTCTAACCACAGATGCTGGCTGACCTGCTGAGTATTTCCAGCACGTTCTATTTTTATTTTACATTTCCTGCATCTGCAGTTTCTGATTTGATTATCAGTGATTCTGTTTCCTCATTTATGGTTAAATTCTGCTAAATATTCTAAATAAAGATCTTAAGGATTTGTTATATTTGTCACATGTACATCAAAACGTAGTGAGATGTGTTGTTTGTGCCAAATCAAATCAGCGAGGATTGTGCTGGGCAGCCCACAAGTGGCAATGTAGCCAGTCCACAACTCACAATCCATAACTGTCCATCTTTGGAATGTTGGAGGAAACTGGAGCATTTACGAAACCCACGCGGTCATGGGGAGAATGTACTAATTCCTTATGGACAGGGGCAAGAATTGAAACACAATCGACACTGTAAGGCGATGCACTAACTGCTTAATATTGCTTTAATTGCTCACAAAGATACATTCCATGTTTCTTGTCTAGAAGTAAAAGTTCACATCCTTGCTATCAACTGCAAAGACAATATTATGTAAAAGATCGACGTCCAGTTTCTCACCGTTCAGATTTCTGGTGTTACACGAGTTGTTAGATATTTCACTGCTGGATGCATTACTGATGGGATTTTTTGCAATGCACCTGTACTCATGTTGCTCATCTTCAGTAGCACAATCAATCACAAGACTTGTGTTTGTATACGTCTCGATGATGACTCCAGAAAAGGATATTTTTTCCCAGTAAATCATGACTGACTTTTCATTGGAGACAGAGCAAATCAAAGTGATATTTGGTGCATTCTGACCATGACTTAAAGTCTTTGCTACAGGCTGAGAAACTGGTTCTGAAATATAAAAATGTAAGAGGATTTTTAAATGCAGTTGCAATTATTTGATGTGCTTATTTTCCTGAAAATGTCATAGATTACTACACAATTGCATGTTTTTCTTTTAGGTTTTGTGTTATAAAGTTATTAACCTCAGAGCTGACAATACTGAACAGAAAATGCAACGAGAACAACATTAAACAGGTTGATAAGCTGGACCATGTTGTGTACTTGGATGTACTGGAACATTTGAAAAACATTCGGTTAGATGTCTCCAGTGCCAATCAAGATGTAACTCAGGTTACTACAGAAAGCAAGGGGAAAGTTTGCTGGACTCTGGCAATGATCTTTGCGTCCTCACTGGCCACTGAAGGCTGGAGGGAGCAAAATTTGATTCCTTTTTTCATGGAAGGCAATAGGGAAAATCCTGGGTCTATAGAACACTTTCATCTTATGTCAGTGGTGAGCAAACTATTGGAGAGGATTCTTAGAAACAGGATTTATAGCATTTGGAGAAGCATAATCTGATTAGGGATACCAGCATGGTTTTGGACAGGGCAGGTTTCTTCCTTGGGAGTATGATAGGATTCTCTGAGGCAGTGAGAAAATAAATTGATGAACGTACAGCAAGTGACAAGGTTCTTCATAGAAGGCTTACTCAGAAATTTAGAAAGCATGGGATCCAGGGACGCTTGGGAGCAGGAATACAGAAATGGTAGCAGATGGAATGTATTGTGTCTGGAGGTTGGTGGCCAGTGGTGCTTTACAGGGATATGTTCCCTGCCCCTTGTGATTTTTATAAATCACTTGGATGAGGAAGTAGAAGAGTGAGTTCGTAAGTTTGCAGATGACACTAATGATGGTGGTGTTGTGGATTGTGTAGAAGATTGTCGTTGGTAACAATAGGACATTGATAAGATGCAGAGCTGGACTGAGAAGGGGCAGATAGAGTTCATCCAGAAAAGTGTGAAGTGTTGCATTTTGGAAGATCAGACATAAACACAGAATACAAAGTTAATGGCATGATTCTTGGCAGTGTGGAGGAACAGAGGGATCTTGGGGTCCGTGTCCATAGATCCCTCAAAGTTGCCACACAAGTTGATAGAGTGGTTAAGAAGGCATTAGTTGTGTTGGCCTTCACTTGTCGGAGGATTGAGTTCAGGAGGCTTGAGGTAATGTTGCAGCTCTATAAAACTGGTTAGACCACATTTTGAGTGTTGTGTTCAGTTCTGATTTTCTCTTTATAGCAAGGATGTTGAATGTTGAGAGTGTACAAAGGAGATTTACCAGGGTGTTGCCTGGATTAGGGATCATGTCTTATGCGGATAGATTAATCCAGATAGAGTTTTTTTCTCTAGAGCAAAGGGGGATGAGGTTGTAACACACTGCAAGGCGTGATGGTAGAGGAAAAAAATTAGGGACATTTAAGGGAGTCTTAGATAGGCACAGGGATGAAAGAAAAAATGCAGGGTTATGAGGGAAGCAGGAGTTAGATTGAGTTTAGATTGGTTTAAAAGAGTGAAAAGGCCTGTACTGTGCCATGCTGTGTTCTATGTTTTCATACAGGTCCAAGTCCTGATATTGAAATTTGGGGAAGGGATGATTCCTACAACCAAAGTTTGTATCTACTTTCCCATGGGATTTGATAGACTGGATTTAGATGTATGCATTTCCTCAGTCCAGTTTTGCACAATTTCTTTGATTGTGATTTACACTAACTCATACAATTATGTTCTGCCAATGAAATTCTGCTTCAATGGAGAACACAAATATAACCTCAACACAGTATTTTGATTTTTATTGATTACCCATTTCATGAGGAATTCTGTCGATGCAATATTGAAGGGATTTCTAAATTTCAGCTCTGTTTTACCTGCTTGGTATATCTCAGTTGGCTCGCAATGTAAGAATAGTATAGTACAGGGGTGGGCAAACTTTTTGACTTGTGGGCCACAAAGGGTTCTAAAATTTGACAGGGGGGCCGGACCAGGAGCAGATGGACTGAGTGTTTTGGTAATACACCTCATAAGAGAAAATAAAATATCATGGGATATGTAGAAAACGTGTGCTTTAATTTCAATTGAAAATGAACAAATGCATTACAACAAAATGTCTGTCTTTGAAGTCTCATGGTATTTAGCTATTTATTGAAATGACTTTTAAAACACTGAAAATTAAATGAATAAAATACAGCTTTTTTAATAGTAACAGTTATTATTTTAAAGCACTGAAAATTCTGTTATCCTTCAAGATATTATCATCATCACTCTCCTCCTGACTGTCTTTATTTCAAAAACGGTAGGAGATGCAGGTCTACTTGTCCTGCTCCTTCTTATTCAATTGTCCCCTGTGCCAAAACTCAACAACGACCAGCAGAAGGACAGAACAGTGACAGCGTGCCAGTATGTGGAGCGCGTTATTTGATCTGGAGCGCATTTTTTATTTTGAGAACGTATGTGCACCTGCGCACTACTCATGTCCATCACTTAACAGAAATGACATGTAACATGTAAGGCTTATTGAAAAAAATAATGCCAGAATTGCGGGGGAAAAACGTTAACAAGGTTTATTAATATAATTTCATCAAGTTCTGCGGGCCGGATTAAAAAGCTTAACGGGCCGCATATGGCCCCTGGGCTGTAGTTTGCCCATGCCTGGTATAGTATTTATCTTTCTATGGCTGAAATGCTGTATTAATACTTCCTACGTAGAGACATGCTTTGCTTTCTTTCATGAGAAAAATGATGCTTTTATCAAAGTAGAAGTGGTTAAACGGGATAAACAAATTCATTTCTTACATTTAGCTTTAGCAGTTTTAACGCACTACCCTACATAGACAATAAACTTACTGTATTATGTGAGAAAATGTAGGCTTGTTTGATAACAGTGTAAACATTTGCTGCTTTTGAATGAGTGAATGGAAACATTACTAAATTTGTCTTTGCAAGTCTGCTTGTGTCAGCGAGTGCATAGAAACAACTGATTAAACTACAGTAGTCCTTTCAAATTCATTCTTTATGAGAAATTGCTCCAATATGAATCCATTAAAACACTGATACAATTTTTTAACTTCAGGTAGAGACTTTACTTTAATCAACTAGAATTTTTTTCTATATATTCATCTTTTAACAAATAGGCATGACCAGTGAGGCCAGCCTTTACTGCCATTCCCTAAAGGTCATCAACGTTGTTGGTGAGCTGCCTGTGGTGGAGATACTTTCAGACCACTGACACATTTAGAGCTCCACGCTTTAGTCCCAAGAACAGTGAAGGGTTTGTGATACATTTCCAGGTCAGGCAGCTGTGTTAACTGAAAGGGAATCTGTACGCAGTGACCATTCTATGTCCCTGCTGACTTTGCCCTTCTTGTGGCAGAGATTGTGGTTTCACATGCTATCACAGTAGCCTGGGTGAGTAACATCTCACTACACCCTGCACCCTGAAGGCAAAGATTGCAACGTTCTCTAGGACGTTCAGTACTGAATTTAATATTACAGAATGAGTTGCAAACCTCCGCATTTCTGACTTGATTGAGGGAAGGTAACTGGGCCTAGGACCCAGACTGAGGAAACGATACAGTGATTTTCTAGGGCTGAATGATGGACCACCAACATCTAAAATGACACCGATCAGCGGGAGAATTTCTCCATTGACACCCACCGACTTTGATCTTATTCAGATTCCTTAAGGTCGCACTTAGTGAAATGCTTCCTTGCTGCCAACGGTCATCACACAACTCACTTCTGCTCTTCATACAGTTGACCTCGACCAAGGGCTGGAACTTGAAAATATTTAACTTTCTAAAGATGCTGGAACTATAAAAAGTACGAGGAATGAATACTTACCAAAGACCTGAATTGTGAAAGTACTTTGATCATGGTTTTTCAGTTCTATCCCATAGTAGTCGGTTCGTATTTGATATTCTCCACTGTCACTAACTTTTATATCACATAACACCACCGATCCATTTTTGATTGTAGCTCTGTGTTTATATTGTGGATGCACAATATGCAGATTGTCTGGATTATTGGATGTCCATATGAAAATGCTAAGGAGCTGTGGAAATGTTAATCTAAAGGTAACATCATACTGATCTTCGTTGCTTTGGTATTCTATGGGGAACATCACGGTTTGTCCTGCAGCAGCATTAGTGACAGTACCAGGTCTGGCATACAATGCCCCTCTGCATACCAAAATTAAATGGAAAACTGAAAAATAAACATAAATTCAAAAGTACTGTAGACACTGGAAATCTAGGATTGTTAACCATGATCAACCAGTTTACCTTGAAGCACCATAATACACGGAGTAGTGTGCAAGTTGTACTGAAGTTTCGAGGACTATATTCATTAATAGACCATTAATGGTCATAATGACCATAATGTTCAGCAAAGGACCATTTTCCCATGAATGTTGTATTGAACTCCACCTGATGCCAGGCTGGAAACTAGAAATGAGCCTCAATCTGGACAAGACACCTGCTGGTCAAAGAGCCACCGGCACAATGATCAACAAGGTTGGTTGAAGTACAATCCCTGCTCCAACCTCTTCTCCAATTGTACTCTTGGCAGCGACAGGATCAAGTGTATGAATTTGATAGATGCTCAGAAAAATAAATTATTGTTACAAGAGGAAATATTTTCTCTGAGATGAAACTGTGAAGAAATATTTGATGAGCACTGTATCTGAATGTCCTAAAATAAAATACAAATACTGCATATGTACAGAAGTAGAGTGGAATCCACAGGGAGAGAGAAAAGAAAATCAGATCAGCGACTTTCCTCACAGATACAATCTGTTAAAGTGGGAGATTCTTGGTATTTACAACCAGCATATCTGTTATTTGACACTGGTGTTAGTTACATTGCCATGAGAAGTGCTTCAGAATTATCATCAAATCAGCATTTTCTTGATGTGTTTGGATAATGCACAATGTGTTTTACAGATTCAAGCATTCCTCAGTTTGTACATGTTACCTGAAGCAAGTTTGAAGATGTTGAATGCCTCTGAGAGGTCCATGATGTATCGTGCACCCATTTCCTTTATGCGAGTGTGAGGTGGTCCTAAAAAAGATGAGAGAAATGTGAGATCCAGTACTCAGTACTGGGTTTCCAGCAAATACTAGCCACATGAGTGTGAGTAAAGAATGTTTACGTCATCTTCTTCATCATTAAAAATACAATTTATCAGTTCTCACCAAAGATAGTGCAGTCAAAAACAGATTATCTGTTTTTGATAACGTTGTTGAAAGCTAGTAAGCTCCTCACAGCTTCCCAGAGCCCTCGGTTCAATCCTGACCTCAGGTGCTCTGTTTTCCTCCCCATATCCCAAATGCAAGCAGATCAGTAGGTTAAATAGCTAATTACGCATAACATGTAGATGACGCGCAGAGTCCGAGGTGTCTTTGGAGGGTTGTTGTGGGTGGTGTAGAGAATAGAAGGGAAAAGGTAGATGAGAATGATGGGTGAATTATATAAATAGGATTATAGCATAATGCTGGTTAATGTGGATTTGGTGGCCAAAGTGCCTGTTCACATACTGTACCATTCTATGACTCTTACAGTATGTATCAGGCAAAAATATATTTAGAGATGGAAAAAGTGGAAAACTGGTAGCTGAGAAAGTACCATAGCCAGGTAATGTGAATTATTTAAGCTCAATCCACTAAGTTCTGAATAGCTGAGGACACAATTGATATTGCCATCTACTTTACTGCAATTTACATTGCATCTAACAAATGCTGTAAGATCAAATGGTTAAGTGTGAAATCTAGGATCGGTGGACCTTCAAGGTAGGCCCAGAAGTGAGAGATCCTAACATTGTTTGCACTCATAGACTGGCCACCATGGCACTTTGAGATTAACATTGTCACTAAGACACAATTGGAAATAGATAGGTGGTTGAAAAAGGAACTGGTGATCATGTTGGAGGGGTAAACATGAAGACACCATGTTCACAGAATGGGATTTCTGTCAACAAAGTATTCCAGCAACTCAGAGCTCATAGGACAAATGAATTCCACAGACTTATGGCTTAATCTTTTATGGAACTAGCAACCACTGGTATCAGTGTCTACTTCCCAAAGTTAAGGATGAAGTCAAGAAGATCTACTCTGGCCTTGGGTAAGAAACATAACTGTGGCCCAGAGAGGTAAACTGGTCTGCTGTGGAGGATTTTTTAAAATGGAACCTTCTGTTAGAGATGCTTGTCAGAGAGGGAGAATGAAAAGATAATTCCGTGGATCCTTCCTACTGACAAAATGCTTAGAGCACAGATATCCCAAATTCCATTCTGTCAGAGACAGATGCAAGAACTGATAACAGCATCCATAATAGTCACAGATACCTACTGATTATGTCATTATCTACACAAGAGACTACAAAGAAATTCAGGTCACCCAGGCTAAGAGAGACTCTGTTCACTGTTGGACTCCACCATCTACAAAAATAATGTTATCACAAGGAAATCAGTGTCAAGAAAAAGTTGTCAAGGACTTTGCAAAGATAGATCTTCCTGCAAGAGACAATCGGGTGACTCATATTCATCTCAGTCAATAAGAATTCCAATCTCTTCAATATTGAGTGCTCATGACACTGCTGAATCTGCGTGTATCTTCCTTGATCCCCGACGTTCAGTACAGATGTAGAGTGAGGGATACGCTAGGCCAAGAGAGGACAGATCATGGAGATCATATTTCCACTTTTGCTGATGGTCCAGATCAGCTCATGGACGTCCAGTCATTTATCATGACTATATTCCACCCAACACAATGGAGAGTGTCCCAACTCTGTTATAGCATTTTATCTCCATAAGGACTGTGCAGTGGTAACCTCTACCAATACCATCACTGGTACACCAATCTACTACAGATATATTGCTGAGGTGAAGGTGTAGCTGTATAAACAGCTGGTCTCAGCTACGAAAGATTAAGAAATCAATGCAGGAATGTATCATTCATCTCCCAGAGAATGCTCTGCCATTCAACAATTCAGAGTTGATTTGCTACCTCAAAAACCATCTTTGTGCCTGAAATATATACCCCTTTATTCCTTTGATATCTAGGCATTTGACAATGTCTAGTTTGAATGCAATCAGTGACTGACCTCCACAGCCACTGAGATAGATAATTCCAAGGCTCAGCCCTACTCATTTCAGTCTTTTTTATTGATTAAAAAAAATGAATAGATACAAATCAGAGAAGTTATATCAAATACATAATGCAATAAACATACAAAACAACGAAAGGGATGTATACTGTCAAAGTCATGTAAATGTTATATTGAACTATTATATATAAACAAAGAGCCACAACTCCTCTTGGCAATTCATGCAAAAAAAGACTGGAAATTTTTATAATTAAGAGAAAAAAAACACTAATCTAACCTAAAAAGGAAGAAGACTGGGCAGTCCATTTGAGGATAAAATTACAAGAAAAATAAGGAAAACATCCTTCTGGTCATACCTGAAACTGCATGGAGAGAGAAAAAAATATATAAATATATATTTTAAAAAATTTTACCTAAACGAAGATAGAAAATTAGATCATATGAAAATATTGAATAAAAGGTCGTCAGGTTTGCTCAAATTTAAAAGATGTTACCTTTCTTCTATTTTTCTTCTTTTTTGCCTGGTTGGTTGGGGAGAGACACATAGCAACATGGAGAATTTTAAAGAGTTCCCAAGGTATTATGAATGATTAATTTACTTAATTTTTTAAGTTTTAATGTTAATGGACTTAATGGACCTGTGAAAAGAAAAAGAGTTTTAACATATATTAAGAAAATGAAAGGAGATATAGCTTTTCTACAAGAAACACATTTAACAGAAACAGAACATAAGAAATTAAAGAGAGATTGGGTTGGAAATGTCATTGCAGCTTCATTTAATTCAAAATCGAGAGGAGTTGCAATTTTGGTTAATAAAACTTTACCAATTAAAATACAAAATGTAGTAATTGATTCTGTGGGGAGATATGTGATTATACATTGTCAAATTTTTTCAGAATTATGGACTCTTATGAACATTTATGCACCAAATGAAAATGATACAAAATTCATACAAGAAGTTTTTTTGAACTTGGCTGATGCACATGATAAAATATTAATAGGTGGAGACTTTAATTTTTGTTTAGATCCAGTTTTGGATACATCAACTAAAGTTGCTACAAAATCAAAAGTAATAAAACAAACTTTATCATTAATGAAAGATTTAAACCTGATTGATATATGGAGAAAAATTAATCCAAGAGAAAGAGACTATTCTTTATACAAATAGACATAAAACTTACTCAAGGATTGATTTTTTTTTATTATCAAAAAATATTCAGGATAGAGTGAAAAGTGTGGAATATAAAGCAAGAATACTGTCAGATCATTCCCCCTTGTTAATGACAATGATAATAATGGATAAGGAGGAATCGATCTATAGATGGAGATTTAATTCAATTTTATTAAAACATCAAGATTTTTGTGATCTTATGAAAAAACAGATTCAATTTTTTTTGGATACAAATTTACATTCAGTTGAGGATAAAATTGTATTATGGGAAGCGATGAAAGCATATTTAAGGGGTCAGATTATAAGTTATACATCTAAAATTAAGAAGGAATACATGGCAGAAATAGATCAATTGGAAAAGATATCATAAAGTTAGAAAAGGAATCTCAAAGATATATGACAGAAGAAAAACGAAGACAACTTGTTAATAAAAAATTACAATATAATACACTTCAGACATACCATACAAAAAAAGTAATTATGAGAACTAAACAGAAATATTATGAATTAGGTGAAAGATAACACAAGATTCTTGCTTGGCAGCTGAAAACAGAACAGGCTTCTAAAACAATAAATGCAATTAGAACAAGTGCAAATAAGGTTACTTATGAACCTTTAGAAATTAATGAAACTTTAAAAAAAATTTATACTGAACTATATCAATCAGAATCACAAAATAAGATTGCTGAGATAGATAAATTTTTATCACAAATAACCCTTCCAAAATTTAATTTGGAAGAACAGAAAGGATTAGATATGCCCTTTACATTAAAAGAGGTTGAAAAAGCTTTAGGATCACTTCAGAGTAATAAATCCCCAGGAGAAGATGGTTTTCCTCCTGAATTTTATAAAAAAATTAAAGATTTATTAATTCGTCCTTTTATGGAATTAATATATCAAGTAGAAAGAATGCATAAACTCCCACAATCTTTTTTAACAGTGATCATAACTGTATTGTCAAAAAAAGATAGAGATCCTTTAAAACCAACATCATATAGGCCTATTTCTTTGTTGAATACAGATTATAAAATAATAGCAAAAATTTTATCTAATAGAATATCTAAATATTTACCAAAATTAATACATATGGATCAAACAGGTTTTATTAAAAACAGACAATCAATGGATAATATAACCCGGTTACTTAGTATTCATTTGGCACAAAAAAGAGAGAGGAAATGAGTAAATGAGTGTGGCAGTTGCTTTGGATGCAGAAAAAGCATTTGATAGATTGGAATGGGATTTTTTATTTAAGGTATTGGAAAAATATGAGTTAGGAAAATTTTTTATACAATGGATTAAAATTTTAAATACTAATCCTCAAGCTAAAGTAGTTACAAATGGTCAGATTTCAACACCATTTTGCTTAACGAGGTCAACTAGACAAGGTTGCCCATTATCACCTGCTTTATTTGTAATGGCAATAGAACCATTAGCTGAATTAATTAGAACAGATTCAGACATTGGGGGCTTTAGAGTTAATCAAGAAGAATATAAGATTAATTTATTTGTTGATGATGTTTTGATTTATTTAACAAACCCATTGCAATCTTTGCAAAGACTATCTTTTAGATTGGAAGAATATGGGAAAGTATCAGGGTATAAAGTAAATTGGGATAAAAGTGAAATTTTACCCCTTACCAAAGGAAATTATAATCAATGTCGATTAGTAAGTCAATTTCGATGGTCAATAAATGGGATAAAATATTTAGGTATTAGAGTTGATAATGATGTAAAAAATTTATAAAAACAAAATTATTTGCCATTATTAAAAAAATAAGAGGATCTTGATAAATGGATGATGTTACCAATAACATTAATAAGTAGAGTTAATGCTGTAAAAATGAATATATTTCCTAGATTGCAATATTTATTCCAAACTTTACCAATACAATTGCCTCAGAAGTTTGTTCAAGAACTGAATAAATATGTAAGTGTAGCGGTGTGCTACACACAGTGCTGAAATAACGACATGGAGTCGGTAAACTGCAGTTACAGAAGATTTTATTTGAACTTCGCGGCTTTGCTTTAAAGCCTCCCTGATCCCGCCCTCCCCGGGCACGGATGCTGTAGGAGGCACGTATTCACAGTCCCGCGCAGGCTTTTCCCTTTGTTAGTGAGGCAGACCTGGCGCCCTTTTGGGACTGGCCTTTATGCCGGCACGCTGGCTATTTGTGAGCTGGTTCGAGTGCGCTAGGAAGTGGGTCGCCACATAAGGAAATTTCTTTGGAAAGGAAAGATGTCAAGAATATCATTGGAAAAATTGACATGTATATTTGATTTAGGAGGGTTACAACTTCCAAATTTTAAGAATTATTATAAAACAAATCAACTTAGATTTATTGCGTCTTTTTTTGGTGAAGAAAAACCGGCATGGATTAGAATAGAATTAGATAAGATAGGAGAAAATATACCAGAAGATTTTATATATAAATGGGAATCCAAATGAATACGGGAAAAAAAAGAATCTCCTATATTAAGACACTTGATTGATTTATGGAATAAGGTAAATATGGACAATGAGATAAAGAAATCTTTATTAGCAAAAAGAACTTTAATTCAAAATAGGCTTATTCCTTTTACAATGGAGAATAAACTTTTACATAATTGGTTCCAAAAGGGGATTAAATATATAGGTGATTGTTTTGAAGGAGGTATATTGATGTCGCTGGATCAATTAAAAAATAAATATAAAATATCAAACAACACTCTTTTCTGTTATTTTCAATTAAAGGCTTATTTACGAGAAAAGCTGGGTCAAACAATGTTGATGCCAAAACCTAGTGAAATAGAAATATTAATTCAAAAAGGAAAAATTATATCCTGTATGTACAATTTGATTCAAAATCAGACAATTAAATCAGGAATTCATAAATCAAGACAAAAATGGGAATCTGATTTGAATATTAAAATTGATGGAAAAAGCTGGTCAAGATTATGTTCTGACAGTATGATAAATACAATAAATGTTCGACTTAGATTAGTACAATATAATTTTTACATCAATTATATATAACACCACAGAAAATAAATAGATTAAATTCAAATATGTCTGACCAATGTTTTTGATGTAATCAAGAAACTGGTACTTTTTTACATTCTACTTGGTCTTGTTTTAAAATTCAGTCATTTTGGATAAATCTAAGACTTTTATTGGAACAAATTACTGGAGTACAACTCCCACATAGTCCAATATTATTTTTATTAGGAGACATTGAAGGGACAATACCGAAATTTAAATTGAATAAGTATCAGAAAAAATTTATAAAAATTGCATTGGCAGTAGCCAAAAAAGTTATCGCAGTTACTTGGAAATCTGATTTATATTTAACTATGGATCGTTGGAATAAAGAAATATATAGTTGTATTCCACTTGAAAAAATTACATACAATCTAAGAAATGAATATGATATATTTTTGAAAACTTGGCTCCCATACCTACAAAAGATAGGATTAAATACATAGGTCCTCTGAAGATAAAATTATGAAGTAATTGGGGAAAGTAAAAATAAAAATAAAAATTATTTTGAAATCCATGGAGCATGTGGGGATCCTCCGATATCCAGGCAATCTTTCTCTTCTTTCTTTCTTTTTTTTCTTTCTTTAGACAAGGGTTAAGGGGGGGAGGGTTAAGGGGAGGGGGAGGGTTAATATTATTTTATCTCTCTCTTACTATTTTATCATTACATTTATTCTTTGTAATTTTCTAAAAATTTAATAAATAAATAAATAGATAAATAAATAAAATTTAAAAGATGTATTGAACGTCCGACTTCTAATTTTCTCTAAGCTTAAACAAGACGTAATGGAGGAGAGCCCAAAAAAAAACAGTAGGTGGATTAGAATCTTTCCAGTTTAACAAAATAGCTCCTCTGGCCAATAAAGATGAAAAGGCTATCACATGTTGAGTGGAAGCAGGAACACTTCCTGCTTCCTTTGGAATCATCCCAAAGATTGCCGTAAGTGAATTAGTTTGTAAGTCCACACCTATGACTTTTGTTAACGTTCTAAAAACATCTCTCCAAAAAATTATTAACTTTGTACAGGACCAAAACAAATGAGTTAGGGTAGCCACCTCAGTGTTACATCTATCACAGGTGGGGCTTATATTAGAAAAAATATGCGCTAGTTTATCTTTTGACATATGCGCCCTGTGCACTATCTTGAAGTGAATTAGAGAATGATGTGTGCAGATAGATGAATATGAATAAATAACTAAATAATAAGTCTTATTCCATTGATCATCTGAAGGTGAATCCTGAAGTTCCATTTCCCAAGCACGTTTAACCTTATCATTAGGCATCATTTGTAAATTCATAACTGTTTATATATAATGGCTACCAATCCTTTTTGAAATAGTTTAAGCTGAAAAATAGTATGTATCATATTTGGTAAATGAACAAATGGATAATTTGGTAAGAAATCACGTAAAAAGCCTCATAACTTGTAAGTACCTAAAAAATGTGCATTAGGTATATCATATTTATCCACTAGCTGTGAAAAAGACATTAAACAGTACTCTAAAAACAGATCTAAAAAAGTTTTTATTCCCTTAGTTTTCCATATTAAAAAAGCCTTATCCAAAGTTGATGGTTTAAAGAAAAAGTTAAACTGGATATTACTAGAGAGAACAAAGTTACTTAAATTGAAAAGTCTACGAAATTGAAACCAAATTTTTAATGTGTGTTTAGCAATGGGACTAAGACCTTGTCTACCTATCCTAGAGAACAAAAAAGGAAGAGGAGCTCCCAGTAAGAAGCCAAAGAAAACCCCCTTACTGAGTTCTTCTCCAAATGTAACCATGAAGGACAGTCCTGATCATCTATATTGTGAATCCAAAAGGTGATATAATGAATATTAATTTCCCAATAATAAAATATAAAGTTTGGTAACACCAGTCCTCCATCGTTTTTTGATTTTTGCAATAAAGATTTATTCACTCTAGAGCTTTTATTATTCCAAATGTATGACAGGATCACGGAATCTGTTCTATCATAAAAACATTTCCAGGCCAAAGGATGGAACCGCTTGAAACGTATATAAAAATTTCGGTAAAATTACCATTTTTATAGCATTTATTCGACCAATTAATGATATCGTCATAGGCGACCATTTGGAAAATGTTTGTTGTGTATATTCAATTAGAGGAAGGAAATTATACTTATATAAATGTTTAAAATTTTTAGTAATTTTAATACCAAGACAAATAAAATAATTTATAGCAATATTAAAGGTTATTTTATCATAATAATCAGAGTAATTATTAATGGGAAATAATTCACTTTTATGTAAGTTTGTAACCAGAGAAAATACTAAATTCAGTAAATATGGATAACATAGAGGGTACAGATTTCCTAGGATCTGAAATATAAACTAATATATCATCTGCATATGACAAAACCTTATGTAGTTTATCCCCTTTCTTAATACCCTGAACAGAATTAGAATCCCTAAGAGCAATAGCTGGTGGTTCTAAAACCAAATTAAGTAATAAAGGACTGAGAGGAAAACCCTGACGGATTCCTCTTTATGATCTAAAATAAGGAGATTTTTGATTATTAGTTATAACCGCAGCCATCGGGGCTTGGTAAATCAGTTTAATCTAGGAAATAAATCCCGGACCATAATTAAACCTCTTCAAAACCTGGAACAAATAAGGCCATTCCACCCTATCAAAAGCATTCTCTGCATCCAGAGACACAATACATTCAGATTCTTTAACTGAGGGGGAATAAATGATATTTAACAGTCTTTGAATATTAAAATTTGAGTACCTATTTTTAATAAATCCAGTTTGATCATTTGAGATAACAGTAGGCAAAAATTCTCAAGTCTATTAGTTAAAATCTTAGAGAGAATTTTAAAATCCACATTCACTAAGGAGATAGGTCTATTGGATGCACATTCAGATAGATCTTTTCCTTTTTTAGTAATCAATGAAATTATTGCTTCATAAAAAGTTTTTGGAAGATTCCCAGAGGATATAGAATCAGTGAAAGTTTGACAAAGATGTGGTATAAGCATTTCATTGAAGGTCTTATAAAATTCCATTGTATATCCATCTGGTCCCGGAGCTTTCCCTAGGTGCATAGAGGATATAGCTTTAGGTATTTCCTCTTGTTTAATAGGTGCATCTAGTGTATTAATATCTTGAATAGAAATTTTAGGTATATTTAATTTTTGCAAAAATCTGTTCATAATAAAAGTATTGTCAGAGAATTCAGATTTATAAAGGTTGGAATAGAAATTCATAAATATCTTATTAATTTCATAAGGGTCTAATGTTTCAGTTCTATCTGGTCTGCGCATTTTCAAAATCTGTCTTCAAACCGTGCTTGCCTTTAACTGACCAGCCAGTTAAAGAGTTTACCTGACTTACCTCCATGTATATAAAATGAACTTTTAGATTTAAAAATTTGCTGTTCGATGGGAAAGGTCAGAAGCAAATCATATTGTGTTTGAAGTTCGACCCTTTCCTTATATAGATCTTCAGTAGGTTTTACTGAATACGCTTTATCTATCTCTTTAATGTTAGTAAGCACTAACATTTCTGCTTGAGTTTTCTTTCTTAAAGCTGCTGAATATGAAATTATCTGTCCTCTAAGAAAGGATTTCATCATATCCCATATAGCCAAATTTGACATTCCTTCAGTTGTATAAAGTTCAAAAAATATAGAAATTTGCTCCTTAATAAAACTAACAAAAGCCGGATCCTATAACAATACAGGATTCAGTCTCCATTGTGACATTTTCAAAAAACTATCAGAGAGCTTCAGGGTTAATTTCACAGGTGCTTGATCCGACAGCACAATGATGTCATACGCACACTCAACAACAGAGCGTAGCAAGCGTGTGTCTAGAAAAATGTAATCAATTCTTGAGTGTTTGTGATGAACGTGTGAAAAAAAAGAAAAATCTTTGTCATTAGGGTGTTTATATCTCCTGATATCAACCAGGCCATATTCTAATAGAAAATAATTAACACAGGCCACTGCGTTGTTAGGAGGTGACGGATTGGTTGAAGACCTGTCAATCGCTGGATTCAGACAACAATTAAAGTCACCACCCAGGATCAACTTATATTCATTCAGATTCGGTAGCTCAGAAAAAACCTTCTTAAAAAATTCAGGACTGTCTGAATTAGGTGCGTATACACACACCAAAGCTACCTTTTGACTACATAATAAAGCAGTGACAATTAAATATCTTCCACTCGAGTCAGTAATAGTATTAAAATGTACAAAAGGGATTTTAGAGTTAACAAAAATAGATACCCCTCTAACTTTATTAGTTGATAAAGAATGATATAAAGGGTTTTTCCAGAATTTAAAACAACGATCTTCATCCTGTCTCTGTATGAGTTTCTTGCGCAAAAATAATCTCCGCATTGTGTTTTTAATTTCTTAAAAATCTTTTTACGCTTAATAGGATGATTCATGCTGTTCAAGTTCCAAGAGATTATATTAATTTTATTAACATCCATGTTTAAGGTTTAATTTAAAGTTTTATAAAGAAAACTATTGTGCAAACGCACATTAATCCAAAAGAAACTGATTTGACCAGAAGTGGCGACATATTTGGGAAAAAATGTCCATCAATACAACTGCCCAATCGAGAGAAAAAACCTATTTTAATAGCTCCCCTCCCCCAAAGCCTGAAAAAAGCATGGTTGCATGCTAAAGCTAATAACCCTTGACCCTGTCCTCCATTTTGCAGCTATATTAAAAAAACGAGATATTCATCCCAGCAAATCTAGCCATAATAAAAAAGATAAACAAATTTCAATTACTGTAATATTATGTCTAACAATAATAAAGACGTAACTGGTGACGGCCATCTTAAATTCATCTAAAGTATATTAATCACATATTCAGAAAAGAATAAATCCAAGTAGATAATATTACAACTGAAGTTCTTTCTTTCAAAAAAAATTACAAGTCATACAAAAAAAGGTGAATATATATATATATCAAGCCAAAAGCTATATTAATATTGAGACAAGCGAAAAGATGAAAAAAATAATTCAAACCAGGTCCTATACGGGCCTCTATAATAAAATACAGGTTTCTTTCAAAACAGCTCTGAATATACACTAATTATCAACAAATAAAGAGAAGGATTAAATCAGCCAAGTCCCATACAGACATCCATAAAGCATAGAATAGATTTTCCTCAAGTCATCTATAAACATCTCATAGATCAGGATTACCTGATCAGGTTACAATCGGTTTAACTTTGAAATTCTTAATAAACTTCCATCCTTCATCAGGGGAGTAAATCCTCTGTGGCTGAGAGTCAGAGGGAAAGATTATCAGTCGCGCAGGGTAGCGAAACGATGGATGGAGATTTTTCTTATAGATTTCACTCATCACTTCCTGGTAATTCCTTCTTTCGGCAAGAATCTCAGGAGGAAAGTCTTCGATTATACCAATTTGAATGGAGTTGAAGATTAGTTTTCGTTTCCTTCTCGCTTCTCGAAGTATGGCTTCTTTGGTAGTATAATAATGCAAGCAAAGTACGATTGGCCGGGGTTGTAATTCAGATGAACGCCAAAATCCTGGAATTCTGTGGACCCTATTGAGTAAAGGGCTTGTTTCCAGAGTCTCACTAAAAAATGAGCACAGCGTATCTGAGGAGAACTTTAACAGATCACCAGTTTCAGTATTTTCAGGCAAACCTAATATACGTAAGTTCCTCCGACATGTTCTGCTGTCTAAATCAATCATTTTTTTCTTCATTTTCAATAGTTCCAAGGTAATTTCATTAATTTTCTTTTCCATAGCTGACATTTTCAATTTTTGTTCGTTGACAGTTTGCCTGAATTGTTCGTGTTCCTTCTCAATTCAATGAGTAGTCTGCTTGAGTGTCTGAATTTGAAAGTCCAGATTCTTCAGAGATTCTATGACATTAAAGATGGATTTTTCGAGCTTCCCGTTAGTATCCATCAACTTATCAATCTTAGTGTTAAGCGATCCAAATTGGAACTTCATATCTTGTATTGAAGAGAATATTCCTGCTAAAGTAAAAGGTTCCTCCGATTTCTTTTTTTATTCAATTTGTTCCATTTCAGGAAAAGTCTTTCCGCTTCTCAATTCAATACCAGATCAACTTCTGACAATCGTAGTTAAATCATAAATCCTTCAATAAAAGTAATAAATCTTCAGACTTGACAGGAATCTGTCAGTGGGATGTAAAATATATAAAAAAGTGGAGCCGCTATAAAGCATGTCTCACCCCATGTGCTGCAAAATGTAGTCTCAGCCCTATGGAAGGTAGAAATTTCTTCTCATTTTAGTCTTAGGTGATCCATCTTTTATGATATCATGACCCTAAGTTATGGACTTCTTTTCTCATACAAAGATGTTTTTTGACACAATATCTCGCTAACTATGTAAGCATTTGTATTTCTCATGGAGGTCAACTCTCTTTTTTTTAAATACTACTGAATACGTAATTACCCTCCTCAGTGTGTCCTCATATCATCCCATGAAGCAACGTGGTGTCAGGCCTATCTGGGCTTGAACGCAGACTCCAGTATGACAGTACAGAACTCTAACACTGTACCCCAGGGACTGAGGGAGAAATGAACCCAAGAGCAGAGACCATGCAGGAGGTCAGAATGAATATTCAGACCGGTACTTTACTGGATAGTTTGCTTCCCAGCACAGTTCCAAAACAAAGGCAATAATCCAAATCAGAAGGCCAGGGAGTGCCTCAGTATAAGAAAAAAAAGTCAATAATGAGCAGGTGAGCAATTCCAAAAACAAAACAGACTGTATCTAAAGTTCTAAAATAAAATGGTTCCAAAACAGGAAAGCAAAAAGACAAGGGAAAAAAAAGTCACTAAAAAGGAACACAGCAATTTGATTACCAAAGAGACACAGTATCAAGTGTTGTTTCAAAGACTGAACAAAGAACAGCATAATTCACACAGTTTAAACACTGAGAGTGACTGAGCACAGGTGAACTCAATCACCGTACAGGTAACCAGTAAGGTTAGAATATTTTGAAACCTGAAGCCTTCTAGTGGCTGATTGTGGATGGAGCCCAAAGTCCTGACAACGTGGTGAGTCCACTCCCTCTACATCCCTCATCCTGCTTCTGACAAACAGTTGTTCACTGTGAAGAAGTGTTGAGGTCATTCTAGCGGAAGGTCCGATTTACTACCTGAAACTCTTCAAATCTTATTTCATATTCAAAGTATTGGTTTACATGTCTACTTTTATGGGTTCCCACACGTAGTGGTCTTGAGTGGTATGAGTGGGTTAATTTTTTGGCTAAAAAAAGCTGTTAGAAGTTGAATTGTGGATGTAGTACTTCCAGCTACCAAATCAGAAGCTAAGAGTATGGTGGGGTTAAGAATTAAGGGATTATAGTAAAACTTGTGGGATAATGGACATAAGGGGAGACACCTTTACAAAATCCATAAAATTGTTGGATAGATGGGAGAAGGGGTAGAATAAGAAGGGAAGGAATTATATTGACTCGACTTTGAATTGGGCATACAGTGCTTAAGTATTCCTGATAGCTTGGTGGAAAACATCACTCTGGAGTGCATAGGTTTTGTCATCATTATGAAACAGTTGAACACACTCTTTTACAGTGTATACAGTGTTACAGCTGCGTCACTGCCTGGTTCGGAAATTGCACCATCTCGGATCGCAAGACCCTGCAGCGGATAGTGAGGTCAGCTGAGAAGATCATTGGGGTCTCCTTTCCCACCATCACGGACATTTACACTACACGCTGCATCCGCAAAGGAAACAGCATTATGAAGGACCCCATGCACCCCTCATACAAACTCTTCTCCCTCCTGCTGTCTGGGAAAGGGCTCCGAAGCATTCGGAATCTCACGACCAAACTATGTAACAGTTTCTTCCCCCAAGCTATCAGACTCCTCAATACCCGAAGCTTGGACTGACACCTTGCCCTACTGTCCTGTTTATTATTTATTGTAATGCCTGCACTGTTTTTGTGCACTTTATGCAGTCCTATGCAGGTCTGTAGTCTAGTGTAGCTTTCTCTGTTTTTTTTTATTACGTAGTTCGGTCTAGTTTTTGTACTGTGTCATGTAACACCGTAGTCCTGAAAAACGTTGTCTCAATTTTACTTTGTACTGTATGGTCGAAATGACAATAAAAGTGACTTAATTTGACTTGACTTGACTTGATATAAGGTTGAACAAAAGCAAATACAGGATGCACTACTATCTTTGGGGGTTGACAGTTTCCATTTTAAAACTGTAAGTTTTGGAAATTAATTTAATTCACAATATTGTCTTTCATTATTTAGAATCTATAGGGCTTTCTGCGGTAACCTAGTTTTCATTTGCTAACTACTAGAACTAGTAACTCTCTACAACTACACTCCAGTCCAGTTGGTGGCGGTAATGCATCTTTAAATTAGACCGCCAACCGCCATCAAAAATCCGAATTGTAATTCAGGATTATTTCCCGAATTTAAATCTCCCCACCGCCTTTCTGCGATTTGAGCTCTGAGCTACCTGTCGCCGCACGTTTCCATTTCACGCTAACCTGCTTGCACTGGTGAAGTCTGTGTGTAATCTCCTGAAGCGTGGGGAATATTCTTTACCATAGAAGGTGCCTAACCTTGTGAGAATTCTCGTTTCTATTTTTATTTCAGATTTCCAACATTTGTAGTTTTTGTTTTAAATTAAATGTTTATTTGAGGACTGAGTTTTTTTTTGCACCGCGTACCCACCGCTGCTTCCCTGGTGCACTTGTCAGTTTGAGTGGAAAATACTTCCTAAGCATCCGGACTGCTATCGGCTCAGTTAATATCTGCTTGGCGTTGCTCTCAAAATGGATATTTTTCTATTACCCGGTCCCTCCCTCCTCTCCATTCAATAACATCTTAACATTTTTTCTATGCCTCGCTCTCTCCTCATTCTGCACGTAGGTAGATTTTGATGGAACAACCGTGTTGTGAATCCCCACCGCCACCACCAGCGAATTATGACCGTGATGAACTGAAACTTTCCTTCTGTCGGCGGGAGCTGGAACAACGTCCCAGTGGCGGCCTCTCTGAATCCAGCCGAACACTTCTCTGTTTCAGTCCAGGCTGGAATTGAGAAACTGTTTCCCCCCTCTGCAGGAATGACAGCCAGTCTCTTCACAGGAATGACAACCACTCTCTTCGCACTCACCTAATTCCCAGGGTGTTTGCAATTCCAGCGCCGTTCACACCAGCCCTTTCAATCCTTGTCCGTCAAGAATTTTAAAAAGACCGCGAAAAATCTTTATCTCTTGGGCAATCCGCCAAAAATCGCAGGACTATTAAAGTTCACGAGTTCACTCTACCTATTCTTATAAGGTATGTTCCGCAATCCAGACATCATCCTTGTAAATATCCTCTGCACCCTTTCTATAGTTTTCACATTCTTCCTGTAGTGAAGTGACCAGAACTGAGCACAGTACTCCAAGTGGGGTCTGACCAAGGTTCTATATAGTTGTAACATTACCTATGGGCTTGAACTCAATCCCACAGTTGATGAAGGCCAATGCACCATATGCCTTCATAACCTCACAGTCAAACTGTGTAACAGTTTTGAATGTCCTATGGAACCAGACCCCAAGATCCCTCTGATCCTCCACACTGCCAAGAGTCTTACCATTAATATTATATTCTGCCATAACATTTGACCTACCAAAATGAACCACCTCACACTTATCTGGGTTGAACTCCATCTGTCACTTCTCAGCTCAGTTTTGCATCCTATTGTTGTCTTGCTGTAATCTCTGATAGCCCTCCACACTATCCACTACACCCCCCCCCCCACCTTTGTGTCATCAACAAATTTACTAGCCCATCCCTCGACTTCCTCATCCAGGGCATTTATAGCAGTCATGAAGAGAAGGGGTACCAGAACAGATCCCTGAGTCACAGCACTGGTCACTGACCTCCATGTAGAATATAACCCATGTACAACCACTCTTTGCCTTCTGTGGGCAGGCCAATTCTGGATCCAGATAGCAAGGTCCCCTTGATCCCACGCATGGGGTACCTATCAGATGCCTTGATGTAATCCATATACACTACATCTAATGCTCTACCTTCATCCTCAAAAAACTTCAGTCAGGCTCATAAGGCACAACCGACCTTTGACAAAGCCATGTTGACAAGTCCTAATCATATTATGCCTCTCCAAATTTTCATACATCATGCCTCTCATGATCTCCATCAACTTACCAATCACTGAGGTAAGACTCACTGGTCTATAATTTCCTGGGCTATCTCTACTCCCTTTCTTGAATAGGGAACAACATCTGCAATCTTCCAGTCCTCTGGAACTTCTCGCATCCCCATTGATGATGCAAAGATAATCACCAGAGGCTCAGCAATCTTTTGAGTTGTGCTCAATGTTGGGGAGTGCTTTACCTCTGTTGGACTGGGCCACATCCACTACTTTTTGTAGGGCTGGCTGTTCAAGAGCATTGGCATTTCCATACCAGGCAGTGATGCCGACTGTCAATAATGTCTCCTCACTCCCATCACGTCCCCACTATAGTCATCTTGGGGATAGTGCACAGTGAGAATCAAGATCTAGGCATGCAGGACAGAAGTGAAGGGGAGGGGCCCTGTCACCAGCACCCAGGCAAGGTCTTGGTGCCTGTTGCTGAGATTTGGTCATGAAGTGAATGTATATGTGGATGAAGAGTGAGTTTGCTCTGGATATGTTGAGCTTAAGATTCCAGTATATATAATCACACCAGTGGAAAGTGTCATTTCACATTCCTGATTTTTATTTTACAGATGGTCAACGAGTTTTGGAAAGTCAGGAGGTGATGGGATATCCAGACATCAACCCACTGAGTACTATTTACCTGAAGTAATTATGCCACTGGTTAAATTGAATTGAATTGACTTTATTACTTACATCCTTCATCTACATGAGGAAAAATCTTCACATCTCCATCTAAATGTGCAATTTATAGTAATTTATAATGAATAGTATGTACAACAGGATAGTCAATATAACATAGAAATACAGTTGAGTCAACATGAATTAATCAGTCTGGTGGCCTGGTGGAAGAAGCTGTCCTGAGTCTGTTGGTCCTGGCTTTTATGCTGAGGTACCGTTTCCTGGATAGTAGCAGCTGGAACAGTTTGTGGTTGTGGTGACTTGGGTCTCCAATGATCCTTCGGGCCCTCTTTACATGCCTGTCTCTGTAAATGTCCTGAATAGTGGGAAGTTCACATCTACAGATGTGCTTGTCTGATGGCACCACCCTCTGCAGGGTCCTGCGATTGAGTGAAGGACAGTTCCCATACTAGGTAGTGAAGCAGCCAGTCATGGAAAGTTCTTGGTATTTAAAGGACCACACCAAGTTTCTTCAACCATCTGAGGTGAAAGAGGTGCTGGTGCACCTTTTTCCACCACACAGCCAGTATGTACAGACCACGTGAGATCCTCAGTGATGATTATGCTGAGGATCTTAAAGCTGATCACCATCTTAACCCCATATTCATTGTTGTCAACAGGGGCTAGCCTGTCTTCATTCCTCCTGTAGACCACAACCAACTCCTTTGTTTTTGTGACATTCAGGGAGAGGTTGTTTTATTGACACCACTGTGTCAGGGTGGTGACTTCTCCTCTGTAGGCTGCCTCACCATTATGTGAGATTAAGCCAGTCAATATATCATCAGCAAATTTAATTAGCGGGTTGGATCTGTGGGTGTCGACACAGTCATGCATATAGAGAGTAAAGGAGGGGGCTTAGTACACAGCCGTGAAGGGCATCTGAGTTGAGGGTCAGAGGGGAAGAGGTGTTTGAGCCCACTCTTACCACCTGCTGGCGATCTGACAGGAAATCCAGGATCCAACTGCACAAGGCAGGGTGAAGGCCGAGATCTTTGAGCTTCTTGTCGAGCCTGGAGGGAATTATGGTGTTGGATGCTGAACTGTCGTCCAAGAACAACATTCTCACATAAGCATCCCTCTTCTCTAGATGTGCAAGGACGGTGTGTAGATCTGTGGCTATTGTGTCATCTGTCAATCGGTTGTGTCAGTAGGCACATTGTAGGTGTCCAGTGTGGGTGGCAGCAAGCTGCAGATGTAGTCCTTGTGGTGAACTACATATACCTGTCTGGACTGCTCCTGTGGCTCCTCCCACAGACCCCTGCTGACTCCTCCCACAGACCCCAGCTGACTGCTCCTGTGGCTCCTCCCACAGACCCCAGCTGACTGCTCCTGTGGCTCCTCCCACAGACCCTGCTGACTCCTCCCACAGACCCCCCGCTGACTGCTCCTGTGGCTCCTCCCACAGACCCCCCTGCTGACTGCTCCTGTGGCTCCTCCCACTGACCCCCTGCTGACTGCTTCTGTGGCTCCTCCCACTGACCCCTGCTGACTGCTCCTGTGGCTCCTCCCACAGACCCCCTGCTGACTGCTCCTGGGGCTCCTCCCACAGACCCCTGCTGACTGCTCCTGTGGCTCCTCCCACAGACCCCTGCTGACTGCTCCTGTGGCTCCTCCCACAGACCCTGCTGACTGCTCCTGTGGCTCCTCCCACAGACCCCTGCTGACTGCTTCTGTGGCTCCTCCCACAGACCCCTGCTGACTCCTCCCACAGACCCTGCTGACTGCTCCTGTGGCTCCTCCCACAGACCCCTGCTGACTGCTTCTGTGGCTCCTCCCACAGACCCCTGTATAAAGGTGATTGAGGCCTGATGCCCAGCCTCATTCCCCAGGATGTAGTGTTGTTCATTCTTCCAGTCAATAAAAGCCGATACCTCGCTTCTTACGTCTCAGAGTGAGTTATTGATGGTGCATCAGTCCTTGACCAGCCTCTCAAAGCATTTGCTTATTATTG
This sequence comes from Hemitrygon akajei, assembly GCF_048418815.1. Taxonomy (NCBI): domain Eukaryota; kingdom Metazoa; phylum Chordata; class Chondrichthyes; order Myliobatiformes; family Dasyatidae; genus Hemitrygon; species Hemitrygon akajei. The sequence goes on from NC_133126.1 coordinate 132,777,211, forward strand.
AGGTGAGCACGACAGGAAACCAACCGTTCAGCCATGTTACCTTGCTCTTTTTAGGTACAGGGACAATGGTGGATGTTTTGAAGCAGGAGGGCACTCTGCACTGGGAGAGGGAGAGATTAAAAGTGTCCGTAAACACACCTGCCCGTTGTGCTGTTCACATCCCGAGTACTTGCCCTGCGACGCCGTCTGGTCCCGCAGCCTTGTGACTGTCCACTTGTTAGAAACACCTGCGTACTTCGGCCTCAGACATGACCAGGCTGCCGGTTGCATCATCTGCAGGTCTCCACAGGGGCTCAGTATTGGGGAGATCGAATACAGCGCAAGAGAGACTTAGCTGGTCTGGAAGAGAGGTAGCGATGTTGGAAACTCCACTGCATTCAGCTTTGAAGTCTGCAAATTAAAATTCTGCTAAATGTAGATTCTGGAATGTGCATGAGGGTCTGTGGATGACAGCTGAGGTTAAATTGGCCGCAGATGATGAGTCTGGAATGAGCACAAGCTGAATAGCTGGTTGGAGACAGGGAGCTGCCTACTTGTGCAGGCTGAAAGGTTTCAGCAGGAGCAGGCCTGATAAAAGGGAAGCCAGATGACAATTGTATGTTTAGTTGGTGGCACCAAGGAGATGGAGGAGTTTTTCACAGGTTTGTGTAATTAGACCATAGAGATACAGTATATAGAGTAAAAACAGGGCCTTTGGTCCCATTTGATCCTGTAACCTCCCTGTGCTACTCCCATTTTTCAGTATTAGGCTAATCTTCCCCTTAACCATGTCTAAATTTTTATACATTGTAATTGTACCCAACTTTACAACCCTCTGTGGTCACTCAAGGCCCGTTAAAAAATTTTTCCCCTCTTACCTTACCCTAAATCGATGCTATACAGTTTAAGTCTTTCTGACCCTGTGAAAAAGATAGTGATCAATTACCTTATCTATTCTACGCATGATGGTATCTACCTGTACGTTACCCTCCTTGATCTGGGGAAAATGCTGGATCTATCCACTCAGTCCATATAACTCAAGCTCACCCATCTCAGTAATATCCCTGTGAAATTTGTTTCTATGGACTTTCCAGTTTAGTGACATCCTTCTCATAGCTAGGTGACCAGACTGAACTGAAGTGGAAGATCCAAAAGCCCAGAAATCCGGTACATCATGACCTTGAAGGGGATAGCAAAGGTTTATGCAAATAAAATGGTGAAGGCATTTTATGTTCCAGAAAAGCTGTAGCAACTTACTTACTGAGCTCAAAGTACGCTAAAATCCTTTATGTAATTTTGTCCTCTGGCCACCTAGTAGTGGAGTCCACCATGGTAAGGAGCTGTGAGAAATGGCAGGAGAAAGAAAGAGGACCAATAAGGCCCACATTAAAATGGTGAAACCGTCACTAGGTGACCTCAAAAGGTGCCAATGACACCTGAACATGACAGTAAATTTCTGTCTGTTGGTACACCACACAGGCTGCAGTCCAATCACACAAGTCCTGTAGAAGGCTGTGCCACACAAACTTTAGTGCACCCAGTTCCTGCGAGGACTTCCGGCCTGGATGTGGAAGGCCACTGTGAAGGTCAATGTTGATGATGCGGCTGGTAATTGCAACCGCCACACACTCCCCTCCTTCTGGTATCACGCCCTAAGCGCGTGATAAAAAGTCTGCAGTGGTGTTATCTCACCCGGGAATGTGCTGGATGGTGAAACGATACGGCTGCATTGCCAAATACCAGAGGGTGTTACGGCTATTAGCATCATTCATCCCTACCATCTACCTCAGGGCTTTACGGTCAGTTTCCAGGATGAACTCTCTTCCCAGGAGATGATACTTGAGGGAATCCAAAGCCCATTTCACTGCCAAGCATTCTTTCTCCACAGTGGAATAACGAGTCTCCTTCAGGAACAACTTCCTGCTGCTGTAAGCCACTGGGTGACTATCATTGGGCTCTCCCTGCAAAAGCACCACTCCCAAACCTCGCTCTAAGGCATCCATCTGCAACACAAAATCTTTACTAAAGTCAGGACTACAAAACACAGGGTTCTCACTCAGTGCATTCTTGAGGTCCTTGAAAGCACATTTCACCTCCTCACACCATTGCAGCTGAGTAGGGCTCATCTGCTGAGTCATATCTGTGAGAACAGCAGCACGAGTGGAATAGTTAGACACAAATCGTCTGTACCAACCTGACATTCCAAGAAATGACTTCTGCTGTTCCTTTGTCTGTGGACTCAGGCAGGACTGAATGGCCCACAAAGTATCTGTCTTACCAGAAGGTTGATCAAACATTGGAGGAGTGCAGGTCTGCACCCCTAACTGAAGCAGATTGAATTGGTGCTTCAGTATTTTAAATCACTGCTCTCAGTATGCTGTTTCTTCACCCAATCGGGCATCTCATACCTGCTGCTGCCCCATATATGTGTGAAGAATATTGGCCAGGTCAATAATATCAGGCTCCCAAAGCACCTCTATTTCTGAGGACCTGGCCCCACCTTTCACTCCTTCCGCTTCAGCTTTTGACTGCTCCCCCAACTCCAACTGCTGTTCTCCATCAGCCAGTGTTTTCCCTCCTCTTACTGCCTTCTTCATGTTGGAGAAAAAATCCACTTTGCCTCCAACTTCCAGCCAGCCCTCAAAATCACATGGTCTATTTCTGACACCTCCCTTCCCTTCCTCAATCTCACTGTCTCTATCTCTGGAGACAGCTTATCCACTGATGTCTATTATAAACCAATGGACTCTCACAGTTACCTGGACTATACCTTGTCCCACCCTGCTACTTGTAAAAACACCATCACCTTCTTGCAATTCCTCCATCTTACTGCATCTGCTCTCTGGATGAGATTTATAGAATGAAGGAGATGTACTCCTTTTTCAAAGGAAGGGGCTTCCTTTCCTACACTATCAACACTGCTCTCAAACACATCTCTCCCATTTCACACGTCTGCTCTTACCCCCATCCTCCCGTCATGCTACCAGGGATAGGGTTCCTCTTTTCCTCACCTACCATCCTACCAACCTCCGCGTCCAGCACATAATTCTCCGAAACTTCTGCCACCTCCAATGGGATCCCACCACTAAGCACATCTTCCCCTCCCCCACACTTTCTGCTTTCCACAGGGATCAGTCCCTGCGGATTCCCTTGTCCATTCATCCCGCCCCACTGCTCTCCCTCCTGGCACTAATCCTTGCAAGCAGAACGACTACACTTGCCCCTACACTTCCTCCCTCACTACCATTCAGGGCCCCAAACAGTTCTTCCAGGTGAGGCAACACTTCACCTGTGAGTCAGTTGGGGTCCTATACTGTGGTTGGTGCTCCTGGTGCGAGCTCTTGAACACCAGTGAGACCCAATGAGGATTGGGAGACCGCTTTGCCAAACATCTACGCTCCATCCGCCAGAACAAGCAGGATCTCCTAGTGACCACTCATTTTAATTCCACTTCCCATTCCCATTCTGATATGCCCATCCATGGCCTCCTCCACTGTCGGGATAAGGCCACACTTAGGTTGGAGGAACAAGGCCTTATGTTCCATTTGGGTAGCTTTCAACCTGATGACATGTATATTGATTTCTCAAACTTTCGGTAATACCTCCCTCCCCCCACTTTACCATTTCCCATCCCCTTGTCCTCCCTCATGTAATCTCCTTACCCACCCATCGCCTCTTTCTGGTGCTTCCCCCCCTTTCTTTCTTCCATCATCTTGTCTCTTTCACCAATCAACCTCCTAGCTCTTTGCTTCAGCCCTCCCTCAAGTTTCACCTATCACCCGGTGTTTCTCTGTTTCTCTCTCCTCTCCCCCCACTTTTCAAATCTACTCCTCAGCATTGTTTTTTCCAGTCCTGCTGAAGGGTTTCGGCCTGAAACGTCAACTGTACTTTTTTCCATAGATGCTGCCTGGCCTGCTGCATTTTGCTTGTGTTGCTCGGATTTCCAGCATCTGCAGATTTTCTCTTGTTTGTGAACCATTGTTGTCTATGCTTTTTTAATGTCATGAGTAAATTTCAAAATCCAGAATTCTGATTTTATTATGCAGGGTTACCTTTGTTCATACAAAACATTGGAAGAGATTTAATGTCTATATCAGTTTATTGCTCAAGCCCCACCCCACACTAAAGTAGAAGTAGCTCACATGTTTGTGCTGCTCTCTACCTTCTGTGGGATGCTGACCAACATGAGGTGATTGTTCTAGGCAGGTCTGTCCTTGTGCACACATGGACTGTGCTTACACATGAGCAGATCATGTTTCAGTCTGGAGCTCCCAGTCCACAGAACCCTCATCTGTGAGCTCTGAGTGTGAGCTGGGGATAAACCAGCTATTACAGGTGCATTGGCCTTGCTCTGAGGGTCAAACTGTTCTTGCAATACAAATGGAGAGCGATACAGGTCTACATTCACCTGCTCTGCCAGTATTGCCTGATCATTTGGGAGTTGTTTGTGGTGGAGGGATTCACTACATGAGAGTCTCTCAGTCTCTGCAAAATTGACTTTGACACTGTTCTACCTTTCACAACAGGCATCAAGGCACCTTGTCAAAGGCCTCTTGGAAATCCAAGTACACGACATCCACTGATTCTCCTTTGTCTATGCTGCTCGATGAATTCTAACAGATTTGTCAGGAAAGATTTTCCCTGAAGGAAACCATGCTGACTTTAGTCAATTTTATCATGTTCCTCCAAGCACACAGAAATCACATCCTTAACAATTGTCTCCAACACCTTCACACCCACTGAGTCAGGGTAACCGGCCTATAATTTCCTTTTTTACCTCCTTTTAATGGAGTGACATTTGCAATAATACAGTCACTGAAAACATGCAGAATCTATTGATCATTACTAATGTCTCCATTATCTCTTCAGCTAATTCTTTCAGAACCTTGGGGTGTAGTCCATCTGGTCCAGGTGACTTTCAGTTTCCCAAGCGCCTTCTCCCTAGTATTGGCAACTTCACTCACTTTTGCCTCTGACACTCTCAAACCTACGGCACACTGCTTGTGTCTTCCACAGAGACGACTGATGCAAAATACTCATTTAGTTCATTGGAATTTCCTTGTCCTCCATTACTACCTCTCCAGCATCATTTTCCAGTGGCTCAATATCTACTTGTCTCTCTTTTACTCTTTATACAGCCTTGTACAAAAGTCTTGAGGTGTATAGTGTGTGTACATACACACACATACGTACTATTGTTTGCACAGTACTGTATTTGTCAATGTAGAGCAGAGAGCAAGTTAGTAAATCTGGCTGAGCAAAGGATGTTAGGAATGGCAAGAGGAAAGCATTGTGGGAGGGGTGTGGGACTGATAACAGAGGAAGTGTGTTAAGTGTGGGGGGGGGGTGGTGGCATGGGTGGAGACACAACTAACCCTGAGAATCCAGACAAGGACATTTAATTCCAGTCAATTTGTTCATTGGTCATTACAAAACATCCCTCTGGCACTTCCCTCCCCCTACACTCTGCCTTGCCCTTTTCCCAGCCATGACTCCTTTCTCCCTGCCCCCTTCCCCATCGTAGTTCACTACCCAGACAAATATCACAATCAGATTTATCATCACACACATCATGAAATTTTCTTTTTTTTAATGGCCACAGTAAAGTGCAATACATAAAATTACTACAGTATTGTTCAAAAGTCTTAGGCACCCTAGCTATATATACCATATGTGCCTAAGATTTTACATCTGAAAAAAATCTTTGTTATCCGCTTCGATATTATTGGTGAGCTTATCTTTACATTTCATCTTTTGCCCCTTATGGCTCTTTTATTTGTAGTTCTCATCCTAGCTACTGTTTGGAGACCTGTATATAATACTGTTACGTACCCCGTAACTGGGTGTCTTACCAGCAAAGATAGAAGTGTCCGTTGGAGTCTGGTGATACTATTTTCAACAATATTTATTAGCAAAAATATACAAAATAATATCAATGCGAATATACAGAGAATATACGTTAGCAATACTAAACCTAAAAGTGCGGGTATAATAATAATCACTAATGAAACAAGCTCTATCGTTGTCTAGGGGATAATGAATTGTCAGATGGAAATATAAAGTTCAGTTCAGTTCATGCAGGCTGCGGTAGTTGTTTGTCGATGTGTTGCCATTTTTGGAGAGAGAGAGAGAGAGAGAGAGAGAGAGAGAAAACGTGTGAGCAGTAACAGCTATTATCTTACCAACCTTCCTTTACGATTTTGATCCGTCGATGCGTTGTTGTTGTGGCCATTCACATATGACCCCTCCATCCTTTAGCTAGACCGTTCTTCCGTGGTGGACTCATCACCCAGGCAAGGGTGGACACACACACAAGCCCCCACCGGTCTTGCTACAAAACACTGTGAGTTAAAAATGTACCAACCCTTCGTTCGGTCTCCGGTCTCCCACCCTGTCTCGTGGGGGTTCTGATGCTCACTAGCGTTTCTCCTGATGCGTCTGAGGGGTGTTACCCCAGACCTCACTTTTATCCCCACTCACGGGGTCTCAGGTGTCAATCAGGTTGGGATGATGTAACCCATCAAACCAGCCCACTCTGGTTGCCCCCTGAGGGGTTTCAATGATTAGAACAGTACCAAGTAAACAATCCTTCTGCAAAAGACAATAGCAGTAATCAATGGTTCCGCTCTCCTTTTGTTAGCTGTGTCTCTCTCTCATTAACTTTCATGAGCTGTTATCAATAACAACTGCCCTGGCAGATTTCCTTTTGTCTCTCTTACTTCCTTGTTAGCAGCATCAAAATAGTAGTGATTTGCGATTTTCCAAAAGGGGAGGGGGCATGGGCGATTCTGCACCCTTTTGCCCATCAGAGTTGTTCATCCTTCGTAACACCCCCATCCTTCTAAGAATTTTCACCAAAGGGGAAAATTAACTAATACAGAGTCTTACAGAATTACAGAATCTAACACAATACAAAAGAGTGTTTAACTACAGAGTAATCCAGATATACATTCAACTTAGCATCTAAACAGTTTGCGATTACATTGTCACTTCCTTTAATATTGTAATATTTTGTACCTTAATAAATTCCTGTAGCATCAGACTCCAATTTAATAACCACCTATTTTTATTCCTTTTCTTCAGCAAAAACAAAACTAAAGGGTTGTGATCTTAAGTATATATTACAAAATGTGAACCAATACATGTGTGATTATTCTGAAGTACATTACAAAAGTTTATGCAAATACTAATCTTTATTTTACTTTTAAACTCAACAGTCAATCTTCCATGGTGTTGTCTTTATTATTTACATGCTTTGTCAAAATCCCTCAAAACCAGATCCTGTTATTTAAAGTGGCATTTTGTCAACCTTTGCCTCTTTTCCATTTAACTGTCACGTGGTTAGCTTGCTCACCAGTGTGGAATAGGCTTTCACATACTCCTTTCATAGGAGTTATTTTATCAACAATGTTTTCCAATCTTAGCCCATCTTCTGAACTTCCACACAATTCTTTATTTTTAAGCAAGTCATTAGTTTTATCTTCAGGACCCTTCAGTCTATTAGTTTTCAGTTTAACATCTGCAAGTTGTTTACCTTTAAATTCCAAAACAAACTGTAATTGATTCACAGGCACCTTGTTAACAAGCCATTGTTCCTTCAGCCTGGTTACTGCCTCTGAAACCAATCCAGAATTTAAATTTTCTTTATTCAATTTAGGAACTACACTTTTCCCTTCTCCTTCAATAATAATATTCAGATCACCAGCTCCTATCTCCTCACTAACTTTTAACACACCTTCTAACACAAACAACTGAGAATTCTCACTTCCCACTGGTACCAAGGTTAACCCTTTCTTCACTGAACCAAGTCCATCTGACCCAAAAGGACTGCATTCCTTTTCAACTAAATTAGATACCTCAGACTTTTCCTGAGTTTCATTACTAGGTTCAGTACCATGTGCATCCACATCTTGAACACACTCAAACGGGACATCTACCTCTTCCAGGCTTTCCATACCAGTCCCTTTTTCAAATTCTAAGTTCCCCTGATCCTCCCAGTTACTCTCTGGGCAACTCCCATCCGGAGTAAACTCAACCCTGCGGGTTAAAACAATTTCATCTGCTAACCCAGCAGACTCCTTCAAGGTAACAGCATCCTTTTCATCTAGGACTGCCCTTATATCATTATCGGGAACACATTTCAATTTTTCAACTTCTTCAAACAGTTCCATCAAGCCAGACAGATCATCCATGTCCAACCCTGGACCTTCTAACTGCCTTATCTGTTTCTCGTCTTTACTCCGTGCTTCTATACATTCCCTCCTGGCTAAGGGTAGGTCTACCTCCTCTCCTTTACTCTCTTTCACCTCCCTATTCTCTGTTTTACCATCCCCTAACCCCTCTTGGTACAGGGTCGGTAAAAATGTCTCAGCCAAATTGACACTGGACTGATTTAAACTGGTCTCTTTCTCAGCTGCCTTTCTCAACATGCTGCGAGTGATCGTGCATGTGGGATAGATCTTGAAATCTAGGGGCGGGTCCTCTACACTTACAGGCTTGCTCATCAGCTTCACTGCTGAACACACGTCACCACCTGCTACGTCCACGCCGTCTCTCGGTAATTCTGACCGTACCCTTATTTCAACTGGTCCAGATACCAGATCACAATTTATAATGATCCCATGCAAAGGTACAGCTTCTGTCCCTTTTCCTATGCCTCTCAAAACTACCTCTCCAGTCTCAGGACCAAAATCTAGTACCTTACTGAGAATCAATGACTGCTCAGCTCCAGTATCTCTCCAGATCCTCACTGGAACTGGGGTTTCTCCCTTTTTCACAGACACGGTCCCTTCTGAAATAAATTTCTTACGCCCCTCTTGTATTTTATCTACCTGGGCCATTCTCGTCGATTTGCTGATCGACACAATACACCCTGTAGGGACTGCTGCGTTCCCTTTTCCTGTCTCCTTCCTCGGAGCAAAGCACTTAGATGCAATATGACCAACCTTTCCACAATTAAAACAGGTCAAGCCAGGATCCCTCCTGCCAGCCTGCCTTTCTTCCTCCTTACCTTTACCACTAGCTCCCGGCTTATTTTCTGCCTCAGCCGGCGGGCTTTCTCTACCGTCCCTACGGTCTTTCTGGTAACTCTTATTCGAGGAAAACTTTGTCTTGTGGGTTAGGGCATATTCATCTGCGAACCTGGCAAATGCTGATATAGACTTATTCGACTTCTCGTTCAAATACATCCGGATATCATCCGAAACACAATCTTTAAATTCCTCAATCAGAATTAACTCTCTGAAACGATGGAAATCCTCTTCCACCTTTTCTGCTGCACACCAGCGATCCAAGAGCACATCCTTCTCATAGGCAAACTCTGCATATGTCTGATTCCACACTTTCTTTAAATCTCTGAACTTTTGTCTATATGCTTCAGGGTTTAACTCATAGGTCCGAAGGATGGCCCATTTTATTTCCTCATAGACTTCTCCACAGACAATGCCGCATATGCCTGTTGTGCCTTCCCTTTTAACACACTTTGTAATGCCACCCACTGATCTCTGGGCCACTTCTGATTCACTGCCACCTTTTCAAAATGCAAGAAATAACTATCAACATCTGTCTCCTCGAACAGAGGTACTAACCTAAACTCCCTACTAACATTAAACTTCTCCTCTCGGTCTGCCCCTTGGACTCTTCTCTCTTGCTTTAACTTCTCCATTTCCAGCTCATGCTGCCTCTGTTTCTCCTTCTCCTTTTCAGCTCTTTCCTTCTCCCTTTTCACCTCTAACTCCTTTAGCTGGAGCTCATACTCCCTTTTTGCCTCTAACTCCTTTAGCTGGAGCTCATACTCCCTTTTCTTCTGTTCCACGTCTAGCCTCAATTTTTCCAACTCTACCTGAACTGTCCCAATAGCTGGTACCTTTTCAGGGATATGTTCCAATACCTCAATCGAAAACACATCCTTCTCAATATAATACTGAGTTATGGCCCTCCGCATCTCCCACTTTTTCATTGACGACTTCACCTCTGTGAGATTTAATCCTTTCACAATATTTCCCAAGTCCGTCTTTGTGGCATCCTCTAGCGCCTTCAAAATTGGGTTTTGTGTAAATTCGTCTACGTCCATCTTTGCTGGTATCCCGTCTGGTTACCCACGCAACCAGATCAAAGTCTGGACTTATAGCCCGATTCACTGGCCCTCCAATTTGGTATCAAATCTCGAGACGAGGCCACAATTTGTTACATACCCCGTAACTGGGTGTCTTACCAGCAAAGCCAGAAGTGTCCGTTGGTGTCTGGTGATACTATTTTCAACAATATTTATTAGCAAAAATATACAAAATAATATCAATGTGAATATACAGAGAATATACGTTAGCAATACTAAACCTAAAAGTGTGGGTATAATAATAATCACTAATGAAATAAGCTCTATCGTTGTCTAGGGGATAATGAATTGTCAGATGGAAATATAAAGTTCAGTTCAGTTCATGCAGGCTGCGGTAGTTGTTTGTCAATGTGTTGCAATTTTTGGAGAGAGAGAGAGAGAGAGAGAGAGAGAGAGAACGTGTGAGCAGTAACAGCTATTATCTTGCCAACCTTCCTTTACGATTTTGATCCGTCGATGCGTTGTTGTTGTGGCCATTCATGTATGACCCCTCCGTCCTTTAGCTAGACCATTCTTCCGTGGTGGACTCGTCACCCAGGCAAGGGTGGACACACACACAAGCCCCCACCAGTCTCGCTACAAAACACTGTGAGTTAAAAATGTACCGACCCTTTGTTCGGTCTCTGGTCTCCCACCCTGTCTTGTGGGGGTTCTGATGCTCACTAGCATTTCTCCTGGTGCGTCTGAGGGGTGTTACCCCAGACCTCACTTTTATCCCCACTCACGGGGTCTCAGGTGTCAATCAGGTTGGGATGATGTAACCCATCAAACCAGCCCACTCTGGTTGCCCCCGAGGGGTTTCAATGAATAGAACAGTACCAAGTAAACAATCCTTCTCCAAAAGACAATAGCAGTAATCAATGGTTCCGCTCTCCTTTTGATAGCTGTGTCTCTCTCTCATTAACTTTCATGAGCTGTTATCAATAACAACTGCCCTGGCAGATTTCCTTTTGTCTCTCTTACTTCCTTGTTAGCAGCATCGAAATAGTAGCGATTTGCGATTTTCCAAAAGGGGAGGGGGCATGGGCGATTCTGCACCCTTCTGCCCATCAGAGTTGTTCATCCTTCATAACAATACTCATCAGGATCATTTTATCGTTGCAGTTTCTTAACTCTACGCAAAAGGATTTTACACATATACTGACATAGCTGAGATGCAATTGTGATTCATCATCTAGGTTAGTAATCCATGTAATAGATTCAAAGAAGGCAGTTTAAATAGATGTGATAGCCCCAGAGCATGAGTGCACAGAAGAGACAGTTTCTCAAATTCCATTTGCGGAGCAGGTGGTCGTGTCTTCTCCATCCTACACTCAGGTGGTTAAGAGTTGTCCTGGGTTTTTTCTGCAAGTTTGTCTTGGGAATTCATTGCTTGGGTTAGCTACCAGTTGGACAAAGTTCAAAGTGCAAAGTAAATTTTATTATCAGAATGCATGTTTGTCATCATATACAACCCTGAGATTCATTTGCCTGCAGGCATATTCAGCTAAGATCTATAGAACAGTAACTATAACAGGATCAATGAAAGAACAAGTACAGTGCAGTGTTACGTATCCCGTAACTGGATCACTTACCAGCAAAGATAGAGAGGTCCACTGAAGTCTGATGGTACCATTTTTAAACGTTTTTATTTATAAAGGGGCACAAACAAAAGGTTAATACAAACATTTTTGATAACATACATCGTCAATACTCAATCTAAAGTGCAGGTATAGTAATAATCAATCAGAAATAAGCTCTATCGTTGTCTAGGGGATAATATATTGTCCATTTGGAAATATAACAGTCATTCAAAAGTCGGCAGGCTTCAGCCTTTTGGGAACCGCTGGGTTTCCCGTGTTGGAGAGAGAGAGAGAGAGAGAGAGAGATTGGTGAGAAAAGGAACACTTGCCCAGGTCCTTACGAAGCAAAGCCGTGGAATCAGGGGAGCAGGCTTCCCTGTTGTTAGTTAAAAGCATTTTTCCGTGATTCCAGCCACAGACTCTTGATTTGGAATCTAACGCACGTGGCTTCCTTCAAAATGACTTCCCGCTACGACGGGATCGCTATCGTGTCTCCTTGGTGCGTCTAAAGGGGTGTCCCCCCCCCCAGACCCTCCTTTATACTTCCTCACGGGATCGCAGGTGTCAATCTCTCTCTCAACCAGCCCACTTTGCCCGAGGGCTTTACACATGGTCTTCATGAGACAATAGTCAAGGTCGCCTTATTCTGCATCCCGGTGGAACACGGTATTCAGCACGTCTCTCTCTCTCCCATTTCCTGTGTCTATTCAGCATGTCTCTCTCTTCTCTTGGGTCATTGAACCCCCCCCCTTCACTAGGGCTCTTGCGATTCTCACAAAGGAGGGGGCTGGTATCATAACACCTCCCCTCTTAAACGTTTTTTTACCAGCGGTTAAAAACAGTGGTATAGAGTCTTACAGGATTTTTGAATCTACCACAATACACAAGCTTTTCTTTTCACAGAGTACTACTGTTATACATTCAAGTCAGTATCTAAACCGTTAACGATTACAGTGTCCCTTTCTTTAATATCTTAACATCGCGTACCATACTAAAAATCTTGTAGCATCAGACTTCAATTCAATAACCACCTATTTATTTATTTATTTTTTCTTCAGCAGCAAAACTAAGGAGGTGTGATCTTAGCTTAGGTGCATCTACAAAAGTTTATGCGAATACTAATCGTTTCGGTCGTTTCACTTCACCGGCAGGTCTCCAAAGGGGCTGTCTTTATTATTCACAGGCTTTGGCGCAACCCCGTACAACCTGCTTTGCTGTTTAAAAATGGCATCCCCATTAACCGTCGCCTCTTTTTCGGTGAGTCCCTCCGTGGGGAACTTGAATAATTTGGCGTGGTGAACTCAAGCCCGTCTCGTTCATCGGGGTCATCTTATCAACACCACTTAGACCATTTCCACCCAATTCTGTAATTTTACCCAGGCGGCTAGCCCTTTTGTCAGGACCATGCAGGCTGATGGGTTTCAGTTCGAACCTTTCCCTCAGGCCGCATTTAAATTTCGGCTTTTTCACAGCGCTCTCTTGAATAACAACAGCGTGTGGGGCACCTTTAGATTCCAAATCAACCTGTAATCGATGCGCAGGCACCGCATTACCAAGCCCTCGTTTCTGTAGCTTGGTTGCTTCTTCTGACACCAATCTAAACTTTAAATTTTCTTCATTCGATTTGGGAACTACAAACTTCCCGTTCCCTTCAATAATAATGTTTATTCCCCCTCGGTCGAGTTCTATTTTAAGGTTCACCACCCCTTCGTGTACAAACACCTGGGAACCCTCCCTTCCCCCAATTACCAGGGTTAACCCTGTCTTCACTGAACCCAGTCCATCTGACCCACAGGGACTGCATTCCTTTTCAACTGAATCAAATAACTCAGACTTTTTCTGAGCTCCATTACTAGGTTCAGTACCACGTGCATCCACATCTTGGACACACTCAAACGGGACATCTGCCTCTTCCAGGCTTTCAATACCCGTACCCTTTTCAAATTCTAAATTCCCCTGATCCTCCCAGTTCCTCTCTGGGCAACTCCCTTCCGGAGTAAACTCAACCCCACGGGCTGAAACAACCTCGTCTGCCAACACAGCAGACCTCTCCAAGGTAATAGCATCCTTTTCATCTAGGACTGCCTTCATCTCATTATCGGGAACACCTTGATAACTCTCAACTTCTTCAAACAGGGCTGCCACCCCTGACAGATCATCCATGTCCAACTCTGGGCCTTTTAACAGCTTTTTCCGTTTCTCATCTTTATTTCCTACCTCTAGGACCTTTCTCTTCGCTAAGGGAAGATCTTGCTCCTCTCCCTTAACCCTTTTCACTTTACTACTCTTCGGTTTACCACCCTCAGAACCCTCGTGGTACAGGGTTGGTAGGACCGTCTCGGCCAAATCAATACTGGCCAGATTTAAACTGCTCGCTTTCTCAGCTGCCTTTCTCGACAGGCTGCGAATGCTCGCGCCTGTGGTACAGACTGGAGATGCGAGGGGCGGGGCTGCAATCCTCACAGGCTGTTTGAGCCGTGTCCAAACCTGCTCCCCGGCTAAATCATTTCCGAGGAGGACGTCCGCGTCAGTTCTCGGGAATTCTGATGGCACCCCTATTTCGACTGGTCCAGATACCAACTCACAATCCATAATTACCTGATGTAGGGGCACCATTTCTATTCTTGTACCTATCCCCTTCACGGCGACCATTCCCCTTCTCCGACCGAAATCTAGTATCTCACGGCGGATCAATGACAGCTCCGCCCCGGTGTCTCGCCAGATTCGGACGGGAATGGGTGAGTCTCCCCCCTTCACGGACACAGTTCCGGGTGACAGCCAAGTCTCTGACCCCTCTCGTACTCTGTCTACCCGGGGCTCTCTCGTCGATTTACTGATTACCACGGCACACCCGATAGGGACCGCTGCTCTCCCTTTTTCTGGCTCCTTTCTTGGAGCAAAGCACCTAGAGGCAATATGTCCTCCCTTCCCACAATTAAAACAGGTCAAGCCCGGAAATCTTGGGCCGCCTGGCCTTTCCCCCTCAACCTTACCATTAGCTCCCGGCGGGACCTCTGCTTCAGCCGGTGGACTTTCCCTACCGTTCCGACGGTCTCTCGGGTAACCTTTTGGCGAGGAAAACTTAATCCTGTGGGTTAGGGCATATTCATCTGCGAACCTAGCAACTTCTGAGATGGACTTATTCGCCTTCTCATTCAAATACATCCGGATCTCCTCCGGAACACACCCTTTTAATTCCTCAATCAGAAATAACTCCCTGATACGCCCATAATCCCCGTCCACCTGTTCCGCGGTGCACCAACGGTCCAAGAGCACACCCTTTTCATAGGCTAGCTCGGTATATGTTTGATTCCACCCTTTCCGTAAATTTCGGAACCTTTGTCTATAAGCTTCAGGTACTAGCTCGTAGCTCCAGAGAATGGCCTCTTTTACTTTGGCATAATTTTCCACGTCCACTTCCTCGACGGCCAAGGCCGCATATGCTCGTTGTACCTTCCCCTTTAACACACTTTGTAACAACGCCACCCACTGCTCTTTGGGCCACTTTTGATTTACTGCCACCTTTTCAAAAAGCAAGAAATAACTATCAACATCCGACTCTTCGAATGGAGGTACTACCCTCAACTCCCGACTAATATTAAACCTCTCATCTCGATCTAACCCTAGATCTCTTCGCTCTTTCTTTAACTTCTCCATCTCCAAGTCATGTTCCCTCTGTTCTCGTCTCTCCTCATACTCCCTTTGCTTTTCGGCTCGTTCTTTCTCGTTCTCGGCTCATTCCCTCTCGTTCTCGGCTACTTCTAGCTCTTTTAGCTGAATTTCATGCTGTCTTTGCTTTTCAGCTTGGTCCTGTTCTTTTTCCACCTCTAACCCCTTTAGTTGGAGCTCCTACTCCCGTTCTTTCTCTCTCTCAGCCGCTTTATTCTAAATTCATGTTCCAACCTTAATTTCTCCAACTCTAGCTGATCCATCCCACTCGCTGGTACTTTTTCAGGGATATTTTCCAAGACCCCAGCTTCGAACACATTCTTCCCAATGTAATACCGAGTTATGGCCCCTCGCACCTCCCGCTTTTTCATGGACGACCTCACTTCTGCGAGGTTCAATCCCTTCGCCAAATTTAACAAGTCTGATTTGGTGGCCGCCTCTAGCACCTCCACAGTCGGGTTTTTCAAAAATTCATCCACATCCATCTTTGCTGGTTTCCCGTCTGGCTACCCGCGTACCAGATCCAAATTTTTAAAATTTTTTTTTTGTTTGACTTACAAACCCAATTCACTGCCCTCCCAATTAGGTTTCAAATCCCGGAGGAGCCCCCACGTTGTTACGTATCCCATAACTGAATCACTTACCAGCAAAGATAGAGAGGTCCACTGAAGTCTGATGGTACCATTTTTAAACGTTTTTATTTATAAAGGGGCACAAACGGAAGGTTAATACAAACATTTTTGATAACATACGTCGTCAATACTCAATCTAAAGTGCAGGTATAGTAATAATCAATCAGAAATAAGCTCTATCGTTGTCTAGGGGATAATATATTGTCCATTTGGAAATATAACAGTCATTCAAAAGTCGGCAGGCTTCAGCCTTTTGGGAACCGCTGGGTTTCCCGTGTTGGAGAGAGAGAGAGAGATTGGTGAGAAAAGGAACACTTGCCCGGGTCCTTACGAAGCAAAGCCGTGGAATCAGGGGAGCAGGCTTCCCTGTTGTTAGTTAAAAGCGTTTTTCCGTGATTCCAGCCACAGACTCCCGATTTGGAATCTAACGCACGTGGCTTCCTTCAAAATGGCTTCCTGCTACGACGGGATTGCTATCGTGTCTCCTTGGTGCGTCTAAAGGGGTCATCCCCCCCCCCAGACCCTCCTTTATACTTCCTCACGGGATCGCAGGTGTCAATCTCTCTCAACCAGCCCACTTTGCCAGAGGGCTTTACACGTGGTCTTCATGAGACAATAGTCAAGGTCGCCTTATTCTGCATCCCGGTGGAACGCGGTATTCAGCACGTCTTTCTCTCTCCCATTTCCTGTGTCTATTCAGCACGTCTCTCTCTTCTCTTGGGTCATTGACCCCCCCCTTCACTAGGGCTCTTGTGATTCTCACAAAGGAGGGGGCTGGTATCATAACAGCAGAAAACAACAAACTGTGCAAATGCAAATATAAATAAATAGCAAAAAATAACATGAAATAACATGATATAAAGTCCTTTTGCACTGAGATCACCGGTTGTGGGAACATGTCAATGGACGGACAGGTGAGTAGAATTATCCCCTCTTGTTCAAGAGCTTGATTGTTGAGTTGTGGTAACTGTTCTTGAACTTGTTGGGGTGAGTCCTGAGGCTCTTGTACTTTTTACTTGATGCAGCAGTGAGAGTAGAGCATGGTCTCAGTGGTGAGGATCTCTGATGAATGCTTCTCTCCTATGACAGCCTTTCATGCAGATGTACTCATTGGTTAGAAGGGCTTTACCTGTGATGTAATGTGCTGAATCCAATACCTTTGGTAGGATTTCTTGTTCAAAGGCATTGGTGTTTCTATACCAGGCTGTGATGCAGCCAGTCAAACACTTCCCACTACACATCTATAGAACTCTGTAAACATTTTTAATGTCATGCGGAATCTCAGCAGACTCCTCAGGAAGAAGAGGTGCTGTTGTGCTTTCTTCACAATAGTATTTAAATAATGGGTTTAGGGAAGTTTCTCTAAAATAGTAACATCCAGGAATTTAAAGTTGCCAACCCTTTCCAACTCTGATCCTCTGATGATGACTGGCTAATGGACCTTTGGTTCTCCCTCCTGAAGCCTATAATTGATTCCTTAGTCATTCTGACATTGGGTGAGAAGTTGTTGTTATGACACCACTCAGCCAAACTTTCAATCTCCCTTCTGTGTGCTGATTCACCACAACCATTAATACAGCCCAAAACTGTAGTGACATTAGCAATCTTGAATATGGTGTTGGAGCTGTGCTTAGCCATACAGTCATAGGTGTAAAGTGAGTAGAGCAGGGGGCTAAGTACACATCGCCGTGGTGGTCCTGTGCTGATGGAGATAGTGGAGGAGATGTTTTTGCCAACCTGAACTCACTGAGGTCTACCAATAAGGAAATCCAGGGTTCAATTGCACAAGGAAGTATGGAGGACAACGTCTTGGAGCTTATTGATTAGTTTTTGTGGATGACAGCATTAAGCATTGATCTGTAATCACTATAGAGCATCTTGATGTTTCAGGGTGCGTGAAATGCCAATGAGATGGACTATTGCTCTGGTAGGCAAATTGTAGCAGATTCAAGTTGCCTCTCAGGAAGGAGTTGATACTTTTCATCAGAAGCCTCTCAAAAACACCTCATCATCATGGATGCAAATGCAACTGGGTGATAGTCATTGAGGCATTTCTCCACACTCTTCTTGGTTACTGGTATGATCAAAGTTTACTTGGAGCAGGTGGGTACCATATACTTCTGAAGTGATGGGTTAGACATTAGTGAGAACAAGCCAGTTGATTAGCACATGTCTTTAGTGCATGGCCAAATACCCCCGTACATTCCTGATACTTTCCTTGGATTCACCCTTCTGAAGGCATATCAGCTTCAGATTCTGAGAGCAAAGGATCGGAAGGAGATGTGGAGATTCAGAATGGTTTCTTCATGTTCAGATGGTCATCCATGTTCATGTCAGCCAAAGCTGCTATAGACACTTGAGCTGTCATTCGCAGGAGTGGTCTGTAGCATTCAACTAGGGGTTGGTGAATTTTGCGCAGCTATGAGAGTGTTTCCAGGTTATTCTTGGAGGTGATTATCAAACTCCACAGTACAGGTATTAGGATTCGTCATTCGGACATCTAAACAAAATACACAAATGTTAAAATACTGTATAATCCAGTGTTTTTTAAATTTGATAAATCTCTTTCAAACCTGTTGCAAAACCATTCAATTATATGAAGGAATGAATTCAAACATGGGAAGGTCACACCTAGCCCAGTCTATCCTGTAAAGTTCTCCTCTTAATGACTGGAAACTGTGCTGACATTGATAACACTCTCCCATGTAACAGCCTGACACATTTTTATTCCAACTACTACCATATGCTGGATTTTTCTATTGCAATCCCTTGGTACATCAAAAGTAAACAGTCCTTTCAAATCTTCTCCTGAAAAATAATGGATAATCAGGCAGATAACACAGGGAGGCATTCACAACCCTAGTGGACCCAGCATACGAGTCTTAAAAGGAATACAGATGCATTTGCAACCATATTCAGTCAGAAATGATACACATGAGATTGAGATCACCATGATAGAACTCTTTAAACAATTCGCTTCATTGCGATATCAGGAGGTTTAAGCGCTGGATACCAGCGATAAAAGCTATGGGGAACCAGGTGGCATCCCAGCAGTAGAACAGAACATTGGACTGATTTTCTTAGACTCCTGTCAAGATTCAAAATTGTCTAATATCAGTTCCTGTGGACAAGTGTAAGAACAAAATAATTGTTACTCCCGATCAGATGCATCACGGAAAAAAGCGAAAGATAAAGAACTCTACAGTAAAACTAAAAAATAACACAAAATATAAATACATCAGATAGCTTAAATACACAGATTGGATGTATGCAAAGTGACATTAGGCTGTACATAAGGTGTATATAAGCCATTCCAGTACAGTTACAATAATGTATCTACCCAATAATGTTAAGGCCGAGAGAATCGACAGACTATGTTTTCCTTGGCGTATAGGAGACCATTATTTTTATTATTCTATTATAGATTTATTGAGGATGCCAGCTAAAAAATGAATCTCAGTGTTGTATATGGTGACAAATATATACTTTGATAATAAATTGACCTTGAACATTGAAGAGGGGCCTAATAGAAAAAAAAATTAGCAATAGTTAGTAGAAACTGTTCTCCCCCAACAAAGCTACCTGAAAAGGTATTCATTTACATAAGAAATAAGAAATAGGAGCAGGAGTAGGCTATCTGGCCCATTCAGCCTGTTCTTCCATTCAATAAGATCATGGCTGATCTAGCCATGGATTCATCTTCACCTACCTTTTCCCCATAACCCTTAATTCCCTTACTATGCAAAAATCTATCCAACCTTGTCTTAAATATATTTTCTGAGATAGTCTCCACTGCTTAATTGGGCAGAGAATTCCACAGATTCACCACTCTCTGGGAAAAGCAGTTCTTCCTCATCTCTTTTCGAATTCTACTCCCCTGAATCTTGGGGCCATGTCCCCTAGTTCTAGTCTCACTTTCCAGTGGAATCAACATTCCTGCCTCTATGTTATCTATCCCTTTCAAAATTTTACATGTTTCTATAAGATCTCCTCTTTAGGTCAAGAGATTAATGAGCAGGGTCTGAGGAAGATCTGTATCAAGAAAAACACACACAAAATGCTGCAGCATCTATGGAGGGGAATAAACTATGGAGGGGAGTCAATGTGTTTGGCCAAGACCCTTCATCAGGACTGGTAAGGAAGAGGAAAGAAGTGAGAATAAGGTGGGATGAGGGGAAGGAGTACAAACTGGCAGGTGAGGGGTTAAACCAGCTGATGGTGAAGGTGGGTGAGTAGAGAGGAGGAATGAAGTGAGAAGATGGGAGGGGATAGGTGGAAGAGGTAAAGGGCTGAGGAAGGATTCTGACACAAGAGCACAGTGCACCATCTGAGTAAAGGAAGGAGGAGGGGCACAGTGCGAAATATGGGCCGTTGAGGAACAGAGAAAGGGGTAAGAGGGGAATCAGAATGGGGAGTGGAAAAAGAGAGAAAGGGAATGGGGGAGAAATTACTGGAAGCTGGAGAAATTGGTATTTATGCTGTCAGGTTAGGGGCTACTCAGATGGAATATAGGGTGTGGCTCCTCTAACCTAAGAGATCATCTCCATAGATGTTGCCTAACCTGATGCGTTCCTCCAGCACTTTGTGTGTATTGCTCTAGGTATTTCTTATATGTTGTGAGAGTACCTGCTTCCATCATCTTCTAAGGTAATATCTTCCATATTCCATCTAGAAGATTAAAACTAATCTATTAAAAGATTAGTTTTTCTGGCCTTCCGGTGACGTTATCGTCGAGAATGGCAGCTTAAGTCACTAGCGCCTCTGGAAAAATGCATATTAAGCCCCATTAACCTGTCAAATATAATATTTTTTGAAAAATATTTGAACTGAAAAGAGGGGCAAGAATGAGGAGAAGAAATGGAAATAAAAAATGTGACACTGTGAAGCCTGCGGCCGAGAGGAGTGCAGCGAGCAGCTTTCCGACCCAACCGTGTGCTAGCGAGGCAGCCACTGGGCCTCGCTCAGGCGAAGTGGCGAATGTCTTTGAAATCCTGAAAGAAATAATGGAGGTCCAGAAAGATATAAAGCAGCAGCTCCGTGATATTAAGGCAGAGCTCGCCAGCGTCAATCAAAAAATAGCGGTGGCAGAGACTTGCACTGAGAAGGTGGAAGATCGCATTCAAAATGTGGAACGGATACTGAGCAAGACAATAAAAATAATACATTACCAAGAAGGTAAACTGCTTGACCTGGAGGGAAGGTCAGGGCGGAAAAATATCAGAATCTACAACGTTCCCGAAGGAGCGGGACAGAGTTTGACAGAGTTTGTCGGAAAGTTACTGCGGGACGCGCTGGATCTTCCCCCGGCAATGAAGCTGGAAGTCGAAAGAGCCCACCGCGCGTTAGTCCCAAAACCTACTCAGGATAGAAAGTCACGCTCATTTATAATTAAATTCCTTTGGTACAGCACCAAGGTGGAGATTCTACGAAGGGCCTGGATTAAGAAGAGAGTGTTTTTAGAGGATAAATTAATATATTTCGACCAAGATTACACCCCCCCACGATCCTCCAGAAACGTAAAGAATACTCCAAAGTAAAGCGAGAATTAAAGTAAAATAAGATTAGATTTCAAACTCAGTACCCTGCTAAACTTCGAGTGTTTTATGACAACGGGACGTGGTTGTACCAGACAGTGGAAGAGGCGCCTACAGACATGAAGGCCAGAGGGTTGTCCGTCAGCGTGATCAAACCGAGGGAAAGCCTGGCTGAGGAATTGTCTCGCTTGGCTTGGGAAAAAGTGCGAGAAACGAGAAGGCAGGAAACGGGAGGAGGCCGAGAGAAACATATCAGGAAGAGACCAGGAGTTTCCCCAAGACAGTCCTCACCCCCTTCAGAAGAGCCATAAGGTTTGGCTAACTTTAAAAATGTTGAGAAGCTAAACAGAAGCAAAAGTACGCGGTGATATACCTATCTCGAGAAATACTTATTATAATGTGGATTTTATATTACTTAGTTGTTATTTGTTATTCGCTCACTTACTCCTTTTTCCCCCACCAAAATGAGAATATATATATATGTGTATGTGTGTAATGTGTGTGTGTGTGTATGTGTGTATGTATGTGTGTGTATATATATATATATATATATATATATATATATATATATATATATATATGTATATATAGGAGGAGTACACAGGGAAATCTTTTCTGTGTAATGGATTTGTTCACTGACTTTTATGAATACTGCAATGGGGGCCCTCAACTCACAAATAGGAGGGGTTATCTCCCACAGCTGGACATTTCCTCTAGCTCAACGCAGGATCATCTACTAGAGACCTCAGCCTTGGAATCACATGTTCATTGCCATTTTTGTTATTATTTGGGTTTCTTGGTTCTTATTTGTTCAAGGAGTAGATTGATTAAGTTTTATTTTAATTTCAATGATACATTGACAGATAATACAGATGGCTAAGGACAAGGTAAAATTCATTGCTTTTAATGTAAATAGGCTATTAAATCCAAACAAACGTAAGAGAATTTTATCCAAAATGAAAAAAGAACAAGCCCATGTAGTATATTTACAGGAAACTCATTTAAGTGATAATGAGCATAAAAAACTAAAGAAAATGGGCTTCACTAATCTGTTTTTCTCCTCATATAAATCAGGACATAGGAGAGGAGTTGCTATTCTTATCTCAAGTAAGCTAAATTTTGAAAAAATATTCGAAATGGGAGATAAAGAAGGCAGATATATTCTGGTAAGGGGGAATATAGACGGCAATTCAGTTACTCTATTGAATATATACGCACTCCCGGGAAGTGATATTGTTTTCTTTCAGAAAATTACTGATATTATGGTAACGGAAACAGAAGGTCTCCTGATATGTGGGGGAGACTAAAATTTACAATTACAACCAAACTTAGACTCTTCCAATAGAAAAACCTATGAAACAAAATCTTTACATAAGAAAGTTAATACACTTTTTGAGGATGTTGGTTTAACTTATATATGGAGGGACCTTTTCCCTGACAGAAGGGATTACACTCATTATTCTGCTCCACATTCTGTATATACAAGAATAGACTATTTCATAACATTTGGAAAAGACAAAGATAAAATAAACACCTGTGGAATTGGGACAATAGATGTAAGTGACCATGCACTTATATATTTATCTGTTGATTTTGACCTACAACCAAAGAATACTATTTGGAAACTAAATTCAAGTCTACTCAATGATCCGTACTTTAAGGAACAAATTAAAAAAGAAATTGGTCTCTACTTAGAATTTAATGATAATGGAGAGGTTTCACCTCCCATTTTATGGGATACACTGAAGGCGGTCTTTTTTTTTTTTTAAACTTTTTTTATTGTTTTCAAATAGTTACAAAATAAAAGTGTATGAGAAAAAAAAATGTTACCCAGCCCCCCTCCCCTTAACCCCTCCCCCCTAACATCCCTAAAAAAAAAGAGAAAAAAAAAGGAATGCCTGGATATTGGAAGATCCCCACACGCTCCACGGAGTTCGTAATAACTTTGGTGTATGCAATTATTTCTTTCCCCAAGTAACCAATTATTTCATCTTCGGAGCACCTATATATTTAATCCTGTCTTTTGTAAATAAGGGCGCCAAATTTTCAAAAATGTTTCATATTTATCTCTTAAATTGTAAGTGATTTTTTCAAGTGGAATACAGCCATAAATTTCGTTCTTCCAACGATCTATACTTAGATATGTATCCGATTTCCAAGTCACTGCAATAGCTTTTTTGGCTACTGCTAATGCAATTTTTATAAATTCTTTCTGATATTTATTCAATCTGGCTATCGGTTTTATCCCTTCAATATTACCTAGTAAAAGTAATGTTGGGTTGTGTGGAAGTTGTATTCCAATGATTTGTTCCAGTAAAACTCTTAAATTTGTCCAAAAAGGTTGAATTTTGGAGCAGGACCAAGTAGAATGTAAAAAAGTACCAATTTCTTGGTTACATCGAAAACACTGATCAGATAGATTTGGGTTTAATTTGTTTATTTTTTGTGGTGTAATATATAGTTGATGTAAAAAATTGTATTGCACTAATCTTAATCGAACGTTTATTGTATTTGTCATACTCTCAAGACATAGTCTTGACCAGTTTTTTTCTTCAATTTTGATATTCAAATCACTTTCCCATTTTTGTCTTGACTTATGGACTCCTTGTTTAATTGCCTGTTTTTGAATCAAATTATACATACAAGAGATAAATTTTTTAATCTTTCCTTTTTGAATTAAAGTTTCTATTTCATTGGGTTTCGGTAGTAACATTGTTTGACCTAGCTTTTCTCTTAAGTAAGCCCTTAGTTGAAAGTAACAAAAAAGAGTGTTGTTTGATACTTTATATTTATTCTTTAATTGATCAAATGACATTAATATACCTCCTTCAAAACAATCTCCTATATATCTAATCCCTTTTTGAAACCAATTATATAAAAGTTGATTATCCATTGTAAAAGGAATAAGTCTATTTTGGGTTAAAGATCTCTTTGCTAATAAGGATTTCTTTGTCTCATCGTCAACATTTATCTTATTCCATAAATCAATCAAATGTTTTAATATAGGAGATTCTTTCTTTTCCCGTATCCATTTAGATTCCCATTTATATATAAAGTCTTCTGGTATGTTTTCTCCTATTTTATCTAGTTCTATTCTGATCCACGCCGGTTTGTCTTTCTCAAAAAAGGATGCAATAAATCTAAGTTGATTTGCTTTATAATAATTCTTAAAATTTGGAAGTTGTAACCCTCCTAGCTCAAATTTCCATGTCAATTTTTCCAACGATATTCTTGACATCTTACCTTTCCAAAGAAACTTCCTCACATATTTATTCAGCTCTTGAAAAAACTTCTGGGGTAATTGTATTGGTAGTGATTGAAATAAGTATTGTAATCTAGGGAATATATTCATTTTTATGGTATTTACTCTACCTACTAATGTTATTGGTAATACCATCCATTTATCAAGATCTTCTTGAATTTTTTTCAATAGTGGTAAATAATTTAATTTGTATATGTTTTTTATATCATTATCGACTCTTATACCTAAATATTTTATACCATTTGCCGGCCATCTAAACTGGGTTATTGATCGACATTGATTATAGTCTCCTTTAGTAAGAGGTAAAATTTCACTTTTGTCCCAGTTTATTTTGTAACCTGATACTTTCCCATATTCTTCTAATCTATAGGATAATTTACGCAACGATTGCAATGGGTTTGTTAGATAAAGTAGAACATCATCAGCAAATAAGTTGATCTTGTATTCTTCTTGGTTAACTCTAAAACCCTTAATATCTGGGGAAGGCGGTCTTAAGAGGGAAAATTATAGCGATATCTTCATATAAGAAAAAATAAGGAATAAAACATTAGAGGAATTACAAAATAGGCTGAAGGAACTAGAGAAAAAACAAATTGAATTTGGCACAGGATACATTAAGGGAAATTAAAAGAATTAGGAATGAAATAAATAATTTGGCTATGCAAGAAATCAGGAAAAACTTAATGTTTCTGAAACAGAGACATTATGAAAGTGGATCGAAATCTATGAAAATACTGGCGTGGAAACTGAAAAAAAAGATAGCAGAAAATACAATTCATAGAATTAGGGACCCAAGAACGAAAATGATAAAAAATAAGCTAAGTGAAATTCAAGAAGCTTTTGAAGTGTTTTACGAAACACTATATTCCAAAGTTCCAGGGGGAAGCATAACCCAAATTGACACCTTCTTGAATTCTCTAGTTACCCACTTTAAGCAAAGAACAAAATAGAAGGATGACTGCTGACATAACTGAAGTTGAATTAAAAGCTGCAATTAATAGGCTTAAATTAAGCAAGTCACCAGTATCAGATGGGTATATGGCAGAGTGGTACAAAGAATTTAAAAATTAGTTAATTCCTGTTTTATTCCCCACACTGAACTGGGCTCTAAAAAAGGCACAAATGCCACCCAGTTGGAAGGAAGCGATAATCTCAGCTATACCAAAAGAAGGCTAGGATAAAATGGAATGCGGGTCATTTAGACCAATGTCCATTCTTAATGTAGATTATAGGTTATTTACCTCCATCAGGGCCAAACGATTAGAGGAGTTTCTACCCATACTGATACGTAATGATCAGACAGGTTTTATACGACAACGCCAGACTCAAGACAATACACGAAGGACACTTCACATTATTGATCATATACAGAAAAAGAAAATCAAAGCAATAGTGATAAGCGTGGACGATGAAAAAGCATTTGATTCGGTTAATTGGAATTTTCTTTACAGAGTTTTACATAGAATTGGTTTCCAAGATACAATTATTAAAACTATACAGACGCTATATGACAATCCTACTGCTAGGTTTAAAATCAATGGATATTTATCGAATAGTCTTACCCTAGAAAGAGGCACGAGACAGGGTTGTGCATGGTCACCACTACTCTTCGCGTTATATCTGGAACCATTAGCTCAATACATCGGACAAAATGAAGATATCAGGGGAATTACTATTAAAGGGACAGAGCATAAATTGGCTTGCTATGCGGATGACATTTTGATCTATCTAGGGCAACCAACATACTCTTTACATAAATTGATGCAATCCTTTAAACAATATGGTCAGTTAACAGGATACAAGATCAACATAGATAACACCCAATTACTTTCATATTACTATAGCCCACCAAGAGAAATTGAAAGTCGATATCCCTGGGCATGGCACACAGAGTCTTTCAAATATTTGGGCATCATTATGCCAAAAGATTTGGCAAAATTATCAGAATGTAATTATCAGCCTCTATATTTAGAAAATTAAGGAAGATGTGGCAAGATGGAACCTGATTCCTTTTTTCAGTCTCAGTTCAAGGATTGAGTCTATTAAAATGAATATACTGCCCATACTGTTATAACTCTTTCAGACCCTACCAATAGAGATTAATCAAAATCAATTCAATGAATGGAACAAGATGCTATCAAGGTATATTTGGCAGGGTAAAAGGCCTAGAGTTCATCTCAAAACTTTGCAATTAGCAAAGGAAAAGGGGGGATGGGGCCTTCCTTCTCTTAGAGATTATTATTTTGCAGCACAGTTGAGAGCTGTGATATGTTGGTGCAACCCATCATAAGACGCTCAATGGAAAAACATCGAGGAGCTGGTACTTCCCATCCCCATACAAGCAATTTTGGCTGATAACAACCTGCAAAGGTACATAAATACTATTGATAACCCATGGGTGAAATTGACTCTTAATATATGGAAAACTACTATAAAAGAATATAATCTAGAGGGAGATATTGCAATTCTTAAATGGTGTGCATATGTCGCTGATTTTACACCAAATAAATTGAATGCTAGATTTAAGGACTGGACAGCTAAAGGAATAACAGTTCTTTGCAACATAATGAAAGAAGGAACACTGTTCAGTTTTGAAATGCTTAAAGAAAACACTTGCTAGAAAAACAAGATTTTTATTGGTATTTACAGATGCGGCACTATGTTAATAAGACACTTAAAAATGTAACCAAGGCAAATACATGCTTGATAGAGCTCTTTAGAAAAGCATATAATTCAGATAATGGTAGTAGAGTCATTTCAAGCATGTATAAGAGGTTGTCAAATCTTAAAACACATTCGACTTCATGCATTAAAACAAAATGGGAGAAGGAAGGAGGGATAATTATATCTGAGGAAGAATGGACAACAATATGGAGATATCAATGGAAGTGTACCAATTCACAGAAATGGATGGAGCTTGGATGGAAAAACTTGATAAGATATTTTATTACACCTTCTCAGAAATCCCATTATGATAGTAACCTCCCTGTTTGCTGCAGAAATTGTGGAAATCAAAATGCAAATCATTATCATATTTTTTGGGACTGCCTTGTTATCAAAAACTGTTACAGGGGGATACACAATGCCCTACAAGACATCTTTAAATGTGAAATACCCTTAGAGAGTAAGACCATATATTTTGGATATATACCTCAAGAATGGTTGAAAAGAGATAAATATTTAATGAATATACTGTTGGTGGCTGGTAAAAAGACTCTTACTAGGAAATGATTATCACAGGAGAGCCCAACTTTAAATACATGGATGGAAATTACAATGGACATTTACAAAATGGAGAAGGTAACAGCGTCTGTTAATCATAAGCTGGAACAATTTGATTTATACTGGGAAAAATGGTTTAACTACATAATGCCTCATAGGCCTGATTTTATTCTCACAAATCAATGAATCTGTTGTAAAAAAAAAGATCACTCCCTACTTGTACATAGTTCTTTCCTTTTGCTTGTTTTTTCTTTCCACTCTCTTCTATAAGTGTATACCCCAGATAAATACTTTGTGGAGATTTTGTGATATATATGATTATATGATATATATGTACAATGTCTGAAATACATCTTATGGAAATGTTCGTTTGATGAATTTCAATAAAAAAATAAATTACAAGAAAAAATAAAAGATTAGTTTTTCCAATGTTTTGCTTTTTAAAATTTGTTCTATATTCTCCATATCCTAAAAGCACACTGCATCAATAAACATTAACTATTATTTATAAACATATGTGGGAAGAGTGACAGAATTAATGATTTAGGCTGAGCAGAATTCATCAGCGCTCGAATGTTAACTCTGTATGTCTAACCACCGGTGCTGCCTGACCTGCTGAGTATTTCCAGAATTTTCTATTTTTTTTATTTTACATTTCCTGATGTGATGCAAAGGCTATGGAGTGTTCACATCCATCTTCATAACATGTGACATGACTAAACCTATACTAGAATACGACTTGCCAGAGGCAGTCTTCACTGGATGATGTGGGTTATAACATGAGAGTACAGTGTCTGATGTCACCATTTCCTTTGTCTTTTTGAAAGCTACCTCACTGCTTTGTCCATTGCCATTTCTTCCTGATCTGTAGTAATGAGTCTATCTAGGAACAAGGAATCACCACCAACATCTTCTAAATTGTCGTACATAATTATGTTTATGCTGTCTTTTTCACTTTGTGTTCTTATTATAAGCAAAACTTCAATGCCTGAAGTTTAAAATGTAACTGAGTATTACTATTGAAAAAAATTCTCAGAATTCAATTATGTAGCCGAAAGTCTGTGCAATTACTAATTTAATATCAGACCATTGCCAGAGAAACACCACAGATCAGCCACATCATTAATATACAAATATGTCATAACTTATTTAATTGATAAATTATCCTAAAATAAAGGAAATCCAGGCTCTGTGAGCAACAGACCACTTCATTTTCTCTATGGGTTCATACTAACCTGAGCAGTGACACCGATTAGAGAAGTATTGTAGAAAAGCAAACAATAAAGTTGCCATCATCACCAAAGGAATCAGGATCATAAGGTAATTCCTATTATCTGAAAATGGTTTATAGAAATTAATGAGATAAATACATCTTTCAGCTTCTTATGGTCAAGTGTACCACACATTCAGTTCAATAATATGGCTGTTCTCCAGCTCCTGTTAAAAGATTAGTTTTTCCAATGGCTTGCTATTCAAAAATAGTTTTATATTTTACTTTTCCTTTGCTCTGTGGTTCCATATCTTAAAAGCACACAGTATCAATAAACATTAACTGTTATTTAGGCAGCATATGTGGGAAGAATGCAGAATTAATGATTTAGGCTGAGCAGAATTCATCAGAGTTCAAATGTTAGCTCTGTATGTCTAACCACAGATGTTGCCTGACCTGCTGAGTATTTCCAGCATTTTCTATCTTTATTTTACATTTCCTGCATCTGTAGTTTCTGATTTGATTGTCAGTGATTCTCTTTCCTCATTTATGGTTACAATTTGCCAAATATTCTAAATACACATCTTAGGAATTAGTTTTATTTGTCATATATACATCAAAACGTAGTGTGATGTGTCATCTGGGCCAAATCAAATCAGCGAGGATTGTGCTGGGCAGCCCACAAGTGTCAATGTAGCCAGTCCACAACTCACAATCCGTAACTGTCCATCTTTGGAATGGGGGAGGAAACTGGAACACTCAGGTAACCCACTTGGTCACGGGGAGACTATACAATCTCCTGACAGACAGACAAGAATCAAAACCTGATTTTGCAGCTGGCACCGTAAGGCAATGCATTAACTGCTTAATATTGCTTTAATTGCCGGAAAAAAAACATTCCCTGCTTCCTGATTAGTAGTAAAAGTTCACATCCTTGCTATCAACTGCAAAGACAATATTATGTACTGACCGTTCAGATTTCTGGTGTTACACGAGTTGATAGATATCTTACTGCTGGATGCATTACTGATGGGATTTTTTGCAATGCACCTGTACTCATGTTGCTCCTCTTCAGTAGCACAGTCTATCACAAGACTTGTGTTTGTATACGTCTCGATGATGACTCCAGATAAGGATATTTTCTCCCAGTAAATCATGACTGCTATTCCATTGGAGACAGAGCAAATCAAAGTGACATTTGGTGCATTCTGACCATGACTTAATTTATTTGCTACAGGTTGAGAAACTGGTTCTGAAATATAAAATGTTAGAGGTTTTTTAAATGCACTCCAATTACTTGATGTAATTATTTTCTTGATAATTTTCATACATTACTACACAACTGCATGCTTTTTTTTACATTTTGTGTTATAAAGTTCTTAACCTCAGAGCCTGCAATACAGAATAGAAAATGCAAAGTGCACAACATTAAACAGGTTGAGATGTTGGAAAATATTGATGTTAAGAAAGAGGATGTGCTGGATGCTTTGAAAAACATTCAGTTAGATGTCCCCAGCACCAGACAGGATATATCCCAGGTTACTACAAGAAGCAAGCGAAAAGTTTGCTGTACTCTGGTGATGATCTATGTATACTCACTGGCTACAGAAGACAGGAGGGTGCAAAATTTCATTATTATATTCATGAAAGGTAATAGGAAAATCCTTGGTATATATAACACTTTCATCTTTTGTTAGTGGTGAGCAAACTATTGGAGAGGATTCTTAGAAACAGGATTTATAGCATTTGGAAAAGCACAATCTGATTTGGGATATCAGCATGGTATTGAGAGGGGTAGGTAGAGTCTTGGGAGTATGATGGAATTCTTTAAGGCAGTGACAAAACAAAATGGGTGAAGGTAGAACAGTTGACAAGGTTCTCCAAGGTAGGCTTATTCAGAAAGTTAGAAAGCATGGGATCCAGGGAAGCTTGGGAGCATGAATACAGAATTGGCTTGCCCACAGAAGGCAGAAAGTGGTATTAGATGGAATGTATTCTGCCTGGAGGTTGGTGGCCAGTGGCGATCAGTTCTTGGACCCCCACTCCTTGTGATTTTTATAAATTACTTGGATGAGGAAGTGGAAGGGTGGGTTAGTAAGTTTGCATCAGACATGAATGGTGTTGTGGAATGCAAGGCTAATGGTACCGTTCTTAGCAGTGTGAACAGACAGATCTTGGTGTCCATGTCAAAAAAACTCAAAGTTGCCACACAAGTTGATAGAGTGTTTAAGGAGGCATAAATTGTGTTGGTCTTCACTTGTCAGAGGATTGGGTTCAGGACCCTTGAGGTAATGTTGCAGCTCTATAAAACTTTGTTGGACCACACTGAATAACGTGTTCAGTTCTGATTTCCTTTTTATAGGAAGGATGTTGAAGGTTGAGAGTGTGCAAAGGAGATTTACCAGGATGCTGCCTGGATTAGGGATCATGTTTTATGTGGATAGATTAAGCCAGCTAGAGCTTCTTCCTCTGGAGCAAAGGAGAATGAGAGGTGTAACACACTACAAGACGTGATGGTAGAGGAAAACAAATTAGGGACATTTATGGGATATTTAGATAGGTACAGGGATGAAAGAAAATAGACGGTTATGTGGGAAGCAGGAGTTAGATTGACTTTAGATTAGTTTAATAGTGTGGGACAAAACTGTGGGCCAAAAGGCTTGTCCAAGTCCAAGTCCTGATATTGAAATTTGGGAAAGGGATGAATTCAATTGAATTGATCTTATTACTTACATCCTTCATATACATGAGGAGTAAAAATCTTCACATTATGTCTCCGTCTAAATGTGCAATGTACAGTAATTTATAATAAACTGTATGTACAACAGGATAATATAACAGAAACACAGTTGCGTCAACATTTATTAATCAGTCTGATGGCCTGGTGAAAGAAGCTGTCCCGGAGCCTGTTGGTCCTGGCTTTTATGCTGTGGTACCACTTCCCGGATGGTAGCAGTTGGAACAGTTTGTGGTTGGGGTTACTCAGGTCCCCAATGATCCTTCGGGCCCTTTTTATATTGTAAATATTTAAGTATTTGTAAATATCCTGAGTAGTGGGAAGTTTACATCAATTGATGCACTGGGCTGTCCGCACCACTCTCTGCAGGGTCCTGTGAATGAGGAAAGTACAGTTCCCATACCAGGCAGTGATACAGCCAGTCAGGATGCTGTCAATTGTGCCCCTATAGAAAGTTCTCAGGATTTCTGAGCCCATACTAAACCTCTACAGTCTGAGTTGAAAGAGGTGCTGTTGTGCTTTTTTCACCACACAGCCGGTACGTACAGACCATGTCGATAGTGCCAGCCTGTCTCTATTCCTCCTGTAGTCCACAATCAGCTCCTTTGTTTTTTGCGATATTGAGGGACAGGATGTTTTCTTGACGCAACTGTGTCAGAGTGATAACTTCTCTGTAGGCTGCCTCATTATTATTTGAGATTAGGCCAATCAGTGTAGTATCATCAACAAATTTAATTAGCAGATTGGAGCTGTGGATGGTGATATAGTCATGGGTATACAGAGAATAAAGGAGGGGGCTTAGTACACAGCCGTGAGGGGGACCTGTGTTGAGGGTCAGAGGGGCAGAGATAAGAGAGCCCACTCTTATCACCTGTGGGCAAACTGACAGGAAGTCCAGGATCCAGCTACACAAGGCAGGGTGAAGGCCAAGGTCTCTGAGCTCCTTGTCAAGCCTGGAGGGAATTATGGTGTTGAATGCTGAACTGTAATCCAAGAACAGTATTCTCACATAAGCATCCTTCTTCTCCAGATGTGTAAGGACAGTGTGTAGAGCTGTGGCTATTGCGTCATCTGTCGATTGGTTGTGTCAGTAGATGAATTGTATGGGATCCAGTGTGGGTAGTAGCATGCTGCCGATGTAGTCCTTGACCAGCCTCTCAAAGCATTTGTTTATTATTGAGCTGAGTTCGACAGGACACCAATCATTCAGACATGCTACCTTGGTCTTTTTAGGTACCGGAACAATGGTGGATGTTTTGAAGCAGGAGGGCACTCTGCACTGGGAGAGGGAGAGATTAAAAATGTCTGTAAACACACCTGCCAGTTGTGCCGTGTACACTCCGAGTATCTGCCCTGGGACGCTGTCCTGTCCTGCAGCCTTGCGACTGTCCACTCATTAGCAACACTTGCATACTTCGGCCTCAGAGATGACCAAGCTGCAGGTCGCATCAGCTATAGGTCTCCTGAGGGGCTCAGTATTGGCAACATTGAATTGAGCGTAAAAAAGACTCGATCATCTGGGTGAGAGGCAGCGATGTTGGGAACTTCATTGCATTTTGCTTTGAAGTCTGCGATGGTGTGCAGACCTTGCCATAAGCTGCGTGTGTTGTTGGTGGAGAGTTGTGTCTGAATCTTGTCCCTGTATTGTTGTTTCACTGCCTTGATGACTTTGCGCAGATCTTAACTGCATTTCTTGAGCTCCTGTTGATTACCGACAACGTATGCTCTGTCTCCCGTGGTCAGAGTTGCTCGTATGGAACTGTTGATGCAGTGCTTCTAGTTTGTACAAACCCTGACCAATTTCTAGGGGACAACATCCTCGCTGCACTTCCGGATGAAACTCGTGACCCTATCCGTGAACTCAGAGACATCCTCATCATGGAAGACATTCCAGTCGACATCATCAGAGAAGTCTTGTAGCCTGGAGGCTGATTGGTCGGACCAGCAGTGGATGGTTTTAACCAAGGCTCTTGTTTCAGCATCTGTCTGTACATTGGCAGCAGCCAGATGGAGAAGTGATCTGATTTTCCAAATTGGGTGTGGAGGAGCGCTTTGTAAGCGTTGTGTGAGAGAGAGTAGCAGTGGTTGAGTGGTCTCCCCATGTGCCCACATGGATGTGTTGGCAAAACTTCAGAGACTTTAGACAGTGGTGCTCTATAAAAGTTACTAGCAGCGATGAATGCAGCCTCTGGGTGTGCAGTCTGCAGGGTGCTGATGGTCTCGTACAGTTCTTTGAGAGCCAGGTCAGTATCCACCTGTGGTGGAACATACACAGCTGTGATAATAACAGCCGTGAACTCCCGGGGCAGCCAGAAAGGTCTACACAGCAGCACAAGGTACTCCAGATCTGGGGAACAAAAGGATTTGTGGGCATGCACGTTCTGGGCATCACACCAGGCATTACTGACCATGAAGTATGCCCCACATACTTTACTCTTCCCAGAGAGGTTATTTGACCGGAACAGGGAGAACCCAGAGGGCTTGATGGCATGATCCGGTACCTCCTCCATCAGCCAGGTCTCCATGAAGCACAAAATGTTACATTTCATGCAACTGAAGTTTGTATCTACATTTTAATGGGATTTGATAGACAAGGATTTAGTTTTATGGATTTCCTCACCAGAGTCCTGAATGTTGCACAATTTCTTTGATTGTCATTTACACCTGACATATATAAAAATATTGTACCAATGAAATCCTGCTTCAAATAGAACACAAAAATAACTGCAACGCAGTATTTTGATTTTTATCAATTACCCATGTAACATCCTGGGAAAGGTTTCACTGCTAATGTAATGATCTTTCTGTAGAAGCAGGGATTGGGTTATGGTTAGAGATAACGGGTGCTTTGGATTGTGAGCAGACCAAAGAGGGGAGTGTTTTTTCTTGCTGTGTGTCTGGGACCGAAGTGATCCTGGTATTTTGTTCGGCGGAAGACGGAATGAGAAGATACCAGAAAGGAGATGTCATACACACCAGAAAGCCGTGGACTTGGAGTGGGGCCAGGAATTGATGAAGCCCAGGGAATTCGATGGAGGATCGGCGAAGGGGAAACCGTGAGCTCCAACTTGTGGACGTTAGACTGTTTCATTAAAATGGGCCCTTTCCTTTTTGTTTTACTTTACTAACACTTTAGTCTAAGTAAGAATTATAAAGCTAAATCGTTTAATTGTGTGTGGTATGCTGTCTGTTGTTCCGTGGTACTGATTTGTAACAGGGTAACACATCACGCAACATCCACACCAAACAGGAGGTTTTGCACCTCAATCTCACATGTTTGGTGGGGCCAGAGATTGTCTTCCCCAGACCTACACAGTGACAGAATCGGAGAGTTACACCCATTTCAAGAAGACGAAGACAGTGTAATGTTGAAGGGATTTCTAAACTTCAGCTCTGTGTACTACCTGCTTGGTATATCTCAGTTGGCTTGTAATGTAAGAATAGTATATCTAACTTTCTACGACTTTTGGAGAAGGAAGTCGGAGGATCAGAATGGGAGTGCAGCGTGAGCCATTTTGACTTTTTCTTATTCTCATCTGAGTTGAGAGGTGGGACTGTTGTGGCCAAGTTTGCTGATGATACAAAGATAGGTGGAGGGGCCGGTAGTGCTGAAGAAACAGAGAGTCTGCAGAGAGACTTGGATAGAATGGGGGAATGGGCAAAGAAGCGGCAAATGAATTACAATGTCGGAAAGTGTACAGTCATGCACTTTGGTAGAAGAAAAAATGGGCAGACAATTAATTAAATGGGGAGAGAATTCAAAGTACTGAGATGCAATGGGACTTGGGAGTCCTCATGCAGGATACCCTTAAGGCTAACCTCCAGGTTGAGTCAGTGGTGAAGAAGGCAAATGCACTGTTGGCATTCATTTCTAGAGGAATAGAGTATAGGAACAGGGATGTGATGTTGAGGCTCTATAAGGCACTGGTAAGACCTCACTTGGAATACTGTGTGCAGTTTTGGACTCCTTATTTAAGAAAGGATGTGCTGACATTGGAGAGGGTTCAGAGAAGATTCACTAAAATGATTCCGGGAATGAGAGGGTTAACATATGAGGAACGTTTGACCACTCTTGGACTGTACTCCTTGGGAGTTTAGAAGAATGAGGGGGGACTTCACAGAAACATTTTGAATGTTGAAAGGCATGGACAGATTGGATATGGCAAAGTTGTTTCCTGTGGTGGGGGAGTCTAGTACTAGAGGACATGACTTGAGGATTGCAGGGCACCCATTCAGAACAGAGATGCGAGAATTTTTTTTAGCCAGAGGGTGGTGAATCTATAGAATTTGTTGCCACAGGTGGCAGTGGAGGCCAAGTCATTGGTTGTATTTAAGGCAGAGATTGATAGGTATCTGAGTAGTCAGGGCATCAAAGGTTATGGTGAGAAGGCAGGGGAATGGGACTAAAGGGGAGATTGGATCAGCTCATGATGAAATAGCAGAGCAGACTCGATGGGCCAAATGGCCAACTTCTGCTCCTTTGTCTTATGGTCTTATGGACTGACATGCTATATTAATACTTATGTAGAGACATGCTTTGCTTTCTGTCGTGAGAACAACGATGCCTTTATTAAAGTAGAGTTGGTACCAGATATTATTTCACAATGCTCACTTGGTTAAACAAGAGACAAAGAAGTTCATTTCTTCCATTTAGCTTTGGCACAGATTCAACACACTACCCTATATAGACAATAAACTTACTGCATTATTTGAGAAAATATAGTCTCCTTTGATAACAGTGTAAACATTTGCTGCTTTTGCATGAGTGAATAGAAATGTTGCTAAACTTGTCTTTGTAGAAACCTGCTTGTGTCAGCTGTGTTAGGAACAACTGATTAAACTACAGTAGTCCTTTCAAATTCATTCTTCATGAGAAATTGATCCAATATGGATCCACTAAAACACTGATACATTTTTTAACTTCAGGTAGAAGCTTTACATTAATCAAATAGAATTTTCTGTATATTCGTCTTTTAACAAATAGGCATGACCAGTGAGGCCAGCCTTTACTGCCATTCCCTAAAGGCCATCAAAGTTGGTGGTGAGCTGCCTGTGGTGGAGATACTTTCAGACCACTGACACATTTGAAACTCCAGGCTTTAGTCCCAGGAACGGTGAAGGGCTTGTGATACATTTCCAGGTCAGGCAGCTGTGTTAACTGAAAGGGAATCTGTACGCAGTGACCATTCTATGTCCCTGCTGACTTTGCCCTTCTTGTGGCAGAGATTGTGGTTTCACATGCTATCACAGTAGCCTGGGTCAGTAACATCTCACTACACCCTGCACCCTGAAGGCAAAGATTGCAACGTTCTCTAGGACGTTCAGTACTAAATTTAATATTACAGAATGAGTTGCAAACCACCGCATTTCTGACTTGATTGAGGGAAGGTAACTGGGCCTAGGACCTTGAGTGAGGTATTGATGCAGTGATTTTCTAGGGCTGAATGATGGATCGCCAACATCTAAAATGACACCGATCACCGGGAAAATTTCTCCATTGACACACACCGACTTTGATCTTATTCAGACTCCTTAAGGTCACACTTAGTGAAATGCTTTCTTGCTGTGAAGGGTCATCACAAAACCCACTTCTGCTCTTCATACAGTTGACCTCAACCAAGGGCTGGAACTTGAAAATACTTAACTTTCTAAAGATGCAGAAATTATAAAAAGTACCAGGAATGAATACTTACCAAAGACACGAATCATGAAAGTACTTTGATCATGTTTTTTCAGTTCTATCCCATAGTAGTTGGTTCGTATTTTATATTCTCCACTGTCACTAACTTGTATATCATCTAACACCACCGATCCATTTTTGATTGTAGTTCTGTGTTTATATTGTGGATGCACAATATGCAGATTGTCTGGATTATTGGATGTCCATGTGAAAATGTTAAAGAGCTGTGGAAATGTTAATCTAAAGGTAACATTGTACTGATCTTTGTTGCTTTGGTGCTCTATGGGGAACATCACGGTTTGTCCTGCAGCAGCATTAGTGACAGTACCAGGTCTGGCATACAAAGCCCCTCTGCACACCAAAATTAAATGGAAGACTGGAAAATAAACATAAATTCAAAAGTACTGTAGACACTGGAAATATAGCATTGTAAACCATGATCAATCAATTTACCTTGAAGCACCATAATATACAGAGTAGTGTGTAACCTGTACCGAAGTTTCCAGGGTTATATTGAAGTCACTACACCCTGGAGCCAGTCAGCAAAGGACCATTTTCCCATGCATATTGGGCTGAGCTCCACCTGATGCCAGGCTGGGCACTAGAAATGAGCCTCAATCTGGACAAGACACCTGCTGGTCAAGGAGCCACTGGCACAATGATCAACAAGGTTGGTTGAAGTACAATCCCTGCCCCAACCCTCTTCTCCAATTGTACTCTTGGCAGCGACAGGATCATGTGTATGAATTTGATAGATTCTCAGAAAGATAAATTATTGTTACAAGAGGAAATATTTTCTCTGAGATGAAACTGCGCACAGATTGCTTTGTGAAGAAATATTTGGTGAGCACGATATCTGAATGTCCTAAAATAAAATAAGAATACTGGAAATGTTTGTAAGTAGAGTGGAATCCATGGGGAAAGAGAAAATAAAATCAGATCAGCAACTTTCCTCACAGATACAATCTGTTAAAGTGGGAGATTCTTGGTATTTACAACCAGCATATCTGTTATCTGACATTGGTGTTAGTTACATTGCCATGAAAAGTGCTTCAGAATTATCATCAAATCAGCATTTTCTCTTTTTATATATATTTTTTATTAAATTTTAAGAGAATTACACAGAATGAATAGAATAATAGAGTAATGAAAATTAATATTAGCCCTCCCCCTCCCCTTAACCCTTCCCCCCTTAACACCCCTGTCTAAAAAATAGAAAAAAGAAAGAAAAAAAAAGAAAGAAAGAAAGAAGAAAGAAAGAAAGATTGCCCGGATATCGGAGGATCCCCACATGCTCCATGGAGTTCAAAATAACTTTAGTATATATCTTTATTTTTTTCCCAAATAACTAATAATTTTATCTTCAAAGGACCTATATATTTAATCCTATCTTTTGTAGATAAGGGTGCCAAATTTTCAAAAATATATCATATTCATTTCTTAAATTAAAAGTAATTTTTTCAAGTGGAATGCAACTATATATTTCATTATTCCAATGGTCCATTGTTAAGTATGAATCTGATTTCCAAGTAACTGCAATAGCTTTTTTGGCTACTGCCAATGCAATTTTTATAAATTTTTTCTGATATTTATTCAATTTAGGTTTCAGTATTATCCCTTCAATATCGCTTAATAAAAATAATATTGGGCTATGTGGAAGTTGTATTCCAATAATTTGTTCCAGTAAAAGTCTTAGAATTATCCAAAAAGGTTGAATTTTAAAACAAGACCAAGTAGAGTGTAAAAAAGTACCGATTTCTTGATTACATCGGAAATATTGGTCAGATAAATTTGGGTTTAATCTATTTAATTTTTGTGGTATAATATATAATTGATGTAAAAAATTGTATTGTACTAATCTAAGTCGGACATTTATTGTATTTGTCATACTATCAAGGCATAGTCTTGACCTATTTTTTTCATCAATTTTAATATTCAAATCAGTTTCCCATTTTTGTCTTGACTTATGAATTCCTGGTTTAATTGTTTGTTCTTGAATCAAATTATACATACAAGACGTAATTTTTTTAATTTTTCCTTTTTGAATTAAAGTTTCTATTTCATTAGGTTTTGGCATTAACATTGTTTGACCCAGTTTATTTCTTAAATAGGCCTTTAATTGAAAATAACAGAAAAGAGTGTTATTTGATATTTTATATTTATTCTTTAATTGATCAAACAACATCAATATACCTCCTTCAAAACAGTCACCTATATATCTGATCCCTTTTTGAAACCACTTATATAAAAGTTGGTTATCCATTGTAAAAGGAGTAAGTCTATTTTGAATTAGGGTTCTCTTTACTAATGAAGATTTCTTTATCTCATCATCCACATTTATCTTATTCCATAAATCGATCAAATGTTTTAGTATAAGAGATTCTTTCTTTTCCCGTATCCATTTGGATTCCCATTTATGTATAAAATCTTCTGCTACATTTTCTCCTATCTTATCTAACTCTATTCTAATCCATGCCGATTCTAATCAATGTCGATTAGTAACTCAATTTAGATGGCCGACAAATGGTATGAAATATTTAGGTATAAGAGTCGATAATGATATAAAGAATTTATATAAATTAAATTATTTGCCATTATTGAAAAAATTTCAAGAGGATCTTGATAAATGGATGATGTTACCAATAACATTAGTAGGTAGAATTAATGCTGTAAAAATGAATATACTTCCCAGATTACAATATTTATTCCAAACATTACCAATACAACTGTCCCAGAAGTTTTTTCAAAAGTTGAATAAATGTGTGAGGAAGTTTCTTTGGAAAGGTAAGATGTCAAGAAAATCATTGGAAAAATTGACATATAAATTTGACCTAGGAGGGTTACAACTCCCAAATTTTAAGAATTATTATAAAGCAAATCAACTTAGATTTATTGCATCTTTTTTTTGATGAAGAAATCAGCATCTTCTTGATGTGTTTAGATAATGCACAATGTGTTTTACAGATTCAAGCATTCCTCAGTTTGTACACGTTACCTGAAGCAAGTTTGATGACGTTGATGTTCAATGCCTTTGAGAGGTCCATGCTGTGTAATGCACCCATTTCCTTTATGCGACTGTGAGGTGGTCCTAAAAAAGATGAGAGAAATGTGAGATCCAGTACTCAGTACTGGGTTTCCAGCAAATACTAGCCACGTGAGTGTGAGTAAAGAATGTTTACGTCATCTCCTTCATCATTAAAAATACATTTATCAGTTCTCACCAAGGATAATGCAATCAAAAACAGATTATCTGGTCTTGATAACGTTGTTGAAAGCTAGTAAGCTCCTCACAGTTCCCCAGAGCCCTCGGTTCAATCCTGACCTCAGGTGCTCTGTTTTCCTCCCCATATCCCAAATGCAAGTAGATCAGTAGGTTAAATGGTGAATTTCGCACAATATGTAGATGATGGGTAGAGTCCGAGGTGTCTTGTGGGTTGTTGTGGGTGGTGTAGGGAATACAAGGGAAAAGGTAGATGAGAATGTGGGGTGAATTATATAAATAGGATTAATTAGGATTATAGCATAATGCTGGTTGCTGGTTAATTTGGATTTGGTGGGCCAAAGTGCCTGTTCACATACTGTACCTTTCTATGACTCTTACAGTATATATCAGGCAAAAATATATTTAGAGATGGAAAAAGTGGAAAACTGGTAGCTGAGAAAGTACCGTAGCCAAGTAATGTGTATTATTTAAGCCCAATCCACTAAGTTCTGAATAGCTGAGGACACAATTGATATTGCCATCTACTTTACTGCAATTTACATTGCATCTAACAAATGCTGTAAGAAGATAAAATGTTTAAGTGTGAAATCTAGGATCTATGGACCTTCAAGGCAATCCCAGAAGTGAGAGATCCTAACATTGTTTGCCCTCATAGACTGGCCACCCTGGCACCTTGACATTAACATTGCCACTAAGACACAATTGGAAATAGATAGGTGGTTGAAAAAGGAACTGGTGATCATGTTGGAGGGGCAAACATGAAGACTCCATCTTCACAGGATGGGTTTTCTGTAGGAAAGTACTCCTGCAACTCAGAGCTCATAGGACAAGTGGATTCCACAAACTTACGGCTTAATCTGTTATGGAACTAGCAACCACTGGTATCAGTGTCTACTTCCCAAAGTTATGGATGAAGTCAAGAAGATCTACTCTGGCCTTGGGTAAGAAACATAACTGTGGCCCAGAGAGGTAAACTGGTCTGCTGTGGAGGATTTTTTAAAATGGGACCTTCTGTTAGAGATGCTTGTCAGAGAGGGAGAATGAAAAGATAACTCCGTGGATCCTTCCTACTGACAAAATGCTTGGAGCACAGATATTCCAATTACCATGTTGTCAGAGACAGATGCAAGAACTGATAGCAGCTTCCATAATAGTCAGAGATACCTATTGATTATGTCATTATCTACACAAGAGACTACAAAGAAATTCAAGTCACCTAGGCTAAGAGAGACACTGTTCAGTGTTGGACTCTACTGTCTACAAAAATAATATTATCACAAGGAAATCAGTTGTCAAGGACTTTGCAAAGATAGATCTTCCCGCAAGAGACAATCGGGTGACTCATATTCATCTCAGTCAACAAGAATTCCAATCTCTTCAATATTAAGTGCTCATGACACTGCTGTCTCCATGTGTATCTTCATTGATCTCCTACCTTCATTACAGTGGTAGAGTGAGGGATTTGTTACACTAAAAGAGGACAGATCATGGAGATCATATTTCCACTTTTGCTGATGGTCCAGATCAGCTCATGGACATCCAGTCATTTATCATGACATATCGCCACCCAACACAATGGAGAGTGTCCCAACTCTGTTACAGCACTTTATCTCCATAAGGACAGTGCAGTGGTAACCTCTACCAATACCATCATGGGTACATTAGTCTTCTACAGATATATTACTGAGGTGATGGTGTAGCTGTATAAACAGCTGGTCTCAGCTACAAAAGATTAAGAATTCAATGCAGGAATGTATCATTCATCTCCCAAAGAATGCTCTGCCATTCAACAATTCAGAGCTGATTTGCTACCTCAAAAACCATCTTTGTGCCTGAAATATATATCCCTTTATTCCTTTGATATCTAGACATTTGACAATGTTTAGTTTGAATGCAATTAGTGACTGACCTCCACAGCCTCTGAGATAGATAATTCCAAGGCTCAGCCCTACTCATTTCAATCTTTTTTTATTGATTTTTTTGAAAAAATAAATAGATACAAATCAGAGGAGAAGTTATATCAAATACATAATGCAATAAACGTACAAAACAATGAAAGGGATGCATACTGTCAAAGTCATGTAAATGTTATATTGAACTATTATATATAAACAAAGAGCCACAACTCCTCTTGGCAATTCATGCAAAAATAAGACTGGAAATTTTTATAATTAAGAGAAGAAACCCCACCAAACTAATCTAAAAAAGAAGAAGATTGGGCAGTCCATTTGAGGATAAAATTACACGAGAAAAAAAGGAAAACATCCTTCTGGTCATACCTGAAACTGCATGGAGAGAGAAAAAAATATAA
Source organism: Hemitrygon akajei (assembly GCF_048418815.1). Classification (NCBI taxonomy): domain Eukaryota; kingdom Metazoa; phylum Chordata; class Chondrichthyes; order Myliobatiformes; family Dasyatidae; genus Hemitrygon; species Hemitrygon akajei. The sequence continues at coordinate 132,820,346 of NC_133126.1, forward strand.
AAATATATTTAAAAATATTTTACCTAAACAAAGATAAAAAATTAGATCATATGAAAATATTGAATAAAAGGTCACCATATTTGCACAGATTTAAAAGATGTATTGAACGTCCGACTTCTAATTTTCTCCAAGTTAAACAAGACGTAATGGAGGAGAGCACAAAAAAAACAGTAGGTGGATTAGAATCTTTCCAGTTTAGCAAAATAGCTCCTCTGGCCAATAAAGTTGAAAAGGCTATCACATGTCAAGCGGAAGCAGGAACACTTCCTGCTTCCTTTGGAATAATCCCAAAGATTGCCGTAAGTGAATTAGTTTGTAAGTCCACACCTATGACTTTTGTTAACGTTCTAAAAACATCTCTCCAAAAAATTATTAACTTTGTACAGGACCAAAACAAATGAGTTAGGGTGGCCACCTCAGCGTTACATCTATCACAGGTGGGGCTTATATTAGAAAATATATGCGCTAGTTTATCTTTTGACATATGCACCCTGTGCACTTTCTTGAACTGAATTAGAGAATGATGTGCGCAGATAGATGAATTATTAACTAAATAATAAGTTTTATTCCATTGATCATCTGAAGGTGAATCCTGAAGTTCCATTTCCCAAGCATGTTTAACTTTATCATTAGGCATCATATGTAAATTCATTAACTGTTTATATATAATGGCTACCAATCCTTTTTGAAATGGTTTAAGCTGAAAAATAGTATGTACCATATTTGGTAAATGAACAAATGGATAATTCGGTAAGAAATCACGTAAAAAGATTCATAACTTGTAAGTATCTAAAAAATGTGCATTAGATATATCATATTTAACCACTAGCCATGTGCAGAAGTTCGCTGATGACACGGCCATAGTGGGGTGTGTCAGGAATGGACAGGAGGAAGAGTATAGGAAACTGATACAGGACTTTGTGATATGGTGCAACTCAAACTACCTGCGTCTCAATATCACCAAGACCAAGGAGATGGTGGTGGACTTTAGGAGATCTAGGCCTCATATGGAGCCAGTGATCATTAATGGAGAATGTGTGGAACAAGTTAAGACCTACAAGTATCTGGGAGTACAGTTAGACAAGAAGCTAGACTGGACTGCCAACACAGATGCCTTGTGCAGGAAGGCACAGAGTCGACTGTACTTCCTTAGAAGGTTGGCGTCATTCAATGTTTGTAGTGAGATGCTGAAGATGTTCTATAGGTCAGTTGTGGAGAGTGCCCTCTTCTTTGTGGTGGCGTGTTGGGGAGGCAGCATTAAGAAGAGGGATGCCTCACGTCTTAATAAGCTGGTAAGGAAGGCGGGCTCTGTCGTGGGCAAAGTACTGGAGAGTATAACATCGGTAGCAGAGTGAAGGGCGCTGAGTAGGCTACGGTCAATTATGGAAAACCCTGAACATCCTCTACATAGCACCATCCAGAGACAGAGAAGCAGTTTCAGCGACAGGTTGCTATCCATGCAATGCTCCTCAGACAGGATGAAGAGATCAATATTCCCCAATGCCATTCGGCTTTACAATTCAACCGCCAGGAGTAAGATATGTTAAAGTGCCGGGGTTAGGACTCAATGTATTTAAGTAAACTACTTAAGAACTTTTTAAAAGCTATTATTAATGCTTTTTGAGAGAGTGATTTTAGATGCATATCATATTTTTACTGAGTTAAGTATTGTATGTAATTAGTTTTGCTACAATAAGTGTATGGGACATTGGAAAAAATGTTGAATTTCCCCATGGGGATGAATAAAGTATCTATCTATCTATCTATCTATCTAGCTGTGAAAAAGACATTAAACAGTCCTCTAAAAACAGATCTAAAAAAGCTTTTATTCCCTTAGTTTTCCATATTAAAAAAGCCTTATCCAAAGTTGATGGTTTAAAGAAAAAGTTAAACTGGATATTACTAGAGAGAACAAAGTTATTTAAATTGAAAAGTCTACAAAATTGAAACCAAGTTTTTAATGTGTGTTTAGCAATGGGACTAAGACCTTGTCTACCTATCCTAGAGAACAAAAAAGGAAGAGGAGCTCCCAGTAAAGAAGCCAAAGAAAACCCCCTTACTGAGTTCTCCTCCAAATGTAACCATGAAGGACAGTCCTGATCATCTATATTGTGAATCCAAAAGGTGATATAATGAATATTAATTGACCAATAATAAAATATAAAGTTTGGTAACACCAGTCCGCCATCTTTTTTTGATTTTTGCAATAAAGATTTTTTCACTCTAGAGCTTTTATTATTCCAAATGTATGAGAGGATCATTGAATCTGTTCCATCAAAAAAACATTTCCAGGCCGAAGGATGGAACCGCTTGAAATGTATATAAAAATGTTGGTAAAATTACCATTTTTATAGCATTTATTCAACCAATTAATGATATTGTCATAGGCAACCATTTGGAAAACGTTTGTTGTGTATATTCAATTAGAGGAAGGAAATTATACTTATATAATTTTAAGACCAAGATAAATAAAATAATTTTTAGCAATATTAAAGGGTATTTGATCATAATAATCAGAGTAATTATTAATGAGAAATAATTCACTTTTATGTAAGTTTGTATCCAGAGAAAATACTAAATTCAGTAAATATGGATAACATAGAGGGTATAGATTTCCTAGAGTCTGAAATGTAAACTAATAAATCATCTGCATATAACAAAACTTTATGTAGTTTATCCCCTCTTAATACCCTGCACAGAATTAGAATTACTAAGAGCAATAGCCAGTGGTTCTAAAATCAAATTAAATAATTAAGGACTGAGAGGAGAACCCCGACAAGTTCCTCTATATAATCTAAAGTAAGGAGATTTTTGATTATTACTTATAACCGCAGCCACCGGGGCTCGATAAATCAGTTTGATCCAGGAAATAAATCCCGGACCAAAATTAAACCTCTTCAAAACCTGAAACAAATAAGGCCACTCCACCCTATCAAAAGCTTTCTCTGCATCCAGAGACACAATACATTCAGATTCTTTAACTGAGGGGGAATAAATGATATTTACCAATCTTTGAATATTAAATTGTGAATACCTATTTTTAATAAATCCAGCTTGATCATTTGAGATAACAGTAGGCAAAAATTCTCAAGTTAAAATATTAGAGTTTTAAAATCCACATTCAGTAAGGAGATAGGTCTATTGGATGGACATTCAGATAGATCTTTTCCTTTTTTAGGAATCAATGAAATTATTGCCTCATAAAAAGTTTTTGGAAGATTCCCAGAGGATATAGAATCAGTGAAAGTTTGACAAAGATGTGGTATAAGCATTTCATTGAAGGTCTTATAAAATTCCATTGTATATCCATCTGGTCCCGGAGCTTTCCCTAGTTGCATAGAGGATATAGCTTTAGCTATTTCTTCTTGTTTAATAGGTGCATCTAGTGTATTAATATCTTGAATAGAAATTTTAGGCATATTTAATTTTTGCAAAAATCTCTTCATAATAAAAGTATTGTCAGAGAATTCAGATTTATAAAGGTTGGAATAGAAATCCATAAATATCTTATTAATTTCATAAAGGTCTAATGTTTCAGTTCTATCTGGTCTGCGTATTTTCAAAATCTGTCTTTAAACCATGCTTGCCTTTAACTGACCAGCCAGTTAAAGAGTTTACCTGACTTACCTCCATGTATATAAAATAAACTTTTAGATTTAAAAATTTGCTGTTCGATGGGAAAGGTCAGAAGCAAATCATATTGTGTTTGAAGTTCAACCCTTTCCTTATATAGATCTTCAGTAGGTTTTACTGAATACGCTTTATCTATCTCTTTAATTTTATTAGTAAGCACTAACATTTCTGCTTTAGTTTTCTTTCTTAAAGCTGCTGAATATGAAATTATCTGTCCTCTAAGAAAGGATTTCATCATATCCCATATAGCCAAATTTGACATTCCTTCAGTTGTATAAAGTTCAAAAAATATAGAAATTTGCTGCTTAATAAAGCTAACAAAAGACGGATCCTATAACAATACAGGATTCAGTCTCCATTGTGACATTTTCAAAAAACTATCAGAGAGCTTCAGGGTTAATTTCACAGGTGCTTGATCCGACAGCGCAATGACGTCATACGCACACTCAACAACAGAGCGTAGCAAGCGTGTGTCTAGAAAGATGTAATCAATTCTTGAGTGTTTGTGATGAACGTGTGAAAAAAAAGAAAAATCTTTGTCATTAGGCTGTTTATATCTCCTGATATCAACCAGGCCATATTCTAATAGAAAATAATTAACACAGGCCACTGCGTTGTTAGGAGGTGACGGATTGGTTGAAGACCTGTCAATCGCTGGATTCAGACAACAATTAAAGTCACCACCCAGGATCAACTTATATTCATTCAGATTCCGTAGCTCAGAAAACACCTTCTTAAAAAATTCAGGACTGTCTGAATTAGGTGCGTATACACACACCAAAGCTACCTTTTGACTACATAATAAAGCAGTGACAATTAAATATCTTCCACTCGAGTCAGTAATAGTATTAAAATGTACAAAAGGGATTTTAGAGTTAACAAAAATAGATACCCCTCTAACTTTATTAGTTGATAAAGAATGCTATAAAGGGTTTTTCTGGAATTTAAAAAAACGATCTTCATCCTGTCTCTACATGAGTATCTTGCACAAAAAAATATCCGCATTGTGTTTTTAATTTCTTAAAAATCTTTTTACGCTTAATAGGATGATTCATGCCGATCAAATTCCAAGAGATTATATTAATTTTATTAACATCCATGTTTAAGATTTAATTTAGTTTTATAAAGAAAACTATTGTGCAAACGCACATTAATCCAAAAGAAACCAATTTGACCAGAAGTGACGACATATTTGGGAAAAAATGTCCATCAATACAACCGCCCAATCGAGAAAAAAATCCTATTTTAATAGCTCCCCTCCGCCAAAGCCCGAAAAAGCATGGTTGCATGCTAAAGCTAATGACCATTGACCCTGTCCTCCATTTTGCAGCTATATTAAAAAAATGAGATATTCATCCCAGCAAATCTAGCCATAATAATAAAAGATAAACAAATTTCAAATACTGTAATATTATGTCTAACAATAATAAAAACGTAACTGGTGATGGCCATCTTAAATTCATCTAATGTATATTAATCGCATATTCAGAAAAGAATAAATCCAAGTAGATAATATTACAACTGAAGTTCTTTCTTTCAAAAAAAAATACACGTCATACAAAAAAAAAGGTGAATATATATATCAAGCCAAAAGCTATATTAATATTGAGACAAACGAAAAGATGGAAAAAATAATTCAAACCAGGTCCTATACGGGCCTCTATAATAAAATACAGGTTTCCTTCAACACAACTCTGAATATACACTAATTACCAGCAAATAAAGAGAAGGATTAAATCAGCCAAGTCCCATACAGACATCCATAAAGCATAGAATAGACTTTCCTCAAGTCATCTATAAACATCTCATAGATCAGAATTACCTGATCAGGTTACAATCGGCTTAACTTTGAAATTCTAAATAAACATCCATCCTTCGTCAGGGGAGTAAATCCTCTGTGGCTGAGAGTCAGAGGGAAAGATTATCAGTCGCGCAGGGTAGCGAAACGATGGATGGAGATTTTTCTTATAGATTTCACTCATCACTTCCTGGTATTTCCTTCTTTCGGCAGGAATCTCAGGAGGAAAGTCTTCGATTATACCAATTTGAATGGAGTTGAAGATTAGTTTTCGTTTCCTTCTGGCTTCTCGAAGTATGGCTTCTTTGGTAGTATAATAATGCAAGCAAAGTACAATTGGACGGGGGTGTAATTCAGATGAGCGCCAAAATCCTGGAATTCTGTGGACCCTATCGAGTAAAGGGCTTGTTTCCAGAGTCTCACTAAAAAGTGAGTACAGCATATCTGAGAAGAACATTAACAGATCACCAGTTTCAGTATTTTCAGGCAAGCCTAATATACGTAAGTTCCTCTGACGTCTTCTGCTGTCTAAATCAATCATTTTTTTCTTCATTTTCGATAGTTCCAAGGTAACTTCATTAATTTTCTTTTCCATCGATGACATCTTCAATTCTTGTTCGTTGATAGTTTGCCTGAATTGTTCGTGTTCCTTCTCAATTAGATGGGTAGTCTGCTTGAGCATCTGAAATTGGAAGTCCAGATTCTTCAGACATTCTTGGACATTAAAGATAGATTTTTCGAGCTTCTCGTTAGTATCCATCAACTTATCAATCTTAGTGTTAAGCGATCCAAATTCGAACTTCATATCTTGTATTGAAGGGAATATTCCTGCTAAAGTAACAGGTTCCTCCAATTTCTTTTTTTGTTCAATTTGTTTCGTTTCAGGAAAAGTTTTGCCACTTCTCAATTCAATACCAGATCAACTTCCGACAATCATAGTTAAATCACAAATCCTTCAACAAAAGTAATAAATCTTCAGACTTGACAGGAATCTGTCAGTGGGATGTAAAATATACAAAAAAGTGGAGCCGCTATAAAGCGTGTCTCACCCCATGTGCTGCAAAATGTAGTCTCAGCCCTATGGAAGGTAGAAATTTCTTCTCATTTTAGTCTTAGGTGATGCATCTTTTATGATATCAAGACCCTAAGTTCTGGACTTCTTTTCTCATACAAAGATGTTTTTTTGACACAATATCTCGCTAACTATGTAAGCATTTGTACTTCTCATGGAGGTCAACTCTCTTTTTCTAAAAATACTACTGAATACGTAATTACCCTCCTCAGTGTGTCCTCATATCATCCCATGAAGCAACGTGGTGTCAGGCCTATCTGGGCTTGAATGCAGACTCCAGTATGACAGTACAGAACTCTAACACTGTACCCCAGGGACTGAGGGAGAAATGAACCCAGGAGCAGAGATCATGCAGGAGGTCAGAATAAATATTCAGACCGGTACTTTACTGGATAGTTTGCTTTCCAGCACAGTTCCAAAACAAAGGCAATAATCCAAATCAGAAGGCCAGGGAGAGGCTCAGTAAAACAAAGAAAATGTCAAAAATGAGCAGGTGAACAATTCCAAAAACACAATAGGCTGAATCCAAAGTTCTAAAATAAAATGGGTCCAAAACAGAAAAGCAAAAAGCCAAGGGCAAAAAGACACTCAAAAGGAACACAGCAATTCGATTACCAAAGAGACACAGTATCAAGTGTTGTTTCAAAGACTGAACAAAGAACAGCATAATTCATACAGTTTAAACACTCAGAGTGACTGAGCACAGGTGAAACATAGAAACTTAGAACATAGGTGCAGGAGTAGGCCATTCGAGCCTGCACCGCCATTCAGTATGATCATGGCTGATCATCCAACTCAGAACCCTGTACCTGCTTTCTCTCCATACCCCCTGATCCCTTTAGCCACAAGGGCCATATCTAACTTCCTCTTAAATATAGCCAATGAACTGGCCTCAACTGTTTCCTGTGGCAGAGAATTCCATAGATTCACCACTCTCTGTGTGAAGAAGTTTTTCCTCATCTCGGTCCTAAAAGGCTTCCCCTTTATCCTTAAACTGTGACCCCTCGTTCTGGACTTCCCCAACATCGGAAACAATCTTCCTGCATCTAGCCTGGCCAATCCCTTTAGAATTTTATACGTTTCAATAAGATCCCCCTCAATCTTCTAAATTCCAGTGAGTATAAGCCTAGTCAATCCAGTCTTTCTTCATATGAAAGTTCTGCCATCCCAGGAATCAATCTGGTGAACCTTCTCTGTACTCCCTCTATGGCAAGAATGTCTTTCCTCAGATTAGGGGACCAAAACTGCACACAATACTCCAGGTGCGGTCTCATCAAGGCCTTGTACAACTGCAGTAGAACCTCCCTGCTCCTGTACTCAAATCCTTTTGCTATGAATGCCAACATACCATTTGCCTTTTTCACCGCCTGCTGTACCTGCATGCCCACCTTCAATGACTGGTGTACAATGAAACCCAGGTCATGTTGCACCTCCCCTTTTCCTAATTGATCACCATTCAGATAATAATCTGTTTTCCTTTTCTTGCAATCAAAGTGGATAACCTCACATTTATCCACATTAAATTGCATCTGCCATGAATTTGCCCACTCACCTAACCTATCCAAGTCACCCTGCATCCTCTTAGCATCCTCCTCACAGCTAACACCACCGCCCAGCTTCGTGTCATCCGCAAACTTGGAGATGCTACATTTAATTCCCTCATCTAAATCATTAATATATATTGTAAACAACTGAGGTCCCAGCACTGAGCCTTGCGGTACCCCACTAGTCACTGCCTGCCATTCTGAAAAGGTCCCGTTTGCTCCCATTCTTTGCTTCCTGTCTGCCAACCAATTCTCTATCCACATCAATACCATACCCCCAATACCGTGTGCTTTAAGTTTGCACACTAATCTCCTGTGTGGGACCTTGTCAAAAACCTTTTGAAAATCTAAATATACCACATCCACTGGCTCTCCCCTATCCACTCTACTAGTTACATCTTCAAAAACTTCTATAAGATTCGTCAGACATGATTTTCCTTTCACAAATCCATGCTGACTTTGTCCGATGATTTCACTGCTTTCCAAATGTGCTGTTATCACATCTTTGATGACCGACTCTAGCATTTTCCCCACCACCGATGTCAGACTAACTGGTCTATAATTCCCCGGTTTCTCTCTCCTTTTTTTAAAAAGTGGGGTTACATTAGCCACCCTCCAATCCTCAGGAACTAATCTAGAATCTAAGGAGTTTTGAAAAATTATCACTAATGCATCCACTATTTCTTGGGCTACTTCCTTAAGCACTCTAAGATGCAGACCATCTGGCCCTGGGGATTTATCTGCCTTTGATCACTTCAATTTACCTAACACCACTTCCCTACTAACATGTATTTCCCTCAGTTCCTCCATCTCACTAGACCCTCGGTCCCTTACTATTTCCGGAAGATTATTTATGTCCTCCTTAGTGAAGACAGAACCAAAGTAGTTATTCAATTGGTCTGCCATGTCTTTGTTCCCTATGATCAATTCACCTGTTTCTGACTGTAAAGGACCTACATTTGTCTTGACCAGTCTTTTTCTTTTCAAGTATCTATAAAAGCTTTTACAGTCAGTTTTTATGTTCCCTGCCAGCTTTCTCTCATAATCTTTTTTCCCTTTCTTAATTAAGCCCTTTGTCCTCCTCTGCTGGTCTCTGAATTTCTCCCAGTCCTCAGGTGTGCCGGTTTTTTTTTGCTAATTTATATGTTTCTTCTTTGGACTTGATACTATCCCTAATTTCCCTTGTCAGCCACGGGTGCACTACCTTCCCTGGTTTATTCTTTTGCCAAACTGGGATGAACAATTGTTGTAGTTCATCCATGCGATCTTTAAATGCTTGCTATTGCATATCCACTGTCAACCCTTTAAGTATCATTTGCCAGTCTATCTTAGCTAATTCACGTCTCATACCTTCAAAGTTACCCTTCTTTAAGTTCAGAACCTTTGTTTCTGAATTAACTATGTCACTCTCTATCTTAATGAAGAATTTCACCGTATTATGGTCACTCTTACCCAAGGGGCCTCGCACAACAAGATTGCTAACTAACCCTTCCTCATTGCTCAATACCCAATCTAGAATGGCCTGCTCTCTAGTTGGTTCCTCGACATGTTGGTTCAGAAAACCATCCCGCATATATTCCAAGAAATCCTCTTCCTCAGCACCCTTACCAATTTGGTTCACCCAATCTATATGTAGATTGAAGTCACCCATTATAACTACTGTTCCTTTATTGCACACATTTCTAATTTCCTGTTTAATGCCATCCCCAAACTCACTGCTACTGTTAACTCAATCGTTAGAATATTTGGAAACCAGAAGCCTTCTGGTGGCCGACTGTGGATGGAGCCCAAAGTCCTGACAACGTGGTGAGTCCACTCCCTCTACATCCCTCATCCTGCTTCTGATAAACAGTTGTTCACTGTGAAGAAGTGTTGAGGTCATTCTAGCGGAAGGTCCAATTTACTACCTGAAACTCTTCAAATCTTATTTCATATTCAAAGTATTAGGTTACAGGTCTACTTCTTATGGGTTCCCACAGTTAGTGGTCTTGAGGGGAACGAGTGTGTTTATTGTTTGGCTAAAAAAGAAGCTGTTAGAAGTTCAATTGTGGATATTGTCCTTCCAGCTACCAAATCAGAAGCTAAGAGTTTGGTGGGGTTAAGAATTAGGGGATTATAGTAAAACTTGTGGGATAATGGACATAAGGGGAGACACCTTTACAAAATCCATAAAATTGTTGGATAGATGGGAGAAGGAGGTAGAATAAGAAGGGAAGGAATTATATTGACTCGACTTTGAATTGGGTGTTCTATGCTTTATTATTCCTGTCAGGAGACTGCTTGGAAACTGGAGTCAATCAAGACTCCCGGCACCCCCCCCCCCCCCCGTTTAAGCCTGAGTCGCTCTAAATCGAAGGTATTTGTTGGTACCACCAGGCAGTAGATGCTCACGAATTGTGATGGAAGAGGCTCCGAGTGACTGCTGTGTACAAGGTAGATTAGACTATTCACGCTGGTTGTGATATCACTAATTGACCATGCACATTTTGTCACTAATTTTAAATCCTACTTCAAGATTGTTGACCGAATTTAAATGTTCCCGCCGCCTTTGTGCGATTTGAGATCTGAGCTCCGCGTCGGCACACGTTTCCATTTCCCGCTAAACTGCTTGGAGTGGAGAAGTCAGTAGATACTCTGCCATTCTCCACTGAAGCGTGGGGAACATTCTTTCCTACACAAGCTGCCTGACCTGCTGAGTCTTACCATTTGCTTGTAATATGCTTTAAATGTCGATTTTCTATGTTTTATTGTGGATTGAAGGTTTCTGCACAGCGTGTCCGCCGCTGCTTCCCTGCGCTTGTCGGTCTGGGTGGAGGAAACTGTCTAAGCGTCTGGACTGCAGATCAGTTCAGTAAATATCTCCTTGATGTTGCTCTCAAAATGGATATTTTTCCCGGTCCCTCCCTCCTCTCCATTCAATAACATATTAACATTTTTTCTGTGCTTCACTCTCTCTTCATTCTGCACATAGGTAGATTTTGACAAAACAACAGTGTCGTGAATCCCCTCTCGGCCCCACCCACCGAGTAATGAACATTCTGCACTGAAACTTTCCTTCTACAAAACCCTGTCAGCGGGAGATGGAACAACGACCCAGTGACGGTCAGTCTGAATCCAGCCCGATCACCGACTCTGTTCCAGTCCAGGCTGGGTTCGAGGGGTCTGGAGCTCCCACTTCTACAGGAATCAGAGACATTCTCTTCGCATTCACCCAACTCCCAGTGTGTTTCCGAATGAGCACTGTTTCCAACAGCCCTTTAAATCCCTGTCCGCCCAGGAAGTAGTTTAAAAAGACCGCAAAAAGTTCCTATTTCTACCACAACCCGCCAACGTATCCCTGGAACATAAAATCAATTTTATAATAAGCAAATTGTATACTGAAACTGATCTTAATCATTTGTTTACTTTAGTGGGTGATCGTTGTTGCATACCTCAAAAATATGTTCGCTACTGCGCAGGGGTCATGCAGGTCTCTCATTTTGATGCCCCTCCGTGTGTTAATATCTGTTTGATTTTCCTCTCAAAATGGATATTTTTCTATTACCCCGGTCACCGTCGCCTCACAATTCATTAACATTCTAATATTTTCTATGTCACTCTCACCTCATTCTGCTCCTAGGTAAATTTGACGAAACAACAATGCTGTGAATCCCCACCGCAACCCCGACAAAGGCCGACAGTGCGGGACTGAAACTCACCTTTGGGAAGTCCTGTCAGCGGGAGATGGTCAGGAACGGCCAGTCTGAATCCCTCAGGATCACTGACTCTGTTCCCGTCCAGGCTGAGATGGAGAAACTGCCTCCCTCGTCTGCAGGAATGAGAGAAACTCTCTTCGGTTCATGCAGTTCCCAGCGTGTCCGCCAGTCGAGTGCCGCTTCCGATGGCCGCTGCAATCCAGGAAATCGTTTCAAAAAGGCGCGAAAACTGTTCCACAGCCCGTGGAATATAAAATCCATTTATATTAAATAAATTGTACACTGAAATTAATCTTATAATTATTTAATCACATTAGTGGCTATTCTTCGCTGCATACATTGCAGTTTTTATTCCACAAATTCGTTCATTTATCAAGTTATTAATCATCGATATAGTTCATTTCCCAATAGTTATTTATGCATCAATGCTGCCAAAGTCTTCGTGTCACTGGAGTAAAACCCTACTGTGAATATTTACTCCTCAAAGAGACACGGGGCAGGTTATAGACCGCTGCTGGGTCTGGCTTTCACCTGGCGGGCTGAACAACAAATAATTGTAATCAGTCTGTGTACACATGTTCACTTCAAACACTCACTGCTGTTCCAGGGAAATCCCCTCACGACATTTAACTCTTTATGGTTTACTTCAAGTTTTTTACTCTTAAAACAGTCCTGTTTCTAAACAGCCGGCACACCATCACTAAATTCGCAAGTTAGCTGGCTGGTACAACATTCCACTGGAGATCTTTCTGCCCCAAAATTATTCCCTGATGTCTGGGGCAGTACTTTCGACAAATAATCAAAAACAACCTGCTGGAGTGACTCAGCAGGTCAAACAGCACCTATTCTCGCCAATCATAGATTCTATGCCAAACTTCGTTCTGACATGAGCGAGAGCGGGTCATTCCTGCTGAATTTAATTGAATTGACTTTATTACTCACATCCTTCATATACCTGAGGAGTAAAAATCTTTACGCTACGTCTCCGTCTAAATATTCAATTTATAATAAATAGTATGTACAACAGGACAGTCAATATAACATATAAATACAGTTGTGTCAGTGTGAATTAATCAGTCTGATGGCCTGGTGGAAGAAGCTGTCCAGAAGCCTGTTGGTTCTGGCTTTTATGCTGCGGTACCACTTCCCGGATGGTAGCAGCTGGAACAGTTTGTGGCTGGGGTGACTCAGGTCCCCAGTGATCCTTTGGGCGCTTTTTATACACCTGTCTTTGTAAATGTCCTGAATAGTGGGAAGTTCACATCGATAGATACGCTTGGCTGTCCACACCACTCTCTGTAGAGTCCTGCAATTGAGGGAAGTACAGTTCCCATACCAGACAGTGTTGCAGCCAATCAGGATACTCTCAATTGTTTTCCTGTAGAAAGTTCTTAGGATTTGGGGGCCCATACCAATCTTCTTCAACCGTCAGGGGTGAAAGAGGCGCTGTTCTGCCCTTTTCACCACACAGCCTTTAAGTACAGATCACGTGAGATCCTCGCTGATGTGTATGGTGAGGAACTTAAAGCTGTTCACCCTCTTAAACCCTAAATCCATTGATATCAATAGGGGCTATAGCCAGTCTCCATTCCAATAGCTAAAGCTCTACACACCCCGTCCTTACTCACCTGGAGAGGAGGGGAGCTTATGTGAGAATGCTGTTCTTGGACGATAGTTCAGCATTCAACACCAGAATTCCCTCCACGCTCAACAAGAAGCTCAGAGATCTTGGCCTTCACCCTGCCTTGTGTGGCTGGATCCATATTATTATTTGAGATTAGGCCAATCAGTGTGGTGTCGTCAGCAAATTTAATTAGCAGATTGGAGCTGTGTGTGACGACACAGTCATGGGTATACAGAGAGTAAGGGGAGGGTTCAGCCCTGAGGGGCACCTGTGTTGGGGGTCAGACGAGCAGAGGTGAGGTAGCTTTTTTTTTTCACAGCCCGCCAAGGTACTGAAATTGGTCTTATAATTATTTAATTAATTAGTGGCTGATCTTCGCTGCATACATTGCAGTTTTTATTCCACAAATTTGTCCATTTATCAATAGTTATTAATAATCGATCTATGCATCAGTGCTGAGTCACTGGACTAAAACCCTACTGTGAATATTTACTCCTCAAAGAGACACGGGACAGGTAACTGAACAGTCTGTGTACACATGTTCATTTCAAACACTCACTGCTGTTCCGCGGAAATACCCTCGTGACATTTACATCTTTATGGTTTACTTCAATGTTTTTTCCTTAAATCTGTCCTGTTTCTAAACAGCCGGCAGACCATCACTGAATTCAGCTAGCTACCTGAGACCACATTCCCCTGAGATCTGTCTGCACTTTCTGCCCCAAAGTTATTCCCTGACGTCTGGGGCTGCGCTTTCGACAAATAATCAAAATAAAAAAACTGCCGGAGTGACTCAGCAGGTCAAACAGCACCTATTGTCGCCAATCATAGATTCTATGCCAAAATTTCTCTGACATGAGCAAGAGCGGGTCATTCCAGCTGGGGTGACTTGGGTCCCCAATGATCATTCGGGCCCTTTTTATACACCTGTCCTTGTAAATCTCCTGAATAGTGTGAAGTTCACATCTATAGATGCGCTTGGCTGTCCGCATCACTCTGCAGAGTCCTGCGATTGAGGGAAGTACAGTTCCCATACCAGACAGTGATACAGCCAGTCAGGATACTCTCAATTGTGCCCCTGTAGAAAGTTCATAGGATTTGGGGGCCCATACCAAACTTCTTCAACCAGCTGAGGTGAAAGAGACGCTGTTCTGCCCTTCTCACCACACAGCCGGTAAATACAGACCGTGTGAGATTGTCGGTGATGTGTATGGCGAGGAACTTAAAGCTGTTCACCCTCTCAGCCCTAAATCCATTGATGTTAATAGGGGCTATAGCCTGTCTCCATTCCTCCTGTAGTCCACGGATGACGCAATAGCTACAGCTCTACACACCCCGTCCTTACTCACCTGGAGAGGAGGGATACTTTTGTGAGAATGCTGTTCTTGGACTACAGTTCAGCATTCAACACCATAATTCCCTCCAGGCTCGACAAGAAGCTCAGAGATCTCAGCCTTCACCCTGCCTTCTGTACCTGGATCCATATTATTATTTGAGATTAGGCCAATCAGTGTAGTGTTGTCAGCAAATTTAATTAGCAGATTAGAGTTGTGTGTGATGACACAGTCATGGGTATACAGAGGGTAAGGGGAGGGTTCAGCCCTGAGGGGCACCTGTGTTGGGGGTCAGATGATCAGAGGTGAGGGAGCTCTCTCTTACCATCTGCCGGCATTCTGACAGGAAGTCCTCAATGTGATGGCAGACCAACAAGTTTCGGTAGACCTGAGACTGTCTTTCACTGAGCCAGTCATCTTCCAGCAGCACTTTATGTCCATCACTGGGAACACCCACAGATCAGAGAGTCCTCTGTCATGTAGCCTCTCAGGATGAACTGTGACACAGACCCTTGCTTTCTCCACATCCTCTTCACAAAGCCACAGACCACAAAGAAGTGAGCAACTGTCTCAAAGTTCAAAGTAAATTTATTATCAAAGAACATACATGTCACCATAAACACCCTGATGTCATACTCTTGTAGCATACTCAATAAACCCAATAACCATAATAGAATCAGTGAAAGACCACCCCAATGAGTGGACAGACAGTATGGAAAAGACAACTGTGTAAAGACAAAAAAATTTTTTTAATCAACATGCTACAAATATTGAGAACATGAGATGAAGAGTTCTTGAAAGTGAGTCCATAGGTTGTGAGCGCAGTTCAGTGATGGCGCAAGTGAAGTTATCTCCTTTGCTTCAAGAGTCTGATGGCTGAAGGGTAGTAGCTGTCCCTGAACCTGGTGGTGTGAGTCCTGAGGCTCCTGTACCTGCTTCCTGATAGCGAGTAGAGAGCATGACCTGGGTTGTGGGGTTCCTAAAGATTCATGCTGCTTTCTTGCAACAACGTTCTGTGTAGATGTGATCAATGCAGGGAGGGCTTTACCCAAGATGGACTGGGTTGCATCTACTACTTTTTGTAGGATTTACCATTCAAAGGTATAAGCACATATTTCCATACTGGGCTGGAATGCAGCCAGTCAATATACTCTCCTCACTCCCACCTTGTCCCCACCATAGTAATCTTGGGGCAGGGCACGGTGAGAGTGAGGTTCCAGGCATGCAGGAAAGAAATGACTGGGAGGGCCCCTCTCCCCATCAGCCAGGCAGGGTCTTGGTGCCTGTGGCTGAGGTTTGGTGATGAGGCAATGGTATATGTGTATAACGTGCCAGTATCAGATCTACTTTGCCCTGGATACATTGAGCTTGCTCCAAGTTGCAGTATACTGTACATATCACACCAGTGCAGAGTGTTCTTCACATTCCTGACTTTTATTTTACAGATGGTCAAAGTGTTTTGGAAAGTTGGGAGGTGAGTCACTCAACACAGGATATCCAGATATGAACCTGCTGAGTAGATGCAGTAATTATGCTTCTGGTTCAATTAAAATTCTGCCAAATGTAGATTCTAAAATGTGCATGAGGGAATTTTCATGACAGGCCGATAGTTACTTTGTGTTATTGTCTGACTGTCAGGGTCCGGTCTGGTCCTGAATCCGCGTTCCGGGTCTCGATCCGGTCCGAGTGCTCCGGACTCCGGGTCTTGCAGCTGTCCCTCCCGGCCCCTTTGAGCCTGTTAAGTTCATCCTGGATCAAGGAGGCACACCTGTGGCCAATTCGGCTGCAGGTGTTTATATGGGGCCGTGGGACAGAGACCGGGTGGGTGGTCATTTTGTTCTGCATCCTGTTAGCTCCAAAGCTGGTTTAGCCAGCTCTATACTTGGTTCGTCTACTCCTTGTCTGCTCTGAAGTCGGTTTAACCTACTCTACACCTGGTTTGTTTGCTCCGAATCCTGCCTTTTGCCTGTTCTGCAACCGGCTCTCTATTCCGCTTTGCAACCCACTCTGTACCTGTTTTAACTGGTTCGTCATGCTTTTCCTGCTCCTCTCGGGTGCACTGGCCCCGCCGTCCCATCTAATTTGTCTTGCCCGCGCTTTCAGTTGCCTTTACCAATGTACCCGGTGGATCACTGTAGTTCTGCTGCTCACCCTGGACCCAGCTTCCTACTCGTTGCCTCCATCGGGCGGGTCCAGCCGGACTGCCGCTGCCTGGTGGAGGTTCTGCCCCTTCCTACCCGTTGCCTCTGTCGGGCGGATCCGGCCGGACTGCCGCTGCCCAGCGGGGGTTCTGCCCCTTCCACCTATTGCTCCCTAAGGGTTGTGCCCCGCACCTGCCCAGGTGTCCGTGACTGGCCTAGGCCTCTGTGTTTTCCGCCTGGGAGGTGGCCCTGCCCAGGATCCATGCGGCCCGCCCTAGGGACTCCTACCCTTTCCTCCCCTCGTTTCCCATGGGTTGTGCCCCGCACCTGCCCAGGTGTCCGCGACTGGCCCAGGCCTCTGTGTTCCCGCTTGGGAGGCGGCCCTGCCCGGGATCCCTGCGGCCCGCCACGTGGGATCTGCCTGCCTGCCTGCCTGCCCCGTCTGAACTCTTGGATCCAGCCCTGCTTGCATTAACCCTTAAATGCCATGGCATCCCCATCCTGTCCTCCCCCTAGTACTTCAGTGTCTGCGTCCTGCATTTGGCTCCATCCGGCCCCCATTCCTGACACTGACATTTGTGTGTCTTGAATTTTACACGTCTAGCCAAGTTTGAATATTGTTCAGGTCCTGTAACACATGGACAATATCTGTAAGAGGAAATGTAAAGTGTGTTACCATCAGCAAACATGAACATTTTTGACACACTGAGCAAAGCTCTGAGCTGTCTTGATTCTGACTGT
The DNA here is from genome assembly GCF_048418815.1 of Hemitrygon akajei. NCBI lineage: Eukaryota > Metazoa > Chordata > Chondrichthyes > Myliobatiformes > Dasyatidae > Hemitrygon > Hemitrygon akajei. Next base: position 132,837,928 of record NC_133126.1, read on the forward strand.
GGTGACAATTTGGTGTGATTTAGTCTGAATTTCCCACTTCCCAGTAGCCACCACGATACTCACTGTTCTCACTGTAAAATTCCCCTTTGCTTTTGTGACCCGGCCTCACCGTTAATCATTACACTCAGCAATTCATGAAAAGCAATAAGACATTGAGCAAGGCTGAACTTAATTGTAAATTGTTGTAAAATTGTAATGGTTAAATGTCCACTTTATTGAAGTTCCTTTTCTTTGCTGTTCTCATTAGTGACATCAGTTTTATTTTGTTATGTTGATAGATTACAATGGTACCTGGATATGTAGAGGATGCTTGACCCAAAAGAAAAGTAACAGAAATGATTCGGCAGTGAACAATAACTTTAATAAATGATCGCAATATATCCAGCATGGGGGTGGGGCGGGGTTGTGTGAGAAGTAAAGTCTGATTAGGGATAGTTAGCATGCCTTGTGACGGAGCAAGTTTTACCTCATAAGCCTGACTGAATGCTTTGAGGATGTGACAAAACAAATTAATGAAGTTAGCGCAGTGGATGTGGTGTATATGGATTTTAGTAAGGTATTTGACAAGTTTCCCCATTTGTCCTGGTGGTATTGTGTCAGCAGGGGTATGGTAACAGAATTCTCCAAATCTTGGTGGGCTGGTTTAAGCTATTTCTACCGAAATACATTATCCACGATAGATGCCTTTTCTCCCTGTTCCAAAACCCAGAACTGGCCATGGTAAGACCATAAGACCAAAAGATTTGGAGCAGAATTAGGCCATATGGCCCATTGAGTCTGCTCCGCCAGTTCATCCTGGCTGATCCAATTTTGCTCTCAGCCCTAATCTCTTGCCTTCTCCAGGTATTCCTTCATGCCATGACCAATCAGGATTTTATCTTCATTGAATCGGCCATAAATGTACATAAAGACTTGGCCTCCACAGCTGCCTGTGGCAAAGAATTCCACAGATTCACCAGTCTCTGGCTAAAGAAATTCCTCCTCAACTCCATTCAAAATGGACACCCCTCTATTCTGAGGCTGTGTTCTCTGGTCTTAGACTCTCTCACCCTAAGAAACATCCTCTCCACATCCACTCTATCAAAGCCTTCACCATTCAATATGAGCTGAATAAGAGCTCATTCTTTTCAACCTCACATTAACTAGTTCTTCCCAGATTATCAATCTGCTTCGAAGAGCTGAATAAAACTTCACTTATTGTGGTGAATCCAGTTAGTATGTACTCTGCAGTTTCAATGGTGGACTAGACCACACCTGTTACTTTGATTAAGTAGGTGAAATGTCAAGGTAATTATACTGTTAATATAATTAACACCAATATTTTATATTTTACATTTTCAAAACTATAATTTTTAAAATTTAAAAAATCACACCAATATTTTATAACGAAAATTGCTTTTCTCTGTTAGTAGTGCATCATAACTAATGTCTTTCCATCAATTACAAATTCCTTATTTAATTTTGAAAATTAATCATGTTTTAGGTTTGATAACCAGCTATTCTTTTCCATCCCTAAGGCAGTAATGAAGGTGTCAGACAGTTATCAAATTATTGCCTCGTTAGCTCTGCATAGCTTTTAACCAAATCTGGAACCACTATTCAGATTTAGACAGTTTTCCCACCAATCTGTTCACATCCTTGGCGACTGGGTGAGGCTTTTGAGATGCTGGTGCACTAACAACATTTTATTCCTTGCACTTTATCTTTTTATGTTGTAAATTAATTCATGGAGCTTGCAATCAAGCAAAAAAAAAATCAATGTTGTCTGTTTTTTATTGTTACGTGTAACTATAGAAATCCAAAGTTTTGGTTTTATTATCCAGAATTACCTTTGTCCATACAAAATACTGCAAGAGCTTTTGTGCCGATATCAGTTCACTGCTCAAACTGCACCCCTCACAGAAGTCAGAGTATTTCTTCTGTTTGTGCTGCTCTCTACCTTCTGTGGGATGCTGGTCAACATGCCGTGATTGTGCTGGGCAGGTCTGGTTGTGCACACGTGGACTGTGCTTACACATGAGCGGACCATATTCCAGCCTGGAGCTCCCACCTCACAATGAGCTGGGGCGAAACCAACCATTACGGGCGTTATGGCCTTGCACTGACAGTTAAACTGCTCATGCAATTAGAAAGCAAAGCTCTACCGGTTGAAGTTCACCTGCTCAGCCAGTGTTGCCTGATCATTTGGGAGTTGTTTGTGGGGGAGGGATTAACTGCATGACTGTCTCTGAAATATTGACTTTGTTACTGCTCTCCCTTTCACCATAGGCATCAAGGAAAGCCATTATATCAATCACCAATCCTCCATTCCTATCTGTTTAAAACTCTCCAAATCTCCTTTCCCATGAGTTCCACCCTCTTCAAGAATGTTGCCTGGCCCTTTCAATGTTTGGCATTCTGTTTTCTGCTTTTATTTCAATTCTGTAAAACTGTTCCCTGACATTGAAAAATGTTTATCAGGGCTCCCGGTGACGTCATTGTCGAGATGGCAGCTTAAGTCACGAGCTCCTCCGGAAAAACACGTATTAAGCTCCGTTAACCCATCAAATATAATATTTTTTGAAAAATATTTGAACTGAAAAGAGGGGCAAGAATGAGGAAAAAGAATGGAAATAAAAAATGCGACACTGCGAAGCCTGCATCCAAGAGGAGTGCAGCGAGCAGCTCTCCGACCCGACTGCGTGCTAGCGAGGCAGACGCCGGGCCTCATTCAGGCGAAGTGGCGAATATCTTCGAAATCCTGAAAGAAATAATGGAGGTCCAGAAAGATATAAAGCAGCAGCTCCGTGATTTGATTGAGCTCACTAGCATCAATCAAAAAATAGCGGTGGCAGAGACTCGAATTGAGAAGGTGGAAGATCGCGTTCAAAACGTAGAACAGATACTGAGTAAGACAATAAAAATATTAAATCACCAAGAAGGTAAACTGCTTGACCTGGAGGGAAGATCACGGGGGAAAAATATCAGAATCTACAACGTTCCTGAAGGAGCAGAGGGCTCGTCTATGACGGAATTTGTCAGAAAGTTACTGCGGGACGCACTGGATCTTCCCCCGGATAAAGAGCTGGAAGTCAAAAGAGCCCACCACGCTCTCGTCCCAAAATCTACCCGGGATAGAAAGCCACGCTCAATAATAATTAAATTCCTTTGGTACAGCACCAAGGCAGAGATTCTACGAAGCACCTGGGGTAAGAAGAGAGTGTTTTTAGAGAATAAATTAATGTATTTCGACCAAGATTACCCCCCCCCCCCCCGCGGTCCCCCAGAGACGCAAAAAATACTCTGAAGTAAAGCGAGTACTAAAGCAAAATAAGATTAGATTTCAAACTCCGTACACTGCTAAACATTGAGTGTTTTATGACAACGGGATGCGGTTGTACCAGTGGAAGAGGCGAATATAGACATGAAGGCCAGAGGGTTGCCTGTCAGCGTCACCCAAATGAGGGAAAGCCTGGCTGAGGAATTATCCCACTCTACTTGGGAAATAGTGCAAGAATCGAGAAGGCAGGAGACAGGAGGAGGCCAAGAGAAATATATCAGGAAGAGACCGGGAGTTTCCCAAAGAGAGTCCTCACCCCCTTCAGAACAGCCATAAGGTTTGGCTAACTTTAAAAATGTTGAGAAGCTAAACAGAAGCAAAAGTACACAGTGATATACCTATCTCGAGAAATACTTATTATAATGTGGATTTTATATTACTTAGTTATTATTCTTTATTTGCTCACTTACTCCTTTTTCCCCACCAAAATGAGAATATATATATATATGTGTGTATGTGTGTAATGTGTATGTGTGTATGTATGTGTGTGTGTGTGTGTATATATATATATATATATAGGAGGAGTACACAGGGAAATCTTTTCTGTGTAATGGATTTGTTCACTGACTTATGAATACTGCAATGGAGGCCCTCAACTCACAAACAGGAGGGGTTATCCCCCACAGTTAGACATTTCCTCTAGCTCAATGCAGGGGTCATCTACTAGAGACCCCAGCCTTGGAATCACACGTTCATTGCCATTTTTTGTTATTATTTGCATTTCTTGGTTCTTATTTGTTCAGGGAGTAGATTGATTAAGTTTTATTCTAATTTCAATGATACATTGACAGATAAATACAGATGGCTAAGGACAAGGTAAAATTCATTTCTTTTAATGTCGATGGGCTATTAAATCCAATCAAACGTAAGAGAATTTTATCCAAAATGAAAAAAGAACAAGCCCATGTAGTATATTTACAGGAAACTCATTTAAGTGATAATGAGCATAAAAAACTAAAGAGAATGGGCTTCACTAATCTGTTTTTCTCCTCATATAAATCAGGACATAGGAGAGGAGTTGCTATTCTTATCTCAAGTAAGCTAAATTTTGAAAAAGTATTCGAAATGGGAGATCAAGAGGGCAGATATATTCTGGTAAGGAGGAATATAGACGGCAAATTGGTTACTCTATTGAATATATATGCACCCCCGGGAAGTGATATTGGTTTCTTTCAGAAAATTACTGATATTATGGTAACGGAAACAGAAGGTCTCCTGATATGTGAGGGAGACTTAAATTTACAATTACAACCGAACTTAGACTCTTCCAATAGAAAAACCTATGAAAAAATATCTTTACATAAGAAAGTTAATACACTTTTTGAGGATGTTGGTTTAACTTATATATGGAGGGACCTTTTCCCTGACAGAAGGGATTACACTCATTATTCTGCTCCCCATTCTGTATATACAAGAATAGACTATTTCATAACATTTGGAAAAGACAAAGACAAAATAAACAGCTGTGGAATTGGGACAATAGATGTAAGTGACCATGCACCTATATATTTATCTGTTGATTTTGACCTACAACCAAAGAATACTACTTGGAAACTAAATTCAAGTCTACTCAATGATCCATACTTTAAGGAACAAATTAGAAAAGAAATTGGTCTCTACCTAGAATTTAATGATAATGGAGAGGTTTCACCTCCCATTTTATGGGATACTCTGAAGGCAGTCTTGTTACGCCTGTGCCCCAAATCTGAGGGGCCGAGGGGTGCAGAGAGGCCCCCTCCTTTTTGAGAATCGCAGGATCACTATTGATTCGGGTCAGGAGACCCAGGAAATGAGAGAAAGACATGCAGAATCCACAAAGGGGTTTGGAATGTCCTGGCCCTCAGCAATACAAAGCCACGGGAAGCGGCCATTGTCTCTTGGAGACGGAATTGTGTATTGAGTACTGTGCTTCGTGGAAGCCCTCAGGCAACGTGGGCTGGTTGGGGGATGGCATCATCCCAACCTGATTGACATCTGAGACCCCGTGAGTGGGGATAAAAGAGGGTCTGGGGAACGGCCCCTTTAGACGCACCAGAAGAAACGCTAGAAATCCCGTAATAGCGACAGCCGGTGGAAAGCCCATGTGAATCCTTTTCCATTTGCCTCAGAATTGGTGGGCCTTACCACGGAAGAACGGCTTTAGCTAAAACAAAGGAGAAATCAGCCCCAACGACTCTCGAAGGATTGACATCATAAAAGGAATGGGCAAGTTTTAAACTCTCTCTCTTGACTCCAACCAAAGGCTGCAGCCTGCTTGAACTTGAGTGACTTTTATATTTCCATTGGACAATACATTATCCCCTAGACAATGATAGAGCTATTTCTTATTGATTATTATTATACCCGCGCTTTTAGATTTAGTATTGATGACATATATTATCTGTATGTTAGCATGGATATTATTTTTGTGTATTTTTTCCAATAAATACTGTTAAAAATAGTACCATCAGACTTCAACGGACCTCTCTATCTTTGCTGGTAAGTGACCCAGTTACAGGGTACGTAACAGTCTTAAGAGGGGAAAAAAATAGCAATATCTTCATATAAGAAAAAAATAAGGAATAAAACATTAGAGGATTACATAATAGGCTGAAGGAGGTAGAGAAAAAACACAAATTGAATTCGGCACAGGATACATATGGGGAAATTAAAAGAATTAGGAAAGAAATAAATAATTTGGCTACGCAAGAAATCAGGAAAGTTTCTGAAACAGAGGCATTATGAAAATGGATCGAAATCTATGAAGATACTGATGTGGAAACTGAAAAAAAAGATAGCAGAAAATACAATTCATAGAATTAGGGACCCAAGAACGAAAATGATAAAAAATAAGCTAAGTGAAATTCAAGAAGCTTTTGAAGTGTTTTACAAAATGCTATATTCCAAAGTTCCAGGGGGAAGCATAACCCAAATTGACACCTTCTTGAATTCTCTAGAGTTACCCACTTTAAGCGAAGAACAAAATAGGATGACTGCTGACAGAACTGAAGTTGAATTAAAAGCTGCAATTAGTAGGCTTGAATTAAGCAAGTCACCAGGATCAGATGGGTATACGGCAGAGTGGTATAAAGAATTTAAAAATTAGTTAATTCTTGTTTTACTCCCCACACTGAACTGGGCTCTAAAAAAGGCACAAATGCCACCCAGTTGGAAGGAAGTGATAATCTCAGCTATACCAAAAGAAGGCAAGGATAAAATGGAATGAGGGTCATTTAGACCAATATCCGTTCTTAATGTAGATTATAGGCTATTTACCTCCATCATGACCAAATGATTAGAGGAGTTTCTACCCATACTGATACGTAACAATCAGACAGGTTTTATATGACGACACCAGACACAAGACAATATACGAAGGACACTTCACATTATGGATCATATACAAAAAAAGAAAATCGAAGCAATAGTGATAAGTGTGGACGCCTGAAAAGCATTTGATTCCGTTAATTGGAATTTTCTTTACAGAGTTTTACATAGATTTGGTTTCCAAGACACAATTATTAAAACTATACAGACGCTATATGACAATCCTACTGCTAGGATTAAAGTCAATGGATATTTATCAAATAGTCTTACCCTAGAAAGGGGCATGAGACAGGGTTGTGCATGGTCACCACTACTCTTCGCGTTATATCTGGAACCATTAGCTCAATACATCAGACAAAATGAAGATATCAGGGGAATTACTATTAAAGGGACAGAGCATAAATTGGCTTGTTATGCAGATGACATTTTGATGTATCTAGGGCAACCAACATACTCTTTACATAAATTGATGCAATCCTTTGAACAATATGGTCAATTATCAGGATACAAGATCAACATAGATAACACCCAATTACTTTCATATTACTATAGCCCACCAAGAGAAATTGAAAGTCGATACCCCTGGGCATGGCACACAGAGTCTTTCAAATATTTGGGCATCATTATGCCAAAAGATTTGGCAAAATTATCAGAATGTAATTATCAGCCTCTATATTTAGAAAATTAAGGAAGATGTGGCAAGATGGAACCTGATTCCTTTTTTCAGTCTCAGTTCAAGGATTGAGTCTATTAAAATGAATATACTGCCCATACTGTTATATCTCTTTCAGACCCTACCAATAGAGATTAATTAAAATCAATTCAATGAATGGAACAAGATACTATCAAGGTATATTTGGCAGGGTAAAAGGCCTAGAGTTCATCTCAAAACTTTGCAATTAGCAAAGGAAAAGGGGGGATGGGGCCTACCTTCTCTTAGAGATTATTATTTTGCAGCACAATTGAGAGCTGTGATATGTTGGTGCAACCCATCATATGACGCTCAATGGAAAAACATTGAGGAGCGGGTAATTCCCATCCCCATACAAGCAATTTTGGCTGATAACAACCTGCAAAGGTACATAAATACTATTGATAACCCATGGGTGAAATTGACTCTTAAAATATGGAAAACTACTATAAAAGAATATAATCTAGAGGGAGATTTTGCAATTCTTAAATGGTGTGCATATGACTCAGATTGCCCTGTTATCAAAGACTATTGGAGGGGGATACACAATGCCCTACAAGACATCTTTAAATGTGAAATACCCTTAGAGAGTAAGACCATATATTTTATATATATATATATACCTCAAGAATGGTTGAAAAGAGATAAATATTTAATGAATATACTGTTGGTGGCTGGTAAAAAGACACTTACTAGGAAATGATTATCACAGGAGAGCCCAACTTTAAATACATGGATGGAAATTACGATGGACATTTACAAAATGGAGAAGATAACAGCGTCTGTTAATCATAAGCTGGAACAATTTTATTCATACTGGGAAAAATGGTTTAACTACATAATGCCTCATAGGCCTGATTTTATTCTCACAAATCAATGAATCTGTTGTAAAAAAAAAGATCACTCCCTACTTGTACATAGTTCTTCTCTTTTGCTTGTTTTTTCTTTCCACTCTTTTCTATAAGTGTATACCTCAGATAAATACTTTGTGGAGATTTGTGATATATATGATTATATGATATATATGTACAAAGTTTGAAATACATCTTATGTATATGTTTGTTTGATGATGAACTTCAATAAAAAAAATAAATTACAAAAAAAAGAAAAACGTTTGTCAGTTTCAGTCTGAAATGTCAACTGTTCTTTATTCCATTGATGCTGCCTGGTCTGCAGAGTTCCTCCAGCATTTTGTGTGTGTTGTTCAGATTTCCAGTATCTGCAGATTTTCTCTACTTTATCAGTTTCTATCTACTCTAATGAATGTAGTTAATTAGGTTCATGAAATCGATTTCCCAAAAATAGATTCTACAATAACATATAGGGCAGAGTTACATCTAACCTGTAATTCATCTTAAAGCTCTACGTTTATTACAGTCAGATTTATCAATTAGGTTGCCCACCTCAACTAAAATAGAGGTAAAAATACTTTTGTTTGAACATAAGTAACAGTAGTTTGATGTTTTAAGTATTCATCACTTTAAAAAGAGTAATTTCTTTGTCAGTGTTTTTTGGAATACATCTCATTATCCAAGATACTGAAGAACAATGAAACAGCTGGAGCCGCCTTTGAGTGTCAGGGTCAGGGCATCAGGGTGCTTCCTACTAATCTGCACACCACTCACATCTCAATTTGCTAATGAAACAACCATGGGATTGAGGTGCCGAGGTTGGTGGAAGTTCAGAACTGCAACAATAAAGCGACATGGGATCAAGGACAGGAAGCAGGTTGGGTCCTACATGACTTTTGAAATGCGCCAATGTTTTGAACTTCAATGTCAAAATTTTACTGCTGTTAGATTTGTTGCAGAGAACATGAACTTTAAAATACAATTTGTTGCTTAATTTGTCTTCTGTGTAATGATTTTATGCTTTTTCTAAATCAGCTGTTCTGTTTGCAAGGATCCATGGCCCATTTTTCTTTTCTGAAATACACATCACAATGGTCTGCCTTATTTAAATACTGATTTTAACCTCTGTTATTGCCTTCAGTTACAGAAAAGGAAGGGCATCACGTATGTCCTGAATCAAAAGTGTTGCAGCTAGCAACAGCACCAAAACTTCAAATGGAGGCTTAGAGAATGATCACAAGATCTGTGGTTGAATATTCATTTCATCTGCACTTTTCTAACCATCAAATAATCATGTTTATGCAGGATCTGTTGTCTGTTCTTAACATTTCCAAGTATTACCATACTGTATTGTCAAGGAACAACAGAATTTGGATAGAATCACTGGGGCGGTTAGGAGTGGATTTGTTTCTCCATGTCTCATTCAAAGAATTGGGTTTGGCTTCCAATGAACAGAAACACACAATGTTTGCAAGTGCAAAAACAAAAAATAACACAACATTATTTAGATGAGCAATATTATGGGTGTAGTGGAAGACAGGTCCCAAAGAGAAGTTTCTGAGTGGGATTTGTATTTTATGGGAACAGAAATCAGCAGTGGAACAGACACATATATAGGAGTCACAAAGGGGCTGGTGGCTTTGTGAGTAATGGTGACAAACATCAGTTATTTCCTCCACAGGATCAGCATCACTGCAAAATATTCTCTGGTCCGATCCACCCTTGTGCAATGTTGGGATCAGTGAAGGAGGTTAGTCAATACCAAAGCTGCTTTCTGCTTATAATTCCCTTGCTCAAATGTTCATATGAAATCAACATCTGACAGATTTGATCATGTATTATCACAAAATAGATATGTAGCTCCTAACACAAAAATAGTTAATCAATTATTCATAACAAAAATCAATTCATTAAAAGTAGTAACTCATGTTTATATTTTTTAAAAATACTGTTTCATACTATATATTGTAGTGAAACTTAGGTTTACAATTTCCCAAGATTTGATAGGACAGAAATCAATGCCAGTGAACATCTTTTAGGAGATGTATACATTTAAGACCAAAACATTCAGCCCATTGAATCTGCTTCACAAATTCATCATGGCTTGCCTCCACTTCCCTCTCAACCCCATTCTTCTCCCTTCATCTCTTTCGTGCCCTGAGTAATCAAGAACCCATCAATCTCTGTCATAATTACATCCGATGACTTGGCCTCCACAGCCAGCTGTGGCAATGAATTCCACAGATTCACCACCTTCTGGCTAAAGAAATTCCTCCCCATCTCCATTCCAAATGGACATTCCTGAATTTGTGCCCTCTGGTCTTAGACTCACTCACTATAGGAAACATCGTCCCTATATCCATTCTATCTAGGCCTTTCAACATTCAAAAGGTTTCAATTAGACTTTTGCACAGTACTGTGTTTGTCAACATGGAGTAGAGATAAGGTTTGTAAATCTGGTGGGAGCAAATGGTGCTGTGAATAGTGACCACAGAGCATTGTGGGAGGGGTGTGGTACATCTACCAGAGAAAGTTTCCCAGGAGCAGTGGGTGGCACAGGTGCAGACACAGCCAGCCCTGAGGCATCAGGGTTTGAAACAATTGGTTTATTGATGGTTACAGAATGTCCCTCTGGTGCTTCCCACTCCCTCCCATTGCCCTTTCCTTTTCCCCACCGTGATTCCCCTCTCAAAGTTCAAAATACTTTAATTATCAAAGTAAAAATGCAACTTACAACTCTGAGATCTGTCTTCCTCAGACAGCCACAAAACAAAGAAAAACATCAACCATCCCATGGATAAAAAACCAAATTGAACAAACAACAACCAGAACATCAACCCCATCTCCACGTGCAAAAACAAATCCTGCAAACGGCAACAAGAATATCAACTCCATCCCACGCACAAACGACAATGAAAAAGAAAGAAATAAAATACGATATAAAAACAGAATCAGAAGATCCAAACTACAGTCCAGCTCATAAACCACAGATGCAGAAACTTTGCAACAACCTTCGACTGGGGAGGAGGGGTAGAGGGGAGAGAGGGAGGAGATGGCGGGGAGAGGGAGGGGGGAAGGGGAGAGGTGGGGGGGGGGGAAGGGGAGAGGTGGGGGGGGGGAAGAGGAAGAGATCACTCAATTTCAGGGGCCTTTCCTCGGGAGCAGTGAGCAAGCGGGAATGGCACCCTGCCCCAGCAGCATTGAGCCAGGCTGGTAACGTCACTCAACACTTGCTCACTCTCCATATTTGCCTCAATGTTTTCAGTCTTCCTCAATGCTTTAATCGGCGAGAAATGGAGTCGATCATAACCTCGCACCTCATTCCTAAGCTTTTTTACCCCTTCCCGCTCAGTCCACCAAAGAGACCCATATCAGAATCAGGTTTATCATCACTCAAATGTTTCATGACTTTCAATGACTTTGTGGCAACAGTACAGTGCAATACTTAAAATTAATACAATGTGGTGCAAAAGTCTTAGGCACCCTAGCTGTAAATATGTGCCTAAGAGTTTTGCACAGTACCTTATATCTGAAAATAATTGGTATCCTCATTGAAATTATTGGCCAGTTTACCTTCATATTTTATCTTCTCCATCTTACGGCTTTTTTTTACATTGCCTTCCATTGGTTTTTAAATTTCCCAGTTCTCCAACTTCCCACTAGTTTTTGCTGTATTACATGACATCTCTTTTTCTTTTATGTTGGCTTTGACTTCCCGTTGGTTGCATCATCCTGCCTGTACAATGCCATTTTGGGATTTATCTATCCTGCATCTTCTAAATTCTTCCCAGAAACTCCAGCTATTGCTGCTCTGCTGTCATCCCTGCTGGTGTCTCCTTCCAATCAACTATGGGCAGCTCCTCACTCATGCCTCTGCAATCCCTTTACTCCACTATAAATAATGATATATCTGACTTTAGGTTCCCTCTCAAATTGCAGGGTGAGTTCTATATTATGATCACTGCCTCCTAAGGGTTTCTTTATCTGAAGGTGCCAAATCAAATCTGGTTCATTACATAGTGTACTATCCGGAGTAGCTGATCCCTTACTGGGCTCAACCACAAGCTGCTCTATAAAGGTATTTTGTAGGGATTCTACAAATTCTCTCTCTGGGGATCTAAAATCAGCACCAATCTGATTTTCCCAACCTACCTGCATGTTGAAATCCCCCATTACTATCTTAACATTGACTTTTTGACATGCCTTTTCTGTCTCCAGTGGTAATTTGTGATGCACATCCTGGCTACTATTTGGAAGTCAATATATAATTCCCATCAGGGCCTTTTTACTTTTCCAGTTTCTGAACTCTACCCACAAAGATTCTACGTCTTTCCATCCAATGTCACATATATGGACGTAGCTGAGATGCAATTGTGGTTTGCGTCTAGGTTAGCAATCCATGTAATGGATTAGAACTAGGGGACATAGCCTCAAGATTCAGGAGAGTAGACTTACAGGGGAGATGAAAAGGAATTATTTTTCCCAGAGACTGATGAAACTGTGGAATTCTCTGCCCAATGAAGCAGTGGAGGCTACCTCAGTAAATATATTTAAGACAAGTTTGGATATATTTTTGCATAGTAGGGGAATTAAGGGTTATGGGGAAAAGGCGGGTAGGTGGAGGTGAGTCCATGGCCAGATCAGCCATGATCTTATTGAATGGGGGAGCAGGCTCGATGGGCCAGGTGGCCTACTCCTGCTCCTATTTCTTATGTTCTTAACTCTAATGGATACAAAGGAGGTTGTGATGGTTACAGAAATGGAACTCGCAGGGCAGGAGAGTGGTGTTTGGGTGACTACTGTCACAATCAAGACAATTTCTCATATTCCATGAGCAGGTGGTCATGTCACCTCCAACCTCTGCTCAGGTGGTTACGAGGTGTCCTGGCTTTCCCTGAAACTTCAAGCCTTGGGAATTCATTGTATGGGTCAGCTACCAGTTGGTCATGCTTGTGGTCAGCCAAAGGTGCTATAGAGAAATGAGCTGTCATTCGCAAGTATGGTCTGTAGCATTCCAGTAAGGGTTGGTGAATTTTATGCAGCAATGTGAGTGTTTCCAGGTAATTCTTGGAGACGATCATCAGGGGTTAGAATTCATCATTTGGACATCTAAAAAAAAGACACTGATGTTAAAATGCTGTATAATCCAGTGTTTATTTTTAAATTGAGAAATCAATACAAAACTTACAAAGCAGTTGTGAAATCATTCAATTATATGTGGAATGAATTCAAACATAGGAAGGCCATTCCCAGCCCAGGTAAAGTCCTCTTCTTAATGCCTGGGAGCTGTGCTGACATCGAGAGCACTCTCCCTTGTAACTGCGTGACAAAGTTGTACTCCAACTCCTACCTCATGGGTAACATACTGGATCTTTCCACTGCAATCCCTTTGTACATCAAGAGTAAATAATACTTTCAAATCTTTTCATGAAAAATAGTGGATAACCATGCAGATAACAGGAGGAGACTTTTCCATTCACAGTTCTAGTGGACCCAGATACGAGGCTTATAAATAACACTGAAGCATTTCCAACCAAATTCAGTCAGAAATGATTCTGAGATCCCGACCATCATAGAATTCTTTAGCCAAATCACACCATTGTGATATCAAGAAGAGTTTTATGCACTGGATACCAGAGATTAAAGCTACAGAACATGATGGCATCCCAGCTGTAGTACAGAAGATTGTACTGATTTTCTCGCTGCTAGTCAAGATTCAAGATTGTTTAATGTCACTTCCTGTAAACAGTTGTAAAGAGAACAAAATAATTGATAGCCTGGACCTAATGCCCCTGCATGAAAAGGCCACAAAAGATAAGATTCCAGATTCATCCAGATGTGCACTTGAGTTACCATTGCAGAGTGTCTATGAATCAAGAGCTAGTGAACATGATTGATAGAGACATGTATTTGATGGTCTGTGTGGACGTGGTTTTTCAGAAGAGTCAAATAACTACACTGTCGTAATATAAAAATATCCAATTAATTAGCGTGCTAAACACCACAGGAGAAAACCAAAGCATCTACAGGAAAGCCACACAGGCACAAGTAGAACATGCAGACTCCACACAGACAGCAATAGAGATCAGGACTGAACCTGGGTCACTGGACCTGTGAAGGAGAAGCACTGCCCATTGTGAAGACCGAAAAGGAAACATTTGACACTGGATTAAAATCCTGCAGGTAAAATATAAACAATCCAATAGGCATTTGTGAACCACAACAAGAATGTTCATCTTCATCAAGGAGACATGATAAAGGTGTACAAGACAAAAGGAATAGACAGAGTGGACAGCCAGCGCCTCTTCCCCAGGGCACCACTGCTCAGTACAAGGGGACATGGCTTTAAGATAAAGGGAGGGGAGTTCAAGGGGGATATTAGAGGAAGGTTTTTCGCACAGAGAGTGGTTGGTGTGTGGAATGCTCTGCCTGAGTCAGTGGTGGAGGCAGATACACTAGTGAAGTTTAAAGGACTACTAGACAGGTATATGGAGGAATTTAAGATGGGGGGTTATATGGGAGGCAGGGTTTGAGAGTCGGCACAACATTGTGGGCCGAAGGGCCTGTAATGTGCTATACATTTCTATGTTCTATGTTCTCATGTACATAGGAAAGATATGAATACCAGTCAGTATTCCAAATCAAACTAAACATGCAACGAAGTTCAAAATTAGAGACAGTGGAGAATCTATGTGATACCTCAGTTTGCATGTTTCTGCTTTAAGTATATTTATATATGTATATATTATATATAAATATTTGTATATAATGATCAAATGATGATGCAATTTCAAAGATTTTAACATTGAAAGGATCATCTTTTAAAAAAAATAAGTTATGTATCTATTTATTCAAAAACAAGGCATTCAAAAATATTTATTGCAACTTGTTTGATTTTAATCAGATTAAGCTAGAAGATGAAGATTTGTAAATAATTTCCATTCGTATCTTCAACTGTCATATTTCCTTAGTAATTGGAATATTGTAAATGAATTGCATTAATTGTTTCTGGCCTAATGTGTCATATTTTCTATTTTATGAAATACTGAAGACAAAGCTGGAATTTGGCTACAACATCAAGTGAAGGACACATGGTGTTGAATTAGGAAGATACGGGATCAAGACCTTTTGAAGATTCTGAAGATTTCTTGCAAGTGACCGTGCAAAAGTTAAATGTTATTTCTTTGTAACTACAAAACGTAAAAGAATAAAGAAAAATATACACACAAATGCAAAATACTATATAATACAACTACTATATAGGCATCCACATCATAATAAATTTGAAATGGTCTTATTCAGGTCTAACAATTTAATTGCTGAAGAGGATTTCTTACTCCCGAGGAATAACTTTTCTCCTGATGGGGGAGGTCGCTCAGCTTGGCAGGTGAGACTTGTGGCTGTGAAAGAGTCTCAGGTTCTGGGGCCTCCTCCATGGTGGTTCTAGGAGTTGACTGTAGGACTGCAGGAAGTGGTTCTGACAGCTCTGGACACCTTTCTTCTCCAAGATTCTCTTGTCGTCTTTTGGACGTGCTGGCATCCTAAACAGTACATAGCACGCTGCCTGATCTGCTGATCTATCCCAGGCCATCAGACAACGCTTTGATCGAACACTTGCATTTTGTCCATGCCTAGATGACCAGCATGTAGCTCATCTATCACTTTAGCTCACAGCTTGGATGGTACAAGAACTCTCAATCCAAAATAAGGCAACCACAGTCAAGGGCGTTTATCCTAATGTTGGTTAAAATGGGGTGTCTGCTGTATCGTCCAATTTAGACCTGAGACACTGTAGGGACTTTTCTGGTTTCCCTTTGGATCATCTCTTTTAGGGAGACTGTTCATTTGCGATAGGAGAATATGTCAAGAGGATTGTCCTCCTGTAAATATTTCAGGTATATCCTTATCCAGGGTAAATGCTACAATCCATCAGCATTTCCATGATTAGCTGTGCTCTTGAATTCAATTTTGTGATTGTGTCCTCCAATAAAGAACCTACGTCTGCATTCGTGCTGCTGCTGTTAGTGGAACTTCTGTTGATTGAAAATGGACACTAGTGTTTGATGATCAGTGATGAAGGTAAACTCTCTCCCACACAGGTGCTCATTGAAATGTTTTAGACCCCAATCATTGTCAATCTGAGCATAATTTTCTCTAGAGCAGTATGGGAATGTGATGCAAAGGCTATGGAGTGTTCACATCCATCATTCATAACATGTGACATGACTATACCTATACTAGAATACGACATGCCAGAGGCAGTCTTCACTGGATGATGTGGGTTATAACATGACAGTACAGTGTCTGATGTCACCATTTCCTTTGTCTTTTTGAAAGCTACCTCACTGCTTTGTCCATTGCCATTTCTTCCTGATCTGTAGTAATGAGTCTATCTAGGAACAAGGAATCACCACCAACATCTTCTGAATTGTCATACTTAATTACGTTCATGCTGTCTTTTTCACTTTGTGCTCTTATTATAAGCAAAACTTCAATGCCTGAAGTTTAAAATGTTACTGAGAATTAATTACTACTGAAAAAAAATTCTCAGAATTCAGTTATATAGCCAAAAGTCTGTGTAATTACTAATTAAATTCCAGACCATTGCCAGAGAAACACCAGACATCAGCCACATCATTAATACACAAATTATGTCATAACTTATTTAGTTGATAAATTATCCTAAAATAAAGGAAATCCAGGCTCTGTGAGCAACAGACCACTTTGTTTTCTCAATGGATCGTACTAACCTGAGCAGTGACACTTACCGATTAGACAAGTATTGTACAAAAGCCAACAATGAAATTGCCATCATCATCATCAAAGGAATCAGGATCATAAGGTAATTTCTTTTATCTGAAAATAGTTTAAAGAACTTAATGAGATAAATACACCGTTCATCTTCTTATGGTCAAGTGTACCACACGTTCAGATCAATAATATGGCTGTTCTCCAGCTTCTATTAAAAGATTAGTTTTTCCAATGGCTTGATTTTCAAAAATAGTTTTATATTTTGCTTTTCCTTTGATCTGTGGTTCCATGTCTTAAAAGCACACCGTATCAATAAACATTAACTGTTATTTAGGCAGCATATGTGGGAAGAGTGACAGAATTAATGATTTAGGCTGAGCAGAATTCATCAGAGCTCGAATGTTAATTCTGTATGTCTAACCACAGATGCTGCCTGACCTGCAGAGTATTTACAGCATTTTCTATTTTTATGTTATATTTCCTGCATCCGCAGTTTCTGATTTGATTGTCAGTGATTCTATTTCCTCATTTATGGTTAAATTCTGCTAAATATTGTAAATAAAGATCTTAAGGATTTGTTTTATTTGTCACATGTACATCGAAACGTAGTGAGATGTGTTGTTTGTGCCAAATCAAATCAGCGAGGATTGTGCTGGGCAGCCCACAAGTGTCAATGTAGCAAATCCACACCTGTCCATCTTTGGTATGTTTGAGGAAAATGAAGCACTTATGAAACCCACACGGTCATGGGGAGAATGTACTAATCCCTTATAGATGGGCAAGAATTGAAACACAATCAGCACTGTAAGGCGATGCACTAGCTGCTTAATATTGCTTTAAGTGCTCAAAAAGATACATTCCATGTTTCTTGTCTAGTAGTATAAGTTCATATCCTTGGTATCAGCGGCAAAGACAATATTATATAAAAGATCGACGTCCAGTTTCTCACCGTTCAGATTTCTGGTGTTACACAAGTTGTTAGATATCTCACTGCTGGATGCATTACTGATGGGATTTTTTGCAATGCACCTGTACTCATGTTGCTCCTCTTCAGTAGCACAGTCTATCACAAGAATTGTGTTTGTATACGTCTCGATGATGACTCCAGATAAGGATATTTTCTCCCAATAAATCATGACTGACTTTTCGTTGGAGACAGAGCAAATCAAAGTGATATTTGGTGCATTCTGACCTTGACTTAATGTATTTGCTACAGGTTGAGAAACTGGTTCTGAAATATAAAAATGTAAGAGGATTTTTAAATGCAGTTACAATTATTTGATGTCCTTATTTTCCTGAAAAATGTCATAGATTACTATACAATTGCATGTTTTTCTTTTAAGTTTTGTGTTATAAAGTTATTAACCTCAGAGCCGACAATACTGAACAGAAAATGCAATGAGAACAACATTAAACAAGTTGATAAGCTGGACCATGTTGTGTACTTGGATGTACTGGAACATTTGAAAAACATTCAGTTAGATGTCTCCAGTGCCAATCAAGAAGTAACTCAGGTTACTACAGGAAGCAATGGGATAGTTTGCTGGACTCTGGCAATGATCTTTGCATCCTCACTGGCCACTGAAGACTGGAAGGAGCAAAATTTGATTCCTTTTTTCATGGAAGGCAATAGGGAAAATCCTGGGTATATAGAACACTTTCATCTTATGTCAGTGGTGAGCAAACAATTGGAGCGGATTCTTAGAAACAGGATTTATAGCATTTGGAGAAGCATAATCTGATTCGGGATATCAGCATGGTTTTGGACGGGGCAGGTTTCTTCCTTGGGAGTATGATAGAATTCTTTGAGGCAGTGAGAAAATAAATTGATGAACATACAGCAGTTGACAAGGTTCTTCATAGAAGGCTTACTCAGAAATTTAGAAAGCATGGGATCCAGGGACGCTTGAGAGCAGGGATACAGAAATGGTAGCAGATGGAATGTATTGTGTCTGGAGGTTGGTGGCCAGTGGTGCTTTACAGGTATATGTTCCCTGCCCCTTGTGATTTTTATAAATCACTTGGATGAGGAAGTAGAAGAGTGAGTTTGTAAGTTTGCAGATGACACGAAAGATGGTGGTGTTGTGGATTGTGTAGAAGATTGTCATTGGTAACAATAGGATCTTGTTACCAATCTTGTAACAAGAGGATCTTGTTACCAATAGGATGCAAAGCTGGACTTAGTAGGGGCAGATAGAGTTCATCCAGAAAAGTGAGAAGTGTTAGACTTTGGAAGATCAGACATTAACACAGAATGCAAGGTTAATGGCTTGATTCTTAGCAGTATTGAGGAACAGAGAGATCTTGGGGTCTGCGTCCACAGATCCCTCAAAGCTGCCACAGAAGTTGATAGAGTGGTTAAGAAGGCATAAGTTGTGTTGGCCTTCACTTGTCGGAGGATTGAGTTCAGGAGGCTTGAGATAATGTTGCAGCTCTATAAAACTTGGTTGGACCACACTGATTATTGTGTTCAGTTCTGATTTTCTTTTTATAGGAAGGATGTTGAAGGTTGAGAGTGTGCAAAGGAGATTTACCAGGATGCTGTCTGGATTAGGGATCATGTCTTATGTGGGTAGATTAAGCCAGATAGAGCTTTTTTCTCTAGAGCAAAGGAGGATGAGGTTGTAACACACTGCAAGGCGTGATGGTAGAGGCAAAAAATTAGGGACATTTAAGGGAGTCTTAGATAGGCACAGGGATGAAAGAAAAAATAGAGGGTTTTGAGGGAAGCAGGAGTTAGATTGAGTTTAGATTGGTTTAAAAGAGTGAGAAGACTTGTACTGTGCCATGCTATGTTCTATGTTTTCATACAGGTCCAAGTCTTGATATTGAAATTTGGGGAAGTGATGATTCATACAAACAAAGTTTGTATCTACTTTCCCATGGGATTTGATAGACTGGATTTAGATGTATGCATTTCCTCAGTCCAGTTTTGCACAATTTCTTTGATTGTGATTTACACTAACACATACAATAATGTTCTGCCAATGAAATTCTGCTTTAACGGAGAACACAAAGATAACCTCAACATTGTATTTTGATTTTTATTGATTACCCATTTCATGAGGAATTCTGTCGATGCAATGTTGAAGGGATTTCTAAAGTTCAGCTCTGTTCTACCTGCTTGGTATATCTCAGTTGGCTTGTAATGTAAGAATAGTAGAGTATTTACCTTTCTATGACTGATATGGTATATTAATACTTCCTACGTAGAGACATGCTTTGCTTTCTTTCATGAGAACAACGATGCCTTTATCAAATGAGAAGTGGTACCAGGTATGATTTCATAATGCTCAATTGGTTAAACAAGGGACAAACAAGTTCATTTCTTACATTTAGCTTTAGCAGTTTCAACGCACTACCCTATATAGACAATAAACTTACTGTATTATGTCAGAAAACGTAGGCTTGTTTGATAACAGTGTAAACATTTGCTGCTTTTGAATGACTGAATGGAAACATTACTAAACTGGTCTTTGCAGGTCTGCTTGTGTCAGTGAGTGCATTAGGGACAAGTGATTAAACTACAGTGGTCCTTTCAAATTCATTCTTCATGAGAAATTGATCCAATATAAATCCATTAAAACACTGATATATTTTTAACTTCAGCTAGACACTACATTAATCAACTAGAATTTTTTCCTGTTTAGTCATCTTTTAAGAAATAAGCATGACTTGTGAGGCCAGCCTTTACTACCCATCCCTAAAGGTCATCAACGTTGGTGGCGAGCTCCCTGTGGTGGAGATACTTTCAGACCACTGACACATTTAGAGCTCCAGGCTTTAGTCCCAAGAACAGTGAAGGGCTTGTGATACATTCCCAGGTCAGGCAGCTGTGTTAACTGAAAGGGAATCTGTACGTAGTGACCATTCTATGTCCCTGCTGCCTTTGCCCTTCTTGTGGCAGAGATTGTGGTTTCACATGCTATCACAGTAGCCTGGGTCAGTAACATCTCACTACATCTTGCACCCTGAAGGCAAAGATTGCAACGTTCTCTAGGAAGTTCAGTACTGAATTTAATTTTACAGAATGAGCGGCAAACCTCCACATTTCTGACTCGATTGAAGGAAAGTAACTGTGCCGAGGACCCAGTCTGAGGAATTGTTGCAGTGATTTTCTAGGGCTGAATGATGGACCACCAACATCTAAAATGACCCCGATCATTGGGAGAATTTTCCATTGACACTGACCGACTTTGATCTTATTCAGACTCCTTAAGGTCACACTTAGTGAAATGCTTTCTTGCTGTGAAGGGTCATCACACAACTCACTTCTGCTCTTCATATAGTTGACCTTGACCAAGTGCTGGAACTTGAAAATACTCAACTTTCTAAAGATACTGGAACTATAAAAAGTACGAGGAATGAATACTTACCAAAGACCTGAATCGTGAATGTACTTTGATCATGGTTTTTCAGTTCTACCCCATAGTAGTCGGTTCGTATTTGATACTCTCCACTGTCACTAACTTGTATATCATATAACACCACTGATCCATTTTTGATTGTAGCTCTGTGTTTATATTGTGGATGCACAATATGCAGATTGTCTGGATTATTGGATGTCCATGTGAAAATTTTAAAGTGCTGTGGAAGTTTTAATCTAAAGGTAACATCATACTGATCTTCGTTGCTTTGGTATTCTATGGGGAACATCACGGTTTGTCCTGCAGCAGCATTAGTGACACTACCAGGTCTGGCATACAATGCTCCTCTGCACACCAAAATTAAATGGAAAACTGGAAAATAAACACAAATTCAAAAGTAAAGTACTGTAGACACTGGAAATCTAGCATTGTAAATCATGATCAACCAGTTTACCTTGAAGCACCATAGTACACGGAGTAGTGTGTGAATTGTACTGAAGTTTCAAGGACAATATTCACTACACCCTGGAGCCAGTCAGCAAAGGACCATTTTCCCATGAATGTTGTATTGAGATACACCTGATGCCAGGCTGGACACTAGAAATGAGCCTCAATCTGGACAAGACACCTGCTGGTCAAAGAGCCACCGGCTCAAAGATCAACAAGGTTGGTTGAAGTACAATCGCTGCTCCAATCCTCTTCTCCAATTGTACTCTTGGCAGTGACAGGATCAAGTGTGTGAGTTCGATGGAATCTCAGAAGAAAAATATTGCTACAAAAGATAGTTACTACTGAGAGTGAATAGAAAGAAATTTTGTCCAGCTTTCTGAACAAGAGCAGAGGAAATATTTTCTCTGAGATGAAACTGAGCACAGCTAGCTTTTTGAAGAAATATTTGTTGAGCATTATTTCTGAATGTCCTAAAATAAAATAGAAATACTGGAAATGTTCAGAAGTCAAATAGAACCCTCAGGAGAGAGAAAATAAAATCAGATCAGCAATTTTCCTCACAGCTACAATCTATTAAAGTGGGAGATGTTGGGCATTTACGTGTGTTGTCTGACACAGGTGTTGGGTACATTATCATGGAAAAGGAATTCAGAATTATCAGCAGGTCAGCATTTTCTCAATATATTTGAATAATACACAATGTGTTTTACAGATTCAAGCATTCTTCAGTTTGTACATGTTACCTGAAGCAAGTTTGAAGATGTTGATGTTTAATGTCTCTGAAAGTTCCATGATGTGTCATGCACCTTTTTCCTTTATGGGAGTGTGAGGTGGTCCTAAAAAAGATGAGAGAAATGTGAGATTCAATACTCAGTACTGGATTTCCAGCAAATACTAGCCAGATGAGTGTGAGTAAAGCATGTTTATGTCATCTTCTTCATCATTAAAAAGACAACTTGTTAGTTCTCACCAAGGATAGTGTAACCAAAAACAGATTATCTGTTCTTGTTGACGTTGTTGGAAGCTAGTAAGCTGCTGCCTCACAGCTTCCCAGAGCCCTCGGTTCAATCCTGACCTCAGGTGCTTTGTTTTCCTCCCCATAGCTCAAATTCAAGCAGATCAGTAGGTTAAATGGTTAATTTCCCATAATGTGCAGATGACTGGCCGAGTCTGGGGAGTCTGGGGTAGGGGAAGGGAAAGGATAGATGAGAACGTGGGGTGAATTATATAAATGGGATTAAATAGGATTATTGTAAAAGGGTGGATGATGGTTAATGTGGATTTGGTGGCCAAAGTGCCTGTTCATATACTGTACATTTCTGTGACTCTTATAGTAGGTATCAGGCAAAAATATATTTAGAAGTGGAAAAAAGTGTAAAATTGGTAGTTGAGAAAGCCCCATAACCAGGTAATATGATATATTTAAGCTCAATGCACTAAGCTATGTCTAGCTGAAGACACAAATGATATTACCATCTACTTTATTGCAATTTACATTGCATATAACAAATGCTGAAAGAAGGTAAAATGTTTAAGTGTGAAATCTAGGATCTGTGGACCTTCGAAGCAGTCCCAGAAGTGACAGATCCTAACATTGTTGTCCTCATAACCTGGCCACCCTGGCACTTTGACATTAACATTGCCACTAAGACACAATTGGAAATAGATGGGTGGTTCAACAAGGAAATGGCAAACATGAAGACTCCATCTTCACAGGATGGGTTTTCTGTCAGGAAAGTATTCCAGCTGCTTGTTCAGGAGGGAGAATGAAAAGATAAATCTGTGGATCCTTCCTACTGACAAAATGCGTGGAGCACCAATATTCCAACTTCCATTCTGTCAGAGGCAGATGCAAGACCTCAAAACAGCATTCATAATACAGTCACCAATACCTTTTGATTATGTCATTATCGAAGCAACAGACTTCAAAGAAGTCCAAGTCACCCAGGCCTAGAGAGATGTTGTTCAGTGTTGGACTCTACCGTCTACAAGAAAATGTTCTCACAAGGAAATCAGTGAAGCTTTCAAGGACTTTGCAAAGATAGATCTTCCCACAAATGACAATCAGGTGACTCATATTCATCCCAGCCAATAAGAATTCCAATCCATTCAATATTGAGTGCTTGTGACACTGCTGACTCCATGTGTATCTTCATTGATCTCCTACCTTCATTACAGAGGTAGAGTGGGGGATATGTTAGATCATGAGAGGACAGATCATGAAGATCATATTTCTACTTTTGCTGATGGTCCAGATCAGCTCATGGATGTCCAGTCACTTATCATGACCATATTCCACCCAACACAATGGAGGGTGTCCCAACTCTGTTACAGCACTTCATCTCCATAAGGACTGTGCATTGGTAACCTCATACAAAGATGTTTTTTGACAATATATCCCTCCAACTATGTAAACAGTTGTAAATTTCTCATGGAGGTCAACTCTCCCTTTTTTAAATGCTACAGAACACATAATTACCCTCCTCAGTGTGTCCTCATATCATCCCATGAAGCAACGTGGTGTCAGGCCTATCTGGGCTTGAACGCAGACTCCAGTATGACAGTACAGAACTCTAACACTGTACCCCAGGGACTGAGGGAGAAATGAACCCAGGAGCAGAGATCATGCAGGAGGTCAGAATGAATATTCAGACCGGTACTTTACTGGAAAGTTTGCTTTCCAGCACAGTTCCAAAACAAAGGCAATAATGCAAATCAGAAGGCCAGGGAGTGGCTCAGTATAAGAAAAAAAAGTCAAATATGAGCAGGTGAGCAATTCCAAAAACACAACAGGCTGAATCCAAAGTTCTAAAACAAAATGGGTCCAAAATACAAAAGTAAAAAGACAAGGGCAAAAAGACACTCAAAAAGAACACAGCAATTCAATTACCAAAGAGACACAGTATCAAGTGTTGGCTCAAAGACTGAACAAAGAACAGTAACAACACACACAAAATGCTGGTGGAACACAGCAGGTCAGGCAGCATCTATAAGGAGAAGCACTGTTGACGTTTCGGGCCGAGACCCTTCGTCAGGACTAACTGAAAGGAAAGATAGTAAGAGATTTGAAAGAAGTGTGGGGAGGGGAAATGCAAAATGATAGAAGACCGGAGGGGGTGGGATGAAGCTAAGAGCTGGAAAGGTGATTGGCGAAAGTGATACAGAGCTGGAGAAGGGAAAGGATCATGGGATGGGAAGCCTTGGGAGAAAGAATGGGGGAGGGGGGGAGCACCAGAGGGAGATGGAAAACAGGCAGGGTGATAGGCAGAGAGAGAGAAAAAAAACAAACAACTAAATATGTCAGGGATGGGGTAAGAAGGGGAGGAGGGGCATTAAGGGAAGTTAGAGAAGTTAATGTTCATGCCATCAGGTTGGAGGTTACCCAGCCGGTATATAAGGTGTTGTTCCTCCAACCTGAGTTTGGATTCATCTTGACAGTAGAGGAGGCCATGCATAGACATATCGGAATGGGAATGGGACATGGAATTAAAATGTGTGGCCACTGGGAGATCCTGCTTTCTCTGGCGGACCGAGCGTAGGTGTTCAGTGAAACGGTCTCCCAGTCTGCGTCGGGTCTCACCAATATATAAAAGGCCACACTGGGAGCACCGGACGCAGTATACCACACCAGCCGACTCACAGGTGAAGTGTCGCCTCACCTGGAAGGACTGTCTGGGGCCCTGAATGGTGGTGAAGGAGGAAGTGTAAGGGCAGGTGTAGCACTTGTTCCACTTACAAGGATAAGTGCCAGGAGGGAGATCGGTGGGAAGGGATGGGGGGGACGAGTGGACAAGGGAGTCGCGTAGGGAGCGATACCTGGGGAAAGCAGAAAGGGGGGGGAGGGAAAAATGTGTTTGGTAATGGGATCCCGTTGGAGGTGGTGGAAGTTACGGAGAATTATATGTTGGACCTGGAGGCTGGTGGGGTGGTAGGTGAGGACAAGGGGAATCCTGTCACGAGTGGGGTGGTGGGCAGATGGGATGAGGGCAGATGTGCAGGAAATGAGAGAGATGCATTTGAGAGCAGAGTTGATGGTGGAAGAAGGGAAGCCCCTTTGTTTAAAAAAGGAAGACATCTCCTTCGCCCTGGAATG
This sequence comes from Hemitrygon akajei, assembly GCF_048418815.1. Classification (NCBI taxonomy): domain Eukaryota; kingdom Metazoa; phylum Chordata; class Chondrichthyes; order Myliobatiformes; family Dasyatidae; genus Hemitrygon; species Hemitrygon akajei. Next base: position 132,863,756 of record NC_133126.1, read on the forward strand.
AAAAGCCTCATCCTGAGAGCAGATGCGGCGGAGACGGAGGAATTTTGAGAAGGGGATAGCATTTTTGCAAGAGACAGGGTGGGAAGAGGAATAGTCCAGGTAGCTGTGAAAGTCTGTAGGCTTACAGTAGATATCAGTAGATAAGTCGTCTCCAGCGATGGAGACAGAAAGATCAAGAAAAGGGAGGGAGGTGTCGGAAATGGACCAGGTAAATTTGAGGGCAGGGTGAAAGTTGGAGGCAAAGTTAATGAAGTCAACAAGCTCAGCATGCATTCAGGAGGCAGTCGTTGATGTAGCGAAGGAAAAGAGGGGGACGGATACCGGTATAGACTTGGAACATGGACTGTTCCACAAAGCCAACAAAAAGGCAGGCATAACTGGGACCCATACGGGTGCCCTTGGCTGCACCTTTGGTTTGGAGGAAGTGGGAGGAGACAAAGGAGAAATGATTAAGAGTAAGGATTAATTCCGCTAGACGGAGGAGAGTGGTGGTAGAGAGGAATTGGTTAGGTCTGGAATCCAAAAAGAAGCGAAGAGCTTTGAGACCATCCGGGTGAGGGATGGAGGTATATAGGGACTGGACATCCATGGTGAAAATAAGGCGGTGGGGGCCAGGGAACTTAAAAATCATTGAAAAAATTCAAAGCGTGAGAAGTGTCACGAACATAGGTGGGAAGAGATTGAACAAGGGGGGGATAAGACAGTGTCAAGGTATGCAGAAATGAGTTCGGTGGGGCAGGAGCAAGCTGACACAATAGGTCTACCTGGACAGGTAGGTTTGTGGATCTTGGGTAGAAGGTAGAAACGGGAAGTGCAGGATGTGGGAACTATGAGGTTGGTGGCAGTGGATGGGAGATCCCCAGAGCTGATAAGGTTGGTGATGGTATAGGAGACAATGGCCTGGTGCTCCTTAGTGGGGTCATGATCAAGGGGTAAATAAGAGGAGGTATCAGAGAGTTGTCGCTGTGCCTCGGCCCGGTAGAGGTCAGTACGCCAGACAACAACAGCTCCCCCTTTATCAGCAGGTTTTATAGTGAGGTTGGGATTGGTGTGGAGGGAGCGGAGAGCAGAGCGTTCGGAAGGAGTTAGGTTGGAATTGGAACAGGGTGTGGTGAAGTCGAGACGGTTGATGTCCCGTCGGCAATTAGCAATAAAGAGATCCAGAACGGGCAGAAGGCCAGAGCGGGGTGTCCATGAAGAGGAAGAGGGTTGAAGACAGGAGAAGGGGTCATCAGTGGGGGTAGGAGAGTCCTTGCCAAAGAAATAAGCTCGGAGATGGAGCCTGTGGAAGAAGAGTTCAGCATCATGGCGTACATGGAACTCGCTGAGGTGTGGGCGAAGGGGGACAAAGGTGAGGCCCTTACTGAGGACAGAGTGCTCTGCCTCAGAGAGCTGAAGGTTGGAGGGAATTGTAAAGACTCGGCACGGATGAGAGATGGGATCATAAAGAACAGCATAATTCACACAGTTTAAACACTGAAAGTGACTATGCACAGGTGAACTCAATCACCATACAGGTAACCAGTAAGGTTAGAATATTTGGAAAACAGAAGCCTTCTGAAGGCTTCTAGTGACCAACTGTGGATGAAGCCCAAAGTCCTGACAACGTGGTGAGTCCACTCCCTCTACATCCCTTATCCTGCTTCTGATAAACAGTTGTTCACTGTGAAGAAGTGTTGAGGTCATTCTAGCGGAAGGTCCAATTTACTACCTGAAACTCTTCAAATTTCATTTCATATTCAATGTATTGGTTTACAGGTCTACTTCTTGTGGGTTCCCACACGTAGTGGTCTTGAGGGGAATGAGTGTGTTGATTGTTTGGCTAAAAAAGCTGTTAGAAGTTCAACTGTGGATGTAGTCCTTCCGCTGAGCAAATCAGAAGCTAAGAGTTTGGTGGGGTTAAGAATTAGGGGATTATAGTAAGACTTGTGGGATAATGGACATAAGGGGAGACACCTTTACAAAATACATAAAACTGTTGATAGATGGGAGAAGCGGGTAGAATAAGAAGGGAAGGAATTATATTGACTCGACTTTGAATTGGGCATACAGTGCTTAAATATTCCTGATAGCTTGGTGGAAAACATCACTCTGGAGTGCGTAGGTTTTGTCATCATTATGAAACAGTTGAACACACTCTTTTACAGTGTATACAGTGTTACAGCTGCGTCACTGCCTGGTTCGGAAATTGCACCATCTCGGATCGCAAGACCCTGCAGCGGATAGTGAGGTCAGCTGAGAAGATCATCGGGGTCTCTCTTCCCACCATCACGGACATTTACACTACTCGCTGCATCCGCAAAAGAAACAGCATTATGAAGGACCCCATGCACCCCTCATACAAACTCTTCTCCCTCCTGCCGTCTGGGAAAGGGCTCCAAAGCATTCGAGCTCTCACAACCAGACTATGTAACAGTTTCTTCCCCCAAGCTATCAGACTCCTCAATACCCAGAGCCTGGACTGACACCTTGTCCTATTGTCCTGTTTATTATTTATTGTAATACCTGCACTGTTTTGTGCACTTTATGCAGTTTGTAGTCTAGTGTAGCTTTCTCTGTGTTTTTTTTTTGTGTAGTTCAGTCTAGTTTTTGTACTGTGTCATGTAACACCATTGTCCTGAAAAACGTTGTCTCATTTTTACTATGTACTGTATGGTCGAAATGACAATAAAAGTGACTTAATTTGGAACAAAAGCAAATACAGGATGCACTACTATCTTTGGGGGTTGACAGCTTCCATTTTAAAACTGTAAGTTTTGGAAATTAATTTAATTCACAATATTGTCTTTCATTATTTAGAATCTATAGGGCTTTCTGCGGTAACCTAGTTTTCATTTGCTAACTACTAGAACTAGTAACTCTCTACAACTACACTCCAGTCCAGTTGGTGGCGGTAATGCATCTTTAAATTAGACCGCCAACCGCCATCAAAAATCCGAATTGTAATTCAGGATTATTTCCCGAATTTAAATCTCCCCACCGCCTTTCTGCGATTTGAGCTCTGAGCTACCTGTCGCCGCACGTTTCCATTTCACGCTAACCTGCTTGCACTGGTGAAGTCTGTGTGTAATCTCCTGAAGCGTGGGGAATATTCTTTCCCATAGAAGGTGCCTAACCTGGTGAGAATTCTCGTTTCTATTTTTATTTCAGATTTCCAACATTTGTAGTTTTTGTTTTAAATTAAATGTTTATTTGAGGACTGAGTTTTTTTTTTGCACCGCGTACCCACCGCTGCTTCCCTGGTGCACTTGTCAGTTTGAGTGGAAAATACTTCCTAAGCATCCGGACTGCTATCGGCTCAGTTAATATCTGCTTGACGTTGCTCTCAAAATGGATATTTTTCTATTACCCGGTCCCTCCCTCCTCTCCATTCAATAACATCTTAACATTTTTTCTATGCCTCGCTCTCTCCTCATTCTGCACGTAGGTAGATTTTGATGGAACAACCGTGTTGTGAATCCCCACCGCCACCACCAGCGAATTATGACCGTGATGAACTGAAACTTTCCTTCTGTCGGCGGGAGCTGGAACAACGTCCCAGTGGCGGCCTCTCTGAATCCAGCCTAACACTTCTCTGTTTCAGTCCAGGCTGGAATTGAGAAACTGTTTCCCCCCTCTGCAGGAATGACAGCCAGTCTCTTCACAGGAATGACAACCACTCTCTTCGCACTCACCTAATTCCCAGGGTGTTTGCAATTCCAGCGCCGCTCACACCAGCCCTTTCAATCCTTGTCCGTCAAGGAAGTAATTTTAAAAAGTCCGCGAGAAATCTTTATCTCTTGGGCAATCCGCCAAAAATCGCATGGCCTATTAAATCCATTAGGAGGCGATCTTTGCTGCGTACATTGCAGTTTTTTTTAACTTCACTAATTTGTTTGCTATTTCACAGCGGTCATGCTGTTCTCCATCATTTCAGTGCCACTCCTTAACAAAGGTCATTTATCAAAGGCTACATCCATGCTGCTGAAGTTCTTGTGTCATTGGAGTAAAACACTATTCTGAACATTTACTCTTCCAAGAGACCCGGTGCGGGCTATAAAATTGCGGTCTGCTCGATTTGTCATGCACACGGCGGGCTGAACGTCAAGTAACTCAAAAGTGTCTGTAGTTTACTTCAAATCTGTTTCTTAAAACTATCCTGTTTCTAAAGAGACCAACATTGAATTGGCAAGTTAGCTAGCCGGTCGCACATTCCATTCCGCTGGAGACCCGTCTGGACTTTCTGCCCTGCCAGATTAACTCAGCATTTCATGCAGCCCTGTTGCTGCCAATCATAGATTCTATGCCAACCTTCTTGAGTAAGAATGGGTCGGTCCAGTTTGTTCTGTGATTCAGTATGTTCATAACTAAATTAATCATAGGTAATTTAAGGTATTCCCTGATGTCTGGGCAAATAAGCACCAAAAACTGCCAGGGTAATTCAGCAGGTCAAACCAATTATAGATGCTTCTTTCTCCAACATGAGCGTCAGGGCATTCCAGTTTATTCTGTGATTGAGTAAATTTATAACTAAATTAATCACAACTACATTTGATCTAGCTGCCTTGGCTCTATGTCCTTTTATACACTTATCAAACAAATCTGTCTACACTAGAATTAGTAACACGACTGTTAATGAAGGAAATAGGTCGACACTTGCAGACCAGCGTGACGGCGATCAGAATTCCTTGTGCATTTCTGGTTAACTTGAGAAGGATGTGAAGATTGACAGGATGTAGTTGCTGCTATGACGTGGTGCAGGGATACTTTCTTGAAACACTGCCTTCACAGGGGTGAAATATTCATTTACTGCTGCAACAGGACTTTCATTTATCGGCATGATGTGCTACCACTTTGATGCACCATCAATAACTCTCTGAGACGTGAGGTGAGATATAGGCTTTTATTGACTGGAAGAAAGAACAAGCAGCAATTGACCACCATACTACATCCTGGAGAATGAGGGCAGGGCTTAGGCCTCAATCGCCTTTATACAGGGGTCAGTGGGAGGAGCCACAGGGGCAGTCAGCGGGGGGGGGGGGGGGGGGCGTGTCCACACAGGTATATGTAGTTCACCACACACTGGAAGCGTAACTTTCCCGGTAACACACTATGCTTGATCTTCTGGTTCTGGATCTGAGCCCTGAGGTTGAATGAAATACCGTGAGTTGATCCAGTATCTGAAGACGGTATGTACTGCGGCCACTGTAAGTGGTTGGGGTTTTCTATTTTATAAAAGTAAACTTTATTCATTAATAAAAAAATATAGAAGAACAAACCATGTATTGCCTGTTTATTCTTCTACCCACAGACAATGCATTAAGTAGTATTCAATTACATCTCCTAAAACCAGTAGCACTGTTGCTAATCTTGTGGCCCCCAGCGGTGGTGCAGTACTGCAATAACTGAGGAATTTCCTCACCCTGCCGGGTAGTGAAGAATTCTATACTGTGGTCCTTCCCCACCGAACTAAAGCAGATTCAGTTCGCCCTTCAACACGAACTCCTGCGAGCAGGAATGTGCCAGTCGGCAGCATTCCTCGATGGACATCTTGGTATGCTGACAGACCCAGAAATATTTAGGACAGACCAGAGAGCGTTTTCCACTGAGTTAATGATCTTCCGGCAACACTTTGTGTGTGTCAGTGGGAACAGCCCATAGACCAGAGAGTCCTCTGTTAGACAACTGCTCAGGAATGAACAGTAACACATGTCTTTGTGTCTTCCTCCACACCCTCTTCACAAACCCACAAACCATAACGCGGTGAATAACTGCCTCAAAATTCAACATAACTTTCTTATCAAGATACATATTTGCCAATTTATACAACCCTGACATTCATAGTCTTGCGAGCATTCTCAATAAATCCAATAATCACAAAATAATCAATGAAAGACCGCACAAACGGGGTGGATAACCAATGGAAAAAAGAGAACAAACTGCAGACACACAAAAAAAGCAATAAGTATCAAGAACGTGAGATGTAGAGTTCTTGAATGTGAGTCCATAAGTTGCGGGAATATTTCAGTGATGGGCAAGTGAAGTTATCTCCTTTGGTTGTTGAGCCTAATGGTTGAGGGGTAATAACTGCTCCTGGATCTGGTGGTGTGAGTCCTGAGGGTTTCTGGACCTTCTTCCTGATGGCAGTAGTGAGAAGAGTGCATGACCTAGACGGTGAATACTGCTTGCTTGTGACAGTAGATAAAAACATAGAAAACCTACAGCACAATACAGGCCCTTCAGCCCACAATGCTGTGCTGAACATGTACTTTAGTCCTCTATTTTTCTAAGTTCCATGTACCTACCCAAGAGTCTCTTAAAAGACCCTATTGTATCTGTCTCTACCACCATTGCCGGCAGCCCATTCCACGCACTCACCACTCTCTGCATAAAAAACTTACCCTGAAAACTTAACTTTGAAATTCTTAATAAACTTCCATCCTTTGTCAGGGGAGTAAATCCTCTGTGGCTGAGAGTCAGAGGGAAAGATTATCAGCCGCGCAGGGTAGCGAAACGATGGATGGAGATTTTTCTTATAGATTTCACTCATCACTTCCTGGTATTTCCTTCTTTCGGCAGGAATCTCAGGAGGAAAGTCTTCGATTATACCAATTTGAATGGAGTTGAAGATTAGTTTTCGTTTCCTTCTCGCTTCTCGAAGTATGGCTTCTTTGGTAGTATAATAATGCAAGGAAAGTATGATTGGCTGGGGTTGTAATTCAGATGAACACCAAAATCCTGGAATTCTGTGGACCCTATCGAGTAAAGGGCTTGTTTCCAGAGTCTCACTAAAAAGTGAGTACAGCATATCTGAGAAGAACATTAACAGATCACCAGTTTCAGTATTTTCAGGCAAGCCTAATATACGTAAGTTCCTCCGACGTGTTCTGCTGTCTAAATCAATCATTTTTTCTTCGTTTTCAATAGTTTCGAGGTAATTTCATTAATTTTCTTTTCCATACCTGACATCTTCAATTCTTGTTCATTGATAGTTTGCCTGAATTGTTCGTGTTCCTTCTCAATTCAATGAGTAGTCTGCTTGAGCGTCTGAAATTGAAAGTCCAGATTCTTCAGAGATTCTTGGACATTAAAGATTGAATTTTTGAGCTTCCCGTTAGTATCCGTCAGCTTATCAATCTTAGTGTTAAGCGATCCAAATTGGAACTTCATATCTTGTATTGAAGAGAATATTCCTGCTAAATTAACAGGTTCCTCCGATTTCTTTTTTTATTCAATTTGTTCCATTTCAGGAAAAGTCTTGCCGCTTCTCAATTCAATACCAGATCAACTTCCGACAATCGTAGTCAAATCATAAATCCTTCTACAAAAGTAATAAATCTTCAGACTTGACAGGAATCTGTCAGTGGGATGTAAAATATATAAAAAAGTGGAGCCTCTTTTCAAGCGCATCTCACTCCATGTGCTGCAAAATGGAGTCTCGGCCCTACTGAAGGTAGAAATTTCTTCTCATTTTAGTCTCAGGTGATCCATCTTTTATGATATCATGACCCTGAATTCTGGACTTCTTTTCTCATACAAAGATGTTTTTTTGACACAATATCTCTCCAACTATGTAAATATTTGTATTTGTCATGGAGGTCAACTCTCTTTTCTTTAAATACTACTGAATACGTAATTACCCCCCTCAGTGTGTCCTCATATCATCCCATGATGCAATGTGGTGTCAGGCCTATCTGGGCTTGAACACAGACTCCAGTATGACAGTACAGAACTTTAACACTGTACCACAGGGACTGAGGGAGAAATGAACCCAGGAGCAGAGACCATGCAGGAGGTCAGAATGAATATTCAGACCGGTACTTTACTGGAAAGTTTGCTTTCCAGCACAGTTCCAAAACAAAGGCAATATTCCAAATCAGAAGGCCAGGGAGTGGCTCAGTATAACAAAGAAAATGTCAAAAATGAGCAGGTGAGCAATTCCAAAAACACAACAGACTGTATCTGAAGTTCTAAAATAAAATGGTTCCAAAACAGAAAAGCAAAAAGACAAGGGAAAAAAAAGACACTAAAAAGGAACACAGCAATTGTCTTGTCCCTACTGTCCTGTTTATTATTTATTGTAATGCCTGCACTGTTTTTGTGCACTTTATGCAGTCCTGTGTAGGTCTGTAGTCTAGTGCAGCTTTCTCTGTGTTTTTTTTATTACGTAGTTCGGTCTAGTTTTCGTACTGTGTCATGTAACACCGTGGTCCTGAAAAACGTTGTCTCATTTTTACTATGTACTGTATGGTCGAAATGACAATAAAAGTGACTTAATTTGACTTGACTTGACTTGATATAAGGTTGAACAAAAGCAAATACAGGATGCACTACTATCTTTGGGGGTTGACAGTTTCCATTTAAAAACTGTAAGTTTTGGAAATTAATTTAATTCACAATATTGTCTTTCATTATTTAGAATCTATAGGGCTTTCTGCGGTAACCTAGTTTTCATTTGCTAACTACTAGAACTAGTAACTCTCTACAACTACACTCCAGTCCAGTTGGTGGCGGTTAAGCATCTTTAAATTAGACCGCCAACCGCCATCAAAAATCCAAATTGTAATTCAAGATTATTTCCCGAATTTAAATCTCCCCGCCGCCTTTCTGCGATTTGAGCTCTGAGCTACCTGTCGCCGCACGTTTCCATTTCACGCTAACCTGCTTGCACTGGTGAAGTCTGTGTGTAATCTCCTGAAGCGTGGGGAATATTCTTTACCATAGAAGGTGCCTAACCTGGTGAGAATTCTCGTTTGTATTTTTATTTCAGATTTCCAACATTTGTAGTTTTTGTTTTAAATTAAATGTTTATTTGAGGACTGAGGGTTTTTTTTGCACCGCGTACCCACCGCTGCTTCCCTGGTGCACTTGTCACTTTGAGTGGAAAATACTTCCTAAGCATCCGGACTGCTATCGGCTCAGTTAATATCTGCTTGACGTTGCTCTCAAAATGGATATTTTTCTATTACCCGGTCCCTCCCTCCTCTCCATTCAATAACATCTTAACATTTTTTCTATGCCTCGCTCTCTCCTCATTCTGCACGTAGGTAGATTTTGATGGAACAACCGTGTTGTGAATCCCCACCGCCACCACCAGCGAATTATGACTGTGATGAACTGAAACTTTCCTTCTGTCGGCGGGAGCTGGAACAACGTCCCAGTGGCGGCCTCTCTGAATCCAGCCTAACACTTCTCTGTTTCAGTCCAGGCTGGAATTGAGAAACTGTTTCCCCCCTCTGCAGGAATGACAGCCGGTCTCTTCACAGGAATGACAACCACTCTCTTCGCACTCACCTAATTCCCAGGGTGTTTGCAATTCCAGTGCCGTTCACACCAGCCCTTTCAATCCTTGTCCGTCAAGGAAGTAGTGTTAAAAAGACCGCAAAAAATCTTTATCTCTTGGGTCCGCCAAAAATCGCAGGACTATTAAAGTTCACGAGTTCACTCTACCTATTCTTATAAGGTATGCTCCCCAATCCAGACATCATCCTTGTAAATATCTTCTGCACCCTTTCTATAGTTTTCACATTCTTCCTGTAGTGAAGTGACCAGAACTGAGCACAGTACTCCAAGTGGGGTCTGACCAAGGTTCTATATAGTTGTAACATTACCTATGGGCTTGAACTCAATCCCACAGTTGATGAAGGCCAATGCACCATATGCCTTCATAACCTCACAGTCAAACTGTGCAATAGTTTTGAATGTCCTATGGAACCAGACCCCAAGATCCCTCTGATCCTCCACACTGCCAAGAGTCTTACCATTAATCCTATATTCTGCCATAACATTTGACCTGCCAAAATGAACCACCTCACACTTATCTGGGTTGAACTCCATCTGTCACTTCTTAGCTCAGTTTTGCATCCTATTGTTGTCCTGCTGTAATCTCTGATAGCCCTCCACACTATCCACTACACCCCCCCCCCACCTTTGTGTCATCAACAAATTTACTAGCCCATCCCTCGACTTCCTCATCCAGGGCATTTATAGCAGTCATGAAGAGAAGGGGTACCAGAACAGATCCCCGAGGCACAGCACTGGTCACTGACCTCCATGCAGAATATAACCCATGTACAACCACTCTTTGCCTTCTGTGGGCAGGCCAATTCTGGATCCAGATAGCAAGGTCCCCTTGATCCCACGCATGGGGTACCTATCAGATGCCTTGATGTAATCCATATACACTACATCTAATGCTCTACCTTCATCCTCAAAAAACTTCAGTCAGGCTCATAAGGCACAACCGACCTTTGACAAAGCCATGTTGACAAGTCCTAATCATATTATGCCTCTCCAAATTTTCATACATCATGCCTCTCATGATCTTCTCCATCAACTTACCAATCACTGAAGTAAGACTCACTGGTCTATAGTTTCCTGGGCTATCTCTACTCCCTTTCTTGAATAGGGAACAACATCTGCAACCTTCCAGTCCTCCAGAACTTCTCCCATCCCCATTGATGATGCAAAGATAATCACCAGAGGCTCAGCAATCTTTTGAGTTGTGCTCAATGTTGGGGAGTGCTTTACCTCTGTTGGACTGGGCCACATCCACTACTTTTTGTAGGGCTGGCTGTTCAAGAGCATTGGCATTTCCATACCAGGCAGTGATGCCGACTGTCAATAATGTCTCCTCACTCCCATCACGTCCCCACTAGTCATCTTGGGGATAGTGCACAGTGAGAATCAAGATCTAGGCATGCAGGACAGAAGTGAAGGGGAGGGGCCCTATCACCAGCACCCAGGCGAGGTCTTGGTGCCTGTTGCTGAGATTTGAATGTATATGTGGATGAAGAGTGAGTTTGCTCTGGATATGTTGAGCTTAAGATTCCAGTATATCTAATCACACCAGTGGAAAGTGTTTTTTCACATTCCTGATTTTTATTTTACAGATGGTCAACGAGTTTTGGAAAGTCAGGAGGTGATGGGATATCTACACATGAACCTGCTGAGTACTATTTACCTGAAGTAATTATGCCACTGGTTAAATTGAATTGAATTAACTTTATTACTTACATCCTTCATCTACATGAGGAGGAAAAAATCTTTACATCACATCTCCGTCTAAATGTGCAATTTATAGTAATTTATAATAAATAGTATGTACAACAGGATAGTCAATATAACATACATATACAGTCGTGTCAGCATGAATTAATCAGTCTGATGGCCTGGTGGAAGAAGCTGTCCTGGACAGCTTTTATGCTGTCCTGGCTTGGCCCTGGCTTTTATGCTGTGGTACCGTTTCCCGGATGGTAGCAGCTGGAACAGTTTGTGGATGGGATGACTCGGGTCTCCAATGATCCTTCGGGCCCTCTTTACATGCCTGTCTCTGTAAATGTCCTGAATAGTGGGAAGCTCACATCTACAGATGTGCTTGTCTGACGGCACCACTCTCTGCAGGGTCCTGCGATTGAGTGAAGGACAGTTCCCATACTAGGTAGTGATGCAGCCAGTCATGGAAAGTTCTTAGTATTTAAAGGACCACACCAAGTTTCTTCAACCATCTGAGGTGAAAGAGGTGCTGGTGCGCCTTTTTCCACCACACAGCCAGTATGTACAGACCACGTGAGATCCTCGGTGATGATTATGCTGAGGAACTTAAAGCTGATCACCATCTCAACCCCATATTCATTGTTGTCAACAGGGGCTAGCCTGTCTTCATTCCTCCTGTAGACCACAACCAACTCCTTTGTTTTTGCGACATTCAGGGAAAGGTTGTTTTATTGACACCACTGTGTCAGGGTGGTGACTTCTTCTCTGTAGGCTGCCTCACTATTATGTGAGATTAAGCCAGTCAATATATCATCAGCAAATTTAATTAGCGGGTTGAGGCTGTGGGTGGTGACACAGTCATGTGTATACAGAGAGTAAAGGGCTTAGTGAGGGGCATCTGTGTTGAGGGTCAGAGGGGAAGAGGTGTTTGAGCCCACTCTTACCACCTGCTGGCGATCTGACAGGAAATCCAGGATCCAACTGCACAAGGCAGGGTGAAGGCCGAGATCTTTGAGCTTCTTGTCGAGCCTGGAGGGAATTATGGTGTTGAATGCTGAACTGTTGTCCAAGAACAACATTCTCACATTAGCATCCCTCCTCTCCAGATGTGCAAGGACGGTGTGTAGATCTGTGGCTATTGCATCATTTGTCGATTGATTGTGTCAGTAGGCACATTGTAGGTGTCCAGTGTGGGTGGCAGCAAGCTGCAGATGTAGTCCTTGTGGTGAACTACATATACCTGTCTGGACTGCTCCTGTGGCTCCTCCCACAGACCCCTGCTGACTGCTTCTGTGGCTCCTCCCACAGACCCCTGTATAAAGGCGATTGAGGCCTGATGCCCAGCCTCATTCCCCAGGATGTAGTGTTGTTCATTCTTCCAGTCAATAAAAGCCGATACCTCGCTTCTTACGTCTCAGAGTGAGTTATTGATGGTGCATCAGTCCTTGACCAGCCTCTCAAAGCATTTGCTTATTATTGAGGTGAGCACGACAGGAAACCAACCGTTCAGCCATGTTACCTTGCTCTTTTTAGGTACAGGGACAATGGTGGATGTTTTGAAGCAGGAGGGCACTCTGCACTGGGAGAGGGAGAGATTAAAAATGTCCGTAAACACACCTGCCCGTTGTGCTGTTCACATCCCGAGTACTTGCCCTGCGACGCCGTCTGGTCCCGCAGCCTTGTGACTGTCCATTTGTTAGAAACACCTGCGTACTTCGGCCTCAGACACGACCAGGCTGCCGGTTGCATCATCTGCAGGTCTCCACAGGGGCTCAGTATTGGGGAGATCGAATACAGCGCAAGAAGGACTTAGCTGGACTGGAAGAGAGGTAGCGATGTTGGAAACTCCACTGCATTCAGCTTTGAAGTCTGCAAATTAAAATTCTGCTAAATGTAGATTCTGGAATGTGCATGAGGGTCTGTGGATGACAGCTGAGGTTAAGTTGGCCGCAGATGATGAGTCTGGAATGAGCACAAGCTGAATAGCTGGTTGGAGACAGGGAGCTGCCTACTTGTGCAGGCTGAAAGGTTTCAGCAGGAGCAGGCCTGATAAAAGGGAAGCCAGATGACAATTGTATGTTTAGTTGGTGGCACCAAGGAGATGGAGGAGTTTTTCACAAGTTTGTGTAATTAGACCATAGAGATACAGTATATAGAGTAAAAACAGGGCCTTTGGTCCCATTTGATCCTGTAACCTCCCTGTGCTACTCCCATTTTTCAGTATTAGGCTAATCTTCCCCTTAACCATGTCTAAATTTTTATACATTGTAATTGTACCCACCTTTACAACCCTCTGTGGTCACTCAAGGCCCTTTAAAATTTTTTCCCTCTTACCTTACCCTAAATCGATGCTATACAGTTTAAGTCTTCCTGACCCTGTGAAAAAGATAGTGATCAATTACCTTATCTATTCTACGCATGATGGTATCTACCTGTACGTTACCCTCCTTGATCTGGGGAAAATGCTGGATCTATCCACTCAGTCCATATAACTCAAGCTCACCCATCTCAGTAATATCCCTGTGAAATTTGTTTCTATGGACTTTCCAGTTTAGTGACATCCTTCTCATAGCTAGGTGACCAGACTGAACTGAAGTGGAAGATCCAAAAGCCCAGAAATCCGGTACATCATGACCTTGAAGGGGATAGCAAAGGTTTATGCAAATAAAATGGTGAAGGCATTTTATGTTCCAGAAAAGCTGTAGCAACTTACTTACTGAGCTCAAAGTGCACTAAAATCCTTTATGTAATTTTGTCCTCTGGTCACCTAGTGGTAGAGTCCACCATGGTAAGGAGCTGTGAGAAATGGCAGGAGGGAGAAGAGGACCAACAAGGCCCACATTAAAATGGTGAAACCGTCACTAGGTGACCTCAAAAGGTGCCAACGACACCTGAACATGACAGTAAATTTCTGTCTGTTGGTACACCACACAGGCTGCAGTCCAATCACACAAGTCCTTTTGAAGGCTGTGCCACACAAACTTTAGTGCACCCAGTTCCTGCGAGGACTTCCGGCCTGGATGTGGAAGGCCACTGTGAAGGTCAATGTTGATGATGCGGCTGGTAATTGCAACCGCCACACACTCCCCTCCTTCTGGTATCACGCCCTAAGCGCGTGATAAAAAGTCTGCAGTGGTGTTATCTCACCCGGGAATGTGCTGGATGGTGAAACGATACGGCTGCATTGCCAAATACCAGAGGGTGTTACGGCTATTAGCATCATTCATCCCTACCATCTACCTCAGGGCTTTACGGTCAGTTTCCAGGATGAACTCTCTTCCCAGGAGATGATACTTGAGGGAATCCAAAGCCCATTTCACTGCCGAGCATTCTTTCTCCACAGTGGAATAACGAGTCTCCTTCAGGAACAACTTCCTGCTGCTGTAAGCCACTGGGTGACTATCATTGGGCTCTCCCTGCAAAAGCACCACTCCCAAACCTCGCTCTAAGGCATCCATCTGCAACACAAAATCTTTACTAAAGTCAGGACTACACAACACAGGGTTCTCACTCAGTGCATCCTTGAGGTCCTTGAAAGCACATTTCACCTCCTCACTCCACTGCAGCTGAGTAGGGCTCATCTGCTGAGTCATATCTGTGAGAACAGCAGCACAAGTGGAATAGTTAGACACAAATCGTCTGTACCAACCTGACATTCCAAGAAATGACTTCTGCTGTTCCTTTGTCTGTGGACTCAGGCAGGACTGAATGGCCCACAAAGTGTCTGTCTTACCAGAAGGTTGATCAAACATTGGAGGAGTGCAGGCCTGCACCCCTAACTGAATGAGATTGAATTGGTGCTTCAGTACTTTAAATCACTGCTCTCAGCATGCTGTTTCTTCACGCAATCGGGCATCTCATACCTGCTGCTGCCCCATATATGTGTGAAGAATATTGGCCAGGTCAATAATATCAGGCTCCCAAAGCACCTCTATTTCTGAGGACCTGGCCCCACCTTTCACTCCTTCCGCTTCAGCTTTTGACTGCTCCCCCAACTCCAACTGCTGTTCTCCATCAGCCAGTGTTTTCCCTCCTCTTACTGCCTTCTTCATGTTGGAGAAAAAAAAAATCAAGACACCTTTCCTGCACCTCCTACTGCTGATCCCATATGTGAAGGACTGGGGTAAGCAAAAAACTGGGAGAGCAGGTAAAGGTGAAAAAAACATTTACCCAAAATGTTTACAAACTCAACAGAATTGTTCTAGTGTCCAAACTGAAATCAGCCAAACAGAACTGGGTTACTACAACATAGTAAATACTCCTCAAACCAAGAGACACCACTCATCTCTCTCCCTCTTGTTTTCTGGCGGTTGGCACCCAGCTTAATGGTGCAATACCACTACTTTCTGCTCCGGAGTGTGCAATACACTCACATTCCAAATTCCTTGACCCAATCTCTCACACACACACACACACACACACACACACACACACACACACACACACACACACACACACACACACACACACACACACACACACACACACACACACACCCCCCCCCCCCCCCCCCCCCCCCCCATATCTTTGGCCATCCTAGTAGCCTATTCCTGTTTAACCATCATATCCTATTAAAAAAAACCTGTACCCCTTAAGCTAAAAATACCCTAACCTGTGGTCTCACCCATGCCCAGCAACCCTTTTAATGTGAATTCCTGCACCCCCAATTCCCTTAGATTAATTCTCATCATCTCTCTATCCCATACTTCCTGCAACTCCATGTTCTGCTGACTCCCATGATATTCCTCAAACAATCCTGTCTGGTGTTTCCCTATCATTTTCAATGTTTTGTTTAAGTGCACAGTGCCCCAGCCTTAACCTAGTCCACACAATTTCCTCTCTTCTGTATCCACTACCTACGCTAGTACCTGCAACACCTTTGTATTTGATATAAATGCCTTCCTTTCCCTTTCCTGTCCCAGCTTTCTTGCCACATATGGTTGATTCCCCCCCCCCCCCCCAAGTAAATGGATCATCAATTATATCATCTGTTTCTTCCCTCATGTTTAACACACCTGGGTGTTGACTCATTGTTCTTTCCCTTCTTCAGACAAATTTTCTGAACTATCTATTTTTACAAATGACTTGTCCATGATCTCAGCGTTATCCCTGCTGGAGACTGCTTTTCCTCCTCAGATATCATTACTGGATATTCCCAATCCCTTCTATCTCCCTCAATAACCATATAACAATCACAGCACGGAAACAGGCCATTCCAGCCCTCCTAGTCCGTGCCGAACTCTTAATCTCACCTAGTCCCACCTACCCGCACTCAGCCCATAACCCTCCACTCCTTTCCTGTCCATATACCTATCCAATTTTACCTTAAATGACACAACTGAACTGGCCTCTACTACTTCTACAGGAAGCTCATTCCACACAGCTATCACTCTGAGTAAAGAAATACCCCCTCGTGTTTCCCTTAAACTTTTGCCCCCTAACTCTCAAATCATGTCCTCTCGTTTGAATCTCCCCTACTCTCAATGGAAACAGCCTATTCACGTCAACTCTATCTATCCCTCTCAACATTTTAAATACCTCGATCAAATCCCCCCTCAACCTTCTACGCTCCAATGAATAGAGACCTAACTTGTTCAACCTTTCTCTGTAACTTAAGTGCTGAAACCCAGGTAACATCCTAGTAAATCGTCTCTGCACTCTCTAATTTATTGATATCTTTCCTATAATTCGGTGACCAGAACTGTACGCAATATTCCAAATTTGGCCTTACCAATGCCTTGTACAATTTTAACATTACAGTTAATTAAAGTTAATTAAAATTTTAACAATCCTCTTAATAATTCCCCATACCTCTCCCACAGGCATTGTTCTTCCTATTTTGTTGCAAAAACTCCTCCAACTGACATATAGTTCTTCTCACCACTATCTGTGCCTTCTTATATTGAATCAAATGCTGCATATTATGGGTTCTTTTAACGAGCCTGAATGTTCTATTTCTGTTGTTTTTTTTTTTTAATTATTTAAACAGCCTGTCAACATTCCTCTGTCCACCATGGAACCAGTTTTATATTCATCCTGTTTTTACTACTGGGTATAGATCCTTCTGCTGCCATAATTGCTGAAGTCACCTGTTTAATTCATCGATATTTCCAGAAATGTCCATTTTTGTCAATGCTTCTTTACTTAACTTCTGGAACTTACCCCAATCTGCTTTTCCAAACACCCACTTTGGGATTCCACCTCCTGGCTTACTTCAACTCTTTCACTTACTGAACATGGAACTGGGTAGTGATCACTGCCTACTGTTGAAGCAGTCCAAACTCCCTAGTTAATAACTCCAGCCAAGGTATTAAACAATAAAGTAATATCTAATACTTACTCAGTTCCAGATGTTATGTTTATCCTTGTTCCTCTACCATCATTCATACACACCAAATCCCTTTCCTTCCATCAAATCTTCAATTACCTTTCTATTTGAATCTGTAATCGGATCCCCCCATATTGTGCTGTGAGCATTGAAATCTGCACACCACACTACTTTGTCTGTTTTGTCCTTGTGTCCTTAATAGGCTGTCCAAATCCAACCTTTTACATGGATTGTTAATTATATAGTTATATAGTTAATTATAATTACTCCCTCCCCTCTCTCCCACACTGCCACCACTATGTATTCCTGATCATCTTTTTCCAGTACCCTATGTGGTATACTTTGCTTGATTAACATAGCACAACCCCCTCCTCCCCCTAGATTTCTATCTTTCCCTATCATTGTATACCCATATACCACAAAGTCTAAAGCTGGTTTTAATCAAGTTTCCTGAATACACACTACATCCGGTTTTACAACCATTTCTTTAATAAAGCCCTTAAATTCCTGGCCATTGGCCAGTAAGCTCCTTGCATTCCATTGCAAAAGAATCACCATAATGAGTATTAACCAACCCATGACACTTCCTGGCTTGACTGATTAGTGAGGTTCTCCCTCACTTCTTCCCATGTCAGTCCTACTAACCCTAAATGGTTTACTGCCGCTTTGACCACCAGCTGAATTTTGTCACTTTTTCACTTTACCTCAGCTGTACTATTAATCACTCCTGCAATGAATGTTACTGGAGCCTTTCTGTCTACATAAATCCTGCCATTTGTTCTTTGTTGCATCTCTCGCATCCCTTTTGCTCCCTGTTCATTAGGAGCATTATTCTGTTCTCTTGATATTCTTACAGCTTCTGCATAAGTGATCGTTCTTTTCACTCTTATTTCTTGAATTTGAATTTCCCGTCTCATAACCTCACAGCCACTATACACCACATTATGAGCTCCTCCACAATTACAGCATTTTGGTTGCACTCCTGTTCCACACTTTCCATATTCATGATCACCCCACATCTAGCATATCTCCTCTGCCTATTACAGTTTTTAACCTGTGTCCAAACCTTTGACAATTATAGCACCTCAATGACTTTGGCACATACATCCTTACTGGGTAACTCATGAAACGCAGGAGCACCTTCCTTGGCACTCCTTCAAATTCAATCAATATTGTTTCACTTTCCTTTTTCATTCCCTCCTTTGTTGTTTCCAGTCTTCGAACATTCATTACTTTTCCTCCTTTGATATTCCTTTTTAATGCCTCCAGATTTATACTCATTGGTACTCCTGTGATCACTCCTTTACAACCACCATTTCATGCTCCCACCCTCCCTGTATATTCCACCTTACATTTTCCCATCTCTCTTAATGTGATGCTTTCTCAATCTGTTCCTCATTCACACATCTTACCAATAGGTTGCCATCATTAAGGACTTTTGCAAATACTATTTCCCCTATCTTATTTGCCAGAGTCATTGTTAGCACAAATGGGTTAATTTTCTTCATGTGTCCTTGAGCCTTCTCATTAAACCTAATTATGACAACACCTCCTCTCTGAACTTGTTCATCTTCCTCACTTTCAGAGCTCTCTCCACTGTCATTTCTTATTCTTTTATTCCCTTTGTCTGTTTTCATTCATCTGACCACTCACTATCTCCTCATTCCCTTTATTTCCCCCTTCACAATAATCCATTTCTCCCCAGTTGCCTACCTCCAACCCCAAATCCCTATCCCACTCCTTCTCCACTCTCTTTCCCTCAACCCCCCCCCCCATCTAGTCCACCATTACCGGACACAGGTGACCGCCCCCCCCAGCAATTCCCGCTCCTTCCCCACTCTCCTTCCCTCAACAAGTTCCAAACCACATTCACCTCAGCAGTTAGACCACCCTTCAGTCAGCCTCCTGGAGCCAGACTCGGGACCACAACTCAGCTAGAGCAGAGTTTTCCAGAAAGATGAAAATCCGACACCACTCATTGCCTGACTGCGGGTTTATATTCGCTGCTGGCCAGTCCATAGTAAATTGCAGGGGAGAGAAAACATTTCTCCTTAGAAAGATATGGCATAAATTTAGCAGCTCCAGAGAACACCCCTCTGGCTGTAGCAGAATGGCACAATCCAATTATGCAGCCCCCTCTATTTAGGCTGGTGTAATGCAACAGTTCAGTTATTTGCTAGATTATCAGGATGGTTGGCTACCAGACAGTTTAATATGCCTGTTTGATAGTGTGGCTGGTAATTGCAGCTGCCACAGCCACGTATGGAGTGAAAAACAGTCTGCTTCCAGTTTGTGGGCACAATGGGGTGAGGGTCACCAGCTGAGTCATCATATGGAAGTGAAACCTCTGCTTCCCTGATCTTAGTGTCAGCCTACCCCAGGCCCGTGACTGCTGTTCAATAAGCCTGGACCTCTGGGTCAGCAACGTGGTTGTCTGCCATACCAGCATAGTCAGCTCCTCTGTGTATAGCCTCAATGGCTGGATATGAGAAGCTATCAGCCATGGCATAACCTTTCGCCTTGATATGTTGCATATCAGTTGTGAACTTGAATACGTAAGCCAGGTAGCATCGCTGCCATATAGACAAAGGGGTTTGTGAAATGACAGCCTACTAAAAGAAAACGAGAATGGCACACAGCAAGATAGAGACTGAGAAGCTCAGTCAAACGTGTTGTATTTCCTTTCAGGGGGTCCGAGCTGGTGGCTGAAGAAGAGCAGCTGTCCGTGCACAGCACCCACAGCATAGACTGAAGTGTCAATAGTAATGGCTATGGGTGCATTGGGGAGGGGGGCAGTAGGGTTGTTTAGAAAGAGCTCATTTCGTATCATCAAATGCCCTGGTCGTGTCCATTGACCAGTCAAACTCATGATTAATGGTATTGAAAGTGATGTGAAATTTGATATTTAGCAGCAGCAGTTCAATGCAATGCATATTCTAGCGGAGAGAAAAACAATAATAAATAAAAAAATAAGTAAACAGGTAAATCAATTATGATAATTGAATAGATTTTAAAAAGTGCAAAAACAGAAATATTGTATATTTTTTAAAAAAAGTGAGGTAGTGTCCAAAGATTCAATGCCCATTCAGGAATTGGATGGCAGAGGGGAAGAAGCTGTTCCTGAATTTCTGAGTGTGTGCCTTCAGGCTTCTGTACCTTGTACCTCCTTCCTGATGGTAACAGTGAGAAAAGGGCATGCCCGGGGTGCTAGAGGTCCTTTAATATTGGACACTGTCTTTCTCAGACAATGCTCCTTGTGTCATGGTCCCTTCTGGCACCTGGCTATCTTCCTCGGGAATTGGGCCTCAATCACCTCGTTTAGTTTCCAATCATTCCCAGGTTCCACTAACTACAAACACCTGCTTTCCATCAGTAACTGCAGTATAAAAACCCTGTGAGCACAAGGAGCTGCCAGTTCGTTGGTCAACTCGTGTAGGAGTAACCTCGATCCCTGGTTCTTAGGAATATCAGTTGTAAGTCTAGCATCATTCCTGAATCCTCTACTAAGACCAAGACTCCGGGTAAAGACTCCATTGGCACCAATTCCACGCTCACTACGACCGTAACGCCTCCGCAGCCCGTGTTCAGTACTTGGGTTCGTTCCAGCGCCACGTCCTTGTAACAGAACGAACTGGCCACGATGAACCCAGCGGACACGGATCCCGTACAACAGGCCCTGGCCAGCCAGGGCTACCTATTGGGCACCCACGACCAACTACTTCGGGGGATCACGGAAAACCTTCGGGCACTAACCACGAATGTGCATAAGGTCAGTGAACGAGTGGACCGGGTCTCCGCTTCTGTTTCTCCGTCCCCTCCAAGAACCCCGGACACCCAAACTGCACCGCTCCGGATGGCTTCACCCTCGGAATCAGCAATACCATCCCCTCGAGAGCCGTATGTACCCGCGCCTGAACCCTATGCCGGGGACCTAGGTAGGTGCCGGGCCTTCCTGTTACAATGCTCCCTAGTCTTTGAGCTGCAGCCACGTACCTACACTTCCGATAAATCAAAGAATGCGTACATCATGGGGCTACTACGAGGGGGTGCCTTGGCTTGGACAACCGCGATATGGGATAACCGACTAGATGTTAGTTCCTCCTTCCTGTCCTTTGTCGCTGAAATGAGGAAAGTCTTCGAACAATCCATTCGCGGTAAGGCCGCCGCGAAACGGTTGTTTAGTTTTCGCGAAGTGTGGCTAGGTATTCAATTAAGTTCCGTACCTCGGCCGCGGACTCCGGGTGGAATGATGAGGCCCTACGGGAGGTGTCCGACAGGGCCTCTCGGACAAGATAAAGGATGAGTTGGCCGCAAGGGACGACACGGACTGCCTGGACTCTCTGATCTCGCTAGCCATTCGATTAGATTATCGACTTCGAGAACGTCTGAGAGAAGACCAGTTACCCCATTCCTCGGGCCATCCCACGGTCCACCTTGCCTTTTTCAACCAGCCCTAACCTCACTTCCCCCTTCCGTTCCTCAGAGCTCCCGCTCTTGCTGTTCTGGTGGGTCCGACGACACTTCTTTCAGCCTGATGCACCATCAATAACTCACTCTGAAATGTAAGAAGTGAGATATCGGCTTTTATTGACTGGAAGAATGAACAACACAACATCCTGGAGAATGAGGGCCGGCCTCAGGCCTCATTAGCCTTTATACAGGGGTTTGTGGGAGGAGCCACAGGAGCAGTCAGCAGGGGTCTGTTGGGAGCAAACCAAACTGGTATATGTAGTTCACCACACAGCCCCCCAGACTCGGATGCAGATCCCGGCTACCGTGAATTACCAACGACAGTCTCAGTCCCGATCCTCTTTGGTGGATTCCGGTGCCGAGGGCAATCTGCTGGACGAGGACATCGCCTACCAGGCTGGAATACCTCGCGAGCTGCTAACCACACCTCTGGAGGCCCGGGCCCTGGACGGAAAACTGCTGGATCGGGTGACCCACTGTACGCCTCCCCGACCTTGATCCTAACCGGCAACCATCGGGAGGAGGTACGATTCAGTTTCATTCGTTCACCTCAAGCCCCGGTAGTGCTAGGGTACCCATGGCTGACCCAACACAATCCCCACATCGAATGGTCTACCGGGAGGTTAGCCAAATGGAGCCAGTCTTGCCACGCCAACTGTCTGGGTCAGCCTCATCTCCCAGGGAAGCTACTGTGAACCCACGTGTCCCGGAACTCCTCGATTTGTCCCGAGTCCCCACCGAATACCATGACCTGGGACCAGTATTCAGTAAACGGGCCCTTTCCCTGGCTCCGCACCGCCCATATGATTGTGCCATCGACCTTTTCCCCGGGGCCTCGCTACCCACCAGTCGCCTTTTTAACCTATCCCGACCCGAGAGAGAGGCCATGGAGAAGTACATCAGCGAGTCGTATGTGAATAGCAAAAAAATAGTTAAGACCAAAATTGGGCCATTGAAGACAGAAACGGGTGAATTTATTATGGGGAACAAGGAAATGGCAGATGATTTGAACAGGTACTTTGGATCTGTCTTCACTAGGGAAGACACAATCTCCCAGATGTTATAGTGGCCAAAGGAACTAGGGTAAAGGATGAACTGAAGGAAATTTATATTAGGCAAGAAACGGTGTTGGATAGACTGTTGAGTATGAAGGCTGATAAGTCCCTGGGACCTGATGGTCTGCATCCCAGGGTACTTAAAGAGGTGGCTCTAGAAAACGTGGACGCATTGGTAATCATTTTCCAATGTTCTATAGATTCAGGAACAGTTCCTGCTGATTGGAGGGTGGCTAATGTTGTCCCACTTTTCAAGTAAGGAGGGAGAGAGAAAACAGGGAATTATAGACTGGTTAGCCTGACGTCAGTGGTGGGAAAGATGCTGGAGTCAATTATAAAAGAGGAAATTACGACACATTTGGATAGCAGTAGAAGGATCAGTCTGAGCCAGCATGGATTTATGAAGGGAAAATCATGCTTGACTAATCTTCTGGAGTTTTTTGAGGATGTAGCTATGAAAATGGACAAGGGAGAGCCAGTGGATGTAGTGTACCTGGACTTCCAGAAAGCTTTTGATAAAGTCCCACATAGGAGATTAGTGGGCAAAATTAGGGCATATGGTATTGGGGGCAGACTACTGACATAGATTGAAAATTGGCTGGCTGACAGGAAACAAAGAGTAGTGATTAACGGGTCCCTTTCAGAATGGCAGGCTGTGACCAGTGAGGTACCGCAAGGTTCAGTGCTGGGACCACAGCTGTTTACAATATACGTTAATGATTTAGATGAAGGGATTAAAAATAACATTTGCAAATTTGCTGATGATACAAAGCTGGGTGGCAGTGTGAAATGTCAGGAGGATGTTATGAGAATGCAGGGTGACTTGGACAGGTTGGGTGAGTGGGCAAATGTATGGCAGATGCAGTTTAATGTGGATAAATGTGAGGTTATCCACTTTGGTGGCAAGAACAGGAAGGCAGATTACTATCTAAATGGAGTCAAGTTAGGAAAAGGGGAAGTACAATGAGATCTAGGTGTTCTTGTACATCAGTCATTGAAAGCAAGCATGCAGGTACAGCAGGCAGTGAAGAAAGCTAATGGCATGCTGGCTTTTATAACAAGAGGAATTGAGTATAGGAGTAAAGAGATCCTTCTGCAGCTGTACAGGGCCCTGGTGAGAACCCACCTGGAGTATTGTGTGCAGTTTTGGTCTCCAAATTTGAGGAAGGACATTCTTGCTATTGAGGGAGTACAGCGTAGGTTCACAAGGTTAATTCCTGGAATGGCGGGACTGTCATATGTTGAAAGACTGGAGCGACTGGGCTTGTATACACTGGAATTTAGAAGGATGAGAGGGGATCTGATTGAAACATATAAAATTATTAAGGGATTGGACATGCTGGAGGCAGGAAGCATGTTCCCGCTGACGGGTGAGTCCAGAACTAGAGGCCAGAGTTTAAGAATAAGGGGTAGGCCATTTAGAACAGAGATGCGGAAAAACTTTTTCACCCAGAGAGCGGTGGTTATGTGGAATGCTCTGCCCCAGAAGGCAGCGGAGGGCAAGTCTCTGGATGCATTCAAGAGAGAGTTAGATAGAGCTCTTATAGATAGCAGGGTCAAGGGATATGGGGAGAGGGCAGGAACGGGGTACTGGTTGTGTATGATCAGCCATGATCACAGTGAATGGTGGTGCTGGCTAGAAGGGCCGAATGGCCTACTCCTGCACCTACTGTCTATTGTCTATTGAGTCCCTCGCGGCATGCATTATCAGACCTTCATCTTCCCGGGTAGGCACCGGTTTCTTTCTAGTAGAAAAGAAGGACGTGACGCTTCGCCCTTGTATCGATTACCGAGGCCTGAATAATATAACAGTTAAGAACAAGTACCCTCTACCCCTCATTGGTTCGGCATTTTAACCCCTGCATGGAGCCACCACCTTTTCATAGCTGGACCTTCGCAACGCCTACCATTTAGTCGGGATGAGGGAGGGGGACGAATGGAAGACGGCTTTCAATACACCTCTGGGCCACTTTCAATATTTGGTCATGTCGTTTGGCCTCACCAATGCTCCCGCCGTTTACCAAACCCTGATCAATGACGCACTGAGGGACTTTATCAATCGGTTCGTATTTGTTTACCTTGACGATATCCTGATATTTTCTAGCAGCCCCCAAGAACACGTACACCATGTCTGTCAGGTCCTCCAGCGACTGTGGGAAAACCAGTTATTTGCAAAGGCGGGAAAATGCGAGTTCCTCGTCCCTTCGGGCAGCTTCCCAGGCTGTATCATTGAAAACGGGCAGGTAAAAGCAGACCCTGAGAAGATCCGGGCAGTGGAGGAATGGCCTCGACCCACGACATGCAAACAACTTCAACGATTCCTGGGGTTTGCAAACTTCTACCGCAGATTCATCAGAGACTACAGTCGAGTAGCGCCCCCCCCCCCCCCCCTTACCAGGCTTACCTCGCCTACCACACCGTTTTGCAGGGACTCCGAAGTGGACTCAGCTTTCACCGACCTGAAAAGCGTTTCACCACCGCTCCCATCCGGACCCATCCCGTCAATTCATCGTTGAGGTGGATGTCTCTGACGCTGGGGTAGGAGCAGTCCTATCCCAACGGGCAAGTTCGGACGAAAAACTTCACCCCTGCACCTTCTACTCTCGCCGACTGTCCCCCGCCGAGCGGAATTACGACGTGGGGAATCGGGAACTGCTGGTGGTCAAATTAGCACTGGAAGAATGGAGGCACTGGTTGGAGGGGGCAGAACACCCGTTTGTGGTGTGGACTAGTCATAAGAACCTGGGGTATATTCAGATCACCAAACGATTGAACTTTCGCCAGGCGCGTTGGATGTTGTTTTTTGGGACGGTTCAAGTTTACCCTCACGTACCGTCCAGGATCCAAGAACGGGAAGCCGGACGCACTATCCCGCCAGCATGACACCTCCAGTCCCGAGACTATCCTCCCTCCATACTGCGTGTGGCCACCCTCACTTGGGAGATCGAGGCCAAACTAAAGGAAGCCCAACGGGACGACCCCGACCCTGGCAATGGACCCGGCGTCGCCTGTACGTGCCCATGGAGGGGGCACCCGGTCTTATGTCTCGGCTTGTTCCATCTGTGCCCGGGGAAAGGTCTCTCATCGACCACCTGCGGCTCTACTTCGTCCTCTACCTGTCCCTGGTCACACATCGCCCTAGATTTCGTCACCGGTCTACCCCCCTCCCGCGGAAACACCACTGTCCTCACCATGGTAACCCGATTCTCCAAGTCGGTGCACTTTGCGGCCCTCCCTAAACTCCCTTCCTCTCAAGAAACCGTAGAACTTCTCATCTGCCACGTCTTCCACCTCCATGGAATTCCCGTGGACAATGTCTCCGATCGAGGTCCCCAGTTCATCTCGCAGGTATGGAAGGCCTTCTGTCAAGCCTTAGGGTCATCCGGCTTCCACCCCCAGACGGACGGGCAACCAAGACCTGGAGGCGACGTTACGTTCTGTAACGGCAAACAACCCGTCAACCTGGAGTGACCATCTCCCGTGGGTTGAGTACGCCAACAACTCGCAGGTGAGCTCTGCCATTGGGAGGTCGCCGTTCGAGTGCTCCCTTGGGTACCAACACCTGCTGTTCCCTGCGCAGGAGGAGGAGATTGCGGTACCGTTGGTTCAGGACCATATTAATGGGTGCCTAAGATTTGGGGGGAAACACGCACGGCCCTACTCCGATCAACAGATCGAAATAAGACGGCAGCCGACCAACACCAGACTAGCAACCTGGGCAGATGGTGTGGCTTCCCTCCAAGGACATCCCGCTCAAAAACGAACATAGGAAACTCGCCCCCACTTCCTGGGACCATTCAAGGTCGAAAGGGTTATCAATCCCACAGCGGTCCGCCTAAGGCTGCCAAGGTCCATGCGCATCCACCCAACTTTTCATGTGTCTCAGTTAAAGCCAGTCTCCATCAGCCCCTTGTGTCCCCCAGCTGAGACTCCCCCACCTACCCGTATCATGGACAACCATCCAACATGCATTGTCTGAAGACTACTGGATGTGCACCATAGGGGCAGAGGTCTCCAATACCTGGTAGACTGGGAAGGGTACGGTCCAGAAGAGCGTTCCTTGGGTCCCCCGCTCCTTCATACTAGACCCTTCCCTCATCCAGGATTTTCAGTGGGACCATCCAGACAGACCTGGAGGCTCCCGTTGAAGGAGGGGTACTGTCATGGTCCCGTCTGGCAAGTGCCTACCTGGCTATTTACCTCAGGAATTGGGCCTTAATCACCCCTTTTAGTTCCAATCATCATTCCCAGGTTCCACTAACTACAAACACCTGCCTTCCATCAGGAAATGCAGTATAAAACCCATATGAGCACAACAAGGAGCTGCCAGTTCATTGGTCCACTGGTGTACGAGTAACCTCGTTCCATGGTTCTTGGGACTATCAGTTGTAAGTCTAGCATCGTTCCTGAATCCTCTACTAAGACCAAGACTCTGGGTAAAGACTACATTGGCACCAACTCCACCCTCACTATGACCGTAGCCCCTCCCTATTCAGTCTCTGCACCCACATTCACCACTTGGGTTCGTTCCACTGCCACGTCCTTGCAACAATATGTGCCTAAGATTTTTACGTAGTATTGTATTTCTGAAAAATACCTTTGGTATCCTCTTCATATTATTGGTGAGCTTACCTTTACATTTCATCTTTTGCCCCTTATGGCTGTTTTATTTGTAGCTCACATCCTAGCTACTGTTCGGAGACCTGTAAATAATCCTCGTCAGGATCATTTTACCTTTGCAGTTTCTTAACTCTATGCACAAGGATTCTACACCTTCTCTTCCTATGTCACATATATCGACATAGCTGAGATGTAATTGTGATTCATCATCTCAGTTAGAAATCCATGTAATAGAAGGCAGTTTAAATAGATGTGATAGCCCCAGAGCATGAGTGCACAGAAGAGACAGTTTCTCATATTCCATTTGCGGAGCAGGTGGTCGTGTCTTCTCCATCCGACACTCAGGTGGTTAAGAGTTGTCCTGGCTTTTTTCTGCAAGTTTGTCTTGGGAATTCATTGCTTGGGTTAGCTACCAGTTGGTCAAAGTTCAAAGTGCAAAGTACATTTTGTTATCAGAATGCAGGTATGTCATCACATATAACCCTGAAGTTTATTTTCCTGCAGGCATATTCAACAAAAAGCTATAGAACAGTAACTATAACAGGATCAATGAAAGAACAAGTACAGTGCAGAAAACAAACTGCAAATGCAAATATAAACAAATAGCAATAAATAACAAGAACATGAAATAACATGATATAAAGTGAGATCATCAGCGTGGGAACATCTCAATGGATAGGCAAGTGAGTATAATTATTCGCTCTTGTTCAAGAGCTTGATGGTTGAGTTGTGGTAACTGTTCTTGAACTTGTTGGTGAGTCCTGAGGCTCTCGTACCTTTTACCTGATGCAGCAGTGAGAAAAGAGCATGGCCTCAGTGGTGAGGATCTCTGATGATGAATGCTTCTCTCCTATGACAGCGTTTCATGCAGATGTGCTCAATGATTGGAAGGGCTTTACCTGTGATGTACTGTGCTGATTCCAATACCTTTGGTAGGATTTCCTGTTCAAAGGCATTGGTGTTTCTATACCAGGCTGTGATGCAGCCAGTCAAACACTTCCCACTACATATCTATAGAACTCTGTAAACATTTTTAATGTCATGCAAAATCTCAGCAGACTCCTGAGGAAGAAGAGGTGCTGTTGTGCTTTCTTCACAATAATATTTAAATAATGGGTCCAGGAAAGTTCCTCTAA
Organism: Hemitrygon akajei; assembly: GCF_048418815.1. Taxonomy (NCBI): domain Eukaryota; kingdom Metazoa; phylum Chordata; class Chondrichthyes; order Myliobatiformes; family Dasyatidae; genus Hemitrygon; species Hemitrygon akajei. The sequence goes on from NC_133126.1 coordinate 132,892,339, forward strand.
AATAGCAATATTCAGGAATTTAAAGTTGCCAACCCTTTCCAACTCTGATCCTCTGATGACTGGGTAATGGACCTTGGGTTCTCCTTCCTGAAGTCTACAATCAGTTCCTTAGTCATTCTGACATTGGGTGAGAGGTTGTTGTTATGACACCACTCAGCCAAACTTTCAATCTCCCTCCTGTGTGCTGATTCACCACCACCATTGATACAGCTCAAAACTGTAGTGACATTAGCAATCTTGAATATGGTGTTGGAGCTGTGCTTAGCCATACAGTCATAGGTGTAAAGCCAGTAGAGCAGGGGCCTAAGTACACATCGCTGTGTGCTCCTGTGCTGATGGAGATAGTGGAGGAGAAGTTTTTGCCAATCTGAACTCAATGGGGTCATTTGCACACGGAGGTATTGAGTGCAATGTCTTGGAGCTTATTGATTAGTTTTTGTGGATGATGGTTTTAAGTACTGAGCTGTAATCAATAGAGCATCCCGATGTCTTTGCTGTCCAGATGTTTCAGGGTGTGAGAAATGCCAATGAGGTGGCATCTGCTGTGGAGCTGTTGCTCTGCTAGGCAAATTGGAATGGATCCAAGTCACCTGTCAGGCAGGAGCTGTTACGTTTCATCACCAACCTCTCAATAACACTTTACAGTACTTCACCATTCTGGATGCAAGTGCAACTGGGTGATAGTCATTGAGGCATTTCACCACACTCTTCTTGGGCACTGGTATAATCGAAATTTACTTGAAGCAGTGGATACCACATACTTCTGAAGTGAGGGGTTAGACATCAGTGAGAACAAGCCAGCTGATTAGCATGTCTTTAGTGCATAGCCAAATGCCCCGTACGGTCCTGATGCTTTCCTTGGATTCACCCTTCTGAAGGCATATCAGCTTCAGATTCTGAGAGCAAAGGATCGGCAGGAGATGTGGAGATTCACAATGGCTTCTTCATGTTCAGACGGTCATCCATGTGCATGTCAGTCAAAGATGTTATAGAGATTTGAGCTGTCATTTGTAGGTGGTCTGTAGCATTCAACTCGGAGTTGGTGAATTTTGCACAGCTGTGAGAGTGTTTCCAGGTTATTCTTGGAGGTGATTATCAAACTCCACAGTACAGGTATTAGGATTCGTCATTCGGACATCTAAACAAAAGATACTAATGTTAAAATACTGTATAATCCAGTGTTTTTTAAATTTGATAAATCTTTCAAACCTGTTGCAAAACCATTCAATTACGTATATGGGAAGGTCACATGCAGCCTAGTCTATCCTGTAAAGTTCTCCTCTTAATGACTGGAAACTGTGCTGACATTGATAACACTCACCCATGTAACACCCGCACACATTTTTACTCCAACTACTACCTTATGCTGGATTTTTCTATTGCAATCCCTTGGTACATCAAAAGTAAACAGTCCTTTCAAATCTACTCATGAAAAATGGTGGATAATCAGGCAGATAACACAGGGAGGCATTCACAACCCTAGTGGACCCAGCATACGAGTCTTATAAGGAACATGGAAGCATTTGCAACTATATTCAACCAGAAATGATACACTTGAGATCCTGACCATGTTAGCATTCTTCAGCCAATTCACTTCATTGTGATATGAAGAGTTTTATGCACTGGATACCAGAGATAAAAGCTATGCAACTAGATTCCATCCCAGCAGTAGAACAGAAGATTGTACTGATTTTCTTAGCCTCTAGTCAAGATTCAAAATAGTTTAATATCACTTCCTGTGGACAAGTGTAAGGAGAACAAAATAATTGTTACTCCGGATCAGATGCAGCATGAAAAAAAAAACAAAAGATAAAGAACTCAACAGTAAAACCTTAAAAAAAAACCCACTTAAAATATAAGTACATAAGATAGCTTAAATACATTGTATGTATGCAAAGTGACACTAGGCTGTACATAAGGTGTATGTAAGCCATCCTTGTACAGTTACAATAATGTCTCTACCCAATAATGTTAAGGCCTCGAGAATAGACAGACTGTTTGTTTTCCTTGGCATATAGGAGAGTATTATTTTTATTATTCTATTATAGATCTATTGAGGATGCCAGCTAGAAAATAAATCTCAGGGTTGTATATGGTGACAAATATATACTTTGACCATAATTGACATTGAACTTTGAAGAAGGACCTAATAGAAAAAAATAATAGCAATAGTTAGTAGACCAAGAGTTGGACTTGGTTATCAGAGGCTGCTGGAGTCACCTGCCATTTGGAGCATTTTATAGGGAATGGGAGCTTATCCCCACTACTACCCCCGACTATAACATCCTTAGGAACTGAAAATCTGAAATGATTTTGAGGAAATGCCAATTATAAGCTAACACATTAAAAACTCAGTTCCTCATAATAGCACTTAAAATTTCTGTTTTTATAAAATACAATTGCCAGAGACGACATCTGAACTGTACTCATTCCAGGAACAGGGAATCACCATCAACATCTTTTGAATATTCATACTTAACAATGTTTATTCAGGAATGCTGTCTTTTTCACTTTATGCTCTTATTACAACCAAAATTTCAAAGCCTCAAGTTTAAAATGGAACTTTGAGTATTTATTATTGGAAAAATCTCAGAATTCAGTTACGTGGTGTACAGTCTATGCAGTTACCAATTTAACACCAGTTCATTGACAGAATGGACACCACACGTTAGCCACATGATTAATAGACAAATTTTGCCATTACTTATTTAATTGATAAATTATCCTAAAATAGAAGTAATCCAGGCTCTATGAGCAACAGACGACTTTGCTTTCCCTATGGGTTCATACTAACCTGAGCAGTAACACTTACCGATTAAAGAAGCATTTTGCAAAAGCAAACAATGAAATTGCCATCATCACCAAAGGAATCAGGATCATAAGGTAATTCCTTTTACCTGAAATAGTTTATAGAAATTAATGAGATAAACACACCATTCAGCTTCTTATGGTCAAGTGTACCACACATTCAGTTCAATAATATGGCTGTTCTCCAGCTTCTATTAAAAGATTAGTTTTTCCAATGGCTTGCTTTTTAAAAGTTGTTTTATATCTTCCTTATCCTTTTTTTTAAAACTTTTTTTTATTGCGTTTTCACATAATTACAGAAAAGAAAAAAATACCCTTCCCCCCTCCCCCCCAACATTCCTATAGAAAAAGAAAGAAAGAAAGAGTGCCTGGATATCGGAAGATCCCCACATGCTCCACGGAGTTCATAATAACTTTAGTATATATATTTACTTCTTTCCCCAAATAACCAATTATTTTATCTTCAGAGCACCTATATACTTAATCCTGTCTTTTGTAAATAAGGGCGCCAAATTTTCAAAAATGTTTCATATTTATCTCTTAAATTATAAGTAATTTTTTCAAGTGGAATACAGCTGGAAATTTCATTCTTCCAATGATCTATACTTAAGTATGCATCCGATTTCCAAATAACTGCAATAGCCTTTTTGGCTACTGCTAGTGCAATTTTTATAAATTCTTTCTGATATTTATTCAATTTTGGTTTCGATTTTATCCCTTCAATATCGCCTAATAAAAATAATATTGGATTATGTGGAAGTTGTGTTCCAATAATTTGTTCCAATAAAACCCTTAAATTTGTCCAAAAAGGTTGAATTTTAGAACAAGACCAAGTAGAATGTAAAAAAGTACCAATTTCTTGGTTACATCGGAAACACTGATCAGATAAATTTGGATTTATTTATTTTTTGTGGTGTAATATATAATTGATGTAAAAAATTATATTGCACTAATCTTAACCGGACATTTATTGTATTTGTCATACTATCAAGACATTGTCTTGACCAATTTGTTTTTTCAATTTTAATATTCAAGTCACTTTCCCATTTTTGTCTTGACTTATGGACTCCTTGTTTAATTGCCTGTTTTTGAATCAAGCTATACATACAAGAAATAAATTTTTTAGTTTTTCCTTTTTGAATTAAAGTTTCTATTTCATTAGATTTTGGCAATAACATTGTTTGACCTAATTTTTCTCTTAAATAAGCCCTTAATTGGAAGTAACAAAAAAGAGTGTTGTTTGATACTTTATATTTATTCTTTAATTGATCAAATGACATTAATATACCTCCTTCAAAACAATCTCCTATATATCTAATCCCTTTTTGAAACCAATTATATAAAAGTTGATTATCGATTGTAAAAGGAATAAGTCTATTTTGAATTAAAGATCTCTTTGCTAATAAAGATTTCTTTGTCTCATCAACATTTATCTTATTCCATAAGTCAATCAAATGTTTTAATATAGGAGATTCTTTCTTTTCCCGTATCCATTTAGATTCCCATTTATATATAAAATCTTCTGGTGTATTTTCTCCAATTTTATCTAGTTCTATTCTAATCCATGCCAGTCTCTTTCTCAAAAAAAAATGCAATAAATCTAAGTTAGTTTGCTTTATAATAATTCTTAAAATTTGGAAGTTGTAACCCTCCTAGATCAAATTTTCATGTCAATTTTTCCAACGATATTCTTGACATCTTACCTTTCCAAAGAAACTTCCTCACATATTTATTTAACTCTTGAAAAAACTTATGGGGTAATTGTATTGGTAGTGATTGAAATAAGTATTGTAGTCTAGGGAATATATTCATTTTTACAGTATTTACTCTACCTACTAATGTTATTGGTAATATCATCCATTTATCAAGATCTTCTTGAATTTTTTTCAATAATGGTAAGTAATTTAATTTGTATAAGTTCTTTATATCATTATCAACTCTTATACCTAAATATTTTATACCATTTGCCAGCCATCTAAATTGAGTTATTAATTGACATTGACTATAATCTCCTTTAGTAAGAGGTAAAATTTCACTTTTATCCCAATTTATTTTGTAACCTGATATTTTCCCATATTCTTCTAATCTATAGGATAATTTAAACAACGAGTGCAATGGGTTTGTTAAATAAAGCAGAACATCATCAGCAAATAAGTTAATCTTGTATTCTTCCTGATTAACTCTGAAACCCTTAATATCTGGGTCCATTCTAATTAATTCAGCTAATGGTTCTATCGCCAACACAAATAAAGCAGGTGATAATGGACAACCTTGCCTAGTTGACCTTGTTAACTGAAATGGTGTTGAAATTTGACCATTTGTCACTACTTTAGCTTTGGGATTAATATTTAAGGTTTTAATCCAATTTATAAAAGATACCCCTAATCCATATTTTTCCAATACCTTAAATAAAAAATCCCATTCCAATCTATCAAATGCTTTTTCTGCATCTAAAGCAACTGCCACACTCATTTACTCCCTCTTTTGAGCCAAATGAATTATACTAAATAACCGAGTTACATTATCTGCCGATTGTCTATTTTTAATAAATCCTGTTTGATCCATATGTATTAATTTGGGTAAGTATTTAGATAGTCTGTTAGATAAGATTTTTGCTATTATTTTATAATCAGTGTTTAACAAAGAAATAGGTCTATATCAGTGGTTCCCAACGTGTGGCGTACGCCCCACAGGGGGGTAATTTGATTTTTAAGGGGGGCAATTCGAGAATGAGTTATTAACAGCAAATTTTTTCTAGTAAGTCTGTGTGAGTATGAGTGTGTGTGCGAGTTAATACATATGTGTATATACAGTATGCATACATAAAAATACTTGTGTGTATGTACATGTGTAATTGCGTATGTACTGTATATATAGTGTATCACCATCATTACAACCATCAAATGGCTTTCATAATTAAATTAATGAATCGACTGATGTAGGAAGGAACGAATGAATAAGTCCAAACGGGTAAGAAACTCGTACAAGGTCGCGCCAATGCTGCTTTTTGCAGTAGCTTTCGGTTCTTGGTGGTGTGAAGGTGTGTACATTGCGTCCTCTCTTTTAAACGGTGTATCTGTCTTTGTATGCTGTAGAAACGAATCGGCATTGTTTTATTTATTTATTATTATTATTATTTTAATATCACTTAATGTTCTTTTTTTTTACAATTTCTTAGTAATTTCTTCCTCAGAACTTTAACAGTCCTTTGGTTCTTTTATTTTTCTCTTTCATGAATGCCATGTTCTTTGGAAGCTTGTTTAAACCAAGTTAATGGTCTTTTAGGCTTCCTCCGGTGAATAGGAGTTCACTTTTTGAATAATAAGAATTATATATCACCACAGGGGGCATCAGGATTTTAGAGGTGATTAGGTGGGGCATGGCCAAAAAAAGGTTGGGAACCACTGGTCTATATGATGTTGGCTTTAAAAGATCTCTATCTTTTTTTGGCAATACTATTAAAATAGCTGTCGAAAAAGATTCTGGGTTTATGCATTCTTTCCGCTTGATATATTAACTCCATAAAAGGAGGAATTAATAAATCTTTAAACTTTTTATAAAATTCAGGTGGAAAACCATCTTCTCCTGGAGATTTATTACTTTGAAATGATCCTAGAGCTTCTTCAACCTCTTTTAATGTAAAAGGCATATCTAATCCCTTCTGTTCTTCCGTATTTAATTTTGGAAGAGTTATTTGTGATAAAAACCTTTCTATCTTGACATTATCATTTTGAGATTCTGATTTATACAATTCAGAATAAAAATTCTTGAAAGTTTCATTAATTTCTAAAGGTTTATAAGTAATTTTATTTACTCTTGTTCGAATTGCATTTATCGTTTTAGAAGTCTGGTCCATTTTTAACTGCCATGCAAGGACCTTAGGTGATCTTTCACCTAATTCATAATATCTCTGTTTAGTTCTCATAATTGCTTTTTCTGTTCAATATGTCTTAAGTGTATTATATTGTAACTTATTAATAAGTTGTCTTTGTTTTTCTTCTGTCATATATCTTTGAGATTCTTTTTCTAATTTTGTAATCTCTTTTTCCAATTGATCTATTTCTATCATATATTCCTTCTTAATTTTAGAAGTATAACTTATTATCTGACCTCTCAAATATGCCTTCATTGCTTCCCACGATATAAATTTATCATCAACTGAATGTGAATTTGTATCTAAAAAAAACTGAATCTGCTTTTTCATAAAATCACAAAAATCTTGACATTTTAGTAATATTGAATTAAATCTCCTATAAATTGATTCCTCTTTATCTATGATTATCATTGTCATTATCAAAGGAGAATGATCTGACAATATTCTCGCTTTACTTTCCATATTTTTCACTCTATCTTGCATATTCGTTGATAATAAGAAAAAATCTATCCTTGAATATGTTTTATGTCTATTTGAATAAAATGAATAATCTCTTTCTTTTGGGTTAATTCTTCTCCATATATCAATCAAATTTAAGTCTTTCATCAATGATAGAGTTAATTTTGCTACTTTTGATTTTGTAACCTTTGATCTATCTAAAACTGGATCTAGACAAAAGTTAAAATCTCCACCTATTAATATTTTGTCATGTGCGTTAGCCAAATTCAAAAAGACCTCTTGTATAAATTTTACATCATTTTCATTTGGTGCATAAATATTCATAAGAGTCCATAGTTCTGAAAAAATTTGACAACGTATAATTACATATCTCCCCGCCGAATCAATTAATACATTTTGTATTTTAATTGGTAAATTTTTATTAACCAAAATTGCAACTCCTCTCGCCTTTGAATTAAATGAAGCTGCAATAACATTTCCAACCCAGTCTCTTTTTAATTTCTGATGTTCTATTTCCATTAAATGTGTTTCTTGTAAAAAAGCTATATCTATTTTCATTTTTTTAATGTATGTTAAGATTCTTTTTCTTTTCACCGGTCCAGTAAGCCCATTAACATTAAAACTTTAAAAATTCAGTAAATTAGTCATTATTTTCAATTATGTTACTCCAATCTATAATAATACCTAATCTTTCAACTTTCGTGGTATCTTGGGAAATCTTTCTAAAATTCTCCATGTTGCTATGTGTGTCCCCATCGATCATCCAGGCAGAAAGATAGAAGAAAAATAGAGTATAAAGAAAAAAACAAAATACCCCCCTACTAATGTTGTGAAAAAAAAAGAACACAACATTACCCCCCTCTGTTGTACGGGTCATGGCGATCGCCATGATTACACATGTGAATCCCATAGTAATCGATCCAAAGCTCCCCAGCCCCCCTGCAACATAAAAAAGTATATATATAAGAAAAAAATACTATTCTCAATTAGTATTTCTGAAATTTTGCTTTTCTCCCCTATGTCATCCTTAAATGTCCATCACTTCCATTCACTGTCTCTGTCTTCATCTTTAATCCATTACACTTGGAAATCTCTATGTGTAATTAGAGAGTATTTGGAAGTTTTTGTGCGAACTCCTCCGCTTCTCAATAATCGGTAAAAAATCTTCTTTTTCCCTCCTCCAAAAAAATTATCAGTGTTACTGGGTGATGCATTATAAATTTATAACCCTTTTCCCATAAAACTTTTTTCGCTGGGTTAAATTCCTTCTTTCTCTTCAAAAGGTTATAACTTATATCAGGATAGAAAAGAACTGCCTTCCCTGCTATCATCAATGGCCCAATATCTTCCTTATCCTAAAAGTACACTGCATCAATAAACATTAACTATTATTTAGGAACATATGTAGAAAGAGTGACGGAATTAATGATTTAGGCTGAGCAGAATTCATCAGAATTCGAATGTTAACTCTATGTCTAACCACAGATGGTGCCTGACCTGCTGAGTATTTCCAGCATTTTCTATTTTTATTTTACATTTCCTGCATCTGCAGTTTCTGATTTGATTGTCAGTGATTCTTTTTCCTCACTTATGGTTACAGTCTGCCAAATATTCTAAATAAAAATCTTAGGGATTAGTTTTATTTGTCATATGTACATCGAAACGTAGTGAGGTGTCTCATCTGGGCCAAATCAAATCAGCGAGGATTGTGCTGGGCAGCCCACAAGTGTCACTATATCAAGTTCACAACTCACAAACTATAACTGTCCATCTTTGGAATGGGGGAGGAAACTGGAGCACTCAGAGGAAATCGACACGGTCATGGGGAGAACATACAATCTCCTGATAGACAGGCAAGAATCAAAACCTGATCTTGCAGCTGGTACTGTAAGGCAATGCATTAACTGCTTAATATTGCTTTAATTGCTGGAAAAAAAAACATTCCCTGCTTCCTGATTAGTAGTAAAGGTTCACATCCTTGCTATCAACTGCAAAGACAGTATTATGTACTGACTGTTCAGATTTCTGGTGTTACACAAGTTGATAGATATCTCACTGCTGGATGCATTACTGATGGGATTTTTTGCAATGCACCTGTACTCATGTTGTTCATCTTCAGTAGCACAGTCTATCACAAGAATTGTGTTCGTATATGTCTTGATGATGACTCCAGATAAGGAAATTTTTTCCCAGTAAATCATGACTGCCATTCCATTGGAGACAGAGCAAATCAAAGTGATATTTGGTGCATTCTGACCATGACTTAAAGTCTTTGCTACAGGTTCAGAAACTGGTTCTGAAATATAAAAATGTAAGAGGATTTTTAAATGCAGAGCAATTACTTGATGTGATTATTTTCTTGAAAATTTTCATACATTACACAACTGCATTTTTTTTTTTAGGTTTTGTGTTATAAAGTTATTAACCTCAAAGCCTGCAATACAGAGTAGAAAATGCAAAGACCATAAGACAAAGGAGCAGAAGTTGACCATTCAACCCATCGAGTCTTCTCCGCCATTTTATCATGAGCTGATTCATTCTTCCATTTAGTCCCACTCCCCCACCTTCTCAACATAAACTTTGATGCCCTGGCTACTCAGATACTTATCAATCTTTGCCTTAAAATACACCCACCAACTTGGCCTGCACTGCTGCCCATGGCAACTAATTCCACAGATTCTCCACCCTCTGGCTAAAAATATTTCTTTGCATCTCTGTTCTGAATAAGCACCCTTCTATCCTCAAGTCAGGCCCTCTCGTACTAGACTCCCCCACCATGGGAAACAACTTTGCCACATCCACTCTGTCCATGCCTTTTAACATTCAAAATGTTTCTATGAGGTATCCCCTCATTCTTCTAAACTCCAAGGAGTACAGTCCAAGAGCGGTGAAACGTTCCTCATATGTTAACCCTCTCATTCTCAGAATCATTCTAATGAATCTTCTCTGAAATCTCTCCAACATCAGCACATCCTTTCTTAAATAAGGAGCCCAAAACTGCTCACAGTGAGGTCTTACCAGTGCCTTATGGAGCCTCAACATCACATCCCTGCTCATATATTCTATTCCTCTAGAAATGAATGCCAACATTGCATTCACCTTCTTCACCACCGACTCAACATGGAGGTTAACCTTAAGGGTATTCTGCACGTGAACTCCCAAGTCTGGTTGCATCTCAGGACTTTGAATTCTCTCCCCATTTAAATAATAGTCTGCCCATTTACTTCTTCTACCAAAGTGTATGACCATACACTTTCCAACATTGTATTTCATTTGCCACTTCTTTGCCCATTCTCCCAGCCTATCCAAGTCTCTCTGCAGTCTCTCTGTTTCATCAGCACTACCGGCCCCTCCACCTATCTTTGTATCATCAGCAAACTTAGCGACAAAACCATCTATTCTAAAGTGCACAACATTAAACTGGTTGAGATGCTGGAAATTATTGATGCTAAGAAAGAGGATTGCTGGATGCTTTGAAAAACATTAGGTTAGAAGTCCCCAGTGCATTCAGGTGATGATCTGTGCATACTCACTGGCTACAGAAGACAGGAGGGAACAAAATTTCATTTTTCTGTTCATGAAAGGTAATAGGAAAATCTTGGGTATATATATCTTATGTCAGTGGTGAGCAAACTATTGGAGAGGATTCATAGAAACAGGATTTATAGCATTTGGAGAAGCACAATTTGATTTGGGATATCAGCATGGTATTGGGAGGGGTAGGTTGATCCTTTGGAGTATGATGGAATTCTTTAAGGCAGTGACAAAACAAAATTGATGAAGGTAGAACAGTTGATAAGATTCTCCATAAAAGGCTTATTCAGAAAATTAGAAGGCATGGGATCCAGGGAAGCTTGGGAGCATGGATACAGAATTGGCTTTCCCACAGAAGGTAGAGAGTGGTAGTAGATGGAATGTATTCTGCCTGGAGGTTGGTGGCCATTGGTGATATGTTCTTGGACCCCCACTCCTTGTGATTTTTATAAATTACTTGGATGAGGAAGTGGAAGGGTGGGTTAGTAAATTTGCATCAGACATGAATGGTGTTGTGGAATGCAAGGCTAATGGTACAATTCTTAGCAGTGTGAACAGACAGATCTTGGTGTCCATGTCTAAAAATACTCAATGTTGCCACACAAGTTAATAGAGTGTTTAAGGAGGCATAAGTTGTGTTGGCCTTCGCTTGTTGGAGGATTGAGTTCAGGAGGCTTGAGGTGATGTTTCAGCTCTATAAAACTTGGTTAGACCACACTGAATATAGTGTTCAGCTCTGATTTTCTTTTCATAGGAAGGATGTTGAAGGGTGAGAGTATGCAAACGAGATTTACCAGGATGCTGCCTGGATTAGGGATCATGTCTTATATGGATAGATTAAGCCAGCTAGTGCTTTTCTCTCTGGAGCAAAGTAGAATGAGAGGTGTAACACACTACAAGACGTGATGGTAGAGGAAAAAAAATTTGGGATGTTTACGGGATACTTAGATAGGCACAGGGATGAAAGAAGATGGACGGTTATGTGGGAAGCAAGAGTTAGATTGACTTTAGAGTAGTTTTAAAATATGGGATGACATTGTGGGCTGAAAGGTCTTGTTTTCATACAAGTCCAAATTCTGATATTGAAATTTGGGGAAGGGATGAATTTAATTGAATTGAATTGACCTTATTACTCACACACTTCATATACATGAGGAGCAAAAATCTTTTATGTCTCCATCTAAATGTGCAATGTACAATTTATAGTAATTTATAATAAATTGTATGTACAACAGGATAACATAACAGAAACACAGTTGCGTCAACATTTATTAAGCAGTCTGATGGCCTGGTGGAAGAAGCTGTCCTGGAGCCTGTTGGTCCTGACTTTTATGCTGTGATACTGTTTCTCAGATGGTAGCAGTTGGAACAGGTTGTGGTTGGGATGACTTGGGTCCCCAACGATCCTAAGGGCCCTTTTTACACACCTGTCATTGTAAATGTCCTGAATAGTGGGCAGTTTACATCCATAGATGCGCTGGGCTATCTGCACCATTCTCTGCACAGTCCTGTAATTGAGGGAGGTACAGCTCCCCTACCAGGCAGTGATGCAGCCAGTCAGGATGCTCTCAATTGTGCCCCTATACAAAGTTCTTAGGATTTGTGGGCCATACCAAACTTCTTCCGTCTGAGTTGAAAGAGGAGCCGTTGTGCTTTCTTCACCACACACCTGGTATGTACAGACCACGTGAGATTCTCGGTGATGTTTATGCCGAGGAAGTTAAAGCTGTTCACCCTCTCAACCCCAGATCCATTGATGTCAGTAGGGGCTAGCCTGTCTCAATTCCTCCTGTAGTCCACAAGCAGCTCCTTTGTTTTAGCGACATTGAGGGACAGGACATTTTCTTGACATCACTGTGTCAGGGTGATGAGTTCTTCTCTGTAGGCTGCCTCATTATTATTTGAGATTAGGTCAACTAGTGTAGTGTCGTCAGCAAATTTAATTAGCAGATTGGAGCTGTGGGTGGTGAATTTGAGGATTTGAGGGCATGCATGTTCCGGGCGTCACACCAGGCATTACTGATCATGAAGCATACCCCACCTCCTTTACTCTTCCCAGAGAGGTTTTTAACCAGAACAGGGAGAACCCAGAGGGCTTGATGGCATGATCTGACATCTCCTCCGTCAGCCAGGTCTCCATGAAGCACAAAAAGTTACATTTCATTCAACTGAAGTTTGTATCTACATTTTCATGGGATTTGATAGACAAGGATTTAGTTTTATGGATTTCCTCACCAGAGTCCTGAATGTTGCACAATTTCTTTGATTGTCATTTACACTTGACATATATAAAAATATTGTACCAATGAAATCCTGCTTCAAACAGAACACAAAAATAACCGCAAAGCAGTATTTTGATTTTTATCAATTACCCATGTAACATCCTGGGAAAGGTTTCACTGCTAATTTAATGGTCTCTCTATAGAAGCACTGCTAATGTTTTGGTCTTTCTGTAGAAGCAGGGTTTGGGCTATGGTTAGAGATAACGTGTGCTTTGGAATGTGAGCAGTCCAATGAGGGGAGTGTTTTTTCTTGCTGTGTGTCTGGGACCGAAGTGATCTGGGTCTTTTGTTCGGCAGAAGAGGGAGTGAGACGATGCCAGAGAGCAGTGGTCATAGACACCAGAAAGCCGTGGACTTGGAGTGGGGCCAGGAATTGATGAAGCCCAGGGAATTCGATGGAGGATCGGAGAAAGGGAAACCGTGAGCTCCAACTTGTGCACGTTAGACTGTTTCATTAAAATAGGCCCTTTTTGTTTTATTTTACTAACACTTTAGTCAAATTATAAAGCTAAATCATTCAATTGTGTATGGTGTGCTGTCTGTTGTTCCGTGGTACTGATTTGTAACAGGGTAACACATCACGCAACATCCACACCAACAGGAGGTTTTGCACCTCAATCTCACACGTTTGGTGGGGCCGGAGATTGTCTTCCCCAGACTTACGCAGTGACAGAACCTGAGAGTTTCACTCATTTCAAGAAGAATTCTGACAGTGTAATATTGATGGGATTTCAGCTCTGTGTACTACCTGCTTGGTATATCTCAGTTAGCTCATAATGTAAGAATAGCATAATATTTACCTTTTTATTACTAAATTGCTATATTAATACTTCTTATGAAGAGGCATGCTTTGCTATCTGTTGTGAGAACAATGACACCTTTATCAAAGTAGAAGTGGTACTAGATATGATTTCACAATGCTCAATGCTTAAACAAGGGATAAACAGGTTCATTTCTTACATTAACTTTGGCTAATGTGAGAAAATAAAGCTTGTTTGATAACAGTATAAACATTTGTAGATTTTGCCTGGGTGAATAGAAATGTTGCTAAACTGGTCTTTATAGGTCTGCTTGTGTCAGTGAGTACATATGGACAACTGATCAAGCTACAGTAGCCCTTTCAAATTCATTCTTCATGAGAAATTGATCCAAAATGAATCCATTAAAACACTGATACATTTTTTATCTTCAGGTAGAAACTTTAAATTAATCAAATAGAATTTTTTTCTGTATATTTGTCTTTTAACAAATAGGTATGACCAGTGAGGCCAGCCTTTACTGCCATTCCCTAAAGGCCATCAAAGATGGTGGCCAGCTGTTTGTGGTGAAGATACTTTCAGACCGCTGACACATGTAGAGCTCCAGGCTTTAGTCCCCGGAACAGTGAAGGGTTTGTGATACATTTCCAGGTCAGGCAGCTGTGTTAACTGAAAGGGAATCTGTAGGCAGTGACCATTCTATGTCCCTGCTGACTTTGTCCTTCTTGTGGCAGAGATTGTGGTTTCACATGCTATCACAGTAGCCTGGGTGAGTAACATCTCACTACACCCTGCACCCTGAAGGCAAAGATTGCAACGTTCTCAATGAAATTTTGCACTGAATTTAATATTACAGAATGAGATGCAAACCTCCACATTTCTGACTCGATTGAGGGAAGGTAGCTGGGCCTAGGACACGGTCTGAGGAATTGATGCAGTTATTTTCTAGGGCTGAATGATGGACCACCAACATCTAAAATGACACCCGATCATTGGAAACATTTCTCCATTGACATGCACCAACTTTGATCTTATTCAGACTCCTTAAGGTCGCACTTAGTGAAATGCTTTCTTGCTGTCAAGGGTCATCACACAACTCACTTCTGCTCTTCATACAGTTGACCTCAACCAAGGGCTGGAACTTGAAAATACTTAACTTTCTAAAGATGCTGGAACTATAAAAAGTATGAGGAATGAATACTTACCAAAGACTTGAATCGTGAAAGTACTTTGATCATGGTTTTTAAGTTCTACCCCATAGTAGTCGGTTCATATTTGATATTCTCCACTGTCACTAACTTGTATATCATATAACACCACCGATCCATTTTTGATTGTAGTTCTGTGTTTATATTGTGGATGCACAATATGCAGATTGTCTGGATTATTGGATGTCCATATGAGAATGTTAAAGAGCTGTGGAAATGTTAATCTAAAGGTAACATCATACTGATCTTCGTTGCTTTGGTATTCTATGGGGAACATCACGGTTTGTCCTGCAGCAGCATTAGTGACAGTACCAGGTCTGGCATACAATGCCCCTCTGCACACCAAAATTAAATGGAAGACTGGAAAATAAACATAAATTCAAGAGTAAAGTACTGTAGACACTGGAAATCTAGCAATGTAAACCATGATCAACCAGTTTACCTTGAAGCACCATAGTACACGGAGTAGTGTGTGAATTGTACTGAAGTTTCAAGGACTATATTCACTACACCCTGGAGCCAGTCAGCAAAGGACCATTTTCCCATGAATGTTGGGCTGAACGCCACCTGATGCCAGGCTGGACACTAGAAATGAGCCTCAATCTGGACAAGACACCTGCTGGTTAAAGACCCACCGGCTCAATGATCAACAAGATTGGTTGATGTACAATCCCTGCTCCAACCCTCTTCTCCAATTGTACTCTTGGCAGTGACAGGATCATGTGTGTGAATAGAAAAATAAACTATTGTTGCAAGAGGAAATATTTTCCCTGAGATGAAACTGTGCAGATAGCTTTGTGAAGAAATATTTGTTGAGCACTATATCTGAATGTCCTAAAATAAAATACAAATAGTGGAAATGTTCAGAAGTAGAGTGGAATCCACAGGGAGAGCAGGGCTGGATTAACCTAGCTGCAAAAATAGCATATTCTACGGGTCCTGCATTTTCGAGGGCCCTGCACTAAATGCTTGCAAGTTGCAGTCTGGTGAAATTGGCATCTCTCACCGTATTCTCATGACGATCTGGCAACGCTGTTGTTTTCATGTCGGGGGAGCTGCATGCCACATGGTATGTGTGTGCAGATGTGTGTTGGCTCCTAGCTGTGTCGTGGTGACCTTTGTGCTGTCTCCCACGCTCCCAAGCCGTTGCAGTGTGCGCTGTTATGCAGTTGGAGGATGCGCCGCCGCGGTGAGCCTGCGACAAGGAATGTGCGACTCAACAGTTTTATGTGACCCAGTTCATGGTTCCTCATTTTCTCCCCGATTTTAGGTAGTCCGAACCAGCTCAGGAACATACAAGATTGGATTAGACTATGAGTTCCGTGTCACTAAACGTGTCGCTTCCCACCTTGTGAAAGAAATGGAGACTGAACAAAAGTATTGGTGCACACTTCTAGAGCAAATAATTGAAGTTGTAAAGTTTTTAGCAGAACAAGGCCTTTCATTTCGTGGTAGTGATGAAACTGTTGGCTCTCCTCATAATGGAAACTACTTGGGGGTGTTCGAATTACTGGCGAAGTTTGACCCTTTTCTGGCAAAGCATATAAATGCTCATACAAACAAAGGAAGGGGGCATAAATCATACCTATCTAAAACAACATGTGAGGAATTCATCATCTGATTGGATCCAGCGTACTGGATCACATTATCGGTGAAGTGAAGAAATACAAATATTATTCTGTTTCATTGGATTCTACTCCAGATATATCTAATGCGGACCAGCTGACTTTGTGCATTATTTTTGCTGTCTGGACCAGTAGAAAGGTTTGTGAAGTTTTTGGATATGGAAGGTCATAGTGCTGAACAATTCACTCAAAGTTTACTTGACTTTTTAAAGGAAAATGACATTGATATAAAAGACTGCCGTGGTCAAAGTTATGACAATGCCAGCAACATGAGTGGCAAGTATAGTGGCTTACAAACACGAATTAAAGAGCTGAAATAGTTTGCGGATTACATTCCATGTTTTGCACATTCACTAAACCTGGTTGGAAAATGTGCTGCTGAATGTTGTCAAGAAGCATTAATTTTCTTTCAATCTGTAGAAAGCCTGTACACATTTTTTCTGCTTCTGCTTATCGGTGGGATCTCCTTTTTGCTGAATTATCTGATGGTGGTGCTCATTTGCCCATTGTAAAAAGAATGTCAGATACCAGGTAGTCAGCTCGTGCAAATGCAACAAAAGCAATATTACACAGCTTTTCTGTAATAAAACAAGTCTTGGATGACATTTCAAATAACCATGATCAGAAGGCAGAGTGTCAACAATAGGCTCGTGGACTACTTTCAACTGTAATGAAGTTGGAAATAGGAATAATGGTCATATTGTGGGATCAAGTATTACAGCATTTTCAAATGACCAGCGCTTCTTTGCAATCTTCTGGCCAAGACTTGAACACAGCTTGGGCACTCTATGAATCCTTGTATGGATATATTTAAGCTATGCAGTCTACTTTTTCAGATATTGAGCAAAAAGCCAAGGATCTGACTAAGTGTGAAGATTATCAACAGCAAACTCAAAGAAAACACAAGCAAAATCACATGTATGATGATTTCAGTGGTTCTAGCACTCTTGATTCACTTGTTGAATCTCAAAAACCTTCTCAGAAGTTTAAAAGCCAAACATTTCTTGACATTATTGACAGCTTGCTTTCTGCCCTGTCAAAAAGGCAGAAAGCTTATCTAAAGCTGAATGGTGTTTTTGGATTCCTTCATCAGTTACAGTCGTTTACAACTGAAGAGGTCCTAAAGAGATTATCAAATCTTATTAAACATATCTGGAAGAAAGTTTTGATGAAGAATTTCTGCAGTTTACTGAACTGTAGAAAACTGATCTTGCTTCTCATATTGGCACCAAACAAGACCTTGTAGAGTTACAGTTGTACCGTTGATAACTGACAATTCTTTGGAGTCATGTTTTCCAAATGTAGAACATGCTTTGTGCATCAATTTGTCACTCATGGATACCAACTGCAATGGAGAATGCTCATTTTCAAAACTGAAAAGAATTAAAAATGAACTAAGGAGCACCATGGGTCAAAACAGATTGAACAATCTCACTCTAATGAGCATTTGACATGAACTTCTGCGTGAAATAGACATTTCCAGTATCATCAACAAATTTGCTCATGCTAAATCTAGAAAATATAACTTTTAAATTGTAGTTTTGTTACTTTTGACATTTGAAATTGATACCTACATGTAAGTAATACTATTAGATCATAAGACCATAAAACAAAAGAGCAGAAATCGACCATTCGGCCCCTCGAGTCTGCTCCACCATTTCATCATGAGCTGATCCAATCTCCCCCTTAGTCCCATTCCCCCACCTTCTCACCATAACCTTTGATGCCCTGACTACTCAGATACCTATCAATCTCTGCCTTAAATACACCCAATGACTTGGCCTCCACTGCCGCCCGTGGCAACAAATTCCATAGATTCACCACCCTCTGGCTAAAAATTTTTTTTCGCTTCTCTGTTCTGAATGGGCGCCCTGCAATCCTCAAGTCATGTCCTTTCGTACTAGACTCCCCCACCACGGGAAACAACTTTGCCACATCCACCCTGTCCATGCCTTTCAACATTTGAAATGTTTCTCTGAGGTCCCCCCTCATTCTTCTAAACTCCAAGGAGTACAGTCCAAGAGTGGTCAAACATTCCTCATATGTTAACCCTCTCATTCCTGGAATCATTCTAGTGAATCTTCTCTGAACCCTCTCCAATGTCAGCACATCCTTTCTAAAATAAGGAGCCCAAAACTGCACACAGTATTCCAAGTGAGGTCTTACCAGTGCCTTATAGAGCCTCAACATCACATCCCTGCTCCTATACTCTATTCCTCTAGAAATGAGTGGCAACATTGTATTCGCCTTCTTCACCACCGACTCAACCTGGAGGTTAACGTTAAGGGTATCCTGCACGAGGACTCCCAAGTCCCGTTGCATCTCAGAACTTTGAATTCTCTCCCCATTTAAATAATAGTCTGCCCATTTATTTCTTCTACCAAAGTGTATGACCATACACTTTCCAACATTGTAATTCATTTGCCACTTCTTTGCCCATTCCCCCAATCTATCCAAGTCTCTCTGCAGACTCACTGTTTCCTCAGCACTACCGGCCCCTCCACCTATCTTTGTATCATCAGCAAACTTAGCCACAAAGCCATCTATTCCATAATCCAAATCGTTGATATACAACCTAAAAATAAGTGGCCCCAACATGGACCCCTGTTGAACACCACTGGTAACCGGCAGCCAACCAGAATGGGATCCCTTTATTCCCACTCTCTGTTTCCTGCCAATCAACCAATGCTCTATCCACGTATGTAACTTTCCCGTAATTCCACGGGCTCTTATCTTGTTTAGCAGCCTCATGTGCGGCATCTTGTCAAAGGCCTTCTGAAAATCCAAATACACAACATCCACTGCATCTCCCTTGTCTAGCCTACTTGTAATTTCCTCAAAAAAATTGCTCTAGGTTTGTCAGGCAGGATTTTCCTTTAAGGAAACCATGCTGAGTTCTGCCTATCTTGTCATATGCCTCCAGGTACTCCATAACCTGATCCTTGACAATCGACTCCAACAATTTCCCAACCACCGATGTCAAGCTAACAGGTCTACAATTTCCTTTTTGCTTCCTTTCCCCCTTCTTAAATAGCGGAGTGACATTTGCAATCTTCCAGTCCAAAATCTATCGACTTTTGAAAGATCATTGCTAATGCCTCCACAGTCTCCACTGCTACTTCCTTCAGAACACGAGGGTGCATTCCATCTGGTCCAGGAAATTTAACTACCCTTAGACTATTCAGCTTCCTGAGTACTTTCTCTGTTGTAATTGTGACTGCGCCTATTTCTCTTCCCTGACACCCTTGAATGTCTGGTATATTGCTGATGTATTCCTCAGTGAAGACTGATGCAAAATACTCGTTCAGTTCCTCCGCCATCTCCTTATCTCCCATTATAATTTCTCCAGCATCATTTTCTATTGGTCCTATATCTACACCTACCTGTCTTTTACTCTTTATATACTTGAAAAAGCTTTTAGTATCCTCTTTGATATTATTTGCCAGCTTCCTCTCATAGTTCATCTTTTCCCTCTTAATGACCTTCTTAGTTTATTTTGTAAGCTTTTAAAAACTTCCCAATCCTCTGTCTTCCCACTAATTTTTCCTTCCTTGTATGCCCTCTGTTTTGCTTTTTCTTTGGCTTTGACTTCTCTTGTCAGCAACAATTGCATCCTTTTTCCATTCAAAATTTCTTCTTCTTTGGAATATATCTGTCTTGCACCTTCCTCACTTCTCGCATAAACTCCAGCCACTGCTGCTCTGCCGTCCTTCCCGCTAGTGTCCCTTTCCAGTCAACCTTGGCCAGTTCCTCTCTCATGCCACTATAATTTCCTTTACCCCACTGCAGTATCAACACATCAGATTTCGGCTTCTCTTTCTCAAATTTCACAGTGAACTCAATCATGTTGTGATCACTGCCTCCTAAGGGTTCCTCCACTTCCATCTCTCTAATCACCTCCGGTTCATTACACGATACCCAATCCAGTATAGCTGATCCCCTAGTGGGCTCAACAACAAGCTGTTCTAAAAAGCCATCTCGTAGACATTCTACAAATTCTCTCTCTTGAGATTCAGTGCCGACCTGATTTTCTCAATCCACTCGCATGTTAAAATCCCCTACAATTATAATAACACCGCCCTTCCAGCAAGCCTTTTCTATTTCCTGTTGTCATTTGTAGTCCACATCACTGCAGTGTCATTACAGACATTACTGAAGTGTCATATATTTGTCATATATATAGCTGGCTGTATAACAAATGAAAAAATTGAATTTATTTACTATACAAGTAAATAATTTATGTTTTAATACTTATGCACATTTTTTAAATTTAGGACCCCTTTATAACATATGCTACAGGCCTCACACGAGCTTAATCTGGCCCTGGGGGAGAGAGAAAATAAAATCAGATCAGCGACTTTCCTCACAGCTACAATCTGTTAAAGTGAGAGATGCTCGGCATTTACAACCAGCACATGTGTTATCTGACATTGGTGTTAGTTACATTGCCACGAGAAGTAATTCAGAATTATTGGCAAGTCAGTATTTTCTTGATGTGTCTCGATAATGCACGGTGTTTTACTGATTCAAGCATTCCTTAATTTGTGCATGTTACCTGTAACAAGTTTGAAGATGTTGATGTTTAATGTCTCTGAGAGGTCCATGATACGTCTTGAACCACTTCCTTTATGCGAGTGTGAGATGGTCCTAAAAAGATGAGAGAAATGTGAGATTCAGTACTCAGTACTGGGTTTCCAGCAAATACTAGCAACATGACTGTGAGTAAAGAATGTTTATGTCATCATCTTCATCATTATAAAAACAATTTGTCAGTTCTCACCAAGAATAGTGTACCCAAAAACAGAATATCTGTTCTTGATAACTTTGTTGGAAGCCAGTAAGCTGCTGCCTCACAGCTCCCCAGAACCCTCGGTTCAATCCTGACCTCAGGTGCTCTGTTTTCCTCCCCATATCCCAAAAGCAAGCAGATCAGTAGGTCAAATGGTTAATTTCCCATAATATAAAGATGATGGGCAGAGTCCAGGGTATCTTGGAGGGCGGGGGTGGGTGGTGTAGGGAAGAGAATGAAAAAGGTAGATAAGAATGTTGGATGAATTATATAAATTGGATTAATTAGGATCATAGCAAAAGGGTGGTTGCTGGTTAATTTGGATTTGGTGGCCAAAGTGCCTGTTCACATACTGTACCATTCTATGACTCTTACAGTATGTATCAGGCAAAAATATATTTAGAGATGGAAAAAGTGGAAAACTGGTAGCTGAGAAAGTACCATAGCCAGGTAATGTGAATTATTTAAGCCCAATCCACTAAGTTCTGAATAGCTGAGGACACAATTGATATAGCCATCTCCTTTACTGCAATTTACATTGCATCTAACAAATGCTGTAAGAAGATGAAATGTTTAAGTGTGAAATCTAGGATCGGTGGACCTTCAAGGCAATCCCAGAAGTGAGAGATCCTAACATTGTTTGCCCTCATAGACTGGCCACCCTGGCACCTTGACATTAACATTGCCACTAAGACACAATTGGAAATAGATGGGTGGTTGAAAAAGGAACTGGTGATCATGTTGGAGGGGCAAACATGAAGTCACCATGTTCACAGGATGGGATTTTTGTCAACAAAGTATTCCAGCAACTCAGAGCTCATAGGACAAATGAATTCCACAGACTTATAGCTTAATCTTTTATGGAACTAGCAACCACTGGTATCAGTGTCTACTTCCCAAAGTTATGGATGAAGTCAAGAAGATCTACTCTGGCCTTGGGTAAGAAACATAACTGTGGCCCAGAGAGGTAAACTGGTCTGCTGTGGATGATTTTAAAAAATCAGACCTTCTGTTAGAGCTGCTTGTCAGGGAGGGAGAATGAAAAGATAAATCTGTGGATCCTTCCTACTGACAGAATGCTTAGAGCACAGATACTCCAACTTCCATTCTGTCAGAGACAGATGCAAGAACTGATAGCAGCATCCATAATAGTCAGAGATACCTATTGATTATGTCATTATCTACACAAGAGACTACAAAGAAGTTCAAGTCACCCAGGCTAAGAGAGACTCTGTTCAGTGTTGGACTCCACCATCTACAAAAATAATGTTATCACAAGGAAATCAGTGAAGTGGTCAAGGACTTTGCAAAGGTAGATCTTCCCACAAGTGACAATTGGGTGACTCATATTCATCCCAGCCAACAAGAATTCCAATCTCTTCAATATTGAGTGCTTGTAACACTGCTCTCTCCATGTGTATCTTCATTGATCTCCTACCTTCATTATAGAGGTAGAGTGAGGGATATGTTACGCGAGGAGAGGACAGATCATGGAGATCATATTTCCACTTTTGCTGATGGTCCAGATCAGCTCATGGACATCCAGTCAATTATCATGACATATTGCCACCCAACACAATGTAGAGTGTCCCAACTCTGTTACAGCACTTTATCTCCATAAGGACTGTGCAGTGGTAACCTCTACCAATACCATCATTGGCACATTGACCTACTACAGATATATTACTGAGGTGAAGGTGTAGCTGTATAAACAGTTGGTCTCAGCTATGTAAGATTAAGAAATCAATGCAGGAATGTATCATTCAGCCCCCAGAGAATGCTCTGCCATTCAACAATTCAGAGCTGATTTGCTACCTCAAAAACCATCTTTGTGCCTGAAATATATACCCCTTTATTCCTTTGATATCTAGACATTTGACAATGTCTAGTTTGAATGCAATCAGTGACTGACCTCCACAGCCACTGAGATAGATAATTCAAAAGCTCAGCCTTACTGAAGGTAGAAATTTCTTCCATTTTAGTTTTAGGTGATCCATCTTTTATGATATCAAGACCCTAAGTTCTGGACTTCTTTTCTCATACAAAAATGTTTTTTTGACACAATATCTCACCAACTATTGTATTTCTCATGGAGGTTAACACTCTTTTTTTAAATACCACAGAATACAGTACATAATTACCCTCCTCAGTGTGTCCTCATATCATCCCATGAAGCAATGTGGTGTCAGGCCTATCTGGGCTTGAACGCAGACTCCAGTATGACAGTACAGAACTCTAACACCATACCCCAGGGACTGAGGGAGAAATGAGCAGAGATCATGCAGGAGGTCAGAATGAATATTCAGACCGGTACTTTACTGGATAGTTTGCTTTCCAGCACAGTTCCAAAACAAAGGCAATAATCCAAATCAGAAGGCCAGGGAGTGGCTCAGTATAACAAAGAAAATGTCAAAAATGTGCAGGTGAGCAATTCCAAAAACACAACAGACTGTATCTAAAGTTCTAAAATAAGATGGGTCCAAAATACAAAAGGAAAAAGACAAGGGAAAAAAAAGACACTAAAAAGGAACACAGCAATTCAATTACCAGAGAGACACAGTATCAAGTATTGGCTCAAAGACTGAACAAAGAACAGCATAATTCATACAGTTTAAACACTGAGAGTGACTGAGTGCAGGTGAACTCAATCACCGTACAGGTAACCAGTAAGGTTAGAATATTTGGAAACCAGAAGCCTTCTGAAGGCTTCTAGTGGCTGATTGTGGATGGAGCCCAAAGTCCTGACAACATGATGAGTCCACGCCCTCTACATCCCTTATCCTGCTTCTTATGAATTGTTGTTCACTGTGAAGAAGTGTTAAGTTCATTCTAGCGGAAGGGCAGATTTACTACCTGAATCTCTTCAAATTATTTCATATTCAAAGCATTAGTTTACATGTCTACTTCTTATGGGTTCCCACAGTTAGTGGTCTTGAGGGGAACGAGTGTGTTTGTTGTTCGGCTAAAAAAAAGCTGTTAGAAGTTAAATTGTGGATATTGTCCTTCCAGCTACCAAATCAGAAGCTAAGAGTTTGGTGGGATTACGAATTAGGGGATTATAGTAATACTTGTGGGATGATGGACATAAGGGGAGACACCTTTACAAAATACATAAAATTGTTGGATAGATCGGAGAAGCGGGTAGAATAAGAAGGGAAGGAATTATATTGACTCGACTTTGAATTGGGTGTTCTATGCTTTATTATTCCTGATATCTTGTTGGAAAACATCACTCTGGGGTGTGTAGGTTTTGTCATCATTATGAAAAAGTTGAACACAATATTTTACAATGTATACAAGGTTGAACAAAAACAAATATTGGATACTCTATCATCTTTGGTGATAGTTTTCATTGAAAAACTTTAAGTTTTGGAAATTAATTTATTTCACAATATTGTCTTTCATTATTTACAATCTATAGAGCTTTTGTGGGTAACTTAGTTTTCATTTGATAAGGAACCAGCAGGGGTTTCATTCCTCAATTGGCTACAATTACACTCCAGTTGGTGGCGGTAATGCCTCTTTAAGTTCGAAGTTCTGATGGAAGGTTTCAACGTGAAACAATATCCATCAGCGATTGTTAATCATGAGAAGGAAGTTCATTCATTTCCCATGTTTGACCTGCTGCCAGCACACTGCTTGGAAACTGGAGTCAATCACGACCCCCGATACCGTCCCCCCCCCCCCCCCCCGTTTAAGCCTGAGTCGCTAAATCGAAGGTATTTGTTGGTACCACCGGGCAGTAGATGCTCAAGAATTGTGATGGAAGAGGCTCCGAGTGACTGCTGTGTACAAGGTAGATTAGAAAATTCACGCTGGTTGTGATATCACTAACTGACCATATACATTTTGTCACTAATTTTGAATCGTACCCACCTCTCGGCCCCACCCACCGAGTAATGAACATTCTGCACTGAAACTTTCCTTCTACAAAACCCTGTCAGCGGGAGATGGAACAACGACCCAGTGACGGTCAGTCTGAATCCAGCCCGATCACCGACTCTGTTCCAGTCCAGGCTGGGTTCGAGGGGACTGGAGCTCCCACTTCTACAGGAATCAGAGACATTCTCTTCTCATTCACCCAATTCCCAGTGTGTTTCCGAATGAGCACTGTTTCCAACAGCCCTTTCAATCTCTGTCTGCCCAGGAAGTAGTTTAAAAAGACCGCAAAAAGTTCCTATTTCTACCACAACCCGCCAACGTATCCCTGGAACATAAAATCTATTTCATAGTAAATAAATTGTACACTGAAACTGATCTTATAATCATTTGATTACATTAGAGGCTGATCGTTGTTGTGTACGTTGCAGTTTTTACCTGAAAAATATGTTCGCTGCTGCGCAGGGGTCATGCAGGTCTCTATCATTTTGATGCCCCTCCGTGTGTTAATATCTGTTTCATTTTGCTCTCAAAATGGGTATTTTTTCTATTACCCGGTCACCGTCGCCTCTCAATACATTGACATCTCAATATTTTTATGCCATTCTCACCTCATTCTGCTCCTAGGTAAATTTTGACTAAACAACAATGCTGTGAATTCCCACCGCAACCCCGACAAAGGCCGACAGTGCGGGACTGAAACTCACCTTTGGGAAGTCCTGTCAGCGGGAGATGGTCAGGAACGGCCAGTCTGAATCCCTCAGGATCACTGACTCTGTTCCCGTCCAGGCTGAGATGGAGAAACTGCCTCCCTCGTCTGCAGGAATGAGAGAAACTCTCTTCGGTTCATGCAATTCCCAGCGCGTCCGCGAGTCGAGTACCGCTTCCAATGGCCGCTGCAATCCAGGAAATCGTTTCAAAAAGGCGCGAAAACTGTTCCACAGCCCGCCTAGGTATCCCTGCAATATAAAATCCATTTATATTAAATAAATTGTACACTGAAATTAATCTTATAATTATTTAATCACATTAGTGGCTATTCTTCGCTGCATACATTTGCAGTTTTTATTCCACAAATTCGTTCATTTATCAAGTTATTAATCATCGATATAGTTCATTTCCCAATAGTTATTTATGCATCAATGCTGCCAAAGTCTTCGTGTCACTGGAGTAAAACCCTACTGTGAATATTCACTCCTCAAAGAGACACGGGGCAGGTTATAGACCGCTGCTGGGTCTGGCTTTCACCTGGCGGGCTGAACAACAAATAATTGTAATCAGTCTGTGTACACATGTTCACTTCAAACACTCACTGCTGTTCCACGGAAACCCCCTCGCGACATTTAACTCTTTATGGTTTACTTCAAGTTTTTTACTCTTAAAACTGTCCTGTTTCTAAACAGCCGGCAGACCATCACTAAATTCGCAAGTTAGCTGGCTGGTACAACATTCCACTGGAGATCTTTCTGCCCCAAAATTATTCCCTGATGTCTGGGGCAGTACTTTCGACAAATAATCAAAAACAACCTGCTGGAGTGACTCAGCAGGTCAAACAGCACCTATTCTCGCCAATCATAAATTCTATGCCAAACTTCGTTCTGACATGAGCGAGAGCGGGTCATTCCAGCTGAATTGAATTGAATTGAATTGACTTTATTACTCACATCCTTCATATACCTGAGGAGTAAAAATCTTTACGCTACGTCTCCGTCTAAATATTCAATTTATAATAAATAGTATGTACAACAGGACAGTCAATGTAACATAGAAATACAGTTGTGTCAGTGTGAATTAATCAGTCTGATGGCCTGGTGGAAGAAGGTGTCCAGAAGCCTGTTGGTCCTGGCTTTTATGCTGCGGTACCATTTCCCGGATGGTAGCAGCTGGAACAGTTTGTGGCTGGGGTGACTCAGGTCCCCAGTGATCATTTGGACGCTTTTTATACACCTGTCTTTGTAAATGTCCTGAATAGTGGGAAGTTCACATCGATAGATACGCTTGGCTGTCCACACCACTCTCTGCAGAGTCCTGCAATTGAGGGAAGTACAGTTCCCATATCAGGCAGTGTTGCAGCCAATCAGGATACTTTCAATTGTTTTCCTGTAGAAAGTTCTTAGGATTTGGGGGCCCATACCAATCTTCTTCAACCGTTTGGGGTGAAAGAGGCGCTGTTCTGCCCTTTTCACCACACAGCCTTTAAGTACAGATCATGTGAGATCCTCGCTGATGTGTATGGCGAGGAACTTAAAGCTGTTCACCCTCTCAAACCCTAAATCCATTGATATCAATAGGGGCTAGCCTGTCTCCATTCCAATAGCTAAAGCTCTACACACCCCGTCCTTACTCACCTGGAGAGGAGGGGTGCTTATGTGAGAATGCTGTTCTTGGACGATAGTTCAGCATTCAACACCAGAATTCCCTCCACGCTCAACAAGAAGCTCAGAGATCTTGGCCTTCACCCTGCCTTGTGTGGCTGGATTCATATTATTATTTGAGATTAGGCCAATCAGTGTGGTGTCGTCAGCAAATTTAATTAACAGATTGGAGCTGTGTGTGATGACACAGTCATGGGTATACAGAGAGTAAGGGGATGGTTCAGCCCTGAGGGGCACCTGTGTTGGGGGTCAGACGAGCAGCGGTGAGGGAGCTCTCTCTTACCATCTGCCGGCATTCAGACAGGAAGTCCTCAATGTGATGGCAGACCAACAAGTTTCGGGTAGACCTGAGACTGTCTTTCACTGAGCCAGTCATCTTCCAGCAGCACTTTATGTCCATCACTGGGAACACCCACAGATCAGAGAGTCCTCTGTCACGTAGCCTCTCAGGATGAACTGTGACACAAGCCCTTGCTTCTTTCTTCACATCCTCTTCACAAAGCCACAGACCACAAAGAGGTGAGCAACTGTCTCAAAGTTCAAAGTAAATTTATTATCAAAGTACATACATGTCACCATAAACACCCTGATGTCATACTCTTGTAGCATACTCAATAAATCCAACAACCATAATAGAATCAATGAAAGACCACCCCAACGGGGTGGACAGCCAGTATGCAAAAGACAACTGTGTAAATACAAATTTTTTTTTTTAAAAATCAATAAGCTACAAATATTGAAAACATGAGATGAATAGTTCTTGAAAGTGAGTACACAGTTTATGAGAATAGTTCAGTGATGGGGAAATGAAGTTATCTCCTTTGGTTCAAGAGTCTGCCGGTTGAGGGGTAGTAGCTGTCCCTGAACCCCGTAGTCTGAGTCCTGAGACTCCTGTACCTGCTTCCTGATAGCGAGTAGAGAGCATGACCTGGGTTGTGGAGTCCCTAAAGATTCATGCTGCTTTCTTGCGACAGCGTTCTGTGTATATCGATGTTGGGGTGTGTTTTACCCATGATGGGCTGGCTCGCATCCATTACTTTTTGTAGGATTTCCCATTCAAGGGCATTGGTATTTCCATACCAGGCTACAATACAGCAAAATAATCTACTCTCCTCACTCACATCTTGTCCCCACCATAGTAATCTTGGGGCAGGGCACGGTGAGAGGGAGGTTCCAGGCATGCAGGAAAGAAATGACTGGGAGGGCCCCTCTCCCCATCAGCCAGGCAGGGTCTTGGTGCCTGTGGCTGAGGTTTGGTGTTGAGGCAATGGTATATGTGTATAAAGTGCCAGTATCAGATCTACTTTGCCCTGGATACATTGAGCTTGCTCCAAGTTGCAGTATACTGTACATATCACACCAGTGCAGAGTGTTCTTCACATTCCTGACTTTTATATTACAGATGGTCAAAGTGTTTTGGAAAGTTGGGAGGTGAGTCACTCAACACAGGATATCCAGATATGAACCTGCTGAGTAGATGCAGTAATTATGCTTTCGGTTCAATTAAAATTCTGCTAAATTTAGATTCTAGAATGCGCATGAGGGAATGGCAGAAGGAATTTTCATGACAGGCAGATTGTTACTTTGTTATTGTCTGACATTTGTGTGTCACAAAATTTACTTGTCAATGCTCAAGCCAAGTTTGAATATTGTTCAGGCCCTGTAACACATGGACAATATCTGTAAGAGGAAACGTAAAGTGTGTTACCATCAGCAAACATGTACAGTTTTTGACACACTGAGCAAAGCTCTGAGCTGTCTTGATTATGACTGTGGTAACAATTTGGTGTGATTTAGCCTGAATTCCTCACTTCCCAGCAGCCATCATGGTACTCACTGTTCACTCTGTAAAATTCCCTTTGAATTTGTGACACAGCCTTACTGTAATTCATCACACTTAGTGTTTCATGAAAAGTATATTGAGCAAGGCTGAACTTAATAGTAAATCTTCGTATAATTGTAATTAACCATATAACCATATAACAATCACAGCACGGAAACAGGCCATTCCGGCCCTCCTAGTCCGTGCCGAACTCTTAATCTCACCTAGTCCCACCTACCCGCACTCAGCCCATAACCCTCCACTCCTTTCCTATCCATATACCTATCCAATTTTACCTTAAATGACACAACTGATCTGGCCTCTACTACTTCTACAGGAAGCTCATTCCACACAGCTATCACTCTCTGAGTAAAGAAATACCCCCTCGTGTTTCCCTTAAACTTTTGCCCCCTAACTCTCAAATCATGTCCTCTCGTTTGAATCTCCCCTACTCTCAATGGAAACAGCCTATTCACGTCAACTCTATCTATCCCTCTCAACATTTTAAATACCTCGATCAAATCCCCCCTCAACCTTCTACGCTCCAATGAATAGAGACCTAACTTGTTCAACCTTTCTCTGTAACTTAAGTGCTGAAACCCTGGTAACATCCTAGTAAATCGTCTCTGCACTCTCTCTAATTTATTGATATCTTTCCTATAATTCGGTGACCAGAACTGTACACAATTGTTATGCAGAATGTCCACTTTGTTGAAGTTCCTTTTCTCTGCTGTTCTCATTGGTGACATCAGTTTTATTTTGTTAATTTGAAAGATTACAGTGCTGTCAAGAAATGTAGAGGAAACTTGCCGCAAAATCTAAGCAGCAGAAACAATTCAGTGAACAATAACATTAATAATAGATCACAATATAACCAACATGGGGGGGGGGGGTGTGCATAAATCATGAGTTTTTCACAAGGTTGGTGTAGAGGAGCTATCGAGATATATAGAGTGGAAAAAGGGAAAAAGGGCCTTTTGCCCCATTTGATCATGTTGATTAAGTTACCTCTCTGTGCTACTCCCATTTTTCTACATTTGCCTCATATTCCCCTAAACCTTTCCAATCATGTATCTGTCTCAATTTCTGTCATACATTGTAATTGTACCCACCATTACTATTTCCCTAACAGCACATCTGACAGATCCACTACCCTCTATTGTTGCGCTCAAATCTCTTTAAAAACTTTCCTCTTACCTTAAATCAATGCCGTCGAGTGATAATTGATTCTCCTCATGATTTTATCCATATTAACCTCCTCTCTCTGGGAGAAAATACCCGTCTATCCACTCAGTCCGTATGTCGTGGTTTTTCGTGCTTTTCAAATGACCAGGAGACCCAGAAAATTCTTCAAGAAGGGTTAAACTTTAATTTGCAAATCAAAGTTGAGACAGTCATTGAGCTAGTCGCTGAATGCCTCCCGATTTTCGGACCCAGCCGCTTTATAAAGCAAACCTGGTTTAGCTGCATTAACATATCCAAGCGGTGCATATCACAGTACATCCGTTACTATTGTTTTTACCTATTGACTTATTCGTTCTAGTCGACTATATAGTTTTAATTACACAGCAGACAACTTGTCTCCAACATTGCTTTAGTTACACAGCCGACATGTTCAAAGCAAAATATCCCTTAGCTACTTTTCATTAACACATATTGTCTCTACATTGCTTTAGTTACACAGCCGACAAGTTCAAAGCAAAATATCCCTTAGCTACTTTTCATTAACACATATTGTCTCTACATTCAATTGGATACCTGATTAGCATATATTAACACATCATTGTCTTTTAGCATTTCACACAGTTTTGGTTACACAGCAACTTCACAGCTGGCGCACTCCCAGTCACCTCTCCCTAGCATATACCAACACACCATAGTTTTTAGCATTAAGTTTTATACTCCATAATATTTTATACTCCAATATATCCCCCCTTTGAGACCCCTCCGAGTCTCACACTCACACGGAGAGAAGACTAAGAGTCTGCGCACAAAAGCCCCAATGAACTCAAGCACTTATTCCCAAATTCCGGGTTAAACTAAAATTTCCTGCGCCGAGACCGCAAAGTATTCTCTCCCTGTTACCCTGGGCCGTCGAGCCAAAAACCTGTCCCTTTGTACCTGGGACAGGGAAAAAGACTCATCAGCCCTTACAATCTACTCCCACACTGTCATTTTGCTCCTGTGCATCCTGCAGGTGTTGTAGGCTGTAACGATACATTTTCGGTGTTTCTGTCTCCACTACGCCAGCTTCGGCAATCGTCACGAGCATCGGAAACTGTTTGGTTGCAGCACGCACTACAAGAGATTTGAGACAAGGAAGAAAACAGCACAGCACAAGCACACAGCTCAACAATACAATACTGACAGTTATTGCTACTTTAGTCATCCATGCTCCCCATCCTCCGAGTCTACTTTCTAACCAATCAAAGAACTGATGTCCGAACCCTGCATTCTGTTTGACCTCCGTCCGCAGATTCCTTAACTTATCCATTGCTCTGGTGAAAGACCCTTCTGGGCTAGTATTGTTCGGTATGAAAGTGCAGCATTGTTCTCCAAACATTACACACACACCCCCTTTCTCTGCCAAAAGCCAATCCAGTACCTGTCTGTTTTGCCACGCCACCCTGCTAGTTGCATCCAGCTGTTGCCCTAAGGCCTCCAGTGCATCATCGGTGTAGTTGATGAACCTCTGTTGATTATAGTATATATAGTTTATTCATTCAACATTTTTGCTTACCCCTATCACAGGTATGATAGCTTCCCAGTGAGCATCTCGTGCGGTGTCAGGCATGTTATTCGATTAGTTTGCATGTGGTAACTCATCAATGCTAACGGTAAAGCATCGACCCAATTAAGTTTAGTATCTGCACAAATTTTGTTTAATTTGGCTTTCAGGGTTCCATTAATTCTCTCCACCATGCCCTGCGACTGAGGGTGGTATACACATCCAAACCTCTGCTTTATCCTCAGCGCCTGTAGTACCAGTTTGACCACTTTCTGGATAAAAGCTGAACCATTGTCTGAACTAACTTCTGTAGGGATTCCAAACCTGGGGATGACTTCATTTGTCAGAAATTTTACCACTGTCTTTGCCCCTTGATCTCTTGAAGGTACCGCTTCCACCCATCTGCTAAATCTATCAATTACTACCAGCATGTATCTTTTCCCTCTCACTGGCTTTATCATGTCTACATAATCGATCACTAAATGTTTAAATGATCCTTCAGGTACAGGAATGTGGCCTATTGGGGTTGTAATTCCCTTTCGAATATTATTTTGTGCGCATACCTCGCACCGTGATAAGACGAAGTCCACTGAAGCCTGTAAATAAGGTGACCAAAAACCATCCTTCTGTATTTTCCTTATCACTTCCCCCTTTGCACAATGGTCCATCCCATGCGCTTCTGAAATCAGAATCGTCAGTAGAGGAGTGGGCGCTACCAACAAACCGTCTTCCGTGCTCCACAAGCCTTCCGGGTTCTGCTTGGCCCCCCTTTTTCTCCACATTGTCTGTTCTGCCAAAGTTGCCTTACCTTGTATTTCAATTAGGTCCTCCACGTCAGGTTCTGGAGTTAGGCTTACCTGGGGGGCAATGACGGCTGACGTACATCCAGACGCTTTTCTAGCTGCCTCGTCTGCAGCTTGATTTCCCTTTGTTATTACATCGTTTCCCTTTTTATGTGCCTGGCATTTGACCACAGCCAATGCTTTAGGTTTCATTATGGCTTTTATTAAGTCTAGAATTTGCTGACAATGTTGTATAGGAGCTCCGCTACTTTTTTTAAAGCCTCTCTGCTTCCACACTGCCCCGAACAAATGGCATACTCCGTGAGCATATGCTGAATCAGTATAGATGTCTACTGTCTCACCTTCCATCATTTCACACGCAGCTGTCAAAGCTTTGAGTTCTGCTAGTTGGGCGGAACACGGTTGGGGACAGGACTCCATCCTAATAATTTTATAGCTCGACTGATCCTGCTGCACCACTGAGAATCCTGCGTGATTTCCATCATAATCCCTACAACAAGAGCCATCTACGAACAGAACCTTTTGTATCTATCTCCTCTAGTGGTTCTGACCGTTAACCTACTCGCAATTTGGCAAATGCCATCGTCTTCCCTACACAATCATGGGGTTCTCCTTCATAGTCTAAAGGGATAAAATCGGCTATATTACTGGTAGTGCATCTCTGTATAGTTATGTCAGGAAATGTCAATAGCATCTGATACGCTGCTATCCTGGCTGGCGTCAGCACAAATTTCCCTCTTTCCAGCAGTGCTGCTACTTTGTGGTGTGTGTACAGAGTTACGGGATAGCCCAGGGTTACCGATGATGCCTTTTCATATGCATAGTACAGCGCCGCCAATCCCTGATAACAGGGTGGGTACCCCTGAGCCACTTCATCTAGTCTCGTACTGTAGTATGCTATCGGCTGCTTTGCTTTTCCTGTGCCTGCCTCTTGTGTTAGAACCGCTGTAACATAACCCTCCTGTCGATTGGATACATACAAATAAAAGACCTTCTCGTAATTGGGCAAAACTAATGCTGGTGCTGACTGCAATTCCTGCTTAATAGTACTGAAAGCTATCTCCGCCTCTCCATTCCACTGTAAGCCGTTCTTCAACTTTGTATGTCCTGCTTCTTTCATTATCTTTCTTAAAGGTGCCACAATCTCAGCATATTCTCCTATCCAATCTGAGCTGTACCCTGCCATTCCCAAAAATGTCATCATCTGCCCTACAGTCTGGGGTTTTGGGGCCTTAGCTATTGCCTCAATCTGATCTGGTGCTATCGCCTTCACTCCCTTGGATATTACCCTGCCTAAGTATTCCACTTACTGCATGCAGAATTGCAGTTTCTTTTTGGATACTTTATGTCCTCCGTGCGCTAGCTTCTCTAACAGATTTATAGTGTCCTGCTTACACTGTTCCTCGCTGTGGGAGCAAATCAACAGGTCATCCACATATTGTAACAATGTACTTCCAACGGCATGCCCTCTAGGTCTGCCTTCAATACCTGATTGAAAATGTGTGGTGAATGTTTAAATCCTTGCGGCATTCTGGTATAGGTATACTGGGCGCCTCTGTAGGTAAATGCAAACAAATACTGACATTGCTCAGCCAGAGGAATGCTGAAGAAAGCCGAACATAAATCGATCACTGAAAAGTGGCTTGCTTCTGGTGGAACGTTAGTCAGAAGCGTGTGTGGGTTAGGGACTACCGCTGGCCAGTCCTCTACCACATCGTTTACCGCTCGCAAATCATGCACCAATCTCCACTTAGATTTATCTGCTTTTAATACCGGCAACATATTAGCTCCGGCGCCGACCTGAGCGGCAGCCTTTTCCAGCTGCCATTAGGCTTTACAATTCTACCGCCAGGACTTAAGAACTTTTTAAAAGCTATTATTAATGCTTTTTGAGATAGTGATTTAGATGCATATCATATTTTTTACTGAGTTAAGTATTGTATGTAATTAGTTTTGCTACAACAAGTGTATGGGACATTGGAAAAAAGTTGAATTTCCCCATGGGGATGAATAAAGTATCCATTTATCTATCTATAACAACGGGGTATTGCATGGACTGTGTGTTCTTTTAAGTACACCTATTTCAAGCAACCCCTGCACTGTCGACGATATTCCTTCTTCCGCTTCTGGTCTTAGTGGGTATTGCGGTCTCCTGGGTGGAATTGCTCCTCCCTTTAGCTTTATTTCCACCGGACTAGCTGTTTTTATTTTCCCTACGTCCGCGTCATGCTGTGACCACAGAATAGACGGCAACTCATCTAACCTTCTATCTTTCTGCTGGCCTCTTTCTTTTCCCAGCACGGGCATGTGTGGTTGGGGAGTTATTTCGACCTCTCTCACTGTCCCTACCATATCTACACTTACCATTATTTTAATACAATTGTTGTCTTCTGATATCCACACCGCTGGCGTGATTTTCCTCCACACTGTTACGGTTTCAGCACTCTTAACTAAAGGTCCTAAGTCTTTAGACTGATATCCCTTATTTATCAACAACGTTACGTGGGGCGCCGCCTCCGGTATCCTGTACCATTTTTCTAGAAAGGTGTTCCACTTAACTTGTAAAGCTGCCCCTTGCTTTCCAATTATCACAGCCTCCCCTTCCAGGTGCTGCTGGGTACATGCCTCCAGGTGCCATCTCTCCTCTAACTCCCTGTTCTGAGTCTCGTCAAAAATCACTGTACAATGTAGCTCAGATTTGGGCATTACAGCCCTAGGTAATCCAGCCTGCACGCCCTTTTTCCATTTTTCCCAGGTTTCCTGAATCTGATCTGCAATGTCTCCTATCCAAAAGACATTAGCCTTCTTGTCTTCTTGCACTATCAATTGAGCCCCTGCTCTTTTCACACTCAGCCCATTTCTGGTGCATTCTAATTTTAATTCCAGTTTCAACAAGGCATCTCTGCCTAACAAATTAATCGGAGTCCCTTTAAATACTAGCACCGGCAAAACAATTCCTTTATTTTCCATTCTCAACCGCACTGGAGCCGTGTACTGTGTTAACTGTGTTTTCCCGAGAACCCTACCGTCTTAATAAACTTTCCTGACATGGGAAGGTGAAGGGCATACTGTGGCTGGCTGATTACATTCCCGGCAAAATCTCCCTACCTCTCTTTCCCACTGTCTTCTCACTGGTCTCCTTTGCCCATAGCTCCTCTGTCCCCCTCCTTGGGACTTCCAGTCCTGTCTGGGCTGTTTGAATTTAGTTTGTTCCTGATAGAACATTTGTGGGGATGCTCCCTCAAAGTTAATTATTGGCATGGGGTTTTCCAGCCCTTGTCTTACAGTATGATCGGCCCCTCCATATAGCAGTGTTTTGTCCAGTTCGGTGGCTGTACTCGAACCGGTGATTGTTGGCAGCATCTTTTTATTTTTCTCTTTTTCCTTCTTTTTGAGTTCTTCGAGCTGCATTTGTGTTAACTTTCTTTGCACCTCTTCCTGCTGCTCAGCCAACCTTTGTTTGTCTTTCCGGTATTTCTCAACGGCATGGACTACGTGGTCTCTAAATTCTTGTGGGGTCTTTGACGTTAGCCCAACCACCTCCTCCAGTTTGGATTTTACTTGTGGCGGCATTGCATCCAAAATGCTATGTCGGAACAGTGAGGTCATAAATAAGCTGTTCTCCACCTCTTGCTCAGTCCCCAGTCTCCACCTTTTCAACTGGTTTTCTACGTAGGCTGCTGGGTTTTCAGTGTCTCCCAGTGGATCCCCGTTTAAGGCTTTGGGGTCCACTTTGGGTGGATAAAGCTTTCTGAGGGCCTGCCATACCCTCTGCCTCACTCTGTCAAACCCATCTCCATCAGTTCTTGGGTCGTTCGAGTTTACTATGCCAGCCATTTCCATTAGTTCGTTAAATTTGGAGGTTCCCATCAACCTAATCAACAGTGCCTTCAAATCTCCCATAGCCAATAATCGTCCTGCTGTTTCTTCCTCAAAGGCTCTAATCCATTTCCCTGCTCCTTCATGTAAATTGGGCAGAGTGGTTTTCAGCCCTTCTAGGTCCTGGGATCCCCAAGGGATATACTGCACTTGTCCTGATCCTTTAACTAACAACGGCATCATTCTTCCTCCTCCTTCCCACCTGCCCTGGCTTTCCTCCTCCCCTGACTCCCCATCTGTCTCTGGGTATGTCTTTACTGCCTCCCACACAAATGTCTCCGGGGTTCTGCTCTTCCCTCGGTCTCCCTGTGGAGTCCTTCCTTTCTGTCTCGATTCAATACCTGGTTGGCCCCTTGAATATTTTTCACATCTCTCCTGGTAATCCCATTTTTGTAATTTACCTGACTCTCTTTCTACTTCCGCGGGTCGCTCCCCTACTGCCTCCTTCTGTCCTTCTAGGCTTCTGCCCCCTACCTCTTCCCCATAAATTCTAGCATCCTCTCTCTCTCTCCACTTAACTCTTGCTCCTCCAATGAGTCACCTTCTCTAGTCTGTTTATTCCTATGGTATAATCGATACTCCTCATATTCCTTCGCCTCCCTCAAGTATTTCATCCCTTCAATCTGTTCTTGCATTTCTCTCTGTACCTGTTCTATCTTTATCTTTTCTGCCTGTATCTCCTGCCATATCGCCGCTTTTTCCTTCTCATATTGTTTTTTCTCCTCCTCATTATCCCAAACCTGTACTTCTCCCTGCATGTTTACTGTTCCCATCAGCAGGGGGCACTGCTTAGGGGTTCCTTCCTCATTATAGGGAGGGGGTTTTTCTGTTTCTTTCGCATCCGGGTACGGAGCTGAAGTCAGCTTTTCATTGTACCCTCCTCTCTCTCTAACAGGCTGTTTCTCCAGCACCTTAGTGTCTTCCTCGCTTGTAATCAATATTCTACCTGTCCTCCTCACCCTTTCTCCCTCCGTTCTGAAGAGTTTTAGCACTTCCATTTCTCGTTCTCTTTTTTGCTCTCTTTTCTTAGATTTATCTTTTGATTTGTAATTTTTAATTAGTTCCTCCATTTCTTCGCACAAACTTACATCAAACGTTCCTTCTTTTGGCCACTTTGTGACCAGGTTTTTGGTTCTTTTTTCCCATTTTTCTTAAGTTTTTGTGATCTCATTTTGAAAAAATGGGAATTTTTTGCTCAGAATCTCTACTGCTGTTCCTTTACCTGTCATGTTATTCTCTCTTGTTAATGTATTTCAGAGATTCACAGTTTGTTTACTGGATAATATTATTTACTCTAATTCTACACCTATTCTAACACCTCGCCAGAGCAGACCCTTCTTCTCTTAAGGCGGTAACCGCGAGGACTTTTTCCCTAATTCTATTCTAACACCTCGCCCGAGCAGACCCTTCTTCTCTTAAGGCGGTAACCGCGAGGACTTTTTCTTAACGTACTAACTTATTTGTACTTACCCTCACTGCAGTGCATACCCTCAGTATGTGCGGTTGGGAGACTGTAGGTCTGACACAGTGGTCAGCAGCACAGGAGCGCCACAGGGAACCGTACTCTCTCCGGTCCTGTTCACCCTGTACACATCAGACTTCCAATATAACTCAGAGTCCTGCCATGTGCAGAAGTTCGCTGATGACACGGCCATAGTGGGGTGTGTCAGGAATGGACAGGAGGAGGAGTATAGGAAACTGATACAGGACTTTGTGATATGGTGCAACTCAAACTACCTGCGTCTCAATGTCACCAAGACCAAGGAGATGGTGGTGGACTTTAGGAGATCTAGGCCTCATATGGAGCCAGTGATCATTAATGGAGAATGTGTGGAGCAGGTTAAGACCTACAAGTATCTGGGAGTACAGTTGGACGAGAAGCTAGACTGGACTGCCAACACAGATGCCTTGTGCAGGAAGGCACAGAGTCGACTGTACTTCCTTAGAAGGTTGGCGTCATTCAATGTCTGCAGTGAGATGCTGATGATGTTCTATAGGTCAGTTGTTGAGAGCGCCCTCTTCTTTGTGGTGGCGTGTTGGGGAGGAAGCATTAAGAAGAAGGACGCCTCACGTCTTAATAAGCTGATAAGGAAGGCGGGCTCTGTCGTGGGCAAAGTACTGGAGAGTTTAACATCGGTAGCTGAGCGAAGGGCGCTGAGTAGGCTACGGTCAATTATGGAAAACCCTGAACATCCTCTACATAGCACCATCCAGAGACAGAGAAGCAGTTTCAGCGACAGGTTACTGTCGATGCAATGCTCCTCAGACAGGATGAAGAGGTCAATACTCCCCAATGCCATTAGGCTTTACAATTCAACTGCCAGGACTTAAGAACTTTTTTTTTTTTTTTAAAGCTATTATTAATGCTTTTGAATTAGTGATTTAGATGCATATCATATTATTACTGAGTTAAGTATTGTATGTAATGAGTTTTTGCTACAACAAGTGTATGGGACATTGGAAAAAATGTTGAATTTCCCCATGGGGATGAATAAAGTATCTATCTATCTTGAGCAATCCTCTGAGCCTCCTCCGTTAACCCCCAATTCTGCCAGATTCTTTGGACCGGAGAGACCCTTTGGCAGCGGTTCCACACTTCCGAGACTCCAAGACCTCCTCAAAGCCAACAGAATTCTTAGTCCAAATTGTTGCAAAAAACGCTTTCCTTTTGTTTTGGGTGCACCCAATTCCGTTAGCCTTGTGGGGGTCCCTAGAGGACTGGGAAGCGTTCCCAATCTGCCGTTTCCCTTCCGCGGGTCTCTGCCCGATCCTGCCGACTGACGCCAATTATGTCGTGGTTTTTCGTGCTTTTCAAATGACCAGGAGACGCAGAAAATTCTTCAAGAAGGGTTAAACTTTAATTTGCAAATCAAAGTTGAGACAGTCATTGAGCTAGTCGCTGAATGCCTCCCGATTTTCGGACCCAGCCGCTTTTTAAAGCAAACCTGGTTTAGCTGCATTTACATATCCAAGCGGTGCATATCACAGTACATCCGTTACTATTGTTTTTACCTATTGACTTATTCGTTCTGGTCGACTATATAGTTTTAATTACACAGCAGACAACTTGTCTCCTACATTGCTTTAGTTACACAGCCGACATGTTCAAAGCAAAATATCTCTTAGCTACTTTTCATTAACACATATTGTCTCTACATTCAATTGGATACCTGATTAGCATATATTAACACATCATTGTCTTTTAGCATTTCACACAGTTTTGGTTACACAGCAACTTCACAGCTGGCGCGCTCCCAGCCACCTCTCCCTAGCATATACCAACACACCATAGTTTTTAGCATTAAGTTTTATACTCCATAATATTTTATACTCCAATACGTATAACTCAAACCCTCCAATCGCAGTAATATCCTTGTGAAATTTCTCTCTACAAACTTACCAGTTTAGTGAGCTCCTTCTTATAGCTTGGTGACCAGAATTGAACTGGTGTTTTGAGAAGTTGGTTACAAAGCATATCAACACCTGCCTGAGGAAACTTCAGTCTTACAATATCATTTATGGATATTAAATCTACGGGCTCTGACACCATTCCTGGCTATCAGTTTGTTCATGGAAGGAAAGAGGTATAACATTGGGAAATATAGTCCAGTGAGTCTTACACCAGTGGTTGCAAACCATTGAAGAGTATTTTTAGAGACAGAACTTATGAGCATTAAGAGAAGTGGAGTCTGATTAGGGATAGTCAGCATGAAATTGTTACAGAACAAGTTGTAACTCATAAGCTTGACTGAATGCTTTGAGAATGTGACAAAACAAATTGATGAAGTTAGAGCAGTGGATGTGGTGAATATGGATTTTAGTAAGGCATTTGACATGTTTCCCCATTCGTCCTGGTCATATTGTGTCAGCAGAGGTACGGTAACAGAATTCTCCAAATCTTGCTGGGCCTGTTTTAAGGC
Organism: Hemitrygon akajei; assembly: GCF_048418815.1. Classification (NCBI taxonomy): domain Eukaryota; kingdom Metazoa; phylum Chordata; class Chondrichthyes; order Myliobatiformes; family Dasyatidae; genus Hemitrygon; species Hemitrygon akajei. The sequence goes on from NC_133126.1 coordinate 132,933,082, forward strand.
AATCTACCAAAATACATTCAGGTTTACCCCTCTTATCCATGATAGATGCCTTTTCTCCCTGTTCCAAAACCCAGAACTGGCCATGGTAAGACCATAAGACCAAACGATATAGGAGCAGAATAAGGCCATTTTGCCCATCGAGTCTGCTCCACCAGTTCATCCTGGCTGATCCAATTTTCCTCTCAGCCCTAATCTCATGCCTTCTCCCAGTATCCCTTCATGCTGTGACCAATTAAGATTTTATCTTCATTGAATCTGCCTTAAATGTACATAAAGACTTGGCCTCCACAGCTGCCTGTGGCAAAGAATTCCACAGATTCACCACTCTCTGGCAAAAAGAAACTCCTCCTCATCTCCATTCTAAATGGACACCCCTCTATTCTGAGGCTATATCATTTGGTCTAGGCTCTCCCACCATAGGGAAAATCCTCTCCGCATTCCATTTGCCATTTCTTTGCCCACTCTCCTACTCTGTCTAAGTCCTTCTCTAGCCTCAATACTTCCTCAGAACTATCTGGCCCCCCAGCTATCTTCATATTGTCTGGAAATTTGCAAAAAAGAAACCAATTTATTGTCCAAATCATTGACATATAACATAAAAAGAATTGGACCCAACACAGACCCTGTGAACACCATTCATCACCAGCAGCTAACCAGAAAAGGCTCCTTTCATTCCCACTCTTGGCCTCCTGCCAATCAACCACTGCTTTGTCCATGCTAGAATCTTTCTTGTAATACCATAGGATCATAGCTTGTTAAGCAGCCTCATGTGTGGCACCTTGTCAAAGGCCATCTGGAAATCAAAGTACACAAGACCAACCAATTCTCCTTTGTCTATCCTGCTTGCCATTTCTTCGCGGGATTCTGACAAATTTGTCAGGCAAAATATTTCCTTGAGGAAACTATGCTGTCTTCAGCCTATTTTATCATGTGCCTACAAGAACCCTGAGACGTCATCCTTCATAATTGACTCCAACAGCTTCCCACCACTGAGGTCGGACTAACAACCTTATAGTTTCCATTTTTCTCCCTTTCTGCCTTCTTGAAGAGTGGAATGAAATTTGCAATTTTCCAGTCTTCTGAAACCATTTCCAGAATCTAGTGATTCTTGAAAGATCATTACTAATGCCTCCACGATCTCTTCAGCCACCTCTTTCAGAACCCTTAAGTGTACACCATCTGGTCCAGTTGACTTATATACCTGCAGACCTTTCAGTTTCCACGTACTTTCTCTCTAGTAATGGTAACTTTACACAGTTCATTCCCCCTGCCACTTGGAACTTCCACCATACTGCTAATGTCCTCTGCAGTGAAGACTGACTCAACATACTTAATTCAGTTCACCTGCCATTTATTTTCCACCATTGCTACCTGTGCAGCATCGTTTCCCTACAGTCCAATAACCACTCTCACCTGTCCATTACACTTCATGTATCTGAACAAACGTCTGGTATTCTCTTTCATATTATTAGCTAACTTACTTTTGTATTCTATCTATGCCTTCTCAATGTCTTTTTTAGTTGCCTTCTATTGGTTTTTCAAAGCTTCCCAAATCCACTAACTTCCCACTATGTTTTGCTCTATTATAGGCTCTCTCTTTGGCTCCAATGTTGGCTTTGACTTCTCTTGTTAGCCATGGTTATATCATCTTTAGTTTGGAATATTTCTTTCTCTGTGGGATGTACATCTTCTGTTCCTTCCAAATTGCTTCCAGAAATTCCAGCTTCTGCTCCTCTGCCATTATCCCTGATTGATTAATCTCTTCCAATCAATTCTGATCAACTCCTCATTCATGCCTCTGAAATTCTCTTTGCTCCACTGTAGTACTGATACATCTGACTTGCTACTTCTTCTCAAATTTCAGGATGAATTTGATCGTATTATGACCATTTTCTCCTCAGGGTCATTTACCTTAAGCTCTCTAATCATTTCTGGTTCATTGCACAAAACCCAATCCAGAATAGCTGTTCCCCCAGTGGTCTCCATCATGAGTTGCTCTAAAAAAACATCTTGTAGCCACTCTAGAAACCCCCTCCTGGAATCTAGCACCAACCTGATTTTCCCAATCCATCTGCATATTGAAATCCCCCATGACTATAATAACATTGCCCTTTTGGCATGCATTTTCTATCTCCCATTGTAATTTGTAGGCCACATCTTTGCTGCTGTTTGGGGGCCTGTATACAACTCCCATCAGGATCTTTTTATCCTTGTTGTTCCTTAGCTCTATCCACAATGATTCAATAGCTTCTGCTCCTGCGTCACCTCTTTCTAATGATTTGATTTCAATTGTAACCAACAGAGTAATGCTGCCCCCTTTGCCTTCCTGCCTGTCTTTTTCATACAATATATATCCTTGGACAATAAGCTCCCAGCTATAATCTTCTTTCAGCCATGATTCAATGATGCCTGCAATATCATACATGCCAATCTGAAACTGTGCTGGAAGTTCATCTACCTTATTCCATATACTATGTGCATTAAAATATACCATCTTCAATCCTGTGTTGACCCCTTTCAATTTTGTCCATCTTTTATGTTGCAAATTTACTTGTTGACTGCAATTTTGCCCGATCAACAGCCTCTCCTCACCACACATTTCTTGTGTTTGTAAACTAGCTACCTCATCTTTAGCACTATTATCCACCTTTCCTACAATACTTGCATTGATCTATTTGCAGCACAGGACACTCGTCACATCATGCTCAGCCTTTTGATTCCTAACTTTGTCTTAGGTCTCACCAACATTTTCCTCCAGAACCTCTCCACTGACTGTTCTGACAGTTCTGGATGCACTTCTCCCAGTTGTAGTCATCAGGGACACCGGAGGCCTCCCTGCCTTCCCACATCCTGCAAGAACATTCCACTATCCTGCCTGTCATCTCCACTGTCCTAGCTGAGCAGATATAAAGAAGGGAAGGAATAAAATACTAAAACAAGAGCTTTTCTTTTCTTTGCATTTTCTGACTGAAGTCTCACTTAATAAATGTGTGTTCAATAGTAAAGTGTAACCAGACAATTTAAAGTACAGACTAAATTGAAAAATGCTAATTATTGAATGGTTTAAAAGTAACTGTCATTTATGTTAAAATGCTACACTCTCTTTTAATATGCAATTATATAACCTATAGGAAATCTGGACATCCTCAATGAAAATAAGCAGTATAGGAAATATTTAGATACTTGAATCTGGATAGAATGAAATACTACATACTGTATGTAAATAGAATCAATATCTAAACAAAAAAATATTGTTTCAGAATTTACAATGTGATGACATGATTGTCCATTCCCCACGTTATTTGATTTACCTGAATTCCAGTTCTCAGTATATATATTGCCTGAGCATTTACTTTTCTCTGGGCTAAATAAATCGAATCATTCTCAGTGAAGTGAAGAGATCTCTCTCGGTAGTTTCAATTCTTATTCTTGCATCTAAGCACAGTAACTCTGGCCTTCCCGGACAAAGAAATGACCTGTATGTATCTCCTCTGTGACCTTCTTTCAGAATCAGTTGTTTTAATGACAACACCTCATCCATCTAAACTCGAAAGAATAAGAGCTCATTCCATTCAGCCTCACTTCAACTAGTTCTTCCCGGATGATCAATCTGCTTTGAAGAGCTGAATAAAACGTCACTTATTGTGGTGAATCCAGTTCGTATATACTCTGCAGTTTCAATGATGGACTAGACCACACCAATTACTTTGATTAAATAGGTGAAATGTCAAGGTAATTATCCTGTTAACAATATATATTACAAATCACACCAATATTTTATAGAGAAAATTGATTGTGATTCTGTTAGTATTGCATCATAACTAATGTTTTAACATCAATTACAAATTCTTTATTTAATTTGAAAATTAATCATGTTTTAAGTTTCATAACCAGAGATTCTTTTCCAACCCTAAGGCAGCAATGAAGAAATCAGACAGTTACCTAATTATTGCCTTGTAAACTCTACATAGCTTTTGACCAAATCTGGAACCACTGATCTGATTTAGACAGTATTCCCACCAGCCTGTTTACTTCCTGTGTGACTGGGTGAGGGTTTTGAGATGCTGGTGCTTTTAATCCTTGCTCCACTTCTAAGGGATTTCATTCCTCACACTTTATCTTTTAGCATTGTAAATCAATTCATGGAGCTTGCAACCAGGCCAAAAAAATCAATGGACTATTGTTGTCTGTGTTTTTTATTGTCACGTGTAATTATAGAATTCCAGAGTTTTGATTTTATTATGCAGAATTAAGTTAGTCCATACAAAATACTGCAAGAGCTTTTGTGCCGATATCAGTTCACTGCTCAAACTGCACCCCTCACAGAAGTCAAAGTATTTCTTCTGTTTGTGCTGCTCTCTAACTTCTGTGGGATGCTGGCCAACATGCCGTGATTGTGCTGGGCAGGTCTGGTCGTGCACACGTGGACTGTGCTTACAGATGTACAGACCATATTCCAGCCTGGAGCTCCCACCTCAGAATACCCTCATCTGTGAGTTCTGAGCATGAGCTGGAGCTAAGCCAACCATTATGGGCACTATGGCCTTGCACTGACTTGCCCTTTTATTGTTCAACATTTTGTTTTCTGCTTTTCTTTCAATTCTGTAAAACTGTTTCCTGCCATTGAGAAACATTTATAATTTTTGGCCCAAAACGTCGAGTGTAATTTTTTCCATAGATTCTGCCTGGTCTGCTGAGTTCCTCCAGCACTTTGTGTGTGTTGTTCAGATTTCCAGCATCTGCAGATTTTCTCTACTTTATCAGTTTCCATCTTTTCCAATGAATGTAGTTAATTAGGTTCATGAAATCGATTTCCCAAAAATAGATTCTAAAATAACATATAGGGCAGTGAATGAGCGATACAGGGAGGTTGCTACATCTAACCTGTAATTCATCTTAAAACGTCTACATTTATTGCAGCCAGATTTATCAATTAGGTTTCCCACCTCAACTAAAATAGAGGTAAAATTATTTCTGTTTGAACATAATTAACAGTAGTTTGATGTTTTGAGTATTCATCACTTTAAAAAGAATAATTTCTTTGCCTGTGTTTTTTGGAATATATCTCATTATCCAAGATATTCAAGAACATTGAAACAGCTGGAGCCACCTCTGAGTGTCAGGGTCAGGGAATCAGTGTGCTTCCTTCTCACCACTGACAACTCAGTTTGCTTATGAAACAGCCATGGAATTGAGGTACTGAGGTTGGTGGAACCTGCAACAGGTTAGTGCACCTGTAAAGTGACAGGATAGGAAGCAGGTTTTTTTCTACATGGTTTTTAAAATGTGCCAATGTATTGAACTTCAATGACAAATTCTTGTTGCTGTTTGGTTTGTTGCAGAGAACATGAACTTTATTTAAAAAATTGTTTAATGCTTTTTCTAAGTCAGGTGTTCTGATTGCAAGGATCATACTTACAGAAAAGAAAGGCCATCACACATGTTCTGAATCAAAAGTGCTGCAGCTCGCAAGAGCACTAAAACTTCTAACAGGATTGGAGAAGATCACAAGACCTGTGGTTGAATATTTGAATTCTAAGCTATTCATTTCATCTCCACTTTTCTGAAAAAACAATAATCATGTTTATGCAGGATCTGTTGACTGTTCTTAACATTTCCAAGTATTACCATATTGTAGTGTAAGGGAACAGCAGAATAGCGATAGAATCACTGGGGTGGTTAAGACTGGCCTTGGTTCTCCAAGTCTCATTAGAAAAATTGGGTTTGGTTTCCAATGACTTGGAAACACACAAGTGCAAAACAAAAAGTAACACAACATTATTTAGATGAGCAATTTTATGGTGTAGTGGAAGACAGCAGCCATACCTCGGTAAAGCATCTCGGCAGATGGGCCAAACCGGGTGAGGGTAGCCGATGGGTCTTCCACCCTCAGTGAGGTAGGGGATCTGTCTATCCCAGCGCGTGGTCTGGCCCTGGCAGATGGAGTTGGGGAGACTGATTAATGGTCCAGTGGTCAAGAAGGCAGCCCAGCAGGCATTAGTGGAGCGCTGAGAGCACGATAAGGCACTAAGACGTTCTAGTCATCCACTGCAAGAGATGGTGATCTCTTTAAACTCACCAGGCAGAAGGCAAAGGCAAACAACTGCTGTAATCTGCCAAGCAGATGATTTCCCAATTTGTCAGAGGTGTGTGGAGGGAAATTGTCTGCCAACTAGAATTTCCAAATGCGACCTAAAGCGAGTGGAAGACAGGTCCCAAAGAGAAGTTTATGAGTGGGATTTATATTTTATAGAAAAGGTATCAGCAGAAATCAGCGGTGGAACAGGTTATCTGCACAAACACATATATAGGAGTCACAGAGGGGCTGGTGGATTTGTGAGTAATGGTGACAAACATCAGTTATTTCCACCACAGGATCAGCATCACTGCAAAATATTCTCTGTTCCACTCCCACCCTTGTGCAGTGTTGGGATCAGTGAAGGAGGTTAGTCAATAACAAAGCCACTTTCTGCTTATAATTCCCTTGCTCAAATGTTCATATGAAATCAACATCTGACAGTTTTGATCATGTATTATCACAAAATAGATACGTAGCTCCTAACACAAAAAAGATAAACAATTATTCACAACAAAAATCAATTCATTATAAGTAGTAACTCATGTTAATACTTCTTAAAAATACTATTTCATACTATATATTGCAGTGAAACTTAGGTTTACAATTTCCCAAGATTTGATAGGACAGAAATCAATGCCAGTGAACATCTTTTAGATGTATACATTTAGGATCAAAACATGTAGGAGTACTATTGGGTCATTCAGCCCATTGAATCTGCTCCACCAATTCATCATGGCTTGCCTCCACTTCCCTCTCAACCCCATTCTACTCCCTTCATCCCTTTCATGCCCTGACTAATCAAGAACACATCAATCTCCATCATAAATACACCCAATGACCTGGCCTCCACAGCCAGCTGTGGCAATGAATTCCATAGATTCATCACCTTCTGGTGAAAGAAATTCCTCCTCATCTCTGTTCTAAATGGACATTCCTGTATTCTGAGTTTGTGCCCTCTGGTCTTAGACTCACTCACTATAGGAAACATCCTCCCTATATCCACTCTATCTAGGCCATTCAACATTCAATAGGTTTCAATGAGATTTTGCACAATATTGTATTTGGCAACGTGGAGTGGAGAGCAAGTTCGTAAATCTGGCGGGAGCAAATGATGTTGGGAAAGGCAAACATGGGGCGTTGGGGAGGGTGTGGTACAGGTCCCAGAGAAAGTATCCCAGGAGCACCGGTGCAGACACAGCCAGCCCTGAGAAATCAGGCAAAGTCTTTTCATTCAAAACAATTGGTTTATTGATAGTTACAGAATGTCTCTCTGGTGCTTCCCACTCCCTCCCATCACTCTTTCTCTTTTCCCCACTGCGATTCCCCTCTTAAAGTTTAAAGAATTTTTATTATGAAAGTATAACTTACAACTCTGAGATCTGTCTTCTTCAGACAGCCACAAAACAAAGAAAAATATCAGCCATCCCACGGGTAAAAAATAACAACCAGGACATCAACCCCACCCCCCACGCGCAAAAACAAATCCTGCAAACGGCAACAAGAACATCAACTCCACCCCACACAGAAACGACAACAATAAATAACAAGATAAAACACAATATAAAAACAGAATCAAAAGTTTCCAAAGTACAGTCCAGTTCATAAAGCACAGATGCACAAACTTTGCACAATCTTTCCACTGGGGAGAAGGGGTAAGGAGGAGAGGAAAGAGAGAAGAGGAGGAAGAGGGGGGAAGAGGAAGAGATCACTCAAATGCAGGGGCCTTTCCTCGGAAGCAGTGAGCAAGCGGGAATGACACCCTCCCCCAGCAGCATTGAGCCAGGCTGGTAACGGCACTCAACACTTGCTCACTCTCCATATTTGTCTCTATGTTTTCAGTCTTCCTCAATGCTTTAATCGGCAAGAAATGGAGTCGATCATGGGCTTGAACCCATTCCTAAGCTTTTTTACCCCTTCCCACTCAGTCCACCAAAGAGACCCATATCAGAATCAGGTTTATCATTACTCAAAAGTTTCATGACTTTTAATTATTTTGTGGCAGCAGTACAGTGCAATACTTAAAATTACTACAGTATTGTGCAAAAGTCTTAGGCACCCTAGCTGTATATATATGCATAAGATTTTTACACAGTACCGTATATCTGAAAATAATTGTTATCCTCATTGAAATTATTGGCTAGTTTACATTCATATTTGATCTTCTCCATCTTTATGGCTTTTTTTTAAAGTTGCCTTCCATTGGTTTTTAAATTTCCCAGTTCTCCAACTTCCCACTAATTTTTGCTGTATTACATGACATCTCTTTTTCTTTTATGTTGGCTTTGACTTCCCGTTGGTTGCATCATCCTGCCTGTACAATGCCATTTTGGGATTTATCTATCCTGCATCTTCTAAATTCTTCCCAGAAACTCCAGCTATTGCTGCTCTGCTGTCATTCCAGTTGGTGTCCTGTTCCAATCAACTATGGCCAGCTCCTCACTCATGCCTCTGCAATCCCTTTACTCCACTATAAATAATGATATATCTGACTTTAGGTTCCCTCTCAAATTGCAGGGGGAAATACTATATTATGATCACTGGCTCCTAAGGGTGTCTTTACCTGAAGGTACAAATCAAATCTGGTTCATTACATAGCACCCAATCTGGAGTAGCTGTTCCTTACTGGGCTCAACCACAAGCTGCTCTATAAAGGTATTTTGTAGGGATTCTACAAATTCTCTCTCCAGGGATCTAAAATCAGCACCAATCTGATTTTCCCAACCTACCTGCATGTTGAAATCCCCCATTACTATCTTAACATTGACTTTTTGACATGCATTTTCTGTCTCCAGTTGTAATTTGTAGTGCACATCCTGGCTACTATTTGGAGGTCTGTATATAATTCCCATCAGGGTCTTTTTACTTTTCCAGTTTCTGAACTCTACCTTCAAAGATTCTACATCTTTCCATCCAATGTCGCATGTATGGATGTGGCTGAGATGCATTTGTGGTTTGCGTCTAGGTTAGCAATCCATGTAATGGATTAGAACTAGGGGACATAGCCTCAAGATTCAGGGGAGTAGAATTAGGATGGAGATGAGAAGGAACTGCTTTTCCCAGAGACTGGTGAAGCTGTGGAATTCTCTGTCCAATGAAGCAGTGGAGGCTACCTCAGTAAATATATTTAAGACAAGGTTGGATAGATTTTTGCATGGTAGGGGAATTAAGGGTTATGGTGAAAAGGCAGGTAGGTGGAGATGAGTCCATGGCCAGATCAGCCATGATCTTATTAAATGGGGGAGCAGGCTCGATGGGCCAGATGGTCTACTCCTGCTGCTATTTCTTTTGTTCTTATATGTAATGGATTCAAAGGTGTTGCAATGGAACGGGGTGAACGTATACGCAGGACACAGACATGGAGGTAGGGTAATGTAAAGTGTTGATTAATGGTTACAGGGAAGGCCAGTGAGCGAGGACTAGGCAGAGAAAAGCTGAGCAGCGAGGAAGGCTTGACTGGGGATCGAACCTGGGTCACTACGGTGGAAAAGCGGCGTTTAACCACTGAGCCAACTGAGAGCGTAAGTGGGCGGCGGAACGAGGCAAAGCAGAAATGCAAACCAGGGTGTGAGTGTGGCTTCAGGCTAACAGCAGGCGGAAGGATGAATGGGAAGGCAGGAGGCATGCAACGCTCCTATTAACACAGAGAGACAGAGTTCACACCAGCAAACAAAAGTGCGGAAACAGAACTTGAAATTCACAATACTAGGCGGCCGAGAGACAGGGTTAACACAGGCAAACAGTGCGGAAACAGAACTCGGAATACACAGTTCTAAGTGATCGAGAGACAGAATTAACACAGGCAAACAGAGGAGCAGGAGGCAGGCAAAACTTTTCTTGACATGGCGTTGCTGGAGCTGAACGGCAAACAGGAGACACACGACAGGCAACACTTATCTTGACATGGAGTGTAGAAAGGCAAGCAGCAGAAAATACTTTTCTTGACACAGAGAGACGGAGTTACACAGGTAAACCTCGGTGCTGAAATAAAACTTAAAATATACAATCCTAAGCGGCCAGGAATGTTCGTTACTGCACTGACTGAAGCAATGGTCTGGCAACGAGTGGATACAAAGCCAGGGTTTTTATAGACAATAGACAATAGGTGCAGAAGTAGACCATTCGGCCCTTCGAGCCTGCACCGCCATTCTGAGATCATGGCTGATCATCTACTATCAATACCCAGTTCCTGCCTTGTCCCAATATCCCTTAATTCCCCTATCCATAAGATACCTATCTAGCTCCTTCTTGAAAGCATTCAGAGAATTGGCCTCCACTGCCTTCCGAGGCAGAGCATTCCAGACCCCCACAACTCTCTGGGAGAAGAAGTTTTTCCTTAACTCTGTCCTAAATGACCTACCCCTTATTCTCAAACCATGCCCTCTGGTACTGGACTCCCCCAGCATCTGGAACATATTTCCTGCCTCTATCTTGTCCAATCCCTTAATAATCTTATATGTTTCAATCAGATCCCCTCTCAATCTCCTTAATTCCAGCGTGTACAAGCCCAGTCTCTCTAACCTCTCTGCGTAAGACAGTCCGGACTTCCCAGGAATTAACCTCGTGAATCTACGCTGCACTTCCTCTATAGCCAGGATGTCCTTCCTTAACCCTGGAGACCAAAACTGTACACAATACTCCAGGTGTGGTCTCACCAGGGCTCTGTACAAATGCAAAAGGACTTCCTTGCTCTTATACTCAATTCCCTTTGTAATAAAGGCCAACATTCCATTAGCCTTCTTCACTGCCTGCTGCACTTGCTCATTCACCTTCAGTGACTGATGAACAAGGACTCCTAGATCTCTTTGTATTGCTCCCTTACCTAACTCTACACCGTTCAGATAATAATCTGCCTTCCTGTTCTTACTCCCAAAGTGGATAACCTCACACTTATTCACATTAAACGTCATCTGCCAAGTATCTGCCCACTCACTCAGCCTATCCAAGTCACCCTGAATTCTCTTAACATCATCACATGTCACACTGCCACCCAGCTTAGTATCATCAACAAACTTGCTGATGTTATTCTCAATGCCTTCATCTAAATCGTTAATGTAAATCGTAAACAGCTGTGGTCCCAATACCGAGCCCTGTGACACCCCACTAGTCACCACCTGCCATTCCGAGAAACACCCATTCACCGTTACCCTTTGCTTTCTATCTGCCAACCAGTTTTCTATCCATGTCAATATCTTCCCCCCAATGCCATGAGCTCTGATTTTACCCACCAATCTCCTATGTGGGACCTTATCAAATGCCTTCTGAAAATTGAGGTACACTACATCCACTGGATCTCCCTTGTCTAACTTCCTGGTTACATCCTCGAAAAACTCCAATAGATTAGTCAAGCATGATTTGCCCTTGGTAAATCCATGCTGGCTCGGCCCAATCCTATCACTGCTATCTAGATATGCCACTATTTCATCTTTAATAATGGACTCTAGCATCTTCCCCACGATTGATGTTAGGCTGACAGGACGATAGTTCTCTGTTTTCTCCCTCCCTCCTTTCTTAAAAAGCGGGATAACATTAGCCATTCTCCAATCCTCAGGAACTGATCCTGAATCTAAGGAACATTGGAAAATTATTACCAATACATCTGCAATTTCCAGGGCCACCCTAGGATGCAGACCATCTGGACCTGGGGATTTGTCAGCCTTCAGTCCCATCAGTCTACTCATCACCGTTTCCTTCCTAATGTCAATCTGTTTCATTTCCTCTGCAGGTTTAGATGGTGTCATAATCAAAGAGCCCAGGAGAACATGGGGAAAATGGAATTATGAGAATAAGAGGAATTAAGGGTCAGGACCGTGACAAAAGGAGGCCATGTACTGTATCTAGCAGTGGTGCTCACAGAAATGGAACTCGCAGGGCAGGAGTGGCCAATTTCGGTGACTATTGTCATGAACAAAACAATTTTTTATATTCTCTTTGTGGAGTGGGTGGTCATTTCATCTCCAACCTATATGCAGGTGGTTATGAGGTGTCCTGGTTTTCCCTGCCAGGTTAAGACTGGGGAATTCATTGCTTGGACCAGCTACCAGTTGGTCATGCTTGTGATCAGCCAAAGATGCTATAGAGAAATGAGCTGTCGTTCGTAAGTATGGTCTGTGGCATTCCACTAAGCGTTGGTGCATTTTGTGCAGGAATGTGAGTGTTCCAGGTAATTCTTGGAGACGATCATCGGGTGTTACGATTTGTCATTCGGACATCTAAAAAAAAGACACTGATGTTGAAATACTGTAGAACCACTGCAATCCCTTTGTACATCAAGAGAAAATAATACTTTAAAATCATCTCTCGAAAAATCATGGATAATCATGTAGAGAACAGGAGGAGACTTTTCCACTCACAGCTGTATTGGACCCAGATATGAGGCTTATAAGTAACAATGAAGCATTTGCAAACATATTCAGTCAGAAATGATTCTGAGCTCTGGACCTTCATAGAATTCTTTAGCCAATTCACACCATTGTGATATCAAGAAGAGTTTTATGCACTGGATGCCAGAGATAAAAGCTATGGAACATGATGGCATCCCAGCTGTAGTACAGAAGATTTTACTTATTTTCTTGCCTCTAGTCAAGATTCAAGATTGTTTACTATCACTTCCTGTAAACAGTTGTAAGTACAAAATACTGCAGCTCCAAAAAAAAAGCCACAAAAGAATGCAGTAATACTAGAAATACATTAGAAAGCTTACATACGTAGATAGAAATGTACTGTATAGATATGTCCATAAAGTGACACTAGTGTGTACATAAGGTGTATGTAAGCCATCCTAGTACAGTTGCAAGGTAGTGTATTCCAGATTCATCCAGATGTGCACTTGAGTTAAAATTGCAGAGAGTCTATGAACCAAGTGGCAGTAAACATGATTGATAGAGACAGATACTCGATGGTCTGTATGGACGTGGTGGACTGAAGAGTCTGTCTCTGTGTCACATAACTACACTGCCGTAATATAAAAATATCCAATTAATTAGCCTGCCAAATAGCACGGGAGAAAACCAAAGCATCCATTGGGGACCCACACCGGCACAAGTAGAACATGCAGACTCCACACAAACAGCAATAGAGATCAGGACTGAACCTGGGTCGCTGGACCTGTGAAGGAGCAGCACTGCCCATTGTGAGGGCCAGAAAGGGAAATTTCACACTGGATTAAAATCCTGCAGGTAAAATATAAACAATCCAATGCTGCATTTGTGAAAAGACAACAAGAATGTTCATCTTCTCGTGCTCTGATCACTCCTTAGAAAAGATATGAATACCAGTCAGTATTCCAAATGAAATCCAACATGCAACAAAGTTCAAAAGTAGAGACAGCTGAGATTCTATATGATACCTCAGTTTTGTATGTTTCTGTTTTAAGTGTTTATATATGTATATATTATATTTTATAAATATTTATATATAATGAGAACATGACGGTGCAATTTCAAAGGTTTTAACATTAAAAGAATTATGGTTTTTAAAAAATAAATTATGTATTTATTTATTCATAAACAAGGCATTCAAAAATATTTATTGCAGCTTGTTTGATTTTAATCAGATTAAGCTAGAAGATGAAGACTTGTAAATAATTTCCAATCATATTTTCAACTGTCCCATTTGCTTAGTAATTGGAATATTGTAAATGAATTGCATTAATTGTTTCTGGCCTAATATGTCATGTTTTCCATTTTACTGAAGACAAAGTGGGACTTTGTCTACAAATACAACATCAAGTGGAGGACACATGGTGTCAAATTAGGAAGATATTTGATCAAGACCTTTAAAAGATTCTGAGGAATTCTTGCAGGTGACTGAGCAAAAGTTAAATGTTATGTTTTTGTAACTACAAAACATAAAAGAATAAAGAAAAATAAGGCAGGAATAAATGTGTCTGTTTCGTGCTTACTTTAGTAAGGCATTGTCAGGGTCCGGTCCGGTCTGGAATCCGCGTTCCGGGTCTCAATCCGGTCTGAGTGCTCCTGACTCTGGGTCTTCCAGTTGTCCCTCCCGGCCCCTTTGAGCCTGTTAAGTTCATCCTGGATCAAGGAGGCACACCTGTGGCCAATTCGGCTGCAGGTGTTAATATGGGGCCGTGGGACAGAGACCGGGTGGGTGGTCGTTTTGTTCTGTATCCTGTTCTGCCCTGGTTGCCGCCCTGCTTGGAATCCTGGCCTACCCTGGTTTCTGGACTGTTCTGTATATGCTCTATCTGGTTGGTCTTGTTCCCCTGCTTCTCTCCGGTGCGATGGTCCCGCGGTTCCGCCTTATTCTCCTTGCTTGCGCTGCCACGCTGTCGGTTGCCTTTCGCAATTTACCAATGTACCCGGTGGATCACTGCAGTTTTGCTGCTTACCCTGGACCCAGCTTCCTACCCGTTGCCTCCGTCAGGCGGATCTGGCCGGACTGCCGCTGCCTGGTGGAGGTTCTGCCCCTTCCTACCCGTTGCCTCTGTCGGGCGGATCTGGCCGGACTGCCGCTGCCCAGCGGGGGTTCTGCCCCTTCCACCTATTGCTCCCTAAGGGTTGTGCCCCGCACCTGCCCAGGTGTCTGCGACTGGCCCAGGCCTCTGCGTTTTCTGCTTGGGAGGCGGCCCTGCCCGGGATCCATGCGGCCCGCCCTAGGGACTCCTACCCTTTCGCCCCTCGTTTCCCATGGATTGTGCCCCGCACCTGCCCTGGTGTCCGCGACTGGCCCAGGCCTCTGTGTTCCCGCCTGGGAGGCGGCCCTGCCCGGGATCCCTGCGGCCCGCCATGAGGAATCTGCCTGCCTGCCCCGAACCGTGGGATCTGCCTACCTGCCCCGAACCATGGGATCTGCCCGCCTCGTCTGAACTCTGGGATCCTCCTGCTTGCCCGCCCCGTCTGAACTCTGGGATCCTCCTGCCTGTCCGCCTCGTCTGAACTCTGGGATCCTCCCGCCTGCCCGCCTCGTCTGAACTGTGGGATCTGCCTGCCTGTCCGCCTCGTCTGAACTCTGGGATCCTCCCGCCTGCCCGCCTCGTCTGAACTGTGGGATCTGCCTGCCTGCCCGCCTCGTCTGAACTCTGGGATCCTCCTGCCTGCCCGCCTCGTCTGAACTCTGGGATCCTCCTGCCTGCCCGCCTCGTCTGAACTCTGGGATCCTCCTGCCTGCCCGCCTCGTCTGAACTCTGGGATCCTCCTGCCTGCCCGCCTCGTCTGAACTCTGGGATCCTCCTGCCTGCCTGCCCGCCCCGTCTGAACTCTGGGATCCTTCGGCCTGTCCGCCTTGTCTGAACTCTGGGATCCTCCTGCCTGCCCGCCTCGTCTGAACTCTGGGATCCTCCTGCCTGCCTGCCCGCCCCGTCTGAACTCTGGGATCCTCCTGCCTGCCCGCCTCGTCTGAACTGTGGGATCCTCCTGCCTGCCCGCCTCGTCTGAACTCTGGGATCCTCCTGCCTGCCCGCCTTGTCTGAACTCTGGGATCCTCCTGCTTGCCTGCCTCGTTTGAACTCTTGGATCCAGCCCCACTTGCATTAACCCTTAAATGCCATGGCATCCCCATCCTGTCCTCCCCCTAGTACTTCAGTGCCTGCGTCCTGCGTTGGGGTCCATCCGGCCCCCGTTCCTGACGGACATGTACATATGACGTGGTGGCCAATCACTTAGTTCTTACATATAACCCGTAATGAATTTTGTAAACAAAGAATGTTTAATAAAACAATGCATACACACAAACACAAAATACTATATAATAGAACTAATATATATAATCCATATCATAATAGATTTGAAGTTGTCTTATTCAGGCCTAACAGTTTAATTGCTGAAGAGGATTTCTTACTCTCGAGGGATAACTTTTTTCCTGACGGGGGAGGTCGCTCAGCTTGGCAGGTGAGAGTTGTGGCTGTGAAAGAGTCTCAGGTTATGGGGCCTCCTCCATGGTGGTTCTAGGAGTTGACTGTAGGACTGCAGGAAGTGGTTCTGACAGCTCTGGACACCTTTCTTCTCCAAGATTCTCTTGTCGTCTTTTGGACATGCTGGCATCCTAAACAGTACATAGCACGCTGCCTGATCTGCTGATCTATCCCAGGCCATCAGACAGCTTTGATCCAACACTTTCATTTTGTCCATGCCTAGATGACCAGCATGTAGCTCATCTATCACTTTATCTCTCAGCTTGGATGGTACAAGAACTCTCAATCCAAACATAAGGTGACCCCAGTCAAGGGCAAGTTCATCCTAGTGCTGGTTAAAATGGGGGAACTGGAGTTTCTGCTGTATAGTCCAGCCATTAGAGTGCCCATTTAGACCTGAGACACTGTGGGGTCTTTTCTGGTTTCCCTTTGGATCATCTCTGCTGTAATAGGGAGACTGTCGATTTGCGATAGGAGAATATGTGAAGAGGATTGTCCTCCTGTAAATTTTTCAGGTATATCCTTATCCAGGGTAAATGCTACAAACCATCAGCATTTCCATGATTAGTTGTCCTCCTGAATACGATCTTATAACATGTCCTCCAATAAAGAACCTACGTCTGCATTCGTGCTGCTATTAGTGGAATTTCTGTTGATTGAAAATGGACACTAGTGGTTGATGATCAGTGATAAGGGCAAATTCTCTCCCATACAGGTTCTGGTTGAAATGTTTTAGACTCCAATCGTTGTCAATCTGTGCATAATTATTCTCTACAGCAGTAATGGAATGTGATGCATAGGCTATGGAGCATTCACATCCATCATTCATAGGATGTGACTTGACTATACCTATACTATAATAAGACATACCAGAGGCAGGCTTCGCTGGTTGATATGGGTTACAACATAAGAGTACAGTGACTGATGTCACCATTTCCTTTGTCTTTTTGAAAGCTACCTCACTGCTTTGTCCATTGCCATTTCTTCCTGATCTATAGTAATGAGTTCAAGAGGTGGAGAACAGCAGCCAGGTTTGGCAGGGATCTGTTATAGTAATTGACAAGTCCTAATAAGGACCTCAAAAATGACATGTCCTTTGGCCTGGGGAAGGCACCAGTGCTTGTATTTTCTCAGCACACTTGGGTAATCTTTGTACGACAGTAGTGTGACCTCAGTAAGTGATACTTGATTTAAAGAATTCACACTTGCTGCGTCATACTCTGAGCCATAATCTTCTAAATTTTTTAACATTACCTTGTGATTTTGGGGATGTTCCTTGTCATCCTTTTCAGTAACACTGAGTGTCTGGTCAGCCTTGCAGCACCTGGTCCATAGATTCTGGACATGGTGTAGGAGCAGATGCTACTCCAAAAGTAAGCCAACTACATTGATAAAGCCCTTGTGAGTGTTGATGGTAAGAAACAATTTAGACTCTTCTTCCATCTCAATCTGTAGGAAGGCTACAATTTTCTTAGGGCCACTGCTAGAAATGACCTCTGAACTGTAGTGTATCTAGGAACAAGGAATCACCACCAACATCTTCTGAATTGTCATACTTAATTATGTTTATGCTGTCTTTTTCACTTTGTGCTCTTATTATAAGCAAAACTTCAATGTCTGAAGTTTAAAATGTAATTGAGTATTACAATTGAAAAAAAATTCTCAGAAATCAGTTACGTAGCCAAAAGTCCGTGCAATTACGAATGTAATACCAGACCATTGCCAGAAGAGACACCACACATCAGCCACATCATTAATACACAAATTATTTCATAATTAATTGATAAATTATCCTAAAATAAAGGAAATCCAGGCTGTGTGAGCTACAGACCACTTTGTTTTCTCTGCGGGTCATACTAACCTGAGCAGTGACACTTACCGATTAGAGAAGCATTTTACAAAAGCCAACAATGAAATTGCCATCATCATCATCAAAGGAATCAGGATCATAAGATAATTCCTTTTATCTGAAAATAGTTTAAAGAACTTAATGAGATAAATACACTATTTAGCTTCTTAAGGTCAAGTGTACCACACATTCAGTTCAATAATATGGCTGTTCTCCAGCTCCTATTAAAAGATTAGTTTTTCCAATGGCTTACATTTTAAAGTTGTTTTATATTTTCCTTTTCCTTTGATCTGTGGTTCCACATCTTAAAAGCATACTGTATCAATAAACATTAACTGTTATTTAGGCAGCATATGTGAGAAGTGACAGAATTAATGATTTAGGCTGATCAGAATTCATCAGAGCTCTAATGTTAACTCTGTATGTCTAACCACAGATGCTGCCTGACCTGCAGAGTATTTCCAGCACTTTCTATTTTTATTTTACATTTCCTGCATCTGCAGTTTCTGATTTGATTGTCAGTGATTCTGTTTCCTCATTTATGGTTAAATTCTGCTAAATATTCTAAATAAAGATCTACATATTTGTCACATGTACATCAAAAAGTAGTGAGATGTGTTGTTTGTGCCAAATCAAATCAGCTTGGATTGTGCTGGGCAGCCCACAAGTGTCAATGTAGCCAGTCCACAACTCACAATCCGTAACTGTCCATCTTTGTAATGTTAGAGGAAACCGGAGCACTCAGGTAACCCACGTGGTCACAGGGAGAAACACAATCAGCATTGTAAGGCGATGCACTAACTGGTTAATATTGCTCTAATTGTTCAAAAAAATCATTACATGTTTCTTATCTAGTAGTAAAAGTTCACATCCTTGCTATCAACTGCAAAGACAGTATTATGTAAAAGATCAATGTCCAGTTTCTCACCGTTCAGATTTCTGGTGTTACACGAGTTGATAGATATCTCACTGCTGGATGCATTACTGATGGGATTTTTTGCAATGCACCTGTACCCATGTTGTTCATCTTCAGTAGCACAGTCTATCACAAGACTTGTGTTTGTATACGTCGCGATGATAACTCCAGAAAAGGATATTTTCTCCCAGTAAATCATGACTGCCTTTGCATTGGAGACGGAGCAATTCAAAGTGATATTTGGTGCATTCTGACCATGACTGAAAGTCTTTGCTACAGGCTGAGAAACTGGTTCTGAAATACATAAATGTAAGAGGATTTTTAACTGCAATTGATGCGATTATTTTCTCAACCATTTTCATACATTACTACACAATTGCATGTTTTTCTTTTAGGTTTTATGTTATAAAGTTATAAACTTCAGCGCCTACAATATAGAATAGAACATGCAACAAGGACAATGTTAAATAGGTTGATATGCTGGAATATTTTAATGTTAAGAAAGAGGATGTGCTGGAACTTTTGAAAAAGTCCCCAGCGCCAGATAGGATACACCCCAGGTTAATACAGGAATCAAGGGAAATTTTGCTGAACTTTGGCAATGATTTTTGCATCCTCAATGGCCACAGAAGACTAGAGGGTGTAAAATTTGATTCCTTTTCTCACAAAAGGTAATAGGGAAAATCCTGGGTATATAGGACACTTTCATCTTATGTCAGTGGTGAGCAAACTTCTGGAGAGGATTCTTAGAAACAGGATTTATAGCATTTGGAGAAGCATAATCTGATTTGGGATATCAGCATGGATTTGTGAGGGACAAGTTTCGTCCTTGGAAATATGATGGAATTCTTTGAGGCAGTGACAAACCAAACTGATGAATGTAGAACAGTTGACAAGGTTCTCCATAGAAGGCTTACTCTGAAAATTAGAAGGCATGGGATCCAAGGAAACTTGGGAGCATGGATACAGAATTGGCTTTCCCACAGAAGGTAGAGAGTGGTAGTAAATGAAATATATTCTGCCTGAAGGTTGGTGGGCAGTGGTCCTCTACAGGGATATGTTCTTGCACCCCCGCTCTTTGTGATTTTTAAAAATTTAATTGAATGAGGAAGTACAAGAGTGAGTTCGTAAGTTTGCAGATGACACGAAGGATGGTGGTGTTGTGGATTGTGTAGGAGATTGTCATTGGTAACAATGGGACATTGATAGAATGCAGAGCTAGACTGAGAAGGGGCAGATAGAGTTCAAACCAGACAAGTAAGAAGTGTTGCACTTTGGAAGTTCAGACATAAACAGAATACAAGGTTAATGGCACGATTCTTAGCAGTGTAGGGGAATAGAGAGATCTCAGGGTCCATGTCCATAGATCGCAAAGTTGCCGCACAAGTTGATAGAGTGGTTAAGAAGGCATAAGTTGTGTTGGTCTTCACTTGACGGAGGATTGAGTTCAGGAGGCTTGAGGTAATGTTGCAGCTCTATAAAACTTGGTTGGACCACACTGATTATTGTGTTCAGTTCTGATTTTCTTTTTATAGGAAGGATGTTGAAGGTTGAGAGTGTGCAAAGGAGATTTACCAGGATGCTGTCTGGATTAGGGATCATGTCATATGCGGATAGATTAAGCCAGCTCGAGCTTTTCTCTCTAAACCAATGAGTATGAGGTTGTAACACACTGCAAGACATGATGGTAGAGGCAAAAAAACTAGGTACATTTACGGGACTCTTAGATAGGCACAGGGATGAAAGAGAAAATGGGGGGTTATGAGGGAAACAGGAGTTAGATTGACCTTAGATTGGTTTAAAAGAGTGAAAAGGCCTGTACTGTGCCGTGCTGTGTTCTATGTTTTCATACAGGTCCAAGTCCTGATATTGAAATTTGGGAAGGGATGTTACATACAATCGAAGTTTGTATCTACTTTCCCATGGGATTTGATAGACTGGATTTAGACATATGCATTTCCTCAGTCCAGTTGTTGCACAATTTCTGTGATTGTGATTTACACGAACACATACAATTATGTTCTGCCAATGAAATTCTGCTTCAATGGAGAACACAAATATAACCGCAACACAGTATTTTGATTACCTATTTCATGAAGAAATCTTTCAGTGCAATGTTGAAGGGATTTCTAAATTTCAGCTCTGTCCTACCCGCTTGGTATATCTCAGTTGATCTCTCAATGTAAGAATAGTATAGTATTTATCTTTCTATGACTGAAATGCTGTATTAATACTTCTTATGCAGAGAAATGCTTTGCTTTCTGTCAGGAGAACAACGATGCCTTTATCAAAGTAGAATTGGTACCAGATATGATTTCACAATGACCAATTTGTTAAACAAGAGATAAAGAGGTTCATTTCTTATATTTAGTTTACTTATTCAGACTCCTTAAGGTCGCACTTAGTGAAATGCTTTCTTGCTGTCAAGGGTCATCACACAACTCACTTCTGCTCTTCATATAGTTGACCTTGACCAAGGGCTGGAACTTGAAAATACTTAACTTTCTAAAGATACTGGAACTATAAAAAGTATGAGGAATGAATACTTACCAAAGACTTGAATCGTGAAAGTACTTTGATCATGGTTTTTCAGTTCTACCCCATAGTAGTCGGTTCGTATTTGATACTCTCCACTGTCACTAACTTGTATATCATATAACACCACCGATCCATTTTTGATTGTAGTTCTGTGTTTATATTGTGGATGCACAATATGCAGATTGTCTGGATTATTGGATGTCCATATGAGAATGCTAAGGAGCTGTGGAAATGTTAATCTAAAGGTAACATCATACTGATCTTCGTTGCTTTGGTGCTCTATGGGGAACATCACGGTTTGTCCTGCAGCAGCGTTATTGACAGTACCAGGTCTGGCATACAATGCCCCTCTGCACACCAAAATTAGATGGAAGACTGGAAAATAAACATAAATTCGAAAGTACTGTAGACACTGGAAATCTAGCATTGTTAACCATGATCAACCAGCTTACCTTGAAGCACAATAGTACACGAAGTAGTGTGTTAGTGGTACTGAAGTTTCAAGGACTATATTCACTGCACACTGGAGCCAGTCAGCAAAGGACCATTTTCCCAAGCATGTTGGGTTGAACTCCACCTGATGCCAGGATGGGTACTAGAAATGAGCCTCAATCTGGACAAGACACCTGCTGGTCAAAGAGCCACCGGCACAATGATCAACAAGGTTGGTTGAAGTACAATCCCTGCTCCAACCCTCTTCTCCAATTGTACTCTTGGCAGTGACAGGATCATGTGTGTCAATTTGAGAGATTCATAAAGAAAAACAAAATGCTGTAAAGGACAGTGGTTACTGGGAGTGAATAGAAAGAAATCGTGTCCAGCTACCTGAACAGGGGCAGAGAAAATGTTTGATCACTGAGATAAACTGCCCACAGCTAACTTATTGAATAAAAATTGGTAAAGCATCTCTTCTGAATGTCATAAAATAAAATAGAAATACTGTAAATGTTCAAAAGTGAAGTAGAACCAATGGGAAAGGGAAAAAATAAAACCAGACAGCAAACTTCTTCTCAGTTGCGGTCTGTTCAAAGTGAGGGATGCTTGGTATTTACACCCTGCACACGTGTTGTCTGACACTGGTGTTGGGCACATCGTCACAGAAAAGAAATTCAGAATTATCATCAGGTCAGCATTTTCTTGATGTGTTTGAATAATGCACAATGTGTTTTACAGATTCCTCAGTTGGTACATGTTACCTGAAACAAGTTTGAAGATGTTGATGTTTAATGTCTCTGGAAGTTCCATAATGTGTCATGCACCCATTTCCATTATGGGAGTGTGAGGTGGTCCTAAAAAAAAGAACAAAATTTGAGATTCAATACTCAGTATTGGGCTTCCAGCAAATACTAGCCACATGAGTGTGAGTAAAGCAGGTTTATTTTATCTTCTTCATCATTAAAAAGACAACTTGTCAGTTCTCACGGAGGGAAGTGCAATCAAAAACAGATTATCTGTTCTTGATAACGTTGTTGAAAGCTAGTAAGCTCCTCACAGCTCCCCAGAGCCCTCGTTTCAATTCTGGCCTCAGGTGCTCTGTTTTCCTCCCCATATCTCAAATGCAAGCAGATCAGTAAGTTAAATAGTGAAGTTCCCATAGTGTGTAAATGACTGGCCGAGCCCGGGGTGTCTGGGTGAAAGGGTGGTGTAGGGAAGAGAAGGGAAAAGGTAGATGAGAATGTGGAGTGAATTATATAAATGCAATTAATTAGGATTATAGCATAAGGGTGGTTGATGGTTAATGTGGATTTGGTGGGCTAAAGTGCCTGTTCACATACTGTACCTTTGTATGACTATTACAGTAAGGATCAGGCAAAAATATATTTAGAAATGGCAAAAAGTAGAAAATTGGTAGTTGAGAAACCACCATAACAAGGTAATGTGATATACTTAAGCCCAATGGATATTGCCATCTACTTTGCTGTAAAATGTTGTAAAAAGATAAAATATTTAAGTGTGAAATCTCAGATCTATGGACCTTCAAGGCAATCCCAGAAGTGAGAGATCCTAACATTACTTGCCCTCATAGCCTGGGCACTCTGGCACTTTGACATTAACATTGCCACTAAGACACAATTGGAAATGGATGGGTGGTTCAAAATGGAAATGCTAAACATTTTGGAGGGGCAAACATGAAGATACTATCTTCACAGGATGGGTTTTCTGTAGGAAAGTATTCCAGCAACTCAGAGCAAACTGGGCAAAAGGATTCCACAAACCTATGGCTTAATCTGTTATGGAACTAGCAACCACTAGTTGTGTACAAGTATCAGTGTATACTTTCCAATGTTATGGATGAAGTCAAGAAGTTCTACTCTGACCTGGAAAAAGAAACATAACCGGCCCAGAGAGGTAGCATGGTCTGCTGTGCAGGATTTTATAAAATGGGACCTTCTGTTAGAGCTGCTTGTCAGGGACGGAGAATGAAAAGATAACTCAGTGGATCCTTCCTACTGACAAAATGCTTGGAGCATAAATATTCCAATTTCCATTCTGTCAGGTGCAAATGCAAGACCTCAAAGCAGCATCCATAACAGTCACAGATACCTTTTGATTATGTCATTATCGAAGCAACAGACTACAAAGAAGTTCAATTCACCCAGGCTAAGAGAGACGCTGTTCAGTGTTGAGCTCTACCATCTACAAAAAAATGTAATCACAAGGAAATCAGTGAAGTTGTCGAGGACTTTGCAAAGATAGATCTTCCCACAAGTGACCATCAGGTGACTCATATTCATCCCAGCCAAGAGGAATTCCAATCCATTCAAATTCAGTGCTTGTGGCAGTGCTGACTCCATGTGTATCTTCATTGATCTCCTACCTTCATTACAGAGCTAGAGCAAGGGATACGTTAGGCCAAGAGAGGACAGATCATGGAGATCATATTTCCACTTTTGCTGATGGTCCAGATCAGCTCATGGACATCCAGTCACTTATCATGACCATATTCCACCCAACACAATGGAGAGTGTCCCAACTCTGTTACAGCACTTTATCTCCATAAGGACTGTGCATTGGTAACCTCTACCAATACCATCATTGGCACATTAATCTACTACAGATGTATTACTGAGGTGAAGGTGTAGCTTTATAAACAGCCAGTCTCAGCTACATAAGATTAAGAAATCAATGCGGGAATGTATCATTCAGCCCCCAAAGAATGTTCTGCCATTCAACAATTCAGAGCTGATCTGCTACCTCAAAAACCAACTTTCTACCTAAAGCCTATATCCTTTTATTCCTTTGATATCTAGACATTTGACAATGCAAGTTTGAATGCAATCAGTGACTGACATCCACAGTCACTGAGATAGATAATTTCAAATCTCAGCCCAACTGAAGGTAGAAATTTCTTCTCATTTTAGTTTTAAGTGATCCATCTTTTATGATATCATGACCCTAAGTTCTGGACTTCTTTTCTCATACAAAGATGTTTTTTGACACAATATCCCTCCAACTATGTAAACAATTGTATTTCTCACGGAGGTCAACTCTCCCTTTTTTAAATGCTACAGGATACATAATTACCCTCCTCAGTGTGTCCTCATATCATCCCATGAAGCAACGTGGTGTCAGGCCTATCTGGGCTTGAACGCAGACTCCAGTATGACAGTACAGAACTCTAACACTGTACCCCAGGGACTGAGGGAGAAATGAACCCAAGAGCAGAGACCATGCAGGAGGTCAGAATGAATATTCAGACCGGTACTTTACTGGATAGTTTGCTTCCCAGCACAGTTCCAAAACAAAGGCAATAATCCAAATCAGAAGGCCAAGGAGTGGCTCAGTATAAGAAACAAAAAGTCAAAAATGAGTAGGTGATCCAAAGTTCTGAAATAAAATGGGTCTAAAACAGAAAAGCAAAAAGCCAAGGGCAAAAATGACACTCAAAAGGAACACAGGAATTCAATTACCAGAGAGACACAGTATCAAGTGTTGTTTCAAAGACTGAACAAAGAACAGCATAATTCATACAGTTTAAACACTAAAAGTGACTGTGCACAGGTGAACTCAATCACCATACAGGTAACCAGTAAGGTTAGAATATTTGGAAACCAGAAGCCTTCTGAAGGCTTCAAGTGGCCGACTGTGGATGGAGCCCAAAGTCCTGACAACGTGGTGAGTCCACTCCCTCTACATCCCTTATCCTGCTTCTGATAAACAGTTGTTCACTGTGAAGAAGTGTTGAGGTCATTCTAGCAGAAGGTGAAAATTACTACCTGAAACTCTTCAAATTTCATTTCATATTCAAAGTATTAGTTTACATGTCTACTTTTATGGGTTCCCACACTGTTAGAAGTTCATTTGTGGATGTAGTCCTTCTAGCTACCAAATCAGAAGCTAAGAGTTTGATGGGGTTAAGAATTAGGGGATTATAGTAAGGCTTGTGGGATAATGGACATATGGGGAGACACCTTTACAAAATACATAAAACTGTTGATAGATGGGAGAAGGGGTAGAATAAGAAGGGAAGGAATTATATTGACTCGACTTTGAATTGGGTATTCTAAGCTTAACTATTCCTGATATCTTGTTGGAAAACATCACTCTGGGTGTGTAAGTTTTATCATCATTATGATACAGTTCAACACAATGTTTTACAATGTATACTAGTTTGCACAAAAACTAATACTGGATACCTTACAGTACTATCTTTGGGGGTTGATAGTTTTCATTGAAAAACTTTACTAAGTTTTGAAAATTAATTTATTTCACAATATTGTCTTTCATTATTTACAATCTATAGAGCTTTTGTGGGTAACTTAGTTTTCATTTGATAAAGAACCAGCAGGGGTTTCATTCCTCAAATTGCTACAATTACACTCCAGTTGGTGTTGGTAATGCCTCTTTAAGTTCGAAGTTCTGATGGAAGGTTTCAACCTGAAACAATATCCATCAGCAATTGTTAATCATGAGAAGGAAGTTCATTCATTTCCCATGTTTGACCTGCTGCCAGCACACTGCTTGGAAACTGGAGTCAATCACGACCCCCGACACCTCCACACCCTCCTCCCCCCCACCTGTTTAAGCCTGAGTCGCTAAATCGAAGGTTTGTTGGTACCACCGGGCAGTAGATGCTCACGAATTGTGATGGAAGAGGCTCCGAGTGACCGCTGTCTACAAGGTAGATTAGAAGCCTATTCACGCTGGTTGTGATATCACTAACTGACCATATACATTTTGTCACTAATTTAAAATCCTACTTCAAGATTGTTGACCGAATTCAAATGTTCCCGCCGCCTTTGTGCGATTTGAGATCTGAGCTCCGCGTCGGCACACGTTTCCATTTCCCGCTAAACTGCTTGGAGTGGAGAAGTCAGTAGATACTCTGCCATTCTCCACTGAAGCGTGGGGAACATTCTTTCCTACACAAGCTGCCTGACCTGCTGAGTCTTAACATTTGAATTGTTATTTTCGATTTACAACATTTATAGTTTTGCTTTAAATTTAAATGTTTAGGTGTGTAAGATGAGGGGCATTGATCGTGTGGATAGCCAGAGGCTTTTTCCCAGGGCTGAAATGGCCAACACGAGGAGGCATAGTTTTAAGGTGCTTGGAAATAGGCACCGAGGGGATGTCAGGGGGCAGTTTTTCACAGAGTGGTGGGTGTGTGGAATTCACTGCCGGCGGCGGTGGTGGAAGCGGATACAACAGGGTCTCTTAGGAGCCTCTTAAATTGGTACATGGAGCTTAGGAAAATAGAGGGTTATGCGCTAGGGAAATTCTAGGCAGTCTCTAGAGTAGGGTACATGGTTGGCACAACATTGTGGGCCGAAGGGCCTGTAATATGCTATAAATGCCGATGTTCTATGTTTTATTTGTGGACTGAAGGTTTTTACACCGCGTGCCCGCCGCTGCTTCCCTGCTTCGGGACAACGCTTGTCGGTCCGGGTGGAGAAAACTTTCTAAGCGTCTGGACTGCAGATCAGTTCAGTAAATATCTCCTTGATGTTGCTCTCAAAATTGATATTTTTCCCGGTCCCTCCCTCCTCTCCATTCAATAACATATTAACATTTTTTCTGTGCTTCACTCTCTCCTCATTCTGCACAGAGGTAGATTTTGACAAAACAACAGTGAGTAATTGTTTTACCCACCCACCGAGTAATGAACATTCTGCACTGAAACTTTCCTTCTACAAAACCCTGTCAGCGGGAGATGGAACAACGACCCAGTGACGGTCAGTCTGAATCCAGCCCGATCACCGACTCTGTTCCAGTCCAGGCTGGGTTCGAGGGGACTGGAGCTCCCACTTCTACAGGAATCAGAGACATTCTCTTCTCATTCACCCAATTCCCAGTGTGTTTCCGAATGAGCACTGTTTCCAACAGCCCTTTCAATCTCTGTCCGCCCAGGAAGTAGTTTAAAAAGACCGCAAAATGTTCCTATTTCTACCACAACCCGCCAACGTATCCCTGGAACATAAAATCAATTTTATAATAAGTAAATTGTATACTGAAACTGATCTTATAATCATTTGATTGCATTAGAGGCTGATCGTTGTTGTGTACGTTGCAGTTTTTACCTGAAAAATATGTTCGCTGCTGCGCAGGGGTCATGCAGGTCTCTATCATTTTGATGCCCCTCCGTGTGTTAATATCTGTTTCATTTTGCTCTCAAAATGGGTATTTTTTATATTACCCGGTCACCCTCACCTCACAATTCATTAACATTCTAATATTTTCTATGTCATTCTCACCTCATTCTGCTCCTAGGTAAATTTGACGAAACAACAATGCTGTGAATCCCCACCGCAACCCCGACAAAGGCCGACAGTGCGGGACTGAAACTCACCTTTGGGAAGTCCTGTCAGCGGGAGATGGTCAGGAACGGCCAGTCTGAATCCCTCAGGATCACTGACTCTGTTCCCGTCCAGGCTGAGATGGAGAAACTGCCTCCCTCGTCTGCAGGAATGAGAGAAACTCTCTTCGGTTCATGCAATTCCCAGCGCGTCCGCGAGTCGAGTACCGCTTCCAATGGCCGCTGCAATCCAGGAAATCGTTTCAAAAAGGCGCGAAAACTGTTCCACAGCCCGCCTAGGTATCCCTGGAATATAAAATCCATTTATATTAAATAAATTGTACACTGAAATTGATCTTATAATTATTTAATCACATTAGTGGCTATTCTTCGCTGCATACATTTCAGTTTTTATTCCACAAATTCGTTCATTTATCAAGTTATTAATCATCGATATAGTTCATTTGCCAATAATTATTTATGCATCAATGCTGCCAAAGTCTTCGTGTCACTGGAGTAAAACCCTACTGTGAATATTTACTCCTCAAAGAGACACGGGGCAGGTTATAGACCGCTGCTGGGTCTGGCTTTCACCTGGCGGGCTGAACAACAAATAATTGTAATCAGTCTGTGTACACATGTTCACTTCAAACACTCACTGCTGTTCCAGGGAAATCCCCTCGCGACATTTAACTCTTTATGGTTTACTTCAAGTTTTTTACTCTTAAAACTGTCCTGTTTCTAAACAGCCGGCAGACCATCACTAAATTCGCAACACGATGAATCTGCAGATGCTGGAAATAAATAAAAACACAAAATGCTGGCAGAACTAAGCAGGCCAGACAGCATCTATGGGAGGAGGTAGAGAATGGAGGTATGGGAGGTAGTCCACCTTTCCCCTAGCCCATTTCCCTCCAGCCTATCACTTTCCAGCTGTTTACTTTATCCCTCCCCCCACTTCTTATCCCCCCCTCGACCATCCCATGTTACTTCACTCCTGATGAAGGGTTTCAGCCCGAAACGTCGTCACTACCTCCTCCCATAGATGCTGTCTGGCCTGCTGAGTTCTGCCAGCATTTTGTGTTTTTACTAAATTCGCAAGTTAGCTGGCTGGTACAACATTCCACTGGAGATCTTTCTGCCCCAAAATTATTCCCTGATGTCTGGGGCAGTACTTTCGACAAATAATCAAAAACAACCTGCTGGAGTGACTCAGCAGGTCAAACAGCACCTATTCTCACCAATCATAGATTCTATGCCAAACTTATTTCTGACATGAGCGAGAGCTGAATTTAATTGAATTGACTTTATTACTCACATCCTTCATATACCTGAGGAGTAAAAATCTTTACATCTCCGTCTAAATATGCAATTTATAATAAATAGTATGTACATCAGGACAGTCAATGTAACATACAAATACAGTTGTGTCAGCGTGAATTAATCAGTCTGATGGCCTGGTGGAAGAAGCTGTCCCAGAGGCTGTTGGTCCTGGCTTTTATGCTGTGGTACCATTTCCCGGATGGTAGCAGCTGGAACAGTTTGTGGTTGGGGTGACTCAGGTCCCCAGTGATCCTTTGGGCCCTTTTTATACACCTGGCTTTGTAAATGTCCTGAATAGTAGGAAGTTCACATGGACAGATGTGCTTGGCTGTCTGCACCACTCTCTGCAGAGTCCTGCGATTGAGGGAAGTACAGTTCCCATATCAGGCAGTGTTGCAGCCAGTCAGGATACTCTCAATTGTGTCCCTTTAGAAAGTTCTTAGGATTTGAAGGCCCATACCAAACTTCTTCAACCATCTGAGGTGAAAGAGGTGCTGTTCTGCCTTTTTCACCACACAGCCGGTAAGTACAGACCACATGAGATCCTCGGTGATGTGTATGGTGAGGAACTTAAAGCTGTTTACCCTCTCAAAGCCTAAATCCATTGATATCAATAGAGGCTAGCCTGTCTCCATTCCAATAGCTACAGCTCTACACACCCCGTCCTTACTCACCTGGAGAGGAGGGATACTTTTGTGAGAATGCTGTTCTTGGACTACAGTTCAGCATTCAACACCATAATTCCCTCCAGGCTCGACAAGAAGCTTAGAGATCTCAGCCTTCACCCTGCCTTGTGTAGCTGGATCCATATCATTATTTGAAATTAGGCCAATCAGTGTAGTGTCATCAGCAAATTTAATTAACAGATTAGAGCTGTGTGTGATGTCACAGAAGTGGGTATACAGCGAGTAAAGGAGGGGGCTTAGTACACAGCCCTGAGGGGCACGTGTTGGGGATCTGCCGGCATTCTGACAGGAAGTCCTCAATGTGTTGGCAGACCAACAAGTTTCGGGTAGACCTGAGACCATCTTTCACTGAGCCGATCATCTTCCAGCAGCACTTTATGTCCATCACTGGGAACACCCGCAGATCAGAGAGTCCTCTGTCACGTAGCCTCTCAGGATGAACTGTGACACAAGCCCTTGCTTCTTTCTTCACATCCTCTTCACAAAGCCACAGACCACAAAGAGGTGAGCAACTGTCTCAAAGTTCAAAGTAAATTTATTATCAAAGTACATACATGTCAACATAAACACCCTGAAGTTTCACCATGGCCGATGTGAGAAGAACCCTGTGCAGGGTCAACCCATCGAAGGCTGCTGGACCAGACAACATCCCTGGTAGAGTGTCAGAGGATGTGCAGACCAGCTAGCAGATGTTCTCATTGACATCTTCAACATCTCCCTGAGCAGCACCACTGTTCCAACATGCTTCAAGGCCGCCACCATCATCCCCATGTCGAAGAAGTCTTCAGTGTCCTGCTTAACTCACTACCGTCCCGTTGCACTCACATCCATCATCATGAAGTGTTTCGAGAGGCTCGTCATGAGGCATATCAAGACCCTGCTGCCCCCTCACTGGAACTCCTGCAGTTTGCGTACCGTCCCAACCGCTCAACCGATGACAGCATTGCCATCACCCTCCACCTGGCCCTAACCCATCTGGACAAAAAAGACACGTACATTCGAATGCTGTTCATAGACTTCAGTTCAGCATTCAACTCAATCATTCCTCAGAAACTGACTGGAAAGCTGAGCCTACTGTGCCTGAACACCTCCCTCTGCAACTGGATCCTAGACTTCCTGACTGGGAGACCTCAGTCAGTCCGGATCGGGAGCAGCATCTCCAACACCATCGCACTGAGCACGGGGGCTCCCCAGGGTTGCATGCTCAGTCCACTGCTGTTCACTCTGCTGACCCACGACTGTGCTGCAACACACAGCTCGAACCACATCATCAAGTTCACTGATCACACGACCGTGGTGGGTCTCATCAGCAAGAACGACGAGTCAGCTTACAGAGAGGAGGTGCAACGGCTAAAGGACTGGTGCAGAGCCAACAACCTGTCTCTGAATGTGAACAAAACAAAAGAGATGGTTGTTGACTTCAGGAGGGCATGGAGCGACCACTCCCCTCTGAAAATCGATGGCTTCTCGGTAGAGATCGTTAAGAGCACCAAATCTCTTGGTGTTCACCTGACAGAGAATCTCACCTGTTCCCTCAACACCAGCTCCATAGCAAAGAAAGCCCAGCAGCGACTCTACTTTCTGCGAAGGCTAAGGAAAGTCCATCTCCCACCCCCTCATCTTCATCACATTCTACAGGGGTTGTATTGAGAGCGTCCTGAGCAGCTGCATCACTGCCTGGTTCGGAAATTGCACCATCTCAGATCACAAGACCCTGCAGCGGATAGTGAGGTCAGCTGAGAAGATCATCGGGGTCTCTCTTCCCACCATCACAGACATTTACACTACACGCTGCATCCGCAAAACAAACAGCATTATGAAGGACCCCATGCACCCCTCATACAAACTCTTCTCCCTCCTGCTGTCTGGGAAAAGGCACCGAAGCATTCGGGCTCTCACGACCAGACGATGTAATAGTTTCTTCCCCCAAGCTATCAGACTCCTCAATACCCAGAGCCTGGAATGACACTTTACTGCCCTATTGTCCTGTTTATTGTTTATTGTAATGCCCGAACTGTTTTGCGCACTTTATGCAGTCCTGGTTAGGTCAGTAGTGCAGTGTAATTTTTTTCTGTGTTGTTTTTTACGTAGTTCGGTCTAGTTTTTGTACTGTGTCATGTAACACCATGGTCCTGAAAAACGTTGTCTCATTTTTACTATGTACTGTATGGTCGAAATGACAATAAAAAGTGAATTGACTGGACTTGACTTGACTTGAGATTAGGGCTGAGAGGAAAATTGGATAAGCCAGGATGAACTGGCGGAGTAGACGTGATGGGCCATATGGTCTAATTCTGCTCCAAATCTTTTGGTCTTATGGTCTTACCATGGCCAGTTCTGGGCTTTGGAACAGGGAGAAAAGGCTTCCCTCATGGGTAAGGGGATAAACCTGAATGTATTTTGGTAGATTGTCTTAAGCCAGCCCACCATGTCGTGGTCTGGTCCAGGGTCCACGGGCTCTGGACTCCGGCTGTCCCTTGTTTCAGTTGGACTAAACCATAAACACTTGATGCTCATCTTGTTGGCTGGGAATATAAGTGGCCCTGGGATTGGGGGAGGGGGGTGTCATCTTGTCAAGCTTCCCTGGCAAGATTCTCATGGAGCAGATGGCTGGTGGAAGGCTGGTACGGCCACTTGCCATCTTTGGGGCTGTGTTGGAGAACCATGGCTTCTGGGAGCTATGCTGGTAGTAGTTGGAGTGGTCATTGTGGTATGGATTCAGCTGTTTCCCAGGCCAGCTGGGTGGCTGTCAGCCACTCTGAGCTAGGTGGGGATCTGGTTGTTTCTGTTGCCAGCCAAGGCTGCTGGCTGTAATGGCTACTCGGAGCTACCCCAATGCAGAGGTGGAACTGTCTGTTGTTCCTTGGTGTTTGTCTCTTCCTGTCCTTGCCCCTGTAGGTTAAGGCTGGCTGCTCTGCTGTTGCCCTGTGGGGTGTTCTGTGTTGTCTTGTCCTTGCCTCTGTGGGGTAAATCAGGCTGTTCTGCTGTTACCTGATGGATGGTCCTGCCCCACCTTTGTGTAGAGTTATAGATGAGTCCTGGCTCTGTCTGTGTGCTGTCCTGTCTAATGTCAGTGTCCTGTTAAAGGTGAGTCCCGGCTTGTGGGAGGATAAGTCCTGGCTCCATGTTGATGTACAGTTCCTAGTCTGCCCCTAGCTCCAGCCTCTGAGTTCCCCAAGCTCCAAACCTCGACCCAAACCTGCAGCCTGCAGCCTCAAGCCTTGATATGTCCTCAGCAGTGTTTCGGGGTCTGAGCCTGAGGCAGACCCAGGTTCTGGGTCCTTGTCCAGTCTCGGGCTCAGAGTCCACCCCAGGCTCCTTGTTCCCAGTCCCTTGTCCTGGTCCTGCTTCCCCTGCCTAGATCGCATCCTGTCCCGTCCTTGGGTTCTATCTCGTCCTGGTTCTGGGACTCCAGTGTCTGTGTCCTGCAGCTGGGTCCTGATTCAACACCTGACTTATGACAGTAGCCAGCCAAGGCTGCCGGCCGTAACGGCTACTCGGAGCAGCCCCGATGCAGAGATGGAACTGTCTGTCATTCTTCAGTGTTTGTCTCCTCCTGCCCTCGTCCCGTGGGGTAAGTCGGGCCGTCCTGCTGTTGCCCTGCGGGATAATCTGTCTTGTCTTGTTCTCGCCTCCGTGGGGTAAGTCAGGCCGCTCTGCCATTGCCCTGCGGGGGGAATCTGTCTTGTCTTTGTCTCTGTCGGGTAAGTCCGGCTGTTCTGCCGTTACCCGACAGATGGTCCTGCCCCACCTTGGTGTGGAGTGGTGATGAGTCCTGGCTTGTCGAAGGAGAAGTCCCGGCTCTATGTTTATGTACAGTTCCTAGTCTGCCTCCAAGCTCAAGCCAAGGCTTGACACCACCCCCTCGCTCATCATGTCTGCACCTGTGTTTGGGGGTCCGAGCCCGAGGCAAGACCCAGGTTCCAGTCTTGGGCTCTAAGTCCACCCCAGGCTCCTTGTTCCCAGTCCCTCGTCTTGCCCTGTTCCTAGCACTACAGTGTCTGCGTCCTGCATTTGGGTCCTACAACACCCCCGTATGACACACCAAGATTTGGAGAATTGTTACCATACCCCTGCTGTTACCATATGACCAGGATGAATAGGGAAACTTGTCAAATGCCTTACTAAAATCCATATACTCCACATCCACTGCTCTAACTTCATTAATTTGTTTTATCACATCCTCAAAGCATTCAGTCAGGCTCATCTTTATTATGTACTGTACCAGCAGTTATGGTTGAAATGACCATAAATGTGACTTGACGATGTTCATATTCTTGTAGAATACTCAATAAATCCAATAACCATAATAGAATCAATGAAAGACCACACCAATGGGGTGGACAGCCAGTGTGCACACATACAAAAAATTTTAAAAATCAATAAACAACAAATATTCAGAACATGAGATGAATAGTTCTTGAAATTGGGTCCATAGGTTGTGAGAATAGTTCAGTGATGGGGCAAGTGAAGTTATCTCCTTTGCTTCAAGAGTCTGCTGGTTGAAGGGTAGTAGCTGTCCTTGAACCTGGTGGTGTGAGTCCTGAGGCTCCTGTCCCTGCTTCCTGATGGCAGTAGTGAGAAGAGAGTGTGACTTGGATTGTGGGGGACCTAAAGATAGAAGCTGCTTTCTTGCGACTACGTTCTGTGTAGATCAATGTTGGGGTGGGTTTTACCCTTGATGGACTGGATTGCATCCACTACTTTTTGTAGGATTTCCCATTCAAGGGCATTGGTATTTCCATGCAGGCTGCGATGCAGCAAGTTAATCTACTCTTCTCACTCACATCTTGTCCCTACCACTGTAATTTTTGGGGCAGGGTGTAGTGAGAGTGAGCTTCCAGGCATGCAGGAAAGAATTGACTGGGAGGGCCCCTCTCACCGTCAGCCAGGCAGGGTCTTGGTGCCTGTGGCTGAGGTTTGGTGATGAGGCAATGGTATATGTGTATAACGTGCCAGTATCAGATCTACTTTGCCCTGGATACATTGAGCTTGCTCCAAGTTGCAGTATACTGTACATATCACACCAGTGCAGAGTGTTCTTCACATTCCTGACTTTTATTTTACAGATGGTCAAAGTGTTTTGAAAAGTTGGGAGGTGAGTCACTCAACACAGGATATCCAGATATGAACCTGCTGAGTAGATGCAGTAATTATGCTCCTGGTTCAATTAAAATTCTGCCAAATGTAGATTCTGGAATGTGCATGAGGGAATGGCAGAAGGAATTTTCACGACGGGCAGATCGTTACTTTGTTATTGTCTGACATTTGTGTGTCACAAAATTTACTTGTCAATGCTCAAGCCAAGTTTGAATATTGTTCAGGTCTTGTAACACATGGACAATATCTGTAAGAGGAAACATAAAGTGTGTTACCATCAGCAAACATGAACATTTTTGACACACTGAGCAAAGCTCTGAGCTGTCTTGATTCTGACTGTGGTGACAATTTGGTGTGATTTAGTCTGAATTCCCCACTTCCCAACATCCACCACGATACTCACTGTTCTCATTGTAAAATTCCCCTTTGCTTTTGTGATCCAGCCTCACTGTTAATCATTACACTCAGTATTTCATGAAAAGTAAGAAGACATTGAGTAAGGTTGAACTTAATTATAAATCATTGTAAAATTGTAATGGTTAAATGTCCACTTCATTGAAATTCCTTTTCTTTGCTGTTCTCATTGATGACATCAGTTTTATTTTGTTAATTTGAAAGATTACAATGGTGTAAGGTTCTCAGATGAACTATAATGACCACATGTTCATGAGCAAGGCGAGCCACCTAGTTGGAGGAAATTGACTGTGGTCAAACCTGGAGAGGGATGGGCTCTGCCAGGTTTCAGATGCCCAAGACACACCGCATGATGAACACTCCAAACTGGTGTAAAGCTTGTCATGACGGTGCCCCAACGACTCCACCAGGAGTTGAGGGAAGAAGAAGAAGCAGCTTGAACCAAAAACAAAGCAGCAGAAACAATTCAGCAGTGAACAATATCTTTAGTAATTGATCGCAATATAACCAGACTGGAGGTGGGGTTGGTGCACAAAACATGAGAGAATAGAAGCTAAATACGACAGGCAACAAGGCAAACTTTAGGCAGGGAGTGTGAAGGCTAGGAGGAACTGGTTGAGACTGGTTGGTTCAAAGATTGAACAAGGACTGGTGATGAGAGCTGGGGTTAAATAGGCTGCATGTGCTGAGTCAGGAATGGGTGGGAGGTGAATACAATTAGCTGGTTGGAGACTGGGAAATGCCTGCTTGTGCATGCTGGAAGATGACAACAGGAGCAGGCCTGATGAAAGGTCAGCCAGATCACAACCATATGTTCATTAAGTTGGTGGCACCAAGGAGATAAGAGGAATTTTTCACAAGGTTGGTGTAGTGGAGCTATTGAGATATATAGAGTGGAAACAGGGCCTTTGGCCCCATCTAGCCATGTTGATTAAGTTACTTCCCTGTGCTACTCCCATTTTTTTGCATTTGCCTGATATCCCCTAAACCTTTCCAATCATGTATCTGTCTCAATTTCTTTTATACATTGTAATTATACCCACCATTACTAGTTTCCCAACAGCACATCTGACAGATCCACCATCTTCTATTGTCGCTCAAATCTCTTTTAAAACTTTACCCTCTTACCTTCAATCAATGCCATCTAATAATCATTGATTCTCCTCATGGTTTTATTCACATTAAACCCCTCTCTCTGGTGAAAAATACCCGATCTATCCACACAGTCCATATAATTTAAGCCCTCCAGTCCCAGTAATATCCTTGTGAAATTTCTTTCCTTAAGAAATTTCTCAGTTGAGTGAGACCCTTCTTATAGCTAGGTGAACTGAACTGAGGTGTTTTGAGAAGTTGGACACAAAGCATATCAGCACCTGCCTGAGGAAACTTCACTCTTACAATATCATTCATGGATATTAAATCTACAGACAGACACCGTTCCTGGCTATGAGTTTGTTCATGAAAGGAAAGAGGGATAACCCTAGGAATTACAGTATAAACCACTGAGTTGTACATCAGTAGTTGCAAACCACAGGAGAATATTTTTAGAGACAGAACTTATGAGCATTAAGAGAAGTAGAGTCTGATTAGGGATAGTTAGCATGCCTTGTGACGGATCAAGTTGTACCTTATAAGCCTGACTGAATGCTTTGAGGATGTGACAAAACAAATTAATGAAGTTAGAGCAGTGGATGTGGAGTATATGAATTTTAGTAAGGCATTTGACAAGTTTCCCTATTCATCCTGGTCATATTGCAACAGCAGGGGTATGGTAACAGAATTCTCCAAATCTTGGTGGGCTGGTTTAAGACAATCTACTGAAATACATTCTGGTTTACCCCCTTACCCATGATAGAAGTCTTTTCTCCCTGATCCAAAGCCCAGAACTGGCCATGGTAAGACCATAAGACCAAAAGATTTGGAGCAGAATAAGGCCATTTTGCCCATTGAGTCTGCTCCGCCAGTTCATCCTGGCTGATCCAATTTTTCTCTCAGTCCTAATCTCTTGCCTTCTCTCGGTATCCCTTCATGTTGTGACCGATCAATATTTTATCTTCATTGAATCTGCCTTAAATGTACAGAAAGACTTGGCCTCCACAGCTGCCTGTGGCAAAAATTCCACAGATCCACCACTCTCTGGCTAAAGAAATTCCTCCTCATCTCCATTCAAAATGGACACCCCTCTATTCTGAGGCTGTGTTCTCTGGGCTTAGACTCTCCCACCATTGGAAACATCCTCTCCACATCCACTCTATCAAAGCCTTTCACCTTTCAATATGAGCTGAATAAGAGCTCATTCCATTCAGCCTCACATCAACTAGTTCTTCCCAGATTATCAATCTGCTTCAAAGAGCTGAATAAAACTTCACTTATTGTGGTGAATCCAGTTAGTATGTACTCTGCAGTTTCAATGGTGGACGAGACCACACCAGTTACTTTGATTAAATAGGTGAAATGTCAAGGTAATTATACTGTTAATATAATTAGCACTAATATTTTATATTTTTTATTTAAAATATGATTTTTTATTTTTTTTTAAATCACAGCAATATTTTATAGAGGAAATTGCTTGTTTTTCTCCATGTTAGTAGTGCATCATAACTAATACTTCTACATCAATTACAAATTCCATATTTAATTTTTAAAAATTAATCATGCTTTAGGTTTCATAACCAGAGATTCTTTTCCGTCCCTAAGGCAACAATGAACAAGTCAGACAGTTATCAAATTATTGCCTCGTAAACTCTACATAGCTTTTAACCAAATCTGGAAACTGATCTGATTCAGTCAGTGTTCCCCCGATACTGTTCACTTCCTGGGTGACTGGGTGAGGCCTTTGAGATGCCGGTGCTTTTAATCTCTGCCAGACTTCTAAGAGATTTTATTCCTTGCACTTTATCCTTTGGTGTTGTAAATTAATTCATGGAGCTTGCAATGAAGCAAAAAAATTCAATGAACCTTTGTTCTCTGTGTGTTTATTGCCACATGCAACTATAGAAATCCAAAGTTTTGATTTTATTATGCAGAATTACCTTTCGTGGAAATATCAGTTTACTGCTCAAACTGCACCCCTCACTGAAGTCAGAGTATTTCTTGTGTTTGTGCTGCTCTCTACCTTCTGTGGGATGCTGGTCAACATGCCGTGATTGTGCTGGGCAGGTCTGGTCGTGCACACGTGGACTGTGCTTACACATGAGCGGACCATATTCCAGCCTGGAGCTCCCACCTCAGAATACCCTCATCTGTGAGTTCTGAGCATGAGCTGGGGCTAAACCAACCATTATGGGCACTATGGCCTTGCACTGACAGGGAAACAGCTTGTGCAGTTAGAAAGCAAACCTACACAGGTCGAAGTTCACCTGCTCAGTCAGTGTTGCCTGATCATTTGGGAGTTGTTTGTGGGGGAGGGATTGACTGCATGACTGTCTCTGAAATATTGACTTTGTTATTGCTCTCCTTTCACCATAGGCATCAAGGAAAGCCAATCACAATGCCTCCATTCCTCTCTCGGTGAAACTCTCCGAATCTCCTTTCCCATGGGTTCCACCCTCTCCAAAAATGTCTCATTCACTATGGGAAACATCCTCCCTATATGCACTCTATCTAGGCCTTTCGACATTCAAAAGGTTTCAATGAGACTTTTGCACAATACTGTGTTTGTCAATGTGGAATGGAGAGAAGGTTTGCAAATCTGGCGGGAGCAAGTGATGTTGGGAATAGTGACCACAGAGCACTGTGGGAGGGGTGTGGTACACCTACCAGAGAAAGTTTCCCAGGAGCAGTGGGTGACACAGGTGCAGACACAGCCAGCCCTGAGGCATCAGGGTTTGAAACAATTGGTTTATTGATGGTTACAGAATGTCTCTGCGGTGCTTCCCACTCCCTCCCATTGCCCTTTCCCTTTTCCCCACTGTGATTCCCCTCTCAAAGTTCAAAATACTTTAATTATCAAAGTACAAATGCAACTTACAACTCTGAGATCTGTCTTCTTCAGACAGCCACAAAACAAAGAAAAACATCAACCATCCCATGGATAAAAAACCAAATTGAACAAACAACAGCCAGAACATCAACCCCATCTCCACGGGCAAAAACAAATCCTGCAAATGGCAACAAGAATATCAACACCACCCCACATGCAAACTATAAAGAACGAGCTAAAACACAACATTAAAACAGAATCAGAAGTATCCAAACTACAGTTCAGTTCATAAAGCACAGATGCAGAAACTTTGCACCATCCTTCGACTGGGGAGGAAGGGTAGGGGGGAGAGAGGGAGGAGATGTGGGGGGGAGAGGAAGGAGGGAAGGGGAGATGTGGGGGGGAAGAGGAAGAGATCACTCAATTACAGGGGCCTTTCCTCGGGAGCACTGAACAAGAGGGAATGACACCCTCCCCCAGCAGCAGCGAGGCAGGTTGGTAATGGCACTCAACATTTGCTCACTCTCCATATTGGTCTTGATGTTTTCAGTCTTCCTCAATGCTTTAATCGACGAGAAATGGAGTTGATCATAACCTCGCACCCCATTCCTAAGCTTTTAAACCCCTTCCCACTCAGTCCACCAAAGAGACACATATTAGAATCAGGTTTATCATCACTCAAATGTTTCATGACTTTTGATTATTTTGTGGCAGCAGTACAGTGCAATACTTAAAATTACTACAGTATGGTGCAAAAGTCTTAGGCACCCTAGCTGTAAATATGTGCCTAAGATTTTTGCACAGTACTGTATATCTGAATAGAATTGGTATATCTCATTGAAATTATTGGCTAGTTTACCTTCTTATTTCTTCTTCTCCATTTTATGGCTTTTTAAGTTGTCTTCCAATGGTTTTAAATTTCCCAATTCTCCAGCTTCCCACTAATCTGTGCTGTGTTATATGACATCGCTTTTCTTTTATGTTGGCTTTGCCTTGTCAGGGATGTTGCATCATCCTGCCTCTAGAATACTATGTCCAAATTTATGTATCCTGCATCTTCTTTCTTTATTTATCAATCTTTTTTATTAGTTAAATAAAAGAGTACATATATATAAACAAGAGGAGAATTATCTCAGATATCTATATCAATAACAATTCAAATAAAAGGGAAAATAAACGTTATCAAGATCATACATAGTATTAATCTAATAGTATAAAATAAAGAAAAAGATAATTGATTCTCCTCTTATCCATAAAAAGAAGAAAAAAGACAAAGAAACTTTTATAATTGAAATGTACACCAAAAAACCCAAAACACAAAAAAAAACAAAAAAAAAAAGAAAGAACTGGGCAGCTCAAACTGAGAGTGAAAGCAGGACAACAAAAGGAAATGCTTTCTGATCAAATCCAAAACTTCAAAAAGGTAACTGGAAGGGCCATAAGTCAGAGCACATGAAAATATTGAATAAAAGGTTGCCAAGTTTCCTCAAATTTAGAGGATGTATCAAATGTCTGACTTCTTATTTTCTCTAAACTTAAACAGGACATAATGGAGGTAAGCCAATGAATAACAGTAGTTGGATTAGAATCCATCCATTTAAGCAAAATGGTTCTCCTAGCCAATAAAGTTGTAAAAGCTATCATCCGTTGAGCAGAAACAGGAATATCTCCTGCTTCTGATGGAATGATCCCAAAAATTGCTGGAAGTAAATTCTGTAGTAGATCCAAGTTCAAAACTTTTGATGAAGCTTTAAAGACTTCTTTCCAAAAATTAACTAACTTTATACGAGACCAGAACATATGTATTAAAGTAGCCACCTCAATATTATATCTATTGCAAATAGGATTGTATTAGAAAAAATACGGGCTACTTTGTCCTTTGACATATGCGCCTGATGCATTACCTTGAACTGTATCAGGAATGACGGGCACAAATAGAAGAAGTATTTACCAAATAAAAATTTTTATCCCACTAGTTATCTGAAAGTGACTTTCAAAACTCCAATTCCCAAGCAGCTTTAATTTTATCATGAGATAACAGATGCAAATACGATAACCATTTATGAATTATAGCTTTTTGAAATGGTTTGACCTGAAAAGGAGTATCAATAATATTAGGTGAATAAGGCAAGGGAAAATCTGGAAGTAAACTACGTAGAAAATTCCTAATTTGTAAATATCTAAAAAAGTGTACATTAGATAGGTCTAACTGAGTGGAAGATATTAGACAATTGCCCATGAACAAATCTAAAAAAGTTACTATTCCCTTGGTTTTCCAAATTGAAAAGGTCTGATCAAAAATTGAAGGTTTAAAAAAAATAATTAAGATGGATATTACTAGAAAGAACAAAATTATTAAAGTCAAAGGATCTACGAAACTGAAACCAAATTCTTAATATATGTTTAATAATAGGATTAAAGTCTTGATTACCATTCTTAGGAAGCAAAAAAGGAAGAGGAGCTCCCAGTAAAGAGGCCAAAGAACGCCCCTTCACCGAGTTTTTCTCTAAATCCACCCATAAGGGACATCTTCTAAATTCTTCCCCGTAAATCCAGCAATTGCTGCTCTGCTGTCATCCCTGCTGGTGTCCCCTTCCAATTAACTATGGCCAGCTCCTCACTCATACTTCTGTAATCCCTTTATTCCATTATAAATAATGATATATCTGACTTTAGATTCCCTCTCAAATTGCAGGGGGAAATTCTATATTATGATCACTGCTTCCTTAGGGTTTCTTTACCTGAAGGTGCCAAATCAAATCTGGTTCATTACACAGTACCCAATCCAGAATAGCTGATCCCCTGCTGGGCTCAACCACAAGCTGCTCTATAAAGGTATTTTGTAGGGATTCTACAAATTCTCTCTCCAGTGATGTAAAATCAGCACCAATCTGATTTTCCCAACCTACCTGCATGTTGAAATCCCCCATTACTATCTTAACATTAACTTTTTGACATGCCTTTTCTGACTCCAGTTGTAATTTGTGATGCACATCCTGGCTACTATTTGGAGGTCTGTATATAATTCCCATCAGTGTCTTTTTACTTTTCCAGTTTCTTAACTCTACCCACAAGGATTCTACGTCTTTCCATCCAATGTCACATATATGGACGTAGCTGAGATACAATTGTGGTTTGCGTCTAGGTTAGGAATCCATGTAATGGATTAGAACTAGGGGACATAGCCTCAAGATTCGGGGGAGTTGAGTTAGGATGGAGATGAGAAAGCTCTGCTTTTCCCAGAGATTGTTGAAGCTGTGGAATTCTCGACCCAATGAAGTAGTGGAGGCTACCTCAGTAAAAACATTTAAGACAAGTTTGGATATATTTTTGCATAGTAGGGGAATTAAGGGTTATGGGGAAAAGGCGGGTAGGTGGAGATGAGTCCATGGCCAGATCAGCCATGATCATATTGAATGGGGGAGCAGGCTCGATGGGCCAGATGGACTACTCATGCTCCTAATTCTTATGTTCTTATATGTAATGGATTCAAAGGAGGCTGTGTATATAGCAATGATGCTCACAGAAATGGAACTCGCAGGGCAGGAGTGCAGTGTTTGGGAGACCACTGTCAGAATCAAGACATTTCATCATATTCCATGAGCAGGTGATCATGTCACTTCCTACCTCTTCTCAGGTGGTTATGAGGTGTCCCGGTTTTTCCTGCAAGTTCACGTCTTGGGAATTCATTGCATGGGTTGGCTACCAGTTGCTCATGCTTGTGATCAGCCAAAGGTGCTATAGAGAAATGAGCTGTCATTCGCAAGTATGGTCTGTGGCATTCCAGTCAGGGTTGGTGAATTTTGTGCTGGAATGTAAATGTTTCCTGGTAATTCTTGGAGATGAATATCAGGCATTAGGATTTGTCATTCAGACATATATAAAAAAGACACTGATGTTAAAATACTGTATTCTAGTGTTTAAATTGATAACTCAATACAAAGCTTACAAAACAGTTGTGAAATCATTTAATTATATGCAGATATGAATTCAAACAAAGTTGTACTCCAACTCCTACCTTATGGGTAACATACTGGATCTTTCCACTGCAATGCCTTTGTACATCAGGAGTAAATAATACTTTCAGATCTTCTCATGAAAAATAGTGGATAACCATGCAGATAACAGGAGGAGACTTTTCCATTCACAGTTCTAGTGGACCCAGATACGAGGCTTATAAGTAACACTGAAGCATTTCCAATCAAATTCAGTCAGAAATGATTCAGAGATCCCGACCATCATAGAATTATTTAGCCAATTCACATCACTGTGATATCAAGAAGAGTTTTATGCACTGGATACCAGAGATAAAATCTCAGCAGTAGTACAGAAGGTTGTACAGATTTTCTCCCCATTAGTCAAGATTCAAGATTGTCTAATGTCACTTCCTGTAAACAGTTGTAAGGGGAACAAAATAATTGATAGCCTGGACCTAATGCAGCTCCAAAAAAGGCCACAAAAGATAAGATTCCAGATTCATCCAGATGTGCACTTGAGTTACCATTGCAGAGAGTCTATGTACCAAGTGCCAGTGAACATGATTGATAGAGATAGATACTCGATGGTCTATTTGGGTGTTGCGGACTGACGAGTCTGCCTTTGCTTCGTATAACAACACTGCCATAACATAAAAATATCCAATTAATTAGCCTGCTAAACAGCCTCTGGGGCCTCCTCTATGGTGGTTGTAGGAATTGACTGTAGGACTGCAGGAAGTGGTTCTGACAGCTCTGGACACCTTTCTTCTCCAAGATTCTCTTGTCGTCTTTTGGCCGTGTTGGCATTCTAAACAGTACATAGCACGGTGCCTGATCTGCTGATCTATCCCAGGCCATCAGACAGCTTTGATCCAACACTTTCATTTTGTCCATGCCTAGATGACCAGCACATTGCTGTTCCATCACTTTATCTCTCAGCTTGGATGGTACAAGAACTCTCAATCCAAACATAAGGTGACCCCAGTCAAGGGCAAGTTCATCCTCGTTAAAATGGTTAAAATGGGGGAACTGGAGTTTCTGCTGTATAGTCCAGCCATTAGAGTGCCCATGTAGACCTGAGACACTGTGGGGTCTTTTCTGGTTTCCCTTTGGATCATCTCTGCTGTAATAGGGAGACTGTTGATTTGCGATAGGAAGAATATGTGAAGAGGATTGTCCTCCTGTAAATTTTTCAGGTATATCCTTATCCAGGGTAAATGCTACAATCCACCAGCATTTCCATGATTAGTTGTGCTCTTGAATTCAATTTTGTGATTGTGTCCTCCAATAAAGACCCTACGTCTGCATTTGTGCTGCTGCTGTTAGTGGAACTTCTGTTGATTGAAAATGGACACTAGTGGTTGATGATCAGTGATAAAGGTAAACTCTCTCCCACACAGGAGCTGGTTGA
The DNA here is from genome assembly GCF_048418815.1 of Hemitrygon akajei. Classification (NCBI taxonomy): domain Eukaryota; kingdom Metazoa; phylum Chordata; class Chondrichthyes; order Myliobatiformes; family Dasyatidae; genus Hemitrygon; species Hemitrygon akajei. The sequence goes on from NC_133126.1 coordinate 132,977,901, forward strand.
AATGTTTTACAGCCCAATCGCTGTCAAACTGTGCAGAATTTTCCCTACAGCAGTAATGGAATGTGATGTAAAGGTTATGGAGTATTTGCATCCATCATTCATAGGATGTGACTTGACTATACCTATACTATAATACAATATGCCAGAGGTAGGCTTCACTGGATGATGTGGGTTATAACATGACAGTACAGTGTCTGATGTCACCATTTCCTTTGTCTTTTTGAAAGCTACCTCACTGCTTTGTCCATTGCCATTTCTTCCTGATCTGTAGTAATGAGTTCAAGAGGTGGAGAACAGCAGCCAGGTTTGGCAGGAATCTGTTATAGTAATTGACAAATCCCAAAAAGGACCACAAAAATGATGAAGGGTCTCGGCCGGAAACATCAACAGTGCTTCTCATTATAGATGCTGCCTGGCCTGCTGTGTTCCACCAGCATTTTGTGTGTGTTGTTGTTTGAATTTCTAGCATCTGCAGATTTCCTCATGTTTGCTGCACAAAAATGACATGTCCTTTGGCCTGGGGAAGGCACCAGTGCTTGTATTTTCTCAGCACACTTGGGTAATCTTTGTACGACAGTAGTGTGACCTCCGTAAGTGATACTTGATTTAAAGAATTCACACTTGTTGCGTCATGCTCTGAGCCATAATCTTCTAAATTTTTTAACATTACCTTGTGATTTTGGAGATGTTCCTTGTCACCCTCATCAGTAACAGTGAAGTCATCAGTAACACTGAGTGTCTGGTCAGCCTTGCAGCACCTGGTCCATAGATTCTGGACATCATGTAGGAGCAGATGCTACTCCAAAAGCCAATTACAGAGATAAAGCCCTTGTGAGTGTTGATGGTGAGAAACGGTCCATCTCAATCTGTAGGAAGGCTACAATTTTCTTAGGGCCTCTGCTAGAAATGACCTCTGAACTGTAGTGTATCTAGGAACAAGGAATCACCACCAACATCTTCTGAATTGTCATACTTAATTATGTTTATGCTGTCTTTTTCACTTTGTGCTCTTATTACAACCAGAACTTCAAAGCCTTAAGTTTAAAATGTAACTGAGTATTTATTATTGAAAAAAAATCTCAGAATTCAGTTATGTAGCCAAAAGCCTGTGCAATTGCTAATTTAATATGAGACCATTGCCAGAAGAGACATCAGCCACATCATTAATACACAAATTATGTCATAACTTACTTAATTGATAAATTATCCTAAACTAAAGGAAATCCAGGCTCTGTGAGCAAGAGACCACTTTGTTTTCTCTACAGGTCATACTAACCTGAGCAGTAACACTTACCGATTAGAGAAGTATTTTGCAAAAACAAACAATGAAATTGCCATCATCACCAAAGGCATCAGGATAATAAGATAATTCCTTTTATCTGAAAACAGTTTACAGAAATTAATGAGATAAACACACCATTCAGCTTCTTAAGGTCAAGTGTACCAGACATTTAGCTCAATAATATGGCTGTTCTCTAGCTCTCATTAAAAGATTAGTTTTTCCAATGGCTTACATTTTAAAAGTTGTTTTATATGTTGCTTTTCCTTTGATCTGTAGTTCTGTATCTTAAAAGCACACTGCACCAATGAGCATTAACTGTTTTTAGACAGCATACGTGGGAAGAGACAGAATTAATGATTTAGGCTGAGCAGATTTCATCAGCGCTCGAATGTTAACTCTATATGTCTAACCACAGATGCTGCCTGACCAGCTGAGTATTTCCAGCATTTTCTATTTTTATTTTACATTTCCTGCTTCTGCAGTTTCTGATTTCATTATCAGTGGTTCTTTTTCCTCATTTATGGTTGAAATCTGCAGAATATTCTAAATAAAGAATCTTAAGGCTTAGTTTAATTTCTCATATGTACATCGAAACGTAGTGAGATGTGTTGTTTACGCCAAATCAAATCAGTGAGGATTGTGCTGGGCAGCCCACAAGTGTCAATGTAGCCAGTCCACATCACAATCCGTAACTGTCCATCTTTTTATATTGGAGGAAACCGGAGCACTCAGGAAACCCATGCGGTCATGGGGAGAATGTATTAACTCCTTATAGACAGGGGCGAGAATTGAAACACAATCAGCACTGTAAGGCGATGCACTAACTGTTTAATATTGCTTTAATTGTTCAAAAAGATCATTAAATGTTTCTTATCTAGTAGTAAAAGCTCACACCCTTGCTATCAACTGCAAAGACAGTATTATGTAAAAGATCAATGTTCAGTTTCTCACCGTTCAGATTTCTGGTGTTACACGAGTTGATAGATATCTCACTGCTGGATGCATTACTGATGGGATTTTTTGCAATGCACCTGTACTCATGTTGCTCCTCTTCAGTGGCACAATCTATCACAAGACTTGTGTTCGTATATGTCTTGATGATGACTCCAGATAAGGATATTTTTTCCCAGTAAATCATGACTGCCTTTCCATTGGAGACGGAGCAATTCAAAGTGATATTTGGTGCATTCTGACCATGACTGAAAGTCTTTGCTAGAGGCTGAGAAACTGGTTCTGAAATACATAAATGTAAGAGGATTTTTAAATGCATTTGCAATTATTTTCTTCACCATTTTCATACATTACTACACAATTGCATGTTTTTCTTTTAGGTTTTACATTATAAAGTTATAAACTTCAGAGCCTACAATATAGAATAGAACATGCAACAAGGACAATATTAACTAGGTTGATATGCTGGAATATTTTAACGTTAAGAAAGAGGATGTGCTGGAACTTCTGAAAAAGTCCCCAGCGCCAGACAGGATACACCCCAGGTTAATACAGGAATCAAGGGAAATTTTGTTGAACTCTGGTGATGATCTTTGCATCCTCACTGGCCACAGAACACTGGAGGGTGCAAAATTTGATTCCTTTTCTCACAAAAGGTAATAAGGAAAATCCTGGGTATATAGAACACATTCATCTTCTGTCAGTGGTGAGCAAACTTTTGGAGAGGATTCTTAGAAACAGGATTAACAGCATTTGGAGAAGCATAATCTGATTTGGGATATCAGCATGGATTTGTGAGGGACAAGTTTCGTCCTTGGAAATATGATGGAATTCTTTGAGGCAGTGACAAAACAAATTGATGAAGGTAGAGCAGTTGGCAAGGTTCTCCATAGAAGGCTTACTCTGAAAATTAGAAGGCATGGGATCCAGGGAAGCTTGGGAGCATGGATAAAGAATTGGCTTGCCTACAGGTAGATGGGATGTATTCTACCTGGAGGTTGGTGGGCAGTGGTACTCTACAGGGATATGTTCTTGGACCCTGCTCATTGTGATTTTTAAAATTTACTTGGAAGAGGAAGTAGAATGTGAGTTCGTAAGTTTGCAGATGACATGAAGGATGGTGGTGTTGTGGATTGTGTAGAAGATTGTCATTGTTAACAATGGGACATTGATAGAATGCAGAGCTGGACTGAGAAGGGGCAGATAGAGTTCAATCCAGAAAAGTGTGAAGTGTTGCACTTTGGAAGATCAGACATAAACACAGAATACAAGGTTAATGGCATGATTCTTAGCAGTGTGGAGGAACTGAGAGATATTGGGGTCTACATTCATAGATCCCTCAAAGTTGCCACACACATTGATAAAGCGTTTAAGAAGGCCTAAGTTGTGTTGGCCTTCACTTGTCAGGGGATTGAGTTCAGGAGCCTTGAAATAATGTTGCTGCTTTATAAAACTGTGGTTAGACCACACCGAGTATTGTGTTTAGTTCTGATTTTCTTTTTATAGGAAGGATGTTGAAGGTTGAGAGTGTGCAAAGGAGATTTACCAGGATGCTGTCTGGATTAGGGATCATGTCTTATGTGGATAGATTAAGCCAGCTAGAGAATTTTTCTCTACAGCGAAGGAGAATGAGATAGTAGCAGACTGCAAGGCGTGATGGTAGAGGCAAAAAATTAGGGGCATTTAAGGGAGTCTTAGATAGGGACAGGGATGAAAGAAAAAATAGAGGCTATGTGGGAAACAGGAGTTAGATTGACTTTAGATTGGTTTAAAAGAGTGAAAAGACCTGTACTGTGCCATGCTATGTTCTATGTTTTCATACAGATCCAAGTCCTGATATTGAAATTTGGGGAAGGGATGATTCCTACAACCAAAGTTTGTATCTACTTTCCCATGGGATTTGATAGACTGGATTTAGATGTATGCATTTCCTCAGTCCAGTTGTTGCACAATTTCTTTGATTGTGACTTACACTAACACGTACAATCATGTTCTGCCAATAAAACTCTGCTTCAACAGAGAACACAATGATAACACAGTATTTTGATTTTTATTGTTTACCCATTTCATGAAGGATTCTGTCAGTGTAATGTTGAATGGATTTCAAAATTTCAGCTATGTGTTCTACCTGCTTGGCATATCTCATTTGGCTCACAATGGAAAAACATTATAATATTTACCTTTCTATGACTGAAATTCTATACTAGTACTTCTGTAGAGACATGCTTTGCTTTCTGTCGTGAGAACAATGATACCAATTGATTTCACAATGCTCAATTGGTTAAACGACGGATAAACAGGTTCATTTCTTACATTTAGCTTTAGCACAGTTTCAGCACGCTACCCTATGCAACAATAAACTTATTGTACTATGTGAAAAAATGAAGCTTTTTTGATAACACTGTAAACATTTGCATATTTTGCCTCAGTGAATAGAAATGTTGCTAAACTTGTCTTTGCAGGTCTGCTTGTGTCAGCTGTGTTAGGAACAACTGAATAAACTGCAGTAGTCCTTTCAAATTCATTCTTCATGGGAAATTGATACAATATGAATCCACTAAAACACTAATACATATTTTTAACTTCAAATTAAACCCTTTAAATTAATCAAACAGAATTTTTTCTGTCTTTTCATCTTTTAACAAATAGGCATGACTTGTGAGGCCAGTCTTTACTGCCATTCCCTAAAGGTCATCAACGTTGGTGGTGAGCTGCCTGTGGTGGAGATACTTTCAGACCACTGACACATTTAGAGATCCAGGCTTTAGTCCCCGGAACAGTGAAGGGCTTGTGATACATTTCCAGGTCAGGCAGCTGTGTTAACTGAAAGGGAATCTGTAGGCAGTGACCATTCTATGTCCCTGCTGCCTTTGCCCTTCTTGTGGCAGAGATTGTGGTTTCACATGCTATCACAGTAGCCTGGGTGAGTAACATCTCACTACACCCTGCACCCTGAAGGCAAAGATTCAACGTTTTCTCGGAAGTTCAGTACTGAATTTAATATTACAGAATGAGCTGCAAATCTCCACGTTTCTGACTTGATTGAGGGAAGGTCATTGAAGGTAGTTGGTCCTAGGCCATTCTCTGATGAACTGATGCAGTGATTGACCTCCAACAACTAAATTAAAGAATTCTCCATTGATGCCCACTGACTTTGATCTTATTAGGACTCCTTAAGATCACACTAAGCCAAATGCTTTCTTGGTGTCAAGGGCATTAAAAAGAGCTTCTGGTTTAAGATTTAAGATTTCCAGTTTAAAATTTCAGTTCAAGATGGCGTGGTGAACCTCTGTGACTTCTGGCTGGTGGCTAAAGATACAAGGATCGCAACTAAATATTTTGTTAACCATACTTTTTCTGGCAAATGATCATCGTAAGTAATAGTCTGTAACTTCCCTTTGGACTTGTAGCCAAATCGATGTGGCAGAACTGAGGCAAAGTGAGGGAGTGGGCCTGTTGCTGAGAGCATGGAAGAACATAAAAGATTGTGAATAGGCCAAGTGAAGGCCGCGAGGTCCAGGCACTAGATGTGACTGGGTACGAGGTGTTGATGGAGATCTATAGGCCAAATCGAAGCAGCAAACTCTGGCGTATCCAAGCAGCAGAAACTGTTGTTCAGACAGAGAGTTAAGCACCAGGCCCGACTGAGGAGGTCAGGGTGTCAAGGCCTGGTGCGAGGTACAAGTCAGTTCAGACCATTGCTCGAAGCGGTAGGACACAATGTTCAGATGGAGAGTTAAGCCCTGGGCCAGTTTAAAAAAGATCAAGTTGTCGGAAAGGTCAGGGAGTTGGGGTCCGAGGCGAGGTACGAGCCTGTTTAGATTGCTGCTCAAAGTGGCAGAACCTGATATTCAGATGGAGAGTTAAGTGCCAGCCCAGATTGAAAAGGTCAAGCTGTTGGGTTCCATGGGGAGATGATGATCGCTGCTCCAGGACGTTTACTTGGATCTGCACCAAACTATGGGACTCTCTTGTGGATGTCAGTTCAGAAGCACTATTTGCTTGCGGTTACTGTTTGCAGGATGTTTTTATTTTCTTTGAACATTGGGTGTTTGGTCTTTTGTCATGGGTTATTTCATTCTTTTATTTTCTTATGGTGATAATGTGTTTTGTTATCCTCTGCACATTGGGTGTTAAAACAGATATCTGTCTCTATCTCTACTTTGTTTTTGGGATTTTTTGCTTCATGGCTTCCTGTTGGGAGTCGAATCTCAATGTTGTTTAATGTATACATACTTTGATAATAAATGTACTTTGAACTTTGATAGAAAAGTACGAGGAATGAATACTTACCAAAGACTTGAATCGTGAAAGTACTTTGATCATGGTTTTTCAGTTCTACCCCATAGTAGTCGATTCGTATTTGATATTCTCCACTGTCACTAACTTGTATATCATATAACACCACCGATCCATTTTTGATTGTAGCTCTGTGTTTATTTGTGGATGCACAATATGCAGATTGTCTGGATTATTGGATGTCCATATGAGAATGTTAAAGTGCTGTGGAAATGTTAATCTAAAGGTAACATCGTACTGATCTTCGTTGCTTTGGTATTCTATGGGGAACATCACGGTTTGTCCTGCAGCAGCATTATTGACAGTACCAGGTCTGGCATACAATGCCCCTCTGCACACCAAAATTAAATGGAAGACTGGAAAAGAAACATAAATTCAAAAGTAAAGTACTGTAGATGCTGGAAATCTAGCATTGTAAACCATGATCAACCAGTTTACCTTGAAGCACCATAGTACACGGAGTAGTGTGTGAGTTGTACTGAAGTTTCAAGGACTATATTCACTGCACCCTGGAGCCAGTCAGCAAAGGACCATTTTCCCATGAATGTTGGGTTGAGCTCCACCTGATGCCAGGCTGGGCACTAGAAATGAGCCTCAATCTGGACAAGACACCTGCTGGTCAAAGACCCACCGGCACAAAGATCAACAAGGTTGGTTGAAGTACAATCGCTGCTCCAACCCTCTTCTCCAATTATACTCTTGGCAGTGACAGGATCATGTGTGTGAGTTCGATGGAATCTCAGAAAAAAACTATTGCTACAAAAGATAGTTACTACTGAGAGTGAATAGAAAGAAATTTTGTCCAGCTTTCTGAACAAGAGCAGAGGAAATATTTTCTTTGAGATGAAACTGAGCACAGCTAGCTTTTTGAAGAAATATTTGTTGAGCATTATTTCTGAATGTCCTAAAATAAAATAGAAATACTGGAAATGTTCAGAAGTCAAATAGAACCCTCAGGAGAGAGAAAATAAAATCAGATCAGTGACTTTCCTCACAGCTACAATCTGCTAAAGTGGGAGATGCTTAGCATTTACACCCAGCACGTGTTGTCTGACACTGGTGTTTGGGTACATTATCACGGAAAAGGAATTCAGGATTATCAGCAGGTCAGCATTTTCTTGATGTGTTTGAATAGTGCACAATGTGTTTTACAGATTCAAGCATTCCTCAGTTTGTACACATTACCTGAAGCAAGTCTGAAGATATTGATGTTCAATGCCTCTGTAAGTTTCATGATGTTTCATGCACCCATTTCCTTTATGTGAGTGTGAGGTGGTCCTAAAAAATGTGAGAGAAATGTGAGATTCAATACTCAGTACTGGGTTTCCAGCAAATACTAGCCAGATGAGTGTGAGTAAAGCAGGTTTATGTCATCTTCTTCATTAAAAAAACAACTTATCAGTTCTCACAAAGGATAGTGTAATCAAAACCAGATTATTTGTTTTGATAACATTGTTGAAGGCTAGTAAGCTGCTGCCTCACAGCTCCCTAGAGTCTTTGATTCAATCCATTGATATGGTTCATTTATCAATAGTTATTTGAGCATCAGTGCTGTCGAAGTCTTCGTGTCACTGGAGTAAAGCCCTACTGTGAATATTTACTCCTCAAAGAGACACTGGTCAGGTTATGGACCGCTGCTGGGTCTGGCTTTCACCTGGCGGGCTGAACGACAGGTAACTGAAAACAGTCTGTCCTGATGAAGGGTCTCGGCCTGAAACGTCGACAGTGCTTCTCCTTATAGATGCTGCCCGGCCTGCTGTGTTCCACCAGCATTTTGTGTGTGTACATCTGTTCATTTCAAACACTCACTCGCTCTGCTGTTCCATGGAAATCCCCTTGCGGCATTTGCCTTTTTGTGGTTTAATTTAATTTTTCCCCTTAAAGCTGTCCTGTTTCTAAACAGCAGGCAGACCATCACTGATTTTGCAAGTTAGCTGGCTGATACAACATTGATTTCCACTGGAGATCCATCTGCACTTTCTGCCCCAAAGTTATTCCCTGATGTCTGGGGCTGCACTTATAAGCAGGAAAAAAAACTGCCGGAGTAACTCAGCAGGTCAAACAGCACCTATTCTCACCAATGATAGATTCCATGCCAAACTTCTTTCACCGAAGTGAGCGAGAGCAGGTCATTCCAGTTTATTCAGTACATTCATAATCACAGCTACATTCGATCCATCTGCCTTGGCTCTGTGTCCTTTTATACACTCATCTAACAAATCTGTCTACACCGGACTGAGTAACACAACCACAGGTATTACTGAGGGATTCTTTGTATTTTTGCAGATCAGCGTGGCGGGGAATCTACAAGACCCGAATCCCTTGCATATTTCTCGATAACTTGAGAAGGAGGTGAAGATTGACAGGCTGTACTGAGTGCTATGAAGTGGTGCGAGGATAGATTTCTGAGATACTGTAGCCAGAATGGAGAATATATTCATTTACTACTGCTTGGTAGGAAGTTACAAGCTTTTCATCTATTAATACAAAAAATGAAGATATGTTGGCATGATGTGCTACTTGAAGTGGAACTTTCAGGGTGACACACATACCCTTGCTGTGCTTGATCTTCTGGTTCTGGGTCTGAGCCCTGAGGTTGAATACAATACCGTGAGTTGATCCAGTATCTGAAGACTGTACTGCAGCCGCTGTCCATCACGGAGTCTCATTAATTATCAAAATAAACTTTATTCATAATAGAAAATATTTACAAGATCTAACCATGTAACGTCTTTTCATCCTTCCATCCACAGAGAATGCATGAAGTACTATTCAATTTCTTTTTTTGAAAATCGTAAGACCATAAGTCATAGGAGCAGTAATAGGCCACTTTGCGCATCAAGACTTGCTCAGTCATTCAGTCATGGCTGATTCCTTTTGTCCCCCCTCAGCCCCACTTCCCGGCATTCTTCCTGTAACCTTTGATCCAATGAAGAACCTATCAATCTCTGCCTTAAATACAGAAATGACTTGGCCCCACAGCTGCCTGTGGTAACAAGTTCCACAAATGTATCACCTTCTGGCTAAAGAATTTTCTCCACATCTGTTTTAAATGGACACCCCTCCATCCTGAGGATGTGGCCTCTTGTCCTAGACACTCCCACTATGGGAAACATCCTTTCCACTACTCTGTCCAGGCCTTTCAACATTCGAAAGGATTCAGTGAGCTTCCCCCCTCATCCTAAATTCCAGCAAGTACAGACCCAGAGCCATCAAAGGCTCCTCGTATGATAACCCTTTCATTTCCAGAATCATCTTTGTGCACCTCCTCTGAACCCTCTCCAAGGCCAGCTCATCTTTTCTGAGATGAAGAGCTGAAAACCGTTCACAAGGCGGAATGTGAGGTCTCATCAGTGCCTTATAAATCCTAAGCATCACATCTCTGCTCTTGTATTCTAGACGTCTAGAAATGAATGCTAACATTGCATTTGCCTTCCTCACCACCAACTCAAACTGCAAGTTAACCCTTAGGGTGTTCTGCACAAGGACTCCCAAATCCCTTTGCATCTCAGATTTTTGGATTTTCTCCCCATTTATAAAATAGTCTGTACATTTATTTCTACAACCAAAGTGCATGACCATGTATTTTCCAACATTGTATTTCATTTGCCACTTTTTTGCCCATTCTCCTAATCTGTCCAAGTCCTGCAGCATACCTGTTTCCTCAACACTACCTGCACTAACCTTTGTATCTGCAAACTTGGTAACAAAGCCATCCATAGCATCAGCTAAATCATTGATACACAGCACAAAAAGAAGCGGTCTCAAGACCGACCGCAGCAGAACACCACTAGTCATGTCAGCCAAGCAGAAAAGGATCCTTTTATTCCCACTCACTGCCTCCTGCCAATCAGCCAATGCTCTAACCATGCCAGTAACGTTCCTATAATACCATCATCCCTTAACTCAGTAAGCAGCCTCACCAGTGGCACCTGGTCAAAGGCCTTCTGAAAGTCTGAATATACAATATCCACTGCATCCCCTTTATCCTCCTCCAAGAATTCCAATGGGTCTAAGAGGCAAGATTTTTCCTTAAAGAAACCATGCAGAATTTGTCCTGTGTCACCAAGTACTCCATAACCTTATCCTTAACAATTGATTCCAACATCTTCCCAACCACTGAGGTCAGCTAACTGGTCTATAATTTCCTTTCTGCTGCTTTCCTCTTTCTATGACCTCATTTTCTAGCTGTCCTATATCCATTCTCATCTCTCTTTTATTTTTATTTATTTATTTTCATGCTTGAAGAAGCTTTTACTATCCCCTTTTTATATTAATTGCCAGCTTGCTTTCATATTTCATCTTCTCCCTCCCAACAATTCTTTTAGTTGCTCTCTGTATCTTTTAAAAGCTTCCCAATCCTGTGTCTTCATGCTAATTTTTGCATTTTTGTATGCCCTCTCTTTTGCCTTTACATTAGCTTTGACTTCCCTTGTAACCATAGTTGTACTATTTTGCCATTTGAGTATTTCTTTGTTTTTGTAATACATCTATCCTGCACCTTTCACATCTTCCCAGAAACTCACGCCATTGGTGCTCTGCTGTCATCCCTGCCTGCATCTCCTTCCAATTTAATTTGGCCAACTCTTCTCTCATACCATTGTAATTTCCTTTACTCCACTGAAATACTGCTATGTCAGACATTCCTTCCTCCCTGTCAAATTTTAAGTTTGACTCAGTCATATTGTGTTCACTACCTCCTAAGGGTTCTTTTACATCAAGTTCCCTAATCTCCTCCAGTTCATTACATAACACCCAATCCAGTAAAGCTGAACCCCTAGTAGGCTCAATGACAAACTGCTCTAAAAAATCTCTTTTGTAGAAATTCAACAAACTCACTTGCTTGAGATCCATTTTCAACCTGATTTTCCTCAATCGATCTGCATGTTAAAATCTCCTTTGACTATTATAACATTGCCCTTTAGCATGCTTTTTCTATTTCACATTGTAAGCTGTGGTCCACATCCCAGCTACGGTTGGGAGGCCTGTATACGACTGCCATCAGAGTCCTTTTGCCCTTGCAGTTTCTTAAATCAACCCACAAGGATTCAACATCTTTTGATCCTATGTTACATCCTTCTACAGATTTGATGCCATTGTTTACCAGCAGAGCCACACCACCTCTTTTCCTACCTTCCTATCTCTCTGATACAACATGTAACTTGGACATTCAGCTCCCAAGTACAACTATCCTTCAGCCACAATTCAGAGATGGCCACAACATCATACCTGACAATCTGTAATAGTGCAACAAGATCATCCAACTTAATTATTAAATTCCATGCATTGAGATACAACACTTTGAGTACTGTATTTGCTATCCTGTTTGATTCTGCATCCCTATTGCACTGATATTCACCCTGCTGCCTGCAATTCTGTCTAATAAGCTTCCTGCCCTTCCTGACAGTTTGAATGTATGCTTTCTTTGCTTTTTTTACCATCCAACCTATCCTGAGTCCCTTTGCTCCAGTTGCCATCCCCTGTCAATTTAGCTTAAACCCTCGCCAACAGCTCTAACAAATCTGCCCGTGAGAATATTCGTTCTCCTCAGAGTCAGGTGCAAGCCGTCACTTTGGGAAAGTTCATACCTCCTCCATATTGCCACTGGTGGTATGGTCGACCCATGCAGTGGTGCAGTACTGCAATAGCTGAGGATCTACCTGTCGAGTAGTGGAAGAACTCTGTACTGTGGTCTTTCCTCACCAAGCCCTTGTGGTGGCTGCACCCAACGTCAGTGTATCCATCAGCATGTACTCCTGTAGGCTGGAATTTCCCAGTCGGCAACATTCCTTGACGGACGTCTAGACGAGTTGGCAGATCAACAATTTTCGGGTAGATCAGAGACTGCTTTTCACTGAACTGATCATCTTCTGGCAGTATGTTATTCCCATCACTGGGAACAGCCCATAGATCAGAGAGTCTTCTGTCACGTAGCTGCTCAGGTTGAACCATGACACAGACCCTTGTTTCTTTCTCCACACCCTCTTCACAAAGCCACAGACCACAAAGAGGTGAGCAATTGTCTCAAAGTTCTAAGTAAATTTATTATCAAAGTACATACATGTCACCATAAACACCTTGATGTTCATATTCTTGTAGCATACTCAATAAACCCAATAACCATAATAGAATCAATGAAAGACCACACCAATGGGGTGGACAGACAGTGTGGAAAAGACAACAAACTGTAAATAAAAGAAATATTAAATTAATAAGCAATAAATATTGAGAACATGAGATGAATTCTTCTTGAAAATGAGTCCATAGGTTGTGGGAACAGTTCAGTGATGGGGCAAGTGAAGTTATCCCCTTTGGTTCAATCGTCCGATGGTTGAGGGGTAATAGCTGTTCCTGAACCTGGTGATGTGAGTCTTGTGGCTCCTGTACTTTCTTCCTGATGGCAGCAGCAAGAGGAGAGCATGACCAGGGTTGTGGGGATCCCTAATGATAGATGCTGCTTTTTTGCAACAATGTTCTGTGTAGATGTGCTCAATGTTGAGGAGGGCTTTACCCGTGATGGACTGGGTCACATTGACTACTCTTTGTAGGATTTGCCAGTCAAGGGTATTGGTATTTCCATAACAGGCTGTGACGCAGCCAGTTAATCTATTCTCCTCACTCCCATCTCATCCCCACTACAGTCATCTTGGGGACATTATGGAGTGGGAATGAGGTTCTGGGCACGCAGGAAAGAATTGACTGGGAGGGTCACTGGCACCTCTGGGTAGGTAGGGTCTTGGTGCCTGTTGCTGAGGCAATAGTATATCTGGATAAACTGCCAGCATCAGACCTAATTTGCCCTGGATATATTGAGCTTGTTTCATAATCATACCAGTGGATAGTGTTTTTTCACATTCCTGGTGTTTATTTTACAAATGGTCAGTGTTTTGGAAAGTCAGGAGGTGAGTCACTCAACACAGGATATCCAGATGTGAATCTGCTGAGTAGATGCAGTAATTATGCTTCTGGTTCAATTAAAATTCTGGTAAATGTAGATTCTAGATTGTGTATGAGGGAATGGCAGAAGGGAATTTTTGTGACGGGCAAATCATTTGACTATGTTATTGTCTGACATTTATGTGTCATGAATTTTACTTGTCACTGGCCGATAGTGTCTGGGTCTTGCATCATATGGACAATATCAGTAAGATGAAACATTGTTTGTTACCATCAGCAAACGTACACAGTTTTGACATGCTGAACAAAACTTTGAGCAGTCTTGATTCTGACTGTGGTAACAATTTGGTGTCATTTATCCTGAATTCCACTTTCCAGCTGCCACCATGGTACTCACTGTAAAACGCCCTTTGCATTTGTGACCCAGCCTCACTGCTATTCATTACACTCAGTGTCTGATGAAAAGTAGGAAGATATTTAGCAAGGCTGAATTTAATAGCAAATCATTGTAAATTGTAATGGTTATGCACAATGTCCATGTTATTGAAGTTCCTTATCTCTGTAGTTCTCATTGGTGGAATCAATTTTATTTTGTTATTTTGAAAGATTACAAAGATGTAGAAGGCCTTGAGCCAAAAGTAGAGCAGCGGTGACAATTCAGCAGGGAACAATAACTTTAAGAATGCATCGCAAAATAGCAAACCATCTGGGGGGAGGTTGTCACTAAACAAGAGAAAATAGAACATAACAGATGACAAAGTTGTTTTAGGCAGGGAGCGTGAAAGCTAGGAGTGACTGATTGAAGTCGGCCATTTCAATGAATGAACAACGACTGTGGATGAGATCTGGGGTTAAACAGGCTGCAGGGCATGAGTCTGGAACAAGCCTTCCCTTTCCAATCCATGTACCTGTCTAAATTTCTTTTATGCATTGTAATTGTACCCACCTTTACATACCATTTCCTGTGGAATACATTTGACATACCCACCATTCTCTGTTTTTGTTCAAGTCACTTTTAAACCTTTCCGCTCTTATGTTAAATCAATGCCGTTTAGACACCCCAAACTTGTGCGAAAAACAAACCTTATCTATTCTTCTTGTGATATTATATATATTAACCTCATCGCTTTGGGGGATAATGTTGTCTACCCACAGTCCAAATAACTCGAGCTCACCCATCCTAGTAATATCCTTGTGAAATTTGATTTCTATAAACTTTCCAGTGTAGTGGCATCCTTCTTATAGCTAGGTGAACGGAACTGAACTGAAGTGCCTTCAAGAAGTTGATCACAAAGCATATCAACACCTGCCTGTGGAAACTTTGGTTTTAAAATATCATTCATGGATATTAAAACTATGGACACTGATGCCATTCATGGCTATTCATTTGTTCATGAAAAGAAATATGGATAACCCTGAGAATGATAGACCAGTGAGTCTTACACCAGTGGTTTGCAAACCATTGGAGAAGATTTTGAGAGATAGAATTTATGAGCATTAATTGAATTGATTTTACTACTTACATCATAGAACATAGAAATAGAAAACCTACAGCACAATACAGGCCCTTCAGCCCATGATTCTGTGAAAAACATGTCCTTACCTTAGAACTACCTAGGCTCACCCATAATCCTCTAATTTTCTAATTCTTCATATACATGAGTAAAAATCTTTACGTTACATCTCTGTCTAAATGTGCAATGTGCAATTTATAGTAATTTGTAATAAAAAATATGTACAACAGGACAGTCAATATAACATAGAAATACAATTGTATCGTCATGAATTAATCAGTCTGACGGCCTGGTGGGAGAAGATGACCCGTAGCCTGTTGGTCTCGGCTTTTATGCTGGTGGCATCCGGAACAGTTTGTGGTTGGAGTGTCTCGGGTATCCAATGAGCCTTCGGGCCCTTTTTACACACCTGTCTCTGTAAATGTCCTGAATCATGGGAAGTTCATATCTACAGATGTGCTGGGCTGTCCACACCACTCTCTGCAGAGTCCTGCGATTGAGGGAAGTACAGTTCCCATACCAGGCAGTGATGCAGCCAGTCAGGATGCTCTCAATTGTGCCCTGTAGAAAGTTCTTAGGATTTGGGGGCCCATACCAAACTTCTTCAACCGTCTGAGGTGAAAGAGACGCTGTTGTGCCTTTATCACTACACAATCAGTATGTACAGACCATGTGAGATCCTCGGTGATGTGTATGCCAAGGAAGTTAAATCTGTTCATTCTCTCAACCCCAGATCCATTGATGTCAACAGGGGTTAGCTTGTCTCCATTCCTCCTGTAATCAACAACTAGCTCCTTTGTTTTTGCACCATTGAGGGAAAGGTTGTTTGCTTGACACCACTGTGTCAGGGTGATGAATTCTTCTCTGTAGGCTCTCTCATTATTATTTGAGATTAGGCCAATCCATGTAGTATTGTCAGCAAATTTAATTAGCAGTTTGGAGCTCTGGGTGGCAACAGAGTCATGGGTATTGTCGTGGTTTCTCGTGCCTCACAAATGCACCGCATGGACTACGTGGTCTCTAAATTCTTGTGGGGTCATTGACATCAGCCCAACCACTTCCTCCAGTTTGGATTTTACTTGTGGAGGCATTACATCCAAAATGCTATGTCGGAACAGTGAGGTCATAAATAAGCTATTCTCCACCTCTTGCTCAGTCTCCAGTCTCCACCTTTTCAACTGGTTTTCTACGTAGGCTGCTGGGTTTTCAGTGTCTCCCAGTGGATCCCCTTTTAAGGCTTTGGGGTCCACTTTGGGTGGATAAAGCTTTCTAAGGGCCTGCCATACCCTTTGCCTCACTCTGTCAAACCCATCTCCGTCAGTTCTCGGGTCGTTCGAGTTTACTATGCCAGCTACTTCCATTAGTTCGTTAAATTTGGAGGTTCCCATCAACTTTATCAATAGTGCCTTCAAATCTCCCATTGCTAATAATCGTCCCTCCGTTTCTTCTTCAAAGGCTCTAATCCATTTCCTTGCTCCTTCATGTAGATTGGGCAGAGTGTTTTTCAGCCCTTCTAGGTCCTGGGATCCCCAAGGGATATACTGCACTTGTCCTGATCCTTTAACTAACAATGGCATCATTCTTCCTCCTCCTTCCCACCTGCCCTGGCTTTCCTCCTCACCTGACTCCCCATCTGTCTCAGGGTATGTCTTTACTGCCTCCCACACAAATGTCTCCGGGGTCCTCTTCTTCCCTCGATCTCCCTGTGGAGTCCTTCCTTTCTGTCTTGATTCAATACTTGGTTGGCCCCTGGAGTATTTTTCGCATCTCCTCTGGCAATCCCCTCTCAGTGACTTATCTGGCTCTCTCTCTACTTCCACAAGTCGCTCCCCGACCGCCTCCTTCTGCTCTTCTAGGCTTCTGCCTCCTACCTCTTCCCCACAAATTCTCGCATCCGCTCTCTCTCCACTTAACTCTTGCTCCTCCAATGAGTCACCTTCTCTTTCTTCCTGTCTGTGTCTGTACACCTGTGGCAGGGACTCCTCATGATCCTTACTCGTGCTTGATTCCCTTCTCTCTTGTGTTTCTCCAAGCCTCTCATCTCCTATCTTTTTTCCACTTCCTCTTGAATGCCTCATCTCTTCCCGCCTGATGAGCCACTTTCTTTTCTAGTCTGTTTATTTCTATAGTATAACCAATACTCCTCATACTCATTTTCCTCTCTCAAGTATTTCATCCGTTCAATCCCTTCTTCCATTTCTCTCTGTGCCTGTTCCACCTTTATCCTTTCTGCCTGTATCTCCTTCCATATCGCCGCTTTTTCCTTCTTGTATTGTTTTTTTTTCTCCTTATTATCCCAAACTTGTACTTCTCCCTGTATGTTTACTGTTCCCGTCAGCAGGGGGCACTGCTTAGGGGTTCCTTCCTCATTATAGGGAGGGGGTTTTTCTGTTTCTTTCACACCCGGGTACGGAGCCGAAGCCAGCCTCTCACTGTACCTTCCTCTCTCTCTAACAGGCTGTTTCTCCAGCACCTTAGTGTCTTCCTCGCTTGTAATCAATATTCTACCTGTCCTCCTCAGCCTTTCTCCCTCCATTTTGAAGAGTTTTAGCACTTCCATTTCTTGTTCTCTTTTTTGCCCTCTTTTCTTAGATTTATCTTTTGGTTTGTAATTTTTAATTAGTCCTTCCATTTCTTCGCACAAACTTACATCAAACGTTCTTTCTCTTGGCCACTTTGTGACCAGGTTTTTGGTTCTTTTTTCCCATTTTCTGAAGTTTTTGTGATCTCATATTTATTTAACGGGAATTTTTTGCTCAGAATCTCTACTGCCGTTCCTTTACCTGTCATGTTATTCTCTCTTTTTAAGGTATTTCAGAGATTCACAGTTCGTTTACTGGATATTATTATTTACTCTAATTCTATGCCTAGTCTATTCTGTTCTGGCCGTACAGACCTCTATTCAGAGCGGTACCCACAGAACTTGCTATTTGCACCTCGTCTATTCAGACCCTTATCTCTTAAGGCGGTATCCATGAGGATTTTCTCTATTTTCCCCTCCCTGCCCGTTCAGACCTTCGCGGTACCCACAGGGATTTACCAACACCACGTGGACTTTTTCTTAACTTAACGTCATATTAACTTATTTGTACTTACCCTCACTGCAGTGTTCTTGATCAATCCTCTGAGCCTCCTGTTAACCCCCAATTCTGCCAGATTCTTTGGACCGGAGAGACACTTCAGCAGTGGTTCCACACTTCTGAGACTCCAAGACCTCCCCAAAGCCAACAGAATTCTTAGTCCAAATTGTCGCAAAAAGAGCTTACCTTTTGTTTGGGTGCACCCTTAATTCTGTTAGCCTTGTGGGGGGTCCCTAGAGGACTGGGAAGCATCCCCAATCTGCCGTTTCCTTTCCGCGGGTCTCTTTCCGGTCCTGCCGCGGTTGCCAATTTTTTCGTGGTTTCTCGTGCCCCACAAATGACCAAGAGACGCAGAAGATTCTTCAAGAAGGGTTAAACTTTAATTTGCAAATCAAAGCTGAGACAGTCATTGAGCTAGTCGCTGATTGCCCACCGATCCTTGGACACAGCATTTTTTATAGCAATCTCCTGGTCCAGTTGCATTAGCATATGCAATCGGTCTATAGTTGCGTATCACACGTACATCCGCCACTATTCTTTCTACCCATTGACTTAATCATGTTCTAATCTACATCTCTTAGCTACCTCTCATTAACACACCATTGTCTTCTACATTCTTAAGATTTCATTCTCCTACTAAATTGGGTACATGCATAGCAAATAGCAAGTTTCAAAGCTGACTACACAGCAAACAGGGCTTAGTACACAGCCCTGAGGGTCACTTGTGTTGAGGGTCAGAGGGGCAGAGGTGAGGGAACCCACTCTTACCAACTGCCAGTGATCTGACAGGAAGTCCAGGATCCAGCTACACAAGGCAGGGTGAAGGCCAAGGTCTCTGAGCTTCTTGTCGAGCCTGGAGGGAATAATGGTGTTGAATGCTGAACTGTCGTCCAAGAACAACATTCTCACATAAGCATCCTTCTTCTCCAGATGTGTAAGGACGGTGTGTAGAGCTGTGGCTGTTGTGTCATTTGTTGTTTGGTTGTGTTTTAGGTGAATTGTAGGTGTCCAGTGTGGGTGGTAGCATGCTGCAGATGTAGTCCTTGACCAGCCTCTCAAAGCATTTGCTTATTATTGAGCTGAGTCTTTGGAATAGTCAGTATGGCCTTGTGGAGGAAGCAAGTAGTACCTCATGAATGTGATTGAATTCTTTGAGGATGTGACAAAGCAGTTGATGTAGTGTAGATGGAGTTTAGCTCTTTTAGGGTCCTTCAGAAAGTCAGGAGGCATGGGATGCAGATAAACTTCACTGTGTGGGTTCAGAATTGGCTTGTCCATTGAGGCAGAGCGTGGTAGGAGATGGAGCATATGGACCATAGTCTGACAGAAGGTTGGTGACCAGAGGAGTTCTGGGATGGAGCAAATGGAGTTCATTCTGCAAAAAATGTGAAGTAACACTTTGGAAGGTCCAACTGGAAGGCAGAGTAGAGGGTTAATGGCAGTGAGGAGGAACAGATGGCATCCATACTCATCGATCCCTCAAAATTGCTGTGACTCTCAACGTCAATCCTATAGCCAATCACGGTTAACACCCCATCTGCCTTCTTGACAAATCTATCAAGTTGATAGGGTGGTTA
Organism: Hemitrygon akajei; assembly: GCF_048418815.1. NCBI lineage: Eukaryota > Metazoa > Chordata > Chondrichthyes > Myliobatiformes > Dasyatidae > Hemitrygon > Hemitrygon akajei. The sequence goes on from NC_133126.1 coordinate 132,997,501, forward strand.
AGCCTCTTCATTGGCTATGGAAGACAGTCCCTGTTCCAAGTCTTCCCTGGTAATTCTCTGCAACTCTTCCTCAGCTACATTGATGACAGGATTGGTGCTGCTCCATACACCCATGCTGAGCTCGTCAATTTCATCAACTTTGCATCCACCTTGCACCCTGCTCTTAAATTCATTTTGCCCATTCCTGACAACTCCCTTCCCTTTCCTTGATCTCTGTTTTCATCTCTGGAGATAAACTGTCAATGGACATCTTATATAAACACACTGATTCTCACAGTTATCTTAACTACTTCTCACCCTGTATCCTGTAAAAATGCTATTCCCTTTTCTCATATTTTTTGTTTCTGCTGCTTCTGTTCCAAGGATGCGGCTTTCTTTTCCAGAACATCAGAGATGTCCTCCTTCTTCAGCAACATCCCCCATCTCCAAAGGGATCCTACCACCCAACATGTCTTTACCCCTTCCCACAGTCTGCCTTCTGCAGGAATCACCCCTCCATGATTCTCTTGTCCATTTACACCCCCCCCCCCCACCCCAATCTCCCTCCTGGCACTTATCCCTGCATGTGGACAAGATGCTACACCTGTCAATCCACCTTCTCCCTTACTTCCATTCAGGGCCCCAAACCATTCTTCCAGGTGAGGCAACACTTCACCTGCAAATCTGTTGAAGTTGTCTATGGTGTCTGGTGCTCCCAACGTGGCCCGTTTTGCATTGGAGAGACATAGAAACACAGAAAACCCAGAGCACAATACAGACCCTTCAGCCCACAATGCTGTGCTGTACGTGTAATTACTTTAGAAATTACCTTGGTTGCCCATAGCCCTCTATTTTTCTAAGCACCATGTGTCACAAGGGTTTGGATATGGCCCAAGTGCGAAGTGAGAGACACTGACGTGGGTCGATAGTTCACAGACTTTAATGAGAACAGTGTTACAGGGAAAGAAAGCAATAAACGCTAGGCCAAGCAGGGCCGGTAACTAGACTACGGCTGAAAATAACAACTAAGAATTAAGCAAATACCGGTAGTCTTCGGATTCAGTTGACTCAACAGCCCAATTTCTCAGGCAAGACGGAATGCAGGAAGCAAAGTGTTGCTATGTCCTGGGCTCAAGTCTCGACAAACACTACAATGGAACAGGTGGAGTTAAATGTTATCACAATAAAATAATAATTGGCTGACACCTGCATAGTCACGAGTGCAACTGCCGAATCCGTGGTTGTGACACCATATACCTATCCAGGAGCTCTTAAAAGATCCTGTTGTATCCGTCTCCACCATCATCACTAGCAGCCCATTCCATGCACTCACCACTCATTACGTAAAAAACTTAACCCTCCGTACCTACTTCCAAGCATCTTCAAATTATTCCCTTTTGTGATAGTCATTTCAGCCCTGGGAAAAAGTCTTTGACTATCCACTCAATCAATACCTCTCATCATCTTATACACCTCTATCAGGTCACCTCTCATCCTCCATCGCTCCAAGGAGACAAGGCCGAGTTCACTCAGCTTATCCTCATAAGTCATGCTCCCCAATCAGGCAACATCCTTGTAACTCTCCTCTGCACACTTTCTAAAGTTTCCACATTCTTCCTGTAGTGAGTGACCAGAACTGAGCACAGTAGTCCAAGTGGAGTCTGACCAGGGTCCTATGTAGCTGTAACATTACCTTTCAGCTCTTAAACTCAATCATAAACCAGGGGACCCACTTTGTTGAGCACCCCCGCTCCATCTGCCAAAAGCTTCTTGATGGCCCAAGCATTTTAATTCAGAATGCTATTCCGACATGTCAGACCACAGCTTCTTTTAGTGCGGAGATGATGCGTGGAGGAGTGTGGAGGAGCAGCACCTTATGACTCGTCTCGGTAGCCTCCAATCCAATGTCATGAGTATCAATTTCTCCTTCCAGTAAAGAAAATTTTTCTTCTGATTCGTCTCTTGTTCTATTCACCACACTGGCCACTTACCTCTTCTCAGCTGCCCATTACCTCCCCCTGGGTCCCCTCCTCTTTCCCTTTCTCCCATGATCACTCTCATCTCCTATCAGATTCTTTTCTCTCCAGCCCATTATCTTTCCTAACCACCTGGCTTCACCTATCACCTTCTAGCTATCCTTCTCCTCTCCCTACTTTTTTATGCTGGCATGTTTCCAGTCCTGAAGAAGGGTCTCAGGCTGACACATGGACTGTTTATTATATTCCTTTGATGCTGCCTGACTCACTGAGCTCCTCCAGCATTTTGTGTGTATTTCATTGGTTAAGCATATTTATAGTATGTTGGCCTTCTTTGCTCGAGGGATTGAGTTCAAGAGACACAAGGTAATGTTGCAGCTCTATAAAACTCTGAGACCACTTTTGGAATATTGTGCTCAGTTTTGTCATCGCAACATCGGAAGGACATGGAAGCTCTAAAGAAGGTACAGAAGAGATCTTCCAGGATGTTGCCTGGATTAGAGAGCATGTCTTCAGGGGAAAGTTTAAGTCAACTAGGGCCTTTCCCTTTGAAGTAAAGGAAGGTGAGAGGCATTTGGCCAGACCAGCATTCGTTTCCCACCCATACCTGCCCTCAAGATTGGCAAGACCTCAAGTTTGCTGCTCACTGCTGCTCCCCAACTGACATTCACAGCCTGAGTAGTTTTGCAAGGAGGAATGGGCAACCTTTCTCCATCACTTGGTACAAAGCTAAAAGAGACTTGTACAAAAAAGATTACTGACTGTAATAGCTGTGAGAGGCAGTTCAACTAGGTTCTGAGCAAAGGAGGATGAAGACTTTTGAACTGTTGATGTTTGCTTTTAAATTTTCAGTTTGTCATGCTTTATAATTTTCTCTTTTTTGGGTTCTCTGATTCAGAAATAAAAAAAAAACTCAGTTAAATTGATCAAAGTCTGTGGTTGTAAAACACTTCAGTTCACCATGTCAATACCAACCCTTTTGCTCATTTACCCTAGTTATATTTGATTGCACAAGTTCCAATCCTTCTATGCCTTGTGTCTCTGAATTGTAATAATTGTATATGATTCCACCATCTCCTCTGGTAGTGAATTTGAGATATCAACCACTCCTTGTGCCATTTGCCAGCTTGCTAATCATATCGCCTGCATTCATATCCATCATTAATATTTCATAAAGCCCATTTATATTCTGTCTATAACTTGCTTTCTTCAATCTTCTAAAAAAATTAAGTCAAGTTCATGCAATAGGATTTCCCCCTCACAAAACCATGCAGAGAATCACTCATCAGCCCATGTATCCAAATGTACATAAATCCTATCTCATGGGACTTTCTCCAGTAAATTTCCTACCCTGGACACTAAGCTCGCCAGTCTGTGGTTACCGGGCTTATCCCTTCAGCCTTTCTTAAGTAAGGGAATAATATTAGCTATCCTCTAGATTTCTGGAAATTCACCCACAAGTGAGTTGCAACGCTCTCCATCACGGCCCAATTATCTCTTTCCTTACTTCCAAAGCAAGCTCGGATGGAGTTTTGGGATTGCTAAACATTGGGATGTTCAGCAATCCCAATGTGTCCCATGGCATCTAATACCTCCTCATTCTACTACCTACCGACCTACTCCAGAATATCCATATTTCTCTTCCTAACCTCACTGTCCACCATGTCTGTTTCCTTGTGAAAACTGCCCCATGCACAAGACTAACCCTTTGGTCTTCAAGGATGGACACTATTCTTGGCTAGCTTCTTGCTCCTGATATGATCACAGAATGTCTTGGAATACTCCTTAATTTTACCTGTCAAGAATATTTACCGGTGTATTTACCAATTTATTTCATGGCCACTATTTGCCCTCCTAATTTATTTCTTAAATTCTCTCCTACACATTCTATATTGCTCATAGAAACTTCCCTCATCGCAGTTGTCTATACCTGTCATATGCTTCCTTTATTTTCTCTCTCTCCTCCCCCTCTTCCCACAGCCACACACCCCTCCACTGTTTGCCACTATTTTCTTGCTCCTACAAGTCTAACCCTAACCCTGGCTTTCCACCCTACCACTACCCGGTTCCCCATCCCCACCGTCCCAACTCAATGTCACCAGCCTTCCCTCCATCAGCTTTGTCTACACTTCTTGATGCCTCAGTAAAACAACCAACATAATCAAAGACCCCACTCATCCTGGAATTCCCTCTTCTCCCTCCTCTCATTGGGCAGAAGATACAGAATCCTGAAAGCATGAACCACCAGGCTCAAGGACAGCTTCTATCCCACTGCTACAAGACCACTGAACAGTCCCGTACTACAAGTAGATGGACTCTTGACCTCACACTCTACCTCCTTATGGCCTTGCACCTCATTATCTTCCTGAATTGCACCCTCTGTATGTAATACTTTATTTGACATGCTGTTATTTTCTTCCCTTATTTTAGCTCTATGCATTGAATCTGATGAAATAATCTGTATTGATGACATGGAATACAAAGTTATTCATTGTACTTTGGTACATGTGACAATAATAAATCAATATATACCTGACAATGAGACTCCCAGTTGACTGCCAACAACCTTCAGAACCCCTCTCTGCCTCCTGTATCTGAACCAGCACCATAGTCCCAAGCCCGGGTTTCACTATAATCCATATCCACCTGTCAGGCTTAACTCACTCTGAGGAGCCATCCTTTGCCATTATCCCCTAAGTCTTAGCCCCACCAACCCCTTAACTTCAGATTGGAGCCACGTATTATGTGCTACAGGGATTGGTTCTTGTCCTCTGTGCTTTGTCATCTACATTAATGATTTGGATGAGAATATATTTGGCATCGTTACTATGCTTGCAGATGACACTAAACAATGATATCATGGAGAGTGAAGAAGGTTATTTAAAATTAGAATGAGATCTGGATCAAATGGGGAAGTGGAGTAGCAAATGGCTTCTTATTGTCTCCTCCTCCTCCTTCTTCCCAACGTAAAGGTGCATTACCACCACCAACTGCACTGGAGTGTGGTGTAGAGAGTTGGGAAGTAAACCCCCTACTAGTTCTTTATCAAATGAGAACTAAATTACCCCTAAGAGCCCTATAGATGGTAAATAATGAAAGACAATATTAAGAATTGAAGTCACTTGCATAACTTCGTGAAGTTGTTAATGAAAACTCTCAATCCCCAAGGCTTGTAGTGCAGCCTGCATTTGCTTTCCTTTACTTTATATGTTTCACATTGGAAAATAATGTGTTCAACTATTTCATAATGACAAAAGTTACACACCCCAGAGTGATGTTTTCCAACAAGGTACGAGGAATAATTAAACATAGCTTGTCCAATTCTCTGTTGCGTCAATACAATTCCTTCTCTTCTTGTCTTGCCCCTTCTCCCATCAATCCAACAGTTTTATGAGTCCTGTAAAGGTGCCTTCCATTATCCCACAAGTCATGCCATAATCCCCTAATTCTTAGCCCCGCTAACCCCTTAGCTTCTGATTTGCTAAGCGGAAGGTCTATATCCACAGATGAACCTTTAACAGCTTTTTTGGTCAAACAATCAACCCGCTCATTCCCTTAACATTTCTATGTGCAGGGACCCATAAGATGACACGTAGACCAATACTTTGAATATGAAATAAAGTTTGAACAGCTTCCAGCAGTAAATCTGATTTACTGCTAGATTGACCTGTTTTAAGACTAGTCAAAACTTAAAAAGAATCTGAACAAATTATAACTTTGCAAGACAGATTTCCTCCACTCACTGCAAGCCCAAAATGACAGCAACCAGCTCTTCCGTATATAAGTGATAAATGCTTATTAAGACATGTCTTCATTGCTGCCTGTAATTCAGGCACAAAAACTGCCACACCAACATTCCCTGTTAAATTATCATTTGATCCATCAGTAAAAACGGTTAGAATATCACAATAATTTTTCTTAACATATCGATGAACCAACAGCCTCTCAGACATACCAGGATTCTTAGACTTCATTAAATCACGTAACCTAAAATCAACTACAGTCATTGGAAAAAAACAAGGTAGGGTTGCTGAAAAAAAACTACAGTGGGACATGTTGCATAATCCGGCAAACCCATATTCCCAGTGTGATAAGAACCCAGCCCCCAGAAACTAAAGATACTCTTGTTGTGATGTTCCCAACAGTCTTCCACACACTTTTAACAGGGTGAACATTCCTCTGCCCCATCAAAATAATGGAGTATGTTAACATCAGCTTCAACCTCCGCAACTGTAAGGGTAATTGTCCCATTTCAACCAGTAAAAAATGAAACAGGAGACAGCCTTACCGCATTACAACACAATCTTGAAGTCTGTGCTTGTATCACATCCAAACGTTTTAAATTTGAATAGAAAGCTGATTCACAAGCCACAGCCACAATCAAGTACAGATCTAATTAAATGTCATAGATTTTCATGTAGCACCCCAAGAATACCCACATAAGCACCTAAGAGTATTTAATGCCCCTTTACATTTGCCATTTATCTTTATCTCCTTAACTTTACCTTCCAATAAATGAGATTTAACCACTTCTATCCTAATTTCCACAGGAACACCCGTTATAACACCCCTAATACCTCTAATTTCATTAGGCAACATTTTTAGACAATTTTTTTGCCAAGTAAAGTCTTCACTCGTAATGCCTTCTCACACCGTTTCTCATCTTTACAAATGATTAACACATTCCCCCCCCCCTTAAAGTATGAACACAATCTATATTCCCTATGGCCAATTTTGACTCTGCTGCTAATTTAATGGATTCATAGAAGGAAGCTGTTCCAGGTCAAATTTAAACAATGCTTCAAAGTCTTCTTTCTTTTTCTTCAAAATGTCCCCCCTTCCTCTCTATCACTTGAAATCATTTCAATATTATGTTTCTTTTTACATTTTCCCAGTCTAGATGCAACTTCATTCCAATGTCCTGCCACAAACCCAACTCACTTGTACTCTCCATTTGCGGTTCCCTTTCCAGATCCCCCTACCACCTAAACCCACACTATTTAGCAACATCCCCACACCATTCACAGCCAGCGCTACCAGCCACACTCCTCTGAGTCTGAGCTAGCTATGCCGAAGAACTATTCATGTGTTTTCTGTTTAATTTCTTCAAGTTCATTGCGGCTGACTTCTCGTATTTCAGCTCATGCTGAAACTTTGACTGAAGTAATGGAATATTTATATGGCAATATAGTGACTGCCATTGAACCTGTACGTATAGAGAAATCTCTAGACTCTGACTCAGAATCCGTTTTATTGTCACTGACATATATCGTGAAATTTTGGGTTTTGTGGCTGCACTATATTAACAATTACTATGTTACAATAAGAAATATATTAAATAAGTTGTGCAAAAAGACACCAAAGTTTTGAGGAAGTGTCCATGTGCTTTTGGACTGTTCTGATGGTGGATGGAAAGAAGCTGTTCCTTAAACGTTGAGTGTAGGTCCTGAAGCTCCTGTACCTCCTTTCTGGAGTAATAAACGAGAAGAGGACATGTCCTTAAAACTGGACGCTGCTGCCTTGAAGCATCTCCTTTTGAAGTTGTCCTCGATGGTGGGGAGGATTGGAGGAGCTCTCCAGTGATGCATGGGGAGAGCCGATCGCACCTTCCATCAGATCCAGCAGGACTTGTTGGAAGAAATTAGCCTCCGTCCACACACGTGAAGCTGCTGTCTGTTCTTGGTGAAAGCCCATAAAGACTATAGTCATGACAGTAGGAGGATCTTGACCTATTACAGTCACCACACCACAGTAGAACATTTCAACACAATGAAATTCAATGAAAATTTCATTGTTGAAAATTTCACAATGAAATTCAATGTACACATGTACATGATAAGATTGTACATATTGATTTCCACATCATTTTCAAAGCTTGATTGTCCATATTGTCTTTATGGACAGATTGCCTTAAGCATTACCCTATTGATTACGTAAATTATAGTGATCATCTGTACAAATCTGACATTTCGGTACCTAAAAATTAAAGTTATTTGTTAAAGTATTTTGTTTTTATGCTGTGGAAACTTTATCAACTTGCTTTCTGATATTGTTATTGTTACTGTCTTATGACCATGATGTAATTGAGAATCTGATGAGCATGATGTAATAGTCTTGTGATGGTGGGGTGATGTAATTTCCCACCAGTGTGAGGTCACATGATGTAATTTCCTGTCAGTGTGAAGTCACATGATGTAATTTTCCCGCCGGTGTGAGGTCACGATATAACATGTTCTCAACAGGTATAAAACTGTAAAGCCTGCTGTGATGCAGGAGTTTTGTGTTGAGACATCGTTTAAGTCGTCAGTTACTCTGTTATGCTGCGTATTTGTGTTCATGATGCATTTATTGCTTTAAGAACTGTTCGAGTTGCCGTATAGCAGTTAACTTCCGGTTAAGTTAGTCGTTTGTTTACTTTTCATTTTTGTTGAGCAGAGTTAAACAAACTGTTTAATTGTTTATAAAAACCTGTCTCAACTCTATATTCATTGTTGCCGGAGACGTGTGTAACAATATAAACTGAATTTCGCTCTATTAGGGACTCAGATTGTTGGAAGAAAGAAGGATCACAACTCAGTTCGTTAGGTTTTGTTTTCGTTTTGACCAGTATTAATGGTGCTTCTAGATTACAGTTTGTATTTAATGGTTTACAAGCAGAGGCAGTTTGTAGTGAGCATGCTAGCAAGGAGAGGCTAATGATAGGGCAAAATTGAAGTCAATAGAACGAATTGTAATGTAAAAGGCAGACGAAATCTAAAAGGGCGTATGCAGAACTGAAGGTACTATATTTGTATGTGTTGTGTGCAGTATATGGAATAAGGTAGGTGAACTTGTAGCAGTTACAGAATAGTATGTATGATGCATCACTGAATCATGGGCAAAAGACGATTATAGCTGGAGCTTAACATCCAAGGATACACATTGTATTGAAAGGACAGACAGGTAGGCAAAGGGGGCGGTGTGGCTCTGTTAGTACAAAAAGAAATCAAGTCATTAGAAAGAGGTGACATAGGGTCAGAAGGTGTTGAGTCGTTGTGGACAGAGCTAAGGAACGGCAAAAGTTAAAAGATCCTATTGGAGGTTATATAGAGAACCCCAAACAGAGTAAAGACGTGGTCTCCAAATTACAACAAGAGAGAGAAAATGCATGTCCAAGGGGCAAGGTTACAAAAGTCATGGGGGGTTTCAATATGCTGGTAGATTGGGAAAATCAGGTTGGTGCTGGATCCAAAGAGGAGGGATTTCTACAATGCCTATGAGATGGCTTTTTAGAGCAGCTCGTGACTGAGCCCTCTAGGGGATTAGTTATTCTGGATTGAGCCTAAGGTAAAAGAACCCCTAGGAACAAGTGATCATAACATAATAGAATTCAGCCTACAATTTGAGAAGGAGAATCTAAAGTCTTGTATCAGTATTATACTGTAATGGAGTAAAGGGAATTACAGAGGAATGAGAGAGGAGGTGGCAAAAAAAAAATCCTTTGATTGGATAAGGACACTGGCAGGGATGAAGGCTGTGCAGCAATGGCTGGAATAGCTGGGAGCAATTCCGAAGGTGCAGGATATACACGTGCCAAAGAGGAAGAAGTATTCTGAAGGCAGGATGACACAGCTGAGGCTGACAAATGAAGTCAAAGCCAGCATAAAAGCCAACGAATGAGCTTATAATATAGCAAAAATTAGTGCTAAGTTAGAAGCTTTTATAAACCAACAGAAGGCAACTGGAAAACTCATAAAGAAGGAAAAGATAGAATACAGAGGTAGGCTAGTCAATACTAGGCTAGTCTTAAAGAGGACACCAAAGGTTTATTCAGATACATAGTGTCAAAGAGAGGCAAGAGTAGCTTTTGGATTACTGGAAAATGGTGGTTGTGATGGAGAACAAGGAAATGGCTGATGAACTGAATAAGTATTCGCATTAGTCTTCGGTATGGAAGACACTGTGCTGGAAGTTCAACAGTGTCAGAAAGGAGAAGTGTGTGCAGTTGCCATTACTAAGGAGAAGGTTCTTGGGACTATAAAAGGTCTGGAGGTAGATGAGTCACCGTGACCTGATGGCATACACGCCAGGGTTCTGAAAGAGGTGGCGGAAAATATTGTGGAGGAATTAGTAATGATTTTTTCCAGAATAAGTTGATTCTGCGTGGTTCTGGAGGAATGTAAATGTCACTCCACTCTGCAAGAAGGCAGAGAGGCGGAAGAAAGGAAACTCTAGGAAACTCTTTAGAAAGGAAGTCTAAACTCTGTTTTTGTGAAGATGTTCAAGTTGATTATTAAGGATGTGCTTTTGGTGTACTTGGAGGTACATGATAAAATAGGCTGTAGTCAGTACGGTCCTCAAGGGAAAATCTTGCCTGATAAATCTGTGGGAATTCATTGAAGAAATAATAAGCAGGATGAACAAAGAGAATCAGTGAATGTTGTGTACTTTGATTTTTAGAAGGCTTTTCACATGAGGCTGCTTATCTCATTAACAGCCCATGGTATTATCGCTTGTAGTTGCTTAATGAAGTCACCAGACAAAAGTTCTGGTAGTTATGAGGCAGCCTCTTTATTCAGCAAAACAAGATACAGCATGTATCATATGGGGAGGCTTTCAATGGAAATTTCTGCATCCACCCAGCACTGCAGACACTTCATGCGCAAAGAACAAAAACATTCACGACAATTGAAACAAATCAATGTTTACAATCTTCCCACGATTACACCCAGAACAAGTGCATCCATGCGTTGGACTGTTGATAGAACTCCTGCATATGCAAGCAGTCAGCCATGTGCCCATCATTGGTCTGCCTGATCTGTGAACCTTTTGTTCAGAGCTGCATTCAAATCAAATCCACAATACACATTGCCTAACAGTCCCTCCTCTTGGCCCTCGTGGGCAAAAATAAATTTGTACTTGACAAGGCAAACCTTAAGGAGGATCAACTCAAACAGAGCAGCAAAAATCCCCTGCCTCAGAACCACACCACCCCCCGCAATTATTTTATGTGTATCTTCATCTACCCTGTCATCTCGAATCACTACCTACAAAATGCTGAGCAGAGAGATTGTTCCAGAAATTTGAACAACAGACTTAAGAAACGCGGCTTCATTCGAATGCCCATTGGCTCTTCCCCTGCTGGACGATTGCAGCTTAATCACATTCCACTTCTTCACCCCTTCATTCTCTGGTAGGTGAAATGCTCTCTTTTCTGGAGCACCAGCAAGGTAAGTGAATCAGGTTCACAGGCCCTCTCGTCAATGTACAGGGAGGGGTTCGGGTCACAGGCTCACAGGCTCACAGGCCCTCTTGTTAATGTACAGGAAGGGGTTGGGGTCACAGGCTCACAGGCACTGTCGTCGATGTACAGGAGGGGTTGGGGTCACGGGCTCACAGGCCCTCTCGTCGATGTACAGGAAGGGGTTGGGGTCACAGGCTCACAGGCCCTCTCGTCGATGTACAGGAAGGGGTTGGGGTCACAGGCTCACAGGCCCTCTCGTCGATGTACAGGAAGGGGTTGTGGTCACAGGCTCACAGGCCCTCTCGTTGATGTACGGGAAGGGGTTGGAGTCACAAGCTCACAGGCCCTCTCGTCGATGTACAGGAAGGGGTTGGGGTTCTCCAAAAATCCTTTTGGATTCTCCAAAAGGGGGGTGGGCACGGGCGACTCTGTACCCTTCTGCCCATCAGAGTTGTTCATCCTTCGTAACAAGGGTCAATGGTGACTGTTTTGAAGCAGGAGGGCACTCTACACTGAGAGAGATTAAAAATGCCTGTAAACACATCTGCCAGTTGTGCCAGGCACATTCTGAGTACCCACCCTGGCATGCCACCCAGTCCTGCAGCCTCACACTGTTCACTCATTGGAAACTCCCGTGTACTTCAGCCTCAGAGATGACCAAGTTGCAGGTTGCATCGGCAGCTCTCCTCAAGGGCTTAGTGTTGGCGACATCGAACAGAGCGTAAACAAGATTTAGGTCATCCGGGAGAGAGGCAGCAATGTTGTCAGCATCACTGCGTTTAGCTCTGAAGTCTGCGATGACCTGACCATAGGCTGTGTACGTTGTTGGTGAAGAGCTGAGTCTGGATCTTGCCTCTGTATTGTTGTTTTGCTAGCTTGATGACTTTGTTAGATCGTAGCTGCATCTCTTGAGTTCCTGGTGGTTACCGGAAGCAAAAGCTCAAAGTGCAGCGTGCATGGATCCTGTCCAATTTTGGGGGAACAACGTCCTCCCTGCAATTTCAGATGAAGCTCGTGACCCCTTCTGTGAACTCAGAGACATCCTCATCAGGAAAGACATTCCAGTTGGCGTCATCAAAGCAGTCCTGTAGCATGGAGACTGAGCAGTTTGATGAAGAGTGGACTGTTTTAACTATGGCTGCCTCTTGCTTCAGCTTCTGGCTGTACATGCGCAGAAGCAGGTTGGAGGAATGGTCACAGCGGTGGATGGAGGAGTGCTAAGTAGGAATTGCAGAAGGGAGAGTAGCAGTGGTCGAGTATGTTATCTCCCCGTGTGCTCACCTGGATGTGTTTACAAAACTTCAGAGAGACTTCAGTCAGTGACGCTCAATTAAAGTCTCTAGTGACGATGAAAGCAGCCTCCGGATGTACAGTCTACAGGCTGCTGATGGCCTTGTACAGTTTCTTAAGAGCCAGCTCAGTATCAGCCTGCAGCAGTATATACACAGCTGTGGCAATAACAGCCATGTACTCTCTCGGCAGCCAAAATGGTCTACATGGGTCAGCCGTGACTTTCGCCTGCTTTTTCTCCCCTCTTTTCTTGGATTCTACCTCCAACCATGTTCCCATATGCCACAGCTGTAGCATATCAACTCCTTTACCCTCCTGCATCTATTCCAGTAGTTCCTCACTACGTGCCTTGCTTGTTGGCACACAGAGCAAACATCACAGCCACAGCATCCACCATGGCCACTTCACCATTTCTCTTGCACTTGTTCTGGTCTATCTCACTGGCCAATGAACCCATCACAGAGCAGGTCAATCCCATCGCTGTCCCTAATCAGACACTTCCTGGTGGGCTGAGCTCAGGCCTTCCTTCAATATTTTCAAAAAGACTGGATCATCACTCCCTGGATTATCCAACCAGAATACTCCTCATATGCTCGATATTTATGTTCTGCATAATCCATGGCTGTCTCATCAGCACTTTGAATCACTGTCATTATCGTTCCCCAGTCACTCTCACCTCCCCCACCACCTCATCCACTGCCTCACTTCCCCTATAAAAGAGCGATAACTTCCTTCATTGCTGGCTTTCCCAGAAGATGCCCGTGTACCATCCCACTCCCCCAGGCCATACTGTCACACATATTCCTCGGGAACTTTGCTTTCGCCAACACGTGTCTACATTTAGTGTGCATCTGGTGAATTTCAACCATTTCCTCAAGCTTGCACCAGAATTATGAATTCCCACAAGGGACTTTAAGTGAGGGCAGCTCTGACAAAATGCTTTGTTTGACATAATTGTATAAGGGCTAAGAGTATTGTAAAAACAAGCCTGAAGGCTTTGTGTGTTAATGCGATGAGCATTCGTAACAAGGTGGATGAATTGTATGTGCAGATAGTTATTAATGAATATGATATAGTTGGGATCACAGAGACATGGCTCCAGGGTGACCAAGGATGGGAGCTCAACATCCAGGGATATTCAATATTCAGGAGGGATAGACAGGAAAGAAAAGGAGGTGGGGTAGCATTGCTGGTTAGAGAGGAGATCAACGCAGTAGAAAGGAAGGACATTAGCCTGGAGGATGTGGAATCGATATGGGTAGAGCTGCATAACACTAAGGGGCAGAAAACGCTGGTGGGAGTTGTGTACAGGCCACCTAACAGTAGTAGTGAGGTTGGGGATGGCATTAAACAGGAAATTAGAAGTGCATGCAATAAAGGAACAGTAGTTATAATGGGTGACTTCAATCTACATATAGATTGGGTGAACCAAATTGGTAAGGGTGCTGAGGAAGAGGATTTCTTGGAATGTATGCAGGATGGTTTTCTGAACCAACACGTCGAGGAACCAACTAGAGAGCAGGCCATTCTAGATTGGGTATTGAGCAATGAGGAAGGGTTAGTTAGCAATCTTGTCGTGCGAGGCCCCTTGGGTAAGAGTGACCATAATATGGTGGAATTCTTCATTAAGATGGAGAGTGACATAGTTACTTTAGAAACAAAGGTTCTGAACTTAAAGAAGTGTAACTTTGAAGGTATGAGACGTGAATTAGCTAAGATGGACTGGCAAATGATACTTCAAGGGTTGACGGTGGATATGCAATGGCAAGCATTTAAAGATCACATGGATGAACTACAACAATTGTTCATCCCAGTTTGGCAAAAGAATAAACCAGGGAAGGTAGTGCACCCGTGGCTGACAAGGGAAATTAGGGATAGTATCAAGTCCAAAGAAGAAACATATAAATTAGCAAAAAAAAAGTGGCACACCTGAGGACTGGGAGAAATTCAGAGACCAGCAGAGGAGGACAAAGGGCTTAATTAGGAAAGGGAAAAAAGATTATGAGAGAAAGTTGGCAGGGAACATAAAAACTGACTGTAAAAGCTTTTATAGATATGTGAAAAGAAAAAGATTGGTCAAGACAAATGTAGGTCCTTTACAGTCAGAGACAGGTGAATTGATCATGGGGAACAAGGACATGGCAGACCAATTGAATAACTACTTTGGTTCAGTCTTCACTAAGGAGGACATAAATAATCTTCCGGAAATAGTAGCGGACCGAGGGTCTAGTGAGATGGAGGAACTGAGGGAAATACATGTTAGTAGGAAGTGGTGTTAGGTAAATTGAAGGCATTAAAGGCAGATAAATCCCCAGGGCCAGATGGTTTGCATTCCAGAGTGCTTAAGGAAGTAGCCCAAGAAATAGTGGATGCATTAGTGATAATTTTTCAAAACTCCTTAGATTCTGGATTAGTTCCTGAGGATTGGAGGGTGGCTAATGTAACCCCACTTTTTTAAAAAGGAGGGAGAGAGAAACCGGGGAATTATAGACCGGTTAGTCTGACATTGGTGGTGGGGAAAATGCTAGAGTCGGTTATCAAAGATGTGATAACAGCACTTTTGGAAAGAGGTGAAATCATCGGACAAAGTCAGCATGGATTTGTGAAAGGAAAATCATGTCTGACGAATTTTATAGAATTTTTTGAAGATGTAACTAGTAGAGTGGATAGGGGAGAACCAGTGGATGTGGTATATTTGGATTTTCAAAAGGCTTTTGACAAGGTCCCACACAGGAGATTAGTGTGCAAACTTAAAGCACACAGTATTGGGGGTATGGTATTGATGTGGATAGAGAATTGGTTGGCAGACAGGAAGCAAAGAGTGGGAGTAAACGGGACCTTTTCAGAATGGCAGGCAGTGACTAGTGGGGTACCGCAAGGCTCAGTGCTGGGACCCCAGTTGTTTACAATATATATTAATGATTTAGACGAGGAAATTAAATGCAGCATCTCCAAATTTGCGGATGACACGAAGCTGGGCGGCGGTGTTAGCTGTGAGGAGGATGCTAAGAGAATGCAGGGTGACTTGGATAGGTTAAGTGAGTGGGCAAATTCATGGCAGATGCAATTTAATGTGGATAAATGTGAGGTTATCCACTTTGGTTGCAAGAATAGGAAAACAGATTATTATCTGAACGGTGGCCGATTAGGAAAAGGGGAGATGCAACGAGACCTGGGGTATCATTGTACACCAGTCATTGAAGGTGGGCATGCAGGTACAGCAGGTGGTGAAAAAGGCAAATGATATGTTGGCATTCATAGCAAAAGGATTTGAGTACAGGAGCAGGGAGGTTCTACTGCAGTTGTACAAGGCCTTGGTGAGACCGCGCCTAGAATATTGTGTGCAGTTTTGGTCCCCTAATCTGAGGAAAGACATTCTTGCCATAGAGGGAGTACAGAGAAGGTTCACCAGATTGATTCCTGGGATGGCAGGACTTTCATATGAAGAAAGACTAGATCGACTAGGCTTATACTCACTGGAATTTAGAAGATTGGGGGGGATCTTATTGAAATGTATAAAATTCTAAAGGGATTGGATGGCTAGTTGCAGGAAGATTGTTTCTGATGTTGGGGAAGTCCAGAATGGGGGTCACAGTTTAAGGATAAAGGGGAAGCCTTTTAGGACCGAGATGAGGAAAAACTTCTTCACACAGAGAGTGGTGAATCTGTGGAATTCTCTGCCACAGGAAACATAAGAGGAAGTTAAATATGGCCCTTGTGGCTAAAGGGATCAGGGGGTATGGAGAGAAAGAAGGTACAGGGTTCTGAGTTGGATGATCAGCCATGATCATACTGAATGGCAGTGCAGGCTCAAAGGGCCGAATGGCCTACTCCTGCACCTATTTTCTATGTTTCTATGTTCCTTCCCAGGGTTGAAGGGCTTCTGAATGGTTGTTATCAAAGTCAAGGGCTTGCTCAGGCCTTCGGGGTTCTCGACCTGATGATGCCTGGCCTCAATTGGTGCCATTCTGACAGATATATCTGGGTAAAACCTCTCCGTGTAATATCTCCACACAAATTCCCAAACTATACATAATATAAATGATCGGTACCAGTTAAACTGTTTATACTTAAAATCGCAGAATATGTGCTCTGCAAACCATCATGTCTGAGCACCTGAACTCATGATGCTTACTGTATTCATTTGCATCACACTCGCAAAACGCGTATGCTAAATGCAACCTCGGGGAAGTGTATAAGAACGCTAAGTGTAGAAGAACACCCCCATGAGTGTTCTGAAATTTCAGTAACGACCCTTCACAACTGGTGGCTCCATCTCACCAAATTAACACACAAAGTTTTGTCTCTTACAAAAACACACATGTACGCACGCACACCACTTCTACATCTCCCAATTTCAATCTCTGTGTTTGTGATACCTCGTGTTCAATGTACCACTGACTAGAGCAGATCCAAGTGTGAATGCTAATTTAAAAAATACTCACCCACTTAGACCACTAAGATCACTGGGCATAACATAGGTCGCACGAAGCCATCCCACTCCTGACTCCAAATGTTGTTGTGTGAAGTCACCGAAGAAAAGTAGTTGTAGCTACGAAGCAGCTTCTTTATTCCACAAAACAAGGTACAGCTGGCATCATTCGGAGGGACTTTCAGTGGAAAAGGTCTGCCTATGCCCAGCACTGCACACATTTCATGTGCCAAAGATCAAAGAAAGTTCAGGACAATTCAAACAAATCCATATTTACAACCTTCCCACCATCGCACCCAAAACAAGTGTAATCACTGTCACACCCATGCATTGGAATGTTGATAGGACTCCTGCATATGCAGACAATCAGCTAAGTGTCAGGAAGGTTATGGTCACACAGTGTCAGGACGTTTATGGTCATGCACTTTAGTAGAAGAAATTCATGCATTCTGCAGAAAATAAAGGATAGTTACAACTATATGCTTAATTATTCTCTTATTATTATTTCCTAATATGTTTTACATTGTCATATATTCTGGGCTAAGGAATATTCACTGCTTTTTCTTTAAAGTTCCCTGGCTTGCCAACAATATGCCCACCTTCTGTTAACCGAGTTTATTTTTGCACTGTATTGTGCTGGCCAATACAGTTCAGACTGGACTTGGTGAAATGACGTGTGTTGCAATCTGAATGGTCATAGTGTAAGCTGTCCCCGATGACTTTGGGCAGCTGAGACTGGAAGACCGTACATGACTCTGACCTGCAGTTAAGTCAGGAACTGCTAGTAATGAAACCCAATGAGAGGCACCCAGTAATGAGATAAAATCAGCATTCCTCCAAGGTGAGGTCAGGAATGGAGAACATATATTTTTAATCTTTGTCCAAGATTTTATATATATATATATATATATATATGCACACACACACACACACACACACACACACACACACACACACACACACACACACACACACACACACACACACACACACACACACACACACACACACACACACACACACACACACACTTGTATTAACTTACAATGCATCATTATATATGCAATGTAAATTATTGACTGAAATCCTCCCCAACTTGGTTCCATCGGTATGGCAACAAAATATCTCAGTATTTGACAATTGCCATAACATGCCTGGGTTCATTTCAGGGCATATCCATGGATAATGTCATCAAATTTTGGCAGATACTCAATAAAGAATAATTTTGATCTAGTTGGTGAGAAAAGACCTACTCCACGTAAAGCAAATCTGCTAGAGAACAAATTGACTGTGGCTTTAAATATCCTGCTCTAAGGATTGAATCTTTGATCATTCCTGTAATATTGCTTCAGCCTCATAAGACTATCGGTTAATTAGTCGTGTGTAATTATATAATGAATTTAATATGCTGCATTGACTGCGCAAAATTCAGCGAGAAAAGTATTTACATCAAAGAATACATGTGGTGCTCCTACATGGCCAGACCTTTCTTGACCTGTGTACGTGATGTACTTTCTCTTTAGTTGATCTGGTTAGCTATTCACATTCACAGAGAATAATAACACCAATCATCTCTGCATTCAAAAACATCAAATCAAAACCACAGCGATTTTGCTGTAAAAAGCAGATCTCATTGAAAGACTAGTGTTTGTGTTCTCAGCCACTTCCTGTTACACAAACCCACTCCCAATTTCTCAAGTAACACAGTTTCTATTCAGATGTTAACTGGGCATTAAATAAATACACCTCCCACCTCCTTTCTGTCTGTGGAGACCATGCATGGGAAAGCTTTGGATTTTGCATTGTTTTCACATTTAATTTTAATGTATTTAATTTTACGTAAAACTATAAGTAGCTTCCAGAAAAGGATCAATGTAAGTTTCCATTTGTTCCTTGCAACTTATTGTTTTAATTAATACCACTTCAATGTAATTTCTTCTTTTGCTATCATGAAACTTCTGATATTTTCTGCCGACATTGGAATGTACAAACACATTATGTTGCAATCCTTTGATTAATTATGGTGAAGTGACAGGCAATTCCATTTATTTGATAGAGGGAATATATATATTTTTATATATATCAGGAATTACTGACTGGAAATGATACTTTTATGTCTGGGAAAAATAGTTAACTTAACCCAGGAACAAAACTGTTAAAGTAATTACTTTACAGCAGCCCGACACAATAATAGTTTATTCCAGCATCTGCATAGATGATATCCAGATATCGAGTAGGATGAATGATTGACAATCACAACTAGTACAGAATCATTCTAATACAAGTATAGTTGCCTATGACCTATATCACCCAGTGGTAAGGTTATACAACACAAACATGAGAAATTCTGCAGATGCTGGAAATCCAAGGAATGCACACAAAATGCTGGAGGAACTCAGCAGGCCAGGCAGCATCTATGGAAAAGAATCAGATTTAGAATCAAAATCTGGTTTATTATCACCGGCATTTGTCATGAAATTTGTGAACTTAGCACCAGCAGTTCAATGCAATACATAATATAGAAGAATGAGAAAATAAAAATAAATCAATCAATCAATTAAAGTATATGTATATTTAATAGATTAAAATCATGCAAAAAGAAATAATATATATTAAAAAGGTGACGTATTCATTTAGGTTCAATATTCATTTAGGAATCGGATGGCAGAGGGGAAGAAGCTGTTCCTGAATCACTGAGTGTGTGGCTTCAGGCTTCTGTTCCTCCTACCTGATGATTACAACGAGAAAAGGGCCTGTCCAGTGAGAAGAGGGTCCAGGTCCTTGCTCAGGCAGGAGTTCATTCTAGTCATGTCCAACCTCTCAAAGCATTTCATCACTGTAGATGTGAGTGCTACTTGGCGATAGTCACCAAGGCAGCTCACATTATTATTCTTAGGAATTGGTCTAATTTTTGCCTTTTTGAAGCAAGTGGGAACTTCCGCCCGTAGCAGTGAGAGTTTGAAAACGTCCTTGAATACTCCCGACAGTTGGTTGGCATTAATTTTCAGTGCCTTACAAGGTAATTGTTTAGTGATTTTTTTCAGACTGCTCTGGTTAAAATCCCCCAAAACGACGATGAAGGTATTAGCATGTGCTGTTTCAGGCACATTGATCCCATTGCTCAGACCATCTAAAGCCTGATTGACAGAGGCCTGAGGTGGAATGTATTCTGCTACCAAAATGATCACAGAAATTTCCTGTGGTAGGTAAAATGGATGACACTTAACTGCGAGATATTCCAGGTCTGGTGACAGAATTGGGACAACAATGATATATTTGTGCACCACATGGAGTTGATCATGACACATACTCCTCCATCTCTGCATCTGAGAAACTCTGTAGATCTATCCTGATGGTGTATAGTAAACCCGTTGATCTGAATCGCTGCGTCCGGTACAGAAGGGGTTAACCAGGATTCTGTGAAACAAAGGACACACGTGGTCTTAATGTCCCAGTGATTCAGCACTCTGAGATTATCAATTTTATTCACCAGAGACGACACGCTTGCCAGCAAGGTCGTCAATATTGGGAGTTTTAAACTCCATTTCCATAAACGCACTTGTATCCCTGACCGGCAGTCACATTTCCTGCGTGGAATCCAGCAAGGATGAATCCATCCTCAATCAGCATCGTTTCTGTCAGTTGTAAGTAGCAACAGTTCATTCCCATCCTGATCATTAATTTGCTTGCTTTCCATACGGAATTGTGCATATTTAAATGGGTTCTTTGGTTGTGGATGTGCATTTAATATGCAACATCAAAATTGTACTTTTAATGTTGCTTTTCCTGTCTTCTAAATTATAATTAAACAATCTCAACCAAATTATTCATTTAAATATAGTTTAATGTCAAATCAGCTACTGGAACAAAATAAAGAGAAAGATTTTATTAAGAGACAAGAAAATATATTTAAGTTACAATACTCAGTACTATTTTCCCTGCTTTTATGAAGAGGAGGGTAGTCCAAGTGACCTTAGAAATGAACTGTTCACTCAATATTCATGACAAAAACACCTTTGGTTATTGATCACATTATCTGTAGTATGCTATAGTATTTTTTACAATGGTCAGCTTCATGGGGTTGATCAACATGCAAAACTCACAAAATGCTGGAGGAACTCAGCAGATCAGGCAGCATCAATGGAAAAGGGAACAATTGAAGTTTTGGGCCGAAATGTCGATTGTACTCTTTTCCATAGACGCTGCCTGGCCTGTTGAGTTCCTCCAACATTTTGTGTGTTGCTCAGATTTCCAG
This sequence comes from Hemitrygon akajei, assembly GCF_048418815.1. Taxonomy (NCBI): domain Eukaryota; kingdom Metazoa; phylum Chordata; class Chondrichthyes; order Myliobatiformes; family Dasyatidae; genus Hemitrygon; species Hemitrygon akajei. Next base: position 133,018,656 of record NC_133126.1, read on the forward strand.
CATCTTCAGACCTTCTCTTGTTTGTGAACATACAAAACTGACAGTATGGGTTTGGTGGATGAACATTTTTATTAAAATTGACAATGATTAATTCCAGTTTTGTGGCTCATTCTCAATCTTAATTTACAGCTCTGCAATCCAGAAAATTAATTTCACCCTAACTGACATGAAAATCCAACTGGAAGCACTGTACATTATGACACATTTGGAAACAATATCCTCAGGTTGGTCAAAGGAAATGAGATTTCCTTTAGCTGATGTATTTCAGAAATATAAAGTACCAGGCCTCTTATAATCATCAAATACACCCTCTTGTAGAAATGTACGCTTGGAATTCAGGCTTTGATTTTTTTCAGTTCACTTGGGCAATGGTAATGCCGTGAAACTCATTGTTGTTCCAGGGTACTGTCATACAGAGTTGGACAAAGGTCAATATAACTGACCCTCATTCTGCAGCAGTGGAAGTTCACTCATTTTCTTCCAGTTTTCAATTGGTGGCCAACAGTACAAAAATGTCTGTCCAGTTAATGGGCTCTCTTCAGTATGAATTCAAAGTATCGATATATCTGGTTCAATAATTCCATTTTAAAGGAAAACCACTTTCTCCCCAGGCCTTCTTTTCTCCTTCTCTGAAAAATCCATGAGAGTTACATCAGTAACATGGTTTTGAAAACTTGCCAAAAATGTGTGACTAGCAGATGATCAAAACACAAGTAAATAATTCATTCCTTCCGTAGGACACCCACAGTTCAGGCCATGCTCTCTTCTTGCTGCTGCCATCAGGAAGGGGGTACAGGGGCCTTAGGACCCACACCACCAGGAACAGTAATTACCCCTCAACCATCCGGCTCCCGAACCAGAGTGGATAACTTTACTCACCAAAATTGAACTGATTCCTCAAACTATGGATTCACTTTCAAGGACTCTACAACTCATTTTCACAATCTTATTCATTGATTTATTTATTACTATTATTTTTTTCTTTTCGTATTTGTACAGTTTGTTGTCTTTTACACATTGTTTGTCCATCATTGTGAGCAGTTTTTCACTGATTCAATTGTGTTTCTTTGGATTTATAGTGAATGCTCACAAGCAAGTGAATCTCAGGGGAGTATATGGTGATGTATATAAACTCTGGTTCTTCAAGCTTGTTGTAGCCAGGGGTGGTAATGGGGACAAGCTCCCACTACCTACTAAATGTTCCCAATGGCGTACACCTCAAATAGCCTCTAACAACCAAGTCCTGCTCCTGGCCTTCATGTTTGGCTTAGCTACTAAGCCCGGCAGAACCATTTCTACTGACAGGAGAAGGGGCAAGAGTGTGTTACTGGCACCTTAAAAGCAGTCACTTTGGGCAGATGGGGCTTGTCATCTGTGGTTGGCAGCTCATCTAGGAGAAAGAAAACTCTGATTTCAGACTTCTGCTGTCTTGTGGCTATACCCGCTCATGGGGAAGGCTTCAGGAGTAAACCCCAAGTGAAAAATCTGGAGCTCCAGTCCCTAAGGCAGTTCTACATCGAGTTCAATGCTGACTAGCAACTTTTGTGATGCTGCTGGTACCGGACTGGATTGGTCTCTGCCTTTCCTTTGGATACATCAGATGTGTGGAGAGGGGTAGCTTGCTACATGGGCAACAGCTTGCTCTCCATACCTTACTGCCCAGACTAACATACCTAGGACACACTATCCATGGTCAACTCTGACCGATAGAGGCCCTCACATATGTAATTTGATAAAAAAAATTATTTTGAACTTTGGATTTTAATCATCACAATCTGCTGTTCAATTCTGCTGCTAGTTTATTAGATTTCTCCTTGAGTATATCTCCGTTCTTTAGTTCAATCTCTCCTTCATATTGATTCAAGTAAAGTTCCCCATTGCCTATAAGGTGACATTTACAAATTACAAAGTTGACTACTTTCTGGATTTATTGTAAGTTTAAGGGATGTTTAGTATTTTATTTTATTTTATTTTATTTATTTATTTTTTAGTATTTTTAGTATTGTTTCAGATGTTTCCCTACTAATCAGCCGAGGCCGCCCACCTAGGACAGAGTGCAGAGGAGTGTTGCAAGAACTAGAACTTTTTACCTGTGAAGGCAATTGGATAGATTGGAGTTCTTTTCTTTGGCAGTGAGAAGGCTGAGAGGAGAGTCTTTATTGAGGTGTACAGAACTATTTGAGGGGAGATGTGGTGGTTGGGTCTTGATGGAATAACAAGGAAGAACTATTTTTTCTGCTCTGCAGTCTTAAAAACTACAGGTTGTAGAGTTGCAGTCATTACCACAAATACTAGAAGTAAGGTGAGGAAAACATGTTTCACATGATTTATAATTCACTGGCAAAGGGGATGATGAAGGCAATGTGTAGAGCGACAGTATACAGCACGATACAGTGCTTTAATTTCACCAGGTAGCTCCTTCGCTGTTGTCTGTTGAGCTGATTGGTCTTTGCCGGACTCTTTCTGAGAAAAATCAAATTACATAGAATTACACCAGGCGCTAGTGGGCCATGAAAAGCTCCAGGGATCAAAAGGAGGCAGTGAATAAAAAACATGCACATATGGAGGTAGGTTTCATTGATAAAAAGTGGCAACATATACAAAACACCAAACCAAATTCCTTTTTAGTTAGAATCAGTGAAATTAATTAGAATTCCCTTTATTACTTCAACCTCCCTAATTAGATCTAGTCTTATTCCATACTAAAAGGTTTACAGATGAATATTTGCATTTTTAGTTACCCCTAGTTAGTGAGGAAACTAAACTGAATTCCTATTTTTATGTGTTATGGTTAACCTCAGTTTCAATTTCAGGTCAGTATGTCTTTGTCAAGACTCCCAAGTTATAACAGTTGGAAGCTTCATAGAAATAAATAGAAGATGGATCAAATGTCAGTGTCGCTATGACTTGCATGTGTGAACATATTGATTGACAGTGTCCTGGCTTATCAGTAAAAAATTGTCAATATATCAAAATAAGAATGGAAAATACAGAAATGCCCAACAGGACAAGAGCATCTGTGGCAAGAGAAACAGAACTGAAGTTTTAGGTTCATGACCTCTCTTCAAAACTGAGCCAGTCCTCATTAGAGGATGAGAGGTGGAGAGAGTCGGCACTTTTAAATTCCTCAGCTTAATCATTTCAGAGGATATGTCCTGGGTCCAGCATGTAACTGCTGTTACAAAGAAGGCACAGTAGCACCTTCATTTTCTGAGATGTTTGTGTGGATTCTAAAAGTGGCAAATTTCTATTCGTGTGCTGTGGAGAGTATACTGACTGGCTGCATCTTGTTCTGATATCGATGACATCAATGCCCTTGAATAGAAAACACTGTAAAAGGTAGTGGATATGGCCCAGTATATCACGGGAAGGCCCTCACAACCGCTGAGGACATTTACAAGGACCACTATCACAGGAAAGCAGCATCCATTGTCAAACACCATCCCGCCCCCTACCATTCCGGCCACGCTCACTTCTTACTGTTGCATCAGAAAGGAGGTACAGGAGTTTCAAGTACGACACCTCCAGGTTCAGGAACCGTTATTACAACTCATCCATCAGTCTCTTGTGCCAGAGGGGATAAATGCACTCATCCAACATTGAACTGATTCCACAAGCTATGGACTCACTTCTTTGATAATTATTGCTTATTTATTTATATATTTTGTTGTATATTTTTCTCAGCTCCAGCTGGTAAAACCTGAGGTATAGGCACACTCATTTCTCAATATCTAGGGACTTTCGGACTATGCTAGTGATGTTTATTTTGTGGCTTTCTGCAGATTAACATTTCCAGAAATCTCCAATATTGCTGCCCAGGTCTAATTGTTTAATGCCACTGTGTAGAGACTTTGGGATGATATCAGTGGTAGATATTACAATTGGGATAATGTAAACCTTGTTTATGTCCCATAGTCATTCAATTTCCTCTTAATTCAATGCATTTCTGGTGGTTTTTAGACCACCATAGTGCTTAGAATGTTTAGTCTAGTGTTTAGTCTATAGTGTTTAGAATGACTGTATCTATGAAGTTCTTCTTGCTGGTTTATCCTGTAAAATTATCTCGGGATGGTTATTATGGATTGTGCGATCTGTAATAATGGATTAGTCATAATATAATTCATAGGACTCTGACTCTAAAACTGGATCAGACTTGTATTTATAGTAAGGTATGGTGTCGTTTATGAGCTTGTATTTTACAGTAAGATACTGGTGAATGATGCTTATCACTTGATTGTGTGCTGATGTTCTTATACAGTTCTTTGAGAGCCAGGTCGGTATCTGCCTGTGGTGGAATATACACAGCTGTGGTACTAACAGCCGTGAACTCTCTAGGCAGCCAAAAAGATCTACGCGTGTCTGCCATGACTTTTGCCTGTGTTTTTTCTCCCTTTTTTTTGGACTCTGCCTCTAACCATGTCCTGATAGGCTGCATCTGTAGCATATTAACTCCTTTACCCTCCCATGTCTATTCTAGCAGTTCCTTGCTATGTGTCCTAGTTGCTGGCACGAAAATCAAACTCTCTGGGACATCACAGCTGCTGCATCCACCATAGCTTCTTTACGATTTCTCTTGCACTTTCTTTGGTCTGTGTCACTGGCCCATGAAACTGGCCCGCCACTGTCTCTATATCTGACACTTCCTGGTGGGCTGAGCTCAGGCCTTCCTTCATCATTTTCAGGATGACTGGATCATCGCTCCCTGGATTATCCAACCAGAGTACTCCTCATATGCTCGATATCTATGTTCTGCATAATCCTTGGCTGTCTCATCAGCTCTTTGCATCACTGTCATTATCGTTCCCCAGTCACTCTCACCTAACTCCACCCCCCGCCCCCCGCAGCCACTGCCTCACTTCCACTTTAAAAGATCGATAACTTTCTTCATTGCTGGCTTTCCACGTGTACCATCCCACACCCCCAGGCCATACTGTCCCACATATTCCTCGGGAACTTTGCTTTTGCCAACACGTGTCTCTATTAGGGAGCATCTAGTGAATTTGAACCGTTTCCTTGTGTTTGCAACGGAATTACGAATTCCCACATGAGACTTTAAGTCAGGACAACTCTGACAAAATGGTCTGTTTCTCCCTGGGGGGGTGAAGGGCTGATGAATGGTTGTAATCAAAGTCAAGGGCTTGTTTAGACCAACAGGGTTCTCGACCTGACGTTGCCTGACCTCAATAGGTGCTATTCTGACAGATATATCTGGGTAAAACCACTCCCTGAAGTATCTCCACACTGTACATAATATAAATGATGGGTACCAGTTAAGCAGCAGATCGTTAAATCTGCAGAGTATGTACTCCACAATCTGCCACTTGGAGCCCCTGACCTCATGATACTTGCTGCTTTCCTTTGCATCACACTCACAAAACACGTATGCTAAAGTGCAACCTCGGGGAGGTGTATAGATGCCCTCACTGGTGTTCTGAAATTTCAGTAATGACCCTTCACAACAGGTGACTCCGTCTCACCAAATTCACACACAAATTCCTGTCGCTTACATAAACACCCATGCATGCACACACACCACTTTCATATCTACCAGTTCAGCTTTCTGTAATTGTGATACCTCGTGTTCCCGTGTACCACTGACCTAAGCAGATCCAAGTGTGAATGCTAATTTAAAAACTACTCACCCTATTAGACTGCTAAGACCACTGGCCATACTATGGTCACACGAAGGCATCCCACTCCTGACTCCAAATGTTGTTGCGTGAAGTCACCGGAGAAATTAGTGGTAGGTTCAAAGCAGCTTCTTCATTCCACAAAACAAAGTACAGCTGGCATCATTCGGAGGGACTTTCAGTGGAAAAGGTCTGCCTATGCCCAGCACTGCACACATTTCATGTGCCAAAGATCAAAGAAAGTTCAGGACAATTCAAACAAATCCATATTTACAACCTTCCCACCATCGCACCCAAAACAAATGTAATCACTGTCACACCCATGCATTGGAATGTTGATAGGACTCCTGCATAATATTGTTTCCTGGTCTGCCTGGTCTGTGAACCCATTGTTAAGAGCTGCATTGAAATCAAATCCACAATACACACTCACCAAGACTGGCAGCTGAAGCCATTTGCTAAACCCAAAAATAGCTCTAACCCAGGTAAGGTACTAGCATGGATAAAGCAGTGACTGACTGACAGGATACAAAGAGTGGAAATAAAGCAAGCCTTTTCTGGGGGGGTGGTGGTGACTAGTGGTGTTCCACAGGGGTTGGCATTGGGGCCGATTCTTTCTACATTATATGTCAATGACTTGATGTTGAAACTGATGCTATTGTGGCCAAGTTTACAGATGATATGGAGATATGTTGAAGGGCAGGTAATTTTGAGGAAGTGGGCTACAGAAGGACTTGGACAGATTACACTGGACAACAGGAATTTTGTTTCTTGAATATTTTTGGGTGTACCCTATGGATTTTGGGCTTCTGATCATGAAAATCGCCATGAAATTTCCCTATCACGCACCATTAAAAATCATATAACTACATAACCATAGAACAATTACATCATTGAAACAGGACATCTCGGCCCTTCTAGCCCGTGCTCTACGCTTACTCTCACCTAGTTCCACCTACCTGCACTCAGCCCATAACGCTCCATTCTTTTCCTGTCCATATACCTAACCAAAATCGCCTATATTTAAATGTGTAATTCAAGTTACAGTAACTGATGACAAGATTAAGGAAGACATTTTTGTTGCACAAAGGTCCACAAATCAAACAGGTCATCAATGACAGGCAATTCAAAGATCTTCTAGTGGGACCGGAGAAAACCACATGGAAGGCATTCAAGGATGTTGTTGAAAAATTCCCTGGTAACTGCAGAGCACCAAACTATGTGCAGCGTGTTGACAACATGTTTCAAGCACACAAAACCATGAAGTGCAATGTGTCACTAAAGATTCATTTTCTGCATTCCCATTTAGACTTCTTCCCTACCAATCTTGGCGCTGTCAGTGACGAGCACAGTGAGAGGTTTCACCAGCATATTGTGGTCATGGAGAGACGGTATGAGGGCAACAAGAATCCATTAATGCTGGCTGATTATTGTTGGATACTTAAGCACGAAGCCTCGGACACCAAATACAAATGAAAATCATCAACAAAACAGTTTTAGTACTGTGAAGCTATTAAACGCATGATATTCAATAGAAGTTAATTTCTTGTTTCTCCAAATTCCCACATGATACAAGTAGTCTGAAATTATATTTATGTTCAGCTTCAAGTGGTCTATCATTAAAAAACATTCTGAGGAAGCAAGAGTTTTGAAAAAAATTGTTGTGCAGTGTTAGTGGCAGATGGAATACAGTGTCAGGACGTTTATGGTCATGCACTTTGGTAGAAGAAATTTGTCCATTCTGTAGAAATGAAAGGATAGTTACAACTAAATGTTTAATTATTCTCTCTTTTTTAAATTATTTCCTAATATGTTTTACATTGTCATATAGAAACATAGAAAACCTACAGCACAATACAGGCCCTTCGACCCACAAAGATGCACCGAACATGGCCCTACCTTAAAAATTACTAGGCTTACTCATAGCCCTTTATTTTTCTAAGCTCCATGTACCTATCTAAAAGTCTCTTAAAAGACCCTGTTGTATCCACCTCCACCACCGTTGTCGGCAGCCCATTCCATGCACTCACCACTCTCTGAGTAAAAAACTTACCCCTGACATCTCCTCTGTACCTACTCCCAGCACCTTAAACCTGTGTCTTCTTGTGGCAACCAGTTCAGTCCTGGGAAAAAGCCTCTGACTATCCACATGATCAATGCCTCTCATCATCTTAAACACCTCTATCAGGTTACCTCTCATCTTCCGTCGCTCCAAGGAGAAAAGGCTGAGTTCACTCAATCTGTTCTCATAAGGCATGCTCCCCAATCCAGGCAATATCCTTGTAAATCTCCTCTGCACCCTTTCTATGGTTTCCACATCCTTCCTGTAGTGAGGTAACCAGAACTGAGCACAGTACTCCAAGTGGGGTCTGAACAGGGTCCAATATAACTGCAACATTACCTCTTGGCTCCTAAATTCAGTTCCATGATTGATGAAAGCCAATACACCATACGCCTTCTTAACCACAGAATCAACCTACGCAGCTGCTTTGAGCGTCCTATGAACTCGGACCCCAAGATCCCTCTGATCCTCCACACTGCCAAGAGTCTTACCATTAGTACTAAATTCTGCCATCATATTTGACCTACCAAAATGAACCACTTCACACTTACCTGTGTTGAAATCCATCTGCCACTTCTCAGCCCAGTTTAGCATCCTATCAATGTCCTGCTGTAAACTCTGACAGCCCTCCACACTATCCACAACACCTCCAACCTTTGAGTCATTAGTAAACTTACTGACACATCCTCCCACTTCCTCATCTAGGTCATTAATAAAAATCACAAAGAGTAAGGGTGTCAGACAGATCCCTGAGGCACTCCACTGGTGACCCACCTCCATGCAGAATATGACCCGTCTACAACCAATATATTCTGGGCTAAGATATTTTCAGCTGTCTTTTCTTTAAAGTTCCCTGGCTTGCCAACAATATGCCCACCTTCTGTTAACCGAGTTTATTTTTGCACTGTATTGTGCTGGCCAATACAGTTCAGACTGGACTTGGTGAAATGACGTGTGTTGCAATCTGAATGGTCATAGTGTAAGCTGTCCCTGATGACTTTGGGCAGCTGAGACTGGAAGACAGTACGTGACTCTGACCTGCAGTTAAGTCAGGAACTGCTAGTAATGAAACCCAATGAGAGGCACCCAGTAATGAGATAAAATCAGCATGCCTCCAAGGTGAGGTCAGGAATGGAGAACATATATATTTAATCTTTGTCCAAGATTTTATATATATATATATAGACACAGACAAATAAATGACCCACAATAGAGCATCTGTATTGTATTAATATTCAATGCAGCATTATATATGTAATGTAAATTATTGACTGAAATCCTCCCCAACTTAGTTCCATCGTAATGGCAACAAACCATCTCAGTACTTCACAATTACCATAAAATGTCTAGGTTCATTTGGACCCATATCCATGGATAAAGTCATCAAATTTTGACAGATATTCAACAAAGAATAATTTTGATCTAGATTGGGAGAAGAGCACAAATCTGTCAGAGAACAAATCGACTGTGGCTTTAAATCTCCTGCTCAATGATCGTTCCTGTAATTCCTTGATCATTCCAGTAATATTGCCTCACCCACATATGACTACCTGTTAATTAAACTTGTGTAAACATATAATAAATTTGATATGCAGCATTGCGATGAGTGCAAAATTCAGCATAAAAGTATTTACATAAAATAATACGTGTTGTTTCAACATGTCTAAAAATTTCTTCACCTGTGTGCATGATGCATTACCTCTTTAGTTGATCTGGTAAGCTATTCACATTTAATATTATGTGGGCTGATTTGATGTTTATAGAATAATAACACCAATCATCTCTGCATTCAAAAACATCAAATCAAAACCACAGCGATTTGCTGAAAATAGCAGATCTCATTGAAAGACTAGTGTTTGTGTTCTCAGCCACTTCCTGTTACACAACCCCACTCCCAATTTCTCAAGTAACACAGTTTCCATTCAGATGTTAACTGGACATTAAATAAGTACGCCTCCCCACCACCTTTCTGTCTGTGGAGACCATGCATGGGAAAGCTTTGGATTTTGAATTGTTTTCACATAAGATTTGAAATGCATTCAATTTTACATAAAATTATAAATAGCTTCCAGAAAAAGATCAATAGAAGTTTCCATTTGTTCCTTGCTGTGGTGATATCACATGTCACGTGTAAGAACATGATTGGACAGAGTTTTGAGCATGCGTTGGAATGACAGAATGATCGAGAAGCTTGTATGCTAAAACATGGTTGCTGTTTGCTGTTAAATAAAAGTTCTAGTTACCTTGTAACTTATTGTTTTAATTAATACCACTTCAATGTAATTCCTACTTTTGCTATCATGAGACTTTAGATATTTTCTACTGACATTGGAATGTAAAACCACATTGTGTTGCAAGGCCTTGATTAATTATGGTGGAGAAGGGACAGGCAATTCCATTTATTTGATAGAGGAAATCCCTAATTTTTTTTTATCAGGAAATTACTGACCAGAACTGTTACTTTTATGTCTGAAAAAAATTGGTTAACTTAACCCAGGATGACATTTCCAAATAAACAGAAGATGTGGCACAGGTCTGTGGGCTGGTGAATTGTTCTGTAAGAAGCAGAAAGAGGATTTACTTGCTAATGCATTGGTAAAGGAACAAAACTGTTAAAGTAATTACTTTATAGCAGCCCGAGACAATAATAGTTTATTCCAGCATCTGCATAGATAATATCCAGATATAGAGTAGGCTGAATGATTAACAATCACAACTAGTACAGTATCATTAGAATACAAGTATAGTTGTCTATGACCTATATCACCCAGTAGTATGATTATACAACATAAACATGAGAAATCCTGCAGATGCTGGAAATCCAAGGAATGCTGGAGGAAATCAGCAGACCAGGCAGCATCTGTGGAAAAGCGTAAACAGCTGACAACATACTGTAGGTAAGCAATTTGTTGACAAAACTAAGATATGAATCCCACTCTTTATCGTTTTAGATCATTACAAATTATGCCTGTAGGTTTATTGAATTTCAATCCTGATCTTAAATTAGTTTGCTTGTTTCCATATGGAATTGTGCATCATTAAGTGGGTTGTTTGTGGAAATGCATTTAAAATACATCATCAAAATTGTACTTTTAACGTTGCTTTTCTTGTCTTCTGAATAATCTCAACTGAATTATTCTTTTTCAACATGGTTTAATGGAATAACACATCATCTACTGACAAAATAAAGAGAAAGATTTTATTAAGAGATAAGTAAATAAAACATTTTTTAAAGTACAATACTCAGTGTTATTTTCCCTGCTTTTATGAAGAGGAGGGTAGTCCAAGTGACCTTAGAAATGAAATGTTCACTCAATATTCATGACAAAAACACCTTTGGTTATTGATCACATTATCTGCAGTATGCTATAGTACTTTTTTACAATGGTCAGCTTCATGGGGTTGATCAACATGCAAAACTCACAAAATGCTGGAGGAACTCAGCAGACCAGGCAGCATCAATGGAAAAGGGCACAGTCAACATTTTGGGTCGAAATGTTGATTGTACTCTTTTCCATAGATGCTGCCTGACGTGCTGAGTTCCTCCAGCATTTTGTGTGTTGCTCGGAATTCCAGCATCTGCAGATTTTCTCTTGTTTGCGAACATGCAAAACTGACAGTATGGGTTTGGTGGATGAAAATTTTCATTAAAATAACAATCATTAAGTACAGTTTTGTGCCTCATTCTCAGTCTTAATCTACAGTTATGCAATACAGAAAAGTTAATTTTACCCTAACTGACAAATGCGCATGAAGATCCAGCTGGAGACACTGTCCAGAATGACACATTGGAAACAATATCCTCAGGTTAGTCAAAGGAAATGAGATTTCCTTCAGCTGATGTATTTCAGAAATATAAAGTACCAGCCCTCTTATGATCATCAATACATCCTCTTGTAGAGATGTATGCTTGGAATTCAGGCTTTGATTTTTTTCAGTTCAGTTGGGCAATGGTAATGCCATGAAACTCATTGTTGTTCCAGGATACTGTCATACAGAGATGGATGAAGGTCAATATATGTGGGTTCAATAACTCCATCTTGAAGGAAAACCACTTTCTCTCCAGGCCTTTGTTCTTCGCTCTCTGAAAAATCCATGAGAGTTATATCATTTTCATGTCTTTGAAAACTTGTCAAAATGTGTGACTAGCAGATGATCAAAACACAAGTAAATAATTAACTCCATCCATAGGATACCCACAATTCAGGCAATGCTCTTTCTTGCTGTCATCATCAGGAAGGAGGTACAGGGGATTTAGGACCCACACCACCAGGAACAGTTATTACCCCTCAACCATCCGGCTCCTGAACCAGAGTGGATAACTTTACCCACCCCAAATTGAATTGATTCCCCAACCAAAGGACTCACTTTCAATGTCTCTACAACTCACGTTCACACTATTTATTACTTATTTATTTTTCATCAATATTGTGTTTTTTTTTCTTTTTTTGATTTAGTGAGTGCCTGTAAGCAAATGAATCTCAGGGGAGTATATGGTGATGTATATGTACTTTGGTTCTTTAAGCTTGTTGCAGCCAGGGGTGGCAATGGGGACAAGCTCCTACTATCTGTCAAATGCTCACAATGTCGTGTGCCTCAAATAGCCTCTGACAACCAAGTCCAGCTCCTGGCCTTCACGTGTGGCTTAGCTTCTAAGCCTGGTGGAACTGTTTCTACTGACAGGAGAATCGGCAAAGGCAGATTACTGGCTCCTTAAAAGCAGTCGCTTCGGACAGATGGGGCACATTAGCCATGGTTGGCTGCTCATCTCGGGGAAGGAAAGTGCTGATCCCAAACCTCCACTGTTTGCAGCTATACCCACTCATGGGGAAGGCTTCAGGAGTAAACCCCAAGTGAAAAATCTGGAGCTGGAGTCCCTAAGGCAGTTCTACACCCAGTTCAATGCTGACTGGCAACTCTTGTGACCCTGCTGGTACCAGACTGTATTGGCCTCTGCCAATCCCTTGGGTTCATCAGATGCGTAGAGAGGGGGAGCTTGCTACATGGGCAAAAGCTTCCTCTCCATATCTTACTGCCCAGACTTGCATATCTATACACCTGGAAAGCAATCTCCATGGTCAACTGTGATCAATGGAGGCCCTCACATATGTAATTTAATAATAAATTTATTTTGAACTTTGAATTTTAATCATCACAATCTGCTGTTAAATTCTGCTGCTTGTTCATTAGATTTCTCCTTGAATATATCTCCGTTTAGTTCAATCTCTCCTTCATATTGATTCAAGTAAAGTTCCCCATTGCCTATAAGGTGACATTTACAAATTACAAAGTTGACTACTTTCTGGATTTATTGTAAATGTAAGGGAGATTCAGTACTGTCTTACATGTTTTCCTACTAATCTGTCCTAATCACCTAGGACAGAGTGCAGAGGAGTGTTGCAAGAACTAGAACATTTATCTGTGAAGGCAATTGGATAGTTTGGAGTTCTTTTCTTTGGCAGTGAGAAAGCTGAGAGGAGAGTCTTTATTGAGGTGTACAGAACTATTTGAGGGGAGATGTGGTGGTTGGGTCTTGATGGAATAATAAGGAAGAACTCATTTTTCTGCTCTGCAGTCTTAAAAACTACAGGTTGTAGAGTTGCAGCCATGACCACAAATACCAGAAGTAACGTGTGGAAAATATTTTTCACATGATGATTTATAATTCACTGGCAAAGCGGATGATGAAGGCAATGTGTAGAGCTACAGTATACAGCACGATACAGTGCTTTAATTTCACCAGGTAGCTCCTTCGCTGTTGTCTGTTGAGCTGATTGGTCATTGTCATTGTAAATTTTCTATGATTTATTTTTATATTGCTTCTGAAAATTCACCAGTATATGAGCTAATACCTTTACATTTTATTGCTGTACAATACAACTTATCCATAAGGTAGAAATAGATGTTTGGGGCTGTGAAGTTTACTGGTGAATTAAAACATGTAGGAAAAATATAAAGGAATTTTTTCAACCATTAAACAGAAGACAAATAGAAACTGAAATAGATGATCTTGATTTGGAAAAGAATGTTCTCCGTGTTACAGTGAAATCTCTGACGATGTGGTAAACAGAATAGACGGGCAATGCAATGAATGTGATGAATCTGGAATTTACAAAGATTTTCAAGAGGTTTGATTCATAATTAGGATCCAAATATTTAGAATCAGGGGACAAGTAGTAGGAACATGGAGTAAACAATTTTCAAAACAGCAAGCTAAAAGTGGGAGTTGAGAGTGACTCTTCAGATTGGAAATAGATTTGTCGTAGTGTCCCACAAAGATAGTCACCGCTCACCTTGTATACAAACAATTAGAATTGGGAAATTAGAAGAACATTTCTGCACGATACAGTAACAAATGGTATAGTTATTAGCAAGACTACAAAAAACATAGTCAATAATAAATAAGCAGAATGCATTTAGAATTCTAAAAAGTAATTGTACTTACTGCATTGTGCATCATGGGCACACTGTTTTATTTTTTGATAGTTATATATGACTAAAACAGCAATTAACAGCAATATTGCTGGATATATGAAATGGAGGTGCTCACCTAAAGTAGATCAGAGAGAGAGAGAATAATATTTGTAATGTGTTAAAACAATGATACGGTAGGATAACAATCTTATTTAATAAAAAATAATTTTTGTGTAATGTGGTACATTTGAAACATGTATTTTGACATTTCTTGGTCAATTTAAATCCCTGGTGAATATATCGTACATAGGCAGACAGAATGAGTAAAAATCCATTTCAAAGTGCGTAAGAAATACCTGGGGTAAATGTTGTAACCTACAAGAGCTCCCCGTATCACTATTAATGGTCAACTGAGAGAGAAAGGCAATACTGTCTGGGCTCGTGCATCAGATACTGTGATTCTTTTGCTCGTGAATAGCAAAAAAATAGTTAAGACCAAAATTGGACCATTGAAGACAGAAACGGGTGAATTTATTATGGGGAACAAGGAAATGGCAGATGAGTTGAACAGGTACTTTGGATCTGTCTTCACTAGGGAAGACACAAACAATCTCCCAGATGTAATAGTGGCCAAAGGAACTAGAGTAAAGGATGAACTGAAGGAAATTTATATTAGGCAAGAAACGGTGTTGGATAGACTGTTGAGTCTGAAGGCTGATAAGTCCCCGGGACCTGATGGTCTGCATCCCAGGGTACTTAAAGAGGTGGCTCTAGAAATCGTGGACGCATTGGTAATCATTTTCCAATGTTCTATAGATTCAGGAACAGTTCCTGCCGATTGGAGGGTGGCTAATGTTGTCCCACTTTTCAAGAAAGGAGGGAGAGAGAAAACAGGAAATTATAGACCAGTTAGCCTGATGTCAGTGGTGGGAAAGATGCTGGAGTCAATTATAAAAGAGGAAATTACGACACATTTGGATAGCAGCAGAAGGATCAGTCTGAGCCAGCATGGATTTATGAAGGGAAAATCATGCTTGACTAATCTTCTGGAGTTTTGAGGATGTAACTATGAAAATGGACAAGGGAGAGCCAGTGTATGTAGTGTACCTGGACTTCCAGACATCTTTTGATGAAGTCCCACATAGGAGATTAGTGGGCAAAATTAGGGCACATGGTATTGGGGGCAGACTACTGACATGGATTGAAAATTGGCTGGCTGACAGGAAACAAAGAGTAGCAATTAACGGGTCCCTTTCGGAATGGCAGGCTGTGACTAGTGAGGTACCGCAAGGTTCGGTGCTGGGACCACAGCTGTTTACAATATACATTAATGATTTAGATGAAGGGATTAAAAGTAACATTAGCAAATTTGCTGATGATACAAAGCTGGGAGGCAGTGTGAAATGTCAGGAGGATGTTATGAGAATGCAGGGTGACTTGGACAGGTTGGGTGAGTGGGCAAATGTATGGCAGATGCAGTTTAATGTGGATAAATGTGAGGTTATCCACTTTGGTGGCAAGAACAGGAAGGCAGATTACTATCTAAATGGAGTCAAGTTAGGAAAAGGGGAAGTACAATGAGATCTAGGTGTTCTTGTACATCAGTCAATGAAAGCAAGCTTGCAGGTACAGCAGGCAGTGAAGAAAGCTAATGGCATGCTGGCCTTTATAACAAGAGGAATTGAGTATAGGAGTAAAGAGGTCCTTCTGCAGCTGTACAGGGCCCTGGTGAGACCACACCTGGAGTATCGTGTGCAGTTTTGGTCTCCAAATTTGAGGAAGGACATTTTTGCTATTGAGGGAGTGCAACGTAGGTTCACAAGGTTAATTTCCAGAATGGCGGGACTGTCATATGATGAAAGATTGGAGTGACTGGGCTTGTATACACTTGAATTTAGAAGGATGAGAGGGGATCTGATTGAAACATAAGATTATTAAGGGATTGGACACGCTGGAGGCAGGAAGCATGTTCCCGCTGATGGGTGAGTCCAGAACTAAAGGCCACAGTTTAAGAATAAGGGGTAGGCCATTTAGAACAGAGATGCAGAAAAACTTTTTCACCCAGAGAGTGGTGGATATGTGGAATGCTCTGCCCCAGAAGGCAGTGGAGGCCAAGTCTCTGGATGCATTCAAGAGAGTTAGATAGAGCTCTTATAGATAGCGGGGTCAAGGGATATGGGGAGAGGGCAGGAACAGGGTACTGATTGTGTATGATCAGCCATGATCACGGTGAATGGCGGTGCTGGCTAGAAGGGCTGAATGGCCTACTCCTGCACCTACTGTCTATTGTCTATTGCATCATTTTAAACTGATCTGTCTCTTAATACTTTTAAAGCTTATGTATCAGCATAACCTCAGTGATAACATTCTTAGAATGAAATATTAATTGCTGAGGAAAGTTTCTGTGAACCTTTCATCTTTGATAAGCTTTGAATGAAAAGCTGACATTTTTGAACTCAAAGAAATAAAAAAAGATTCCTTATAACCACATCTGAATTGTGAAATTTCAACATTAATGGTGAAAGACTTTATAATATAAACAGTAAGATCACACTGTATCATTGTTCACAGTAGTGTTATTCAGTGTGGTCACTGGATTACAAATCTGCATTTGTATTAACAGCTAATACACATAACAGAACCAGTTGCAATGGCTTACATGTGTTCCTATAATCTAGAAGCCTTTGAAGACTGCTATCATTATTAAGGGAAAACCAAACGCTTCCAGATCGAGAAACATAAACTGAAAGTTATGAACAAAGTTGCACGAAGATTGACTCCAAATTACAAAGCGTATGCCAAGCAAACAAAAGTTCTGGGAAGTCTAATAATTCAATGAGAAAGGACGTGCATTTGTATACCACCAGTTATATCCCTACAATTCCCCCAAAAGATTCCAAACCAACTAGATGTGGACGATAGTATCGGAAAGATGTTAATTTGGTCCAAGCTCTGAGTCTAGGAATGTCATGGTGCAGTTTCTTGAGTAAAATCTTCTATTGTCAGTACACTTATTTATCATAAATCTGGAATAAATTCTACAAAATATGTCAATGAAAGGTTATATTCATAATGGTGGAAATTGGTACAGTCACATATCAATCTACTGTGTTTAAAACTGTAAAATACCTTTGACGAGATTCCATAGCTATAACAGTTGGAAACTTCACTGAACTGAATGGAAGATGGAGCAAATGTCAGTGTCGCTATGACTTGTATGTGTGAGCATATTGATTGACAGTGTCCTGGTTTATCAGTAAAAAATTGTCAATCTATCAAAATAAAAATGGAAATTACAGAAATGCCCAACAGGTCAAGAGCATCTGTGGCAAGAGAAACAGAGCTTAAGTTACAGGTTCATGAACTCTCAACAAAACTGAGCCAGTCCTCATTGGGGGATCAGAGGTGGAGAGAGTCAGCACTTTTAAATTCCTCAGCTTAATCATTTCAGAGGATCAGTCTGGGTCCAGCATGTAACTGCTGTTACAAAGAAGGCACAGCAACA
Organism: Hemitrygon akajei; assembly: GCF_048418815.1. Classification (NCBI taxonomy): domain Eukaryota; kingdom Metazoa; phylum Chordata; class Chondrichthyes; order Myliobatiformes; family Dasyatidae; genus Hemitrygon; species Hemitrygon akajei. Next base: position 133,036,267 of record NC_133126.1, read on the forward strand.
CCTCTATTTTCTGATACGTTTGTGTGGATTCAGCTTGTCATCTCAAACGGACCAATTTCTATACGTGTGCTGTGGAGAGTATACTGAATTGTTGCATCCTGGCCTGTATTGGTGACATCAATGCCCTTGAATAGAAAAAACTGTATATCACAGGTAAGGCCCCATTTGAAAGGAGCGCTATCACAGGAAAGCAGCATCCATCATCAAAGACCACCCCGTCCCCCACCATCCAGGCCATGCTCGCTTCTTGCTGTTGCCATCAGAGAGAAGGTACAGGAGTTTCAGGTACGACATCTCCAGGTTCAGGAACATTTAGTGCACCTCATCCATCAGTCTCTTGAGCCAGAGGGGATAAATTCACTCACCTCAACACTGAACTGATTCCACAAGCTATAAAGACTCTACAACTCATATCTTTGATATTTATTGCTTATTTTTATATATATATAGTTATATATATAACTATGTATTTTATATATATAGTTATTTTTTATATATATAGTAAAATTATTGCTGCATTATTTTTCTCAGCTCTAACTGGCAAAACCTGAGGTACAGGCATACCCAAGCACATCCATTTCTCAATATCCAGGGACTTTTGGACTGTTCTAGTGGTGTTTATTTTGTGGCTTTCTGCAGATTAACATTTCCAGACATCTCCAATATTGCTGCCCAGGTCTAATTATTTAATGCTACTGTGTAATGACTTTGGGAAGATACCAGTTGTAGATATGACTTGTTTATGTCCCATAGTCTTTCAATTTCCTCTTCTAATTCAATATATTTCTGGTGTTTTTCATTCATTGATTCCTATATGCTATGTGTGTTTAGAATGACTGTATCTATGAAGTTGTTCTTGGTGGTTTATCCTGTAAACTTATCTCTGGATGGTTATTATGGATTGTGCGATCTGTAATAATGGGTTAGTCATAATATAATTCATAGGATTCTGACTCTAAAACTGGATCACACATGCATTTATAGTAAGGTATGGTGTCGTTTATGAATTTGTATTTTACAGTAAGATATTGGTGATTGATGTCTACCACTTGATTGTGTAAGTAATCAGATTCAGTTAAACCGCTGCAGGCTCCTGTATTGTGTTGAATTGTTTCCGGTTTCTCATTGTATTTCCTGCATTTATCATCTTGAATATGTTAGTCTTATATCACATAATTTTGATAAGTTTTTGCATTTACCGCCTGCTCTTTTACTGCTACAAGGAACCTTTCTGTTTCAATACACATGACAAATAAAGCTTATCTCTTTATGACAATTACAAAGATTCACTACTCTTTAAGTGAAGAAATTTATTCTCACCTCATCCACAGGAAATGTTCCAGGATGCTTCCTGGATTAACGATGATGCTTTATGAGGAAAGTTTGCGTAAGCTAGGGCTTTTCTGCTTGGAGTGAAGGAGGACGACAGGTGACTTGAAAGAAGTGTACAGGATGATAAGAAACATAGATAGAGTTGCACAGGCAGCACCTTTTCCCCAAGATAGCTTTGGCTAGTATGAGAGGGCATAATTGTAAGATGATTTGAGGGAAGTATATGGAGGATGTCGGATGTAGAATTTTTTTTTACACGGAGAGCAGTATTTGTGTGGAATGCAGTGCCAGGGATGGTGTTGGAGGCAGATAATTTGGGGGCACTGAAGAGACTCTTAGATAGGCACATGAATGAAAGAAAATGAAGAGGTATGTGGGAGGGAAGAGTTAGATTGATTTTGGAGTAGGCTAAAAAAATTGACACAACATGTCCAGTACAGTGCTGTAACGTTCTATGTACTGTTTTATATCAAGAGAGAGGATAGTTGTGAGTACATTGGAAGAATCTAATGCAGCAGTATGAACAAACTTTATTCTTCATACTTACGAGCAAAATCATTTTCATTGCACAACTCTGTGATAGTGAGTTCACTACTTGCATTGCTGACTCTGTTCTTCACTATGCACCTGAATGTGTGTTGTTTCCACTCGTTCTCATGGTTCACCACCAGTTCCGGCCCATCGAAGGTTCTGCTGGAGCTTTCAGACAGGGATAGAATTTCCCAGTAGAATGTAACATTTGCTCCATTCGAGACAGAGCAGCTCAGAGTAATATTTGGAGATGGACATTCCCAAATTTGTGTTATCACTGGCTTCAAAACTGGTTCTGAAATGGAGATAGTAGTTAAAACAATTACGCAATCTTGCTTTTCTTTTCAAGAGATACAGCATAGTAATAAACCCTTTCCACCCAGCGACCCCACACCGCCCATAATATGGACTCCTGGATTTTAGAATTTAATTTGGTTGTAAGTAAAGTATATTGATTGGGAAATGTATGGAAATCTCAGATCACCAGTTTCTCTTTTTCTAGTAACACCAAAACCATCTATATTCACCATCATCTCTCTGTAACACTGACAGCAACTTCCACTTCCCTGATGGAGAGTTAATTTTGGAAATCAGGAGACTGTGTTCAGTGATTTGCAGCTGATAGTCTTAGCACAGATCAGGACCTTTGGATCACTATGGCCTTGCTGAACATTGTATTCACCTTTACTAGTCTCATTAATCCACATTTGGTCCACAGCCCTTATGTCTCAGTAATTGTCTAAATCATTCTTAAACACTCTGAAAGCACCTCCCTCCACTATCTGCTCAGTCAGTGCATTCCAGATTCTGACCACACTAGGTGCGAAAGAATTCCCGCTCAGATGCCCTCTAAACCCCATATTTCTCAACTTACAATTACGCTTGTCACCATGGGGAAAAGATTGTTTACCACCTACCCTACTTAACCTTCTAATAATTCTGAATATCCATTTTTGGTCATCCCTTGGCTTCTTCTACTGCAAGGAAAATAAACACACCCTATTGAATCTCTCCTTATAACTGAAAAACACAAAGCAAACAACTTCCATGTGAATCTTCTCTGCACTCTGCCCAGTGCAATCACATCTTTCTATGGTGTGATAACCGGAACCGTGCACAATACTTCAGGAGGAGCCTAACCAGTGTTTTATAAAGTTGTAACATGATGTCCCAGGTGAATCAGAATTATGTTGATTATAATTGACAGATGCCATTAAGTTTGTTATTTTGTGGCAGTACAGTGCAAGACATTAAAACATTACTATAAATTACAATAAAAATAAAATAAATAAGTTATGTGAAAGAGGAATAGTGATGTTCATGGGTTCACAGAAAGTTCAAAAATCTGAAGGCAGTGGTGTGGGGCTTGGTGAAGAAGCCGTTCTTTAATCATTGAGTGTGGGTCCTCAAGCTCCTGTAACTTCTCCCTGATGGCAGTAATGAGAAGAGGGCATGTCCTGGATGGCGAGTGCCTTAATGATGGATGCAACTCCTTGAGACATTGCCTTTTGAAGATCCTGGATGGTGGTGTGGGTTGCGCCCATGCGCTGGCTGAGTCTACAATCCTCTGCAGCCTCTGTTGATCCTGTGCATTGGAGCTTCCATTCCAGGCAATGCAAGCCAGACATGGTGCATTAGTAGAAATTTGCTAGAGACTTTGTGACACACCCATTCTCCTAAAAGTCCTAATGAGGTAAGTCTACTGGCATGCCTGCTTCATGATTGTATCAATATGTTGGGCTCAGGATAGATCCTCTGAGATGTCAATGTCTATGAACTTGTAACTGCTCATCCTTTCCACTGTTGGTCCCCTGTTGTTCTCCTGACTTCCCTTTCTTGAAGTCCACAGTCAGTTCCTTGGTCTTGCTAATTGTTAATGTAAAGTTGTGTTACGACACCAAAGAGATGATCAATCTCACATCTATACCGCAATGTTCTGTCTTTTTTTTTTACAGCTGTGTGGCTGAACCATTGCTCTGAGTAGGAAAATTTTACATGGCCTGAAAACTGTGTGGCACTTTAAATAGATTCATGTGTATGAATTTCTTGCACAGAATGCATAGGAACATTAATTTTAATTGCTAAAATAATGTTATCAATGACCACATTGACCATATCAGTCAGACTTCTTTCATGCATCTAGTTTCACTCTTCCTTGGCGCTCCTTTGGAGTTTCAGTTAACATGCAAAATTTCACGTTTCTCCCGGTTGCATAATTTGCTATCTGCATCCACAGGCATCAAGTCTATGTGGGCAGTGGCATTTTGGTCACTGTGCGGCCACGCACCTGAGTAGCTTAGCGTGTACGCCTCCTCATCAACATCTGAGATTCTGTCAACAACAGTGATGTAGTTGGCAAACTTATTGTTGGTGCTTAAGCTGTGCCCAACCACACAGTCATAAGTAGTGAGAAGGTAGAACAATATTCTGTGCCAAGCAGCCCATATATGTTTTTCACCATTCTTTTCACCTGCACTGCCACTTACAGGGATCTGTGGACTTCTACCCCAAAGTCCCTTTGTTCATCAAATTCCCCGAGGCTCTGATGCATTTTGGAGATTGTCTTCACACATTAGAGTTAAATTCCATCTACTATTGCTCAGTCCAAGTTTCTAACTGATAAATGTTATGCTGCAACCTAAGACAATCCATTTCACACTGTGGTTCCTCCTCTGGCTGAGATGTTGCAGACCCCAGAGATGCAACCAACAAAGAATCAGTGATTAACGTGAATATCAACTGTGTTGCCCTGTATTCTTATTCTAAAAAAAAAGATTTACTGGTGATGACAATAAGTCTTAGTCACGTAGGTGGAGTTGAGTGTTTAATGTCAGTTTCAGATGAATGACTCTTACAAATATGGACTCTCGTTCACTCAATGCACGATTGTATTTATAAAAATTTAGCAAGGACATGGACGGAATAAAGGAACATCAATGAACTCAGTGGTCATATTGCCTACTTTCCGCAATTTCCTAAGCTCTTACATTTTTTTTCTTTATGAATGCTCTTCATGCTGAATGGCTGATTGATCTGACAGCACAATGCCTGTATTATAGCTGAATGCTATAGATAATGATATATTTACCATCTTGTCAGAATGGACAGATTCAACATTCTAATATTTGGTACCTCTTAGTGAGCAGCTTTTCTCAGAGGCTATGACAAATGCTGGGCCTTCAGCACTGGATCATGCAGAGAACACTTCTTTTCTGAAGAGAGGATGTGAAAAAAGAGTAGGAGTTTGGTTCAGATTAGCTGAAGTTGAGGATGGCCAGCAGTCTGGAACACTGATGGCTGAGACTGCCATGTGACCAGGGGGAGTGAGTTGGTGGTGGAGAGCTAAAGGTAAGTTGAGGGTTAGATCTTGGGGAAGGAGCTGGACTGTGGGTAGGAGGATAGTACTGGAGAGTGGGTTAGTGATTTTGAGTTGGAGATAGGAAGTTAATAGAGAGAGTGCTCAGATGGAAAGAAAGAAGGTTATTGAGGGTAATAGAGGGGAATAGGGCAAGATGGGAAGGCACTGATTTGGGAATGGGGTTGGGCTGAGGGGATTAAAAGAAGGTAAGAGGCAATTAGGTAAAGTGAATGCTGAATGCACTCAGCAAGTCAGGCATCATCTATGGAGGGAATAAACAGTCAACGGTTGAGACCGAGGGAGGGAAGGTGCAGTTAGTTGAGGATGTCAGTGGGAAGCTGACAGAAATAGACAACAGACAGGAGTCAGGCCGAGGGAGGGTGATGAAGTCAATGGGTCAATGTGTATATGTTAGATCAATCTGTGTGTGCATGGGTGAAATCTCTCCATGTGTGTCAGGATGAGGTTTGGTGTCTGTGTGCACCCACTGTTGGCTCCAGCACAGCCCAGACTCCATTTGGCTCGATCCAGTGGCCAAGGACTAGGCATTTAGTCCGTCAATCCCGTGTGACACCTGCTCTGCAGTGACTATCCGACATTAATACAATCCACACACAGACATCTTCTACTCCACCATGTTGGAAGCTGCTGACGTTCAGATGTCACGTCTCCACATCCCCTAATTCACCCTCGCACCCTGTCCATGTCCCCTTTGGCCAAACCTTGCTCTTCTCACCACTATTCTTCTCATACCTCACTCAACTGTCCCATTTTCCCTCCTTCAGCAGCCCATTACCTTTATTTTCTCTCTCCCTCCCTCCCCAGTCCCATTTGGTCGCGTCACCACTACACCTCTGATCTACCCAAGGTCTGAACCTCCACCCCTTACCTCACCTCACCCAACAAATGCCCAAACTGGCTTCCCTCTCCCTTCTGCACACCTCCATTCGCCCTCCCCCCACCCATCTCTCTATCACCAGTCTCCACCCCGTCCTCCTCCGATCTTTCTTCTCCAACACCTCACTGCTCTCTCCTCCGTCTCTCTGCGACCTTGCGTCTCCCTTATCCCCGTATTGCTCGCTTTAGTCCCCGACTCTACTTAGCTGTGGGTAATTTGAATCGAACCTGCAGTCCCACTCCCTGGCACATGTTTTAACATTATCCCTAACATCTTTGTCGGGGCCGAGCCACCCTCGACCCGATCCCGGTCTCCTGATTTTCGCCACGAATCCTGGTCTTCCAGCAAACTTCTACAGAAGCACCATTCACCCAATAAGTTACCTACCGAACACGCGCAAGTCGTAGATCTTTTTAGTTGTGCCCATTGAGGATTCGTGGTAGCAGACGATTTGGGTCTCGTATCGGTTACTGTCATTAACCTGCACGTTGGACAGCACCAGGGAACCATTCACGCTCCAATACAGTCTGTCCTTGTACACCGGGTGCAGTCTGTCAGATATGTTCGTTCCCCGCAAGGCAAGGGTTGCAACAACCGGGGATAGTAACTGAAATGTTACTACAAGTTGATCTTCACACTGAATCTCCACAGGGAAATGAACATCTTGTCCAACTTCACCTCACTCAAAACATTTCCATGGGGAACTGGACAGCAAGTTGTGACACCGCTAACAGAGGAACCGCTGTGTCTAACCAGCAGCGGACGTTCACTGGAAACCCATTCACCGTCAGCTCTCTCCTAACGGCGAGACTCCTTAGCTTCACTGTCACTATAACTGTGACATCTGGTCAAATGTGATTATGACTGGGATGTTTGACAGCTTCATTTGAACTGGCCAAGTAACCTATTACAGAACTCCACTCTACCAATCCCAGGTGCGTTTATTCTTCAGTCTCGGATCAGGAATGGATCAGAGACTAGCTGAGCGCACGTCGGATTGGCAAAGTTTGGGAAAGATTGCGCGGATCATTAAGGTGAGGTATTTGGAGAAGCCTGGGGTTGGGACCAGAGGGACCTCACAGCAGACACTGCCTGACAGAGGAAGGCAAGTGGCCGCGAGCTTGTACAGACTTGTTCACTCTGGGGCAGGTCCCGACTACCCTCCTCTCCCCGATTAATACACGGACAGACTGACTTCAGTCAGGAAAGAGTCACTTCCAACTTTGAGAGCAACACGTCATTAGACAACCAGAAAAGCTTTCTACAAAATAGAAGCAACAGGAAGTTCAAATTTAGAGTACATGTTAAATAGCTTATAAAGTTTATTATTTTAATTAGTATATTTATTGGTAAGTATCCTGCAATAAGTATTCATTTCAAAAATCTAATTTTAGCTCCTCAGTACAAAAATATAAACAGTGAGCTGTAAAATGAATGATAACATTTTGCTTTGCATATTGTAAGCAAGGTAAATAGAATATTTTAATCACCATTTATTGTTCTCATACACATTTTCTGGGAGACTTATTTAACGTTACATCCACATAATTCCACCGTTTCCCGTTTCACACGACGGGATGAACTGAAGAGCCCAAGCGGATGGATCGGTTGTGGCTGAGTGTCAGATTCTGATGTCCATTGTGGAAAATGACCCGCGTTCACTAAACTCTCCATCACTTGGCACCTATCATGGTGGTCGTGATTCTAAATCGGTAGATGTATTTTTGAGGGGAGTGGATAACAATCTTCTGTCTCCGTTAGTTTCCTCATGCTCGAATATAAAGACCACAATTTGTGTGAAATATTTAGATATTCGAGCAACCCCTGCATCGGGAAGGAACAATAATTGTTATTTGAAAGGTTAACATGTCTCACATAAATTAAAATTAAGGATGTCACTGTAATATCTCTCGTGAGATTACTTCAAGCAAAGAGTGGATTTGTGGATGAGGTGAACTAAAAAAGAAAGTTGTTGGTGGTTGTGAGATTTTTGTAACTGGGAACTTTCACCATTTGAGGTAAATTGCCCCAGCAAAGAATACCAATAACAACAGGATTCAGTTACAACAGGGAGGAAGGTTGTGAACATTCAATTAGCTCCTTGAGCAATGGTGGATCTGGATACATCCTTATTCATCTGGAACTCATGGACACCTCGCCCTTGTCGTCTCGTCAGCAAGAATGCAATTTAACAAAACATTATATTGCTCAGCTGGGGTGTTCTCCTGCATAGAAATGTGTTTTATTTATTCAACGAGTAACATTTAAAAGATACAGATCATTTTACTAACCCACTTTGTAAAATAAATAACTCTCTCCAATGGGAACCTGGATTGAGTAGGCCGCAATACCGAATCTGTTCCCTGACACATTTCAACAGGTTAGTTCCTAACTATTCGTCCAGTTAGTTTCAATGTCCTTCAACCACACTGAATGTACCTGCTAATTATTTAATACAAATATTTATTGGTTTAAATACAAACTCCGGTTCATCGCGTTTTAGAGAGAAAAATTAAAGCGATATAGTGAACAGTTTTCATTTCAAGACTGCAAGTATTTCTATAAGGTCTGGTCGAGAAATATTATTAGCAAACTTATTTTTCAGTCCAGACAATATAAAGAATAAAAAATCACCTTTGTCAGGAAAGCGGAGATAGGTTTGACCAACTTCCAAACGAAATCGCGACGTCTCTTTGTTTTAATATTCTCCGTTCTAATTATTTTTAGAAATGCTACCGGCTTTTTGTAAATTCTGGGGGAAAGTATGTTCACCCACCTTCTCTTTTCAATGTTTCAACTTGCAAATAAAATGTCCAACTTCCGTTAACCGAGTTCAGCTTTTTGCTCTCCATTTCGCCACCGTCAGTAACAAAATAATCGCTGGACTCGGAGGTGTGACATGTGTTGAATGTTGACTGATTACACTGTCCTATGGTGATTCTGAGATGCTGATACTGGAAAACAGTACGTGATACTGACGTGAAGGTTATACAGAAACTGCTCTTTACTGAACCAATGAGCGGCACTCGGACCCGCTCAGATAACCCTTTACTTCCAGCTTTGCAAATTGTTTCCTCTTTTGCTGGAAGTTCACAGGCGTCAAGTTCTGACGAATATAAGAATGAGATAATGTCCAGAGTGAGGTCAGGAGCGGGAAAGGTACGCTTTGAATCTTTGACTTCATGCAAGATGCATTGATTATATATCTGGTAATGTTATTGGATCACATAAAAGACCAGCCGTGAAAGGTCAGCGATCTATTTCATGCATTAGTTTTAGTCCTGGTGTAAGTAATTGATTTAAGAACTTCCCTAACTCAAGGCTATAGCCATAGGATTGCGATGTTCGGCCCATCCTTGGAGCAAGGAGTTCACCTCAGGGTCATGTCTAGTACAGCAACTGAGCAGATTCCTACCTGCATTTCACTGAAGGCTGAATTTGTTTCAGCCTGGGACAGAGTCCTGAGACATCGGAGCTGCTTCGTGTGTTTCTGGTGAAGATTTGAGGGAGAAAAAACTAATTGTTATCTCACACCCCTATGTGATTCTCCCATCCATTTGTTTCAAGCAGCATTTTAAAATCAACTAATTAGCTATTACTCAAGCAATCAATTAAATTACCAGATTGTTCTAAATTACTTGTGGAAAGTATCCATATCATACAATGAATTTTCACCCACTTTGCAGCTGGAACTTTCTCCATCTGCATGACAAATGACATTTTTTTATTTCTTTAATTTCTCTGTTACTTATTCAACATAGTTTTATTATTGAGTGGGCTGTTTTGATGTTCATATAATACTAAAACCAATCTTTCCACAATGGACAGAGCCCAGTATTTTTGTTATCTATATTTTCAGCCACTTCCTGTTCTATTCTGTCAGAAGGAACTTGTCTTTCTACACATTTTCCATTCAGCATTTGAAATGATCTCACACTGACTGGCACCCATTCTGGTTGTGGAGACTATGTGTAGTAGGGCCTTCTGCTTTCCATTCTTTTAATAAAAATAAAATATATACTTGCATACAAATTATAAATAATCTTTCAAATGTAGGCCAATATGAGTGCCCTCTTTTCCAATATCAATGCATGCTTTTTAATGAAATGCATACTTCTGTAATTATTATATATCAGGTATTTCTGTTTAAGATAGAAATCGCAGAATGCCAGTAGTCTTGTAATATTCAGTCCTGGGTGAATTGTGGAGTTGGGTGAAAGATAATTTCAATCAATATCATCTGGAAAGGGTGTCCCTAAGATTTCTCCTGACTTAAACTTCTTTACTGGAACTGCTGCTCCTGTAGAGAAATAGGCAAGGAGCAGCTCAGCTTGATCCCATACCCTCATCCCTCTTTACAGAGGTGTTTTGGTTCATGTCTGGAGGCAGATGGTCTGTTCATGTTTTGTATTGAGTAAGGAGAGGATTGAGGAGAATAACGGTACCTTCACTTTAGACTCAACAATGTAAAGTCGTTTCTGGGACTGCAATAACACTGATGACCAGAAGCTGCTGATGGTTCATTTTTCCATGTCACTCTCATTATAATTATCATGTTTAAGCTGCTGCACCTAACTATGACTTTCAGGTTTTTACCTCGATGCTCAGGACGGTGACTCCAGTCTCACCTGTATAATTCTCTTTTGAATTGTGACCAATGATTTAGATGATGGAATTGATAGTTTATTGCCAAGTTTGCCGATGAAACAAAGATAGGTGAGGGGATGGTAGTGTTGAAGAAGCAGAGAGGCTTCAGAAGGACAGACATATTAGGAGAATGGGCAAAGAAATGGCAATGGAATACAATGTCAGGAAGTGTACGGTCATGCACTTTGGTAGAAGAAATGAAATTTCAGCATAGACTATTTTCTAAATGGAAAGAAAATTCAAAAATCTGAGGTGCAGAGGGACTTGGGAGTCCTCGTGCAGAATTCCCTAAAGGTTCATTTGCAGGTTATAGGACTTTCTCTAGTCAGAGAATGGTGAATCCATGGTATTTGTTACCATAGGCAGCTGTGGAGGACAAGTCATTGTGTATATTTAAGGCAGAGCCTGATAGATTCTTGACTGACCAGGACATGAAAGGACACATGGGAAAGCAAGAGATTGGAGCCGAGAGGAAAAATTGATCTGCCATGGTGAAATAGTGGAGCAGACTCAACGGGCCAAAAGACCTATGTCTGCTCCTATATCTTAAGGTCCTATGATGTTAAGAAATCATTTTTGTGTTTGCTGCTTTTAAAAAACATTAAAACCAAAGTTGAGCTTTTTTCCATCAGAGACTCGTGTTCAACAGGCAACATCAATAGCATTCTCTCATTAACCCATGGAAAATGGATCAATGCTGTTGCAGTGATCACTCCATGGCAGTCTGAGGCAATTATTGAGTTGAGTGATGATGGATATGGCTGGGATTGTGCTGGGTGGTGTTGGCAGTGAAGGCAGGGTAATAATTGTTCACTTCTTACCTGGAAAGACCATAATGCCTGACTAACGCAGAGAGTTCATTGTGTTGAATGGATATGCCTAATCCCAATCATCTGCCACATCTGTGAAGGCACTGGGCAAACAAAACAGGAGATCTGTGATCCACAGTAATCATTTCACAGAAACATGATCTGTTTCAAGGGCCATAAATTAATAAACTGACATCCTGAATAAAACACTTGACACATGCAGCTTTTATGTTGTCTACTCCTTATTGAGCTATGAGTAAATTACACAGGTAATAAATTGTGGCATTTTGACCTCATTTCTGTAATGGAACAAATAGATGGTGACATATTTATAGAATCAGTACTTGCATGAAATATGTTGAGCAAGTTAGATTATGGGAGGCCCAGTGACCCAAGCTGTCATGCTGTTGCCTCTCAGCTCCAATGAGCTGTGTTTGATCCTGAACTCTAAACAGAGTTTGCATTTTCTTCTTGTGACAATGTGAGTCTTTTTCCAGATACTGCAGATCAAAGAAAAGTCCTGAAATTTGGGAAAAGAATAGTAATGTATAGATAATACATTTTTATGACCACTGTAAAAGATTAACACATGATATATTGGAAAGCATGTGTGGAAATGGGAAAAATAAGGTTATATGAGGTGGGGACTTTAATACTCATAGTACAATGTGGGTTTGTAGTGACGCAGTGTGAATGGGACAGTAGTGGAAGACTATCTGGAAGAAAAATGTTTGGTGTGCTTGGATGATGGTAGGAGTCCCATGATAAATCTATTAAACAACACTGCTTCTGCTATAGACCTTACACTGGTACCTGAGGATGTAGCAAGTGCATGAAACTGGGAAGGATATAATAACACAACTGTGGAGAGTGATAATTTCCCATTTATCTGTAAAATGGGAATATTAGATGTGTATTAGAGTAAAGGATCTCCTGTCCCCAGATGGAATTTTAAAAAAAGGCAAATTGGGATGTATTTGATGATTTATGAGAAAGTAGATTTCCTGGTCATTTGGTTTTGGAAGATATTGAGTTGAGTAATAATACCTTGAGCTCTGTACTCAACTCAATAGCTAAGGAAACAATTCCCAGAACTTTGGGAGATAATAAAAGGAGAGCTGCTCCCCGGTGGACTGATGAACGTAAGGGAGCTGTGAAGGAGAGGAATAAACTTTTGGGGAAGCTAGGCAGTGTTTCTCTTATTCATCATTCATACAACATAACAGAGCTCAAGCTATAGTTAGAAAAGTAGTGAGATGGACAAGGAAAATGTATTGGAGAACGTACTGTGATAGCATTGGGAGAGAGATCCAGACAGGGGAAGTTTGGGGTATGATACAGAAAACTTGATGCATTATCAACTTCACATGGTGGGGGAAGACCGCAGTTACTGATGCTGAAAAAGCAAAGTTATTAGCAAAAACTCTCAATCTCTCATGACATCCGAGGTCCCTTGGACCTATTGATCTTACCTTCCACCTTATGAGAACATCTGGCTTTGAACTTCCATTATTTTACTTTTGAATCACTCCTACTAGTTCCATATAGAATTACCTGCAAGTTGCTGCACCGGGTCCATGTCCCAGGTCCTGTCTTACCATGTTGATTGTCTTGACTCATTTCAGGCCTTTAAGTTTTAATTGCCTTGTTTCATGTGGCTGACCTTGTTGTATCTCAGATACATTACTCTACAACGTAACAATAAAGATTATTTTAAACAAGAATAATCACATTTTTGATCAAAAGTAACAATATTGTTGTAGCAAAAGACATTTAACATTATTGAGCCTACGATTAAAATGCCTTATCCTCATCGATTGAGTCCAGATGTAATACACACCAAAAGCATGCATTATAACCTGCCTCCAGACCTATACCAATGTTTTTCCATTTTTGGCAATGATGTTATTGATTAAGTTGACCCGTTCCTTGACTATTTTCTCCATAATACTTAAGCATCATTTTCAGTAAATGAGGAGATGTTTGAGGTTCTATCAGATCTTTGACATTCTACATTTTAAACAGAAATATTCATAGTCTAATAATTAAATAAGCTTGAGTAAACTAAAATAGGCTGCATGCAGACACAAAAACAACAGATGGTCTAACTGGCCTGAACTGAACATTATGTGTGTAAAACATATCTCCACATCTCCATTTGTACCGAAAAGATCAAGGTGAAAGATCCTCCAAATGTCTCCACAGACACCATTGTGTGTGCCTATTTATTAATATGATTTCAGCAGATGAGTGGGGTGATAGATAAACAGATTGTACAACAGGAAATGGCTGGAAACAGACTATTAGCAAAGCTCTGGACTCTTATTTTTCAGTTAACTGCAAAGTGGCTTGGTTTTAACTGTGGGTACATCAAAACAGCCCACATGGCAATAAAAGTATGCCCAATAACTAACAAGAGGAACAGAGGAAATGGTGAACAACACTTACACTGGTTCTAACCACACAGGGGCACAATGGGTGAGAACACTTTTGGCATGAAAACTTCACAGAGTTTTAAAACAAACTGCTCATTAATATAGAACAGTACAGCATAGGAACAGGCCTTTATACCAGAATGTTGTGCCAAGTGAATTAACAAAGTAATCAATGGGGAACTAAACTAATTCTTCTCCCTACACAATCCTTCCATTTCCTGCACATTCATGAGCCTGAGACTCTCTTGAACACTTCTATCATAATTGTCTCCACCTCTAGCCAGGCAGCACATTCCCGTCATCCACCACCATAAAAACAAAGTTGTCCCACACTGCTCTGCTAAACCTACCTCCTCTCTGCTTAAACACATGCCTCTGAAAAAAGATACAGTCTCTCTACTTTATCTATGCCTCAATCTTATAAAAATTTATCAGATCTCCCCTCAGCCTCCACTGCACCAGAGAAAAAAGTCTAAGATTGTCCAAACTCTCCTACAGCACATGTCCATTAAATCAAGGTAGAATCCTGGTGAACCTCCTCTACACCCTTTCTAAAGCTCCACCATCCTTCCTATAATGGGGCAACTATAGGAATTGCCTAAAATTGCAATTCTAACGATTTAGCCACATTATGGCTGAAATGTGTTTTTTAAAGCTGCAATAAAACTACCAACCCATACATTCAATTTCTTGAGAAATAAACGATGCATGCCTTCTTTACCACCCTATCAACCAGCATAGCCATTTCCAGGGAATTATGGACTTAGACCCCAAGATCTCTCTGCACATCAACACTTAATGGTCTTGCCATTAGCAGTGTCTTGTCTCTTTACATTTGATCTTCTTAAGAGCAATACTTCACATTTGGGTTGCTTGAACTCCATCTCCCATTTCTCTGCCTGTATCTGCAAATGATCAATATCCCGCTGTATCCTTTGCCATTCTTCTATACTATCCACAGCACCAGTCTTCATATGATCTGCAAACTTACTAAACCACCCATCTACATTTTCATCCATGTTATATATCACAAGCAGTAGAGGTTCCAGTACAGATCCTTGCAGGATACTAATTACAGACCTCCAACCAGAATAAGTCCCATTGACCACTCCCCTCTGTCTTCTATGAACAAGCCAAGTCTGAATCCAAAGGCTAATTCTTTGTGAATCCCATTCATCTTAATCTTTTGTTCAGCCTCCAATGGGAAACCTTTTCAAATGTCTTTTCAAAATCTATGTAGACACCATCCACAGCTCTATCTTCATCAACTCCTCAGAAAAAAAAAGTCCAGTCTGTAAGACGTGACCTGCTCTGCACACAGCCGTGACAACTGTCCCTAATTTGGCAAGGTTTTCCAATTGTTCATAAATTCTCGCCTCAAGAATTTTCTCCAATGTGTTCCCTATGACTGACTTACCAGTCTAAAGGTTCCATCATTATCCATAATTCCCTTCTTCAATAATGGAACAACATTAACAACTTGCCAGTTTTCCAGGATCTCAATGTCCCTATACAATATATGAAAGTATTGATTTACGCCCTAACATTTGCACCTCTTTCTTCTCTCAGTAATCTGGGGTATATCACATCAGGCCCTGGGGACTTACCAATCTTAATGATCTTAAGAAACACAACACTACCTCTTTTATCTGCAAATGCTCTAGCAAATTAGCACACTCACACTGATCTCCCTATCCTGCACATCCTTCACCTTGGTAAATCCTGATGCAAAGTACTCATTTAGGAACTCATCCACATCATCTGCCTCCAAGACACATTTCCTCCTTTATCTCAAAGTTGTCCTATTCACTCCCTGGTTATTCTTTGCTCTTGCTGTATAGAAAGCCTTGAGAGTCTCTTTAATACTATTTGTCAAGGACATTTATGGCCTCTCCTGCTTACTCCAATTCCCTTCTTGAGTTCTTTTCTGGTTTTTTAATAATCCTCAAGGATCTTTTCTGGCATCTTTATAATCCTCAAGAGCTCTGTTTGATTTTTGCTTGCAAAACCTTAGATTTTTTTCCTTTTGAGTAAATTCAGCATCACTCTCAATATCCAAGGTTCCCTTACCATTCCAACTTTGTCCTAACTTCTTACTGGAGTGTACCTGTACTGATCTCTGTGCACTTGATGTTTAAACAATTTCCACTTGTCAGGTGAGAACTTGTCCAGGAATAACTATACCAAATTAACTCTCCTTCATTCCTATCTAATACTCGTATGGTTTCCACATCACCAATTTAATATTATCCTGCAAGGTCTATACTTATCCTTATCTATAGTCATCTTAACCATATAACAATTACAGCACGGAAACAAGCCATCTCAGCCCTTCTAGTCCATGCCGACGCTTACACTCACCTAGTCCCAGTGGCCTGCACTCAGCCCATAACCCTCGATTCCTTTCCTGTCCATATACCCATCCAATTTTACTTTAAATGACAATACCGAACCTGCCTCTACAATTTCTACTGGAAGCTCATTCCACACAGCTACCACTCTCTGAGTAAAGAAATTCCCCCTCGTGCTACCCTTAAACTTTTGCCCCCTAACTCTCAAATCATGTCCTCTTGTTTGAATCTCCCTACTCTCAATGGAAAAAAGCCTATCCATGTCAACTCGATCCCCCTCATTATTTTAAATACCTCTATCAAGTCCCCCCTCAACCTTCTACGCTCCAAGGAATAAAGACCTAACTTGTTCAGCCTTTCCCTGTAACTTAGGTGCTGAAACCCAGGTAACATTCTGGTAAATCTTCTCTGTACTCTCTCTATTTTGTTGATATCTTTCCTATAATTCGGTGACCAGAACTGTACAAAATACTCCAAATTCGGCCTTACCAATGCCTTTTACAATTTTAACATTACATCCCAACTCCTATACTCAATACACTGATTTATAAAGGCCAGCATACCAAAAACTTTCTTCACCACCCTATCCACATGAGATTCCACCTTCAGGGAACTATGCACCATTATTCCTAGATCACTCTGTTCTACTGCATTTTTCAACACCCTACCATTTACCATGTATGTCCTATTTGGATTATTCCTACCAAAATATAGCACCTCACACTTATCAGCATTAAACTCCATCTGCCATCATTCAGCCCACTCTTCTAACTGGCCTAAATCTCTCTGCAAGCTTTGAAAACCTACTTCATTATCCACAATGCCACCTACCTTAGTATCATCTGCATACTTACTAATCCAATTTACCACCCCATCATCCAGATCATTAATGTATATGACAAACAACATTGGACCCAATACAGATCCCTGAGGCACACCACTAGTCACTGGCCTCCAACCTGATAAACAGTTATCCACCACTACTCTCTGGCATCTCCCATCCAGCCACTGTTGAATCCATTTTACTACTTCAATATTAATACCTAACGATTGAATCTTCCTAACTAACCTTCCGTGCGGAACCTTGTCAAAGGTCTTACTGAAGTCCATATAGACAACATCCACTGCCTTACCCTCGTCGACTTTCCTCATAACCTCTTCAAAAAATTCAATAAGATTTGTCAAGCATGACATTCCACGTACAAATCCATGCTGACTATTCCTAATCAGACCCTGTCTATCCAGATAATTATATATACCATCTCTAAGAATACTTTCCATTAATTTACCCACCACTGACGTCAAACTGACAGGCCTATAATTGCTAGGTTTACTCTTAGAACCCTTTTTAAACAATGGGTTCTTTAAACATGTTTTAAACATGAGCAATATGCCAATCCTCCGGCCCCATCCCCGTTTCTAATGACATTTGAAATATTTCTGTCAGAGCCCCTGCTATTTCTACACCAACTTCCCTCAAGGTCCTAGGGAAAATCCTGTCAGGACTTGGAGATTTATCCACTTTTACATTCCTTAAAAGTGCCAGTACTTCCTCCTCTTTAATCGTCATAGTTTCCATAACTTCCCTACTTGTTTTCTTAAAATGCAAGGAGTTGTGGTCATTGTTCCCCAATTGATTCCCACTGAAAGGCTCTACCCAACACCAGGACAGGTATGCCCCTCTTTTCATTGCACTTTCTACATATTGATTTAAGTAACATTACTGGATACCCTTAACAAATTCCGCCCCATCTAAAAGTCTTGCACCAGTCTGTATTAGGGATGTTGCAGTCACCCACAACTATGATGCTATTGTTTTTGCACCTTTCCCTAATCTGCTTAGATATCTACTTTCCAAACTCTCGAGGTCTGTAGCATAATACCATCAGAGTGATGGCTCCTTTTTTATTTTTGAGTTGTAATTATGTTGACCCAGTGGATGATTATGTCCCGTCTGAGTGCAGCTGTTTTATTGTCCTTGATTAACAGTGCATTTCCACCAACATGTCTCCTTTACCATTCCTTACTTCCTTCTCTATCGTATGTGAAACATCAAAATCCTTGAACATTAAGCAGCTATTCCTGTCTTTCTCTCAACTAAGTCTCAATGGCCACAACACCATAATTCCATGTATTGATCCATGTTCTAAGTTCACTCTTACCCATAACACCAAAATAACATTAAAATACACACAATTCAACTCATCCTTCAACCCAATACTTAAAGTAAACATGATGTTAGACTGCCGTGTCTTCCTTTGATTTAGATTAATGCTTTGAAGTTACACGGATTAATAATTCCTTTCTTCTTTTTGTAAAGTTTCATGGCAGTTTGCAGATCCACATAAGGTGCATCCCTGCCACTCAGTGAGCTAGAGTGTGGAGCAAAGAGACAGAAGTATACCCGCTAAATTCCAACCCCACTAAATACAACTGAAATAATATCAAAAGGCTTTTCAGAAAGTCAAATACACACTTATGTGCATTATAATGGCAGTGATTATGGAGAGTTGGGATCCTACCAAATAGTAAACACAAAGTACACTGCAGATGCTGTGGTAAAATCAACACATACATCAATTGACGCTGCCCGACCTGCTGAGTTCATCCAGCTTTTGTATGTGTTGGGATCCTACCAAGCTCTCCATGTTAAACTGCGTCTGACCCAAACATCTCAATGTAGCAACTAGTTGTTTCCTTTGCACCTCATAGGAACTGCATTCAAACCATACATGCTGCACCATTTCTTAATAAGCGCTCTTTCTACAAATGCCTTATCATGCATGCTAATTCTGAAAAAGGAATTATTAAACCTAGTATGTCTATTAGGTCAATGTATAAGTATAAAGTCTCTCCATTTATACTCATCTATCAATTGAATTCCCACTATCCTTATGGTGTTGTGGCCAGAACAGCAACTTGGTTGAGAGAGAGACAGGAATAGCTGCTTAATATTCAAGGATTTTGATGTTTCACAAAAGATAAAGAAGGAAGTAAGGAATGGAGAAAGTGGCAGAGTGGCGTCAAGATGGTGCAGAACGGTGACTCCTTTGCTTGCATCTTCAGAAACAGCTTAATTTCTACCTTAGATATCTCTTCTTTCCCTTTTCAGGAGGTGGGTTTCTTTTTGGAGACCCCGACCTGGAGTTACACTCTGACTTTGGTTCTTTGCGGGAATGGGGCCCACTCTCAGGACCTCACAACTGGCCACTTTTTGATCTCCCAAGGACGCAGCCTGGAAGACGAGCATGCCTTCAGGTTTCTGGGATTTCGTGGCTCTGGGGACGTGTTGACTCTAGGCCAGTGCCCCTGACTGAAGTGTTGCGGGAGAACATGGAACATCGGGAGCAGCGGGTTAGTTGCTAGGGGTTCTGTGTCCGGAGCTGACTCTCTGGGTGCAGAGCTCGGAAAAAGTGACGCAACAGACTCTCAGCATCATAAATCAGCGAGTTGTTTGTTATGTCTCACCTCTCGCTGTGAAACAGGGACACCTCGTTTTCACTTATTAGGGAGAGAGAGCTTGTGGTGGGTCAGATTACCAGATCAATGGGTAGTTTTTGGAGTACTGCAAGTCTGTGAATTTATTGATGCTTTGCTGCACATTTGAGTGCTCGGTGGAGGGTGCTGATGAGATTTTGCTGGTGGGGGGAGGGAGGGAGGGAGAGAGAGAGAGATGCTTTGCTGCACATTTGAGAGCTCGGTGGAGGGTGCTGATGAGATTTTGCTGGTGGGGGGAGGGAGGGAGGGAGAGAGAGAGATGCTTTGCTGCACATTTGAGAGCTCGGTGGAGGGTGCTGATGAGATTTTGCTGGTGGGGGGAGGGAGGGAGAGAGGGAAATGCTTTGCGGCATGTTTGAGAGCTCGGTGGAGGGTGCTGATGAGATTTTGCTGGTGGGGGTTTGTTGCCTTGCTGCTGCTTGTGTGTGGGAGGGGAGAGTTGGGGGGGGCTTTGGGGTTCTAATGTTTAACTGCCATTCATTCTTTGTGGCACTCCTCTGTTTTTGTGGATGTCTGTGAAGAAAAATAATTTCAGGAAGTATTTTGTATACATTTCTCTGACATTGAATGTACCTACTGAAACCAATCTGTGAATTTTACATAAATGGTATTCTTTTCTTATCCCAACTTTGTTGTCAGACTGATCAAATAGATGTTTTAGTTATGGCTTTCATCTCCCCATTACAAATCTGCACCACTATATTTATATCCTTAATCTTAAGTGATTGCCTTGTAAGAATTCCTTCAACCCCAACATGGGCAGGAACCCATATGAAGTTTATACACAGGCCTCGACCCTGTAGTCACAACAGATGTTGTCTAATCTCAAGAAGAATGTCTGGCATACAATTTGAAATACTTCCTTTAATAAATGTCAAAACTGAGGACAAATCAGAGCACAGAATTACATAATCAGGGTGTATTTCTGACTCATTCCAAGGTCAAACTGATAGCAAAAGTCTCAGGTGCGAATACTGATGATATCCTGTCTGATAATCTTTTCTTAGTAATCTCCTGGAATCTTGGAACATAAACAGAAACACCTGTACAAACTGACACTGTATCTTTGAACCGTCTGTGCAGATATGTAAAAACGCATAATATCTGACCTGCAGATATTGCTGGACTTCCGGAGCCAATGATAAACAAACAGTCCTCACCTTGATCTTTTCCTGTAGATTTCAATCAAATATAGGCAAAGGGAAAAGCCATGGAAGAGTGACAGAAAGGGGTACACTGGGTGTGACGAGCTCCTTGTGCCTGTGTGGGGCACCGGCTGGGGGGGGGGGGCTTTGGACTTTGAGGTTTATAGAGCACTGGAATTGGTTAATTGTTGTTAAATGAGATTCTTAATCGCTTACATTTCTTGTATATAAGTGTGTATTTGACTTTCTTATTAGTCTTTTTGATATTATTTGGGGTTGAACTGCAACATTTTCACATTGGTTGGTTTTATGTCACCAAAATTATCCAGGTCTCGCATGACCCTCCAGTTCTCCAAGGTTTATTCAATGTTTTCGAGACCCTCTCAGCAGTTGGGTGCCATAGGAAAGGGGGTACTGTAATGAGCTCTTCAGGCTGAGCCAGAGAGCATAGGGCAACAAGGTTTTCAGAGCAGCTGAATTGCTTAATTGTTGTTTAACCTGAGCCATTAATCATTTTGATTCCCTTATGGTATTCTCGAGCAACTTGCTCTTTGTAATGCGGTTTCAAAGTGTTTTCTGTTTAAAATTGTTAAATTTATTTGGATAGGTTCAGGGATTTTGTATTACTTGGATTATTTAAGGAGACAGCTGATTAGCACTAACTGTGGGGTCCTTGCTTTGAGAATGATGCATCTCACCGTGTCACTCAGCCTAGTCACCAATGTTCTGTTGGAGTTATAGTGAATAGATAGATAGATAGATAGATAGATACTTTATTCATCCCCATGGGGAAATTCAACTTTTTTTTCCAATGTCCCATACACTTGCTGTAGCAAAACTAATTACATACAATACTTAACTCAGTAAAAAAATCACCGTCTCAAAAAGCATTAATAGCTTTAAAAAGTCCTTAAGTCCTGGAGGTAGAATTGTAAAGCCTAATGGCATTGGGGAGTATTGACCTCTTCATCCTGTCTGAGGAGCATTGCATCGATAGTAACCTGTCACTGAAACTGCTTCTCTGTCTCTGGATGGTGCTATGTAGAGGATGTTCAGAGTTATCCATAATTGACCGTAGCCTACTCAGCGCCCTTCGTTCAGCTACCGATGTTAAACTCTCCAGTCCTTTGCCCACGACAGAGCCCGCCTTCCTTACCAGCTTATCAAGACGTGAGGCATCCCTCTTCTTAATGCTTCATCTTTGGTCATCATCTCTACATTGGAGTCTGCCTTTCCTGCACACCTAGATTCTGACATTGTGACACCATACCAAATCCGCATTAAACAATCAAAGATTTTGTGACCATTCATTTCCCATCCACCCAAAACTGAAGAGCTTATGAATACAAAGTACAGCAGTGTCTTCTTTACACTTCTCTGGAATTCTATTCACATTTTCCTTCTATGTTAACTGGGTATCTATCCACATAACTAGAAACTTTACCACTGACTGGTTTAAGAGATTTACCATATAAATTGAGATCAATTGTGGATAAAATGTTCCTTTTAGAAAAACAAATAACTTGAATGTTTGCAACAGAAAACTTAAATACTCACTGATGTCCCCATTCCTCTACAGCTGCCTGCATTTTCCTAACAATATAATTTATATTCCTGCCTCTCTTCAAAACTGCACCATTATCAGCATATAACAATTTGGAAACATCTGAACCAACATTTAGGAAACTATCATTCAGCATAATATTAAAAAGGAGTGGGCTACACACACTCTCTACCTCATACTCCTTAGAGAATGTTGTTCCCACATAACTTGCATCTTTCAATCACATAAAAATATCTTGAATCAAATTGAACATTCTACCACCTATTCCCATCTTTTCCAGTTCAAGCAGCAACGCTCATCTCCAGAACACATCATAAGCTTTCTCTACATAAAAAAACTGCTACCACTGATTCATTATTAACTTGGGCCTCATGAATATCAGATTCAAAAACCTAACACTGATTCCATGGTCATCCAGATTGGTGTACAGTTAATTCTGCACTACTTTCAAGAAAGTACAAAAGCCTTGCTATAATTATTCACTTCATTATCTTAGGTACATGTGAAGTTATGAAAATAGGTCTAAACCGGAATGATCTGATTGATCCTTACCAGGTTTCAATACAGGGATAACAACCGCTAATTTCCATGAACCAGGAACCCATAATGTATCAAAGAATTTCAAAACCACACAAGTTCTGAATCCAATAATCATATAAACATATTATAACAAATATCAGCTTTCCCAGGTGATGTCTGACCAACACCATTAATAATCCTTTTAAGTTCAGACGATGTAAATATGACATCGAAGCAGGAACTGGAACATTCTTTTTTTTCTCAGCATTTTGAGGATTGCATTCCAAAACTGTTACTCTGTAAGACCTCTAGTCTTTTCTCAAATTGGCTGAATTATGTTGTTATGTGCCCCGTAACTGGGTCACTTACCAGCAAAGATAGAGAGGTCCGTTGAAGTCTGATGGTACTATTTTTAAAAGTCTTTATTTATAAAGGGGCACAAAAATAAGGTTAATACAAACATTCAGATAATATACGTCGTCAATACTCAATCTAAAAGCGCGGGTATAGTAATAATCATCAATAAGAAATAGCTCTATCGTTTGTCTAGGGGATAATGTATTGTCCGATGGAAATATAAAAGTCACTCAGTTTCTGCAGGCTTCAGCCTTTGGGGACCGCTGGGTTTTCACTTGTTGGAGAGAGAGAGATTTGTGAGAAAAGAAACTTGCCCGGATCTTTTGATGAGGCCAATCCGTTGAGTCGGGGGAGTTGGTTCCCCGTTGTTAGTTCAAGAAAATCATTTCTGTGGTACCCGCCACCGGCTCCCAGGCAAGGGAACCGAATGCACGTGGCTTCCTTCAAATGGCTGCCCGCTATTACGGGATTGCTAGCGTGTCTTCTGGTGCATCTGAGGGGCCGTCTCTACAGCCCCTCTTTTATCTTGATTCGCAGGGTATTAGATGTCAATCAGGTTGGGGGTGATGCAATCTCTCTCTCAACCGGCCCACTTTGCCCGAGGGCTTGCACGTAGCCTAGTCCCCAATCCACAAATGTGTCTCCAAGAGACAATGGCCAATGTCGCGTTATTTTGCATCACCGGGGAACGAGGCATCTGGCACGTCTCTCTCCCATTTCCTGGGTCCACTGACCACCCCCCTAGTGCTCTTGCGATTCTCACAAAGGAGGGGGCTGCGGGCATAACAATGTACACTAACTTTTTTTTGGCTAATAATTCTGCATTTTCAGAGTCAGTAACTGCAACCTTCTCCCCACCATATAAAGTTGGTAATGCATCAAATTTTCTAAATCCCCCCATTTTCTGTATCATACCTCAAACTTCCCCTGCCTGGATCACTTTCCCAATGCTATCATAATAAGTTCTCCAGTACATTTACTTTGACCATCTTACTATCTTATTAACTATATATAGCTTGAGATCTTTTATGTTGTATGAAAGATGAATAGGAGTATCAGTGCCTAGGTTTCCAAAAGCTTTATGCCCCTCCTTCACAGCTCTTTTACATTCATCAGTCTGCTACGGAACAGCTCGCCTCCAAAACTAAATGATCAGAAAATTTACTTTCTCATAAAACATCCCAATTTGCCATTTTCAAGATTCCATCTGGGGACAAGTGATCCTTTACTCTGATACACATCTATTCCCATTTTATAGATAATGGGGAAATTATCACTCTCCAGAGTTGTGTTATTATATCCTTCCCAGTTACACATACTTGCTACTGTACATCCTCAGTTACCAGAGTAAAGTCTATAGCAGAAGCAGTGTTGTTTAATAGATTTTCTCTTGTGCCCCTACCATCATCCAAGCACACCAACGATTTTTCTTCCGGATAGTCTTCCACCATTGTCTCATTCACATTTGTGTCACTATAAAACCCACATTGTACAATGAGCATTAAAATACCCATAACATATCACATAATTTTTCCCATTTCCACACACACTCTTCAATATATCAGGAGATAATCTTCCATATTGGTCATAAAAATGTACTATCAATACTTTACTATTCCTTCCCCAAGTTCAACCACAATTGAAGAGTAATTTTAGGGAGAGATTTTAGGTAGAAAGCTGAAAGCAGGGCCTTCAGAGTAGTAATCTCTGGATTGCGGCCTTTTCTTTGATCTGTAGTACCTGGAGAAAACCCACAGGGTCACGAGAAAGACATGAAGAAAAACTCCATGCAGAGTTCAGGATCAAACACAGCTCATTGGAGTTGAGAGGCAACAACACTACAGCTTGGGTCACTGGGCCTCCCATCATCTAATTTGCCCATCATATTTCCTACATGCATGAACACTATCAAAATGTCCACCATCCCTTTGTCCATAATGGAAATGAAATCAACATGCCACAATTTATTACCTGTGTTATTTACTCATAGTTCAACAAGGAGTACACAAATTAAAAGCTGCATGATTTCAAGTGCTTCTTTCAAGATATCAGTTTATTAATTTGTGGCCCTTGAAACAGATCATGTTTCTGTGAAATGATTACTGTGGATCACAGATCTCCTGTTTTGTTTGCCCGGCACCTTCACAGATGTGGCAGATGATTGGGATTAGGCATATCCATTCAACACAATGAACTCTCCGCATTAGTCAGGCATTACGGTCTTTCCAGGTAACCGTTGAACAATTATTACCCTGCCTGCACCGCCATCACCACCCAGCACAATCTCAGCCATGCCCATCATCACCCAACTCAATAATTGCCTCAGACTGCCATGGAGTGATCTCTGCAAGAGCATTGACCCATTTTCCATGGGTTAATGAGAGAATGCTATTGATGTTGCCTGTTGAACATGAGTCTATGATGGGGAAATGGTCAACTTTGGTTTTAATGTTTCTTAAAAGCAGCAAACACAAGAATGATTTCTTAACATCATAAGACCATAAGATATAGGAGCAGACTTAGGCCATTTGGCCCATCAAGTCTGTTCCACCATTTCATCACGGTAGATCAATTTTTCCTCTCAGCCCAATCTCCGGCCTTCCCCTTGTATCACTTCATGCCCTGACCAATCAAGAATCCATCAAGCTCTGCCTTGGATATACCCAATGGCTTTCATGCACAGCCATCTGTGGCAAAAGATTCACCATTCCCTGGCTAAAGAAATTCCTCCTCCAATTTCACAAATATTTGGGTGTCTTCTGATTTAGTGTTTGAGCAATATAGACTGCCCATCTAATGCACAAATTAAGAATGAACTCTAATTCTAGGACTTACAGGGAAGTTTTAAATATCTTTTGGCAGTTTTCCAGTGAACAAGCACATTATTGTGACATCTGCGCTCAAAAATTGTAATAAAACTGGCATAAGCATTTACAGACACTCTTTCATATCATCCAATACAGACACTATTTTAAGTTTTCAAAAGTAATCTCTGCACAATAGTAACCTGTGAATACCAGGTCGATATAGAATCAGAAGAACCTTCCTCTTTAATCTCTTTGGAGACATATCTATTTCAAGGGCTGTGGTTAGTCCAGTGTTGTGACAGAACTTAATTTCTAATGTTTGGATGAAAACTTCCCACATGAAGGCTATTTAATTATATTCAAAGCTGAGCTGCTGATGGTTGTTACAGGGCAGTGAAAATGAACAGCAAAGAAAGGAAATAAAATTGTTTGGACTGTAGGAACCAATAACTATTCAATAGTGGAACAATGGTGGAGTTAAACAAGGTGGAGAGGTCTGTGTGAGATACCTCAGAACTTCAGTTAATTAAAACAAAGATAAACTGAACAAACCAAGGTATAGCAATGTAGGGATAATTGTTTTCCTACATTTTCCAATTTAGAAAGGTATGAAGATCACAGCAAGTGGTTAAGAAATTCTAGAATAAAGTATGTAAATGAGCTAAACAAAAACACCCATAAAATAATTATCCCTCTATCGCTATATCTCCATTTGTGGGACCTCACTATAGACAAGTTGACTGCTCCTTTCCCTCTAGTACCATAGTGATTCAAATTCAAAAGATTCTGAGACACTTAGCCACATCCTGACAAATGCAGCATTAATGCAAATTCTTTTAATGAAAATTAGTCAAGAGTAATTAGATGCCACACTGCTTAGTGGGTGAACTAAATTTTGGGCTTAGAGAAGCAAAAACCAGTCCATAATTATTCCTGGCACATTTTGTGCAGATGTGACATAGTAGCAATGGAGACTGCAGAATACGCAGTGACGTCAAACAGCAGAAAGCACTAATTTAAAATTCTATTAGGAGTTAGTGATGTCACCCACAAGACTGGCATTTATTGCCATTATTTTTGGCAAGTTGAGTGTGAACCTTGTTCGTGATCCACTGAAATCCATATGGTCAATTCATTCAGACAGAGATGCCGGTAAATGATAAAGGAACATTTCCAAGTCTGGATTATATGTGACCAGGAAATGAAACCGGAGGTTCCTGCTTCCTTTGAACTTACCAGTTGGAGATTTAGAGTTTTGAGAAGTGCTGCTACAGTCATAACCAAGTAATTGCACTACATTTTATAGGTGGTCTTGAGTGTAGGAATACAGCACAACAGACTGTCAGTGCCCACTTAGATGGCTAGTCCTCAAGTGTTGAGGGACAGAGTTTGTGCATTCCAGCTTTAGAGAGAAATACAAAACTTTCTTTATAGACAATTAATAATGCAATCTTTCAGAGTTGTTGTGAGTCTCATATTTGTGAGGCAGTGTCTGCAGTGTGCACCACTTGCAAAGTGCAATCTCATTACTTGTTCAAAGGAGCTGAATGCACATTGAAATATCTTACTCTACACCAACATCACAGTCATAGCATTGAAGATATACTCTAGAACTAACTGTAACTCTGGATAATCTGGTCAAGTGTCATTAAAATCGTGACAGCCACCCAACAAATTGAGAAGCTTCTCTAGAATCCCCTGTTCACTAAATATAAAATAAATCCAATTCACCCAAATAGCTTCTACTTAAATATCAAAAAAGTAAATCAAATAGACCATCAATTATGCAATGACTTGGATGTCATATTGCCCATTACTGAATTTTCAGTCTGTAAGGATATTAGGCCTAGTCTTTAAACCATGAGATATCAAAGCAGATATCTGCTCTACTCTTGTGTTGGCACGTGGCCAAGTGGTTAAGGCGTTCTTCTAGTGATCTGAAGGTTGCTAGTTCATGTGTGTCGTTGAGCAAGGCACTTAACCACAAATTGCTCAGTGACAACACTGGTGCCAAGCTGTATGGATCTTAATGTATGGGCCCTTCCCTTGGACAACATTGGGAGGGGAGACTTGCAGCTTGGGCAGTAGCCGGTCTTCCATAAAAAAACCTTCCCAAGATGCAAATCCATGGTCTATTGAGACCAATGGAGGCCTACTACTACTATCAGAATTACACCATTTAGTCGACCAAGTATTGCCTCCATTTCATCATGGCTGCTCCATTACCCTCTGAACACCAAACTCCTGCCTACTACCTATATCCCATCATGCCCTGACCACTCAAGAGCCCACCAACCTCTACCTTAAATATACTCGATGATTTGGCCTCCAAAGCCGCCTGTGGCAACAAATTCCAGAGATTCACCATTCTTTGGCTGAAGAAATTCCCCCTCATCTCCATTCTAAATGGACATCACTCTATTCTGAGGATGTGTCCTCTGGTCTTGAACTCCCCCACGGTAGGAAACATCCTCTCCATACCCAATCTAGGCCTTTCAGCATTCAACAGGGTTTAATGAGATTCCCCCCCACCTTATTCTTCTGAATTCCAGGCCCAGAGCCTTTCAATCCTGGAATAATTTTTGTCATCTTTCTTTGAACTCTTTCCTTTTTAAGATATGTGGCCCAGAAGTGCTCAGATATACTCGAAGTGAGGCCTCACAGTACCTTATAAAGCCTCAACAGGACAAACTTGCTTTTATATTTTAGTCCTCTCAAAATGAATGCTGAAATCTTAATTGTCTATGCTTTCATTTCTTCTACCAAAGTGCATGACCGTACACTTCCTGACATTGTATTCCATTGCCATTTTTTTGCCCATTCTCCTAATCTGTCTGTCCTTCTGAAGCCTCTCTGCTTCTTCAACACTACCATCCCCTCACCTATCTTTGTTTCATCGGAAAACTTGGCAATAAACTATCAATTCCATCATCTAAATCATTGGTCACAATTCAAAAGAAAATTGTACAGGTGACTGGAGTCACCGTCCTGAGCATCGAGGTAAAAGCCTGAAAGTCATAGTTAGGTGCAGCAGCTTAAACATGATAATTATAATGAGAGTGACATGGAAAAATGAACCATCAGCAGCTTCTGGTCATCAGTGTTATTGCAGTCCCAGAAACGACTTTACATTGTTGAGTCTAAAGTGAAGGTACCGTTATTCTCCTCAATCCTCTCCTTACTCAATACAAAACATGAACAGGCCATCTGCCTCCAGACATGAACCAAAACACCTCTGTAAAGAGGGATGAGGGTATGGGATCAAGCTGAGCTGCTCCTTGCCTATTTCTCTACAGGAGCAACAGTTCCAGTAAAGAAGCTTAAGTCAGGAGAAATCTTAGGGACACCCTTTCCAGATTATATTGATTGAAATTATCTTTTATCCCAATTCCATAATTCACCCAGGACTGAATATTACAAGACTACTGGCATTCTGCGATTTCTCTCTTAAACAGAAATAACTGATATATAATAATAACAGAAGTATGCATTTCATTAAAAAGCATGCACTGATACCAGGTTTGCATATATTCAAACAAATTGGAAAAGAGGGTACTCATATTGGCCTACATTTGAAAGATTATTTATAATTTACATACAAGTATATACTTTATTTTTATTAAATAGAAAGCAGAAGGCCCTCCTACACAAAGCCTCCACAACCAGAATGGGTGTCAGTCAATGTAAGACCATTTCAAATGCTGAATGGAAAATGTGTAGAAAGACAAGTTCTTTCTGACAGAATAGAACAGGAAGTGGCTGAAAATACAGATGATATCTCTTAACAAAAATACTGGGTTCTCAGTATTCTGTTGTCCAGTGTGGAAAGTTTGGTTTTAGTATTATATGAACATCAAAAAAGCCCACTCAATAATAAAACTATGTTGAATAAGTAACAGAGAAATTAAAGAAATAAAAAAAAATGTCATTTGTCATGCAGATGGAGAAAGTTCCAGCTGCAAAGTGATGAAATTGCATTGTATGATGTGAATATTTTTCATGTGTAATTTAAAAACAATCCGATAATATAATTAATTGCATGATTAAATTGGACAGCTAATTAGTTGATTTAAAAATGGTGATTGAAACAAAAGTTTGGGAGGATCACATAGATTGGAATAAGGGTTGTGAAATAACAATTAGTTTGTTCTCCTTCAAATCTACTCCAAAAAAAAAACACCAAAGAGTTCTGCTGTCCCAGGACTCTTTCTCCCAGGCTGAATCAAATTCATACTTCAATTAAATCCGTGTAGGAATCTGTTCAATTGCTTTACTAGATGTGACCCCAAGGTGAACATTGCAATCCTATGACTATAGCCTTGAGTTAGGGAAGTTCTTAAACTATTACTTACATCATGACTAAAAGTAATGCAGGAAATAGATTTCTGACCTTTCACGGTTGGTATTTTATGTGATCCAATAATATTACCATCATAAAACCAATACAACTTGTATTGGTTTTATGATGGTCGACAGTGCTTCTCCCTATAGATGCTGCCTGGCCTGCTGCGTTCCACCAACATTTTGTGTGTGCAAATGGAATGAAGTTAAAGATTCAAAGCGTACCTTTCCCGCTCCTGACCTCACTCTGGACATTATCTCATTCTTATATTCTTCAGAATTTGTCGCCAGGGAACTTCCAGCAAAAAAGGAAACAATTTGCAAAGATGGAAGTAGAAGATATCTGAGCGGGTCCGAGTGGCGCTCATTGGTTCAGTAAAGAGCAGTTTCTGTATAACCTTCAGGTCAGTATCACGTACTGTTTTCCAGTATCAGCATCTCGGAATCACCATAGGACAGTGTAACCAGTCAATATTCAACACACGTCACACCCCCAACGCTGGCGAAATGTAATCTTGTTTGGCAGAAGTTGGACATTTTATTTGCCAGTTGAAACATTGAAAAGAGAAGGTGATTGAACATACTTTGGCTCAGAATTTACAATAAGCTGAATACGTTTCTGAAATAATTAGATAGCACGAAGAATATTAAAACAAAGCAGAAAGGTCGGGTTTTCGTTCGGAAGTTAGTCAAATCTATCTACGCTTTCCTGACAAAGGTGATATTTTATTCTTTATATTGCCCGGAGTGAAAAAGAAGTTTGCTAATAATTAGTCTTGACCAGGCGTTAAAGAAAGACTTGCAGTCTTAAATGAAATCCATTCACTACATCGCTCAACTTTTCGATCTTGAAAGCGGTGAATCTGAGTCTGTACTTAAAGCCAATAACTATTTACTTTAAATGTTTACTAGGTACATTAACTGTGGTTGATGGACATTGAACTCAACTGCTCAAACAATAAGAAACTGACCTGTTCAAACTTGGAGAGCAAATACAGATGAGCGACCTACGCAGATCTCCAGTTATATAATGCATGTTGGTAAGTGACTGGTCCGGTAGAATTAAATTCGCTGCAAAACTCCTGTCTGTGGGACACTCCTCTTCTTACCCCATCCCTGATTTATTTATTTTCCCGCCCCTCCTTTTTCTCTCTCTCTGCCCATCACTCTTTGCCTGTTCTCCATTTCCCTCTGGTGCTCCCCTCTCCCTAGGCCACCCGTCCCATGATCCTCTCCCTTCTCCAGCTCTGTATCCCTTTTTCCAATCAACTTTCCAGCTTTTAGCTTCATCCCCTCCCCTGCCTAGTTTCAAATCTCTTACTATCTTTTCTTTCAGTTAGTCCTGACGAAGGGTCTCGGCCCGAAATGTCGACAGCGCTTCTCCCTATAGATGCTGCCTAGCCTGCTGTGTTCTACCAGCATTTTGTATGTGTTGCTTGAATTTCCAGCATCTGCAGATTTCCTCATGTTTCCTGTTGTTATTGGTATGCTTTGCTGGGACAATTTACCTCAAATTGTGAAAGTTTCCTGTGGCAAAATTCTCACAACCACCGACAACTTTCTTTTTTAGTTCACCTCATCCACAAGTTCACTCTTTGCTTGGAGTAATCTCACGAGAGATATTACAGAGGCATCCTTTAATTTAATTTATTCGAGACATGTTAACATTTGAAATAACAGAAATAACAATTATTGCTCCTTCCCGGTGCGGGGGTTGTTCGAACATCTAAATATTTCACACAAATTGAGGTATTTATATTCGAGCATGAGGAAACTAAATGAGACAGAAAATTGTTATCCAACCCACCCACTCCCCTCAAAAATATATCTTCCGATTTAGAATCACGACCACCATGATACGTGCCGAGTGATGGAGAGTTTGGTGAACGCGGGTCATTTTCCACAATGGACATCAGTATCTGACACTCAGCGGATAACCGATCCCTCCGCTTGGGCTCTTCAGTTCATCCCGTCGTGTGAAACGGGAAACGGTGGAATTCTATGGATGCAATGTTAAATAAGTCTCCCAGAAAATGTGTATGACTATTGTAAATGGTGGTTAAAATGTTCTATTTAGTTTGCCTACCGGACACAATGCACAGTATTTTTACTATCAGTAACCTTACTGGCCGCTGTTTATATTTTTGTACTGAGGAGATAAAATTGGATTTTAAAAAACGAATATAGATTGCTAATAAATATACAAATTAAATAATAAACTTAAAAAATATATTTTAATACATACCATAAATTTGAACTTTCTGTTGCTTGTGTTTTGTTGAAAACTTTTCTGGTTGTATAATGCTGTGTTGCTCACAAAGTTGGAAGTGACTCTTTCCTGACTGAAGTCAGTCTGTCCGTGTATTAATCGGGGAGAGGAGGGTAGTCGGGACCTGCCCCAGAGTGAACAAGTCTGTCCAAGCTCGCGGCCACTTGCCTTCCTCTGTCAGGCAGTGTCTGCTGTGAGGTCCCTCTGGTCCCAACCCCAGGCTTCTCCAAATACCTCACCTTAATGATCCGCGCAATCTTTCCCAAACTTTGCCAATCCGACGTGCGCTCGGCTAGTCTCTGATCCATTCCTGATCCGAGACTGAAGAATAAACGCACCTGGGATTGGGCTGTCAAACATCCCAGTCATAATCACATTTGACCAGATGTCACAGTTATAGTGACAGTGAAGCTAAGGAGACTCGCCGTTAGGAGAGAGCTGACGGTGAATGGGTTTCCAGTGAACGTCCGCTGCTGGTTAGACACAGCGGTTCCTCTGTTAGCGGTGTCACAACTTGCTGTCCAGTTCCCCATGGAAATGTTTTGAATGAGGTGAAGTTGCTGCATTTTCACGGGAGAGATGAACAAAACACACACTGAAAGTCAGTCCATATGTTGTCGTGTTTTTAAAAGTGACAGTGGATTTCCTGCTGATTGTGATTAATTAAAGCCCTTCTTCTCCAAATGTTTTTAATCTCATTAATATTGTGCGTTAAACTCTTGCCTCGCAATTTGTAAATGAAATGTTTTGAAATGTGGTACTCCAATAGGAATAATTTCAGATGCTCGCGAATGGAGGCTTATTTTTCAATCGTTTCATCATCTCCTCAGATTATTTTATTTTCACGATGCCAACACAAGCATGGAAAAGAAGTGGGCCCACACCATAAGGTTGTTCGGTTCTTCTTTGTGAAGATGTTTGCAGTGTTCGCAGGTAATACACTAATCCAAGCTAACTGGTATTCAGATAAACGAGAACTCAATGTGCATATAGGAATTAATTAATCGGATTTCTTCAGTGTGAAGGTGTGTAACATGATTTCCTGAAATAAGTTTTGGGAATTATTAAGCTAACCGTTGTTCAGAAATATTAAGTTCATCATTTTAATATAAATGCACTGTCCCATTCCAGCGCTTCATTTTCTTACATTCTGTGGCTCCGAAATCTCAGCCCGACCCATTACAACCATTGATGCCGTCGTTGGACAGGATGTCCCTTTCCCTGTGGAGATTCAGTGTGAAGATCAATTTGTAGTAACAATTCAGTTACTATCCCCGGTTGTTGCACCCCTTGCCCGGTGGCGAATGAACATCTCCGACAGACAGCACCCGGTGTACAGGGACAGACTGTACTGGAACGCGAATGGTTCCCTGGTGCTGTCCAACGTGCAGGTTAATGACAGTAACCGATACGAGACCCAAATCGACTGCTACCGCGAATCCTCAGTGAACACAACGAGAAAGATCTACGACTTGCGCGTATTCGGTAAGTAACTGATAGGGTGGGGGTGGTGTGGTTTACCGGTAAACCAGGGTTCGTGGGGCGTATCAGGAGACCGAGAGAAGGCCTGTGCGGGGGGTGATCCAGGTTCGGGTCGGACTGCAACAGCGCGCCAGGCTGCCGCATACGGGTGGCACCAGATGCCGGGTAGAGGTTGGCTTGGCCCCGGCAAAGGGTGTAGAGGTAACGCTAAAGCATGTTCCAGGGACTGGGTTTGTAGCTTCAATTCAAAGTACCCGGAGCCAAGGAGAGTCCAGGACTAACGCGAGAAATACAGGGTTGGGCATAATGGAATGACGGGGTCGCAGAGAGAAGGACGGGGAATAGCATGAGGTGGAGGAGGGGGTGGAGACGGGTGGCAGAGAGGTGAGTGGGGGAGGGAGCGGGTGGAGTTGTGCAGAAAGGAAAGGAAAGGAAAGCCAGCTTGGAGAATAGCCGGGTGGGGTGTGGGGAGTTGGAGACTTTGGGGAGAGTGTAAGCGCAGTGGTGAGGATACCAGGTGGGACTGGACACAGTAGAGCGATAGGCTGCTGAAGGAGGGAGAATGGGACGTTTGATCGAGGTATGAGGAGAAAAGTGGTGAGAAGAACAAGGGTTCGCTGAAGGGGTTAGGGAGAGGGTCGAGGGTGAATTAGGAGTTGCGGAGACGTGACATCCGAATGTCAGCAGCTTCCAACAAGGTGGAGTAGAAGATGTCTGTGTGTGGATTGTATTAATGTAGGACAGTCACTCTAGAGCATCTGTCAAACGGGATTGACGGATTAAATGCCTAGTCCTTGGCCACTGGATCGAGCCAAATGGAGTCTCGGCTGTGCTGGAGCCAACAGTGGGTGCACACAGACACCAAACCTCATCCTGACACACGTGCAGAGAGTTCACCCATTCACACACAGATTGATCTAACACATACACACTGACCCACTGACTTCATCACCCTCCCTCGGCCCTGACTCCTGTCTGTTGTCTATTTCTGTCATCTTCCCACTGACATCCTCAACTAACTGCAGCTTCCCTCCCTCGGTCTCAACCGATGACTATTTATTCCCTCCATAGTGATGCCTGACTTGCTGAGTGCATTCAGTATTCACTTTACCTAATTGCCTCTTACCTCCTTTAATTCCTTCACCCCAACAATACAGAATTCCCAAATCAGTGCCTTCCCAGCTTGCACTAATCCCCTCCATCACCCTCCATAACATTCTTTGTCTCCATCTGAGCACACTGTCTATGAATTTTCTATCTCCAACTTTAAATCACTACCCCACTCTCCAGTGCTTTCCTCCCCCAAGACCTAACCCATCTATTTACATTTAGCTCTCCATCACCAGCTCACTCCCCTGGGCACGTGGCAGTCACAACCATCAGTGTTCCAGAGCGCTGGCCATCCTCAACTCCAGCTAATTTGAACCCAACTCCTACTCTTTTTCTTCACATCCTGGACTTCATCCTTCAGTCTTTTCAGAAAAAAAGCCCCCTTTTCATCATGGTCCAGTGACAAAGGTCCAGCATTTGTCATAGCCTCTGAGAGAAGCTGCTCACTAAGAGGTACAAATATTATAATGTTGAATCTGTCCATTCTGACAAGATGGAAAATATATCATTGTCTATGGCATCCAGCACTAATTAGATTAATCAGCCATTCCACACAAAGAACATTCATAAAGACAAAAAAAAAGGAATGTAAGAACTTAGGAAATTGAGGAGAGAAAGCAATTTGGCCTCTGAGGCTCACTGATGCTCCTTTACCTTGTCCATGTCCTTGCCTATTTTTAAAAAAAATACACCTGTGCACTGAATGAATGAGACTCCATATTTATAAAATTAATTCGGTCAGGAACTAGTATGACTTCAGCCCAACATTGAACACTCATCTCCACTGACATGACTAAGCTTTATAATAATCACCAAGTTTTTTGGAACAAGAGTACAGGGAAACACAGTTGTAATTTATGTTAATCACAAATTCTTTGTTAGTTGCATCTCTGGAGCTCCCCACAGCTCAGCCAAAGAAGGATCACCACAGCAGTGAAATGGATATGTTACGGAGGGAAAATAACATTTATCAGTTAGAAACTTGGATGGAGCAATAGCAGATGGAATTTAATTCTGATGTGCACAGTGATGAATTTTGAAAGATCTAAAAGATCTAGTAAATTCTAGAGCCTCAGGGTGTTTTCTTGAACTAAGGGACTTTGGGTAGAAGTCCACAGATCCCTGAAAGTGGCAGGACAGGTGAAATGAGTGGTGAAGAAGCCATATGGGTTGCCTGGCAAAGAATATTGTTCCACTGTCCCAGTACTTCTGACAAATGTCGCTAGGCACAACTCAAACATCTATAGATTTGCCAATTACACTACTGTTGGCAGAATCTCAGATGTCAATGAGGAGCCATACAGGCATTGTTTCCTCTAAACTGCCTGGGTGCACGGCTGCACAGTAACTGAAATGTTTCCGCGCCCATAGCCCTTGTTGTGTAACAGCTGGAATCTGCTTATACATACTGTTAGTATAATTTTGAATTTATTCTAATTTAATTTTGTAATCTGTGGTGATATAATTCTGAAATACTCTGTAATTAATGTAAGAAATATAACACCGTCTAGTCAAATGAGTCTAATATTGCATTGTGCCTGTCAGTTGTTTAGACTCCCTGACATTGTTTACTTGTGTTGAGTTGTGATTTGTGTGAAAAATTCTATACTGTGACTTTTTTAGTAAGTAATCTTTCAAAAAATCATAATCTATTCTGAATTTCTTAATTAAAAATTGTTAGAACAAGTTAAAAAATCATTCTAAAATTGTTTGCATGTGTGTGGTTATTTCATTATAATTTAATTTTTTCCAACTTTTTTCAATTTTTTCAAAAAAATACTTATTATTTTGAGTACTGTATCCTAAAGAAGTCAAAACAAAAGGCAGAAGAATTAAATGCTTTAAAGAACAAACCTTGTATAAGATTTAAGGTAGAATGACTTTTGCAACTTGTAGATACTGAATTATCATCTTTGCTTAAAAATTTGCAATATTTTTACCTAATATATTGGTGATGTCACATCCACTATTTTATGGAGAAGTATAAGTTTGGGGGTTGAGTTCAGTAGTGGAAAAAAATGAAGAATGCAAGTTAGATCATTTAAAACATCTCAACCAGATAATTCATGTGGATGCAACCAGGAAAAAAAAACAGAATTTTGCACGTTAACTAAAATTCTAAAAGAGCGCAAAGCAAGAGTGAAATAAGATGCACAAAAGAAGTCTAACTCTGATATTAAAATTAATGTTTCTATGCATTATGTGCAAGAAATTCACACACGTGAATCCATTTAAAGTGCCACACAGTTTCCAGGCCATGCAAAGTTTTCCTGCTCAGAGGAATGGTTGGTCCACACAGCTGTAAAAAAACTAGACAGAACATTGTGGTACAGGTGTGAGATTGATCAGCTGTTTGTATGGTGTCATAATACAACCACACATTAACAATTAGCAAGACCAAGGAATTGATTCTGGGCTTCTGGAAAGGGAAGTCAGGAGAACATTAAGGGATTAACAGTGGAAAGGATGAGCAGTTTCAAGTTCATGGGCATTGACATCTCAGAGGATCTATCCTGAGCCCAACATATTGATGCAATCATGAAGCAAGCATGCCAGTAGACTTACCTCATTAGGACTTTTAGGAGAATGGGTGTGTCACAAAGTCTCTAGCAAATTTCTATAGCTGTACCATGGAGAGCAATCTGACTGGGTTGCATCATCACCTGGAATGGAAGCTCCAATGCGCAGGATCAAAAGAGACTGCAGAGATTTGTCAACTCAGCCAGCTGCATTATGAGCGCAACCCACACCACCATCCAGGATCTTCAAAAGGCAATGTCTCAAGAAGGTGCATCCATTATTAAAGAACTTGCCATCTAGGACATGCCCTCTTCTCATTACTACCATCAGGGAGAAGTTACAGGAGCTTGAGGACCTGCACTCAATGATTAAAGAACCACTTCTTCACCACCACCAAATCCCCTGCCTTCAGATTTTTGAACTTTCCATGAACTCATGAAGATTACATCACTATTCCACTTTCGCACATCTTATTTTTATTGTAATTTATAGTAATTTTTTAATGTCTTGTACTGTACTGTTACCACAAAATAACAAACTTAATGGCATATGTCAATTATAATCAACATAATTCTGATTCACCTGGGACATCATGTTACAACTTTATAAAACACTGGTTAGGGCCCACCTGGAGTATTGTGCATGGTTCCAGTTATCACACCATAGAAAGATGTGATTGCACTGGGCAGGGTGCAGAGAAGATTCACATGGAAGTTGCTTGCTTTGTGTTTTTCAGTTATAAGGAGAGATTCAATAGGGTGTGTTTATTTTCCTTGGAGCAGAAGAAACCAAGGGATGACCAGAAATGGATATTCAGAATTATTAGAGGGATAAATAGGGTAGGTGGTAAACAATCTTTTCCCCATGGTGACAAGTGTAATTGTAAGTTGAGAAATATGGGGTTCAGAGGGCATCTGAGTGGGAATTCTTTCACACCTAGTGTGGTCAGAATCTGGAATGCACTGACTGAGCAGATAGTGGAGGGAGGTGCTTTCAGAGTGTTTAAGAATGATTTAGACAATTACTGAGGCATAAGGGCTGTGGACTAAATGTGGATTAATGAGACTAGTAAAGGTGAATACAATGTTCAGCAAGGCCATAGTGATCCAAAGGTCCTGATCTGTGCTAAGATATTATCAGCCGCAAATCACTGAACACAGTCTCCTGATTTCCAAAATTAACTCTTCACCAGGGAAGTGGAAGTTGCTGTCAGTGTTACAGAGAGATGATGGTGAATATAGATGGTTTTGGTGTTACTAGAAAAAGAGAAACTGGTGATCTGAGATTTCTGTACATTTGCTAATCAACATATCTTACTTACAACCAAATTATTCAATTCTAAAATCCAGGAGTCCATATTATGGGCAGCGTGGGGTCGCTGGGTGGAAAGGGTTTATTATTATGCTGTATCTCTTGAAAAGAAAAGCAAGATTGTGTAATTGTTTTAACTACTATCTCCATTTCAGAACCAGTTTTGAAGCCAGTGATAACACAAATTTGGAAATGTCCATCTCCAAATATTACTCTGAGCTGCTCTGTCTCCAATGGAGCAAATGTTACATTCCACTGGGAAATTCTATCCCTGTCTGAAGGCACCAACAGAACCTTCGATGGGCCGGAACTGGTGGTGAACCATGAGAACGAGTGGAAACAACACACATTCAGGTGCATAGTGAAGAACAGAGTCAGCAATGCAAGTAGTGAACTCACTATCACAGAGTTGTGCAACGAAAATAATTTTGCACGTAAGTATGAAGAATAAAGTTTGTTCACAGTGCTGCATTAGATTCTTCCAATGTCTTCAGAACTATCCTCTCTCTTGATATGAAACAGAACATAGAACAGTGCAGCACGGTACTGGACATGTTGTGTCAATTTTTTAGCCTACTCCAAAATCAATCTAACCCTTCCCTCCCACACACTTCATTTTCTTTCATTCATGTGCCTTTCTAAGAGTCTCTTTAGTTCCCCCAAATTATCTGCCTCCACCACCATCCCTGGCACTGCATTCCACACAAATACTGCTCTCTGGGTAAAGAAAATCTACATCTGACATCCTCCATGTACTTTCCTCAAATCATCTTACAATTATGCCCTCTCATACTAGCCAATTCTGTCCTGGGAAAAGGTGCTGCCTCTCAACTCTATCTATTCTTCTTTTCATCTTGTATATCTCTTTGCAGTCACCTCTCGTCCTCCTTCAGAAAAGCTCTAGCTCACACAAACATTCCTCATGAGGCATTATCTTTAATCCAGGCAGCATCCTGGTAAATCTCCTGTGGATGAGGGGAGAAAAAATTTCTTCACTTAAAGGGTAGTGCAATGATCCAGAGGTGATAAGAGAGCTTAAGGTTAAGGAAACCTTAGGGAACAGTGATCACAATATGATTGAGTTCACTTTGAAATTTGAGAAGGGGAAACTAAATTCCAATGTGGAATAAAGGAAATTACAATGGCATGAGAGGGGAACTGGCCAAGGTTGACCGGGAGGGGACACTAGCAGGAAGGACAGCAGAGCAGTAATGGCTGGAGTTTCTGCAAAAAATGAGGGAAGTGCAAACCAAATATATTCCAAATATGTAGAAATTTTCAAATGGAAGAAGAACACTACTGTGGCTGACAAGTGATGTCAGAGCCAAAGTAAAAGCAAAAGAGAGGGCATGCAAGGAAGCCAAAGCTAGTGGGAAGATAGAGGATTGGGAAACTTTAAGAAACTTGCAGAAGGGAACTAAGAAAGTCATTGGGAAGAAAAAGATGAATTATGAAAGGAAGCTGGTGACTAATATCAAAGAAGATACTAAAAGCTTTTTTAAGTATATAAAGGGTAAAAGAGAGTTGAGGGTAGATATAGAACCATGGAATTACAGGGGAGTTACGAGCATGTGTGTAGCATTTAGCTGATTGGCAGGAAACAGAGTGGGAATAAAGGGATCCTATTCTGGTTGGCTGACAATTACCAGTGGAGTTCCACAGGGGTTGGTGCAGGGACTGCTGTTTTTTACGATGTATGTCAATGATTTGCACTATGGGATTAATGGATTTGTGGCTAAGTTTGCCGATGATATGAAGATAGGTGGAGGAATGGGTAGTGTTGGGGAAACAGAGCCTGCAGAGTGACTTAGAAAGCTTAAGGGAATGGGCAGAGAAGTGGCAAATGAAATACAATGTTGGAAAGTCTATGTACATGCGCTTTGGTGGAGGAAATAAATGGGCAGACTATTATTTACATGGGGAGAGAATTCAAAATGCAGAGATGCAAAGGGATCTGGGCGTCCTTGTGCAGGATACCCTAAAGGTTAACCTCTAGGTTGAGTCGATGGTGAAGAAGGCATTCATTTCTAGAGGTATAGAATATAACAGCAGATATGTGATGTTGATGCTCTATAGGCACTCATGAGACCACACCTGGAGTACTGTGTGCGGCTTTGGGCTCCTTATTTTAGAAATGATATACTGACATTGGAGAGGGTTCACAGAAGATTCACAAGAATGATTCCAGGAATGAAAGGGTTACCTTATGAGAAATGTCTGGCAGCTCTTGGACTGTATTCCCTGGAGTTCAGGAGAATGAGGGGGGATCTCATGGAAACATTCTGAATGTCAAAAGGCCTGAACAGATTCGATATGGCAAAGTTATATCCCATGGTAGGGGATTCTAAGACAAGAGGGCATAACTTCAGGATTGAAGGATGTCAATTTGGAACAGAGTTGCGAAGAAATTACATTAGTCGGAGGGTGGTAAATCTGTGGAATCTGTTGCTACGAGCGGCTGTGGAGGCCAAGTCATTGGGTGTATTTAAGGCAGAGATAAATAGATTCTTGATCAGCCAGGGCATCAAAGGGTATGGGGAGAAGGCAGAAGAGTGGGGATGACTGGAAGATTTGGATCAGCCCATGACTGAATGGTGCAGTAGACTCGATGGGGTGAATGACCTACTTACACTCCTATATCTTATGGTCTTATGGTAGTGAATCTTTGCAATTCTCATAAAGAGATAAGTTTTATTTGTCATATATATCGAAAGAGGGGTTCCTTGTGGCAATAGATGAGCAGGTGGTAAACACAAAAACTTACCATAATTACATGATACAACATATTCAAGACAATAAATGCAGGAAATACAATGAGAAACCGGAAACAATTCAACACCATACAGGATCCTGCAGTGGTTTAACTGAATCTGGTTACTTACACAATCAAGTGGCAGACATCAATCACCAGTATCTTACTGTAAAATACAAGCTCATAAACGACACCATACCTTACCATAAATACATGTGTGATCCAGTTTTAGAGTCAGAGTCCTATGAATTATATTATAACTAATCCATTATTACAGATCGCACAATCCATAATAACCATCCCGAGATAATTTTACAGGATAAACCACCAAGAACAACTTCATAGATACAGTCATTCTAAACACACATAGCATATAGGAATCAACGAATAAAAAACACCAGGAATATATTGAATTAGAAGAGGAAATTGAAAGACTATGGGACATAAACAAGGTTTATATTATCCCAAGTGTAATGACTACAACTAGTCTTATCCCAAAGTCACTACACAATGGCATTAAAAAATTAGACCTGGGCAACAATATTGGAGATTTCTGGAAATGTTAATCTGCAGAAAGCCACAAAATAAACACCACTAGAACAGTCTGAAAGTTCCTAGATATTGAGAAATGAGTGTGCTTGGGTATGCTGTATCTCAGGTTTTACCATATAGAGCTGAGAAAAATATACAATATATAAAAATAAATAAGCAATAAATATCAAAACCATGAGTTGTATAGTTTTTAAAAGTGAATCAGTTCAATGTTGGATGAGTGCATTTATTCCCTCTGGCACAAGAGACTGATGGATGAGTTGTAATAACGTTTCCTGAACCTGGAGGTGTCGTACTTGAAACTCCTGTACCTCCTCTCTGATGCAACAGCAAGAAGCAAGCATGGCTGGAATGGTAGGGGGCGGGATGGTGTTTGACAATGGATGCTGCTTTCCTGTGATAGCGCTCCTTGTAAATGTCCTCAGCGGTTGTGAGGGCCTTCCCGTGATATACTGGGCCATATCCACTACCTTTTACAGATTTTTTTATTCAAGGGTATTGATGTCACCAATATTAGAACAAGATGCAACCAGTCAGTATACTCTCCACAGCACATGTATAGAAATTGGTCCGTTTGAGATGACAAGCTGAATCCACACAAACGTATCAGAAAATAGAGGTGCTGCTGTGCCTTCTTTGTAACGGCCGTTACATGCTGGACCCAGACTGATCCTCTGAAATGATTAAACTGAGGAATTTAAAAGTGTTGACTCTCACCATCTCTGATGCCCCCAGGAGGACTGGCTCAGTTTTGAAGAGAGGTCATGAACCTGAAACTTCAGTTCTGTTTCTCTTGCCACAGATGCTCTTGGCCTGTTGGGCATTTCTGTATTTTCCATTCTTATTTTGATATATTGACAATTTTTTACTGAAAAACCAGGACTCTATCATGCAATATGTTCACACATACAAGTCATAGCGACACTGACATTTGATCCATCTTCTATTTATTTCTATGAAGCTTCCAACTGTTATAACTTGGGAGTCTTGACAAAGACATACTGACCTGAAATTGAAACTGAGGTTAACCATAACACTTAAAAATAGGAATTCAGTT
Organism: Hemitrygon akajei; assembly: GCF_048418815.1. NCBI lineage: Eukaryota > Metazoa > Chordata > Chondrichthyes > Myliobatiformes > Dasyatidae > Hemitrygon > Hemitrygon akajei. Next base: position 133,079,912 of record NC_133126.1, read on the forward strand.
TAGTTTCCTCACTAACTAGGGGAAATTAAAAATGCAAATATTCATCTGTAAACCTTTTAGTATGGAATAAGACTAGATCTAATTAGAGAGGTTGGAGTCATAAAGAGAATTCTAATTAATTTCACTGATTCTAACTAGAAAGGAATTTGGTTTGGTATATGTTGTCACTTTTTATCAGTGAAACCTACCTCCATATGTGCATGTTTTCTATTCACTGCCTCCTTTTGATCCCTGGAGCTTTTCATGGCCCACTAGCACCTGGTGTAGTTCTATGTAATTTCATTTTTATCAAAGAGAGTCCGGTGACCAGTCGCATGAGATAAGACAAACTAGTGACAAAAACAGGTGACGTGGACAGAAATAAGAGCAGGAATAGGCCATCTGGCTAGTCAAGCATGCTCAACCATTTAATAAGATCATAGCTGATCTGGCCATGGACTCATCTTCAGCTACCTACCTTTTCCCAATAATCCTTAATTCTCCTACTATGCAAAAATCTATCCTACCTTGTCTTAAATATATTTACTGTGGTAGCCCCCACTGCTGAAGTTAATGTCTTCCCGATACTATTGTACATATTTAGTTGGGTTGGAATCTTTTGGTGGAATTGTAGGGATATAACTGGTGGTATACAAATGCAAGTCCTTTCTCATTGAATTATTAGACTTCCTGGAGCTTTTGTTTGTTTGTCATTTGCTTTGTAATTTGGAGTCAATCTTCGTGCAACTTTGTTCATAGTTTTGAGTTTATGTTTTTTTGATCTGGAAGATGTAGGTTTTCCATTAATAATGATAGCAGTCTTCAAAGGCTTCTAGATTATAGGAACAAATGCAAGCCATTGCTACTGGTTCTGTTATGTGTATTAGCTGTTAATACAAATTCAGATTTGTAATCAATGACTACATTGATGAACACTACTGTGAACAATGATACAGTGTGATCTTACTGTGTATGTTATAAAGTCTTTCACCATTAATGTTCAAATTTCACAATCCAGATGTGGTTATAAGGAATCTTTTCCTTTATATTTTTGAGTTCAAAAACGATGGCTTTTCATTCAAAACTTATCAGACATGAAAGGTTCCCAAAAACTTTCCTCATCAACTAATATTTCATTCTATGATTGTTATCATTGATGTCATACTGATACCCAAACTTTGAAAATATTAAGAGACAGATCAGTTTAAAATGATGCACAAGCTCAGAAACTCAGTATTGCCCTTCTCTCTCATTTGAACATTAATAGTGATACAGGAGAGCTCTTGTATTGCTAGATACTATAAAATGGATTTTTAATTATTCTGTCTGCCAATGTATAGTATATTCACCACCGAAGTAAATTATCCAAGAAACATCAAACTACATATGTTTCAGATGTACTACAGAAACAATAATTAATGTTTATTTAATCAGATTGTTATCCTATCTTATCATTGTTTTAATACATTACAAATATTATTCTCTCCCTCTGATCTACTTTAGGTGAGCTCTGCCGATACATAGTTGCAGGAACATTGCTGTTACTTTTTCTTTTAATCATACTTAACTACCAAAAAGTAAAACAATGTGCACATGATGAACAAAATAGTAAGTAAAAATACTTTTTACAATTGTAAGATGTACAATTCTACTAATTTATTATTGATTATGTTTTTGTAGTCTTGCTAATAATGATACCCATTGTTATTGTACCATGTATTGTTACGTATTCAGGCAACAATAAATATAAGTGAGTTAGGCAAGGGTTTTTATAACAAATAACACGTTTATTAAACACTGAAAACAAACCCCCCCAAAAGTAAACAAACACTAATGTAACCGGAAAACAGCTGCTGTGCGGCAGCTTCACAGTTCTTAAAGCGATGCAACTCAAACAGTTCTTAAAGCGATGTTGCAAAAACAGTTGTTTAAAGTGATATTGCCAAAAGTTCAAAATGCTCAGTCCATTTTAAAAGGAGAGACTTTTTAAGGTGATTTAAATTCTCTTCCACGTCGTTTTCCTTCGATCCCCGGCGTCGAACTCTTCCCACAAAGAATTTTATGAAACGTAACGGATTAAAGGCACTGACCTTTCCTTCCACACTGTCCTCAATCTTCTGCTATCCCAGCAGAGATTAACGCGAGAACAGTCAACGAAATCCTTCCCAATGAGGATCACACAAGGTCGAAACCATTCCACTGTCGAAATTCGATTCTCCTCGATGTTTAACTCCCGAACTTCTATCTTCACTCTCCACTAGCAGTATTGTAAAGAAACTGCTGGCAATGACCTTTCAAACTTTAGGCAATAGATAAAACTTCATTTTTCAACTAAACTGCGTCATCACATTAAATCACGCAGTGGCATGAAGTCAGCTTGGCAAATCCAGCCACGAACTGCCCCTCCTCACAGGGAGGGGTCTTCCTTTTATACCCTGTAAAAAAAACCTGTCACATGACCTCTACTGGTGGGAAAATGACGTCACTCCACCATCACAAGACCATTACCTCAAGTCCAGTATAGCTTCAACCCCAGACACGTGACAAGGGTACCACTGTCACGTGTCACGAGTACGTAACAGTATACATATTGAAAACTTCTAATTTCCCTATCGAAATTGTTTGTATACAAGGTGAACAGTGACTATCCTTGTGGAACACTATTACAAATCTATTTTCAGTCTGAAGAGCCACTCTCAACTCCCATTTTTACGTTTCTGTTTTGAAAATAGCTTACTCCATGTTCCTTCTACTTGTCCCCTGATTCTAAATATCTGGATCCTGATTATGAATCAAACCTCTTGAAAATCTTTGTAAATTCCAGATACATCACATTCATTGCATTGTCCTTCTATTTTTTTGGCACATCACTGAATTCACTGAAACATGGAGAGCATTGTTTCTCAAAAACAATATTGTCAAGTTCATATTCTATTTGTATTCTGTTACATTGAGGAAAAAACTTCCCTTATACTTTTCCTACACCCATTAATTTGCCAGTAAACTTAACAGACCCAAACATCTGTTCCTACCTTGTGGATATATTGCATTGCAATAAAATATAAAGGTATTAGCTCATATACCGGTGAATTGTCAGAATCAATATAAAAATAAATCATAGAAAATTTACAATGACAATGACCAATCAGCTCAACAGACAACAGTGAAGGAGCTGCCTGGTGAAATTCCAGCAGTGTATCGTGCTGTATACTGTCGCTCTACGCATTGTCTTCATCATCCCCTTTGCCAGTGAATTATAAATCATCCTGTGTGAAAATTATTTTCCTCACCTTACTTCTGGTATTTGTGGTAATCGCTGCAACTCTACAACCTGTAGCTTTTACAACAGCAGAGCAGAGAAATGAGTTCTTCCTTATTATTCCATCAAGACCCAACCACCACATCTCCCCTCAAATAGTTCTGTACACCTCAATAAAGACTCTCCTCTCAGCCTTCTCACTGCCAAAGAAAAGAACTCCAATCTATCCAATTGCCTTCACAGATAAAAAGTTCTAGTTCTTGCAACACTCCTCTGCACTCTGTCCTAGGTGGGCGGCCTCGGCTGATTAGTAGGGAAACATCTGAAACAATACTAAAAATACTAAAAAATAAATAAATAAAATAAAATAAAATACTAAACATCCCTTAAACTTACAATAAATCCAGAAATTCATTAACTTTGAAATTTGTAAATGTCACCTTATAGGCAAAGGGGAACTTTACTTGAATCAATATGAAAGAGAGATTGAACTAAACAACAGAGATGTATTCAAGAAGAAATCTAATAAACAAGTAGCAGAATTGAACAGCAGATTGTGATGATTAAAATTCAAAGTTTGAAATAAATATTTTTTTATCAAATTACATATGTGAGGGCCTCTGTCGGCCAGAGTCGATCACGGATATTGTGTCCTAGTTGTCTAGATACGTTAGTCTGGGCAGTAAAATATGGAGAGAAGCTGTTGCCCATGTAGCAAGCTTGCCCTCTCCTTTCTTTGTCAATCTTATTATTAGTTGAATAAAAAAGTACATATATATATATACACACACATACACAAGAGGAGAATTATCACAAATATCTATATCAATAACAGTTTGAATAAAAGGAAAAATAACATTATCAAGATTAAGACAAAGTATTAATCTAATAGTATATAATAAAGAGAAGGGTAATTGATTCTCCTCTTATCCATTAAAAGAAAAAAAATAAAGAAACTTTTATAATCGACATAAACAAAGAAAAAACCTCAAAACACAAAAAAAAAGAATAAAAAAGAACTGGGCAGCTCATACTGAGAGTGAAAACCAAAAGAAAAACAAGGAAAAACTTTCTGATCAAATCCAAAACTTCAAAAGGTAACTGGAAGGGCCTTAAGTTGGAGCATATGAAAATATTGCATATATAAATAGAGCATATGATAGGTCGCCAAGTTTCCTCAAATTTAGAGGATGTATCAAATGTCCGAATTCTTATTTTCTCTAAACTTACAGGAGATAATGGAGGTAAGCCAATGAATAACAGTAGGTGGATTAGAATCCTTCCATTTAAGCAAAATGGTTCTCCTAGCCAATAAAGTTGTAAAAGCTATCATCCATTGAGCGGAAGCAGGAATATCTCTTGCTTCCGAAGGAATTATCCCAAAAATTGCTGTAAGTAAATTTGGTTGTAGATCCAAATTCAGAACCTTTGACTAAGTTTTGATGACTTCTTTCCAAAAGTTATCTAACTTGATGCACGACCTGAACATATGTGTTAAAGTAGCCACCTTGATATTATATCTATCACAAATAGGATTAATATTAGAAAAAATATGGGCTAATTTGTCATTTGACATATGCGCCCGATGCACTATCTTGAACTGTATCAAGGAGTTACGGGCGCAAATAGAAGAGATATTTACCAAATGAAAAATTTTATCTCACTGATTATCTGTAAGTGACTTTCGAAACTCCAGTTCCCACGTAGCTTTAATTCTATCATTAGGTAACATACGCAAGTTCAATAACCATTTATAAACTAGAGCTATCAGTCCTTTTTGAAATGGTTTGACCTGAAAAAGAGTATCAATAATATTGGGTGAATAAGCCAAAGAAAAATCTGGCAGTAAATTACGTAGGAAATTCCTAATTTGTAAATATCTAAAGTAGTGCACATTAGATAGATCATATTTATCCGCCAACTGAGTGAAAGACATTAGACAATTACCCAAAAACAAATCTAAAAAAGTTACTAATCCTTTGGTTTTCCAAATTGAAAAGGTCAATTCAAAAATAGAAAGTTTAAAAAAAAGTTAAGATGGATTTTACTAGAAAGAACAGTATTATTAAAGTCAAAGGATCTACAAAATTGAAATGAAATTCTTAATGTATGTTTAATAATAGGATTAAAATCTCGAGTACTGATCTTAGAAAGCAAAAAAGGAAGAGGAGCTCCCAATAAAGAAGCCAAAGAATACTCCTTCACTGAGTTTTTCTCCAAATCCACCCATAAGGGATGATCATATATATCTGGAAAATGAATCCAAAAAGTGATATAACGAATGTTAATTGCCCGGTAGTAAAATCTAAAAGTTTGGCAAAGCCATACCACCATAATTCTTTAATTTCTGCAATAAAAGATTACTCAATCTAGGATTTTTATTATTCCAAATAAAAGATAACATTTTAGAGTCTATTCTATCAAAAAACAGTTTAGGAACAAAAGAGGGGTTTGCTTGGAATACATATAAAAACTTCAGTAATACTATCATTTTAATAGCATTAATGCAGCCAGTTAATGATAATGTCATAGGATACTATTTAGAAATTACTTGCTGTGTATACTCAATTAATGGAAGAAAGTTATAATTATACGGGTCATTAAAATTTTTGGTAATTTTAATACCGAGATAAGTAACGTTATTTTTAGTAATACTAAAAGGAAATTGATCATATTGATCAAAATAATTGTTAATAGGAAATAGTTCACTTTTATGCAAATTTAATTTATATCCAGAAAAATGACTAAATTCAGAAAATATAGATAACAAAGCTGGAATTGGTTTCTTAGGATCTGAAATATAAACTAACAAGTCATCTGCATACAACAAAACCTTATGCACTTTATCTCCTTTCTTAATACCCAAAACCTCATTGTAGTCCCGAAGAGCAATAGCGCGAGGGTTGAAAGCTAAATTAAATAGCAGCGGACTGAGACGGCAACCCTACTGGGTATCTTTATATAACTTCTACACAAGCTAAAATAAGAAGATTTTTGATTACTAGTTATAACTGCCGCCAAAGGAGCTTGATAACTTAGTTTAATCCAAGAAATGAAGCATGAAACAAAATTAAATCTTTCTAAAACCTGAAATAAATAGGGCCATTCTACCCTATCAAAGGCTTTCTCTGCATCACGAGAAACAACACATTCAAATTCTTTAGATGGAGAGGAATGAATGATGCTCAGTAGTCTCTGAATATTAAAATATGAATATCTATTAATAAATCCAGTTTGATCCTTAGAAATAACCGTAGGTAAAATGTTCTCAAGTCTGTTAGCCAAAATCTTAGGAAAGAATTTTGGAATCGACATTTAATGGAGAAATGGGTCTGTAAGAGCTGCATTCAAATAAATCTTTTCCTTTTTTAGGTATCAATGAAATTGATGCCTCATAAAAGGTTTTCGGGAGGGTCCCAGAAAATATAGATTCAGTGAAGATCTGGCATAGATGAGGTGTAAGAATATCCATAAACGTCTTAAAAAATTCTACCATAAAACCATTGGGTCCCAGGGCTTGCTCTCTCCACACATCTGATGTACCCAAATGAATGGCAGAGACCAATACAGTTTGGTACCAGCACGGTCACAAGAGGTGCCAGTCAGCATTGAACTCGATGTAGAACTGCCTTAGGGACTCCAGCTCCAGATTTTTCACTTGGGGTTTACTCCTGAAGCCTTCCCCATGAGTGGGTATAGCTGCAAACAGTGGAGGTTTGGGATCAGCACTTTCCTTCCCCGAGATGAGCAGCCAACCATGGCTGATGTGCCCCATCTGTCCGAAGCAACTGCTTTTAAGGAGCCAGTAACCTGCCTTTGCCGATTCTCCTGTCAGTAGAAACAGTTCCACCAGGCTTAGTAGCTAAGCCACACGTGAAGGCCAGGAGCTGGACTTGGTTGTCAGAGGCTATTTGAGGCACACAACATTGTGAGCATTTGACAGATAGTAGGAGCTTGTCCCCATTGCCACCCCTGGCTGCAACAAGCTTAAAGAACCAAAGTACATATACATCACCATATACTCCCCTGAGATTCATTTGCTTACAGGCACTCACTAAATAAAAAAAATTAAAAAAAACACAATATTGATGAAAAATAAATAAGTAATAAATAGTGTGAACGTGAGTTGCAGAGTCATTGAAAGTGAGTCCTTTGGATGGGGAGTCAGTTCAATTTGGGGTGGGTAAAGTTATCCACTCTGGTTCAGGAGCTGGATGGTTGAGGGTTGATAACTGTTCCTGGTGGTGTGGGTCCTAAATCCCCTGTAACTCCTTCCTGATGACAGCAGCAAGAAAGAGCATAGCCTGAATTGTGGGTGTCCTATGGATGGAGTTAATTATTTACTTGTGTTTTGAGCATCTGCTAGTCACACATTTTTGGCAAGTTTTCAAAAACATGTTAATGATATAACTCTCATGGATTTTTCAGAGAAGGAGCAAAGAAGGCCTGGGGAGAAAGTGGTTTTCCTTTAAAATGGAATTATTGAACCAGATATATTGATGCTTTGAATTCATACTAAAGACAGCCCATTAACTGGACAGTCATTTTTGTACTGTTGGCCACCAATTGAAAACTGGAAGAAAATGAGTGAACTTCGACTGCTGCAGAATGAGGGTCAGTTATATTGACCTTTGTCCAACTCTGTATGACGGTGCAGTGGAACAGCAATGGATTTCACAGCATTAACATTGCCCAACTGAACTGAAATAAAATCAAAGCCTGAATTATAAGCATACATCTCCACAAGAGGGTGTATTTGATGGTTATAAGAGGTCTGGTACTTTATATTTCTGAAATACATCAGCTGAAGGAAATCTAATTTCCTTTGACTAACCTGAGGATATTGTTTCCAAATGTGTCATTATGTACAGTGTCTCTAGCTGGATCTTCATGTCAGTTAGGGTGAAATTATTTTTTCCGGATTGTATAGCTGTAAATTAAGATTGAGAATGAGCCACAAAACTGGAATTAATCATGGTCAATTTTAATAAAAATGTTCATCCACCAAACCCATACTGTCAATTTTGCATGCTCACAAACAAGAGAAAATCTGCAGATGCTGGAAATCCGAGTAACATACAAAATGCTGGAGGAACTCAGCACGTCAGGCAGCATCTATGGAAAAGAGTACAATCAACATTTCGACCCAAAACTTCAACTATGCTCTTTTCCATTGATGCTGCCTGGTCTGCTGAGTTCCTCCAGCATTTTGTGAGTTTTGCATGTTGATCAACCCCATGAAGCTGACCATTGTAAAAAATACTATGACATGCTGCAGATAATGTGATCAATAACCAAAGGTTTTTTTGTCATGAATACTGAGTGAACAGTTCATTTCTAAGGTCACTTGGACTACCCTCCTCTTCATAAAAGCAGGGAAAATAACACTGAGTATTGTAACTTAAAAATATTTTCTTGTCTCTTAATAAAATCTTTCTCTTTATTTTGTTCCAGTAGCTGATTTGACATTAAACCATATTTAAACAAATAATTTGATTGACATTGTATACTCATAATTTAGAAGACAGGAAAAGCAACATTAAAAGTACAATTTTGATGATGCATATTAAATGCACATCCACAACCAAAGAACCCATTAAATGTGCACAATTCTGTATGGAAAACAAGCAAATTAAAGATCAGGATGGTAATGAACTGTTGCTGCTTAAAACTGACGGAAACGATGCTGATTGGGGATGGATTCATCCTTGCTGGATTCCACGCAGGAAATGTGACTGCCGGTCAGGGATACAAGTGCGTTTATGGAAATGGAGTTTAAAACTCCCAATATCGATGATCTTGCTGGCAAGCGTACCGTCTCTGGTGAATAAAATTGATAATCTCAGAGTGCTGAATCATTCGGATGTTAAGACCACGTGTGTCCTTTGTTTCACAGAATCCTGGTTAACCCCTTCTGTACTGGACGCAGCGATTCAGATCAAGAGGTTTACTATACACCGTCAGAATAGATCTATAGAGTTTCTCCAAAGCAGAGATGGAGGAGTATGTGTCATGATCAACTCCACTTGGTGCACAAATATATCATTGCTGTCCCAATTTTGCTCACCAGACCTGGAATATCTCGCAGTTAAGTGTCATCCATTTTACCTACCACAGGAAATTTCCGTGATCATTTTGGTAGCAGAATACATTCCACCTCAGGCCTCTGTCAATCAGGCTTTAGATGGTCTGAGCAATGGGATCAACGTGCCTGAAACAGCACATGCTAATACCTTCATCATCGTTTTGGGGGATTTTAACCAGAGCAGTCTGAAAAAAATCACTAAACAATTACCTTGTAAGGCGCTGAAAATTTGTGCCAACCAACTGTCGGGAGTATTCAAGGACATTTTCAACCTCTCACTGCTACCGGCAGAAGTTCCCATTTGCTTCAAAAAGGCAAAAATTAGACCAATTCCTAAGAAGAATAATGTGAGCTGCCTTGATGACTATCGCCCAGTAGCACTCACATCTACGGTGATGAAATGCTTTGAGAGGTTGGACACGACTAGAATGAACTCCTGCCTCAGCAAGGACCTGGACCCATTGCAATTTGCCTTTCACCACAATGGGTCAATGGAAGATGCAATCTCAATGGTTCTCACTCAGCTTTACACTACCTGGGCAATACAAACACCTAAGTCAGCTGTTCATTGATATTAGCTCAGCATTTAACACCATCATTCCCACAATCCTGATTAATAAGTTACAGAACTTGGACTCTGCACCTTCCTAAACAGAAGAATAGGATCTGTGTGGATTGGTGACAAAATCTCCTCCTTGCTGACAACACTGGTGCACCTCAGGGGTGTGTGCTTAGCCCATTCCTCAACTCTCTCTATACCCATGACTGTGTGGCTAGGCATAGCTCAAACACCATCTATAAATTTGTTGATGACACAACCATTGCTGGTGGAATCTCAGGTGGTGATGAGAGGGCATACAGGAGCTAGATATACCAACTAGTAGAGTGGTGTTGCAGTAACAATCTTGCATTCAACGTCAGTAAGACGAAAGAGCTGACTGTGGACTTCAGTAAGGGTAAGATGAAGGAACACAAACCAATCCTCATAGAGGGATCAGAAGTGGTTTCTAGTGCCCAGCCTGGCATCAGTTGGAGCTCAATACAACATTCATGGGAAAATGGTCCTTTGCTGACTGGCTCCAGGGTGCAGTGAATATAGTCCTTGAAACTTCAGTACCACTAACACACTACTCCGTGTACTATGGCGCTTCAAGGTAAACTGATTGATCCTAGATTTCCAGCATCTATAGTACTTTACTCTTGAATTTATATTTATTTTCCAGTCTTACATTTAATTTTGGTGTGCAGAGGGGCATTGTATGCCAGACCTGGTACTGTCACTAATGCTGCTGCAGGACAAACCGTGATGTTCCCCATAGAATACCAAAGCAACGAAGATCAGTATGATGTTACCTTTAGATTAACATTTCCACAGCTCTTTAACATTCTCATATGGACATCCAATAATCCAGACAATCTGCATATTGTGCATCCACAATATAAACACAGAGCTACAATCAAAAATGGATCGGTGGTGTTATATGATATACAAGTTAGTGACAGTGGAGAGTATCAAATATGAACCGACTACTATGGGGTAGAACTGAAAAACCATGATCAAAGTATTTTCACGATTCAAGTCTTTGGTAAGTATTCATTCCTCATACTTTTTATAGTTCCAGTATCTTTAGAAAGTTAAGTATTTTCAAGTTCCAGCCCTTGGTCAAGGTCAACTGTATGAAGAGCAGAAGTGAGTTGTGTGATGACCCTTGACAGCAAGAAAGCATTTCACTAAGTGTGACCTTAATGAGTCTGAATAAGATCAAAGTTGGTGGGTGTCAATGGAGAAATTCTCTCAATGATTGGTGTCATTTTAGATGTTGGCAGTCCATCATTCAGCCCTAGAAAATCTCTGCATCAATTCCTCAGACTGAATCCTAGGCCCAGCTATCTTCCCTCAATCGAGTCAGAAATGCGTAGGTTTGCAGCTCATTCTGTAATATTAAATTCAGTACTGAACTTCCGAGAAAACGTTGCAATCTTTGCCTTCAGGGTGCAGGGTGTAGTGAGATGTTACTGACCCAGGCTACTGTGATAGCATGTGAAACCACAATCTCTGCCACAAGAAGGGCAAAGGCAGCAGGGACATAGAATGGTCACTGCGTACAGATTCCCTTTCAGTTAACACAGCTGCCTGACCTGGGAATGTATCACAAACCCTTCACTGTTCCTGGGACTAAAGCCTGGAGTTTCAAATGTGTCAGTGGTCTGAAAGTATCTCCACCACAGGCAGCTCACCACCAACGTTGATGGCCTTTAGGGAATGGCAGTAAAGGCTGGCCTCACTGGTCATGCCTATTTGTTAAAAGATGAGTATACAGAAAAAAAATCTAGTTGATTAATGTCAAGTTTCTACCTGAAGTTAAAAAATGTATCAGTGTTTTAATGGATTCATATTGGATCAATTTCTCATGAAGAATGAATTTGAAAGGACTACTGTAGTCTAATCATTTGTTCCTATGCACTCACAGACTCAAGCAGACCTGCAAAGACCAGTTTAGTAATGTTTCCATTCAGTCATTCAAAAGCAGCAAATGTTTACACTGTTATCAAACAAGCCTACATTTTCTCACATAATACAGTAAGCTTATTGTCTATATAGGGTAGTGCGTTGAAACTGCTAAAGCTAAATGTAAGAAATGAACTTGTTTATCCCGTTTAACCAATTGAGCATTATGAAATCATACCTGGTACCACTTCTCATTTGATAAAGGCATCGTTGTTCTCATGAAAGAAATCAAAGCCTGTCTCTACGTAGGAAGTATTAATACAGCATTTCAGTCATAGATAGGTAAATACTATTCTTACATTGCGAGCCAGCTGAGATATACCAAGCAGGTAGAACAGAGCAGAAATTTAGAAATCCCTTCAACATTGCATTGACAGAATTCCTCATGAAATGGGTAATCAATAAAAATCAAAATACTGTGTTGAGTTTATCTTTGTGTTCTCCATTGAAGCAGAATTTCATTGGCAGAACATGATTGTATGTGTTAGTGTAATCACAATCAAAGAAATTGTGCAACAACTGGACGGAGGAAATGTATACATCCAAATCCAGTCTATCAAATCCCTTGGAAAAGTAGATACAAACTTTGGTTGTAAGAATCATTCCTTCGCCAAATTTCAATATCAGGACTTGGACCTGTATGAAAACATAGAACACAGCATGGCACAGTGCAGGCCTGTTCACTCTTTTAAACCACTCTAAACTCAATCTAACTCATGCTTCCCTCATAACCCTCCATTTTTTCTTTCATCCCTGTGCCTATCTAAGGGTCCCATAAATGTCCCTAATTTTTTGCCTCTACCATCACGCCTTGCAGTGTGTAACAACCTCATCCTCCTTTGCTCTAGAGAAAAAAGCTCTATCTGGCTTAATCTACCCACATAAGACATGATCCCTAATCCAGACAGCATCCAGTTAAGCCTCCTTTGCACACTCTCAACCTTCAACATCCTTCTATAAAGAGAAAATCAGAACTGAACACAATAATCAGTGTGGTCCATTCGAGTTTTATAGAGCTGCAACATTACCTCAAGCCTCCTGAACTCAATCCTCTGACAGGTGAAGGCAAACACAACTTATGCCTTCTTTACCACTCTATCAACTTGTGTGGTAACTTTGCGATCTATGGACATGGACCCTGAGATCTCTCTGTTCCCCTACACTGCTAAGAATCATGTCATTAACCTTGTATTCTGTGTTAATGTCTGATCTTCCAAAGTGCAACACTTCACACTTTTCTGGATTGAAATCTATCTGCCCCTACTAAGTCCAGCTTTGCATCTTATCAATGTTCTATTGTTACCAATGACAATCTTCTACACAATCCACAACAACACCATCCTTATTGTCATCTGCAAACTTACAACCTCACTCTTCTACTTCCTCATCCAAGTGATTTATAAAAATCACAAGGGGCAGGGAACATATCACTGTAAAGCACCACTGGCCACCAACCTCCAAGCACAATACATTCCATCTGCTACCATTTCTGTATTCCTGCTCCCAAGCATCCCTGGATCCCATGCTTTCTAAATTTCTGAGTAAGCCTTCTATGAAGAACCTTGTCAACTGCTGTACGTTCATCAATTTATTTTCTCACTGCCTCAAAGAATCCTATCATACTCCCAAGGAAGAAACCTGCCCTGTCCAAAACCATGCTGATACCCCGAATTAGATTATGCTTCTCCAAATGCTATAAATCCTGTTTCTAAGAATCCTCTCCAATAGTTTGCTCACCACTGACATAAGATGAAAGTGTTCTATATACCCAGGATTTTCCCTATTGCCTTCCATGAAAAAAGGAATCAAATTTTGCTCCCTCCAGTCTTCAGTGGCCAGTGAGGACGCAAAAATCATTGCCAGAGTCCAGCAAACTCTCCCCTTGCTTCCTGTAGTAACCTGAGTTACATCTTGATTGGCACTGGAGACATCTAACCGAATGTTTTTCAAATGTTCCAGTACATCCAAGTACACAACATGGTCCAGCTTATCAACCTGTTTAATGTTGTTCTCGTTGCATTTTCTGTTCAGTATTGTAGGCTCTCAGGTTAATAAATTTATAACACAAAATTTAAAAGAAAAACATGCAATTGCGTAGTAATCTATGACATTTTCAGGAAAATAAGCACATCAAGTAATTGCAACAGCATTTAGAAATCTTCTTACATTTTTATATTTCAGAACCAGTTTCTCAGCCTGTAGCAAAGACTTTCAGTCATGGTCAGAATGCACCAAATATCACTTTGATTTGCTCCATCTCCAATAAAAAGTCAGTCATGATTTACTGGGAAAAAATATCCTTTTCTGGAGTCATCATCGAGACGTATATGAACACAATTCTTTTGATAGACTGTGCCATTGAAGATGAACAACATGAGTACAGGTGAACACATACATACAAGCTGGATGAAATCAGCAGGTCAGGCAGCATCCGTGGAAACAAGCAGTCAACGTTCCAGGCCGAGACCCTCCTTCAGGACTGAAGATGGAGGGGGCCGGGGCCTCATAAAGAAGATGGGGGGAGGATGGAAGGTGCCAGGTGAAAAACCAATCAGAGGAAAGATCAAGGGGTGGGGGAGGGGAAGCAGGGAGGGGATAGGCAGGAAAGGTGAAGAAGGAATGTAAGGGGAAAGCACAATGGGTAGTAGAAAAAGGCAGAATCATGAGAGAGGTGATAGGCAGCTGGAAGAGGAGGCAGAATGAAAGTGGGATGGGGGAAGGGAGGGCGAGGGAATTACCGGAAGTTGGAGAATTCGATGTTAATACCAAGGGGCTGGAGACTACCCAGACGGTATATGAGGTGTTGTTTCTCCAACCCGAGTTTGGCCTCATCATGGCAGTAGAGGAGGCCATGTATGGACATATCCGAATGGGAATGTGAAGCAGAGTTGAAGTGGGTGGCAACCGACAAGTTCCTGCCCCACCGAACTTGTATCTGCCTACCTGGACTCCATTTTGTCACCCATAGTTGAGTCCCTCCCCACCTACATACGGTATACATTCCATGTCCTCCACCTCTTCAATAACTTACAGTTCCCTGGTCCCGACTGCTTCATTTTCACTATGGATGTCCAATCTTTATACACTTCAATTCCCAATCAAGAGGGCCTCAAAGCCCTCTGCTACTTTCTTGACAATAGACCTCACCAGTTCCCCAACACCACCACTCTCCTCTGGTTGGTGGAACTGGTACTCACACTTAATAACTTCTCTTTTGGCTCTTCTCACTTTCTCCAGACCAAGGGTGTAGCTATGGGCACTCGCATGGGCCCCAGCTATGCCTTCCTCTTTGTGGTTTATGTGGAACAGTCTATGCTCCAAACCTATACTGGTACTGCTCCCCAACTTTTCCTTCGCTATATTGATGACTACATTGGTGCTGCTTCCTGCACCCATGCTGAGCTTGTCAATTTCATCGACTTTGCCTCTAACTTTCACCCAGCCCTCAAATTCACTTGGTCTATCTCGGACGCTTCTCTCCCCTGGAGACAGACTGTTCACTGGCATCTTCTATAAACCCACTGACTCTCATAACTACCTCGACTATACCTCTTCCCACCCTGCCAAATGTGAAAATGCTATTCCCTATTCCCAGTTCCTCTGTCTCCGCCGCATCTGCTCCCAGGATGAGGCTTTCTGTTCCAGGACATCTCAAATGTCCTCTTTCTTTAAGAATCGTGGTTTCCCTTCTGCCGTCATCAATGATGCCCTCACCCGCTGATGCACCATCAATAACTCACTCTGAGACGTAAAAGCGAGGTATCGGCTTTTATTGACTGGAAGAAGGAACAAGCAGTGAGTGACCACCATACTACATCCTGGAGACAGTGAGGCCAGGCTCAGACCTCCATCACCTTTATACAGGGGTCTGTGGGAGGAGCCACAGGAGCAGTCATCAGGGGGCGTGTCCAGACAGGTATATGTAGTTCACCACACCCGCATCTCCTCCATTTCCCTCACTTCGGCCCTCACCCCATCCTCCCATCACCACAACAGGGACCGTGTTCCCCTTGTCCTCAACTTCCACCCCACCAGCCTCTGGATTCAGCATATTATCCTCTGCAACTTCCGCCACCTTCAACAGCACCCCACCACTAAGGACATCTTTTCCTCTCTACCCCTTTCTGCTTTTCACAGGAATCGTTCCCTCCACGACTGCCTGGTCCACACGTCCCTCCCCACAGATCTCCCATCTGGTACTTACCCCTGCAAGCGTAAGTGCTACACCTGTCCCTACACCTCCTCTCTTACCACCATTCAGGGCCCCAAACAGTCCTTCCAGGTGAGGCAACACTTCACTTGTGAGTCTGTTGGGGTAATCTATTGCATCCGGTGCTCCCGGTGCGGCCTCCTCTACATCGGCGAGACCCGATACAGATTGGGGGACCGCTTCGTTGAGCACCTCCGCTCCGTCCGCCACAACAGACAGGATCTCCCGGTTGCCACACACTTCAACTCTGCTTCACATTCCCATTCGGATATGTCCATACATGGCCTCCTCTACTGCCATGATGAGGCCAAACTCAGGCTAGAGGAGCAACACCTCATATACCGTCTGGGTAGTCTCCAGCCCCTTGGTATGAACATTGAATTCTCCAACTTCCAGTAATTCCCTCCCCCTCCCATCCCCCATCCCACTTACACTCTGCCTCCTCGTCTAGCTGCCTATCACCTCCCTCATGATTTTGCTTTCTTCTACTACCCATTGTGCTTTCCCCTTACATTCCTTCTTCACCTTTCCTGCCTGTCCCCTCCCTGCTTCCCCTCCCGCCCCCCCCTTGATCTTTCCTCTGATTGGTTTTTCACCTGGTACCTTCCACCCTCCCCCCACCTTCTATATAGGGCACCTGCCCCCTCCATCTTCAGTCCTGACGAAGGGTCTCAGCCTGAAACATTGACTGCTCATTTCAACGGATGCTGCCCGACCTGCTGTGTTCCTCCAGCATGTTGTAAGTATTCATTAAGTTCCTCTGCTATCTCCTCTGGTTCCATACACACTTTTCCACTGTCACACTTGATTGGTCCTATCCTCTCATGTCTTATCCTCTTGATCTTCACATACTTGCAGAATGCCTTGGGGTTTTCCTTAATTCTGCCCACCAAGCCTTTTCATGGCCCCTTCTGTCTCTCCTAATTTCATTCATAAGCTCCTTCCTGCTAGCCTTTTAATCTTTTAGATCTCTATCATTACCTAATTTTTTTAACCTTTCGTAAGCTTTTCTTTTCTTCTTGACTATACTTTCAACAGCCTTTGTACATCCCAGTTCCTGTACCCTACCATCCTTTCCCTGTCTCATTGGAATGTACCTATGCAGAACTCCATGCAAATATCCCCTGAACATTTGCTACATTTCTGCTGTACATTTCCCTAAGAACATCTGTTTCCAATTTATGCTTCAAAATTGCTGCCTGATGGCTTGATGTTCCCCTTACTCCAATTAAACGCTTTCCTAACTTGTCTGTTCCTGTCCTTCTCCAATGCGATGGTAAAGGAGATAGAGTTGTGATCATTATCTCCAAAATACTACCCCACTGAGAGACCTGACACCTGACCAGGTTCATTTCCCAATACCAGATCAAGTACAGCCTCTCCTCTTGTAGGCTTACCTACGTATTGTGTCAGGAAACCTTCCTGAACTCACCTAACAAATTACACCCCATCTAAACCCCTTTGGTCTAATGAGATTCCAATTGATATTTGGGAAATTAAAGTCTCCCACCACAACAACCCTGTTATTACACCTTTCCACAATCTGTCTTTCTATCTGCTCCTCGATGTCCCTGTTACTATTGGGTGGTAATTGAAAAGAACACTCAGTAGAGTTATTGACCCCCTTCCTGTTCCTAACTTCCACCCACAGAGACTCAGTAGACAATCCCTCCATGGCCTCCTCCTTTTCTGCAGCCGTGACACTATCTCTGATCAACAGTGCCATGCCCCCACCTCTTTTGCCTCCCTCCCTATCCTTTCTGAAGCATCTATCGCCTGGTACTCTAAGTAACCATTCCTGCCCCTGAGCCATCCATACTGTCAGTTATGCATGTTGATCGACCCCCATGAAGCTGACCATTGTAAAAAGCGCTATGACATGCTGCAGATAATGTGATCAATAACAAAAAACTGTAGTTGAGTTGAGTGGACATTGAGTGGACATTTGGTTTCTAAGGTCACCTGGACTGCCCTCCTTTCCATAAAGTTAGATGACAAGAGTGAGGATGTGTGCCTGAATTTCCTCTGCAGAATGCTTCAGAATTTCCAGAGAGAATTTCAAGAATTTCATCTGTCACCATGTCCATTTCTTTACTTCAAACAGAATATGATCTATTTGAGTTCTTCACAAGGAAATCTGCAGATGCTGGAAATTCAAACAACACACACAAAATGCTGGTGGAACACAGCAGGCCAGGCAGCATCTATAGGAAGAAGCACTGTCGATGTTTCGGGCCGAGACCCTTTGTCAGGACTAACTGAAAGGAGAGATACAAAGAGAATCTCTAAGTAGAGGTCAGAGGTAATTATGCTTGTATTAGAATGATTCTGTACTAGTTGTGATTGTTAATCATTCAGCCTACTCTATATCTGGATATCATCTATGCAGATGCTGGAATAAACTATTATTGTGTCGGGCTGCTATAAAGTAATTACTTTTCAGTTTTAATCCAAAATTAAAAGGCTTCTCACGCATGGTGTCCACAGACAGAAAGCAGGAGGGAGCCTATTTATTCAATGTCCTTTTAACAGCTGAATAGAAAACATGTTACTTGAGAAATTGAGCAGTGGGGTTGTATAGCAGAAAATGGCTGGAGACACAGATACTAGTCTCTTAATGAGATATGCTTTTTCCAGCAAAATTGCTGTGGTCTTCATTTGATGTTTTTGAATGTAAAGGGGATTGGTGTTCTCAATTAAATCAGCCCAGAGAAAAATAAATGTTAAAACCTAGTACATCACCCACACAGGTGAAGAAATTTCTTGCCAAGGAGATAGAACACAAGCAAGTAAATTTCTCAAGTGGAACTGACAAACAGGGACACTTTAAAGAAAAGGCAGCTGAAAATACCTTAGCCCAGAGTATTCGACAATGTAAAACATATTAGTAAATAATAAAAAAGCAAGAGAATAATTAAACATATAATAGAAACATAGAAAAACAGAAAACCTACAGCACAATACAGGCCCTTCGGCCCACAAAGTTGTGCCGAACATGTCCCTACCATAGAAATTATTAGGCTTACCTATAGCCCTCTATTTTTCTAATTACCGTATGCCTTCCATGTACCTCTCCAAAAGTCTCTTAAAAGACTTCTATCGTTTCCGCCTCCACCACCGTTGCCGGCAGCCCATTCCACGCACTCACCACTCTCTGCATAAAAAATTTACCCCTGACATCTCCTCTGTATCTACTCCCCAGCACCTTAAACCTGTGTCCGCTTATGGCAACCACTTCAGCCCTTGGAAAGAGCCTCTGACTATCCACACGATCAATGCCTCTCATCATCTTATACACCTCTATTAGGTCACCTCTCATCCTCCGTCGCTCCAAGGAGAAAAAGGCTGAGTTCACTCAACCTGTTTTCATAAGGCATGTTCGCGAATCCAGGCAACATCCTTGTAAATCTCCTCTGCACCCTTTTTATGGTTTCCACATCCTTCCTGTAGTGAGGCAACCAGAACTGAGCACAGTACTCCAAATGGGGTCTGACCAGGGTCCTATATAGCTGCAATATTACCTCTCAGCTCCTAAACTCAATCCCATGATTAATGAAGGCCAAGACACCGTACGCTTTCTTAACCACAAAGTCAACCGGCACAGCTGCTTTGAGCGTCCTATGGACTCGGATCCCAAGATCCCTCTGATCCTCTACACTGCCAAGAGTCTTACCATTAATACTATGCTCTGCCATCATATTTGACCTACCAAAATGAACACCTTCACACTTATCTGGGTTGAACTCCAACATCTTCCCAACTACAGAGATCAGACTAACTTGCCTATAATTTCTTTCTTCTCACTCCCATCTTGAAGAAAAGAGTGATGTTTACAATTTTCCATTCTGCCAGAACCTTGCAGAAACAATTGATTATGGAAAGGTCATTATTAATGCCTCCACAATCTCTTCAGCCATCACTTTCAGAACCCTGGAGTGTATGCTGTCTGACCCAAGTGACTTATCTACATTTAGACCTTTCACTTTCCCAAGAATCTTCTCCTTCATAACGTCAACTCCATACAATTCTGCCCCTGACTTCTTTTGTCAGCCACATCCTGCCTTTAGAATATTTCTTCCTCTTTGGTATGTATATATCTTGTACCTTTGGAATAGCTCCCAGAAGTTCTAGCCATTGCTGCACAGCCTTCATCCTTGCTAGTGTTCTTATCCAATCAAAGGATTTTTTTTGCCAACTCCTCTCTCATTCCTCTGTAATTCCCTTTACCCCATTGTAATACAGATACAAGACTTTAGATTCTTCTTCTCAAATTGTAGGCTGAATTCTATCATACTATGATCACTTGTCCCTAAGGGTTCTTTTACCTTAAGCTCACTAATCAATTTTCATTGCTCTTTCATTGCAACTCTCATTGCTCAACACCCAATCCAAAATAACTGATCCCCTCGTGCCTCCTCATAGGCATTGTAGAAATCCCTCCTCCTGAGATCCAGCACCAACCTAATTTTACCAATCTACCTGCATATTGAAATCCCTAATGACTATCAGAACGTTGCCCTTTTGACAGGCATTTTTAAAAAATCTCCCATTGCAATTTGTAGATTACATCTTTACTACTGCTTTTGGCTCTGTACATAGCTCCTATTAGGATCATCTTACCCTTGCACTTTCTTAGTTTACCCACAATTTGACACGTTCTGACCATATGTCAGCTCTTTCTAATGATTTGATTTCAGTTTTTTATCAACAGCGCCATGCCACCCCCTTTGCCTACCTACCTGTCCTCTCATTACAATGTGTATCCTTGGATATTAAGCTCTCAGCTATAGTCATCTTTCTGCCATGATTCAGTGATGCCCACAACATCATACGTGCTATTCCATAATTGTGCTACAAGTTCATCTACCTTATTCAATATACTGCACACATTCATATATGGGGCCTTACGTCCTGTATTCACCCTTTTAGATTTTGTCCACCTTTTACATTGTAATTCATCCTCATTTCTATTTTGCCCTATTATTAGCGTCTCCTTGCTAGTAGTCTCACTACACACTACGTCTGTTTGTAAACCAGTAAATATGAAATGTAACCTGGACAAACCATTAATAATCATTAAAATGAAAACTAAACCTAGCAAACTGATTTGTGAACTTTAGTTCTTCCAACAATCTGAGTCCCTAATAGAGAGAAATTCAGTTTATATCAGAAAGCAACTTGAAAAAATTACCTATAACATTTGAAACAAAATCCTTCAACAAATAAAATCAATATCTCGGTATGGAAATGTCAAATCTGTACACATGATTGCTGCAATTTACATTCTTGATAAAGAAAAGCTTGAAGTGTGATGAGTAAACCAGGCTGAGATGGGGTCCACAGTTGACCTCCCCTGTGAACTATGCTGCTAATGAGAGAGAGTGAAGAAGAGGGGGAGGCATCCTGCTGCAGATGAGAGAGAGAGAGACATGATTTAATATTATGGCTTTAGCTGATTGTTTACCTTTGCTTCAAGGACACTTTCTTCGCCTGCTTGTGCGGATTCTTGTTGAGGCAGCAAGGAGGGACTAGGTGATGGACGGCTGGTACCCCGCGATGGGAGATAAAAAGCAGGTCTGTGAAGACACAGGCAGACACACCACGGGACACTGAAAGAGCGTTGTGCACCAACATGAAGGTGGGGGGTTTGGAGGATCGATTCAGGGGAATCGATCAGAGGCTCACAGTGAAGGTGCGACCAGTGGGGACTTGTTTGTGTGTCTACCCTTGCCTGGGTGACACGCCTACCACTGAAGAACAGTCATGCCAGGTACAGGGTCACAGTCGGTGACCATAACAGGACAGGAAGATAACCAAAGGATCAATGGCAACAGCATCACCTCTTGCTCTCTCTCATTCTCTCTCTCTCTCTCTCTCCAATGGTACACCAGCAACTACCTCGACCTAAACTAAACTGAACTCAACTCAACTCTGCACCATTGTAAGACTATCCATTTACCCCTAGACTCTGAAAGAGCTTGGTTTTGATTCTTATTTCCACACTTCTGTATATATCATTGCTAACCTGTTTCATATATTTGCATTTTATAGTACTGTATTACTTAGTTTACTAATAAACACTATTAGTTACAGTAATATCAGACTCCAACCTGTATTCCATTTCTGCTGGTTCAGTAACCTGGTCATGGGGTATGTGACAAAAGGCAATTCATTCATAAGAACAATATATCAAACCTTGAAAATGGTGGAAATCAATATGTACTGTCTTATCATGTACATGCATACGTGTACACTTTTTCATTGAATTCTGTTCTGCTGAAATGTTCCACTCTGTAGTGTGGTGACTTAAATAAGTGAAGATCTCCTGTACCATCGTGACGACAGTCTTCCTGCGGGCTTTTGCCAAGAACAGGCAGCAGCTTCATGTGTGTGGACGGAGGCTAATTTCTTCCATCTAATCCTACTGGATCTGATGGAAGGTGCGATCTCCTCTCCCTGTGCATCACTGGAGAGCTCTTCCAATCCTCCCCACCATCGAGGACAACTTCAAAAGGCAATGCCTCAAGTAGGAGGCATCCAGCTTTAAGGGCATGCCCTCCTCTCATGAATACCATCAGGAAGGACCCACACTTGACATCTTAAGAACAGCTTCTTTCCATCCATCATCAGCTTTCTGAGAAGTCCACAAATCCATGAGCAGTTCCTTGCTATTTTGCTCTGATTTTGCACTACTTATTTATTTTGATATATTTAATATTGTAACTTATAATAATTTTAATGTAGTGCACTGTACTGCAGCTGCAAAATTTCAGATTTCACAATATTGAAATTGCCTTCTGTTTGTTTTAAAAAAGCTTCCAAATCCTGTAATGTCCCATTGATTTTTGCTTTATTATATGCCCTTTCTTTGGCTTTTATGTTGGCTTTGACTTCTCCTGTCAGCCACAGTTGTGTCATCCTGCCTTTAGAATATTTCTTCCTCTTTGGCATGTATATATCCTGCACATTCTGAATTGCTCCCAGAATGTCCACAGAATTTTGTAGGGAGATCAGCCAGATGACTTGCTACATATTGGTATCAATGACATAGAAAGGAAAAGCAGAGAGGTTCTAAAAAAGGAATTTAGACAGCTAGGTAGAAAGCTGAGAAGCAAGATGTCTATTGTTGGATTGCTGCCTGTGCCACATGCCAGTGGGGGTAGAAACAGGGTGATGTGGCAGCTTCATGTATGGCTAAGGAGCTGCTGCCAGGGGCAGGGCCTCAGGTTCTTGGATCACTGGGATCACTCTGTGGGAGGTATGACCTGTTCAACAGTGATGGGTTGCACTTGAACCCAATAGGGACCAATATTCTATCAGGCCGGTGTGTTAGAACTTTTAGGGATGGTTTAAACTAATTTGGAAGGGGGGTAGGAACTGAAGCGATGGGACTCAGGATAGAACAGATGGTAAAAAAGCAAAGGTAGCATGCAGTCAAACTGTCAGGATGGGCAAGCAGATGACAGGACAAAATTGCAGCCAGCAGGGTGAGTATCAGTGCACTAGGGATGCAGAATCAAAAAGGGTATCAAATACGATACTCAAAGTGTTATATCTCAATGCATGGAGTATAAGAAATAAGGTGTATGATCTATTATAGATTGTCAGTTATGATGTTTTTTAAAAAAAACTGAGTTCAACTTGAAATTTGATACGGAGAAAGTAAAGTCTGGCATAGCAGTATTTCAGTGGAGTAATGGAAATTACAGTGTTATGAGAGAGAAGTTGGCGGTAAATTGGAAGGAGATGCTGGCAGGGATGACAGCAGAGCAGCAATGGCTTGAGTTTCTGGGGAAAATGAGGAAGGTGCAGGACATGCGTATTCCAAAAACAAAGAAATACTCAAATGGCAAAATATTACAACCATAGCTGACAAGGGAAGTCAAAGCTAATGTAAAAACAAAAGGGCATACAACAAAGCAAAAATTAGTGGGAAGTCAAAGGACTGGAAAGCTTTTAAAAAGCTACAGAGTGCTAAAAGGATCTAAATGAATCATTAGAAGGGAAAAGATGAAATATGAAAGCAAACTAGCAAACAATATCAAAGTGGACAGAACAAGCTTTTTCAAGTATGTAAAAAATAAAAGAGAGATGAGAGTGGATATGGGACCACTAGATAATGAGGCCAGAGAAATAATAACTGGGGACAAGAAGATGGCAGATGAACTGAATGGATATTTTGCATCAGTGTTCACTGTGAAAGACACAAGCAGTGTGCCATATGTTGAAGGGTGTGAGTGCAGTTACTATTACAAGGGAGAAGGTGCTCAAAAAACGGAAAGAACTAATGGCACATAAGTCACCCGGACCAGATGAACTGCACCCTAGGGTTCTGAAAAAGATAATGGTAGAGATTGTGGGGGCACTAGTAATGATCTTTCAAATATCACTGGACTCTGGCATGGAACTGGAAAATTGCAAATTTCACTACACTCTCTAAGAAAGACGAAAGGAAATTATAAACCAGTTAGCCTGACCTCAGTGGTTGGGAAGATGTTGGAGTCAATTGTTAAGGATGGGGTTATAGTAACACAGGACAAAGTCAACATGATTTCCTTAAGGGAAAATCTAGCGTGATGAACCTTTTAGAATTCTTTGAGGAGATTACAAGTAGGATAGATAAAGGGGATGTTGTAGATGCTGTATATTTGGACTTCCAGAAGTCCTTTGACAAGGTCCTTTGACATGAGGCTGCATACCAAGTCAAGAGCCCATGGTATTACAGGCAAGTTACTGGCATAGTTAGAGCATTGGCTGATTGGTAGCAGGCAGTGAGTGGGAATAAAAGGATCATTTTCTGGTTGGTTGCCGGTAACTAGTGGTGTTCCATAGGGGCTGGTTTTGCGATGATGGCTTTGTTGCCTAGTTTGCAGATGATACAAAGGTTTGTGGAGGGGCAGATACTGTTGAGGAAACACATAGGCTGCAGAAGAATTTAGACAACTTTGGAGAAGGGGCAAGAAAGTAGTAAATGAAATACAATGTTGGAAAATGCATGGTCTTGCACTTTGGTAGTAGAAATAAATGTACAAACTATTTTCTATTGGGGCAAAAATCCAAAAATGTGAAAAGCAAAAGAAATTGGTAGTCCTTGTACAGAGCACCCTAAAAGTTAACTTTCAGGTAGAATCAGTGGTGAGGAAAGCAAATGCAATGTTAGCATTCATTTCAAGAGATCTAGAATACAAGAGCAGGAATGTGATGCTGAAGCTTTATAAGGCACTGGTAATACCTCATCTTAGACTCCGCCCTCCGCATACGGACATGTAAGACATAGCTTCTTTATGTCCGCCTTTAATTTCAACTTTATTCAGTGGGATCTGTAGAGTAACAGTTATAATTATGGCTACTCTCAGAAGCGCCGAAAGAAATCCAGACCCGGGCAATGGGAAGCCCAAAAAAGCTGACGAATTCTCGGAAGAACCCCCCCCCCCTGGGTAAAGAGACTAGAATCTCAAATCAGCAAAATCGGCATTGAGATAACTCAATTAAAAGATAAATTCGAAGGAAAAATTGGCTCTCTGAGCCTTGATCTCAAAGAAGTTAGTCGAAATGCTGCTGACCTTCTCGTTTGGAAAAAGCCCAACAATGGATCGTTGATCTGGAAGCTCGATCACGTCGGAATAATATTTGAATTGTTGGATTAAAAGAGAAATCAGAATCGGCCGACACACTGGATTATTTTGCAAAAATGTTTCAGTCTTTATTTCCGGAGGTTTGTTTATAGCCTTCAGATATCGAAATGGCTCACAAAATCGGCACTTTAAAATTTTTGGATCAAGGTAAAAACAGACACATTGTTGTGCGTTTACTCCGTTTCAGAGACAAAGACCATATTAATAAGATTGCGAGAAAAAAAGGCTATTTCAGTACCAGGATTCAGATATTCGCTTTTTTGAAGATTTTCCACGTGAAATTGTTAAGAAGCGTGCTGGATTTTCGTCGGTTATGAAATTAGCAAATCAAAAAAAAGCTCTTCCCATTGCTTCAGTATCCAGCTAAATTAAGGCTTTTTGTCAAAAAATCTGGCGTTCATATTCTTGATGATCCAGCCAAAGCATTCAGTTTTATTAACTCTTTACCTGATGCATCTGATGACGAGTCTGAAGCCTGAGGTTTGAATGATTTATAATGGCTTGAGTGTCTCGCGGTGTAAAGACTGATGAGATTGGAAGATTTGATGGTTACAGAAAGTCTTTATCTTCAAATGCATTTTTATCTCTGAAAAAGACTGGTTTGGATGGTTTTAACTTCAGAAGACATAGCGGGAGAACTGTTGATAGGCTGTAGATAAGTTTGAATCATTTAGATTTTTTTCTGCAGCATTTAAATGAATTAAATGTTTTTTTTTGTTTCGTATGCTTTTGTAAGGATCTTTTAAGTAATTATTTGGATTTCCTTATGTTTTAAAGAGAGATCGGACAATTTAAAGATGGCGATTGTTTTTCTTTTGTGCAAATATTTCAAGAATTGTTTTCGATGTGTTTTTCTTCCCCTATCTACTATTATGAAGGTTACTTTCAAATTGAAGGTCGTTTTCTTTTACAAGAAAATCACTATCCTTCCAAGTTAATTATATTGAGATATATGTCGACTGTAATGAGTTTTATGTTCTGTAGAGGGAGACAGAGATGATTTTTTTCCCAATTTTTTTTACTTAGGTAGGCGGAGTTTGTATCTGCATCTATGCTTTTCTTGGGGCTTGCATCAATTGATATTGACTTGTTTCTGGGCTTTGTAGTTTGGGTGGGATTTTCTTTCTTTTTTTATCCCCATTATGGAATCCCGTAGCATACGCCAATTATTTTTATTGTTGTTCATCTCCGCCATTTTCGACTACCCTATCCTGACATGTGTCTAACTACTCCTTTTAGATACAAAGTTCCATGATGATATCTAAACAGTTAAATGTTTTAACTTGGAATGTTCGCGGTTGGAATCATCCTATTAAGCGTAAGAAAACATTTAAAGTTATTAACCAATTCCAGCCTAATATAATCTTTGCTCAAGAGATGCATATCAGGTTATGTGATAAAAATTGATTTTTTAAATTTTGGAAGGGTCCTTAGTTTCATGCAACCTCCCAGAGTAAAACTAGAGGTGTCTCTATTTTTATTGATTCCAATATTCCTTTTAATCAGGAGGATAGGTAGATTTTTGATTGTTAAAGGAATAATTTGTAATAGGAAAACGGTTTTGGTTAATATTTATGGACCAAATGTTGATGATCACATTTTTTAAAGCTGATTTTGCTCTATTACCTGATTTAAATGAATATATGTTATTAATGGGTGCTGATTTTAATACTTGTTTAAATCCTTTAATGGATAAGTCATCATCCAAACATGAACTCCCTAATCATTCTGCATCACTTATTAATTCCTTTTTAATTGATAATGGTTTAATTGAGATCTAGAGGCATATTCACCATAGTGATAGGGAATACTCTTTTTTCTCACGTTCATAATAAATATTCAAGAATTGACTATTTTATAGTTGACCCTCAACTTTTATTTAATGTTCAGAAATGTGAGTATGATGCAATTGTTATGTCTGATCAGGCTCCTTTAAATTTAGTATTTGAACTGAAAGATGTTGTTTCTACCAGACCATTTTGGCGCTTTCCAGAACATTTATTACAAAGTTCAGAATTTGTTGAGTTAATTGAAGCTCAGATAAAAGAGTTTTTTCTCTTCAATAATATAGGAAACGTCTCAAAGTTAGTAATTTGGGATACGTTAAAAGCTTATTTACGTGGTCAAATTATTTCATATATAGCTAAACTGAAGAAACAAACAAGAATGGAATTAGATAAAATCACTAAGCAAATTAAAGAATTAGATAACTTCAATGCAATTTCTCCAAATGTTTCATTTAAAAGAAGAGCAGAATTACAATCAGAGTATAATTTTGTCATGGTCCAGATCGGTTCCCCTTTAAATTTAGTTAGGTTGCATTATGATCCGGACCATTGACTCCTTGTTCCCTTCTAATCCTGTTTCTCGTGTCCCTTGAGCTTGGCCATTAAGGTAATCTACTCTGGACCCGAACCAGCAGTTTATAAGCCCCTGGCTCTAGCCATTCGGGGTGAGAGTGTTAAGAAGCATTAGCAAGTCGCCGTCGCTACCACAAGCCAGAATTATCCAGTCCTGCATCGGAGTGCTGGCAATTTGCCTTCCTTCACCAGAGTGGGTCCAGCAAGGTCAACTGCCAGGCGTGAGTTGAAGGTGGAGTCCTGACTCGATGTTCATGCCCTGTGTCTGTCTATCCCTCGAAGAAGAGTCCCGGCTTGATGCCTAGTCTAGTTCTGTGTCTATTCCTCGAAGAAGAGTCCTGGCTCGATGCCTGACCTGAAGGCGGAGTCCTGGCTCGGTGTGTCAACTCCAAGTGTTCAAGTCTCTGGCTGCGGCAATCCATGATGTCCATGTTCTAGCAGCAGCGATTCAAGGTCCTAGTTTCCAGGCCCAAGGTCCGCAGCGGTCCCAGTCCCCTGTCTCCACGTCCCAGGTCCACGGCGGTCCCAGTCCCCTGTCTCCACGTCCCAGGTCCACGGCAGTCCCAGTCCCCTGTCTCCACGTCCCAGGTCCACGGCGGTCCCAGTCCCCTGTCTCCACGTCCCAGGTCCACGGCGGTCCCCGTCCTCTGTCTCCACGTCCCAGGTCCACGGCGGTCCCAGTCCCCTGTCTCCACGTCCCAGGTCCACGGCGGTCCCAGTCCCCTGTCTCCACGTCCCAGGTCCACGGCAGTCCTAGTCCCCTGTCTCCACGTCCCAGGTCCACGGCGGTCCCAGTCCCCTGTCTCCACGTCCCAGGTCCATGGCGGTCCCAGTCCCCTGTCTCCACGTCCCAGGTCCATGGCGGTCCCAGTCCCCAGGGTCCCAGTCATGGCCGCAGCGATCCAAGTTCCCAGTTTCCAGGTCCGCGGCGGTCCCAGTCCCTAGTCTCCTAGTCCGAAGTTTGTGTTCCTCTTGTCCTCCTCGATTTCCCGGTTCTCTGTGTAGCGAACAATAAACACTATTTTATAAAACCTAAGAGAGACGTGTTTGTGTCCTGCTTGTGGATCCTCTCCCAGCATCCTTGCCCCACCTTATGACAAATTTATTACTAACATATCCTATTGAAGGATATTTGCTTAAATTGAAAAGTCAATTTTATATATTTGGGGATAAAAATTAATAAGCTCTTAGCTTCTCAATTAAAAGCAGATAAAGCTAAAAGACAAATCTTAAAGATTCATAAAAATAATGGAGATATAGCAAGTAACCATGAGGACATTAATAATACTTTTCAAGACTTTTACTCTGATCTTTATAGATCTCAATTTCCTGCAGATTCCTCCAAAATGAAGGCGTTTTTACATAAGATTAAATTTCCACAAATTTCTGATGAAGATCAACAGATGCTTGATGTTTCAATTACCGAGCATGAAATTCAGAAAGCTATTTTATTAATGCAATCAGGTAAAGCTCCTGGACTTGATGGTTATTAGGTGGGATTTTACAAAAAATTTGAAAGATTACTTTCCCCGTATTTTTTGGAAATATTTCATGAATCCTTTGAGAAGGGTAATTTACCTTATTTTTATGAAGCATTTATTTCCTTAATTCTTAAAAAAAGATAAAGATCCTGTTGAATACTCATCATATAGACCTAGTTCGCTATTAAATATGGATGCAAAAATTCTCTCTAAAATAATGGCTAATCGCTTGGAAAATATTTTAACTAAAATCATTTCTATGGATCAAATGGGCTTTATTAAAGGACATTACTCTTTCTCTAACGTTTGGAGATTGATGAACATTATATATTCATCATTATCTAAGCAACCTCAATGTGTTATCTCTCTCGATGCAGAAAAGGCAATTGATAGATTTGAGTGGCCATATTTGTTTAAAGTATTAGAAAAAATTGGTTTTGGTAATAATTTTAATAGATGGATTCAAATGATTTATAAGAATCCTATTGCCACGGTCATTACTAATAACTGCAGGTCTTCTTTTTTCTCACTTTCTCGCGGTACTAGACAGGGATGTCCATTAAGCCCTTCATTATTTAATCTTGTATTGGAACCTTTAGCTATAACACTACGTGAAGCTGAAAATGTTCATGGTATTTCTATGAATGGAACGATACTTAAGATTTCTCTTTATGCAGATGATCTTTTGGTTTTTATTTCAAATCTTGAGGAATCAATTCCTAATCTTTTGGAAACACTTAAAGATTTTGGTAAATTTTCAGGATATCAAAGTGAATTGTTTCCATTAAATGTCCCTGTTAGTATATATAATGATATTCCTTTTAGAATTGTTAATACATTTAGATATTTAGGTATTATAATTACTAAAAGATATAAAGATCTCTATAAAGTGAATATAGTTCCTTTAATGGACTCCATGAAACAACTATTTTCTAGATGGAATCCACTTACTCTTTCTTTAATAGGTCGTATTCATGTTGTGAAAATGATGATTTTACCTAGAATTTTATATATTTTCTAAAATATACCTATCTTTTTAACTAAAACAATTTTCAGTCAAATTGACTGTCTTGTTTCTTCCTTTATTTGGAACAATAAGAGTCCAAGAATTAATAAGTATCATTTACAAGAATCTAAAAAACATTGCGGACTTGCACTTCCTAATTTAAGACTATATTATTGGGCTGTGCATATCAGACAATTATGTTTTTGGTTATATTGGCTCGATAAGAACCAAAAACCATTATGGGTCGATTTGGAATTAAAGGCTGTTAAACAATTTCATTTAACTTCAATATTAGGAGCTCTATTACCTTTACAGCTCTCTAAAATTCCAAACTTAAATCTTTATCCGGTTATTAAACAATCCTTATGGATTTGGGTTTCATTTTCTAATTTTTCAAATTTTAAACAACTTAAGTTGTCTAGTTTTTTATATCGAAACTTTTCATTTAAATCTTCAATAACTGACCCCATTTTTCTCCTATGGAGAAATAAAAGGATCTATTATTTTACAGATTTATTTTGTGATGGTCGATTGATGACTTTTGAAGAGTTAATTAACAAATATTCTCTCTCTCATACACATTATCTGCAATATTTTCAGGTTAGACATTTTTTACAACAATATTTACCTAATTTTCCATGTTTACAAGAATCTGATTTGTTGGATACCATTTTGAAATTGAATCCTATAGTGAAAGGTTACATTAGCAGAATTTATAATTTATTTTTTGTCACAAAAAGAGAATCTACTACTAAAGATTAAACAAGATTGGGAGAGAGAACTTAATATAACCTTTGTTAATGAAGATTGGCTTCGAGTTTTGAAAAACATAAATTCTTCTTCTGTATGTGCCAACCATTGTTTAATTCAATTTAAAATTGTACACCGTTGTTATTTAACAAAGGAGAGACTATCTAAAATATTTCCTAGTATAGTCAACTACTATGATAGATGTAAAAGTGAAGTAGCTACTTTGTCACATATGTTCTGGTCATGTTCTTCATTAAAATCAGTTTGGAAATCTTTATTTTCTACAATTTCTAAAGTTCTGAAAATTAATTTACAACCTAATAGATTGACTATTCTATTTGAAATAGTTCCGCATCATATTCAGGGTATTTCACCTTCAGATCAACATGTAATTGCATTTGTTACACTACTGGCAAGAAGGGCTATTTTATTAAAATGGAAAGATATCTCTTCCCCTGTATTAATTGAATGGTTTTCTCAAGTAATGTTATGTCTCTGTTTGGAAAAAATTAGAAGTAGAATTTTTGGTCCTCGATTCAATTTTGAGAGAAGATAGGGTTCTTTTGCCAAATATTATCATTTAATTTGAATTATTTTATATGGTTTCCTTCCAATCTTATTCTATGTAAACGTGAATTGGCGGTTGATGATTCTTTTTCTTTATATATATATATATGTAGATGATGGTAAGACGTATTGCTCCAGGGGTTGATTCCTAATGGGTTTTCCCCCCCTTTTTTGTAGTCAGTGGGTTTCTTTTTCTTAGTTAGTTGGGGTTCTTTTTTTCCTTCTTTTCTTTATATAATTTTTTTTCATTTTCATATATTACGATCAGTTTTTTTTCTCATCAGCTTTATTAATTGTATACATATTAATTTGTTGAAGTTTCGTATCATTTTATAGCTGTAGATGATTATGTACCAATAAAAAGATTCTAAAAATGAGAAAAAAACCTCATCTTGAATATTGTGAACAGTTTTGGGCTGCTCATCTAAGAAAAGATGTGCTGGCATTGGAGGAGATTCAGAGGAGGCTCACAAGGATGATTCCGGGAATGAAAGGGTTATCATACGAGTAACGTTTGATGGCTCAGGGATTGTACTTGCTGGTATTTAGAAGGAATTCATTGAATCCTTTTGAATGGTGAAAGGCCTAGACAGAGTAGATGGGAAAGGAGTTTCTCATGGTGGGGGAATCTAGGAAAGAGGGCATAGCCTCAGGATAGAGGGGTGTCCATTTAAAACAGAGATGCTGAGAAACGCCTTTAACCAGAAGGTGGTGATCTTGTGGAATTTGTTACCATAGCCAGCTGTTGAGGCCAGGTCGTTGAATGTGTTTAATGCAGAGCTTGATAGGTTCTTGATTGGACAGAGCACCAAAGGTTACAGGAAGGCCAGGGCGTGTGGCTGTGTGGGGGATAAAACAACAGCCATGATTAATGGCGAAACAGACTCGATGGGCCAAACGGCCTAATTCTGCGACTATGTCTTATGGTCTTATATACGTCAGTGATAATAAAACTGATTCTGACTGTGATTGTGATTCAGAGTTTTCTCTATACCTACAAGTTCTACGGCATCGCTATGTTGTCTAGGTATTTCATTACCTCATTTAAAATTTCAGTATGAGCAGAAGTCAGTTCTCAAATATACTCCGGTAAAAACTGGTTACCAGCGGTAAGAAGTGCTGGCTCTTCTTGGAAGCTGCATAATCAATAACGAAAGTTGCATTTTTGGCTATAGATAGATAGTGTGCGTTATACCCCGCACACATTGTTGCACCCCATTACGGCAACCAAGCTGTACAGGTGCACAGACTGAAATGCAAAAAAAGGTTTTATTTTCTGAAATTTATTCGGAAACTTGAAAAAGTAAGTGAAGAAGTCAGAGAAGTAAATTGAAATTGTTCCTGCTTGTATCTTGTGGAAATTTCGCTCAGAAATTGTCAGATGGCTTGTTTCCCTCAGAGCTGGAGGCGACTCTTGGAGATGCAGTCCGTACGAACAAGGTGGAGACCGGACTCCCGCCCAGGGATGTACTGAAACTTGAACATGAACTGCGCTCGCGGTCCCCTGCTTTACTCCGCACGACCGGCTCTGGTGCAAGTTCCATCGAGTCTCAGCCACAGGCCTCTTGCTTTACCAAATACCTGTCAACGGGTTTAAAAAAAAGCGCAATTTTCCTCGGGTGCTACGTGCAAAGTGTCATTCTCACCTGTGGTTTTGTGGTGACCCACTTCCTAGCGCACTCAAACCGGCTCACAAATAGCCAGCGCGCCGGCACAAAGGCCAGTCCCAAAAGGGCACCAGGTCTGCTTCACCAACAAAGGGAAAAGCCCGCGCGGGAATGTGAGTACATGCCCCCTACAGCATCCGCGCCCGGGGAGGGCGGGATCAGGGAGGCTTTAAAGCGAGGCTGTGAAGTTCAAATAAAATCTTCTTTAACTGCAGTTTACCGACTCCGTGTCGTTATTTTAGCGCTGCGTGTAGCACACCGCTACAGTATGATGATTCGCTATTGCGACTTCCTTCCCAAGAATAGAACAGGCTCGTATAAGCTGTTAAACATCCCAGAAATGATCTCACTGGATCAGATTTTATAGTTAAAGTAACAGAAGCTAACTGTACTCGTTGTTACGTGTGAGCAAAAGGTAAAGCGGCCTCAGACGAGCGCACGCTGCTGTTTTACACAGATTAACTGTAGACCCTCACACTTGGAGCCCAGCTCTTTATGGAAATGCACTGAATAACGTGAGTTGCTGCATTTACTCAAAAAAGACGAACAAAATTCCGAATAGCTGTAATTATTTTAGAAATGGTGACAAAAGTGGCAGTGAAATTCCACTGTGCTATTTATTACAAATAAGGAGGAGCCAGTAGTTTCGTTACTACCTTATACATTGCTGTAAACCTCACCGTTCAACAATGCTTCTCGTTTTGAAAATAACTTGCTTTACAAAGCAATACGCCTTTAAGAATTAAATTAATTATTACCAAACTGAAGGTAATTTCTCGACGATTTGATTTTATTCTACAGATTAATTTTGTGTAGGATCCACCGCCACAAACACAGAGGAAGATTGCAAGGTATAGATAAAAAGTAGATGAAAAATATTCAGACCTATTTGTAGATGATTACTTTGTTTTCATGGAAGACATTTCGGGAATTAAGCTGACTACTATTCAAAAATATTAACATTCATCAATTTAATTTAAAAAATGAACAGTTTTCCATCCCAGCGCTCCATTTTCTTACGCACTGTCACCTCAACCCGAATACAGTCATTGGTGCAGTTGTTGGAAAAGCAGCTCATTTCCCCGTGGATATTCAGTGTGAAGATCCACATTTAGTGACAGTTCAATTACTAACTCCGCTTACTGCTGTCCTTCTCTCGCGGGAAGCGAACACATCTCAGACCGACACCCAGTATACGAGGACAGACTGTATTGGAGTGTGAATGGCTCCCCGGTGCTGTGCAATATTCAGGTCACTGGCAGTAAAAGATACGGGATCCACATTGACTGTTACACCCGATACTCCATGGACACAAGTGAAAGGATCTTTGATTTGCGTCGGTTTGGTAGGTCACTGGTGGGAGGGGGGTGGTGGTGGCGCCGCTAGGAAACTGAAATCTGGAGGGCCTGATATGGGATGTGAGCCTGACCCTGGAATAGGCATACAGCACGGAAACAGGCCCGATGTCCCAACTGGTCCATGCCAACCGAGCTCGGTCCCCATAAAATATTTCCTCCTCATCTCCCCTTTAGATTCTCCCCACTCAGCTTCCGCTTATGCCCTTTAATCTTAGACTCCCCTATCCCGGAAAAAGTCTGCCATCAGTCACCTGATCATTAGTCCCCGTGATTTTGTACACCTGTAAGATTACATAGAACATAGAATAAAAGTCTTTTTCGAAAGAATGTCCATTGGACATTACAGAAAGAATTTTAGCTCTCAACCCTTGTCAAAAGGGTTTAGTAGCTATCATTTACAATATGATTATGAATGTACAGCCAGATGTATCAGAAAAAATTAAGGAATGGCAGGAAGAATTGCATTGTCCTATATCTACTGAACAATGGGAAAAAATTTTATCATTGGTAAACTCATCCTCTATTTGTGCTAAACATACTCTAATACAATTTAAGGTTGTACATAGAGCTCACATGTCTAAAGATAAACTTGCTCGATTTTATTCTTATGTTAATTCAACCTGTGATAGATGTCATTCTGATGTTGCTTCATTGACTCATATGTTTTGGTCTTGTCCTTGTTTACAAAACTATTGGAAAGATATTTTTAATATTATTTCAAGAGTTTTAAATATTAATTTCCAACCACATCCTTTTACCGCAATTTTTGGTTTACCAATGATAGATAATAAGCGTTTATCCGCTTCATCCCAACGAATGATTGCATTTGTTACATTAATGGCTAGAAGATCTATTTTACTGAATTGGAAAGAAATTAACCCTCCAACTGTATTTCAGTGGTTTTCTCAAACTATTTCCTGTTTGAGTTTAGAAAAAATTAGAAGTGTGGTTTTTGATACTTCAGTTAAATTTGAGGAAACTTGGAGACCATTTATTCAACATTTTCATATGAATTAAATGGTCTGATCCTGAACCTTATTGTTACTATCCTTAATTGTGTGGATGGAGGTTCGGAGTTATCGGCACTACTGTATGTATTTAACATTATGCAATTGCCCATGTTGGTTTGTTTTTTTTTATTAGTTTTTTTAAGTTCTCTTTTAGTTTTTTTTTGGTTTTTTTTCTTTTTTCTCTTTTTCTTAATTCCTTTACATTAATACTATGAGTTTGGGAGGCCTTATATATTGATTATTACATATCTGATTGTTTATTTAAACTATTAATTGTGTACTCTCAAATGTTTTGTACTCATATTTCACTTATGTTTTTCTTAAAATTAATAAAAAGATTTGAAAAGAAAGAAAGAACATAGAATAGTACAGCACAGTATAGGCCGTTTGGCTCAGAATGATGTGCTCACACTTAAACCCTGCCTCCCATATAATCCCCACCTTAAATTCCTCCATATATCTGTCTAGTAGTCTCTCTGAGTAAAAATCCTTCCTCTAATATCCCCATTGAACTTTCCATCCCTTACCTTAAAGCCTCTTGTATTGAGCAGTGGTGCCCTGGGGAAGAGGCGTTAGCTGTCCACTCTATCTATTCCTCTTAATATCTTGTACACCTTTATCATGTCTCCTCTCATCCTCCTTCTCTCCAAAGAGTAAAGCCCTAGCTCCCTTAATCTCTGATAATAATGCATACTCTCTAAACCAGGCAGCATCCTGGTAAATCTCCTCTGTACCCTTTCCAAAACTTCCACATCCTTCCTATAATGAGGCGACCAGAACTGGACACAGTACTCCAAGTGTGGCCTAACCAAAGTTTTATAGAGCTGCATCATTACCTCGCAACTCTTAAGCTCTATTGCTCAATTTATGAAAGCTAACACCCCATAAACTTTCTTAACTACCCTATCTACCTGTGAGGCAACTTTCAGGGATTTGTGGACATGTACCCCCCATTACCAACCAGCCCATCCAGCCTCTCCTTATAACTCAGTCATTCCAGTCCTGGTAACACCATTGTTAGTTCTTCCTGACCACTGTCAGTTGAATGATATCCTTCCTATAGCTGGGTAATTGGCCTGCACGTGATATTCAAAACGTGAGCTCATCGATGTCTAGTACCTGATGTACCAACTTCTCTCAATGTTCTGACTGATGAAGACAACTGTGCCAAATGCTTTTGTCACCACTCTGTCGACCTCCAGTATGTCTCTACTTTCAGGTAACTATGTACCTGTACCCCTAGGTCTCTCTGTTCTATAGCAGTCCACAAGGCTCCGCTAGTTACTGTTCAAATCCTGCCTTGGTTTAACTGATCTACTGATCACTTGACCCAGTTAAATTTCCATCTTCTGTTCCACTTCTCCATTTGATCATGATACATTGTAATTTTAAATGACCCTCTTTGCTGATAATGATACCATTGTTTAATTTCATCTGCAAGCCCAGTAACCATGCCAAATACATTCTCATCCAAGTTGTTACTATAGACGACAAAGAGGACCTAGAACTGATCCCTGTAGCACACAGCACTGGCTCCAATCTGAATAGCAGCCCCCCACTATCACCCTCTGATTCTTTGCTGGATGAGACCAGGAAGAGGATGGTCCCTCATGAGTTAGTTAAGGTTGGCAGGTTTATATGGATTATATTGAAACCCAGGATTTGGACTATGGGTGGCTTGAGATGTGCTGGTTCAGAAACAGGAGGCAGAGAGGGGATGTAGTGTGAGCGGGTTGTTGGCAGTCAACTGGGAGTCTCAGTGTGGGGTGTAAATTGAGAAATTGATTTATTATTGTCACATGTACCAGGGTACAATGAATATCTTTGTTTTACAAGCCATTGATACAGATCATTTCATCAGATCAATGTATTGAGGTAATATAAGGGAAAACAATAACAGAATGCAAAATGAAGTGTTTTACAGAGAAAGTGTAATGTAGGAAGATAATAAGGTGCAAGGCCATATGGAGGTAGAGTTTGAGGTCAAGAGTCCATCTACTTGTAGTACAGGTGTCACGGTCCAGTCCGTTGACTCCTCATTTCAGTTAATTTCCTTTTCCCGTGTTCCACTGGGCTCCTTGATTAGGGCACCTGATCCTCATTTGAACCAGCAGCTTAAAAACTCCGGCTTATATCTACTTGTTGCTGGTTCGTCACCTCAGCAGTGTGGCTATGCTCAATCTGGGCCACCGGGAATAAGCTGAGCGCCTGCAGTCCACAGTTCCTGGGTCGAGTCAAGAGCCTGCTGTCCAGTTGAGTTTTGCCGGCCATTGCCACTTCATATGCTACCCGGAGTCAAGATACAAATGGACTGTCAATGTTGTTTTTTTGTCGTCTCATGTCTGGCTGAATATTGCAGGCTATTTGATGCTACTCCAAGTCGCGATACGAGTTGTCTGTCGTTGTTTGTTTTTGTCGTCTTGTGTCTGACTATTACTGGCCATTTGCTGCTGCTCTGAGCCGTGATACAAAATGTCTGTCGATGTTTGGTTTTATCGCTCAGTGGCCACGTCCAAGTCCGGGCTCCGAGTCCAAGTCAACGTTCAAGTTCACACAAGAATCTTAACCCGCTTTCTGTGCCTGTTTCCTGCACTTGGGCTCTTCTCAGTCGTTTCATACAACAACAGGACTGTTCAAAAGTCTTGTAGCAGTGGGATAGAAGCTGTACTTGAGCCGGGTGGTTCATGCTTCCAGGATTCTGAATCTTCTGCCCAAGGAGAGGCGGGAGAAGAGGAAATTCCAGGGTAAGTGGGGTCTTTGATTATGTTGGTTGTTTTAATGAGGTATCGAGAAGTGTAGACAACATTGATGAGAGAAGTCTGGTGGTCATTGAGTTGTGATGGTGGGATGGTGAACGGGGTTGTGGTAGAGCGGAAAGCCAGGTTTATGGACAGGCTTGTAGGAGCAAGAAGAATAGTAGCAAACAGTGAAGAGGGTCTGTGGCCATGTCACCAGGCAGGAGGAGAGAGAAAGAAAATAAAGGAAGCATGTGACAGGTGTAGACAACTGCAATGAGGGAAGTTTCTTTGGGCAATATAGAATGTGTAGGAGAGAACTTAAGAAATACTTTAGGAGGGCATAAAGTGGCCAAGAAAGAAATTGGTAAGTAAACTGGCAACTATTCTTGACAGAAAGTTAAGGATAATTCCAAGATATTCTGTGAGCATATCAGGAGCAAGAAGATAGCCAAGAAAACAGGGGCCATCCTTGGGGACCAAAGTCATAATCTTAAGTATAGGGCTATACTCACCAAGGAGAAAGACCTGGAGGACAGTGAGTTTAGGAAGAGAAAGGTGGATGTTCTTGAGCAGGTCAGTAGCTAACAGGAGAGGGAGGTATTAGATGTCATGGGACACATTGGGGTTGATAAATATCCAGGGCCTGAACAACTCATTCTCAGTTTGCTGTTGGAAGCAAGGGAAGAGATAATTGGGGTCCTGATAGAGCTTTACAATTCAGCCACAGGTGAAATGCCTGAAAACTGGAAGACAGCTCATATTATTCCCTTATTTACGAAGGGCTTAAGTTATAAGCCAGGTAACTACAGGTCGGTGAACCTTGTATCTGTGGTAGGAAAATTACTGGAGGAAGTCCCATGAGATAGGATTTATGTACATTTGGAAACATTGGCTGATGAGTGATTCTCTGCATGGTTTTATGAGGGGGAAATCCTATTGCATGAATTTGGCTTAATTTTTTTGGCAGTAGTTAAGAAGATTGACAAAAGCAAGTTACAGACAGAATATAAATGAGCTTTAGTAATGAAGTATTAATGACTTGGATATGAATGTAGAAGATATGATTAGCAAGCTTGCAAATAGCACGAAGAGTGGTTGATAGCTCAAATTTACTGCCAAAGGAGATGATGGAATCATATACAATTACTACAATTAAGAGACACTTAAATAGGCAAAGCGTGGAAGGATATGAAACACGTGCAATCAAAGGGAATCAGGGCAAATGAGCAAAAGAGTCGGCATTGAAGGGCCATCTTCTGAGCTGTACATCTCTGACATTGATGGAGGATACTATGGAAGCGGAAGCAGAACCAAACCACTCAAGTTTGGAACACTTTGAGGACGAGCGACAGGGCCTTGGTGAAAGGATTGGAGAGAGGCAGGCAAATAGACTACCGTAAGTTGTTGAGGATTGTGGAGGTAGGAAAGTTACTGTGGAGCAGCTACTCAAGCACTTGACAGAGTGGAGCCCTACGGCAATATTATCGTTGCCCCAGGCCAGAAGACCAAGCTGTGCTGTGGTGTACTTGCACTTACCTGGAAATCCACAGATACTAACTGGAACTCTACCCACCTACACAAATGGACATAAGCAATTTTCGTCAACTTTCCTCAGACCTCCCTAATTTCCTCACTCTATCCTCCATTAGTCACCTTCCCCCTCCACTAGTCACCATCTTTCCTCTCTTAGATCTCTTTTCCATTCTCTCCCAGTCTTTGTCTCCTCAGTTAGAATCCCTTCAGTCTGTACACCGGAACTCCATTCCATCACTGTACACTTTATACCATCTTCTGCCCTTCCATTGACCCTGACTTCCTCACTCATTTTCTAACTCCTCTCTCTCTCCCTCCCCTCCTCTTCCATTCCACTCAACCACCAGCCCTCCTTGCTCCCTTCTGTCATCACCCCAGCTCTCCTACTTCACTGCTATCTCACCTCTCTCGCAACTCTCAATCAATAGTTTTTGCTTTCCACTTGAATATGGCCATACCCAAAGTATCAATGTTTATTTGCTCTCCAATGGCATGTAGCTCACTCAGACAATTGTTCATCCGGTTAGACTTGAACTAATCTCCACTTTATCCCATACCCCTTAGATTCTACTTCACACACCTTCTATAAGCCTCCTCTAACTGTTCTCCAAACCTGGTCCAGTTTCAGGGGACAGCTATTCACCAACACTTTCCAGCCAGCAAAACACTGATTTTTGGCATACTGACACAGTATGTGTCATTCATCATTCATATGTAAATTCAGCATTGCATCCATGAATTCTAGCTGGTTGCAAGCAGACAGATCAGTCACTCATTATGTGTGGAATATTCTTCCACATGGAACCAAAGGCAGGCTACACCACCCTTAGAACTTGTTCTGATCTTCAGCAAGTTCATTGTTGATCCCTTGGTTTCATGGTCCTTAACATTTACTTGTATATATACAAAAAACTTTTCGAAACTGAAATGAAAATGTGCTTCATATTGACATACTGAGGCCTCTGTACCACCTTACAGATCACACCAGTGAGAAGAGAACATGGTCCTTGATGATGGATGCTGCTTTCCTATGACAGCACTTGTAGATGTGCTCAATGGTGGGGAGGGCTTTGCCTGTGATGGACTAGGCTGGACCCACGAATTTTTGTTGGGTTTTCCATTCAGGAACATTGGTGTTTCCATACCAGGCCATAATGGAACCAGTCAGTACACTCTCCATTGCAGTTTTTTTTGTGACATGCTAAATCTTTGTAAACTTTTAAGAAAGTAGAGGTACTCTTGTGCTTTCTTTGTAATGGCAATTATGTGCTGGACCCAGGACAGATCTTCTGAAATGATAATGCTGAACAATTTAAATTTTCTGACCCTCTCCATCTCTGATTCCCTACGGTTTCCTCCCTGATCTTGATGACACTGACAAAGAGGTTATTGTTATGGCACCACTCAGCCAGATTTTCAACTCCCCCCACCCCAACATATGCTGATTTATTATCACCTTTGATTCGGCCAACAACAACAGTGTCGTCAGGAAATGGAAATGAACCTCCAGAAGAAGTGTTTATGGCAGTACAATGATATACTTTAAGAAGCATTTGTTTAAGTACATGGAGGAGTGGAGATTAGAAGAATATGGGAAGAATGCAGGAAATTAGAACTGGCTGAGTGAGCACTGTATTTGGCATAGACTCATTGGGCTGGAAGTCCTGTAACCATGCTGTAGGAAGCTATGGCAAGGTAGATGCAGTTATCATGTTTTCATGTAAAAGATTTTTTATTCAAAATAACTCAGAAGGCTACTTTTGGATAACTCAAAGGAGACGTCTATCATCAAGTTTAGGCTGATGCTGGAAACTCAGAGCAATCGAAGTCTCCTTAAAAATATTCAGCCCCCAACTTTGTTCACATGGGTGGTATTACAACCAGGGACTTTGATCAATTTCACTGAGAAATTTCATTTGTGAATCACATGCTCCTTTTTTCATGGCAGAACACAAAAAATGAAAAATTGTAAAGTATGAAAAACTAAAAACTTAAAACTGAAATGTCAGCACTTCAAATGTATTCATCCCCCTTTGCTCAGCACTTAGTTGAACCACCTCTTGCAGCAATTACAGCTAGTAGTCCTTTTGGATAAGTCTCTATTAGATAGATATTGTGATGGAGCAAGATTTGCCCATTCTTCCTTGCAAAATTATTCAAGCCATGCCAAATGGGAAGCGGCAGTGGACAGCAAACATGAAGTCTTGTCAATCTTGAGGGCAGATAGGAGTGGGCAACAAATGCTAGCCTGGTTAAATACATTCATTACCTGAAAGATGATCAAATAGAAGAAAATTTAATGTTTGATTATTTTAAACATTTTATGACTTATGTAAAGAACTGTTGTCACGGTCCGGTCCGCGGACTCCGGGTCCTCCGGCTGTCCCTTGTTTTAGCCGGACTTAAGCAGAAACACCTGATGCTCATCTTATTTGGCTGGGAATATAAGTGGTCCTGGTATTGAGTGTAGTTGGGGGGTCGTCCTGTCAAGATGCTCATGGAGTGAATGGCTGGTGGAAGGCTAGAACGGCCACTTGCCATCGTTAGGCTGCGTTGGAGATCCATTGCTTCTGGGAGCCTTGCTGTCAGTAGTCGGAGCTGTCATTGCAGTATGGATTCGGCCATTTCCCAGGCCAGCTGGGTGGCCATCAGCCACTCCGGGCTAGGTATGAATCCAGTTATTTCCGTAGCCCGCCACGGTTGCTGGCCGTAACAGCTACTCGGAGCTACCCCAATGCGGAGATAGAACTGTCTGTCATTCTTTGGTGTTTGTCTTCCTGTCCTCGCCTCTGTGGGGTAAGTCAGGCCATTCTGCCGTTGCCCTGCAGGGGGAATTTGTCTTGTCTCGTCTTTGCCTCCATTGGGTAAGTCAGGCTGTTCTGCCGCTACATGACAGATGGTCCTGCCCCACTTTGGTGTGGAGTTAAAGTTGAGTCCCAGCTTGTCAGAGGATAAGTCCCGGCTCCATGTTGATGTACGGTTCCTAGCCTGCCTCCTAGTTCCAGCCTCCAAGTTATCCTAGCTCCAAGACTCTAGCCTCAAGCCTCGACCCAAGCCTGCAGCTCCAAGACCCCGAGCCTTGTCGTGTCTTCGCCTAGGTTTGGGGGTCTGAGCCCGAGGCAAGACCCAGGTTCTGGGTCCTTGTCCAGTCTCGGGCTCGGAGTCCACCCCAGGCTCCTTGTTCCCAGTCCCTCATCTTGCCCAGTTCCTAGTACTAGTGTCTGCGTCCTGCATTTCTGTCCAGATACAACACCCCCGTATGACAACTGTGTAACACCTACCCAACAGGTTGGTATATGTCTAGGGGAAAAGGAGATCCAGCCACTCACCAACCCCACCTCCCATACACGCAGGTGCTGTGGGAATCAAGTTTATGCCACGCACACACACCATATCAAACTCACACCAGATAACATTATGGAATACACTTCAAAGATTTTACAAAAACTAAGTACTATGCAATACAATATATATGACGGAAAAGAAAATAAAGTAGAAGGTACCAACTTATCAAAGTTCAGTCAGTTTAGTGCACATCATTGGATTTCAACGATCGAACCATTCGACCCCTCGTCACTTTTCTCCGACCTCCACGTCCTCACACCTGGGACCACCCAGATGGTCGACTGAGCAGTGCAGCGCACGTCCACCTTCCTCGGCGTCTTCTTCCCGACTCCCCTGAAAAGACAGTGAAACCCCCAAGCTCCCAGACTCACAAGACAAAATAACATTCCCCATTGGTCAACAAATGAATACAATCCCGATATCAGCAAGTCTAAAGCTAAACAACTGAGAGAAAGCACTTATCATACAAAGAAGCATTCATACTCTTAACAAACCAAAGAAGCCATTTTGATTAACATACACAGTATATTATACAACTGTAATGAAAGCTTGACTTGATATTAATATGTCCATTTTGCATCCATGTGACAACTGCAATATATTTAAAATAACTAGTTTGATCAGTACACTCCTCTGCTTCCAAAGTCCCAAGCTGGTTTTGGCCCTGATGGTATTTGCAAAAATTCAATTTCTTCATGCAAATTGATTACTGTTTAATTGACCATGAAACATAGAACAGTACAGCAGAGACCAGGCCCTTCAGTCCACAATGATGTGTCAGACTTTAAATTACTCCGAGATCAACCTAACCCTCCAGTCCAAAATACCTCTCCATTTTTCTTTCATCCATGTGCCTATCTAAGAATCTCTTAAGTGTCACTAACATATCTGCCTCTCCCAGTTCCCTGTCAGTATGCATCTACCACTCTGTGTAAAAACTTATCTCTGACATCACCCCTATACTTTCCTCAAATCACCTTAAAAATCATGTTTTCTCATACTTGCCATTGCCACACTGGGTAAATGGTGCTTATCCATTCTGTCTATACCTCTTATTAACTTGTGCACTTCTATCACGTCTCATCTCATCCTCCTTTGCTCCAAAGGGAAAAGCCCTAGCTCACTCAACTTTGTCTTTTAAGACATGTTCTTTAATACAGGAAGCATCCTGGTAGATCTCTACTGAGCCCTCTTTAAAGTTTCCACATCCTTCCTACAATGAGTACTGAACATAGTATTTCAAGTGTGATCTGAGCGAGTTTTATAGAGCTTTAACACTACCTCATATCTCTTGAACTCAATTTCCTGACTAAAGGCCATCACACTGTACATCGTAGTCAAAGCAGTAGACTCAAAATGCTGGAGGAACTCAGCAAATCAGGCAGCATCTATGGAAAAGAATAAACAGTTGATGTTTTGGGCCAAGACTCTTCTTCAGGAC
The DNA here is from genome assembly GCF_048418815.1 of Hemitrygon akajei. Classification (NCBI taxonomy): domain Eukaryota; kingdom Metazoa; phylum Chordata; class Chondrichthyes; order Myliobatiformes; family Dasyatidae; genus Hemitrygon; species Hemitrygon akajei. The sequence continues at coordinate 133,124,845 of NC_133126.1, forward strand.
TGGAAGGAAAGGAGGAAGATGCCAGAATAAAACAAGTGGGGGGAAGAGAAGGAGATTAGTTAGGTGATAGGTGAAGCTAGGTGGGTAGGAAAGTTAATGGGATGGAGAAGAAAGAATCTGATAGGAGAGGCGAATGGCCCAGAGGAGAATGAGAAGGAGAGGACCCAGGCAGGTGAGAAGGGCCAGACTGGGGAATAGAAGAACAGGGGAGGAGGAGGGAAAATTTACTTTACTGGAAGGAGAAACTGATATTCATGCCATCTGGTTGGAGACAATCTATTCTCCTGCCTCATCTCAGCAGAAGAGGAGGCCAAGGACTGACATGTCGGAATGGGGTTCGGAATTAAAATGCTTGGGACTGGGAAGTTCCACTTTTGAAAGATGGAGCAGAGGTGCTCAACAGAGCCGGTGGCCCAGTTTACGACGAGTCTCTACAATATTGAACAGGCCACATTGGGAGCATCAGACACAATAGACAACTCCAGCAGATTCACAGGTGAAGTGCTGCCTCACATGAAAGGACTGCTTGGGGCCATGAATGGAAGTAAGGGAGGAGGTGACTGGACAAGTGTAGCACTTTGGCTGCTTGCAGGGATAAATGCCAGGAGGGAGATTAGTTGGAAGGGATGAATGGACAAGGACATCTCAGATGGCAGGGTCCCTGCAGAAAGTGGAGTGTGGAAGGAGATAAAGAGAAGTTTGGTGGTAGGATCTCTTTGCAGATGGCGGAAGTTGAGCAGGAAGATGGAGACTCATGGAGTGGTAGGAAAGGACAAGAGGAACTCTATTATTTTTGAGGCAGTGATGGGGTGAGGATGGACGTTCAGGAAATGGATGAGATGCAGGTGAGGCCAGCATCTATGGTGGAGGAAGGGCAACCCTGCTCTTTGTAGAAGGAGGGCATCTCTGATGTCCAGGAAAGGAAAGCTGCATCCTTGGAACAGATACAGCAGAGATGAAGGAATAGAGAACAGGGAAGAGCATTTTTTCAGGAGATAGGGTGGGAAGAAGTATGGTCAAGATAACTGTGGAAACTGGTAGGTTCATATAAGATGACATTTGACAATTTGTCTTCAGAAATGAAGAGAGATCGAGAAAGGGAAGGAAGGTGTCAGAAATTTTACAAAATGAATTTAAGGACAGGGTGGAAATTAAAAGCAAAGATGATGAAATTGATGAGCTCAGCATGGGTGTATGAAGCAGCACCAATACTGTCATCAATGTAGGTGAGGAGTTGGGAAGAGTTACTAGTGAAGGCTTAGAACAGGGACTGTTCTACATAGCCACTGAACAGGCTTAACCACCCATCAATTTGATAGAATTGTTAGGAAGGCATATAGTGTATTCACCTTCATCAGTTGTGGAATTGAGTTCTAGAGCCAATCAACTTTGAGAGAGCTATAGATGTGGATACCCTCTCTTCCTCCACACTGCTAAGAATCCTGCCATTAACCCTGCATTCTTTCTTTCAAAGTGACACTTCACACTTCTGTAGAATGAACTCTGTTTGCTACTAACCAAATCAAATAACTTGCAGAACACCACTGGTCACTGTCCTCCAGGCAGATTAGGCTCCATCTCCTACCTTCTGTGGGCAATCCAATTCTGAATCCACACAGTGAAGTTTCTCTGGATCCCATGCCTCCTGACTGTGTATGGGGAGACTTGTCAGATGCCTTACTAAAGTCCATTTACACCACATCCTCTGCTCTACCTTCATCAATTTATTTTGTCACATCCTCAGATAATTCAATCAGGCTTATGAGGTGTAATTTGCACCCTCACCAGGCTATACTGACTATATGTAATCAGATTCTACTTCTCTTAATGCCCATAAATTCTGTTTCTAAAAATCTCCAATGGTTTGACCACCACTGGTCTATAGTTCCCAGGGTTATTCCTGTTTCCTTTCATGAACAAACTGATAGTTAGTGTCCATGGTTTTAATGACCATGAATGATATTTTAAGACTGCATTTTTCTCAGGCAGGTGTTGATGAGTTGTGACCAACCTCCCGAAGTTCTTCAGTTCAGTTCTGGTCACCTAGCTGTAAGTAGGATGTCACTAAGCTGGAAAGTCTACAGAAACAAATTTCACAAGTATCTTACTGGGACTGGATGGCTTGAGATGTCCTCCTTCAAACAATGTGGTTCCCCTTCCTCCACCATTGATGCTGCCACCACCGCATCTCCTCCATTTCCCAAACATCAGCGCTCTCTATCTTCCCACTGCCTTAACAGTGATAAAGTTCCACTTCTACTCACTGATCACCCCATGTCCCTCACATTCAATATCATTCTCCACAACTTTCGCCATTTTTAACAGTATCCTGCTAGCAAACATCTTATCCTCTCCCCCACTCTCCACTTTCCTTAGGGATCCTTCCTTCCATGATTCCCTTGTCCATTCATCCCTCTGCACTAATGTCTTTCTTAGCACATATCCCTGCAAGCAACAGATATGCTACACTTAACTCCCCCTTTTCCTCCATTGAGGGCCCCACACAGTCCTTACAAGTGAGGTATGCTTCACATGCAAATCCATTGAGGATGTCTATTGTATCCGATGTTCCCTATGCAGCCTCCTCTACATTGTTGAGACCAGACATAAATTGGCAGACCAAATTTAGGGACCGCTTTCTCAAGCACCTCTATGGAATTTTCTAGTGGATAACAATTCTAATTCTGACCCCATTCCAGTTCTGACATGTCTGTCCCTGATCTCTTTTGCCACAATGAGGCCACTTTCAGGGTGGAGGAGCACTACATCAAATTCCATCTGGGTAGCCTCCAACCTGATGGCATGAACATAGATTTCCCCTTCCAGTACTTTTTCCCTTCCCACTTCTCTCCTATTCCCCACACTAGACTCTTACCTCTTCTCCTCACCTGCCTATCACCTCCCCGAGGTACCCATCCTTCTTCCCTTTCTCCTATGTCCATTATCCTCACCTATCACATTCCTTCTCCTCCTGCCCTTAACCTTTCCCACCCCTCTAGTTTCACCTATCACTTTTCTAGCTGGTTCTTCTTCCTCTACCCCCTCGCTCCCACCTTTCTATTCTGGCATCTTCCCTGGTCCTTTCCAGTCCTGAGGAAGGTTATCAGCCTGAAATTTCAACTCCTTGTTCATCTCCATTGATGCTGCCTGACCTGCTGAGTTCCTCCAGTGTTATGTGTGTGTTGGTTCAAGCCGTTGTTTGAATATAATCTCTTATTAATAGGTTGAAATGTTAACAATGTAAGTAGAACATTGAGGGGTGATTGTTAAGTTCGTGGCCTAAGGTAGAAGGAGATGAGTTATACAGCTCTTGTTACATGCATGTGCAGGTCAACTCTTTGAGTGATTATGCAGAAAGTTTGAAGTTAATAACTCATCTCCTTCTACCCTAGGCCACGAACTTATCAATCACCCCTGCTGTGGACCACTTCTGGAAGTTCAAGACGCCGACTTTGACAAAGGGATCTGTATGCTCCACAACTGCTGGACTAAGTGTGTAAATGTAGGAAAAATAAATGATAGGTTTTCTAAAATAGACTCTTCATACCTTAGGCCACGAACTATCAATCACCCCTCGTACTTATGGAAAAAGTGCTTTGATTACAAATGAAATGGTCTATCAATTAGTCTCTCATATTTTGATAGCATGTTTCAGATTCATTCCTGGTCCTAGATGCTAATTCAAAGTTGATTGATACCATCTAAACCTTGACAGTTACATTAAATCAAACAGGATTTTTAGGATTATTGTTAAATACCAGATGGTATTTAAAAGATGGAATTTGAAAATTTCATATAGGGAAAGGGGCTCCAAAAATCCATTTCCATCATCTAAGCCAGGACAATGGTGCTGGTATTTGAGTTGGTACCTTTCAAATGGGCTAATTGGCCTAAAACTTCATGTGTTACAAATTTTGTATAATTCATTTTTTCCCTGATAATTTAGAAATACATGGGTTGATGTCCCTACATGTCACAACTGTGCCAAAATAGGGTGATTTCAGATAGGCTACTTAGCTCAGTGGTGTATTAATGGTGCTATAAAAAATTAAAAATAAGGGAATATGAATCTATAAGTTTTACTTTGTGGGCAAGAGGGCATACTCTGTTTACATAAACATAGAACCATAGAACACTACGGCACAGTACAGGCCCTTCAGCCCTCCATGTTGTGCCGACCCATATAATCCTTAAAAAAAAGTACTAAACCCACACTACCCCATAACCCTCCATTTTTCTTTCATCCATGTGCCTGTCCAAGATGCCCTTAAAAACCCCTAATGTTTTAGCCTCCACCACCATCCCTGGCAAGTCATTCCAGGCACTCACAACCCTCCATGTAAAAAAAACTTACCCCGATGTCTCCCCTAAACTTCCCTCCCTTAATTTTGTACCTATGCCCTCTGGTGTTTGCTATTGGTGCCCTGGGAAACAGGTACTGACTATCCACCCTATCGATGCCTCTCATAATCTTGTAGACCTCTATCAAGTCCCCTCTCATTCTTCTACACTCCAAAGAGAAAAGTCCCAGCTCTGCTAACCTTGCTTCATATGACTTGTTCTCCAATCCAGGCAACATCCTGGTAAATCTCCTCTGCACCCTCTCTATAGCTTCTACATCCTTCCTATAATGAGGTGACCAGAATTGAACACAATTCTCTAAGTGCGGTCTCACCAGAGATTTGTAGAGTTGCAACATGACCTCTCTACTCTTGAACTCAATCCCCCTGTTAATGAAGCCTAGCAACCCATAGGCCTTCTTAACTACCCTATCAACCTGTGCAGCAACCTTGAGGGATGTTTGGATTTGAACCCTAAGGTCCCTTTGTTCATCCACACTCTTAAGTAACTGACCATTAATTCTGTACTCAGTCTTCTGGTTAGTCCTTCCAAAATGCATCACCTCACACTTGTCCAGATTGAACTCCATCTGCCATTTTTCTGCCCAACTCTGCAGCCTGTCTATATCCTCTTGTAACCTTCGACCACCTACAGTTCCATCCACAACTCCTCCAATCTTCATGTCATCCGCAAACTTACCCATCCTTCCGCCTCTACATCCGGGTCATTTATAAAAATCACAAATAGCAGGGGTCCCAGGACAGATCCTCGCGGTACTCCACTAGTCACCGACCTCCAGGCAGAATACTTTCCTTCCACAGCTACCCTCTGCTTTCTTCCTTTAAGCCAATTTTTTATCCAAACAGCCAAGTTTCCACTTATCCCATGCCTCATGACTTTCATGAGTCTCTCATGAGGGACCTTGTCAAATGCTTTGCTAAAGTCCATGTAGACCACATCCACTGCCCTACCCTCATCAATTTCTTTTGTTACCTCTTCAAAAAAAATCAATCAGGCTTGTGAGGCACGATCTTCCCTTCACAAAGCCATGTTGACTATCCATGAGTAGACTGTACTTCTCCAAATGCTTGTAGATCCTACCCTTAAGAATCCTTTCCAGTAGTTTGCAGACCACTGACGTAAGACTCACTGGTCTATAGTTCCCAGGTTTCTCCCTTTTACCTTTTTAAACAAGGGAACTACATTTGTCATTCTCCAATCCTCCGGCACTTCCCCTGCAGCCAAAGAGGATTCAAAGATCATAGCTAATGCTCCTGCGATCTCTTCTCTCAATTCCCACAACAACCTGGGGTGTATCATATCCGGCCCTGGGGATTTATTAATCTTAATGTTTTTAAGAAGATCCAGTATGTCTTAATCTCCACATTGTCCAGCACACAGGCCCACTCTACTTCGACCTCCTCCTGATCAAGATCCTTTTCACTTGTAAATACTGAAGCAAAGTATTCACTTAGGACCTCCCCAACCTCCTCTGCCTCCAGGCACATGTTGCCCTTTTTATCCTTTAGTGGTCCCACCTTTGTTCTCGTCATCCTCCTATTCTTCACATGCGCATAGAACGCCTTGGGGTTCTCCTTAATTCTACATGCCAAGGCCTTCTCATGCCCCCTTCGAGCTCTCCTAAGTCCTTTCTTTCGCTTCTTCCTGGCTACCCTATATTTCTCATAAGCCCCTCCTACTTCCTGCTTCTTATATCTAACATATGCTTCCTTTTTCCTCAGGACGAGTTGCCTCACATGTTTTGTCAGCCACGGTTCCCTTTTCCTACCATTTTTCCCTTGCCTCAGCGGGACAAACCTATCCTGAACCAGCTCAAGTGCTCCCTAAATTTCTCCCACATTACTTCTGTGCTTTCCCCTTTGAACATCTGTTTCCAGTTTACTCTCGCTAGTTCCTGCCTCATCCCTTCAAAGTTAGACCTTCCCCAATTAAGCACTTTACCATTTTGTCTGATTTTATCCCTTTCCATAGCTATGCTGAAGCTAAAGTAGTTGTGGTCACTCTCACCAAAATGCTCCCTCACCAAGAGGTCTGTCACCTGACCAGGTTCATTACCCAGAACTAGATCCAGTATAGCCTCTCCTCTCGTCGGCCGGTCCACATACTGTGTCAGGAATCCTTCTTGAACACACCTGGCAAATTCAGCCCCATCTATCCCCCTTGCACTCAGGAGGTGCCAGTCAATGAGGGAAGTTGAAATCACCCATAACTACTGCCCTGTATTTCCTGCACCATTCTAAAATCTGCCTGCTTATCTGCTCCTCGGAGTCCTGAGGGCTATTTGGGGGCCTATAGACTACTCCCAGCACAGTGATTGATCCCTTCCTATTTCTGACTTCCACCCAGACTGACTCCGTGGACACTCCTTCTGCAGCGTCCTCTCTTTCAATAGTTGTGATACTATCCCTGACCAGCAATGCCTCTGCCCTCCATCCTATTCCTTTTAAAACACCTGAACCCCAGGACTTGCATCATCCAATCCTGCCCTTTGTCCAACCATGTTTCAGTAACGGCCACAACATCGTAATTCCACGTACTAATCCATGCTCTAAGTTCATCCTCCTTGTTCCTAATACTCCTAGCATTGAAATAGACACATTTCAACCCCTTTAACTGGCTACAATTATGTTCTGTCCCCTGCCTGTCCTTCCTCATCAACTCAGAACTCTTAGCATCATGCCCTTGTCCTTCTACCTTAATCCCTACACTCACATTCTGATTCCCACCCCCCTGCCAAACTAGTTTAAACCCTCCCCAACAGCTCTATTAAACCTGCCCGCCAGGATATTGGTCCTCCAGGATTCAAGTGCAACCCGTCCTTTTTGTACAGGTCACACCCGCCCCAAAAGAGGTTGCAATGATCCAGAAATCTGAATCCCTGGCCCCTGCTCCAATCCCTCAGCCACACATTTATCCTCCATCTCATTCTATTCCTATTCTCACTGTCGCGTGGCAAAGGTAGTAATCCCGAGATTACTACCTTTGAGGTCCTGCTTTTCAACTTCCTTTCTAACTCCCTGTAGTCTTCTTTCAGGACCTCTTCCCTTTTCCTACCTATGTCATTGGTACCAATATGTACCACGACCTCTGGCTGTTCTCCCTCCCACCGCAGGATATTTTGGACGCGATCAGAAACATCCCGGACCCTGGCACCTGGGAGGCAAACTACCATCTGTGTTTCTTTCCTACGTCCACAGAATCGCCTGTCTGAACCCCTGACTATAGAGTCCTCTATCACTACTGCCTTCCTCTTCTTTTCCCTACCCTTCTGAGTCACAGGGCCGGACACTGCCAGAGGCATGGCCACTGTCGCTTCCCCCAGGTAGGCTGTCCCCCCCAACAGTACTTAAAGAGGACTACTTATTGTCAAGGGGTACAGCCACAGGGGTACTCTCTAGTACTTGACTCTTCCCCTTCCCTCTCCTGACTGTGACCCACTTGTCTGTCTCCCGTGGCTCTGGAGTGACCACCTGCCTATAACTCCTCTCTATCAACTCCTCACTCTCCCTGACCAGACGAAGGTCATCGAGCTGCAGCTCCAGTTCCCTAACACGGTCCCTTAGGAGTTGCATCTCGATGCACCGGGTGCAGATGTGGCCGTCCAGGTCACCGGGAGACTCCAGGACTTCCCACATCTGACACCGACCACAGAAAACTGGCCTCACACACATACTACCTCCTATTGCAATTAACAACTGCCTCACCTCGTCCTGTTACCGCCAAAGCCCGTGGAGCCAAAGCCCTTTCACTCTGCTGCCTCTCACTCCGCTGCCCGCTGGGTATGGCTGCCTTCTTTTTAAACATGTAGAAGAGGTTCAGCAAAGCAGCAGAGATACTGAAAACCAATCATGTAAGAAAAGAATAGCACCTTGTCTTGCCACAATTAGATGAGGAGGAAGGCAGGGACACTTTAGCTAATTGGTTGTATACTCGCAGTTGCTTGCATGTTAATCATGCATTTGATGCGTTTAAGAACGAAAAGTAAAATATGACTCTTACATTTTTCATAGTACAAGGACAAATGCCAAGGTGGATTTGCCACATCTGACTCATGTTAAACTCTACCCAATACCTGAAAAATGGCACGTCCACAGTTTGAATCTATGAAAGAGGCTTAACTAGAAATGGGAAGTAATTAATTGAGTCTGACCAGCTGAAGAATGAGAATCAGTAGCACAAGACTTCTGTTCTAGAGTGATATTCCATGCTTCCACTGATAATGGATTTCATACCTTTAGCATTGGATAACTAAATAGAAGTTAATGCTGAAAACCAGCATTCTACATACATACTCAAGCAAATATTAATGTTTGATGAGAAGCCTGATCAGATGGACTTTGGAAAGCAAAGTACAACACATGAAGATAATCATATTTATCTCACCTAACCAGAGAATATTGTTGCTAATTGTGTCAATGTTCCTCCGATATGCAACCATTACATGTGATGGGTGAGAGTTGCACAGACAAACCAGGATTACTTAGAATGGGATCTTTGTTTTTGTAAGCTATTCAAGCAAATTCTCAGATTCTGATTTGCTTAATATTGTGATGGAAATCTGACTGCCAAAGATGGATGAAAAGATTCTGTATGGATAATTGGTACAATTCAAAGCTGATCTGCTGGAATATGTGGTAGGATGAAGGATGGGAACCAGCTAAGAAGTGGAAACAAATCTATCTGTACTGTGGGAACAATGAATGTTCATTAGAGGAACAAAGTGCAAGTGAATCAAGGTGGGGGGGGGGGGACTGTACGAGTTACTTCAAAACTTTTGTTAACTAAAAAATTTCCTAGATGACTGAAAATACAAGATAAGGTGAACAAATTTGCAACATTTTCCGCATCACAGCAAGCAGTTAAGAAATTCCTGAACAACCTATGTAAATGGGCAGAACAACAACTTCAATAATTATTCCTTCATTACCACATCAGTTTGTGGGATCTCACTTTGTGTTAGTCACCTTCTCCATTTCTCTATCTTACCACAATAACCCAAATCCTAAGAACACCATGAAACATAGGAGCAGAATTAGGCCATTCAGCCACCATTCCATCATGTTTGCTTTACTGTCTCTCTCAACTCCATTCTCCTGCCTTCTCCCCATAACCTTTGACATCCTGATTAATCAAGAACCTATTAACCTTCGCCTTAAGTATACCCAATGACTTGGCCTGCATAGCTGTCTGTGGAAATGAGTTTCACAGATTCACCACCATCTGACTAAAGAAATTTTTCCTCATTTCCCTCTATTCACAGGCAATGCTCTCTAGTCCTAGACTCCTCCACTAAAGGAAACATCCCCTCCACATCCATTCTATTTATGTTTCTAAACATTGATGGAGCGTGATCTGTGAAATGTGACTTGTGAACCTGCAGATGGCGCTGTTTCTATACGCTTGCAGAATGCTGATTTTGGTCTTCTAGTGGTTAAGTATGTAAGTTTGCTATTTCAGCTGTGACTGTGCAATTCAGTCTTCTGCAATTTGTAGATGGTGTAAACTGCAACCACACTGAGCCATACTACTCCCGGAATAGTCTCAACTCTGAAATAGGGTTATTCGAGATTTAATGGTTTTCAAGCTAAATGGACCCCTGAGAGTGTACAAGGCATCCATTTTCCTCCAGTTATACGCCTTCTTTAACTTATTGTCACTACTGATATTCCTCACAAATATTATTCCCCACCACACAAAATCCTCTCCACCATGAATTACGTGCTTCACCTCAGACTGCTAATCAATTGCTGGATTCCCCTATTATCTCATGCTTTAGATCTTTCTCCAGAAATCACCCTTTTCATCCCCACATCTACAGAAATTCACCAGTACAATACTTTCCCCTCCCACTCTGCTCTGTGGATCATCTGAGGACGTTCTGTTGGCCAACCAAGTTGTCTTGAGGACTTTAGTTTGGACAACCCTGCTTTAGAGAGAAGTTGAAAATGCTGAGGAGAAAGGTGTCTTCATATAATTATATACATCTAACTGTAGTCACATGCAATACTGAACATTGATGTTCCAACCTTCCAGAAATTTCCCCAGTCAGTGCTGGCTGCTGCTGGTCACTCAATGGTAACATTCAAACAATACGAGCAGAATCCTTTTCCCCACAGTGTTATTTCAGAGTTTCAGTTCATTTCCTTATTAACATCCTTGAAAGTTGTCATAAATTTTTGTCTCAATTATCTATTAATGTACCAAAAATGATTACAGTAAAATATTATAGCAAGATCAAGAGCCGTGAGGTCATGTTACAGCTATGTAAGACCTGAGTTAGACCCCACTTGGAGTACTGTGTTCAGTTCTGGTCACCTCACTACAGGAAGAATGTGGGAACTATAGAGAGTGCAGAGGAAATTTACAAGGATATTGCCTGGATTGGAGAGCATGTCTTATGAAAATAGTTTGAGTGAACTTGACCTTTTCTCCTTGGAGTGACGGAGGATGAGAGGTGTATAAGATGATGAGAGGCATTGATCGTGTGGACAGCCAGAGGCTTTTTCCCAGGGCTGAAATGGCTAACATGAGGGGACATAGTTTTAAGGTGCTTGGAAGAAGCTACAAGGGGAATGTCAGAGGTGAGTATTTTAAGAGACTCTTGGACAGGTATATGGAACTCAGAAAAATTGAGGGCTACGGGTAACCCTCAGTAATTTCTCAGGTAAGGAGATGTTCTGCACAGCTTTGTGGGTCGAAGGGCCTGTATTGTGCTGTAGGTTTTCTATGTTTCTATTCTCTGTTTCTAACTTGGTCTGAGTTTCACCCAACAAAGAGTGGTTGGCATGCCCCCCGAAATACACCCTGGAGCACGTAGGATTTCTGGAGTAGTCAGACAACGTAAGTGTCCGGGCAAAGCAATAATCCCCAAAGCCAGCAACTATAACATGTTGAAAATACCATGCTAGTTGAAGTACCCCAAACTGAATAGAAGTGATCAATACAGAGAACATAAAAATCCCTGTAGTACCTAATGAGACACCTGCAACACAAAGTGAAAACCCAAAGCTAGTTCAAAGACAAGCAATTAGACATAAAAGGTAAACAATTCAAGGAACACTCATACCCAAGAGGAAAAACTTAGAAAATACAGTCGACATTCTAACATACTAAAACAACCCCTGCTTGAGAACTCCAATGCTGGAACATGCTGACAACATGCTAAACAAGAGGGGTCACCAGCCCTCATCCTCGCTGGTCTACTGGCCTGATATTCTACTACGGATCTGTTGTCACATGTCCATATCAGTGGCCTACAAACGTGAAGTGGAAGCCTAGATTCCTGCATCACTGCTAACTCCCCTTCATCACTGTCCCTAAAACAGAATCTGACCTTTGACTCCCCCGTCCGCAAAACCACCTCTATGAACATAAAAAAAAAACAACTGAGCCACAACCTCAGAGACCACAGCTCAGCAGCATTGTGACCAGAAATATTTCAATGAATATTGTCATTGATCTCAACATTATCTAATGTCAGAGAATCATTCGTATTCCATTGCACCCTGTCTTTATACTTTCAGTGTATATTCTGATGTTTCACTGAACTCTGAATTATCCATACGCCAATTGAAATGTCTGGACTTGTGCCATATACTTGTGCCATAAACTTGTGCCATATAGTTTCTTTCTAATGCAGATCTGCACAGAACAGGATTTTCTCTCCTTCCTCAACTTCAGTGCTGCTGCTGGAAGAGGCCAGTGACATTCCTCCACAAACAGTAAAGAGGCGGCAAACTGGAAAAAGGAAAAGCCATTAATGTGCTAATGGTTTATAACTTGTGCATCAAGTTCCATCATTCCATCATTCCATAACATTCCATCATAATGTCATAATATTATTATGTGCAATAAAGCTCCACATTTTCGTCATGAAATTGTTATGAACCCCGTAGCTGGGTCACTTACCAGCAAAGATAGAGAGGTCCGTTGAAGTCTGATGGTACTATTTTTAACAGTATTTATTAGTAAAAATACACAAAAATAATATCAATGCAAACATACAGATAATATACGTCATCAATACTAAATCTAAAAGTGCAGGTATAATAATAATCAATAAGAAATAGCTCTATCGTTGTCTAGGGGATAATGTATTGTCCGATGGAAATATAAAAGTCACTCAGTTCATGCAGGCTGCAGCCTTTTGGTTGGAGAGAGACAGATTTTAGAAACTTTCCGGCTTTCCTTTATCCGATCTTGATCCGTATTCGTCCTTTAGCGAGGCCGTTCCGTGGAAGACTTGTCATCCGGGCAAGGATGGACACACACACAAGTCCCCACCGGTCTCATACGTTTCTCCTGGTGCGTCTAAAGGGGTTGTTCCCCAGACCCTCTTTTATCCTTACTCACGGGGTCTCAGATGTCAATCAGGTTGGGATGATGCAATCCCTCAACCAGCCCACTCTGGTCATCCCCTGAGGGCTTCAATGAATAGTACAGTACTCACTACACAATTCCGTCTCCAAGAGACAATAGCCGTTATCAATGGTTCCACCTTGCTGAGGCCAGGAAACATTCCAAACCCTTATGGATTCTGCATGTCTCTCTCTCATTTCCTGGGTCCCAGACCCGAATTAATAGCGATCTTGTGATTCTCAAAAAGGAGGGGGCTACTTTGTACCCTTTGGCCCCTCAGAGTTGTGGCACATTCGTAATACCCCCTTCCTTCAAAGCCTTTTTACCATCGGTAAAAATGAAGTAATACAGAGTCTTACAGGATCTTAGAATCTAACATAATACAAAAGAGTTTTTTTTTCACTACAGAGTAATACAGTTATACATTCCATTCAGCATCTAAACAGTTAACGATTACATTGTCCCTTCCTTTAATATCTTAACATCTTGTACCTTAATAAATCCTTGTAGCATCAGACTCCAATTTAATAACCACCTATTTTTATTTCTTTCCTTCAGCAAACAAATACTAAAGAGTTGTGATCTTAGCTTACGTGTATACTACAAAAGTTCATGCAAATACTAATCTTTATTGTTACTTTCAAACTTAACAGTCAAGCTTCCATGGGGGTTGTCTTTATTATGCACAAGCTTTGTCGAAATCCCTTAAAACTGGATCCTGTTAGTTAAAATGGCATCCCATCAACCCTCGCCCCTTTTCCAGTTAACTCCCACGTGGTGAGCTTCTTTCATAGTAGTTATTTTATCAACAATGTGTTCCAAACTTAGACCATTTTCCAAATTTCCACACAATTCTTTAAGTTTAAGCAAGTTGCTAGTTTTCTCTTCAGGACCCTTCATGCTATTAGTTCTCAATTTAAGATCTGCAAGCGATCCCTCTTTGTTCAAACAGCATTTCGAATTCTGCTTTTTCACACCACACTCTTGAATAACAATAGCGTGTGGGGCACCTTTACATTCCAACTCAACCTGTAATTGATTCGCAGGCACCGCATTACCAAGCCACTGTCTCTGTAGCCTGGTTGCTGCTTCTGACATCAATCCAGACTTTAAAATTTCTTCATTCAACTTAGGAACTACACTTTTCCCTTTTCCTTCAATAATAATATTCACCTCACCACCTTTTATCTCCTCACTAACTTTAAACACACCTTCGAGCACAAACAACTGGGAATTCTCACTTCCCACTATTACCAAGGTTAACCCTTTCTTCACTGAACCAAGTCCATCTGACCCACAAGGACTGCGTTCCTTTTCAACTGAATCAAATACCTCAGACTTTTTCTGAGCTCCATTACTAGGTTCAGTACCATGTGCATCCACATCTTGAACACACTCAAAAGGGACATTTGCCTCTTCCAGGCTTTCAATACCCATACCCTTTTCAAATTCTAAATTCCCCTGATCCTCCCAGCTACTCTCTGGGCAACTCCCTTCTGGAGTAAACTCAACCCCGCGGGCTGAAACCACCTCATCTGCCAATCCAGCAGACTTCTTCAAGGTAATGGCATCCTTTTCATCTAGGACTGCCCTCATTTCATTATCGGGAACACCTTTAGAATTTTCAACTTCTTCAAACAGTTCTGCCAAACCAGACAGATCATCCATGTCCAACCCTGGACCTTTTAACAGCCTTATCTGTTTCTCATCTTTACTTCGTGCCTCTATAAATTTTCTCCTGGCTAAGGGAAGGACTACCTCCTCTCCCTTACTCTCTTTCACTTTCCTATTCTCCGTTTTACCACCCTCTAAACCCTCGTGGTACAGGGTCGGTAAAAACATCTCGGCCAAATCGATACTGGCCGGATTTAAACTGGTCTCTTTCTCAGCTGCCTTTCTCGACATGCTGCGAGTGACTGCGCATGTGGGATAGATTTTGGAATCTAGGGGCGGGACCTCAACACTCACAGGCTGGCTCGTCAGCTTCATTGCTGACCAAACCTTACCACCAGCAAATCATTACCAAGAAGGATGTCCACATCAGTTCTTGGGAATTCTGATCGCACCCCTATTTCAACTGGTCCAGATACCAGATTACAATTTATAATGATCCTATGCAAGGGCACCGCTTCTGTCCCTTTTCCTATTCCTCTCAAAGCTACCATTCCCGTCTTGCGACCAAAATCCAGTACCTTACTGCGAATCAATGACAGTTCAGCTCCAGTGTCTCTCCAGATCCGCACTGGAACTGGTGTGTCTCCCTCTCTCACAGACATGGTTCCTTTTGAAATACATTTCTCAGACCCTTCTCGTACTCTGTCTACCTGGGGCTCTCTCATAGATTTTCTGATTACCACAGCACATCCTATAAGGACTGCTGCTTTCCATTTTCCTGTCTCCTTCCTCGGAGCAAGGCACCTAGATGCAACATGTCCCACCTTTCCACAATTAAAACAGGTCAAGCCAGGACCTCTCCTGCCATCTTGCCTCTCCTCCTCAATCTTACCACTAGCTCCCGGTGGGACCTCTGCCTCAGCCGGCGGGCTTTCTCTACTGTTCCCACGGTCTCTCTGGTAACTTTTATTCGAGGAAAACTTTGTCTTGTGGGTTAGGGCATATTCATCTGCGAATCTAGTAAATTCGGAGATGGACTTATTCGGCTTCTCATTCAAATACATCTGGATATCATCCGAAACACAACCTTTAAATTCCTCAATCAGAATTAACTCCCTGAGACACCAAAAATCTTCTTCCACTATTTCTGCTGCACACCAGCGATCCAAGAGCACACCCTTCTCATAGGCAAACTTGGTATACGTCTGATTCCACCCTTTCTTTAAATTTCTGAACTTTCGTCTATAGGCTTCAGGTACCAATTCATAGGTCTGAAGAATGTCCTCCTTTACTTTCTCATAATTCTCCGACTCTTCCTCCTCCATGGACAACGCCGCATATGCCCATTGTGCCTTCCCTTTTAACACACTTTGTAACAACGCCACCCACTGCTCTTTGGGCCACTTCTGATTCACTGCCACCTTTTCAAAATGCAAGAAATAACTGTCAACGTCCGTCTCCTCGAACTGAGGTACTAACCTCAACTCCCGACTTACATTAAACCGCTCCTCTCGGTCTGACCCTTGAGCTCTTTGCTCTTGCCTTAACTTCTCCATATCCAAGTCATGTTGCCTCTGTTTCTCTACCTCCCTCTCCTTCTCGGCTCTTTCCTTTTCTTTTTCAGCTGCTTCCAGCTGTTTTAACTGAATTTCATGCTCCCTTTGTTTCTCAGCTCTTTCCTGCTCCTTCTTCACCTCCAACTCCTTTAGCTGGAACGCATGCTCCCTCTTCACCTCTAACTCCTTTAGCTGGAGCTCATGCTCCCGTTGCTTCTCAGCCTTTTCTTTTTCCTTCTCAGCTGCTTCCAGCTGCTTTAATTTAATTTCATGTTCCAACCTTAATTTCTCCAACTCTAACTGAGCCGTCCCACTAGCTGGTGCCTTTTCAGGGATATTTTCCAATACCTCAGCAGAAAACACCTTCTTCACAATATAGTACTGAGTTATGGCCCTCCGCACCTCCCGCTTTTTCATCGACAACCTCACCTCTGCGAGATTTAGTCCTTTCGCAATATTTATCAATTCCAATTTTGTGGCCACCTCTAGCGCCTCCAGAATCGGGTTTTCTATAAATTCATCCATGTCCATCTTTGCTGGTTTCCCATCTGGCTACCCGCGCAATCAGATCCAAGTTTGGACTTACAAGCCCGATTCACTGGCCCTCCAATTTGGTATCAAATCCCGGACGAGCCCCCACTTTGTTACAAACCCTGTAACTGGGTCACTTACCAGCAAAGATAGAGAGGTCCGTTGAAGTCTAATGGTACCATTTTTAACAGTATTTATTAGTAAAAATACACAAAAATAATATCAATGAAAACATACAGATAATATACGTCGTCAATACTAAATCTAAAAGTGCGGGTATGATAATAATCAATAAGAAATAGCTCTATCATTGTCTAGGGGATAATATATTGTCCGATGGAAATATAAAAGTCACTCAGTTCATGCAGGCTGCAGCCTTTTGGTTGGAGAGAGACAGATTTTAGAAACTTGCCGGCTTTCCTTTATCCGATCTTGATCCGTATTCATCCTTTAGCGAGGCCGTTTCGTGGAAGACTTGTCATCTGGGCAAGGATGGACACACACACAAGTCCCCACCGGTCTCATACGTTTCTCCTGGTGCGTCTAAAGGGGTTGTTCCCCAGACCCTCTTTTATCCTTACTCATGGGGTCTCAGATGTCAATCAGGTTGGGATGATGCAATCCCTCAACCAGCCCACTCTGGTCATCCCCTGAGGGCTTCAATGTATAGTACAGTACTCAATACACAATTCCGTCTCCAAGAGACAATAGCCGTTATCAATGGTTCCGCCTTGCTGAGGCCAGGACACATTCCAAACCCTTGTGGATTCTGCGTGTCTCTCTCTCATTTCCTGGGTCCCAGACCCGAATTAATAGCGATCTTGCGATTCTCAAAAAGGAGGGGGCTACTTTGTACCCTTTGGCCCCTCAGAGTTGTGGCACATTCGTAACAAAATCAAAATGCATTTAGAGAGTTCAGATGTCTAACTCTTGATCCATTGATTTTTCTTGGTAGTTCATTGAATGTTTATCTCTGTCTTTCTTGTTCTGCAATCATAGAAACATTGAAACCTGGAAAAGTAGGATCAGGAATAGGCCATTCAGTTTTTGAAATTACTCCAATATACTTTATAAGATCATGGTTAAATATCTGCCTCAATCTCATATTAGTTCTTACTCTCAATAATTTCTCTTTTGGCTCCTTGCACTTCCTCCAAACCAAGGGTGTAGCCATGGGCACCCGTATGGGTCCCAGTTATGCCTGCCTTTTTATTGGCTTTGTGGAACAGTCCATGTTCCAAGTCTATATGGGTATCCGGCCCCCTCTTTTCCTTTGCTACATCGACGACTGCATTGGCACTGCCTCCTGCACGCATGCTGAGCTTGTTGACTTCATTAACTTTGCCTCCAACTTTCACCCTGCCCTCAAATTTACCTGGTCCATTTCCGACACCTCCCTCTTCTTTCTTGATCTTTCTGTCTCCATCTCCGGAGACGGCCTATCTATTGATATCTACTATAAGCCTAGAGACTCTCACAGCTACCTGGACTATTCCTCTTCCCACCCTGTCTCTTGCAAAAATGCTATCCCTTTCTCACAATTCCTCTGTCTCCGCCGCATCTGCTCTCAGGATGAGGCTTTTCATTCTAGGATGAAGAAGATGTCTTCCTTTTTTAAACAAAGGGGCTTCCCTTCTTCCACCATCAACTCTGCTCTCAAATGCATCTCTCCCATTTCCCGCACATCTGCCCTCAGCCCATCCACCCACCCGCCCACCACCCCACTCGGGATAGGGTTCCCCTTGTTCTCACCTACCACCCCACCAGCCTCCAGATCCAACGTATAATTCTCCGTAACTTCCGCCACCTCCAATAGGATCCCACTACCAAGCACATCTTTCCCTCCCCCTCTTTCTGCTTTCCACAGGGATCGCTCCCTAGGCGACTCCCTTGTCCGCTCGTCCCCCCCATCCCTACCCACCAGTCTCCCTCCTGGCACTTATCCTTGTAAGCGGAACAAGTGCTACACCTGCCCTTACACTTCCTCCCTCACCGCCATTCAGGGCCCCAGACAGTCCTTCCAGGTGAGGCGACACTTCACCTGTGAGTTGGCTGGTGTGGTATATTGCGTCCGGTGCTCCCGGTGTGGCCTTTTATATATTGGTGAGACCCGATGCAGACTGGGAGACTGTTTCACTGAACACCTACGCTCGGTCCGCCAGAGAAAGCAGGACCTCCCAGTGGCCACACATTTTAATTCCACGTCCCATTCCCATTCTGATATGTCTACCCATGGCCTCCTCTACTGTCAAAATGAATCCAAACTCAGGTTGGAGGAACAACACCTTATATACTGGCTGGGTAGCCTCCAAGCTGATGGCATGAACATTGACTTCTCTAACTTCCGTTAATGCCCCTCCTCCCCTTCTTACCCCATCCCTGACATAATTGTTTGCCTGTTCTCCATCTCCCTCTGGTGCTCCCCCCTCCCCCTTTCTTTCTTCCGAGGCCTCCCGTCCCATGATCCTTTCCCTTCTCCAGCTCTGTATCACTTTCGACGATCACCTTTCCAGCTCTTAGCTTCATTCCACCACCTCTGGTCTTCTCCTATCATTTCGCATTTCACCCTCCCCCCACTACTTTCAAATCTCTTACTATCTTTCCTTTCAGTTAGTCCTGACAAAGGGTCTCGGCCCGAAACATCGACAGCGCTTCTCCTTATAGATGCTGCCTGGCCTGCTGTGTTCCACCAGCATTTTGTGTGTGTTGTTTGACTGGACGTGTCACTTAACTTGGTCATCTCTGGATATTTTGAATAGTAGTCCACACAAAGCAGATATTCTGCACCATTGTAGTGAAAGAGATCTGCTCCAATCTTCTCCCATGGTCTTCCTGGTAGTGGGCGGGGAAGCAGAGGCTCTCTTGGATTGCTGTTTTTGTTTTCATTACAGACAGCACACTGAAACAAATGTCCTCTCTCTGAGTTGACATGCCTGGCCAATAGAGAATGTCCCTTGCTCTTTCTTTACACTTCACTATCCCCAGGTGTGACTTATGAATTCTGTTGAACATTTCCTGTCTCATTTGGTTTGGTACGATGAGTTTTTCCGTTTTGAACATTAGTCCTGATGCATAGCTGATTTCCTCTTTAAATGTCCAGTATTTCTGCATTTCCTTTGAAACATATTTTCTTTCTGTTGGCCATCCATTCACTGTAATGTTTCTTAGCATTTGCATTTCTGGTCATCTGCAGTCGCTTTCCTGAACATGTTCAACTTCTCCTCACAGATGGGTAGCTGAGGTGTAACCCAGTTGACCTCCAGCTCTCTTCCTAGCAACTCTTCCTTTTGCTCTTTGAGGTAAAGGCTCAAAGCATCAGCGATGTGCAGTTCTTTTCCTGGTTTATAGGTGACTGTTAGAGTGTACCTCTGTAGCCTGAGAAGCATCCTTTGCAGCCTCATAGGAGCTTAGTGGAGTGGCTTTTTGAAGATGCTCTCAAGTGGTTTGTGATCACTCTCAATCTGGATTTCTTTGCCATATTCATATTGGTGGAACTTCTCACATCCATTAACTACGGCGAGTAATTCCTTCTCGATTTGAGCATATCGGCGTTGACAGTCCGTAAGTGCTTGTGATCCATACGTCACAGGCCTCCCATCCTGCAGTATAACAGCTCCTATTCCCTCCGAACTGGCTTCCTCAGACATCGTCACCGGTTTATTGACATCGTAGAACTTGAGTGCTGGTGCATTAGTAACCAACTGCTTCAATGTGTCAAAACTTTTCTTTTGTTCGTCTTCCCAATGCCATTCAGTGTTGCTCTCTAGTAGCTTTCAAAGTGGAGTGCTGACCTCTGATAAGTTGGGAATGAACTTGGCAAGATATTGTATCATGCCCATGAACCTCAATAGTTCTTGCTTGACTTCGGGTGGTGGGAGCTGTACCACAGCCCAGACCTTTGCATTATCTGGTTTTAGCCCATCAGCGCTGAGTATGTGACCTATGTATTTGATCTCTGTAGTTCTGATCTTACATTTACTTTTGTTCAGTTTAAGGTTGTATTCACGTGCTCTCTCCAGGAATTTCCTCAGTCTCTGATCATTTTCCACAATTGTGTCACCCCATATCAGTAAATCATCGATGATGTTGACCACCTCGTTCAGGCCTTCAATAATTTGCGCCACAGACCTCTGGAATACCTCTGATGCAGAAGAAATCCTGAAGGGTAGATGCAGGAAACAATATCTCCCTGTAGGCGAGTTGAAAGTCCATAATTTGGAAGTTTCCTCATCCAGCTTGATCTGCCAGAAACCTTGATTTGCATCTAATACTGAAAAGTGTTTCGCATTAGGCATGCGGGAGACGACCTCTTCAACCGTGAGCAGCGGATAGTGCTCTTTTTTGATGGCTTGGCTGAGATCTTGTGGATCCATGCAAATCCTCATCTTTTTTCCTGTGACCACTGTCAACATACTATTCACTCAGTCGGTCGGTTCTATTGTCTCATTATGACTCCCATCTGTTCCATTCTGTGTAGCTCCTCTACTACTCGATCCCTGAGAGCTACTGGAATCTTTCTCGGGGCATGCACGACTGGTGCAATAGTTGGATCAATCTGGATATGGTGTTTCCCTGGTTGACATCCTAATCCAGAAAACAAGTCAGCAATGAGAAAATGAGAATGTCGTTTTCTTTCTCAACACCATTGATTCGCTTCACCAGGCCTAGCTTTGTGCATGTTGCTTTGCCCAGTATTGCTGGAACATGTTGCTGTACAATCTCAAACTCTATCTTGTGTGTTTGTCCTTTGTACACACAGGTGAGTGCTTTCTTTCCCAATGGTGCCGTCTTGTGGCTGAAATATGCAACAAGCTTGCAGGTGGATTTTCTCAGTCTTCCTCTGATGTCCAGTGAGTTGAATGCTTCTGCTGACATTACATTGCACTTTGCCCCAATGTCAAGCTTAAATGTCACATTCCTCCTGTTTATTATCTGATCTTGAGTCCAATCATCTTCATCTTCTATCTCTGCATTGTCAATATTCTTGATGGATACCTCCTGTTCCACTTCAACTGTGCCAATGAACATGTCACTGTTGCCCTCACTCTGTTCCACAGCATGCATTTTCTTTGCGTACTCCTGCAATATGCACATCTTTGCAAAGTGATTTCTTTTCAGGCATAACTTGCATGTCTGACCAAAGGCTGGACATTTTCTGTATCCATGTTTATAACCACATCTGTTGCAGTTAACTTCCTTTTGATCATCCTGTGGAGCTGGCCTTGTCCTACTCTTGTCAGTTTTCACAGTTTTTATTTTGTGCACTTCAGTCTCTTCATTGAGCACTTTAACCTGACTTGACGTGATCTCGCTGGCATGGCAAACATCAATCGTCCTTTCTAATGTAAGATCTGCCTCTCTCAATAGCCTGCCTCTCACTTGATCATCTCGAATGCCGCAAACAATCCTGTCACGTATTAAAGAACCATGCAGTTGTCCGAACTCACAGTCTTTTGCCTTGTTCTTCAAATCTGTTACATAGGCGTCTGTGGTCTCTGTGGGTCCTTGAGCCCTCGTGAAAAACGTGTTGGATATTCAGTAGGTTTTTTCTCAGTTCGCAGTAATCTTGAAACTTTTTCTTTTGAACAACCCCGTTTATTCAACAGACTTCCGTTTTTTCCTATGTCCTGACGTCATACGCACTCTGACCTACGAATACTCACACAACACATTACAAACTGGACAGAAGAGTTCTGATGCCCATCCAACAGACCCAAGTATGAGGGGGGATCGCTCTAAACACTGAGTTGAATTGGAGAGGATGAGAACAGCTTCTTCAGCAGTGAAATCCAGATCTGAAGCGAAACTATGCGTGATGTGTTCAAGGCCCGGAACAACTTGCCGTGGCAAGACCCAGATCCTAATGCAAGGCACAATCTGCTGTTTTGACAAGCTAAATGGAAAGGCACAGTGTTGAACGTTGGGTGAGGTTGGATCGCCCTGGGTGCCGAGCCGATTTGGAGAGGTTGAGAGTAGCTTCTTCGGCAGCAAAACCTAGGCCCAGTGCAATTCTCCGTCAGTGTGTCGGAGTTCTAGTGTGAGGTTCAGACAATTTAAATGCCAGTCCAGATAGTCTGGGGGCTTCACTGTATGCAACGCTAAAGCTGTGAGACTACCCTGGCTGTTGTGCTTCTTGGCTGCAAACTTTGAGGAGATTTTTCCTGATGAACTGATTACTGAGGCTTTGGGCCTACTCTGGGCTGCTCTGGGGATTTTGATCCAAGGACTTAATTTGGTTCGGAATGCTTTGGTTGTTGCTCACTTCTATTGTCTACATCATTTGATTGGTGTTTTTTCTCTTTCTGTGGGGGGGGGGCGTGGGTGTTATTTTCTTTAAATTGCGTTCTTTCAGTTTCCTTGTTTTGCCACTGCCTGCAAGCAAAAAAATCTCAAGGCTGTATAATTTATACATTCTTCGATAATAAATACACTGAAAATTTCAAAAACAAATAGCCAGAGCATATTTTTGGTGTAGAATGTTCTGTTGAAAATTTGCATGAAATATATAGAAGTTTTAATTTACTTGTTTTTTTAGAACTCTACAAAAGTCTGATCACTTAAGTACATGTACAGCACATGAAGTACAGGTCGCTGGGATAAGGTTAAGTTTGGGAGAGGATGGTGGAGGGAAATAGCAAGAGCATGCAAATTCTTGATAATGATTTCAGAGTAAAGTCTGCTAACGTGACATTAACCATACATTAAGCAAACTACTGCAATCATTTTGCGTGTCCCATTTGCTGCTAATTTCTCCTTGCCTGTTAGGTTGCAAAAGATGTTGAGAACAGTTCTACTGGGTTTCAATAAATTGTTCTAACTTAGATGAAAACACATTGCTCCATGAGATAATTTTCGGTGCCATGTCCCATTTCAACTTTGGCATAATCAATGACAAACAACTGAATTCCAGAGGGTAGTTGTAAGTAACTGTGCTAGACATATATTCTGCATTTAATTTGCAAAACCAAAATAAAGAGAATGAAGAGGGAGATTTCACACCAGCTGGAATCATACTTTGTAGAAGGGAAGATGCTCGTAAGGGATATATCAATGCAGTTAACACATTCTAAACAATGCACTGAAGTCACATTTCCCACTCCTTAATGATAAATCCATTCCTAACCTTGCCCTTGTTTTGCCTGTGTTCGTTATCCATTATAAGGCATCAGAATTTAATTCCCCCTTGCACTTGTTGAGTCATCTAGACACCGTTGCTTTGATGACATGTTCTCCATTGATGTATCGTTTCTGTAACCACGTTTCATTAATGTTCACTTTTTCACATAGTTTAACTACCCATTTGTTGAGCATGATTATGGTCCTCCTCTTCCACCATCATTAGATTACAATAGATGCAGACCTCTCCCCCTCCTGCCACAAAATGGCAGCTGCAAGGGCAGTCTCACAAAATGGCTACCTCTATTCCTGCAATCGCATGAATAGAACAAAGCCTTTCATTTTGTCTTTTTCCACTGCACTTGCCTTATTCCTCAGCACATAGAATTATGACATTGTAGCCATTAGCGAGACATAGTTGTTCTGCTGTTTTAAACTTGATAGAGTGGCAGGGGTGGCATTATTAGCCAGGAAAATGTCACAGGAATGTTCAGTCTGGACACACTGGAGACTCAACTACTGAAGTAGAATGAGTGGAACTGATGAATGGGTGGAATAACCCAGGTAAGTGTGAAGTGGTTCATTTCAGCAGGTCAATTTTGAAGACAGGATACACTATCACATGCGCTGTATGTTACAGCTACATAAAGCCTTAGTCGGACCCCACTTGGAGGTAATGTTACAGCTATGTAAGATCTTGGTCTGACCCCATTTGGCGTACTGTGTTCAGTTCTGGTCACCTCACTACAGGAAGGATGTGGATACTATAGCGAGAATGCAAAGGAGATTTACAAGGATGATGCCTGGATTGGTGAGCGTACCTTCTGAGAATAGGTAGAGTGTACTTGGCTTTTTCTCCTTGGGCTGACGGAGGATGAGAGGTGTATAAGATGATAAGAGGCATTGATCGTGTGGAGAGTCAGAGGCTTTCTCCCAGGGCTGAAATGGCTCACATGAGGGGGCATAACTTTGAGCTGCTTGGGAGTAGGTACAATGGGAATGTCAAAGGTAAGTTTTTCATACAAAGAGTGGTGGGTGCATAGAATGCACTGCCAGCAATGGTGGTGGAGGTGGATACAACAGGGTCTTTTAAGAGACTCTAAGATAGGTACATGGAGCTTAGAAAATAGAGGGCCATGCGGTTGGGAAAGTCTAGGCAGTTTCTGGAGCAGTTTACAAGGTCAGCACAATATTGTGAGCTGAAGGGCCTGTAATGTGCTGTAGATTTCTATGCTTTATGTTCTAATAAGAAAGGGATGACCATGTTAATGGGATTATGTAATAGACCACCCAATAGTCAGCAAGATTTAAAGAAAAATTTGTAGAGATTACAGGCTAGTGACAGATAACTTTTCAATTGGTTATCATAATGCAATTCATCTTGGAGAAGGTCAGAACAGAAACAGGCCCTTCAGCCCATTCAGTCCATACTGAAAAACATTTAAACTGCCTACTCCCAATGACCTGCACCTAGAGCTTAGCCCTCCATATTCTTACAAACCACGTACCTATCCAAACTTCTCTTAAATGTTGAAATCGAGCTTGCAGGCACCTCCTGTGCTGGCAGCTCTTTCCATACTCTCATGACCATCTGAGTGAAGAAGTTTCCCCTCCTGTTCTCCTTAAACTTTTCTCCTTTCACCCTTAAACCATGACCTCTGATTACAATCCCACCCAATCTCAGTGGAAAAAGCCTGCTTGCATTTACATTAATAATTTTGTATACCTCTATCAACTCTCCTCTGAATCTTCCATGTTTAAAGAGTATACTTAGCTTCAAAGTAATTATGGAAATGGATAGGTCTGGTCCTCAGGTTGAGTTTCTAAATTGGAGAAAGGCTCTAATTTTGATAGTATCAGAAAGGATCTGGCAAGTGTGGATTGGGAAGGCTGTTATCAGGCAAAGGTATGCTTGGTAAGTGGGAGGCCTTCAAAAGTGAAATAATGAGATTACAGAGTTTGTATGTCCTGTCAGAACAAAAGACAAGGGTAACAGGTTTAGAGAATCTTGGTTTGAGAGAGATATTGAAGTCCTGGTTAAGAGGAAGGAAGTACATAGTAGCAAAAGACAGGAAGGAAAAAGTGATCAACTTGATGGAAGAAGAGGAAATCAGGAGGGCAAAAAGAAGGCATGATCTTACTCTGTCAGACAAGGTTAAGGAGGATTTGAAGTGCTTCTACAGATATATTTTGAGCAAAAGGACAGCAAGGGACAATATTGGTCCTCCTGAAGGTCAAAATGGTCATCTATGCACTGAGCTGAAAAAGAATTTTTGCATCTGTATTTATTCAGGAGACGGATTCAGAGTCCATAGAAGTGAGGCAAAGCAGCAGTGAGCTCATGTACCACATGCAGAATACAAAGGAAGAGGTGTTTGCTGTACTGAGGCAAATTAGGATAAATCCCCAGGGCCTGACAAGGTGATTCCTCTGACCTTGTGGGAGGTTAGTGCAGAAATCGCAGGGACACTAGCAGAGATACTTAAATGGTCTGAAGCAATGGGTGAGGTGCTGGAGGATTGGAGGATAGCTAATGTTGTTCCATTGTTGAAGAAAAGCTCTAAAAATAAGCTGGCAAAATATAGGCTGGTGAGCCTGACACCTTTACTAGGTAAGTTATTGGAAGATCTTCTATGCGACTGGATATATAAGTATTTGGATAGACAGGGACTGATTAGGGCAATGGCAAGGCCTTCCATGTGTAATGCTGACATGGGGTGAGGAAGATCAAGCCCTGTCCACAAGTTCAAGCTTAATTGTCGTTCACTAGAACAGCTAAATGAAACAGTGTTCCTCTGGGACCAAGGTGAAAAACACAGTACATACAGTCACACACAGAACATGTAATTATGATAGCATAAACGGTCAGTAAAATAATATTGGCACAGGTCTCTGGGTGTTATGGCCTGGAGATTGATGGTACATGGAAGGTTGTTCTGGAGCCACATTTCTGCAAAAATAAGTACGTAACAGTTCCTCACCTCACACTGGGTCAGGCGCGGACTAATGCAAATCAGCTTGTCTCACCCTGACTTCAGCCCAGCTCGACTTCCAGGTTGCAAACATTGCAGAGCAGAATGAGAGGAGAGGCCTGCCCAGAACCCAGCACGGATGATACTTCCAGCAAACACACCTAGCCTAGTTCTTTCCTTCAAAGCCTCTGATCTCTGAAACTATGATATTAGCTAACATAGAGGTTACCTACAGCCCCCAGATTAGTTAGCTGTTAATTGCCTATCAAAGCTGTTTGAAGTTCAAAGTAAATTTATTATTAAAATACATACATCTACAACACTGAGATTCATTTTCTTGTGGGCATACTCAATAAATCCATAGCAGAATAAAAACTATAATAGAATCAATGAAAAGCCACACCAACATGGTGTTCAACCAATGTGTAAAAGATGACAGACTGTGCAAATACAAAAAGAACGAAAGAAATAATAAATTAATAAATAATAAATCTCAAGAACATGAGATGATGTCCTTGAGAATGAGTCCATAGGTTGTGGGATCATTTTAATGACGGGGCAAGTGAAGTTATTCCCTTTAGTTCAAGAGTCTGATGGTTGAGGGTTGATGATTGAGAGTCCTGAGGCTCCTGTACCCTCTTCCTGATGGCAGCAGCAAGAAGACAGCATGTACTGGGTGGTAGGAGCCCCTGATAATGGATGCTGCTTTCCTGTGACAGCGCTTTGTGTAGATGTGCTCAGTGGTGGAGAGGATTTTATGCCTGATTGTCTGGGCCCTATCCACTACTTTTTGTAGTATTTTCTGTTCGAGGGCATTGTTTTCCCCCCACTGTACTTTCCACCACACTTCCATAGAAGTCTGTCGAAGTTCTAAATGTCACGCAGAATTTTTGCAAACTCCTAAGGAAGAAGAGGTACTGCCGTGCTTCATTTGTAATTGCACTTACGTGCTGGGACCAGGACAGGTCCTCCAAAGTGACAACACTGAGGAATTTAAAGTTGCTGACCCTCTCGCCCTCTGATCTTCCTATGAGGACTGGCACAGGGATGTCAGGTTTCCTCCTCCTGAAGTCAATAATCAGCTCCTTTGTCTTGCTGACATTGAATTAGAAGTTTTTGTTCTGGCCACACTCAGCCAGGTTTTAAATCTCCCTCCTATATGCTGGTTTGTTACCACCTTTGAGTTGGTCTACGACGGTGGAGTGTGTCATCAGCAAACTTGAATATGGCATGGGAGCTGTGCTTAGCCTCACAGTAGGGCAGGGGAAGAAGAAAACAGACTTGTGGTGACCTGTGCTGATGGAGATTGTGGAGGAGATGTTGCCAATCTCAACTGACTACGGTCAATAAACTGAATCTTTTTCTTGTTGTTTCTGACATTCACAAATTATCCAAAACTTTTAACAATTAACTAAAGTATTTGGGAAACATTAAAAGATAAAATGATTGAATAAACAATATCATTAAAGTTAACCATACGAAAAAACAACTAAAATACACTTACTTTAACTCCTTTGCATAAATGAATTGAAATCAATGGGAGAGGATCCATTGATCCAGTTTCCTGGTTGAAGTGGGTGGTCTTTCCATCTGCTGAAGGTATGTCTGGCTGTGCAGGATCCGGAGAGCAAGTTATTGGAATGTTAAATTCCAAACTATTGGTGTCACTGCAATGACAGTGATAGAGACTTCACTGAAAGTGCTCATCAAATGCCATGACAGAATGTTCTGGTAGCTATGCCAATTGCACAACTGGTCTTCTTGAATCTGATTGCTTCAACCATAGAGCCCCCTGGAGGTTATTGCTGAAAATATTAAAACAAATACTTTGGTTTTATGCTTTTTTAAAAGATTTATTTGAAGGCCTCTACCTTACTGAACTTTAAGGTTTATTATTCTGCTGTCATACTTGTTGTGGTCATGTGATATGGTTTTTTTAGCCACAGTACATACTTGCTCCCTTTGAGCAATATCTTTGCGATGTTACTGTTTCTGTTGTCCTATATCTTGGGGTCTGTACTTTCACACCTTCCAGGTGATCACATCAGAACACTTTTACCGGATTGAAGAAGAACATGGAAACCAGAATCTAGAGGATAGAACCCATGTGAAAGGAGGGTTGGTGAGATTCGAGTATCTACACGGGAAAGGAGGTTTGGTAAGATTCCAGTATATCCATGGGAAAGGAGGCTTGGTCAACTTCAGATAGGAAAGGAGTTTTGGTGATTATTGAAATCTAATCTATTAAAGAATGACATTATGGCTTTTTTCATGCCTGTGGTGAAAGGGAGAGCAGTGACAATATAAATACTCCAGAGACAGTCATGTAGCCAATCCCTCCCACACAACCAACTCCTAAATGATGATCACACCCGCTGAGCAGGTGACTCATTAATGATTGGGTGACCTGGATCACATTTTTTCAGAGGGATTTGGTCCAAAACATCTATGCCATTAACAGACAAACCCATCTCTCATTCTATACTTCTCCATTCTCTCTTTACCTGCTTTCCATTTTTTTCTTTTTGTTTTTATGTGTCAGTTTATTACAAACAATGAAAAAATGGATTACGTTGATCATTTTCCTTGTTTTAAAATCAGCAAGCATAAACATTGTTTGTCATACCTTCCATGTGCCCAGAACATCCCCAAATATACACTGTTGTCTCAGGTAATGCTGGAACACACGTCTAGAGTGTAGACATCAGGGAAGGTTGATTATGTATTACACAAATACCATAATAACTCCTCATTTGAGAAATCCAGGGCTGTTTACAAACTTCATGACTGGAAAAGTATTTAGTAAAATTTGGGCAATGATCAGTAAAATTGTACTGATATAAAATAATGATTTTTATTACCAGGTTTTGCCGCTGTGACTCTGGACCTTTGCGATTATTGGAACGAAGCAAACATGTCAATTGTGGAAGATTGTACATGCAACACATCCTGGTGTAAAATCTCAATACTACATTCCATAAAGAAGACTATAAGTGATAGGTGTAGAATTAGCCCATTCCATCATGACGGTCCATTTTCACTCTCAACCCTATTCTCCTGCCCTCTCCCTATAACCTTTCATGGCGTACTAATCAAGAACGTATCAACTGTGTCTTAAGTATACTGATTGATTTAGACGCCACAGCCACCAATGGCAACAAATGCCACCGATTTGCCACTCTCGGGCTAAAGAACTTCCTCCTCATCTTCATTCTGAATGGAAGCCCCTCTATTCTGAGACTGTCCTCTGGTCCTAGACTCTCCCACTACAGGAAACATCTACTCTATCAATGCCTTTCAATATTCAATAGGTCTCAATGAGGTCCCCGCTCATCCTTCCAAGTTCCTGGAAGTACAGGCACAGAGCCATCAAATGCTCCTCATACAATAACCCCTTAATACGTGGAATCAATCTCATGAACATCCTCAGAACTCTCTCCAATGTCAGCACATCCTTTCTTAGATAAGGGGCCCAAAACAGTTCACTATAGCCTAAGTGAGGCCTCAGCAGTGCCTTATGTAGCCTCAAAATTACATCCTTGCTTTTATATTCTAGTGCTCTTGAAATGGAAGCTAACATTGCATTTGCCTTCCTCACCACCAGCTCAACATGCATATTAACTGTTAGGGAATCCTGCCTGAGGACTCCCAAGTCTCCTTGCACCTTGGATTTTTGAATGTTTTGCCCATTTAGAAAATAGTCTGTGCTTTTGTTCCTTCTTCCAAAGTGCAGGACCATACACTTCCCGACGCTGTATTCCATCTGCCACTTGTTTACCTATTCTCCTTATCTTTTTAAGTCCTTTGCAGCCTTCCTGTTTCCTCCACACTCCCTGCTCCTTCCCCTGTCTTTGTATTATCCACAAACATGGCTACAAAGCCATCATTTCCGACATCCAAATCATTGACATGTAATGTAAAAAGTAACTTTCCCAACACCAACCCCTGCGGAACATCGCTAGTTACTGGCAGTCAATCAGAGAAGGCTTCCTTTATTCCCACTCTTTGCTCCTGCAAATCATCCAATCCTCCATCTATGCTAGTATCTGTCTGTAATAAAACAGGCTCTTATTTTGTCAAGTAGCCTCACGTGTGGCAACTTGTCAAAGTCCATCTGAAAATCCAAGTACACAACATCCTCTGATTCTCCTTTGTCTATCCTGCTTGTTATTTCCTCAAATAATTCTAACAGATTTGTCAGGCAAGATTTTCCCTGAAGGAAACCATACCAACCAGTGGATTATATCACGTACCTCCATGTGCCCCGAAACCTCATCCACAATAATGGACTCCGTCATCTTACCAACCACTGAGCTCAGACTAACTGGCCTATAATCTCCTTTCTTCTGCCTCCCTCCCTTCTTGAGGAATGGAGTGACATTTACAATTTTCCTATCCTCCATACCCATGCCAGAATCTAGTGATTCTTAATAGATCATTACTAATGTTTCCACAATCTATTCAGCTACCTCTTTCGGAAACCTGGGTGAAATCCATCTGGCCCATGTGACCGATATACCTTAAGCTCTTTCAGATTCCCAAGCATCTTCCTCCTAGTAATAACAACTGCACTCATCTCTGCCCTTTGACACTCTCAAAATTCTGGCATACTTCTAGTGTCTTGCACAGTGAAGATGGATGCAAAATACTTACTTAGTTCATCAGTCATTTCCTTGTCTCCCATTACTACCTCTCCAGTGTCATTTTCCAGCAATCTGTTATCTACTCTTGCCTCTTTTTTATTCTTTATGTATCTGAAATACTTCTGGTATCCGCTTTGATATTATTGGCTAGCTTACCTTAATATTTCAACTTTTTCCACCTTATGGCTTTTTTATTTGCCTTCGGTTTGTTTTAAAAAGCTTCTCAATTCTCTAACTTCACACAGATTTTTGCTTTATTAAATGCCCTCTCTTTTGCTTTCATTTTGTTTTGACTTCCTTTGTCAGCCATGGTTGCATCATCCTGCCTTTAGAACACCCCTTCATTTTTACAATGTATCTATCTTGCTCCTTCTGAATTTCTACCAGAAACTACAGCCACTGCTCTTCTGCTGGTGACCTAGTTCTATCCACTTTGCCAGTTCCTCTCTCATGTCTCTATAATTTCCTTTATTCTACTGTAGTAATGATACATCTGCCTTTAGCTTCTCCCTCTCAAATTACAGAGTGAAGTCTTTCATGTTATAACCTCTAGCTCATAAGAGTTCCTTATCTTAAACTCCCAAATCAAATCCAGTTCATTACACAACACTCAATCCAGTATAGCATTTGCCATAGTGGGCTGAACCACAAGCTGCTCTAAAAAGCCATCTGGCAGGCTTTATACAAATCCTTTCTCTTGGAATCCAGCAGCAACCTAATTTTCCCAGTCTACCTGCGTATTGAAATCCCCCATTACTATGGTAATATTGCCTTTTTGGGATGCGTTTTCCATCTCCTATTGTAATTTGTAGTCCACATCTGACTACTGTACAGATTGCTGTCTACACCAATTAAATTAATTTGTGTGATTGTTTTACAGTCTGCATCACATCAGATTATATCTTACAATTATTGTGAATCACACAGAAAATTCTCATTAGCCAATAAAGCTTAATAGTCTTGTTAACAGTGACTATGAGTGGTCATCTGCCTGGGAAATGTTTTACACTCTGCATCTGAATTTCATTCCATGGAGTATTCCTGTGCTACCAGTTGGACTTTAAACTCTATAAACTGGGATCGATTTCTATTTAATTCTGTCTGAACACAACAAACAATATGTGTTCAATACTGAAGTGTAACCAGACAATATAAAGCACAGACTAAATAAATTGATAGAATGCTAATTATTGAATGACGTAAAACTAACAGCCATTTATATTAAGAGGATACAATACCTCTTTTAACGTGCAATTATAAATTTCAATGAAAATCAGCAGTATAAGAAATATTTAGATACTTGAATCTGAATACAATGAAATACAACATACAGTATGCAAATAGATCAATATTTAAACAGAAAATGATATTATTTCAGAATTTGCACTATGTTGACACATTTCACATCCATTTTCCATGTCACTTGATTTACGTGAATAACATTTCTAAGAATATTTAATAGCTGAGCATTTACTTTTCTCTGGGTTAAATTCAAAGCAAGCACTCTAGGTAAAGTGAAGAGATATCTCTTGAAAACTTGAATTCTTATTTTTGTGTCTACACACAGTAACACTGGCCTTCCCGGGCAAAGAAATAATCTCAAAGTATCTTCTCTGTCATGTTCTTTCAGAATCAATTGTTCTATATACAACACCTCATTCATCTAAACTCTAAAAACAAAGCTCATTCCATTCAGCCTCACATCAACTAGTTCTTCCCAGATTATCAATCTGGTTTGAAGAGCTGAATAAAACTTCACTTATTGTGGTGAATCCAGTTAGTATGTACTCTGCAGTTTCAATGGTGGACTAGACCACACCAGTTACTTTGATTAAGTAGGTGAAATGTCAAGGTAATTACGCTGTTAACCAATTATATATAATCACACCAATATTTTATAAAGAAAATTATTTGTTTTTCTATGTGATGGTACTGTATCATAACTAATGTTTGTTATATCAACCACAAATTCTTCATTTACTTTTTAAAGTTAATCATGTTTTAGGTTTGATAACCAGATATCCTTTTTCATCCCTAAGGCAGCAATGAAGAAGTCAGACAGTTATCTAGTGTCGAGATGAAGCCACACTCAGCTTGGAGGAACAACACCTTATATTCCGTCTGGATAACCTCCAATTTGATGGCATGAACATCGATTTCATCTTCTGTTAATGCCCCTCCTCCCCTTCTTACCCCATTCCTAATTTTTTCTTTCTCTCTCTTTCCCTCTCAGAATAACTCCTTGCCTGTTCTCCATCTTCCTCTGGCACTCCCCTCCCCCTTTCTTTCTTCCAAGGCCTTCCATCCTTTGATACTCCCCCTTCTCCAGCCTTGTGTCCCTTTTGTCAATCAGCTTCCCAGCTCTTAGCTTCATCCCTCCCCCTCCTGTCTTCTCCTATCATTTTGGGTCTCCCCCTCCCACTTTCAAATCTCTTACAGCTTTTTTCTCTGTTAGTCCTGACGAAGGGCCTTGACCCGAAATGTCGACTGTACTTCTTCCTATAGATGTTGCCTGCATTTTGCGTGTGTTGCTTGAATTACCAGCATCTGCAGATTTTCTCGTGTTTAGAGTTATCTGATTATTGCTCAGTGAACTCTGCGCAGATTTTAACTGAATCTGGAGGCACTGATGTGATTTAGTCAGTATTTGCACCAAAGTGTTTAATTCCTGGGTCTCTGGATGAGGCATTGATGTGCTTTTTATCTCTGCTCCACCTCTACAAGACCTTATTTCACACACTTTATCCTTTTAGTTTGTCAGTAAATGAATGGAGCTTGCAATCAAGCAGTAGGTGAGTCAGTAGGGGTCATATACTGCTGTTGGTGCTCCTGTGTGGCCTTATATATCGGTAAGACCCAGTGTAGAGTGGGAGACTGCTTCGCTGAGCATCTATGCTCTGTCCACTAGAACAAGCGGGATTACCCATTGGCCAGCCATTTTAATTACACTTCCCATTCCCATTCTGATATGTCCATCCATGGCATCCTCCACTGTCGGGATAAGGGACCTGTCAGTTTGACATCAGTGGTGGGTAAATTAATGGAAAGTATTCTTAGAGATAGTATTTATAATTATCTGGATAGACAGGATCTGATTAGGAGTAGCCAGCATGGATTTGTGCGTGGAAGGTCATGTTTGACAAACCTTATTGAATTTTTTGAAGTAGTTACGAGGAATGTTGACGAGGGTAAGGCAGTGGATGTAGTCTATATGGACTTCAGCAAGGCCTTTGACAAAGTTCCACATGGAAGGTTAGTTAAGAAGGTTCAGTCGTTAGGTATTAATGCTGGAGTAATAAAATGGATTCAACAGTGGCTAGATGGGAGATGCCAGAGAGTAGTGGTGGATAATTGTTTATCGGGATGGAGGCCGGTGACTAGCGGGGTGCCTCAGGGATCTGTTTTGGGCCCAATGTTGTTTGTAATATACATAAATGATCTGGATGATGGGGTGGTAAATTGGATTAGTAAGTATGCTGATGATACTAAGGTAGGAGGTGTTGTGGATAATGAGGTGGGTTTTCAAAGCTTGCAGGGAGATTTATGCCGGTTAGAAGAATGGGCTGAACGTTGGCAGATGGAGTTTAATGCTGAGAAGTGTGAGGTTCTACATTTTGGCAGGAATCATCCAAATAGAACATACAGGGTAAATGGTAGGGCATTGAGGAATGCAGTGGAACAGAGAGATCTAGGAATAACAGTGCATAGTTCCCTGAAGGTGGAGTCTCATGTAGATAGGGTGGTGAAGAAGGCTTTTGGAACGCTGGCCTTTATAAATCAGAGCATTGAGTACAGAAGTTGGGAAGTAATGTTAAAATTGTACAAGGCATTGGCAAGGCCAAATTTGGAATATTGTGTACAGTTCTGGTCACAATATTGAATGGTGATAGGAAAGATATCAATAAATTAGAGAGAGTGCAGAGACGATTTACTAGCATGTTACCTGGGTTTCAGCACTTAAGTTACAGAGAAAGGTTGAACAAGTTAGGTCTCTATTCATTGGAGCGTAGAAGGTTGAGGGGGGATTTGATCGAGGTATTTAAAATGTTGAGAGGGATAGATAGAGTTGACGTGAATAGGCTGTTTCCATTGAGAGTAGGGGAGATTCAAACGAGAGGACATGATTTGAGAGTTAGGGGGCAAAAGTTTAAGGGAAACACGAGGGGGTATTTCTTTACTCAGAGAGTGATAGCTGTGTGGAATGAGCTTCCTGTAGAAGTAGTAGAGGCCAGTTCAGTTGTGTCATTTAAGGTAAAATTGGATAGGTATATGGACAGGAAAGGAGTGGAGGGTTATGGGCTGAGTGCGGGTAGGTGGGACTAGGTGAGATTAAGAGTTCGGCACGGACTAGGAAGGCCGGAATGGCCTGTTTCCGTGCTGTGATTGTTATATGGTTATAAGGTCACATCTTGGTTAGGGAAACAAGACCTTATATTCCGTTTAGTTAGCCTCCAACCTGGTGGCATGAACATTGATTTCTCAAACTTCCAGTAATGCCTCCCCCCACCTTCACCACTTCCTATCCCCTTGTCCCTCTCACATATTATCTCCTTGCTCCCTCGTGTTCCTCTCCTTCCCCTTTTTTCTTTCTTCCATCACCTTGTCTCTTTAACCAATCAACTTCCTAGCTCTTGGCTTCATCCCTCCCCCTTCAAGTTTCGCCTGTCACCTGACGTTTTTCTCTCCTCCCCCCACCTTTCAAATCTACTCCTCAGCCTTTTATTTCTCCAGACCTGCTGAAGGCTTTCAGCCCAAAATGTTAACTGTACTTTTGTCTATAGATGCTGCCTAGCCTGCTGCATTTTGCTTGTGTTGCTCGGATTTCCAGCATCTGCAGATTTTCTTGTTTGTGAACCATTGTTTTCTATGCTTTTTTATTGTCATGAGTAAATTTCAAAATCCAAAATTCTGATTTTATTTTGCAGAGTTACCTTTGTTCATACAAAACATTGGAAGAGATTTAATGTCTATGTCAGTTTATTGCTCAAGCCCCACCCCACACTAAAGTAGAAGTAGCTCACATGTTTGTGCTGCTCTCTACCTTCTGTGGGATGCTGACCAACATGAGGTGATTGTTCTAGGCAGGTCTGTTCTTGTGCACACATGGACTGTGCTTACACATGAGCAGATCATGTTTCAGTCTGGTGCTCCCAGCCGACAGAACCCTCATCTGTGAGCTCTGAGCATGAGCTGGGGATAAACCAGCTATTACAGGTGCATTGGCCTTGCTCTGAGGGTCAAACTGTTCTTGCAATACGAATGGAGAGCGATACAGGTCTACATTCACCTGCTCTGCCAGTATTGCCTGATCATTTGAGAGTTGTTTGTGGCGGAGGGATTGACTGCATGAGAGTCTCTCAGTCTCTGCAAAATTGACTTTGACACTTCTGCCTTTCACAACGAGGATCAAGGCACCTTGTCAAAGGCTTCTTGGAAATCCAAGTACATGATATCTGCTGATTCTCCTTTGTCTACACTGCTCAATGAATTCCAATAGACTTGTCAGGAAAGATTTTCCTTGACTTGTCAATTTTATCACGTGCCTCCAAGCACACTGAAATCATATCCTTAACAATTGACTCCAACACCTTCACACCCACTGAGTCAGGCTAACTGCCTTATAATTTCCTTTCTTCTTCCTCCCTCCTTTCTTGAAAAGTGGAGTGACATTTGCAATATTGCAGTCACTGAAAACATGCCAGAATCTATTGATCATTGCTGACATCTCCAATATCTCTTTAGCTAATTCTTTCAGAACCTTGGGGTGTAGTCCATCTGGTCTAGGTGACTTATTAACCTTCCTTTCAGTTTCCCAAGCACCTTCTCCCTAGTATTAGCAACTTCACTCACTTTTGCCTCTGACACTCTCAAACCTACGGCACACTGCTGGTGTCTTCCACAGAGACGACTGATGCAAAATACTCATTTAGTTCATTTGAATTTCCTTGTCCTCCATTACTACCTCTCCAGCATCATTTTCCAGTGACTCAATATCTATTTGTCTCTCTTTTATTCTTTATACAGCCCTGTACAAAAGTCTTGAGGTGTATAGTGTGGGTACATACACACACATACATACTATTGTTTGCACAGTACTGTATTTGTCAACGTGGAGCAGAGAGCAAGTTAGTAAATCTGGCTGAGCAAAGGATGTTAGGAATGGCAAGAGGAAAGCATTGTGGGAGGGGTGTGGGACTGATAGCAGAGGAAGTGTGTTAGGTGTGGGGGGAGGGGTGGTGGCATGGGTGGAGCCACAACCAACCCTGAGAATCCAGACAAAGACATTTGATTCCAAACAATTTGTTTATTGGTCATTACAGAATGTCCCTCTTGCACTTCCCTCCCCCTACCCTCTGCCTTGCCCTTTTCCCAGCCATGACTCTCTTCTCTCTGCGCCCTTCCCCATCATAGTTCACTACCCAGACAAATATCACAATCAGATTTATCATCGCACACATCATGAAATTTCCTTTTTTTTAATGGCCACAGTAAAGTGCAATACATAAAATAACTACAGTATTGTTCAAAAGTCTTAGGCACCCTAGCTATATATACTGTAGTGTTCTCGCACAGGTGTAAAAGAACTCTGAACTAAACACCAAGCATAAACCAGTCAATGAGGTGGTCCCAGTAAGATTAACCATTTACTGTTCACTCTTCCACATTAACGTATGGTGAAAACTGTTGATAAAACAATACAAAATATATACAGTATTTGTTTCCTTCTTGACATCACGTTTACATCATAAATACTTGCGAAAGTAAAACTACAACAACTATATTACATTAAAGTGCAACATACAGTCAGAATCTACCTACGCCATCGACTGGTTTTAAATACATCAACACAAACTATCCACAACTCTTGGTTAACAAAGAACATAAACTTATCAGCCGTCATTACTTTTAACAGAATCAGCATTAACATTTTTAATTCAACATATCGATTATCTCATGAACTTACTGCGTTGCTTCTCTGATGTTTCTAGTGCGTAGAAAGAAAACTTTTCTCGCGCTGATCCTCCACATACATAAGCCCCCTCCTTCCTGTTTCTCCAAACCGGTATTTTCCCACAAGACGCGGCGTAACCTGGTGTGATGTCATTGCATGCCGTGATATATCACAGACAACGAATTTACTTTAAACAACTTTAACTTTAACTAGAAAATGACTACAAATGAATTACTAAAGCGAAAATATAATAAACTAAACAAATGCCTTAAAGGCAACACATATACCATATGTGCCTAAGATTTTACATTGTATTGTATATCTGAAAAAAATCTTTGGTATCCGCTTCAATATTATTGGTGAGCTTATCTTTACATTTCATCTTTTAACCCTTATGACTCTTTTATTTGTAGCTCACATCCTAGCTACTGTTCGGAGACCTGTATATAATACTCATCAGGATCAATTTACATTTACAGTTTCTTAACTCTATGCAAAAGGATTCTACACCTTCTCTTCCGATGTCACATATATCGACATAGCTGAGTTGCAATTGTGATTCATCATCTAGGTTAGAAACACATTTATGTAACAGATTCAAAGAAGGCAGTTTAAATAGATGAGATAGCCCCAGAGCATGAGTGCACAGAAGAGACAGTTTCTCATATTCCATTTGCAGAGCAGGTGGTCGTGTCTTCTCCATCCGACACTCAGGTGGTTAAGAGTTGTCCTGGGTTTTTTCTGCAAGTTTGTCTTGGGAATTCATTGCTTGGGTTAGCTACCAGTTGGTCAAAGTTCAAAGTGCAAAGTAAATTTTATTATCAGAATGCAGGTATGTCATCACATACAACCCTGAAATTCATTTTCCTGTTGTAGTTGCTATTCTATAGATTTTTGCTGAATATCTACAGAATAGATATTCAGCAAAAATCTATGGACTAGCAACTATAACAGGATCAATGAAAGAGCAAGAACAGTGCAGAAAACAACAAACTGTGCAAATGCAAATATAAACAAATAGCAATAAATAACCAGAACATGAAATAACATGATATAAAGTGAGAATATTAAATAACAAGATATAAAATCCTTCTGCACTGTGAGACCATCGGTCATGGGTACATCTCAATGGATGGGCAAGTGAGTATAATTATTCGCTCTTGTTCAAGAGCTTGATGGTTGAGTTGTGGTAACTGTTCTTGAACTTGTTGGTGAGTCCTGAGGCTCTTGTACCTTTTACCTGATGCAGCAGTGAGAGTAGAGCATGGCCTCAGTGGTGAGGATCTCTGATGATGAATGCTTCTCTCCTATGACAGCGTTTCATGCAGATGTGCTCAATGGTTGGAAGGGCTTTACCTGTGATGTACTGTGCTGAATCCAATACCTTTGGTAGGATTTCCTGTTCAAAGGTATTGGTGTTTCTATACCAGGCTGTGATGCAGCCAGTCAAACACTCCCCACTACACATCTATAGAACTCTGTAAACATTTTTGATGTCATGTGGAATCTTAGCAGACTCCTCAGGAAGAAGAGGTGCTGTTGTGCTTTCTTCGCAATAATGTTTAAATAATGGGTCCAGGGAAGTTCCTTTAAAATAGTAACATTCAGGAATTTAAAGTTGCCAACCCTCTCCAACTCTGATGATGACTGGCTAATGGACCTTTGGTTCTCCCTCCTGAAGTCTACAATCAGTTCCTTAGTCATTCTGACATTGGGTGAGAGTTTGTTGTTATGACACCACTCAGCCAAACTTTCAATCTCCCTCCTGTGTGCTGATTCACCACCACCATTGGTGACATTAGCAATCTTGAATATGGTGTTGGAGCTGTGCTTAGCCATACAGTCATAGGTGTAAAGCCAATAGAGCAGGGGCCTAAGTACACATCGCTGTGGTGCTCCTGTGCTGATGGAGATAGTGGAGGAGATGTTTTTGCCAATCTGAACTCAATGGGGTCATTTGCACACGGAGGTATTGAGTGCAATGTCTTGGAGCTTATTGATTAGTTTTTGTGGATGATGGTATTAAGTACTGAGCTGTAATCAATAGAGCATCCTGATGTCTTTGCTGTCCAGATGTTTCAGGGTGTGTGAAATGCCAATGAGGTGGCATCTTCTGTGGAGCTGTTGCTCTGGCAGGCAAATTGGAATGGATCCAAGTCACCTGTCAGGCAGGAGCTGTTACGTTTCATCACCAACCTCTCAAAAACACTTCACAGTACTTCACCATTCTGGATGCAAGTGCAACTGGGTAATAGTCATTGAGGCATTTCACCACACTCTTCTTGGGCACTGGTATGATCGAAATTTACTTGAAGCAGTGGATACCACATACTTCTGAAGTGAGGGGTTAGACATTAGTGAGAACAAGCCAGCTGATTAGCACATGTCTTTAGTGCATAGCCAAATGCCCCGTACGGTCCTGATGCTTTCCTTGGATTCACCCTTCTGAAGGCATATCAGCTTCAGATTCTGAGAGCAAAGGATCGGCAGGAGATGTGGAGATTCACAATGGCTTCTTCATGTTCAGATGGTCATCCATGTGCATGTCAGTCAAAGATGTTATAGAGATTTGAGCTGTCATTTGTAGGGGTGGTCTGTAGCATTCAACTAGGAGTTGGTGAATTTTACGCAGGTATGAGAGTGTTTCCAGGTTATTCTTGGAGGTGATTATCAAACTCCACAGTGCAAGTATTAGGATTCGTCATTCGGACATCTAAACAAAAGATACTAATGTTAAAATACTGTATAATCCAGTGTTTTTTAAATTTGATAAATCTCTTTCAAACCTGTTGCAAAACCATTCAATTACGTATATGGGAAGGTCACATGCAGCCTAGTCTATCCTGTAAAGTTCTCCTCTTAATGCCTGGGAACTGTGCTGACATTGATAACACTCACCCATGTAACAGCCTGACACATTTTTACTCCAACTACTACCTTATGCTGGATTTTTCTATTGCAATCCCTTGGTACATCAAAAATAAACAGTCCTTTCAAATCTACTCATGAAAAATGGTGGATAATCAGGCAGATAACACAGGGAGGCATTCACAACCCTAGTGGACCCAGCATACGAGTCTTATAAGGAACATGGAAGCATTTGCAACTATATTCAACCAGAAATGATACACTTGAGATCCTGACCATGTTAGCATTCTTCAGCCAATTCACTTCATTGTGATATGAAGAGTTTTATGCACTGGATACCAGAGATAAAAGCTATGCAACTAGATTCCATCCCAGCAGTAGAACAGAAGATTGTACTGATTTTCTTAGCCTCTAGTCAAGATTCAAAATAGTTTAATGTCACTTCCTGTGGACAAGTGTAAGGAGAACAAAATAATTGTTACTCCGGATCAGATGCAGCATGAAAAAAAAACAAAAGATAAAGAACTCAACAGTAAAACTAAAAAAACACATAAAATATAAATACATAAGATAACTTAAATACATTGTATGTATGTATGCAAAGTGACACCAGGCTGTACATAAGCCATCCTTGTACAGTTACAATAATGTCTCTACCCGATAATGTTAAGGCCTCGAGAATAGACAGACTATGTTTGTTTTCCTTGGTGTATAGGAGAGTATTAATTTTATTATTCTATTATAGATTTATTGAGGATGCCAGCTAGAAAATGAATCTCAGTGTTGTATATGGTGACAAATATATACTTTGACAATAAATTGACATTGAACTTTGAAGAGGGACCCAATAGAAAAAAATATTAGCAATAGTTAGCAGAAACTGTTCTCCCCAACAAAGTTACCTGCAAGGGTATTCATTTACATAAGAAATAAGAATTTGGAGCAGGAGTAGGCCATCTGGCCCATCGGGCCTGTTCCACCATTCAATAAAATCACGGCTGATCTGGCCGTGGACTCATCTCCACCTACCTGCCTTTTCCCCATAACCTTCAATTCTCCAATTATGCAAAAAAACTATCCAACCTTGTCTTAAATATATTTTCTGAGGTAGTTTCCACTGCTTAATTGGGCAGAGAATTCTACAGATTCACCACTCTCTGGGAAAATCAGTTCCTCTTCATCTCTGTCCCAAATCTACACCCCCAAATCTTTTGGCCCTGTCTCCTAGTTCTAGTCTCACTTACCAGTGGAATCAACTTTTCTGCCTCTATCTTATCTATCCCTTTCAAAATTTTACATGTTTCTATAAGATCTCTTTAGGTCAAGAGATAAATGAGCAGGGTCTGAGGAAGACCTATTTCAC
The DNA here is from genome assembly GCF_048418815.1 of Hemitrygon akajei. Lineage (NCBI taxonomy): Eukaryota > Metazoa > Chordata > Chondrichthyes > Myliobatiformes > Dasyatidae > Hemitrygon > Hemitrygon akajei. The sequence continues at coordinate 133,167,180 of NC_133126.1, forward strand.
TTAAAAAGTGGTTGGAATCTGGAACACAGTGCCTCAGAGAATGGTGGAGATAGACACTCTCACAACTTTTCAGAAATATCCAGAAAATCTCACACAAAATGCTGGCGGAATTCAGTTTAGGCAGCATCTATGGAGGGAATAAACAGTCAATGTGTTTGGCCAAGACCCTTCACCAGGACTGGAAAGGAAGAGGAAAGAAGTGAGAATAAGGTGGGATGAGGGGAAGGAGTACAAACTGGCAGGTGAGGGTTTAAACCAGGTGGGGGTGAAGGTGGGTGAGTAGAGAGGAGGAATGAAGTGAGAAGATGGGAGGGGATAGGCAGAGGAGGTAAAGGGCTGAGGAAGGATTCTGATAGGAGAGGACAGTGCACCATCTGAGTAAAGGAAGGAGGAGGGGCACAGTGCAAAATATGGGCAGGTGAGGAACAGAGAAAGGGGTAAGAGGGGAATCAGAATGGGGAATGGAAAAAGAGAGGAAGGGAATGGGGAGAAATTACTGGAAGTTGGAGAAATTGGTATTTATGCTGTCAGGTTGGAGGCTACCCAGACGGAATATGGGGTGTTGCTCCTCTAACCTAAGAGATCCTCTCCATAGATGTTGCCTAACCTGATGCGTTCCTCCAGCACTTTGTGTGTATTGCTCAAGGTATTTCTTATATGTTGTGAGAGTACCTGCTTCCATCATCTTCTAAGGTAATATCTTCCATATTCCATCTAGATGTGCACTTGAATTACTAATGGAACATTAATTATTACATGTGCATTGGCCTTGCTCTGAAGGTCAAAATGTTCTTCCAATACGAATGGAGAGCAAGACAGGTCTACATTCACCTGTTCTGCCAGTATTGCTTGATCATTTGAGAGTTGTTTGTGGCGGAGGGATTGACTGCATGAGAGTCTCTCAGTCTCTGCAATATTGACTTTGTCACTGTTCTCCCTTTCACAATAGGCATCAAGGCACCTTGTCAAAGGCCTCTTGGAAATCCAAGTACACGACATCCACTGATTCTCCTTTGTCAATGCTGCTCAATAAATACCAACAGATTTGTCAGGAAAGATTTTCCCTGAAGGAAACCATGCTGACTTTAGTCAATTTTATCATGTTCCTCCAAGCACACTGAAATCACATCCTTAACAATTGTCTCCAACACCTTCACACCCACTGAGTCAGGGTAACCGGCCTATAATTTCCTTTCTTTTACCTCCTTTTAATGGAGTGACATTTGCAATAATACAGTCACTGAAAACATGCAGAATCTATTGATCATTACTAATGTCTCCATTATCTCTTCAGCTAATTCTTTCAGAACCTTGGGGTGTAGTCCATCTGGTCCAGGTGACTTATTAACCTTCAGACCTTTCAGTTTCCCAAGCACCTTCTCCCTAGTATTAGCAACTTCACTCACTTTTGCCTCTGACACTCTCAAACCTACGGCACACTGCTGGTGTCTTCCACAGAGACGACTGATGCAAAATACTCATTTAGTTCATTTGAATTTCCTTGTCCGCTATTACTACCTCTCCAGCATCATTTTCCAGTGACTCAATATCTATTTGTCTCTCTTTTATTCTTTATACAGCCCTGTACAAAAGTCTTGAGGTGTATAGTGTGTGTACATACACACACATACATACTATTGTTTGCACAGTACTGTATTTGTCAATGTAGAGCAGAGAGCAAGTTAGTAAATCTGGCTGAGCAAAGGATGTTAGGAATGGCAAGAGGAAAGCATTGTGGGAGGGGTGTGGGACTGATAACAGAGGAAGTGTGTTAGGTGTGGGGGGAGGGGTGGTGGCATGGGTGGAGACACAACCAACCCTGAGAATCCAGACAAAGACATTTAATTCCAATTAATTTGTTCATTGGTCATTACAAAATGTCCCTCTGGCACTTCCCACCTCCTACCCTCTCTGCCTTGCCCTTTTCCCAGCCATGACTCCCTTCTCCCTGCCCCCTTCTCCATCGTAGTTCACTACCCAGACAAATATCACAATCAGATTTATCATTACACACAGTAAAGTGCAATAGATAAAATTACTACAGTACGGTTCAAAAGTCTTAGGCACCCTAGCTATATATACCATATGTGCCTAAGATTTTACATAGTATTGTATTTCTGAAAAAAATCTTTGGTAACGGCTTCGATATTATTGGCGAGCTTATCTTTACATTTCATCTTTTAACCCTTACGACTCTTTTATTTGTAGCTCACATCCTAGCTACTGTTCGGAGACCTGTATATAATACTCATCAGGACCATTTTACCGTTGCAGTTTCTTAACTCTACGCACAAGGATTTTACACATATACTGACATAGCTGAGATGCAATTGTGATTCATCATCTAGGTTAGCAATCCATGTAATAGATTCAAAGAAGGCAGTTTAAATAGATGTGATAGCCCCAGTGCATGAGTGCACAGAAGAGACAGTTTCTCATAGTCCATTTGTGGTAATATTAATTCTGTCTTACAGATTTCAATTTAAAGAGTGGGTCAGGTATGATAGTAGATAAATTATAAAAAGTCAAATTATTTTATAGACTGAAAATCTGAAGTAACAGTAATAGGCAGCCCCTGATCCCAGGAGAGCATGTGTTTGCACCTCTGGTGGACTGTGTCCTCTCCAGGGCGCAAGCCTGGATGGGAAAATTTGAAGAAGCAGCTGCTCCCCATGCAGTGGGTTCCCCTTGCCACATCACTGATGTAGTCCATGGGAAGGGCAAGCGCCAGTACAGCTTGGCACCTGTGTCATCGCAGAGTTTGCCGGAGTGAAGTTATAAACTTCAAACTACCTTAGGGACCCTGGCCCCGGATTTCTACCTCGGGGTTTACACCCGAAGCCTTTCCCATGAGAGGTTATGGCCACAAGTCAGCGGAGGGTTAAAATCAGAGTTTTCCTTCTCCTAGGCTAGATGCCATCCAAGGCTGATGAGCCCAACCTGCCCAAAGTAACTGGTTTTAAGGCACCAGTGGTTCTGCCTTTGCCACTTGTCAGTAGAAACAATTCTGCCGGGCCTAGTAGCTAAGCCACACGTGAAGGGCAAGAGTTGGACTTGGTTATCAGAGGCTGCTGGAGTCACCTGCCATTTGGGGCATTTTATAGGTAATGGGAGCTTATCCCCACGACTGCCCCCGACTATGACATCCTTAGGAACTGAAAATCTGAAATGTTTTTGAGGAAATGCCAATTATAAGCTAACACATTAAAAACTCAGTTCCTCATAATAGCACTTAAAATTTCTGTTTTTATAAAATACAACTGCTAGAGACGACATCTGAACTGTACTCATTCCAGCAACACAATGTTTATTCAGGAATGCTGTCTTTTCACTTTATGCTCTTATTACAACCGAAACTTCAAAGCCTCAAGTGTAAAATGGAACTTTGAGTATTTATTATTGGAAAAAATCTCAGAATTCAGTTATGTGGTGTACAGTCTGTGCAGTTACCAATTTAACATGTCCATTGGCAGAAGAGACACCACACGTTAGCCACATCATTAATAAACAAGATTTGCCATTACTTATTTAATTGATAAATTATCTTAAGAATAAAAGTAATCCAGGCTCTATGAGCAACAGACCACTTTGTTTTCTCTTGGGTGATACTAACCTGAGCAGTGAAACTAACCGATTAAAGAAGCATTTTGCAAAAGCAAACAATGAAATTGCCATCATCACCAAAGGAATCAGGATCATAAGGTAATTCCTTTTATCTGAAATAGTTTATCGAACTTAATGAGATAAACACACTATTCAGCTTCTTATGGTCAAGTGTCCCACACATTCAGTTCAATACTATGGCTGTTCTCCAGCTCCTATTAAAAGATTAGTTTTTCCAATGGCTTGCTTTTTAAAAGTTGTTCTATATTCTCCAAATCCTAAAAGCACACTGCATCAATAAATATTAACTATTATTTAGAAACATATGTAGGAAGAGTGATGGAATTAATGATTTAGGCTGAGCAGAATTCATCAGAGCTCGAATGTTAATTCTGTATGTCTAACCACAGATGCTGCCTGACCTGCTGAGTATTTCCAGCATTTTCTGGGTTTTTTAATTTACATTTCCTGATGTGATGCAAAGGCTATGGAGTGCTCACATCCATCATTCATAACATGTGACATGACTATACCTATACTAGAATACGACATGCCAGAGGCAGTCTTCACTGGATGATGTGGGTTATAACATGAGAGTACAGTGTCTGATGTCACCATTTCCTTTGTCTTTTTGAAAGCTACCTCACTGCTTTGTCCATTGCCATTTCTTCCTGATCTGTAGTAATGAGTCTATCTAGGAACAAGGAATCACCACCACCATCTTCTGAATTGTCGTACTTAATTATGTTTATGCTGTCTTTTTCAATTTGTGCTCTTATTATAAGCCTCAATGCCTTAAGTTTAAAATTTAACTGAGGATTACTATTGAAAAAAAATCTCAGAATTCAATTATGTAGCCAAAAGTCTGTGCAATTACTAATTTAAAACCAGACCATTGCCAGAGAAACACCACACATCAGCCACATCATTAATACACAAATTATGTCATAACTTATTTAATTGATAAATTATCCTAAAATAAAGGAAATCCAGGCTCTGTGAGCAACAGACCACTTTGTTTTCTCTGCGGGTCATACTAACCTGAGCAGTGACACTTACCGATTAGACAAGTATTGTACAAAAGCAAACAATAAAGTTGCCATCATCACCAAAGGAATCAGGATCATAAGGTAATTCCTTTTATCTGAAAATAGTTTAAAGAACTTAATGAGATAAATACACTTTTCAGCTTCTTGTGGTCAAGTGTACCACACATTCAGTTCAATAATATGGCTGTTCTCCAGCTCCTATTAAAAGATTAGTTTTTCCAATGGCTTGCTATTCAAAAATAGTTTTATATTTTGCTTTTCCTTTGATCTGTGGTTCCATATCTTAAAAGCACACCATATCAATAAACATTAACTGTTATTTAGGCAGCATATGTGGGAAGAATGACAGAATTAATTATTTAGGCTGAGCAGAATTCATCAGAGTTCAAATGTTAGCTCTGTATGTCTATCCACAGATGTTGCCTGACCTGCTGAGTATTTACAGTATTTTCTATCATTATTTTACATTTCCTGCATCTGTAGTTTCTGATTTGATTGTCAGTGATTCTCTTTCCTCATTTATGGTTACAATCTGCCAAATATTCTAAATAAAGATCTTAGGGATGAGTTTTATTTATCATATGTACATCGAAACATAGTGTGATGTGTCATCTGGGCCAAATCAAATCAGCGAGGATTGTGCTGGGCAGCCCACAAGTGTCAATGTAGCCAGTCCACAACTCACAATCCATATCTGTCCATCTTTGGAATGGGGGAGGAAACTGGAACACTCAGGAAACCCATGCGCTCATGGGGAGACCATACAATCTCCTGACAGATAGGCAAGAATCAAAACCTGATCTTGCAGCTGGTACTGTAAGGCAATGCATTAACTGCTCAATAGTGCTTTAATTGCAGAAAAAAAACATTCTCTGCTTCCTGATTAGTAGTAAAAGTTCACACCATTGCTATCAACTGCAAAGACAGTATTATGTAAAAGATCAATGTCCAGTTTCTCACCGTTCAGATTTCTGGTGTTACACGAGTTGATAGATATCTCACTGCTGGATGCATTACTGATGGGATTTTTTGCAATGCACCTGTACTCATGTTGTTCATCTTCAGTAGCACAGTCTATCATAAGAATTGTGTTCGTATACGTCTCGATGGTGACTCCAGATAAGGATATTTTCTCCCAGTAAATCATGACTGCCTTTTCATTGGAGACGGAGCAAATCAAAGTGATATTTGGTGCATTCTGACCATGACTTAATTTATTTGCTACAGGTTGAGAAACTGGTTCTGAAATATAAAAATGTAAGAGGTTTTTTAAATGCAGAGCAATTACTTGATGTGATTATTTTCTTGGTAATTTTCATACATTATTACACAACTGCATACTTTTTTTTACATTTTGTGTTATAAAGTTCTTAACCTCAGAGCCTGCAATACAGAATAGAAAATGCAAAGTGCACAACATTAAACAGGTTGAGATGCTGGAAAATATTGATATTGAGAAAGAGGATGTGCTGGATGCTTTGAAAAACATTCGGTTAGATGTCCCCAGCACCAGACAGGATATACCCCAGGTTACTACAAGAAGCAAGCAAAAAGTTTGCTGTACTCTGGCGATGATCTGTGGACACTCACTGGCTACAAAAGACAGGAGGGAGCAAAATTTCATTTTTTGTTCATGAAAGGTAATATGAAAATCCTGGGTATATATATCTTATGTCAGTGGTGAGCAAACTATTGGAGAGGATTCTTAGAAACAGGATTTATAGCATTTGGAGAAGCACAATTTGATTTGGGATATCAGCATGGATTTGGGAGGGGCAAGTTGAACCTTTGGAGCATGATGGAATTCTCTGAGGCAGTGACAGAACGAAATTGATGAAGGTAGAACAGTTGACAAGATTCTTCATAGAAGGCTTATTCAGAAAGTTAGAAGGCATGGGATCCAGGGAGGCTTGGGAGCATGGATACAGAATTGGCTTTCCCACAGAAGGTAGAGAGTGGTAGTAGATGGAATGTATTCTGCCTGGAGGTTGGTGGCCAGTGGCAATCTGTTCTTGGACCCCCACTCCTTGTGATTTTTATAAATTACTTGGATGAGGAAGTGGAAGGGTGGGTTTGTAAGCTTGCACCAGACACGAATGGTGTTGTGGAATGCAAGGCTAATGGTACAGTTCTTAGCAGTGAGATTCTTAGCAGAACAGAGAGATCTGGGTGTCCATGTCCAAAAAATACTCAAAGTTGCCACACAAGTTGATAGGGTGGCTAAGGAGGCATAAATTGTGTTGGCCTTCACTTGTCAGAGGATTGAGTTCAGGAGGCTTGAGGTAATGTAGCAGCTCTATAAAACTTGGTTGGACCACACTGATTATTGTGTTCACTGCCCATCCCTAAAGGCCATCAACGTTGGTGGTGAGCTGCCTGTGGTGGAGATACTTTCAGACCACTGACACATTTGAAACTCCAGGCTTTAGTCCCAGGAACAGTGAAGGAATTCTGATACATTTCCAGGTCAGGCAGCTGTGTTAACTGAAAGGGAACCTGTACGCAGTGACCATTCTATGTCCCTGCTGCCTTTGCCCTTCTTGTGGCAGAGATTGTGGTTTCACATGCTATCACAGTAGCCTGGGTCAGTAACATCTCACTACACCCTGCACCCTGAAGGCAAAGATTGCAACGTTTTCTCGGAAGTTCAGTACTGAATTTAATTTTACAGAATGAGCTGCAAACCTCCGCATTTCTGACTTGATTGAGAGAAAGTTGCTGGGCCTAGGATTCAGTCTGAGGAATTGATGCAGTGATTTTCTAGGGCTGAATGATGGACCGCCAACATTTAAAATGACCCCGATCATTGAGAGAATTTCTCCATTGACACCCACCGACTTTGATCTTATTCAGACTCCTTAAGGTCACACTTAGTGAAATGCTTTCTTGCTGTGAAGGGTCATCACACAACTCACTTCTGCTCTTCATATAGTTGACCTTGACCAAGGGCTGGAACTTGAAAATACTTAACTTTCTAAAGATACTGGAACTATAAAAAGTACGAGGAATGAATACTTACCAAAAACTTGAATCGTGAAAGTACTTTGATCATGGTTTTTCAGTTCTACCCCATAGTAGTCGATTCGTATTTGATATTTTCCACTGTCACTAACTTGTATATCATATAACACCACCGATCCATTTTTGATTGTAGCTCTGTGTTTATATTGTGAATGCACAATATGCAAATTATCTGGATTATTGGATGTCCATATGAGAATGTTAAAGAGCTGTGGAAATGTTAATCTAAAGGTAACATCGTACTGATCTTTGTTGCTTTGGTGCTCTATGGGGAACATCACGGTTTGTCCTGCAGCAGCATTATTGACAGTACCAGGTCTGGCATACAATGCCCCTCTGCACACCAAAATTAGATGGAAGACTGGAAAATAAACATAAATTCAAAAGTAAAGTACTGTAGACAGTGGAAATCTAGAATTATAAACCATGATCAACCAGTTTACCTTGAAGCACCATAGTATATGGAGTAGTGTGTCAGTTGTACTGAAGTTTCAAGGACTATATTCACTGCACCCTGGAGCCAGTCAGCAAAGGACCATTTTCCCATGAATGTTGGGCTGAACGCCACCTGATGCCAGGCTGGAAACTAGAAATGAGCCTCAATCTGGACCAGACACCTGCTGGTTAAAGACCCACCGGCTCAATGATCAACAAGATTGGTTGATGTACAATCCCTGCTCCAACCCTCTTCTCCAATTGTACTCTTGGCAGTGACAGGATCATGTGTGTGAATTTGATAGATTCTCAGAAAAATAAACTATTGTTACAAGAGGAAATATTTTCTCTGAGATGAAACTGTGCAGATAGCTTTGTGAAGAAATATTTGTTGAGCACTATATCCGATTGTCCTAAAATAAAATACAAATAGTGGAAATGTTCAGAAGTAGAGTGGAATCCACAGGGAGAGCAGGGCTGGATTAACCTAGCTGCAAAAGTAGCATATTCTACGGGCCCTGCATTTTCGAGGGCCCTGCACTAAATGCTTGCAAGTTGCAGTCTGGTGAAATTGGATCTCTCACCGTATTCTCATGACGATCTGGCAACGCTGTTGTTTTCATGTCGGGGGAGCTGCATGCCACATGGTATGTGTGTGCAGATGTGTGTTGCCTCCTTGCTGTGTCGTGGTGACCTTTGTGCTGTCTCCCACGCTCCCAAGCCGCAGCAGCATGCGCTGTTATGCAGTTGGAGGATGCGCCGCCGCGGTGAGCCTGCGACAAGGAATGTGTGACTCAATAGTTTTATGTGACCCAGTTCATGGTTCCTCATTTTGTTTCTGATTTTAGGTAGTCCGAACCAGCTCAGGAACATACAAGATCAGATTAGACCGTGAGTTTTGTGCCGCTAAACGAGTCGGTTCCTACCTTGTGAAAGAAATGGAGACTGAACAAAAGTATTGGTGCACACTTCTAGAGCAAATAATTGAAGTTGTAAAGTTTTTAACAGAACAAGGCCTTTCATTTTGTGGTAGTGATGAAACTGTTGGCTGTCCTCATAATGGAAATTACTTGGGGTTGTTAGAATTACTGGCGAAGTTTAACCCTTTTCTGGCAAAGCATATAAATGCTCGTACAAACAAAGGAAGGGGATATAAATCATACCTATCTAAAACAACATGTGAGGAATTCATCAATCTGATTGGATCCAGTGTACTGGATCACATTATCGGTGAAGTGAAGAAATACAAGTATTATTCTTTTTCATTGGATTCCACTCCAGATATACCTAATGTGGACCAGCTGACTTTGACTGTGCGCTATGTTTTGCCATCTGGACGAGTTTAAAGATTTATGAAGTTTTTGGATATGGAAGGTCATAACAGTTCACTCAAAGTTTACTTGACTTCTTAAAGGAAAATGACATTGACATAAAAGACTGCCGTGGTCAAAGTTATGACAATACCAGCAACATGAGTGGCACGTATAGTGGCTTACAAACACGAATTAAAGAGCTGAATGAGTTTGTGGATTACATTCCATGTTTTGTACATTCACTAAATTTGGTTGGAAAATGTGCTGCTGAATGTTGTCAAGAAGCATTAATTTTCTTTCAATCTGTAGAAAGCCTGTACACATTTTTTCTGCTTCTACTTATCGGTGGGATCTCCTCTCTGCCGCATTATCTGGTGGTAGTGCTCATTTGCCCATTGTGAAAAGAATGTCAGATACCAGGTGGTCAGCTCGTGCAGATGCAACAAAAGCACTTTTACACAGCTTTTCTGCAATAAAACAAGTCTTGGATGACATTTCAAATAACCATGATCAGAAGGCAGAGTGTCAACAATAGGCTCGTGGATTACTTTCAGCAATGATGAAGTTGGAAACAGGAATAATGGTCATATTGTGGGATCAAGTATTACAGCATTTTCAAATAACCAGTGCTTCTTTGCAATCTTCTGGCCAAGACTTGAACACAGCTTGGGCACTCTATGAATCCTTGTATGGATATATTCAAGCTATGCGGTCTACTTTTTCAGACATTGAGCAAAAAGCCAAGGATCTGACTAAATGTGAAGATTATCAACAACAAACTCGAAGAAAACACAAGCAAAATCACGCGTATGATGATTTCAGTGGTTCCGGCACTCTTGATCCACTTGTTGAATCTCAAACGCCTTCTCAGAAGTTTAAAAGCCGAACATTTCTTGCCATTACTGACAGCTTGCTTTCTGCCCTGTCAAAAAGGCTTATCTAAAGCTGAATGGTGTTTTTGGATTCCTTCATCAGTTACACCTGAAGAGATTGTAAAGAGGTCATCAAATTTTAATAAATCATATCCAGAAGATCTGGAAGAAAGTCTTGATGAAGAATTTGTGCAGTTTACTGAACTGTTGAAAACTGATCTTGCTTCTCATATTGGCACCAAACAAGACCTTGTAGAGTTACAGTTGTACCGTTGATAACTGACAATTCTTTGGAGTCATATTTTCCAAATGTAGAACATGCTTTGTGCATCAATTTGTCACTCCTGGTTACCAACTGCAAACGAGAATGCTCATTTTCAAAACTGAAAAGGACTAAAAATGAACTAAGGAGCACCATGGGTCAAAACAGATTGAACAATCTCACTCTAATGAGCATTGAACATGAACTTCTGCATGAAATAGACATTTCCAGTATCATCAACAAATTTGCTCATGCTACATCTAGAAAAAGTAACTTTTAAATTGTAGTTTTGTTACTTTTGACATTTGAAATTGATACCTACATGTAATTAAGTAACACTATTACTGAAGTGTCAGACATTTGTCGTATTATCTGGCTGAATAGCAAATGAAAAAAATTGAATTACTTTAAGTAAATAATTTATGTTTTAATACTTATGTGCATGTTTTAAATTTAGGGCCCCTTTATAACATATGCTACAGGCCTCACACTAGCCTAATCTGACCCTGGGCGGGGGAGAGAGAAAATAAAATCAGATTAGCGACTTTCCTCACAGCTACAATCTATTAAAGTGGGAGATGCTCGGCATTTACACCCAACATATCTGTTATCTGACATCGGTGTTAGTTACATTGCCATGATAAGTAATTCACAATTATTGGCAATTAGCATTTTCTTGATGTTTTTACTGAGCATTCCTCAGTTTGTACATGTTACCTGAAGCAAGTTTGTGGATGTTGATGTTTAATGTCTCTGAAAGTTTCATGATGTATCATGCACCCATTTCCTTCCTGTGAGTGTGAGGTGGTCCTAAAAAAGATGAGAGAAATGTGAGATTCAGTACTCAGTACTGGGTCTCCAGTAAATACTAGCAACATGAGTGTGAGTAAAGAACGTTTATGTCATCTTCTTCATCATTAAAAAGACAGCTCATTAGTTTTCACCGAGGGAAATGCAATCAAAAACAGATTAACTTTGTTGGAAGCTAGTAAGCTGCTGCCTCACAGAACCCCAGAGCCCTCAGTTCAATCCTGACCTCAGGTGCTCTGTTTTCCTCCCCATATCCCAAATGCAAGCAGATCAGTAGGTTAAATGATTAATTTCCCATAATATGTCGATGACTGGCTGAGTCCGGGGTCTCTGGGGGTGGGGGAGGGGTGGGTGGTGTAGGGAAGAGAATGAAAAAGGTAGATAAGAATGTTGGATGAATTATATAAATTGGATTAATTAGGATTATAGCAAAAGGGTGGTTGCTGGTTAATTTGGATTTGGTGGCCAAAGTGCCTGTTCACACACTGTACCTTTCTATGACTCTTACAGTATGTATCAGGCAAAAATATATTTAGAGATGGAAAAAGTGGATATTTGGTAGCTGAGTAAGCACCATAGCCAGGTAATGTGAATTATTTAAGCCCAATCCACTAAATTCTGAATAGCTGAGGACACAATTGACATTGTCGTCTACTTTATTGCAATTTACATTACATATAACAAATGCTGTAAGAAGATAAGAACGTTTAACTGTGAAATCTAGGATCTATGGACCTTCTAGGTAATCCCAGAAGTGAGAGATCCTAACATTATTTGTCCTCATAGCCTGGCTGCCCTGGCACTTTGAGATTAACATTGCCACTAAGACACAATTGGAAATAGATGGGTGGTTGAAAAAGGAACTGGTGATCATGTTGGAGGGGCAAACATGAAGACACCATGTTCACAGGATGGGATTTTTGTCAGCAAAGTATTCCAGCAACTCTGAGCTCACAGGGCAAATGAATTCCACAGACTTATGGCTTAATCTGTTATGGAATTAGCAATCACTGGTATTAGTGTCTACTTCCCAAAGTTATGGATGAAGTCAAGAAGATCTACTCTGGCCTTGGGTAAGAAACATAACTGTGGCCAAGAGAGGTAAACTGGTCTGCTGTGGAGGAATTTTTTAAAATGGGACCTTCTGTTAGAGATGCTTGTCAAAGAGGGAGAATGAAAAGATAACTCCGTGGATCCTTCCTACTGACAAAATGCTTGGAGCATAAATATTCCAACTTCCATTCTCTCAGAGACAGATACAAGACCTCATAGCAGCATCCATAATAGTCACAGATACCTATTGATTGTGTCATTATCTATGCAAGAGACTACAAAGAAATTCAAGTCACCCAGGCTAAGAGAGACTCTGTTCACTGTTGGGCTCTACTGTCTACAAAAATAATGTTATCACATGGAAATCAGTGAAGTTGTCGGACTTTGCAAAGATAGATCTTCCCATAACTGACAATCAGGTGACTCATATTCATCTCAGTCAACGAGAATTCCAATCTCTTCAATATTGAGTACTCATGACACTGCTGTCTCCATGTGTATCTTCATTGATCTCCTACCTTCATTATAGAGGTAGAGTGAGGGATATGTTATGCTTAGAGAGGACAGATCATGGAGATCATACTTCCACTTTTGCTGATGGTCCAGATCAGCTCATGGATGTCCAGTCAATTATCATGACCATATTGCCACACAACACAATGGAGAGTGTGTCATGGTCCAGTCTGTGAAAACTGCATTCTGGTTCACTGTCCGGTCCATGTACATTATTCCAGGTTTTCGGGTTTTCCACAGTTTCTGTTGAGGCAGCTGATTCTTGTTTGGGCTGGCTTCATAAATAGCTTCAGGATTCAGCCTCTGGTTGCTCAAACTGTATTTTTCACTAGGAAAAGAATTGAAGTAGGGAAGAAGTTAAGGATGTATGGGATTGAATTAGAAAGGGTTGGATCATTTAAATTTCTGGGAGTTATATTTGATTCATGATTAACATGGGCAGACCATATCAGGAAAGTTGAGGAGAAATGTAACTGGTAGGGAATAGGGAGCAAGTTGTTCAGCATTAAAGAGAATGTATGTGGCTTTAGTAAGATCTGTGTTGGATTATGGAAGTGTAGCATATGGATCAGCAGCTAGGTCTCTTATAAGGAAACTGGATGTGATTCAGGCTCAGGTTTTGAGAGTGTGCAGTGGGGCTTTTAAAACATCACCCGTATCAGCCCTGCAGGTAGAAATGGGAATAATGCCTTTGGAATTAAGAAGGATGCAATTGATGGTAAACTACTGGGTTAATTTGCAGGGACACAATGATTCTCACCCTGCTAAAGGAGTGTTGCAGGAGTCCTGGGAAAATGGGAGGTTTCAGAAGGAAAACTTTAGTCGGGTAGGGAATGATATTGCTAGATCATGTGGAGTGTTTGATCTAAGGATAAGTCCTACAGTAGTTTATCCGGTTGTAGCTCCATTGAAGCTGGTATGGCCTGGCGTAGACTGGCATTTGTTAGAGGTAAAAAGGAAAGGAAAGTATAAAACTGATTTGGTAAGTGCATTTAACTGTCATGTTATGGAAAAGTATAGTGATTGTACTCAGGTCTATACAGATGGTGCTAAGGAACCTGAGGCAGGAGTGACAGGGTTTGGGGTGGCTATACCAGCAAAAGCAATTGCAATCAGCAGAAGAACATCTGATAAGTTAGCGGTGTATACAGTGGAGATGATGGCAGTGTTGGTTGCATTGCGTTGGGTGGAGAAAACTAAACTAGTCAAAGTGTTGATATGCTGAGATTCATCTTCAGTACTAGCAAGTTTAAGGTCTTCTCACTCAAACAGCCGGCAAGATGTACTTCATGAAGTCCTTCAGTCAGTCACAAGAGTTGCAAATAAGGGAGGTCAGGTTAAATTTCTATGGGTTCCAGCTCATGTAGGGGTGAAGGGCAATGAAAGGGTGGATGAGTTGGCAAAGAGGGCAATAAAGAAAGAAAATATAGAAATGCACATTAGTATCAGTAAAGCAGAGGTTAAGTGTGTAATGTGGGAAAAAATTAACCAAATGTGGCAAGAAAGATGGGACAGGGAGGGAAAAGGGAGACATTTATATCAAATACAAAAAAGTGTTGCAGATACTAGGGTAGGAAGTAGATACAGAAGGGAGGAAATTGTGTGGACTAGGTTAAGGCTGGGGCACTGCGCACTAAACCAAACATTGAAATTGATAGGGAATCATCAGACAGGACTGTGTGAGGAATGTCAGGAAGAGGAGTCAGTAGAGCATGTAGTTCTGAGTTGCAGGAAGTATGGGATACAGAGAGAGATGATGAGAATTAATCCAAGGGAATTGTGGGTGCAGGAATTCACATTAAAAGGGTTGCTGGGCATGGGTGAGAGAACACAGGTCAGGGTATTTTTAGCTTTCTTAAGGGGTACAGGGTTTTTTTATAGGATATGATGGATAAACAGAAATAGGGTACTAGGATGGGGAGGATAAAGTGTAGGTTAGGGTATGTGTATGTGTGCGATTGGGTGAAGGGATTTAGAATGTGAGTCCATCGCATACTCCGGAGCAGAAGGCGGCGGTAATGCACCATTAAGCTGGGTGCCAACCGCCGTAAAACAAGACGGAGAGAGAGAGAGAGAGAGCGCCTCTGGTTGCTGGATTGTTCCTGTCCAAACCTCCTGTTTGTATCCCTTCCCTTCATCTCCCGCCTGGAGCCTCACCTTGCCTGTAACCCTTGCCTTCTCTGCTGTCAAGTTCAACCACTGGAGCAAAATAAGGAACTGTCTTTCGTTGTTTTGAACTGGCTCTGTGTCCACACCTTCACTAGGTAGGTCTGGCCATTTGTCGCTTCCTAGTGACGGAAATGTCTGTGTCTACGCCTTTGATAGGTAGGTCCGGCCGTTTGCCACTACATAGTGTTGGGAACTGTCTGTGTCCACACCTTCACTAGGTAGGTCCGGTGGTCTGCCACTAGCTTGTGTTGGGAACTGTCTCATCGTATTCTGCATGCTGTGTAATGAGTCCCAGCCCTACGTCCTTTTTCCAAGGAGGGGTCCTGGCTCTGTGTTCCATGTTCCTGTCTCTCCCTCGACCAAGGCTCTGCATTCCTGTCTCTTCCTCGACCAAGTCAAGTCTTTAGGGTCTTGTCCAGTCCTAACCACATCCTAGCACCTTGCCCTGTCCAAGCCTCGGCTTTGTGCTCTTGTCTTGTCCAGGTGCCTCGCCCAGCCGGGTGCTGGGATTCCCTCGTCCGGTGCTGGGGTTCCCTTGTACTGACCAGGAGTCACCCATTCAGTCCTGTTTCCTCTCCTCATCTTGTAGCCATGTCTTGTCCTCAACTGGGTCTGGAGTCCAAGCCCAAGTCAAGAACCAGGTTCTGGTCCTTGCCCAGTCTCTGGCCTGGAGTCCAAGCCCAAGTCAAGAACCAGGTTCTGGTCCTTGCCCAGTCTCTGGCCTGGAGTCCAAGCCCAGGCTCCTAGTTCCCAGTTCCATGTCCTGGTTCCACTATCCTAGTCAAGTCCTAGCTCAGGCCCGGAATCTTTGTCTCGTCCAGGACCTGTGTCATGTCTAGTATCTTTTCTTCCTCACTTCCCTTGCTTCCTTCTCACGCCTAGTCCTGTTCCTGGTAGTTCAGTGTCTGTCTTGCATTTGGGTCCCAATGCCCACCTTATGACAGAGTGTCACAACTCTGTTACAGCACTTTATCTCTATAAGGACTGTGCAGTAGTAACCTCTACCAATACCATCATTGGCACATCAATCTACTACAGATATATTACTGAGGTGAAGGTGTAGCTGTACAAACAGCCGGTCTCAGCTATGTAAGATTAAGAAATCAATGCAGGAGTGTATCATTCATCTCCCAGAGAATGCTCTGCCATTCAACAATTCACAGCTGATCAGTTCAGTAAATATCTCCTTGATGTTGCTCTCAAAATGGATATTTTTCCCGGTTCCTCCCTCCTCTCCATTCAATAACATATTAACAGTTTTTCTGTGCTTCACTCTCTCCTCATTCTGCACAGAGGTAGATTTTGACAAAACAACAGTGTTGTGAATCCCCTCTCGGCCCCACCCACCGAGTAATGAACATTCTGCACTGAAACTTTCCTTCTACAAAACCCTGTCAGCGGGAGATGGAACAACGACCCAGTGACGGTCAGTCTGAATCCAGCCGATCACCGACTCTGTTCCAGTCCAGGCTGGGTTCGAGGGGACTGGAGCTCCCACTTCTACAGGAATCAGAGACATTCTCTTCTCATTCACCCAATTCCCAGTGTGTTTCCGAATGAGCACTGTTTCCAACAGCCCTTTCAATCCCTGTCCGCCCAGGAAGTAGTTTAAAAAGACCGCAAAAAGTTCCTATTTCTACCACAACCCGCCAACGTATCCCTGGAACATAAAATCAATTTTATAATAAGTAAATTGTATACTGAAACTGATCTTATAATCATTTGATTACATTAGAGGCTGATCGTTGTTGTGTACGTTGCAGTTTTTACCTGAAAAATATGTTCGCTGCTGCGCAGGGGTCATGCAGGTCTCTATCATTTTGATGCCCCTCCGTGTGTTAATATCTGTTTCATTTTGCTCTCAAAATGGATATTTTTCTATTACCCGGTCACCCTCACCTCACAATTCATTAACATTCTAATATTTTCTATGTCACTCTCACCTCATTCTGCTCCTAGGTAAATTTGACGAAACAACAATGCTGTGAATCCCCACCGCAACCCCGACAAAGGCCGACAGTGCGGGACTGAAACTCACCTTTGGGAAGTCCTGTCAGCGGGAGATGGTCAGGAACGGCCAGTCTGAATCCCTCAGGATCACTGACTCTGTTCCCGTCCAGGCTGAGATGGAGAAACTGCCTCCCTCGTTTGCAGGAATGAGAGAAACTCTCTTCGGTTCATGCAATTCCCAGCGTGTCTGCGAGTCGAGTACCGCTTCCAATGGCCGCTGCAATCCAGGAAATCGTTTCAAAAAGGCGCGAAAACTGTTCCACAGCCCGCCTAGGTATCCCTGGAATATAAAATCCATTTATATTAAATAAATTGTACACTGAAATTGATCTTATAATTATTTAATCACATTAGTGGCTATTCTTCGCTGCATACATTTCAGTTTTTATTCCACAAATTCGTTCATTTATCAAGTTATTAATCATCGATATAGTTCATTTGCCAATAATTATTTATGCATCAATGCTGCCAAAGTCTTCGTGTCACTGGAGTAAAACCCTACTGTGAATATTTACTTCTCAAAGAGACACGGGGCAGGTTATAGACCGCTGCTGGGTCTGGCTTTCACCTGGCGGGCTGAACAACAAATTATTGTAATCAGTCTGTGTACACATGTTCACTTCAAACACTCACTGCTGTTCCAGGGAAATCCCCTCGCGACATTTAACTCTTTATGGTTTACTTCAAGTTTTTTACTCTTAAAACTGTCCTGTTTCTAAACAGCCGGCAGACCATCACTAAATTCGCAACACGATGAATCTGCAGATGCTGGAAATAAATAAAAACACAAAATGCTGGCAGAACTAAGCAGGCCAGACAGCATCTATGGGAGGAGGTAGAGAATGGAGGTATGGGAGGTAGTCCACCTTTCCCCTAGCCCATTTCCCTCCAGCCTATCACTTTCCAGCTGTTTACTTTATCCCTCCCCCCACTTCTTATCCCCCCCTCGACCATCCCATGTTACTTCACTCCTGATGAAGGGTTTCAGCCCGAAACGTCGTCACTACCTCCTCCCATAGATGCTGTCTGGCCTGCTGAGTTCTGCCAGCATTTTGTGTTTTTACTAAATTCGCAAGTTAGCTGGCTGGTACAACATTCCACTGGAGATCTTTCTGCCCCAAAATTATTCCCTGATGTCTGGGGCAGTACTTTCGACAAATAATCAAAAACAACCTGCTGGAGTGACTCAGCAGGTCAAACAGCACCTATTCTCACCAATCATAGATTCTATGCCAAACTTATTTCTGACATGAGCGAGAGCTGAATTTAATTGAATTGACTTTATTACTCACATCCTTCATATACCTGAGGAGTAAAAATCTTTACATCTCCGTCTAAATATGCAATTTATAATAAATAGTATGTACAACAGGACAGTCAATGTAACATAGAAATACAGTTGTGTCAGCGTGAATTAATCAGTCTGATGGCCTGGTGGAAGAAGCTGTCCCAGAGGCTGTTGGTCCTGGCTTTTATGCTGTGGTACCATTTCCCGGATGGTAGCAGCTGGAACAGTTTGTGGTTGGGGTGACTCAGGTCCCCAGTGATCCTTTGGGCCCTTTTTATACACCTGTCTTTGTAAATGTCCTGAATAGTAGGAAGTTCACATGGACAGATGTGCTTGGCTGTCTGCACCACTCTCTGCAGAGTCCTGCGATTGAGGGAAGTACAGTTCCCATATCAGGCAGTGTTGCAGCCAGTCAGGATACTCTCAATTGTGTCCCTTTAGAAAGTTCTTAGGATTTGAAGGCCCATACCAAACTTCTTCAACCATCTGAGGTGAAAGAGGTGCTGTTCTGCCTTTTTCACCACACAGCCGGTAAGTACAGACCACATGAGATCCTCGGTGATGTGTATGGTGAGGAACTTAAAGCTGTTTACCCTCTCAAAGCCTAAATCCATTGATATCAATAGAGGCTAGCCTGTCTCCATTCCAATAGCTACAGCTCTACACACCCCGTCCTTACTCACCTGGAGAGGAGGGATACTTTTGTGAGAATGCTGTTCTTGGACTACAGTTCAGCATTCAACACCATAATTCCCTCCAGGCTCGACAAGAAGCTTAGAGATCTCAGCCTTCACCCTGCCTTGTGTAGCTGGATCCATATCATTATTTGAAATTAGGCCAATCAGTGTAGTGTCATCAGCAAATTTAATTAACAGATTAGAGCTGTGTGTGATGTCACAGAAGTGGGTATACAGCGAGTAAAGGAGGGGGCTTAGTACACAGCCCTGAGGGGCACGTGTTGGGGATCTGCCGGCATTCTGACAGGAAGTCCTCAATGTGTTGGCAGACCAACAAGTTTCGGGTAGACCTGAGACCATCTTTCACTGAGCCGATCATCTTCCAGCAGCACTTTATGTCCATCACTGGGAACACCCGCAGATCAGAGAGTCCTCTGTCACGTAGCCTCTCAGGATGAACTGTGACACAAGCCCTTGCTTCTTTCTTCACATCCTCTTCACAAAGCCACAGACCACAAAGAGGTGAGCAACTGTCTCAAAGTTCAAAGTAAATTTATTATCAAAGTACATACATGTCAACATAAACACCCTGAAGTTTCACCATGGCCGATGTGAGAAGAACCCTGTGCAGGGTCAACCCATCGAAGGCTGCTGGACCAGACAACATCCCTGGTAGAGTGTCAGAGGATGTGCAGACCAGCTAGCAGATGTTCTCATTGACATCTTCAACATCTCCCTGAGCAGCACCACTGTTCCAACATGCTTCAAGGCCGCCACCATCGTCCCCATGTCGAAGAAGTCTTCAGTGTCCTGCTTAACTCACTACCGTCCCGTTGCACTCACATCCATCATCATGAAGTGTTTCGAGAGGCTCGTCATGAGGCATATCAAGACCCTGCTGCCCCCTCACTGGAACTCCTGCAGTTTGCGTACCGTCCCAACCGCTCAACCGATGACAGCATTGCCATCACCCTCCACCTGGCCCTAACCCATCTGGACAAAAAAGACACGTACATTCGAATGCTGTTCATAGACTTCAGTTCAGCATTCAACTCAATCATTCCTCAGAAACTGACTGGAAAGCTGAGCCTACTGTGCCTGAACACCTCCCTCTGCAACTGGATCCTAGACTTCCTGACTGGGAGACCTCAGTCAGTCCGGATCGGGAGCAGCATCTCCAACACCATCGCACTGAGCACGGGGGCTCCCCAGGGTTGCATGCTCAGTCCACTGCTGTTCACTCTGCTGACCCACGACTGTGCTGCAACACACAGCTCGAACCACATCATCAAGTTCACTGATCACACGACCGTGGTGGGTCTCATCAGCAAGAACGACGAGTCAGCTTACAGAGAGGAGGTGCAACGGCTAAAGGACTGGTGCAGAGCCAACAACCTGTCTCTGAATGTGAACAAAACAAAAGAGATGGTTGTTGACTTCAGGAGGGCATGGAGCGACCACTCCCCTCTGAAAATCGATGGCTTCTCGGTAGAGATCGTTAAGAGCACCAAATCTCTTGGTGTTCACCTGACAGAGAATCTCACCTGTTCCCTCAACACCAGCTCCATAGCAAAGAAAGCCCAGCAGCGACTCTACTTTCTGCGAAGGCTAAGGAAAGTCCATCTCCCACCCCCTCATCTTCATCACATTCTACAGGGGTTGTATTGAGAGCGTCCTGAGCAGCTGCATCACTGCCTGGTTCGGAAATTGCACCATCTCAGATCACAAGACCCTGCAGCGGATAGTGAGGTCAGCTGAGAAGATCATCGGGGTCTCTCTTCCCACCATCACAGACATTTACACTACACGCTGCATCCGCAAAACAAACAGCATTATGAAGGACCCCATGCACCCCTCATACAAACTCTTCTCCCTCCTGCTGTCTGGGAAAAGGCACCGAAGCATTCGGGCTCTCACGACCAGACGATGTAATAGTTTCTTCCCCCAAGCTATCAGACTCCTCAATACCCAGAGCCTGGAATGACACTTTACTGCCCTATTGTCCTGTTTATTGTTTATTGTAATGCCCGAACTGTTTTGCGCACTTTATGCAGTCCTGGTTAGGTCAGTAGTGCAGTGTAATTTTTTTCTGTGTTGTTTTTTACGTAGTTCGGTCTAGTTTTTGTACTGTGTCATGTAACACCATGGTCCTGAAAAACGTTGTCTCATTTTTACTATGTACTGTATGGTCGAAATGACAATAAAAAGTGAATTGACTGGACTTGACTTGACTTGAGATTAGGGCTGAGAGGAAAATTGGATAAGCCAGGATGAACTGGCGGAGTAGACGTGATGGGCCATATGGTCTAATTCTGCTCCAAATCTTTTGGTCTTATGGTCTTACCATGGCCAGTTCTGGGCTTTGGAACAGGGAGAAAAGGCTTCCCTCATGGGTAAGGGGATAAACCTGAATGTATTTTGGTAGATTGTCTTAAGCCAGCCCACCATGTCGTGGTCTGGTCCAGGGTCCACGGGCTCTGGACTCCGGCTGTCCCTTGTTTCAGTTGGACTAAACCATAAACACTTGATGCTCATCTTGTTGGCTGGGAATATAAGTGGCCCTGGGATTGGGGGAGGGGGGTGTCATCTTGTCAAGCTTCCCTGGCAAGATTCTCATGGAGCAGATGGCTGGTGGAAGGCTGGTACGGCCACTTGCCATCTTTGGGGCTGTGTTGGAGAACCATGGCTTCTGGGAGCTATGCTGGTAGTAGTTGGAGTGGTCATTGTGGTATGGATTCAGCTGTTTCCCAGGCCAGCTGGGTGGCTGTCAGCCACTCTGAGCTAGGTGGGGATCTGGTTGTTTCTGTTGCCAGCCAAGGCTGCTGGCTGTAATGGCTACTCGGAGCTACCCCAATGCAGAGGTGGAACTGTCTGTTGTTCCTTGGTGTTTGTCTCTTCCTGTCCTTGCCCCTGTAGGTTAAGGCTGGCTGCTCTGCTGTTGCCCTGTGGGGTGTTCTGTGTTGTCTTGTCCTTGCCTCTGTGGGGTAAATCAGGCTGTTCTGCTGTTACCTGATGGATGGTCCTGCCCCACCTTTGTGTAGAGTTATAGATGAGTCCTGGCTCTGTCTGTGTGCTGTCCTGTCTGATGTCAGTGTCCTGTTAAAGGTGAGTCCCGGCTTGTGGGAGGATAAGTCCTGGCTCCATGTTGATGTACAGTTCCTAGTCTGCCCCTAGCTCCAGCCTCTGAGTTCCCCAAGCTCCAAACCTCGACCCAAACCTGCAGCCTGCAGCCTCAAGCCTTGATATGTCCTCAGCTGTGTTTCGGGGTCTGAGCCTGAGGCAGACCCAGGTTCTGGGTCCTTGTCCAGTCTCGGGCTCAGAGTCCACCCCAGGCTCCTTGTTCCCAGTCCCTTGTCCTGGTCCTGCTTCCCCTGCCTAGATCGCATCCTGTCCCGTCCTTGGGTTCTATCTCGTCCTGGTTCTGGGACTCCAGTGTCTGTGTCCTGCAGCTGGGTCCTGATTCAACACCTGACTTATGACAGTAGCCAGCCAAGGCTGCCGGCCGTAACGGCTACTCGGAGCAGCCCCGATGCAGAGATGGAACTGTCTGTCATTCTTCAGTGTTTGTCTCCTCCTGCCCTCGTCCCGTGGGGTAAGTCGGGCCGTCCTGCTGTTGCCCTGCGGGATAATCTGTCTTGTCTTGTTCTCGCCTCCGTGGGGTAAGTCAGGCCGCTCTGCCATTGCCCTGCGGGGGGAATCTGTCTTGTCTTTGTCTCTGTCGGGTAAGTCCGGCTGTTCTGCCGTTACCCGACAGATGGTCCTGCCCCACCTTGGTGTGGAGTGGTGATGAGTCCTGGCTTGTCGAAGGAGAAGTCCCGGCTCTATGTTTATGTACAGTTCCTAGTCTGCCTCCAAGCTCAAGCCAAGGCTTGACACCACCCCCTCGCTCATCATGTCTGCACCTGTGTTTGGGGGTCCGAGCCCGAGGCAAGACCCAGGTTCCAGTCTTGGGCTCTAAGTCCACCCCAGGCTCCTTGTTCCCAGTCCCTCGTCTTGCCCTGTTCCTAGCACTACAGTGTCTGCGTCCTGCATTTGGGTCCTACAACACCCCCGTATGACACACCAAGATTTGGAGAATTGTTACCATACCCCTGCTGTTACCATATGACCAGGATGAATAGGGAAACTTGTCAAATGCCTTACTAAAATCCATATACTCCACATCCACTGCTCTAACTTCATTAATTTGTTTTATCACATCCTCAAAGCATTCAGTCAGGCTCATCTTTATTATGTACTGTACCAGCAGTTATGGTTGAAATGACCATAAATGTGACTTGACGATGTTCATATTCTTGTAGAATACTCAATAAATCCAATAACCATAATAGAATCAATGAAAGACCACACCAATGGGGTGGACAGCCAGTGTGCACACATACAAAAAATTTTAAAAATCAATAAACAACAAATATTCAGAACATGAGATGAATAGTTCTTGAAATTGGGTCCATAGGTTGTGAGAATAGTTCAGTGATGGGGCAAGTGAAGTTATCTCCTTTGCTTCAAGAGTCTGCTGGTTGAAGGGTAGTAGCTGTCCTTGAACCTGGTGGTGTGAGTCCTGAGGCTCCTGTCCCTGCTTCCTGATGGCAGTAGTGAGAAGAGAGTGTGACCTGGATTGTGGGGGACCTAAAGATAGAAGCTGCTTTCTTGCGACTACGTTCTGTGTAGATCAATGTTGGGGTGGGTTTTACCCTTGATGGACTGGATTGCATCCACTACTTTTTGTAGGATTTCCCATTCAAGGGCATTGGTATTTCCATGCAGGCTGCGATGCAGCAAGTTAATCTACTCTTCTCACTCACATCTTGTCCCTACCACTGTAATTTTTGGGGCAGGGTGTAGTGAGAGTGAGCTTCCAGGCATGCAGGAAAGAATTGACTGGGAGGGCCCCTCTCACCGTCAGCCAGGCAGGGTCTTGGTGCCTGTGGCTGAGGTTTGGTGATGAGGCAATGGTATATGTGTATAACGTGCCAGTATCAGATCTACTTTGCCCTGGATACATTGAGCTTGCTCCAAGTTGCAGTATACTGTACATATCACACCAGTGCAGAGTGTTCTTCACATTCCTGACTTTTATTTTACAGATGGTCAAAGTGTTTTGAAAAGTTGGGAGGTGAGTCACTCAACACAGGATATCCAGATATGAACCTGCTGAGTAGATGCAGTAATTATGCTCCTGGTTCAATTAAAATTCTGCCAAATGTAGATTCTGGAATGTGCATGAGGGAATGGCAGAAGGAATTTTCACGACGGGCAGATCGTTACTTTGTTATTGTCTGACATTTGTGTGTCACAAAATTTACTTGTCAATGCTCAAGCCAAGTTTGAATATTGTTCAGGTCTTGTAACACATGGACAATATCTGTAAGAGGAAACATAAAGTGTGTTACCATCAGCAAACATGAACATTTTTGACACACTGAGCAAAGCTCTGAGCTGTCTTGATTCTGACTGTGGTGACAATTTGGTGTGATTTAGTCTGAATTCCCCACTTCCCAACATCCACCACGATACTCACTGTTCTCATTGTAAAATTCCCCTTTGCTTTTGTGATCCAGCCTCACTGTTAATCATTACACTCAGTATTTCATGAAAAGTAAGAAGACATTGAGTAAGGTTGAACTTAATTATAAATCATTGTAAAATTGTAATGGTTAAATGTCCACTTCATTGAAATTCCTTTTCTTTGCTGTTCTCATTGATGACATCAGTTTTATTTTGTTAATTTGAAAGATTACAATGGTGTAAGGTTCTCAGATGAACTATAATGACCACATGTTCATGAGCAAGGCGAGCCACCTAGTTGGAGGAAATTGACTGTGGTCAAACCTGGAGAGGGATGGGCTCTGCCAGGTTTCAGATGCCCAAGACACACCGCATGATGAACACTCCAAACTGGTGTAAAGCTTGTCATGACGGTGCCCCAACGACTCCACCAGGAGTTGAGGGAAGAAGAAGAAGCAGCTTGAACCAAAAACAAAGCAGCAGAAACAATTCAGCAGTGAACAATATCTTTAGTAATTGATCGCAATATAACCAGACTGGAGGTGGGGTTGGTGCACAAAACATGAGAGAATAGAAGCTAAATACGACAGGCAACAAGGCAAACTTTAGGCAGGGAGTGTGAAGGCTAGGAGGAACTGGTTGAGACTGGTTGGTTCAAAGATTGAACAAGGACTGGTGATGAGAGCTGGGGTTAAATAGGCTGCATGTGCTGAGTCAGGAATGGGTGGGAGGTGAATACAATTAGCTGGTTGGAGACTGGGAAATGCCTGCTTGTGCATGCTGGAAGATGACAACAGGAGCAGGCCTGATGAAAGGTCAGCCAGATCACAACCATATGTTCATTAAGTTGGTGGCACCAAGGAGATAAGAGGAATTTTTCACAAGGTTGGTGTAGTGGAGCTATTGAGATATATAGAGTGGAAACAGGGCCTTTGGCCCCATCTAGCCATGTTGATTAAGTTACTTCCCTGTGCTACTCCCATTTTTTTGCATTTGCCTGATATCCCCTAAACCTTTCCAATCATGTATCTGTCTCAATTTCTTTTATACATTGTAATTATACCCACCATTACTAGTTTCCCAACAGCACATCTGACAGATCCACCATCTTCTATTGTCGCTCAAATCTCTTTTAAAACTTTACCCTCTTACCTTCAATCAATGCCATCTAATAATCATTGATTCTCCTCATGGTTTTATTCACATTAAACCCCTCTCTCTGGTGAAAAATACCCGATCTATCCACACAGTCCATATAATTTAAGCCCTCCAGTCCCAGTAATATCCTTGTGAAATTTCTTTCCTTAAGAAATTTCTCAGTTGAGTGAGACCCTTCTTATAGCTAGGTGAACTGAACTGAGGTGTTTTGAGAAGTTGGACACAAAGCATATCAGCACCTGCCTGAGGAAACTTCACTCTTACAATATCATTCATGGATATTAAATCTACAGACAGACACCGTTCCTGGCTATGAGTTTGTTCATGAAAGGAAAGAGGGATAACCCTAGGAATTACAGTATAAACCACTGAGTTGTACATCAGTAGTTGCAAACCACAGGAGAATATTTTTAGAGACAGAACTTATGAGCATTAAGAGAAGTAGAGTCTGATTAGGGATAGTTAGCATGCCTTGTGACGGATCAAGTTGTACCTTATAAGCCTGACTGAATGCTTTGAGGATGTGACAAAACAAATTAATGAAGTTAGAGCAGTGGATGTGGAGTATATGAATTTTAGTAAGGCATTTGACAAGTTTCCCTATTCATCCTGGTCATATTGCAACAGCAGGGGTATGGTAACAGAATTCTCCAAATCTTGGTGGGCTGGTTTAAGACAATCTACTGAAATACATTCTGGTTTACCCCCTTACCCATGATAGAAGTCTTTTCTCCCTGATCCAAAGCCCAGAACTGGCCATGGTAAGACCATAAGACCAAAAGATTTGGAGCAGAATAAGGCCATTTTGCCCATTGAGTCTGCTCCGCCAGTTCATCCTGGCTGATCCAATTTTTCTCTCAGTCCTAATCTCTTGCCTTCTCTCGGTATCCCTTCATATTGTGACCGATCAATATTTTATCTTCATTGAATCTGCCTTAAATGTACAGAAAGACTTGGCCTCCACAGCTGCCTGTGGCAAAAATTCCACAGATCCACCACTCTCTGGCTAAAGAAATTCCTCCTCATCTCCATTCAAAATGGACACCCCTCTATTCTGAGGCTGTGTTCTCTGGGCTTAGACTCTCCCACCATTGGAAACATCCTCTCCACATCCACTCTATCAAAGCCTTTCACCTTTCAATATGAGCTGAATAAGAGCTCATTCCATTCAGCCTCACATCAACTAGTTCTTCCCAGATTATCAATCTGCTTCAAAGAGCTGAATAAAACTTCACTTATTGTGGTGAATCCAGTTAGTATGTACTCTGCAGTTTCAATGGTGGACGAGACCACACCAGTTACTTTGATTAAATAGGTGAAATGTCAAGGTAATTATACTGTTAATATAATTAGCACTAATATTTTATATTTTTTATTTAAAATATGATTTTTTATTTTTTTTTAAATCACAGCAATATTTTATAGAGGAAATTGCTTGTTTTTCTCCATGTTAGTAGTGCATCATAACTAATACTTCTACATCAATTACAAATTCCATATTTAATTTTTAAAAATTAATCATGCTTTAGGTTTCATAACCAGAGATTCTTTTCCGTCCCTAAGGCAACAATGAACAAGTCAGACAGTTATCAAATTATTGCCTCGTAAACTCTACATAGCTTTTAACCAAATCTGGAAACTGATCTGATTCAGTCAGTATTCCCCCGAAACTGTTCACTTCCTGGGTGACTGGGTGAGGCCTTTGAGATGCCGGTGCTTTTAATCTCTGCCAAACTTCTAAGGGATTTTATTCCTTGCACTTTATCCTTTGGTGTTGTAAATTAATTCATGGAGCTTGCAATGAAGCAAAAAAATTCAATGAACCTTTGTTCTCTGTGTGTT
This sequence comes from Hemitrygon akajei, assembly GCF_048418815.1. NCBI lineage: Eukaryota > Metazoa > Chordata > Chondrichthyes > Myliobatiformes > Dasyatidae > Hemitrygon > Hemitrygon akajei. The sequence continues at coordinate 133,194,763 of NC_133126.1, forward strand.
TATTGCCACATGCAACTATAGAAATCCAAAGTTTTGATTTTATTATGCAGAATTACCTTTCGTGGAAATATCAGTTTACTGCTCAAACTGCACCCCTCACTGAAGTCAGAGTATTTCTTGTGTTTGTGCTGCTCTCTACCTTCTGTGGGATGCTGGTCAACATGCCGTGATTGTGCTGGGCAGGTCTGGTCGTGCACACGTGGACTGTGCTTACACATGAACAGACCATATTCCAGCCTGGAGCTCCCACCTCAGAATACCCTCATCTGTGAGTTCTGAGCATGAGCTGGGGCTAAACCAACCATTATGGGCACTATGGCCTTGCACTGACAGGGAAACAGCTTGTGCAGTTAGAAAGCAAACCTACACAGGTCGAAGTTCACCTGCTCAGTCAGTGTTGCCTGATCATTTGGGAGTTGTTTGTGGGGGAGGGATTGACTGCATGACTGTCTCTGAAATATTGACTTTGTTATTGCTCTCCTTTCACCATAGGCATCAAGGAAAGCCAATCACAATGCCTCCATTCCTCTCTCGGTGAAACTCTCCGAATCTCCTTTCCCATGGGTTCCACCCTCTCCAAAAATGTCTCATTCACTATGGGAAACATCCTCCCTATATGCACTCTATCTAGGCCTTTCGACATTCAAAAGGTTTCAATGAGACTTTTGCACAATACTGTGTTTGTCAACGTGGAATGGAGAGAAGGTTTGCAAATCTGGCGGGAGCAAGTGATGTTGGGAATAGTGACCACAGAGCACTGTGGGAGGGGTGTGGTACATCTACCAGAGAAAGTTTCCCAGGAGCAGTGGGTGACACAGGTGCAGACACAGCCAGCCCTGAGGCATCAGGGTTTGAAACAATTGGTTTATTGATGGTTACAGAATGTCTCTGCGGTGCTTCCCACTCCCTCCCATTGCCCTTTCCCTTTTCCCTACCGTGATTCCCCTCTCAAAGTTCAAAATACTTTAATTATCAAAGTACAAATGCAACTTACAACTCTGAGATCTGTCTTCTTCAGACAGCCACAAAACAAAGAAAAACATCAACCATCCCACGGGTAAAACACCAAATTGAACAAACAACAGCCAGAACATCAACCCCCATCCCCACGTGCAAAAACAAATCCTGCAAATGGCAACAAGAATATCAACACCACCCCACATGCAAACTATAAAGAACGAGCTAAAACACAACATTAAAACAGAATCAGAAGTATCCAAACTACAGTTCAGTTCATAAAGCACAAATGCAGAAACTTTGCACCATCCTTCGACTGGGGAGGAAGGGTAGGGGGGAGAGAGGGAGGAGATGTGGGGGGGAGAGGAAGGAGGGAAGGGGAGATGTGGGGGGGAAGAGGAAGAGATCACTCAATTACAGGGGCCTTTCCTCGGGAGCACTGAACAAGAGGGAATGACACCCTCCCCCAGCAGCAGCGAGGCAGGTTGGTAATGGCACTCAACATTTGCTCACTCTCCATATTGGTCTCGATGTTTTCAGTCTTCCTCAATGCTTTAATCGACGAGAAATGGAGTTGATCATAACCTCGCACCCCATTCCTAAGCTTTTAAACCCCTTCCCACTCAGTCCACCAAAGAGACACATATTAGAATCAGGTTTATCATCACTCAAATGTTTCATGACTTTTGATTATTTTGTGGCAGCAGTACAGTGCAATACTTAAAATTACTACAGTATGGTGCAAAAGTCTTAGGCACCCTAGCTGTAAATATGTGCCTAAGATTTTTGCACAGTACTGTATATCTGAATAGAATTGGTATATCTCATTGAAATTATTGGCTAGTTTACCTTCTTATTTCTTCTTCTCCATTTTATGGCTTTTTAAGTTGTCTTCCAATGGTTTTAAATTTCCCAATTCTCCAGCTTCCCACTAATCTGTGCTGTGTTATATGACATCGCTTTTCTTTTATGTTGGCTTTGCCTTGTCAGGGATGTTGCATCATCCTGCCTCTAGAATACTATGTCCAAATTTATGTATCCTGCATCTTCTTTCTTTATTTATCAATCTTTTTTATTAGTTAAATAAAAGAGTACATATATATAAACAAGAGGAGAATTATCTCAGATATCTATATCAATAACAATTCAAATAAAAGGGAAAATAAACATTATCAAGATCATACATAGTATTAATCTAATAGTATAAAATAAAGAAAAAGATAATTGATTCTCCTCTTATCCATAAAAAGAAGAAAAAAGACAAAGAAACTTTTATAATTGAAATGTACACCAAAAAACCCAAAACACAAAAAAAAAGAAAAAAAAAAGAAAGAACTGGGCAGCTCAAACTGAGAGTGAAAGCAGGACAACAAAAGGAAATGCTTTCTGATCAAATCCAAAACTTCAAAAAGGTAACTGGAAGGGCCATAAGTCAGAGCACATGAAAATATTGAATAAAAGGTTGCCAAGTTTCCTCAAATTTAGAGGATGTATCAAATGTCTGACTTCTTATTTTCTCTAAACTTAAACAGGACATAATGGAGGTAAGCCAATGAATAACAGTAGTTGGATTAGAATCCATCCATTTAAGCAAAATGGTTCTCCTAGCCAATAAAGTTGTAAAAGCTATCATCCGTTGAGCAGAAACAGGAATATCTCCTGCTTCTGATGGAATGATCCCAAAAATTGCTGGAAGTAAATTCTGTAGTAGATCCAAGTTCAAAACTTTTGATGAAGCTTTAAAGACTTCTTTCCAAAAATTAACTAACTTTATACGAGACCAGAACATATGTATTAAAGTAGCCACCTCAATATTATATCTATTGCAAATAGGATTGTATTAGAAAAAATACGGGCTACTTTGTCCTTTGACATATGCGCCTGATGCATTACCTTGAACTGTATCAGGAATGACGGGCACAAATAGAAGAAGTATTTACCAAATAAAAATTTTTATCCCACTAGTTATCTGAAAGTGACTTTCAAAACTCCAATTCCCAAGCAGCTTTAATTTTATCATGAGATAACAGACGCAAATACGATAACCATTTATGAATTATAGCTTTTTGAAATGGTTTGACCTGAAAAGGAGTATCAATAATATTAGGTGAATAAGGCAAGGGAAAATCTGGAAGTAAACTACGTAGAAAATTCCTAATTTGTAAATATCTAAAAAAGTGTACATTAGATAGGTCTAACTGAGTGGAAGATATTAGACAATTGCCCATGAACAAATCTAAAAAAGTTACTATTCCCTTGGTTTTCCAAATTGAAAAGGTCTGATCAAAAATTGAAGGTTTAAAAAAAATAATTAAGATGGATATTACTAGAAAGAACAAAATTATTAAAGTCAAAGGATCTACGAAACTGAAACCAAATTCTTAATATATGTTTAATAATAGGATTAAAGTCTTGATTACCATTCTTAGGAAGCAAAAAAGGAAGAGGAGCTCCCAGTAAAGAGGCCAAAGAACGCCCCTTCACCGAGTTTTTCTCTAAATCCACCCATAAGGGACATCTTCTAAATTCTTCCCCGTAAATCCAGCAATTGCTGCTCTGCTGTCATCCCTGCTGGTGTCCCCTTCCAATTAACTATGGCCAGCTCCTCACTCATACTTCTGTAATCCCTTTATTCCATTATAAATAATGATATATCTGACTTTAGATTCCCTCTCAAATTGCAGGGGGAAATTCTATATTATGATCACTGCTTCCTTAGGGTTTCTTTACCTGAAGGTGCCAAATCAAATCTGGTTCATTACACAGTACCCAATCCAGAATAGCTGATCCCCTGCTGGGCTCAACCACAAGCTGCTCTATAAAGGTATTTTGTAGGGATTCTACAAATTCTCTCTCCAGTGATGTAAAATCAGCACCAATCTGATTTTCCCAACCTACCTGCATGTTGAAATCCCCCATTACTATCTTAACATTAACTTTTTGACATGCCTTTTCTGACTCCAGTTGTAATTTGTGATGCACATCCTGGCTACTATTTGGAGGTCTGTATATAATTCCCATCAGTGTCTTTTTACTTTTCCAGTTTCTTAACTCTACCCACAAGGATTCTACGTCTTTCCATCCAATGTCACATATATGGACGTAGCTGAGATACAATTGTGGTTTGCGTCTAGGTTAGGAATCCATGTAATGGATTAGAACTAGGGGACATAGCCTCAAGATTCGGGGGAGTTGAGTTAGGATGGAGATGAGAAAGCTCTGCTTTTCCCAGAGATTGTTGAAGCTGTGGAATTCTCGACCCAATGAAGTAGTGGAGGCTACCTCAGTAAAAACATTTAAGACAAGTTTGGATATATTTTTGCATAGTAGGGGAATTAAGGGTTATGGGGAAAAGGCGGGTAGGTGGAGATGAGTCCATGGCCAGATCAGCCATGATCATATTGAATGGGGGAGCAGGCTCGATGGGCCAGATGGACTACTCATGCTCCTAATTCTTATGTTCTTATATGTAATGGATTCAAAGGAGGCTGTGTATATAGCAATGATGCTCACAGAAATGGAACTCGCAGGGCAGGAGTGCAGTGTTTGGGAGACCACTGTCAGAATCAAGACATTTCATCATATTCCATGAGCAGGTGATCATGTCACTTCCAACCTCTTCTCAGGTGGTTATGAGGTGTCCCGGTTTTTCCTGCAAGTTCACGTCTTGGGAATTCATTGCATGGGTTGGCTACCAGTTGCTCATGCTTGTGATCAGCCAAAGGTGCTATAGAGAAATGAGCTGTCATTCGCAAGTATGGTCTGTGGCATTCCAGTCAGGGTTGGTGAATTTTGTGCTGGAATGTAAATGTTTCCTGGTAATTCTTGGAGATGAATATCAGGCATTAGGATTTGTCATTCAGACATATATAAAAAAGACACTGATGTTAAAATACTGTATTCTAGTGTTTAAATTGATAACTCAATACAAAGCTTACAAAACAGTTGTGAAATCATTTAATTATATGCAGATATGAATTCAAACAAAGTTGTACTCCAACTCCTACCTTATGGGTAACATACTGGATCTTTCCACTGCAATGCCTTTGTACATCAGGAGTAAATAATACTTTCAGATCTTCTCATGAAAAATAGTGGATAACCATGCAGATAACAGGAGGAGACTTTTCCATTCACAGTTCTAGTGGACCCAGATACGAGGCTTATAAGTAACACTGAAGCATTTCCAATCAAATTCAGTCAGAAATGATTCAGAGATCCTGACCATCATAGAATTATTTAGCCAATTCACATCACTGTGATATCAAGAAGAGTTTTATGCACTGGATACCAGAGATAAAATCTCAGCAGTAGTACAGAAGGTTGTACAGATTTTCTCCCCATTAGTCAAGATTCAAGATTGTCTAATGTCACTTCCTGTAAACAGTTGTAAGGGGAACAAAATAATTGATAGCCTGGACCTAATGCAGCTCCAAAAAAGGCCACAAAAGATAAGATTCCAGATTCATCCAGATGTGCACTTGAGTTACCATTGCAGAGAGTCTATGTACCAAGTGCCAGTGAACATGATTGATAGAGATAGATACTCGATGGTCTATTTGGGTGTTGCGGACTGACGAGTCTGCCTTTGCTTCGTATAACAACACTGCCATAACATAAAAATATCCAATTAATTAGCCTGCTAAACAGCCTCTGGGGCCTCCTCTATGGTGGTTGTAGGAATTGACTGTAGGACTGCAGGAAGTGGTTCTGACAGCTCTGGACACCTTTCTTCTCCAAGATTCTCTTGTCGTCTTTTGGCCGTGTTGGCATTCTAAACAGTACATAGCATGGTGCCTGATCTGCTGATCTATCCCAGGCCATCAGACAGCTTTGATCCAACACTTTCATTTTGTCCATGCCTAGATGACCAGCACATTGCTGTTCCATCACTTTATCTCTCAGCTTGGATGGTACAAGAACTCTCAATCCAAACATAAGGTGACCCCAGTCAAGGGCAAGTTCATCCTCGTTAAAATGGTTAAAATGGGGGAACTGGAGTTTCTGCTGTATAGTCCAGCCATTAGAGTGCCCATGTAGACCTGAGACACTGTGGGGTCTTTTCTGGTTTCCCTTTGGATCATCTCTGCTGTAATAGGGAGACTGTTGATTTGCGATAGGAAGAATATGTGAAGAGGATTGTCCTCCTGTAAATTTTTCAGGTATATCCTTATCCAGGGTAAATGCTACAATCCACCAGCATTTCCATGATTAGTTGTGCTCTTGAATTCAATTTTGTGATTGTGTCCTCCAATAAAGACCCTACGTCTGCATTTGTGCTGCTGCTGTTAGTGGAACTTCTGTTGATTGAAAATGGACACTAGTGGTTGATGATCAGTGATAAAGGTAAACTCTCTCCCGCACAGGAGCTGGTTGAAATGTTTTACAGCCCAATCGCTGTCAAACTGTGCAGAATTTTCCCTACAGCAGTAATGGAATGTGATGTAAAGGTTATGGAGTATTTGCATCAATCATTCATAGGATGTGACTTGACTATACCTATACTATAATACAATATGCCAGAGGTAGGCTTCACTGGATGATGTGGGTTATAACATGACAGTACAGTGTCTGATGTCACCATTTCCTTTGTCTTTTTGAAAGCTACCTCACTGCTTTGTCCATTGCCATTTCTTCCTGATCTGTAGTAATGAGTTCAAGAGGTGGAGAACAGCAGCCAGGTTTGGCAGGAATCTGTTATAGTAATTGACAAATCCCAAAAAGGACCACAAAAATGATGAAGGGTCTCGGCCGGAAACATCAACAGTGCTTCTCATTATAGATGCTGCCTGGCCTGCTGTGTTCCACCAGCATTTTGTGTGTGTTGTTGTTTGAATTTCTAGCATCTGCAGATTTCCTCATGTTTGCTGCACAAAAATGACATGTCCTTTGGCCTGGGGAAGGCACCAGTGCTTGTATTTTCTCAGCACACTTGGGTAATCTTTGTACGACAGTAGTGTGACCTCCGTAAGTGATACTTGATTTAAAGAATTCACACTTGTTGCGTCATGCTCTGAGCCATAATCTTCTAAATTTTTTAACATTACCTTGTGATTTTGGAGATGTTCCTTGTCACCCTCATCAGTAACAGTGAAGTCATCAGTAACACTGAGTGTCTGGTCAGCCTTGCAGCACCTGGTCCATAGATTCTGGACATCATGTAGGAGCAGATGCTACTCCAAAAGCCAATTACAGAGATAAAGCCCTTGTGAGTGTTGATGGTGAGAAACGGTCCATCTCAATCTGTAGGAAGGCTACAATTTTCTTAGGGCCTCTGCTAGAAATGACCTCTGAACTGTAGTGTATCTAGGAACAAGGAATCACCACCAACATCTTCTGAATTGTCATACTTAATTATGTTTATGCTGTCTTTTTCACTTTGTGCTCTTATTACAACCAGAACTTCAAAGCCTTAAGTTTAAAATGTAACTGAGTATTTATTATTGAAAAAAAATCTCAGAATTCAGTTATGTAGCCAAAAGCCTGTGCAATTGCTAATTTAATATGAGACCATTGCCAGAAGAGACACCAGACATCAGCCACATCATTAATACACAAATTATGTCATAACTTACTTAATTGATAAATTATCCTAAACTAAAGGAAATCCAGGCTCTGTGAGCAAGAGACCACTTTGTTTTCTCTACAGGTCATACTAACCTGAGCAGTAACACTTACCGATTAGAGAAGTATTTTGCAAAAACAAACAATGAAATTGCCATCATCACCAAAGGCATCAGGATAATAAGATAATTCCTTTTATCTGAAAACAGTTTACAGAAATTAATGAGATAAACACACCATTCAGCTTCTTAAGGTCAAGTGTACCACACATTTAGCTCAATAATATGGCTGTTCTCTAGCTCTCATTAAAAGATTAGTTTTTCCAATGGCTTACATTTTAAAAGTTGTTTTATATGTTGCTTTTCCTTTGATCTGTAGTTCTGTATCTTAAAAGCACACTGCACCAATGAGCATTAACTGTTTTTAGACAGCATACGTGGGAAGAGACAGAATTAATGATTTAGGCTGAGCAGATTTCATCAGAGCTCGAATGTTAACTCTATATGTCTAACCACAGATGCTGCCTGACCAGCTGAGTATTTCCAGCATTTTCTATTTTTATTTTACATTTCCTGCTTCTGCAGTTTCTGATTTCATTATCAGTGGTTCTTTTTCCTCATTTATGGTTGAAATCTGCAGAATATTCTAAATAAAGAATCTTAAGGCTTACGGTAGTTTAATTTCTCATATGTACATCGAAACGTAGTGAGATGTGTTGTTTACGCCAAATCAAATCAGTGAGGATTGTGCTGGGCAGCCCACAAGTGTCAATGTAGCCAGTCCACATCACAATCCGTAACTGTCCATCTTTTTATATTGGAGGAAACCGGAGCACTCAGGAAACCCATGCGGTCATGGGGAGAATGTATTAACTCCTTATAGACAGGGGCGAGAATTGAAACACAATCAGCACTGTAAGGCGATGCACTAACTGTTTAATATTGCTTTAATTGTTCAAAAAGATCATTAAATGTTTCTTATCTAGTAGTAAAAGCTCACACCCTTGCTATCAACTGCAAAGACAGTATTATGTAAAAGATCAATGTTCAGTTTCTCACCGTTCAGATTTCTGGTGTTACACGAGTTGATAGATATCTCACTGCTGGATGCATTACTGATGGGATTTTTTGCAATGCACCTGTACTCATGTTGCTCCTCTTCAGTGGCACAATCTATCACAAGACTTGTGTTCGTATATGTCTTGATGATGACTCCAGATAAGGATATTTTTTCCCAGTAAATCATGACTGCCTTTCCATTGGAGACGGAGCAATTCAAAGTGATATTTGGTGCATTCTGACCATGACTGAAAGTCTTTGCTAGAGGCTGAGAAACTGGTTCTGAAATACATAAATGTAAGAGGATTTTTAAATGCATTTGCAATTATTTTCTTCACCATTTTCATACATTACTACACAATTGCATGTTTTTCTTTTAGGTTTTACATTATAAAGTTATAAACTTCAGAGCCTACAATATAGAATAGAACATGCAACAAGGACAATATTAACTAGGTTGATATGCTGGAATATTTTAACGTTAAGAAAGAGGATGTGCTGGAACTTCTGAAAAAGTCCCCAGCGCCAGACAGGATACACCCCAGGTTAATACAGGAATCAAGGGAAATTTTGTTGAACTCTGGTGATGATCTTTGCATCCTCACTGGCCACAGAACACTGGAGGGTGCAAAATTTGATTCCTTTTCTCACAAAAGGTAATAAGGAAAATCCTGGGTATATAGAACACATTCATCTTCTGTCAGTGGTGAGCAAACCTTTGGAGAGGATTCTTAGAAACAGGATTAACAGCATTTGGAGAAGCATAATCTGATTTGGGATATCAGCATGGATTTGTGAGGGACAAGTTTCGTCCTTGGAAATATGATGGAATTCTTTGAGGCAGTGACAAAACAAATTGATGAAGGTAGAGCAGTTGGCAAGGTTCTCCATAGAAGGCTTACTCTGAAAATTAGAAGGCATGGGATCCAGGGAAGCTTGGGAGCATGGATAAAGAATTGGCTTGCCTACAGGTAGATGGGATGTATTCTACCTGGAGGTTGGTGGGCAGTGGTACTCTACAGGGATATGTTCTTGGACCCTGCTCATTGTGATTTTTAAAATTTACTTGGAAGAGGAAGTAGAATGTGAGTTCGTAAGTTTGCAGATGACATGAAGGATGGTGGTGTTGTGGATTGTGTAGAAGATTGTCATTGTTAACAATGGGACATTGATAGAATGCAGAGCTGGACTGAGAAGGGGCAGATAGAGTTCAATCCAGAAAAGTGTGAAGTGTTGCACTTTGGAAGATCAGACATAAACACAGAATACAAGGTTAATGGCATGATTCTTAGCAGTGTGGAGGAACTGAGAGATATTGGGGTCTACATTCATAGATCCCTCAAAGTTGCCACACACATTGATAAAGCGTTTAAGAAGGCCTAAGTTGTGTTGGCCTTCACTTGTCAGGGGATTGAGTTCAGGAGCCTTGAAATAATGTTGCTGCTTTATAAAACTGTGGTTAGACCACACCGAGTATTGTGTTTAGTTCTGATTTTCTTTTTATAGGAAGGATGTTGAAGGTTGAGAGTGTGCAAAGGAGATTTACCAGGATGCTGTCTGGATTAGGGATCATGTCTTATGTGGATAGATTAAGCCAGCTAGAGAATTTTTCTCTAGAGCGAAGGAGAATGAGATAGTAGCAGACTGCAAGGCGTGATGGTAGAGGCAAAAAATTAGGGGCATTTAAGGGAGTCTTAGATAGGGACAGGGATGAAAGAAAAAATAGAGGCTATGTGGGAAACAGGAGTTAGATTGACTTTAGATTGGTTTAAAAGAGTGAAAAGACCTGTACTGTGCCATGCTATGTTCTATGTTTTCATACAGATCCAAGTCCTGATATTGAAATTTGGGGAAGGGATGATTCCTACAACCAAAGTTTGTATCTACTTTCCCATGGGATTTGATAGACTGGATTTAGATGTATGCATTTCCTCAGTCCAGTTGTTGCAGAATTTCTTTGATTGTGACTTACACTAACACGTACAATCATGTTCTGCCAATAAAACTCTGCTTCAACAGAGAACACAATGATAACACAGTATTTTGATTTTTATTGTTTACCCATTTCATGAAGGATTCTGTCAGTGTAATGTTGAATGGATTTCAAAATTTCAGCTCTGTGTTCTACCTGCTTGGCATATCTCATTTGGCTCACAATGGAAAAACATTATAATATTTACCTTTCTATGACTGAAATTCTATACTAGTACTTCTGTAGAGACATGCTTTGCTTTCTGTCGTGAGAACAATGATACCAATTGATTTCACAATGCTCAATTGGTTAAACGACGGATAAACAGGTTCATTTCTTACATTTAGCTTTAGCACAGTTTCAGCACGCTACCCTATGCAACAATAAACTTATTGTACTATGTGAAAAAATGAAGCTTTTTTGATAACACTGTAAACATTTGCATATTTTGCCTCAGTGAATAGAAATGTTGCTAAACTTGTCTTTGCAGGTCTGCTTGTGTCAGCTGTGTTAGGAACAACTGAATAAACTGCAGTAGTCCTTTCAAATTCATTCTTCATGGGAAATTGATACAATATGAATCCACTAAAACACTAATACATATTTTTAACTTCAAATTAAACCCTTTAAATTAATCAAACAGAATTTTTTCTGTCTTTTCATCTTTTAACAAATAGGCATGACTTGTGAGGCCAGTCTTTACTGCCATTCCCTAAAGGTCATCAACGTTGGTGGTGAGCTGCCTGTGGTGGAGATACTTTCAGACCACTGACACATTTGAAACTCCAGGCTTTAGTCCCAGGAACAGTGAAGGAATTCTGATACATTTCCAGGTCAGGCAGCTGTGTTAACCGAAAGGGAATCTGTACGCAGTGACCATTCTATGTCCCTGCTGACTTTGTCCTTGTGGCAGAGATTGTGGTTTCACATGCTATCACAGTAGCCTGGGTGAGTAACATCTCACTACACCCTGCACCCTGAAGGCAAAGATTGCAACATTTTCTCGGAAGTTCAGTACTGAATTTAATATTACAGAATGAGCTGCAAATCTCCACGTTTCTGACTTGATTGAGGGAAGGTCATTGAAGGTAGTTGGTCCTAGGCCATTCTCTGATGAACTGATGCAGTGATTGACTTCCAACAACTAAATTAAAGAATTCTCCATTGATGCCCACTGACTTTGATCTTATTAGGACTCCTTAAGATCACACTAAGCCAAATGCTTTCTTGGTGTCAAGGGCATTAAAAAGAGCTTCTGGTTTAAGATTTAAGATTTCCAGTTTAAAATTTCAGTTCAAGATGGCGTGGTGAACCTCTGTGACTTCTGGCTGGTGGCTAAAGATACAAGGATCGCAACTAAATATTTTGTTAACCATACTTTTTCTGGCAAATGATCATCGTAAGTAATAGTCTGTAACTTCCCTTTGGACTTGTAGCCAAATCGATGTGGCAGAACTGAGGCAAAGTGAGGGAGTGGGCCTGTTGCTGAGAGCATGGAAGAACATAAAAGATTGTGAATAGGCCAAGTGAAGGCCGCGAGGTCCAGGCACTAGATGTGACTGGGTACGAGGTGTTGATGGAGATCTATAGGCCAAATCGAAGCAGCAAACTCTGGCGTATCCAAGCAGCAGAAACTGTTGTTCAGACAGAGAGTTAAGCACCAGGCCCGACTGAGGAGGTCAGGGTGTCAAGGCCTGGTGCGAGGTACAAGTCAGTTCAGACCATTGCTCGAAGCGGTAGGACACAATGTTCAGATGGAGAGTTAAGCCCTGGGCCAGTTTAAAAAAGATCAAGTTGTCGGAAAGGTCAGGGAGTTGGGGTCCGAGGCGAGGTACGAGCCTGTTTAGATTGCTGCTCAAAGTGGCAGAACCTGATATTCAGATGGAGAGTTAAGTGCCAGCCCAGATTGAAAAGGTCAAGCTGTTGGGTTCCATGGGGAGATGATGATCGCTGCTCCAGGACGTTTACTTGGATCTGCACCAAACTATGGGACTCTCTTGTGGATGTCAGTTCAGAAGCACTATTTGCTTGCGGTTACTGTTTGCAGGATGTTTTTATTTTCTTTGAACATTGGGTGTTTGGTCTTTTGTCATGGGTTATTTCATTCTTTTATTTTCTTATGGTGATAATGTGTTTTGTTATCCTCTGCACATTGGGTGTTAAAACAGATATCTGTCTCTATCTCTACTTTGTTTTTGGGATTTTTTGCTTCATGGCTTCCTGTTGGGAGTCGAATCTCAATGTTGTTTAATGTATACATACTTTGATAATAAATGTACTTTGAACTTTGATAGAAAAGTACGAGGAATGAATACTTACCAAAGACTTGAATCGTGAAAGTACTTTGATCATGGTTTTTCAGTTCTACCCCATAGTAGTCGATTCGTATTTGATATTCTCCACTGTCACTAACTTGTATATCATATAACACCACCGATCCATTTTTGATTGTAGCTCTGTGTTTATTTGTGGATGCACAATATGCAGATTGTCTGGATTATTGGATGTCCATATGAGAATGTTAAAGTGCTGTGGAAATGTTAATCTAAAGGTAACATCGTACTGATCTTAGTTGCTTTGGTATTCTATGGGGAACATCACGGTTTGTCCTGCAGCAGCATTATTGACAGTACCAGGTCTGGCATACAATGCCCCTCTGCACACCAAAATTAAATGGAAGACTGGAAAAGAAACATAAATTCAAAAGTAAAGTACTGTAGATGCTGGAAATCTAGCATTGTAAACCATGATCAACCAGTTTACCTTGAAGCACCATAGTACATGGACTAGTGTGTGAGTTGTACTGAAGTTTCAAGGACTATATTCACTGCACACTGGAGCCAGTCAGCAAAGGACCATTTTCCCATGAATGTTGGGCTGAACGCCACCTGATGCCAGGCTGGGCACTAGAAATGAGCCTCAATCTGGACAAGACACCTGCTGGTCAAAGACCCACCGGCACAAAGATCAACAAGGTTGGTTGAAGTACAATCGCTGCTCCAACCCTCTTCTCCAATTATACTCTTGGCAGTGACAGGATCATGTGTGTGAGTTCGATGGAATCTCAGAAAAAAACTATTGCTACAAAAGATAGTTACTACTGAGAGTGAATAGAAAGAAATTTTGTCCAGCTTTCTGAACAAGAGCAGAGGAAATATTTTCTTTGAGATGAAACTGAGCACAGCTAGCTTTTTGAAGAAATATTTGTTGAGCATTATTTCTGAATGTCCTAAAATAAAATAGAAATACTGGAAATGTTCAGAAGTCAAATAGAACCCTCAGGAGAGAGAAAATAAAATCAGATCAGTGACTTTCCTCACAGCTACAATCTGCTAAAGTGGGAGATGCTTAGCATTTACACCCAGCACGTGTTGTCTGACACTGGTGTTTGGGTACATTATCACGGAAAAGGAATTCAGGATTATCAGCAGGTCAGCATTTTCTTGATGTGTTTGAATAGTGCACAATGTGTTTTACAGATTCAAGCATTCCTCAGTTTGTACACATTACCTGAAGCAAGTCTGAAGATATTGATGTTCAATGCCTCTGTAAGTTTCATGATGTTTCATGCACCCATTTCCTTTATGTGAGTGTGAGGTGGTCCTAAAAAATGTGAGAGAAATGTGAGATTCAATACTCAGTACTGGGTTTCCAGCAAATACTAGCCAGATGAGTGTGAGTAAAGCAGGTTTATGTCATCTTCTTCATTAAAAAAACAACTTATCAGTTCTCACAAAGGATAGTGTAATCAAAACCAGATTATTTGTTTTGATAACATTGTTGAAGGCTAGTAAGCTGCTGCCTCACAGCTCCCTAGAGTCTTTGATTCAATCCATTGATATGGTTCATTTATCAATAGTTATTTGAGCATCAGTGCTGTCGAAGTCTTCGTGTCACTGGAGTAAAGCCCTACTGTGAATATTTACTCCTCAAAGAGACACTGGTCAGGTTATGGACCGCTGCTGGGTCTGGCTTTCACCTGGCGGGCTGAACGACAGGTAACTGAAAACAGTCTGTCCTGATGAAGGGTCTCGGCCTGAAACGTCGACAGTGCTTCTCCTTATAGATGCTGCCCGGCCTGCTGTGTTCCACCAGCATTTTGTGTGTGTACATCTGTTCATTTCAAACACTCACTCGCTCTGCTGTTCCATGGAAATCCCCTTGCGGCATTTGCCTTTTTGTGGGTTAATTTAATTTTTCCCCTTAAAGCTGTCCTGTTTCTAAACAGCAGGCAGACCATCACTGATTTTGCAAGTTAGCTGGCTGATACAACATTGATTTCCACTGGAGATCCATCTGCACTTTCTGCCCCAAAGTTATTCCCTGATGTCTGGGGCTGCACTTATAAGCAGGAAAAAAAACTGCCGGAGTAACTCAGCAGGTCAAACAGCACCTATTCTCACCAATGATAGATTCCATGCCAAACTTCTTTCACCGAAGTGAGCGAGAGCAGGTCATTCCAGTTTATTCAGTACATTCATAATCACAGCTACATTCGATCCATCTGCCTTGGCTCTGTGTCCTTTTATACACTCATCTAACAAATCTGTCTACACCGGACTGAGTAACACAACCACAGGTATTACTGAGGGATTCTTTGTATTTTTGCAGATCAGCGTGGCGGGGAATCTACAAGACCCGAATCCCTTGCATATTTCTCGATAACTTGAGAAGGAGGTGAAGATTGACAGGCTGTACTGAGTGCTATGAAGTGGTGCGAGGATAGATTTCTGAGATACTGTAGCCAGAATGGAGAATATATTCATTTACTACTGCTTGGTAGGAAGTTACAAGCTTTTCATCTATTAATACAAAAAATGAAGATATGTTGGCATGATGTGCTACTTGAAGTGGAACTTTCAGGGTGACACACATACCCTTGCTGTGCTTGATCTTCTGGTTCTGGGTCTGAGCCCTGAGGTTGAATACAATACCGTGAGTTGATCCAGTATCTGAAGACTGTACTGCAGCCGCTGTCCATCACGGAGTCTCATTAATTATCAAAATAAACTTTATTCATAATAGAAAATATTTACAAGATCTAACCATGTAACGTCTTTTCATCTTTCCATCCACAGAGAATGCATGAAGTACTATTCAATTTCTTTTTTTGAAAATCGTAAGACCATAAGTCATAGGAGCAGTAATAGGCCACTTTGCGCATCAAGACTTGCTCAGTCATTCAGTCATGGCTGATTCCTTTTGTCCCCCCTCAGCCCCACTTCCCGGCATTCTTCCTGTAACCTTTGATCCAATGAAGAACCTATCAATCTCTGCCTTAAATACAGAAATGACTTGGCCCCACAGCTGCCTGTGGTAACAAGTTCCACAAATGTATCACCTTCTGGCTAAAGAATTTTCTCCACATCTGTTTTAAATGGACACCCCTCCATCCTGAGGATGTGGCCTCTTGTCCTAGACACTCCCACTATGGGAAACATCCTTTCCACTACTCTGTCCAGGCCTTTCAACATTCGAAAGGATTCAGTGAGCTTCCCCCCTCATCCTAAATTCCAGCAAGTACAGACCCAGAGCCATCAAAGGCTCCTCGTATGATAACCCTTTCATTTCCAGAATCATCTTTGTGCACCTCCTCTGAACCCTCTCCAAGGCCAGCTCATCTTTTCTGAGATGAAGAGCTGAAAACCGTTCACAAGGCGGAATGTGAGGCCTCATCAGTGCCTTATAAATCCTAAGCATCACATCTCTGCTCTTGTATTCTAGACGTCTAGAAATGAATGCTAACATTGCATTTGCCTTCCTCACCACCAACTCAAACTGCAAGTTAACCCTTAGGGTGTTCTGCACAAGGACTCCCAAATTCCTTTGCATCTCAGATTTTTGGATTTTCTCCCCATTTATAAAATAGTCTGTACATTTATTTCTACAACCAAAGTGCATGACCATGTATTTTCCAACATTGTATTTCATTTGCCACTTTTTTGCCCATTCTCCTAATCTGTCCAAGTCCTGCAGCATACCTGTTTCCTCAACACTACCTGCACTAACCTTTGTATCTGCAAACTTGGTAACAAAGCCATCCATAGCATCAGCTAAATCATTGATACACAGCACAAAAAGAAACGGTCTCAAGACCGACCGCAGCAGAACACCACTAGTCATGGCAGCCAAGCAGAAAAGGATCCTTTTATTCCCACTCACTGCCTCCTGCCAATCAGCCAATGCTCTAACCATGCCAGTAACGTTCCTATAATACCATCATCCCTTAACTCAGTAAGCAGCCTCACCAGTGGCACCTGGTCAAAGGCCTTCTGAAAGTCTGAATATACAATATCCACTGCATCCCCTTTATCCTCCTCCAAGAATTCCAATGGGTCTAAGAGGCAAGATTTTTCCTTAAAGAAACCATGCAGAATTTGTCCTGTGTCACCAAGTACTCCATAACCTTATCCTTAACAATTGATTCCAACATCTTCCCAACCACTGAGGTCAGCTAACTGGTCTATAATTTCCTTTCTGCTGCTTTCCTCTTTCTATGACCTCATTTTCTAGCTGTCCTATATCCATTCTCATCTCTCTTTTATTTTTATTTATTTATTTTCATGCTTGAAGAAGCTTTTACTATCCCCTTTTTATATTAATTGCCAGCTTGCTTTCATATTTCATCTTCTCCCTCCCAACAATTCTTTTAGTTGCTCTCTGTATCTTTTAAAAGCTTCCCAATCCTGTGTCTTCATGCTAATTTTTGCATTTTTGTATGCCCTCTCTTTTGCCTTTACATTAGCTTTGACTTCCCTTGTAACCATAGTTGTACTATTTTGCCATTTGAGTATTTCTTTGTTTTTGTAATACATCTATCCTGCACCTTTCACATCTTCCCAGAAACTCACGCCATTGGTGCTCTGCTGTCATCCCTGCCTGCATCTCCTTCCAATTTAATTTGGCCAACTCTTCTCTCATACCATTGTAATTTCCTTTACTCCACTGAAATACTGCTATGTCAGACATTCCTTCCTCCCTGTCAAATTTTAAGTTTGACTCAGTCATATTGTGTTCACTACCTCCTAAGGGTTCTTTTACATCAAGTTCCCTAATCTCCTCCAGTTCATTACATAACACCCAATCCAGTAAAGCTGAACCCCTAGTAGGCTCAATGACAAACTGCTCTAAAAAATCTCTTTTGTAGAAATTCAACAAACTCACTTGCTTGAGATCCATTTTCAACCTGATTTTCCTCAATCGATCTGCATGTTAAAATCTCCTTTGACTATTATAACATTGCCCTTTAGCATGCTTTTTCTATTTCACATTGTAAGCTGTGGTCCACATCCCAGCTACGGTTGGGAGGCCTGTATACGACTGCCATCAGAGTCCTTTTGCCCTTGCAGTTTCTTAAATCAACCCACAAGGATTCAACATCTTTTGATCCTATGTTACATCCTTCTACAGATTTGATGCCATTGTTTACCAGCAGAGCCACACCACCTCTTTTCCTACCTTCCTATCTCTCTGATACAACATGTAACTTGGACATTCAGCTCCCAAGTACAACTATCCTTCAGCCACAATTCAGAGATGGCCACAACATCATACCTGACAATCTGTAATAGTGCAACAAGATCATCCAACTTAATTATTAAATTCCATGCATTGAGATACAACACTTTGAGTACTGTATTTGCTATCCTGTTTGATTCTGCATCCCTATTGCACTGATATTCACCCTGCTGCCTGCAATTCTGTCTAATAAGCTTCCTGCCCTTCCTGACAGTTTGAATGTATGCTTTCTTTGCTTTTTTTACCATCCAACCTATCCTGAGTCCCTTTGCTCCAGTTGCCATCCCCTGTCAATTTAGCTTAAACCCTCGCCAACAGCTCTAACAAATCTGCCCGTGAGAATATTCGTTCTCCTCAGAGTCAGGTGCAAGCCGTCACTTTGGGAAAGTTCATACCTCCTCCATATTGCCACTGGTGGTATGGTCGACCCATGCAGTGGTGCAGTACTGCAATAACTGAGGATCTACCTGTCGAGTAGTGGAAGAACTCTGTACTGTGGTCTTTCCTCACCAAGCCCTTGTGGTGGCTGCACCCAACGTCAGTGTATCCATCAGCATGTACTCCTGTAGGCTGGAATTTCCCAGTCGGCAACATTCCTTGACGGACGTCTAGACGAGTTGGCAGATCAACAATTTTCGGGTAGATCAGAGACTGCTTTTCACTGAACTGATCATCTTCTGGCAGTATGTTATTCCCATCACTGGGAACAGCCCATAGATCAGAGAGTCTTCTGTCACGTAGCTGCTCAGGTTGAACCATGACACAGACCCTTGTTTCTTTCTCCACACCCTCTTCACAAAGCCACAGACCACAAAGAGGTGAGCAATTGTCTCAAAGTTCTAAGTAAATTTATTATCAAAGTACATACATGTCACCATAAACACCTTGATGTTCATATTCTTGTAGCATACTCAATAAACCCAATAACCATAATAGAATCAATGAAAGACCACACCAATGGGGTGGACAGACAGTGTGGAAAAGACAACAAACTGTAAATAAAAGAAATATTAAATTAATAAGCAATAAATATTGAGAACATGAGATGAATTCTTCTTGAAAATGAGTCCATAGGTTGTGGGAACAGTTCAGTGATGGGGCAAGTGAAGTTATCCCCTTTGGTTCAATCGTCCGATGGTTGAGGGGTAATAGCTGTTCCTGAACCTGGTGATGTGAGTCTTGTGGCTCCTGTACTTTCTTCCTGATGGCAGCAGCAAGAGGAGAGCATGACCAGGGTTGTGGGGATCCCTAATGATAGATGCTGCTTTTTTGCAACAATGTTCTGTGCTCAATGTTGAGGAGGGCTTTACCCGTGATGGACTGGGTCACATTGACTACTCTTTGTAGGATTTGCCAGTCAAGGGTATTGGTATTTCCATAACAGGCTGTGACGCAGCCAGTTAATCTATTCTCCTCACTCCCATCTCATCCCCACTACAGTCATCTTGGGGACATTATGGAGTGGGAATGAGGTTCTGGGCACGCAGGAAAGAATTGACTGGGAGGGTCACTGGCACCTCTGGGTAGGTAGGGTCTTGGTGCCTGTTGCTGAGGCAATAGTATATCTGGATAAACTGCCAGCATCAGACCTAATTTGCCCTGGATATATTGAGCTTGTTTCATAATCATACCAGTGGATAGTGTTTTTTCACATTCCTGGTGTTTATTTTACAAATGGTCAGTGTTTTGGAAAGTCAGGAGGTGAGTCACTCAACACAGGATATCCAGATGTGAATCTGCTGAGTAGATGCAGTAATTATGCTTCTGGTTCAATTAAAATTCTGGTAAATGTAGATTCTAGATTGTGTATGAGGGAATGGCAGAAGGGAATTTTTGTGACGGGCAAATCATTTGACTATGTTATTGTCTGACATTTATGTGTCATGAATTTTACTTGTCACTGGCCGATAGTGTCTGGGTCTTGCATCATATGGACAATATCAGTAAGATGAAACATTGTTTGTTACCATCAGCAAACGTACACAGTTTTGACATGCTGAACAAAACTTTGAGCAGTCTTGATTCTGACTGTGGTAACAATTTGGTGTCATTTATCCTGAATTCCCCACTTTCCAGCTGCCACCATGGTACTCACTGTAAAACGCCCTTTGCATTTGTGACCCAGCCTCACTGCTATTCATTACACTCAGTGTCTGATGAAAAGTAGGAAGATATTTAGCAAGGCTGAATTTAATAGCAAATCATTGTAAATTGTAATGGTTATGCACAATGTCCATATTATTGAAGTTCCTTATCTCTGTAGTTCTCATTGGTGGAATCAATTTTATTTTGTTATTTTGAAAGATTACAAAGATGTAGAAGGCCTTGAGCCAAAAGTAGAGCAGCGGTGACAATTCAGCAGGGAACAATAACTTTAAGAATGCATCGCAAAATAGCAAACCATCTGGGGGGAGGTTGTCACTAAACAAGAGAAAATAGAACATAACAGATGACAAAGTTGTTTTAGGCAGGGAGCGTGAAAGCTAGGAGTGACTGATTGAAGTCGGCCATTTCAATGAATGAACAACGACTGTGGATGAGATCTGGGGTTAAACAGGCTGCAGGGCATGAGTCTGGAACAAGCCTTCCCTTTCCAATCCATGTACCTGTCTAAATTTCTTTTATGCATTGTAATTGTACCCACCTTTACATACCATTTCCTGTGGAATACATTTGACATACCCACCATTCTCTGTTTTTGTTCAAGTCACTTTTAAACCTTTCCGCTCTTATGTTAAATCAATGCCGTTTAGACACCCCAAACTTGTGCGAAAAACAAACCTTATCTATTCTTCTTGTGATATTATATATATTAACCTCATCGCTTTGGGGGATAATGTTGTCTACTCACAGTCCAAATAACTCGAGCTCACCCATCCTAGTAATATCCTTGTGAAATTTGATTTCTATAAACTTTCCAGTGTAGTGGCATCCTTCTTATAGCTAGGTGAACGGAACTGAGCTGAAGTGCTTCAAGAAGTTGATCACAAAGCATATCAACACCTGCCTGTGGAAACTTTGGTTTTAAAATATCATTCATGGATATTAAAACTATGGACACTGACGCCATTCATGGCTATTCATTTGTTCATGAAAAGAAATATGGATAACCCTGAGAATTATAGACCAGTGAGTCTTACACCAGTGGTTTGCAAACCATTGGAGAAGATTTTGAGAGATAGAATTTATGAGCATTAATTGAATTGATTTTACTACTTACATCATAGAACATAGAAATAGAAAACCTACAGCCCAATACAGGCCCTTCAGCCCATGATTCTGTGAAAAACATGTCCTTACCTTAGAACTACCTAGGCTCACCCATAATCCTCTAATTTTCTAATTCTTCATATACATGAGTAAAAATCTTTACGTTACATCTCTGCCTAAATGTGCAATGTGCAATTTATAGTAATTTGTAATAAAAAATATGTACAACAGGACAGTCAATATAACATAGAAATACAATTGTATCGTCATGAATTAATCAGTCTGACGGCCTGGTGGGAGAAGATGACCCGTAGCCTGTTGGTCTCGGCTTTTATGCTGGTAGCATCCGGAACAGTTTGTGGTTGGAGTGTCTCGGGTATCCAATGAGCCTTCGGGCCCTTTTTACACACCTGTCTCTGTAAATGTCCTGAATCATGGGAAGTTCATATCTACAGATGTGCTGGGCTGTCCACACCACTCTCTGCAGAGTCCTGCGATTGAGGGAAGTACAGTTCCCATACCAGGCAGTGATGCAGCCAGTCAGGATGCTCTCAATTGTGCCCTGTAGAAAGTTCTTAGGATTTGGGGGCCCATACCAAACTTCTTCAACCGTCTGAGGTGAAAGAGACGCTGTTGTGCCTTTATCACTACACAATCAGTATGTACAGACCATGTGAGATCCTCGGTGATGTGTATGCCAAGGAAGTTAAATCTGTTCATTCTCTCAACCCCAGATCCATTGATGTCAACAGGGGTTAGCTTGTCTCCATTCCTCCTGTAATCAACAACTAGCTCCTTTGTTTTTGCACCATTGAGGGAAAGGTTGTTTGCTTGACACCACTGTGTCAGGGTGATGAATTCTTCTCTGTAGGCTCTCTCATTATTATTTGAGATTAGGCCAATCCATGTAGTATTGTCAGCAAATTTAATTAGCAGTTTGGAGCTCTGGGTGGCAACAGAGTCATGGGTATTGTCGTGGTTTCTCGTGCCTCACAAATGCACCGCATGGACTACGTGGTCTCTAAATTCTTGTGGGGTCATTGACATCAGCCCAACCACTTCCTCCAGTTTGGATTTTACTTGTGGAGGCATTACATCCAAAATGCTATGTCGGAACAGTGAGGTCATAAATAAGCTATTCTCCACCTCTTGCTCAGTCTCCAGTCTCCACCTTTTCAACTGGTTTTCTACGTAGGCTGCTGGGTTTTCAGTGTCTCCCAGTGGATCCCCTTTTAAGGCTTTGGGGTCCACTTTGGGTGGATAAAGCTTTCTAAGGGCCTGCCATACCCTCTGCCTCACTCTGTCAAACCCATCTCCGTCAGTTCTCGGGTCGTTCGAGTTTACTATGCCAGCTACTTCCATTAGTTCGTTAAATTTGGAGGTTCCCATCAACTTTATCAATAGTGCCTTCAAATCTCCCATTGCTAATAATCGTCCCTCCGTTTCTTCTTCAAAGGCTCTAATCCATTTCCTTGCTCCTTCATGTAGATTGGGCAGAGTGTTTTTCAGCCCTTCTAGGTCCTGGGATCCCCAAGGGATATACTGCACTTGTCCTGATCCTTTAACTAACAACGGCATCATTCTTCCTCCTCCTTCCCACCTGCCCTGGCTTTCCTCCTCACCTGACTCCTCATCTGTCTCAGGGTATGTCTTTACTGCCTCCCACACAAATGTCTCCGGGGTCCTCTTCTTCCCTCGATCTCCCTGTGGAGTCCTTCCTTTCTGTCTTGATTCAATACTTGGTTGGCCCCTGGAGTATTTTTCGCATCTCCTCTGGCAATCCCCTCTCAGTGACTTATCTGGCTCTCTCTCTACTTCCACAAGTCGCTCCCCGACCGCCTCCTTCTGCTCTTCTAGGCTTCTGCCTCCTACCTCTTCCCCACAAATTCTCGCATCCTCTCTCTCTCCACTTAACTCTTGCTCCTCCAATGAGTCACCTTCTCTTTCTTCCTGTCTGTGTCTGTACACCTGTGGCAGGGACTCCTCATGATCCTTACTCGTGCTTGATTCCCTTCTCTCTTGTGTTTCTCCAAGCCTCTCATCTCCTATCTTTTTTCCACTTCCTCTTGAATGCCTCATCTCTTCCCGCCCTGATGAGCCACTTTCTTTTCTAGTCTGTTTATTTCTATAGTATAACCAATACTCCTCATACTCATTTTCCTCTCTCAAGTATTTCATCCGTTCAATCCCTTCTTCCATTTCTCTCTGTGCCTGTTCCACCTTTATCCTTTCTGCCTGTATCTCCTTCCATATCGCCGCTTTTTCCTTCTCGTATTGTTTTTTTTTCTCCTCATTATCCCAAACCTGTACTTCTCCCTGCATGTTCACTGTTCCCGTCAGCAGGGGGCACTGCTTAGGGGTTCCTTCCTCATTATAGGGAGGGGGTTTTTCTGTTTCTTTCACACCCGGGTACGGAGCCGAAGCCAGCCTCTCACTGTACCTTCCTCTCTCTCTAACAGGCTGTTTCTCCAGCACCTTAGTGTCTTCCTCGCTTGTAATCAATATTCTACCTGTCCTCCTCAGCCTTTCTCCCTCCATTTTGAAGAGTTTTAGCACTTCCATTTCTCGTTCTCTTTTTTGCCCTCTTTTCTTAGATTTATCTTTTGGTTTGTAATTTTTAATTAGTCCTTCCATTTCTTCGCACAAACTTACATCAAACGTTCTTTCTCTTGGCCACTTTGTGACCAGGTTTTTGGTTCTTTTTTCCCATTTTCTGAAGTTTTTGTGATCTCATATTTATTTAACGGGAATTTTTTGCTCAGAATCTCTACTGCCGTTCCTTTACCTGTCATGTTATTCTCTCTTTTTAAGGTATTTCAGAGATTCACAGTTCGTTTACTGGATATTATTATTTACTCTAATTCTATGCCTAGTCTATTCTGTTCTGGCCGTACAGACCTCTATTCAGAGCGGTACCCACAGAACTTGCTATTTGCACCTCGTCTATTCAGACCCTTATCTCTTAAGGCGGTATCCATGAGGATTTTCTCTATTTTCCCCTCCCTGCCCGTTCAGACCTTCGTTTCATACGAAGCGGTACCCACAGGGATTTACCAACACCACGTGGACTTTTTCTTAACTTAACGTCATATTAACTTATTTGTACTTACCCTCACTGCAGTGTTCTTGATCAATCCTCTGAGCCTCCTGTTAACCCCCAATTCTGCCAGATTCTTTGGACCGGAGAGACACTTCAGCAGTGGTTCCACACTTCTGAGACTCCAAGACCTCCCCAAAGCCAACAGAATTCTTAGTCCAAATTGTCGCAAAAAGAGCTTACCTTTTGTTTGGGTGCACCCTTAATTCTGTTAGCCTTGTGGGGGGTCCCTAGAGGACTGGGAAGCATCCCCAATCTGCCGTTTCCTTTCCGCGGGTCTCTTTCCGGTCCTGCTGCGGTCGCCAATTTTTTCGTGGTTTCTCGTGCCCCACAAATGACCAAG
This sequence comes from Hemitrygon akajei, assembly GCF_048418815.1. Taxonomy (NCBI): domain Eukaryota; kingdom Metazoa; phylum Chordata; class Chondrichthyes; order Myliobatiformes; family Dasyatidae; genus Hemitrygon; species Hemitrygon akajei. The sequence continues at coordinate 133,219,482 of NC_133126.1, forward strand.
AGACGCAGAAGATTCTTCAAGAAGGGTTAAACTTTAATTTGCAAATCAAAGCTGAGACAGTCATTGAGCTAGTCGCTGATTGCCTACCGATCCTTCGATATAGCATTTTTTATAGCAATCTCCTGGTTTAGTTGCATTAGCATATGCAATCGGTCTATAGTTGTGTATCACATGTACATCCGCCACTATTCTTTCTACCCATTGACTTAATCATGTTCTAATCTACATCTCTTAGCTACCTCTCATTAACACACCATTGTCTTCTACATTCTTAAGATTTCATTCTCCTACTAAATTGGGTACATGCATAGCAAATAGCAAGTTTCAAAGCTGACTACACAGCAAACAGGGCTTAGTACACAGCCCTGAGGGTCACTTGTGTTGAGGGTCAGAGGGGCAGAGGTGAGGGAACCCACTCTTACCAACTGCCAGTGATCTGACAGGAAGTCCAGGATCCAGCTACACAAGGCAGGGTGAAGGCCAAGGTCTCTGAGCTTCTTGTCGAGCCTGGAGGGAATAATGGTGTTGAATGCTGAACTGTCGTCCAAGAACAACATTCTCACATAAGCATCCTTCTTCTCCAGATGTGTAAGGACGGTGTGCAGAGCTGTGGCTGTTGTGTCATTTGTTGTTTGGTTGTGTTTTAGGTGAATTGTAGGTGTCCAGTGTGGGTGGTAGCATGCTGCAGATGTAGTCCTTGACCAGCCTCTCAAAGCATTTGCTTATTATTGAGCTGAGTCTTTGGAATAGTCAGTATGGCCTTGTGGAGGAAGCAAGTAGTACCTCATGAATGTGATTGAATTCTTTGAGGATGTGACAAAGCAGTTGATGTAGTGTAGATGGAGTTTAGCTCTTTTAGGGTCCTTCAGAAAGTCAGGAGGCATGGGATGCAGATAAACTTCACTGTGTGGGTTCAGAATTGGCTTGTCCATTGAGGCAGAGCGTGGTAGGAGATGGAGCATATGGACCATAGTCTGACAGAAGGTTGGTGACCAGAGGAGTTCTGGGATGGAGCAAATGGAGTTCATTCTGAAAAAAATGTGAAGTAACACTTTGGAAGGTCCAACTGGAAGGCAGAGTAGAGGGTTAATGGCAGTGAGGAGGAACAGATGGCATCCATACTCATCGATCCCTCAAAATTGCTGTGACTCTCAACGTCAATCCTACAGCCAATCACGGTTAACACCCCATCTGCCTTCTTGACAAATCTATCAAGTTGATAGGGTGGTTAAGCCTCTTCATTGGCTATGGAAGACAGTCCCTGTTCCAAGTCTTCCCTGGTAATTCTCTGCAACTCTTCCTCAGCTACATTGATGACAGGATTGGTGCTGCTCCATACACCCATGCTGAGCTCGTCAATTTCATCAACTTTGCATCCACCTTGCACCCTGCTCTTAAATTCATTTTGCCCATTCCTGACAACTCCCTTCCCTTTCCTTGATCTCTGTTTTCATCTCTGGAGATAAACTGTCAATGGACATCTTATATAAACACACTGATTCTCACAGTTATCTTAACTACTTCTCACCCTGTATCCTGTAAAAATGCTATTCCCTTTTCTCATATTTTTTGTTTCTGCTGCTTCTGTTCCAAGGATGCGGCTTTCTTTTCCAGAACATCAGAGATGTCCTCCTTCTTCAGCAACATCCCCCATCTCCAAAGGGATCCTACCACCCAACATGTCTTTACCCCTTCCCACAGTCTGCCTTCTGCAGGAATCACCCCTCCATGATTCTCTTGTCCATTTACACCCCCCCCCCACCCCAATCTCCCTCCTGGCACTTATCCCTGCATGTGGACAAGATGCTACACCTGTCAATCCACCTTCTCCCTTACTTCCATTCAGGGCCCCAAACCATTCTTCCAGGTGAGGCAACACTTCACCTGCAAATCTGTTGAAGTTGTCTATGGTGTCTGGTGCTCCCAACGTGGCCCGTTTTGCATTGGAGAGACATAGAAACACAGAAAACCCAGAGCACAATACAGACCCTTCAGCCCACAATGCTGTGCTGTACGTGTAATTACTTTAGAAATTACCTTGGTTGCCCATAGCCCTCTATTTTTCTAAGCACCATGTGTCACAAGGGTTTGGATATGGCCCAAGTGCGAAGTGAGAGACACTGACGTGGGTCGATAGTTCACAGACTTTAATGAGAACAGTGTTACAGGGAAAGAAAGCAATAAACGCTAGGCCAAGCAGGGCCGGTAACTAGACTACGGCTGAAAATAACAACTAAGAATTAAGCAAATACCGGTAGTCTTCGGATTCAGTTGACTCAACAGCCCAATTTCTCAGGCAAGACGGAATGCAGGAAGCAAAGTGTTGCTATGTCCTGGGCTCAAGTCTCGACAAACACTACAATGGAACAGGTGGAGTTAAATGTTATCACAATAAAATAATAATTGGCTGACACCTGCATAGTCACGAGTGCAACTGCCGAATCCGTGGTTGTGACACCATATACCTATCCAGGAGCTCTTAAAAGATCCTGTCGTATCCGTCTCCACCATCATCACTAGCAGCCCATTCCATGCACTCACCACTCATTACGTAAAAAACTTAACCCTCCGTACCTACTTCCAAGCATCTTCAAATTATTCCCTTTTGTGATAGTCATTTCAGCCCTGGGAAAAAGTCTTTGACTATCCACTCAATCAATACCTCTCATCATCTTATACACCTCTATCAGGTCACCTCTCATCCTCCATCGCTCCAAGGAGACAAGGCCGAGTTCACTCAGCTTATCCTCATAAGTCATGCTCCCCAATCAGGCAACATCCTTGTAACTCTCCTCTGCACACTTTCTAAAGTTTCCACATTCTTCCTGTAGTGAGTGACCAGAACTGAGCACAGTAGTCCAAGTGGAGTCTGACCAGGGTCCTATGTAGCTGTAACATTACCTTTCAGCTCTTAAACTCAATCATAAACCAGGGGACCCACTTTGTTGAGCACCCCCGCTCCATCTGCCAAAAGCTTCTTGATGGCCCAAGCATTTTAATTCAGAATGCTATTCCGACATGTCAGACCACAGCTTCTTTTAGTGCGGAGATGATGCGTGGAGGAGTGTGGAGGAGCAGCACCTTATGACTCGTCTCGGTAGCCTCCAATCCAATGTCATGAGTATCAATTTCTCCTTCCAGTAAAGAAAATTTTTCTTCTGATTCGTCTCTTGTTCTATTCACCACACTGGCCACTTACCTCTTCTCAGCTGCCCATTACCTCCCCCTGGGTCCCCTCCTCTTTCCCTTTCTCCCATGATCACTCTCATCTCCTATCAGATTCTTTTCTCTCCAGCCCATTATCTTTCCTAACCACCTGGCTTCACCTATCACCTTCTAGCTATCCTTCTCCTCTCCCTACTTTTTTATGCTGGCATGTTTCCAGTCCTGAAGAAGGGTCTCAGGCTGACACATGGACTGTTTATTATATTCCTTTGATGCTGCCTGACTCACTGAGCTCCTCCAGCATTTTGTGTGTATTTCATTGGTTAAGCATATTTATAGTATGTTGGCCTTCTTTGCTCGAGGGATTGAGTTCAAGAGACACAAGGTAATGTTGCAGCTCTATAAAACTCTGAGACCACTTTTGGAATATTGTGCTCAGTTTTGTCATCGCAACATCGGAAGGACATGGAAGCTCTAAAGAAGGTACAGAAGAGATCTTCCAGGATGTTGCCTGGATTAGAGAGCATGTCTTCAGGGGAAAGTTTAAGTCAACTAGGGCCTTTCCCTTTGAAGTAAAGGAAGGTGAGAGGCATTTGGCCAGACCAGCATTCGTTTCCCACCCATACCTGCCCTCAAGATTGGCAAGACCTCAAGTTTGCTGCTCACTGCTGCTCCCCAACTGACATTCACAGCCTGAGTAGTTTTGCAAGGAGGAATGGGCAACCTTTCTCCATCACTTGGTACAAAGCTAATAGAGACTTGTACAAAAAAGATTACTGACTGTAATAGCTGTGAGAGGCAGTTCAACTAGGTTCTGAGCAAAGGAGGATGAAGACTTTTGAACTGTTGATGTTTGCTTTTAAATTTTCAGTTTGTCATGCTTTATAATTTTCTCTTTTTTGGGTTCTCTGATTCAGAAATAAAAAAAAACCTCAGTTAAATTGATCAAAGTCTGTGGTTGTAAAACACTTCAGTTCACCATGTCAATACCAACCCTTTTGCTCATTTACCCTAGTTATATTTGATTGCACAAGTTCCAATCCTTCTATGCCTTGTGTCTCTGAATTGTAATAATTGTATATGATTCCACCATCTCCTCTGGTAGTGAATTTGAGATATCAACCACTCCTTGTGCCATTTGCCAGCTTGCTAATCATATCTCCTGCATTCATATCCATCATTAATATTTCATAAAGCCCATTTATATTCTGTCTATAACTTGCTTTCTTCAATCTTCTTAGTTACCACCTAAAAAAATTAAGTCAAGTTCATGCAATAGGATTTCCCCCTCACAAAACCATGCAGAGAATCACTCATCAGCCCATGTATCCAAATGTACATAAATCCTATCTCATGGGACTTTCTCCAGTAAATTTCCTACCCTGGACACTAAGCTCGCCAGTCTGTGGTTACCGGGCTTATCCCTTCAGCCTTTCTTAAGTAAGGGAATAATATTAGCTATCCTCTAGATTTCTGGAAATTCACCCACAAGTGAGTTGCAACGCTCTCCATCACGGCCCAATTATCTCTTTCCTTACTTCCAAAGCAAGCTCGGATGGAGTTTTGGGATTGCTAAACATTGGGATGTTCAGCAATCCCAATGTGTCCCATGGCATCTAATACCTCCTCATTCTACTACCTACCGACCTACTCCAGAATATCCATATTTCTCTTCCTAACCTCACTGTCCACCATGTCTGTTTCCTTGTGAAAACTGCCCCATGCACAAGACTAACCCTTTGGTCTTCAAGGATGGACACTATTCTTGGCTAGCTTCTTGCTCCTGATATGATCACAGAATGTCTTGGAATACTCCTTAATTTTACCTTCAAGAATATTTACCGGTGTATTTACCAATTTATTTCATGGCCACTATTTGCCCTCCTAATTTATTTCTTAAATTCTCTCCTACACATTCTATATTGCTCATAGAAACTTCCCTCATCGCAGTTGTCTATACCTGTCATATGCTTCCTTTATTTTCTCTCTCTCCTCCCCCTCTTCCCACAGCCACACACCCCTCCACTGTTTCTTGCTCCTACAAGTCTAACCCTAACCCTGGCTTTCCACCCTACCACTACCCGGTTCCCCATCCCCACCGTCCCAACTCAATGTCACCAGCCTTCCCTCCATCAGCTTTGTCTACACTTCTTGATGCCTCAGTAAAACAACCAACATAATCAAAGACCCCACTCATCCTGGAATTCCCTCTTCTCCCTCCTCTCATTGGGCAGAAGATACAGAATCCTGAAAGCATGAACCACCAGGCTCAAGGACAGCTTCTATCCCACTGCTACAAGACCACTGAACAGTCCCGTACTACAAGTAGATGGACTCTTGACCTCACACTCTACCTCCTTATGGCCTTGCACCTCATTATCTTCCTGAATTGCACCCTCTGTATGTAATACTTTATTTGACATGCTGTTATTTTCTTCCCTTATTTTAGCTCTATGCATTGAATCTGATGAAATAATCTGTATTGATGACATGGAATACAAAGTTATTCATTGTACTTTGGTACATGTGACAATAATAAATCAATATATACCTGACAATGAGACTCCCAGTTGACTGCCAACAACCTTCAGAACCCCTCTCTGCCTCCTGTATCAGAACCAGCACCATAGTCCCAAGCCCGGGTTTCACTATAATCCATATCCACCTGTCAGGCTTAACTCACTCTGAGGAGCCATCCTTTGCCAATATCCCCTAAGTCTTAGCCCCACCAACCCCTTAACTTCAGATTGGAGCCACGTATTATGTGCTACAGGGATTGGTTCTTGTCCTCTGTGCTTTGTCATCTACATTAATGATTTGGATGAGAATATATTTGGCATCGTTACTATGCTTGCAGATGACACTAAACAATGATATCATGGAGAGTGAAGAAGGTTATTTAAAATTAGAATGAGATCTGGATCAAATGGGGAAGTGGAGTAGCAAATGGCTTCTTATTGTCTCCTCCTCCTCCTTCTTCCCAACGTAAAGGTGCATTACCACCACCAACTGCACTGGAGTGTGGTGTAGAGAGTTGGGAAGTAAACCCCCTACTAGTTCTTTATCAAATGAGAACTAAATTACCCCTAAGAGCCCTATAGATGGTAAATAATGAAAGACAATATTAAGAATTGAAGTCACTTGCATAACTTCGTGAAGTTGTTAATGAAAACTCTCAATCCCCAAGGCTTGTAGTGCAGCCTGCATTTGCTTTCCTTTACTTTATATGTTTCACATTGGAAAATAACGTGTTCAACTATTTCATAATGACAAAAGTTACACACCCCAGAGTGATGTTTTCCAACAAGGTACGAGGAATAATTAAACATAGCTTGTCCAATTCTCTGTTGCGTCAATACAATTCCTTCTCTTCTTGTCTTGCCCCTTCTCCCATCAATCCAACAGTTTTATGAGTCCTGTAAAGGTGCCTTCCATTATCCCACAAGTCATGCCATAACCCCCTAATTCTTAGCCCCGCTAACCCCTTAGCTTCTGATTTGCTAAGCGGAAGGTCTATATCCACAGATGAACCTTTAACAGCTTTTTTGGTCAAACAATCAACCCGCTCATTCCCTTAACATTTCTATGTGCAGGGACCCATAAGATGACACGTAGACCAATACTTTGAATATGAAATAAAGTTTGAACAGCTTCCAGCAGTAAATCTGATTTACTGCTAGATTGACCTGTTTTAAGACTAGTCAAAACTTAAAAAGAATCTGAACAAATTATAACTTTGCAAGACAGATTTCCTCCACTCACTGCAAGCCCAAAATGACAGCAACCAGCTCTTCCGTATATAAGTGATAAATGCTTATTAAGACATGTCTTCATTGCTGCCTGTAATTCAGGCACAAAAACTGCCACACCAACATTCCCTGTTAAATTATCATTTGATCCATCAGTAAAAACGGTTAGAATATCACAATAATTTTTCTTAACATATCGATGAACCAACAGCCTCTCAGACATACCAGGATTCTTAGACTTCATTAAATCACGTAACCTAAAATCAACTACAGTCATTGGAAAAAAACAAGGTAGGGTTGCTGAAAAAAAACTACAGTGGGACATGTTGCATAATCCGGCAAACCCATATTCCCAGTGTGATAAGAACCCAGCCCCCAGAAACTAAAGATACTCTTGTTGTGATGTTCCCAACAGTCTTCCACACACTTTTAACAGGGTGAACATTCCTCTGCCCCATCAAAATAATGGAGTATGTTAACATCAGCTTCAACCTCCGCAACTGTAAGGGTAATTGTCTCATTTCAACCAGTAAAAAATGAAACAGGAGACAGCCTTACCGCATTACAACACAATCTTGAAGTCTGTGCTTGTATCACATCCAAACGTTTTAAATTTGAATAGAAAGCTGATTCACAAGCCACAGCCACAATCAAGTACAGATCTAATTAAATGTCATAGATTTTCATGTAGCACCCCAAGAATACCCACATAAGCACCTAAGAGTATTTAATGCCCCTTTACATTTGCCATTTATCTTTATCTCCTTAACTTTACCTTCCAATAAATGAGATTTAACCACTTCTATCCTAATTTCCACAGGAACACCCGTTATAACACCCCTAATACCTCTAATTTCATTAGGCAACATTTTTAGACAATTTTTTTGCCAAGTAAAGTCTTCACTCGTAATGCCTTCTCACACCGTTTCTCATCTTTACAAATGATTAACACATTCCCCCCCCCCCTTAAAGTATGAACACAATCTATATTCCCTATGGCCAATTTTGACTCTGCTGCTAATTTAATGGATTCATAGAAGGAAGCTGTTCCAGGTCAAATTTAAACAATGCTTCAAAGTCTTCTTTCTTTTTCTTCAAAATGTCCCCCCTTCCTCTCTATCACTTGAAATCATTTCAATATTATGTTTCTTTTTACATTTTCCCAGTCTAGATGCAACTTCATTCCAATGTCCTGCCACAAACCCAACTCACTCGTACTCTCCATTTGCGGTTCCCTTTCCAGATCCCCCTACCACCTAAACCCACACTATTTAGCAACATCCCCACACCATTCACAGCCAGCGCTACCAGCCACACTCCTCTGAGTCTGAGCTAGCTATGCCGAAGAACTATTCATGTGTTTTCTGTTTAATTTCTTCAAGTTCATTGCGGCTGACTTCTCGTATTTCAGCTCATGCTGAAACTTTGACTGAAGTAATGGAATATTTATATGGCAATATAGTGACTGCCATTGAACCTGTATGTATAGAGAAACCTCTAGACTCTGACTCAGAATCCGTTTTATTGTCACTGACATATATCGTGAAATTTTGGGTTTTGTGGCTGCACTATATTAACAATTACTATGTTACAATAAGAAATATATTAAATAAGTTGTGCAAAAAGACACCAAAGTTTTGAGGAAGTGTCCATGTGCTTTTGGACTGTTCTGATGGTGGATGGAAAGAAGCTGTTCCTTAAACGTTGAGTGTAGGTCCTGAAGCTCCTGTACCTCCTTTCTGGAGTAATAAACGAGAAGAGGACATGTCCTTAAAACTGGACGCTGCTGCCTTGAAGCATCTCCTTTTGAAGTTGTCCTCGATGGTGGGGAGGATTGGAGGAGCTCTCCAGTGATGCATGGGGAGAGCCGATCGCACCTTCCATCAGATCCAGCAGGACTTGTTGGAAGAAATTAGCCTCCGTCCACACACGTGAAGCTGCTGTCTGTTCTTGGTGAAAGCCCATAAAGACTATAGTCATGACAGTAGGAGGATCTTGACCTATTACAGTCACCACACCACAGTAGAACATTTCAACACAATGAAATTCAATGAAAATTTCATTGTTGAAAATTTCACAATGAAATTCAATGTACACATGTACATGATAAGATTGTACATATTGATTTCCACATCATTTTCAAAGCTTGATTGTCCATATTGTCTTTATGGACAGATTGCCTTAAGCATTACCCTATTGATTACGTAAATTATAGTGATCATCTGTACAAATCTGACATTTCGGTACCTAAAAATTAAAGTTATTTGTTAAAGTATTTTGTTTTTATGCTGTGGAAACTTTATCAACTTGCTTTCTGATATTGTTATTGTTACTGTCTTATGACCATGATGTAATTGAGAATCTGATGAGCATGATGTAATAGTCTTGTGATGGTGGGGTGATGTAATTTCCCACCAGTGTGAGGTCACATGATGTAATTTCCTGTCAGTGTGAAGTCACATGATGTAATTTTCCCGCCGGTGTGAGGTCACGATATAACATGTTCTCAACAGGTATAAAACTGTAAAGCCTGCTGTGATGCAGGAGTTTTGTGTTGAGACATCGTTTAAGTCGTCAGTTACTCTGTTATGCTGCGTATTTGTGTTCATGATGCATTTATCGCTTTAAGAACTGTTCGAGTTGCCGTATAGCAGTTAACTTCCGGTTAAGTTAGTCGTTTGTTTACTTTTCATTTTTGTTGAGCAGAGTTAAACAAACTGTTTAATTGTTTATAAAAACCTGTCTCAACTCTATATTCATTGTTGCCGGAGACGTGTGTAACAATATAAACTGAATTTCGCTCTATTAGGGACTCAGATTGTTGGAAGAAAGAAGGATCACCACTCAGTTCGTTAGGTTTTGTTTTCGTTTTGACCGGTATTAATGGTGCTTCTAGATTACAGTTTGTATTTAATGGTTTACAAGCAGAGGCAGTTTGTAGTGAGCATGCTAGCAAGGAGAGGCTAATGATAGGGCAAAATTGAAGTCAATAGAACGAATTGTAATGTAAAAGGCAGACGAAATCTAAAAGGGCATATGCAGAACTGAAGGTACTATATTTGTATGTGTTGTGTGCAGTATATGGAATAAGGTAGGTGAACTTGTAGCAGTTACAGAATAGTATGTATGATGCATCACTGAATCATGGGCAAAAGACTATTATAGCTGGAGCTTAACATCCAAGGATACACATTGTATTGAAAGGACAGACAGGTAGGCAAAGGGGGCGGTGTGGCTCTGTTAGTACAAAAAGAAATCAAGTCATTAGAAAGAGGTGACATAGGGTCAGAAGGTGTTGAGTCGTTGTGGGCAGAGCTAAGGAACGGCAAAAGTTAAAAGATCCTATTGGAGGTTTTATAGAGAGCCCCAAACAGAGTAAAGACGTGGTCTCCAAATTACAACAAGAGAGAGAAAATGCATGTCCAAGGGGCAAGGTTACAAAAGTCATGGGGGGTTTCAATATGCTGGTAGATTGGGAAAATCAGGTTGGTGCTGGATCCAAAGAGGAGGGATTTCTACAATGCCTATGAGATGGCTTTTTAGAGCAGCTCGTGACTGAGCCCTCTAGGGGATTAGTTATTCTGGATTGAGCCTAAGGTAAAAGAACCCCTAGGAACAAGTGATCATAACATAATAGAATTCAGCCTACAATTTGAGAAGGAGAATCTAAAGTCTTGTATCAGTATTATACTGTAATGGAGTAAAGGGAATTACAGAGGAATGAGAGAGGAGGTGGCAAAAAAAAAATCCTTTGATTGGATAAGGACACTGGCAGGGATGAAGGCTGTGCAGCAATGGCTGGAATAGCTGGGAGCAATTCCGAAGGTGCAGGATATACACGTGCCAAAGAGGAAGAAGTATTCTGAAGGCAGGATGACACAGCTGAGGCTGACAAATGAAGTCAAAGCCAGCATAAAAGCCAACGAATGAGCTTATAATATAGCAAAAATTAGTGCTAAGTTAGAAGCTTTTATAAACCAACAGAAGGCAACTGGAAAACTCATAAAGAAGGAAAAGATAGAATACAGAGGTAGGCTAGTCAATACTAGGCTAGTCTTAAAGAAGACACCAAAGGTTTATTCAGATACATAGTGTCAAAGAGAGGCAAGAGTAGCTTTTGGATTACTGGAAAATGGTGGTTGTGATGGAGAACAAGGAAATGGCTGATGAACTGAATAAGTATTCGCATTAGTCTTCGGTATGGAAGACACTGTGCTGGAAGTTCAACAGTGTCAGAAAGGAGAAGTGTGTGCAGTTGCCATTATTAAGGAGAAGGTTCTTGGGACTATAAAAGGTCTGGAGGTAGATGAGTCACCGTGACCTGATGGCATACACGCCAGGGTTCTGAAAGAGGTGGCGGAAAATATTGTGGAGGAATTAGTAATGATTTTTTCCAGAATAAGTTGATTCTGCGTGGTTCTGGAGGAATGTAAATGTCACTCCAGTCTGCAAGAAGGCAGAGAGGCGGAAGAAAGGAAACTCTAGGAAACTCTTTAGAAAGGAAGTCTAAACTCTGTTTTTGTGAAGAGGTTCAAGTTGATTATTAAGGATGTGCTTTTGGTGTACTTGGAGGTACATGATAAAATAGGCTGTAGTCAGTACGGTCCTCAAGGGAAAATCTTGCCTGATAAATCTGTGGGAATTAATTGAAGAAATAATAAGCAGGATGAACAAAGAGAATCAGTGAATGTTGTGTACTTTGATTTTTAGAAGGCTTTTCACATGAGGCAGCTTATCTCATTAACAGCCCATGGTATTATCGCTTGTAGTTGCTTAATGAAGTCACCAGACAAAAGTTCTGGTAGTTATGAGGCAGCCTCTTTATTCAGCAAAACAAGATACAGCACGTATCATATGGGGAGGCTTTCAATGGAAATTTCAGCATCCACCCAGCACTGCAGACACTTCATGCGCAAAGAACAAAAACATTCACGACAATTGAAACAAATCAATGTTTACAATCTTCCCACGATTACACCCAGAACAAGTGCATCCATGCGTTGGACTGTTGATAGAACTCCTGCATATGCAAGCAGTCAGCCATGTGCCCATCATTTGTCTGCCTGATCTGTGAACCTTTTGTTCAGAGCTGCATTCAAATCAAATCCACAATACACATTGCCTAACAGTCCCTCCTCTTGGACCTCGTGGGCAAAAATAAATTTGTACTTGACAAGGCCAACCTTAAGGAGGATCAACTCAAACAGAGCAGCAAAAATCCCCTGCCTCAGAACCACACCACCCCCCGCAATTATTTTATGTGTATCTTCATCTACCCTGTCATCTCGAATCACTACCTACAAAATGCTGAGCAGAGAGATTGTTCCAGAAATTTGAACAACAGACTTAAGAAACGCGGCTTCATTCGAATGCCCATTGGCTCTTCCCCTGCTGGACGATTGCAGCTTAATCACATTCCACTTCTTCACCCCTTCATTCTCTGGTAGGTGAAACGCTCTCTTTTCTGGAGCACCAGCAAGGTAAGTGAATCAGGTTCACAGGCCCTCTCGTCAATGTACAGGGAGGGGTTTGGGTCACAGGCTCACAGGCCCTCTTGTTAATGTACAGGAAGGGGTTGGGGTCACAGGCTCACAGGCACTGTCGTCGATGTACAGGAGGGGTTGGGGTCACGGGCTCACAGGCCCTCTCGTCGATGTACAGGAAGGGGTTGGGGTCACAGGCTCACAGGCCCTCTCGTCGATGTACAGGAAGGGGTTGGGGTCACAGGCTCACAGGCCCTCTTGTTGATGTACGGGAAGGGGTTGGAGTCACAAGCTCACAGGCCCTCTCGTCGATGTACAGGAAGGGGTTGGGGTTCTCCAAAAATCCTTTTGGATTCTCCAAAAGGGGGGTGGGCATGGGCGACTCTGTACCCTTCTGCCCATCAGAGTTGTTCATCCTTCGTAACAAGGGTCAATGGTGACTGTTTTGAAGCAGGAGGGCACTCTACACTGAGAGAGATTAAAAATGCCTGCAAACACATCTGCCAGTTGTGCCAGGCACATTCTGAGTACCCACCCTGGCATGCCACCCAGTCCTGCAGCCTCACACTGTTCACTCATTGGAAACTCCCGTGTACTTCAGCCTCAGAGATGACCAAGTTGCAGGTTGCATCGGCAGCTCTCCTCAAGGGCTTAGTGTTGGCGACATCGAACAGAGCGTAAACAAGATTTAGGTCATCCGGGAGAGAGGCAGCAATGTTGTCAGCATCACTGCGTTTAGCTCTGAAGTCTGCGATGACCTGACCATAGGCTGTGTACGTTGTTGGTGAAGAGCTGAGTCTGGATCTTGCCTCTGTATTGTTGTTTTGCTAGCTTGATGACTTTGTTAGATCGTAGCTGCATCTCTTGAGTTCCTGGTGGTTACCGGAAGCAAAAGCTCAAAGTGCAGCGTGCATGGATCCTGTCCAATTTTGGGGGAACAACGTCCTCCCTGCAATTTCAGATGAAGCTCGTGACCCCTTCTGTGAACTCAGAGACATCCTCATCAGGAAAGACATTCCAGTTGGCGTCATCAAAGCAGTCCTGTAGCATGGAGACTGAGCAGTTTGATGAAGAGTGGACGGTTTTAACTATGGCTGCCTCTTGCTTCAGCTTCTGGCTGTACCTGCGCAAAAGCAGGTTGGAGGAATGGTCACAGCGGTGGATGGAGGAGTGCTAAGTAGGAATTGCAGAAGGGAGAGTAGCAGTGGCCGAGTATGTTATCTCCCCGTGTGCTCACCTGGATGTGTTTACAAAACTTCAGAGAGACTTCAGTCAGTGACGCTCAATTAAAGTCTCTAGTGACGATGAAAGCAGCCTCCGGATGTACAGTCTACAGGCTGCTGATGGCCTTGTACAGTTTCTTAAGAGCCAGCTCAGTATCAGCCTGCAGCAGTATATACACAGCTGTGGCAATAACAGCCATGTACTCTCTCAGCAGCCAAAATGGTCTACATGGGTCAGCCGTGACTTTCGCCTGCTTTTTCTCCCCTCTTTTCTTGGATTCTACCTCCAACCATGTTCCCATATGCCACAGCTGTAGCATATCAACTCCTTTACCCTCCTGCATCTATTCCAGTAGTTCCTCACTACGTGCCCTGCTTGTTGGCACACAGAGCAAACATCACAGCCACAGCATCCACCATGGCCACTTCACCATTTCTCTTGCACTTGTTCTGGTCTATCTCACTGGCCAATGAACCTATCACAGAGCAGGTCAATCCCACCGCTGTCCCTAATCAGACACTTCCTGGTGGGCTGAGCTCAGGCCTTCCTTCAATATTTTCAAAAAGACTGGATCATCACTCCCTGGATTATCCAACCAGAATACTCCTCATACGCTCGATATTTATGTTCTGCATAATCCATGGCTGTCTCATCAGCACTTTGAATCACTGTCATTATCGTTCCCCAGTCACTCTCACCTCCCCCACCACCTCATCCACTGCCTCACTTCCCCTATAAAAGAGCGATAACTTTCTTCATTGCTGGCTTTCCCAGAAGTTGCCCGTGTACCATCCCACTCCCCCAGGCCATACTGTCACACATATTCCTCGGGAACTTTGCTTTCGCCAACACGTGTCTACATTTAGTGTGCATCTGGTGAATTTCAACCATTTCCTCAAGCTTGCACCAGAATTATGAATTCCCACAAGGGACTTTAAGTGAGGGCAGCTCTGACAAAATGCTTTGTTTGACATAATTGTATAAGGGCTAAGAGTATTGTAAAAACAAGCCTGAAGGCTTTGTGTGTTAATGTGATGAGCAATCGTAACAAGGTGGATGAATTGAATGTGCAGATAGTTGTTAATGAATATGATATAGTTGGGATCACAGAGACATGGCTCCAGGGTGACCAAGGATGGGAGCTCAACATCCAGGGATATTCAATATTCAGGAGGGATAGACAGGAAAGAAAAGGAGGTGGGGTAGCATTGCTGGTTAGAGAGGAGATCAACGCAGTAGAAAGGAAGGACATTAGCCTGGAGGATGTGGAATCGATATGGGTAGAGCTGCATAACACTAAGGGGCAGAAAACGCTGGTGGGAGTTGTGTACAGGCCACCTAACAGTAGTAGTGAGGTTGGGGATGGCATTAAACAGGAAATTAGAAGTGCGTGCAATAAAGGAACAGTAGTTATAATGGGTGACTTCAATCTACATATAGATTGGGTGAACCAAATTGGTAAGGGTGCTGAGGAAGAGGATTTCTTGGAATGTATGCAGGATGGTTTTCTGAACCAACACGTCGAGGAACCAACTAGAGAGCAGGCCATTCTAGATTGGGTATTGAGCAATGAGGAAGGGTTAGTTAGCAATCTTGTCGTGCGAGGCCCCTTGGGTAAGAGTGACCATAATATGGTGGAATTCTTCATTAGGATGGAGAGTGACATAGTTACTTCAGAAACAAAGGTTCTGAACTTAAAGAAGTGTAACTTTGAAGGTATGAGACGTGAATTAGCTAAGATGGACTGGCAAATGATACTTCAAGGGTTGACGGTGGATATGCAATGGCAAGCATTTAAAGATCACATGGATGAACTACAACAATTGTTCATCCCAGTTTGGCAAAAGAATAAACCAGGGAAGGTAGTGCACCCGTGGCTGACAAGGGAAATTAGGGATAGTATCAAGTCCAAAGAAGAAACATATAAATTAGCAAAAAAAAAGTGGCACACCTGAGGACTGGGAGAAATTCAGAGACCAGCAGAGGAGGACAAAGGGCTTAATTAGGAAAGGGAAAAAAGATTATGAGAGAAAGTTGGCAGGGAACATAAAAACTGACTGTAAAAGCTTTTATAGATATGTGAAAAGAAAAAGATTGGTCAAGACAAATGTAGGTCCTTTACAGTCAGAGACAGGTGAATTGATCATGGGGAACAAGGACATGGCAGACCAATTGAATAACTACTTTGGTTCAGTCTTCACTAAGGAGGACATAAATAATCTTCCGGAAATAGTAGTGGACCGAGGGTCTAGTGAGATGGAGGAACTGAGGGAAATACATGTTAGTAGGAAGTGGTGTTAGGTAAATTGAAGGCATTAAAGGCAGATAAATCCCCAGGGCCAGATGGTCTGCATTCCAGAGTGCTTAAGGAAGTAGCCCAAGAAATAGTGGATGCATTAGTGATAATTTTTCAAAACTCCTTAGATTCTGGATTAGTTCCTGAGGATTGGAGGGTGGCTAATGTAACCCCACTTTTTTAAAAAGGAGGGAGAGAGAAACCGGGGAATTATAGACCGGTTAGTCTGACATCGGTGGTGGGGAAAATGCTAGAGTCGGTTATCAAAGATGTGATAACAGCACTTTTGGAAAGAGGTGAAATCATCGGACAAAGTCAGCATGGATTTGTGAAAGGAAAATCATGTCTGACGAATTTTATAGAATTTTTTGAAGATGTAACTAGTAGAGTGGATAGGGGAGAACCAGTGGATGTGGTATATTTGGATTTTCAAAAGGCTTTTGACAAGGTCCCACACAGGAGATTAGTGTGCAAACTTAAAGCACACAGTATTGGGGGTATGGTATTGATGTGGATAGAGAATTGGTTGGCAGACAGGAAGCAAAGAGTGGGAGTAAACGGGACCTTTTCAGAATGGCAGGCAGTGACTAGTGGGGTACCGCAAGGCTCAGTGCTGGGACCCCAGTTGTTTACAATATATATTAATGATTTAGACAAGGAAATTAAATGCAGCATCTCCAAATTTGCGGATGACACGAAGCTGGGCGGCGGTGTTAGCTGTGAGGAGGATGCTAAGAGAATGCAGGGTGACTTGGATAGGTTAGGTGAGTGGGCAAATTCATGGCAGATGCAATTTAATGTGGATAAATGTGAGGTTATCCACTTTGGTTGCAAGAATAGGAAAACAGATTATTATCTGAACGGTGGCCGATTAGGAAAAGGGGAGATGCAACGAGACCTGGGGTATCATTGTACACCAGTCATTGAAGGTGGGCATGCAGGTACAGCAGGTGGTGAAAAAGGCAAATGATATGTTGGCATTCATAGCAAAAGGATTTGAGTACAGGAGCAGGGAGGTTCTACTGCAGTTGTACAAGGCCTTGGTGAGACCGCGCCTAGAATATTGTGTGCAGTTTTGGTCCCCTAATCTGAGGAAAGACATTCTTGCCATAGAGGGAGTACAGAGAAGGTTCACCAGATTGATTCCTGGGATGGCAGGACTTTCATATGAAGAAAGACTAGATCGACTAGGCTTATACTCACTGGAATTTAGAAGATTGGGGGGGATCTTATTGAAATGTATAAAATTCTAAAGGGATTGGATGGCTAGATGCAGGAAGATTGTTTCCGATGTTGGGGAAGTCCAGAATGAGGGGTCACAGTTTAAGGATAAAGGGGAAGCCTTTTAGGACCGAGATGAGGAAAAACTTCTTCACACAGAGAGTGGTGAATCTGTGGAATTCTCTGCCACAGGAAACAGTTGAGGCCGTTTCATTGGCTATATTTAAGAGGAAGTTAAATATGGCCCTTGTGGCTAAAGGGATCAGGGGGTATGGAGAGAAAGAAGGTACAGGGTTCTGAGTTGGATGATCAGCCATGATCATACTGAATGGCGGTGCAGGCTCAAAGGGCCGAATGGCCTACTCCTGCACCTATTTTCTATGTTTCTATGTTCCTTCCCAGGGTTGAAGGGCTTCTGAATGGTTGTTATCAAAGTCAAGGGCTTGCTCAGGCCTTCGGGGTTCTCGACCTGATGATGCCTGGCCTCAATTGGTGCCATTCTGACAGACATATCTGGGTAAAACCTCTCCGTGTAATATCTCCACACAAATTCCCAAACTATACATAATATAAATGATCGGTACCAGTTAAACTGTTTATACTTAAAATCGCAGAATATGTGCTCTGCAAACCATCATGTCTGAGCACCTGAACTCATGATGCTTACTGTATTCCTTTGCATCACACTCGCAAAACGCGTATGCTAAATGCAACCTCAGGGAAGTGTATAAGAACGCTAAGTGTAGAAGAACACCCCCATGAGTGTTCTGAAATTTCAATAACGACCCTTCACAACTGGTGGCTCCATCTCACCAAATTAACAAACAAAGTTTTGTCTCTTACAAAAACACACATGTACGCACGCACACCACTTCTATATCTCCCAATTTCAATATCTGTGTTTGTGATACCTCGTGTTCAATGTACCACTGACTAGAGCAGATCCAAGTGTGAATGCTAATTTAAAAAATACTCACCCACTTAGACCACTAAGATCACTGGGCATAACATAGGTCACACGAAGGCATCCCACTCCTGACTCCAAATGTTGTTGTGTGAAGTCACCGAAGAAAAGTAATTGTAGCTACGAAGCAGCTTCTTTATTCCACAAAACAAACTACAGCTGGCATCATTCGGAGGGACTTTCAGTGGAAAAGGTCTGCCTATGCCCAGCAATACACACATTTCATGTGCCAAAGATCAAAGAAAGTTCAGGACAATTCAAACAAATCCATATTTACAACCTTCCCACCATCGCACCCAAAACAAATGTAATCACTGTCACACCCATGCATTGGAATGTTGACAGGACTCCTGCATATGCAGACGATCAGCTAAGTGTCAGGAAGGTTATGGTCACACAGTGTCAGGACGTTTATGGTCATGCACTTTGGTAGAAGAAATTCATGCATTCTGCAGAAAAGAAAGGATAGTTACAACTATATGCTTAATTATTCTCTTATTATTATTTCCTAATATGTTTTACATTGTCATATATTCTGGGCTAAGGAATATTCACTGCTTTTTCTTTAAAGTTCCCTGGCTTGCCAACAATATGCCCACCTTCTGTTAACCGAGTTTATTTTTGCACTGTATTGTGCTGGCCAATACAGTTCAGACTGGACTTGGTGAAATGACGTGTGTTGCAATCTGAATGGTCATAGTGTAAGCTGTCCCTGATGACTTTGGGCAGCTGAGACTGGAAGACCGTACATGACTCTGACCTGCAGTTAAGTCAGGAACTGCTAGTAATGAAACCCAATGAGAGGCACCCAGTAATGAGATAAAATCAGCATTCCTCCAAGGTGAGGTCAGGAATGGAGAGCATATATTTTTAATCTTTGTCCAAGATTTTATATATATATATACACACACACACACACACACACACACACACACACACACACACACACACACACACACACACACACACACACACACACACACACACACACACACACACACACACTTGTATTAACTTACAATGCATCATTATATATGCAATGTAAATTATTGACTGAAATCCTCCCCAACTTGGTTCCATCGGTATGGCAACAAAATATCTCAGTATTTGACAATTGCCATAACATGCCTGGGTTCATTTCAGGGCATATCCATGGATAATGTCATCAAATTTTGGCAGATACTCAATAAAGAATAATTTTGATCTAGTTGGTGAGAAAAGACCTACTCCACGTAAAGCAAATCTGCTAGAGAACAAATTGACTGTGGCTTTAAATATCCTGCTCTAAGGATTGAATCTTTGATCATTCCTGTAATATTGCTTCAGCCTCATAAGACTATCGGTTAATTAGTCGTGTGTAATTATATAATGAATTTAATATGCTGCATTGACTGCGCAAAATTCAGCGAGAAAAGTATTTACATCAAAGAATACATGTGGTGCTCCTACATGGCCAGACCTTTCTTGACCTGTGTACGTGATGTACTTTCTCTTTAGTTGATCTGGTTAGCTATTCACATTCACAGAGAATAATAACACCAATCATCTCTGCATTCAAAAACATCAAATCAAAACCACAGCGATTTTGCTGTAAAAAGCAGATCTCATTGAAAGACTAGTGTTTGTGTTCTCAGCCACTTCCTGTTACACAAACCCACTCCCAATTTCTCAAGTAACACAGTTTCCATTCAGATGTTAACTGGGCATTAAATAAATACACCTCCCACCTCCTTTCTGTCTGTGGAGACCATGCATGGGAAAGCTTTGGATTTTGCATTGTTTTCACATTTAATTTTAATGTATTTAATTTTACGTAAAACTATAAGTAGCTTCCAGAAAAGGATCAATGTAAGTTTCCATTTGTTCCTTGCAACTTATTGTTTTAATTAATACCACTTCAATGTAATTTCTTCTTTTGCTATCATGAAACTTCTGATATTTTCTGCCGACATTGGAATGTACAAACACATTATGTTGCAATCCTTTGATTAATTATGGTGAAGTGACAGGCAATTCCATTTATTTGATAGAGGGAATATATATATTTTTATATATATCAGGAATTACTGACTGGAAATGATACTTTTATGTCTGGGAAAAATAGTTAACTTAACCCAGGAACAAAACTGTTAAAGTAATTACTTTACAGCAGCCCGACACAATAATAGTTTATTCCAGCATCTGCATAGATGATATCCAGATATCGAGTAGGATGAATGATTGACAATCACAACTAGTACAGAATCATTCTAATACAAGTATAGTTGCCTATGACCTATATCACCCAGTGGTAAGGTTATACAACACAAACATGAGAAATTCTGCAGATGCTGGAAATCCAAGGAATGCACACAAAATGCTGGAGAAACTCAGCAGGCCAGGCAGCATCTATGGAAAAGAATCAGATTTAGAATCAAAATCTGGTTTATTATCACCGGCATTTGTCATGAAATTTGTGAACTTAGCACCAGCAGTTCAATACAATACATAATATAGAAGAATGAGAAAATAAAAATAAATCAATCAATCAATTAAAGTATATGTATATTTAATAGATTAAAATCATGCAAAAAGAAATAATATATATTAAAAAGGTGACGTATTCATTTAGGTTCAATATTCATTTAGGAATCGGATGGCAGAGGGGAAGAAGCTGTTCCTGAATCACTGAGTGTGTGGCTTCAGGCTTCTATTCCTCCTACCTGATGATTACAACGAGAAAAGGGCCTGTCCAGTGAGAAGAGGGTCCAGGTCCTTGCTCAGGCAGGAGTTCATTCTAGTCATGTCCAACCTCTCAAAGCATTTCATCACTGTAGATGTGAGTGCTACTTGGCGATAGTCACCAAGGCAGCTCACATTATTATTCTTAGGAATTGGTCTAATTTTTGCCTTTTTGAAGCAAATGGGAACTTCCGCCCGTAGCAGTGAGAGTTTGAAAACGTCCTTGAATACTCCCGACAGTTGGTTGGCATTAATTTTCAGTGCCTTACAAGGTAATTGTTTAGCGATTTTTTTCAGACTGCTCTGGTTAAAATCCCCCAAAACGACGATGAAGGTATTAGCATGTGCTGTTTCAGGCACATTGATCCCATTGCTCAGACCATCTAAAGCCTGATTGACAGAGGCCTGAGGTGGAATGTATTCTGCTACCAAAATGATCACAGAAATTTCCTGTGGTAGGTAAAATGGATGACACTTAACTGCGAGATATTCCAGGTCTGGTGACAGAATTGGGACAACAATGATATATTTGTGCACCAAGTGGAGTTGATCATGACACATACTCCTCCATCTCTGCATCTGAGAAACTCTGTAGATCTATCCTGATGGTGTATAGTAAACCCGTTGATCTGAATCGCTGCGTCCGGTACAGAAGGGGTTAACCAGGATTCTGTGAAACAAAGGACACACGTGGTCTTAATGTCCCAGTGATTCAGCACTCCGAGATTATCAATTTTATTCACCAGAGACGACACGCTTGCCAGCAAGATCATCGATATTGGGAGTTTTAAACTCCATTTCCATAAACGCACTTGTATCCCTGACCGGCAGTCACATTTCCTGCGTGGAATCCAGCAAGGATGAATCCATCCTCAATCAGCATCGTTTCCGTCAGTTGTAAGTAGCAACAGTTCATTCCCATCCTGATCATTAATTTGCTTGCTTTCCATACGGAATTGTGCATATTTAAATGGGTTCTTTGGTTGTGGATGTGCATTTAATATGCATCATCAAAATTGTACTTTTAATGTTGCTTTTCCTGTCTTCTAAATTATAATTAAACAATCTCAACCAAATTATTCATTTAAATATAGTTTAATGTCAAATCAGCTACTGGAACAAAATAAAGAGAAAGATTTTATTAAGAGACAAGAAAATATATTTAAATTACAATACTCAGTACTATTTTCCCTGCTTTTATGAAGAGGAGGGTAGTCCAAGTGACCTTAGAAATGAACTGTTCACTCAATATTCATGACAAAAACACCTTTGGTTATTGATTACATTATCTGTAGTATGCTATAGTATTTTTTACAATGGTCAGCTTCATGGGGTTGATCAACATGCAAAACTCACAAAATGCTGGAGGAACTCAGCAGATCAGGCAGCATCAATGGAAAAGGGAACAATTGAAGTTTTGGGCCGAAATGTCGATTGTACTCTTTTCCATAGACGCTGCCTGGCCTGTTGAGTTCCTCCAACATTTTGTGTGTTGCTCAGATTTCCAGCATCTTCAGACCTTCTCTTGTTTGTGAACATACAAAACTGACAGTATGGGTTTGGTGGATGAACATTTTTATTAAAATTGACAATGATTAATTCCAGTTTTGTGGCTCATTCTCAATCTTAATTTACAGCTCTGCAATCCAGAAAATTAATTTCACCCTAACTGACATGAAAATCCAACTGGAAGCACTGTACATTATGACACATTTGGAAACAATATCCTCAGGTTAGTCAAAGGAAATGAGATTTCCTTTAGCTGATGTATTTCAGAAATATAAAGTACCAGGCCTCTTATAATCATCAAATACACCCTCTTGTAGAGATGTATGCTTGGAATTCAGGCTTTGATTTTTTTCAGTTCACTTGGGCAATGGTAATGCCGTGAAACTCATTGTTGTTCCAGGGTACTGTCATACAGAGTTGGACAAAGGTCAATATAACTGACCCTCATTCTGCAGCAGTGGAAGTTCACTCATTTTCTTCCAGTTTTCAATTGGTGGCCAACAGTACAAAAATGTCTGTCCAGTTAATGGGCTGTCTTCAGTATGAATTCAAAGTATCGATATATCTGGTTCAATAATTCCATTTTAAAGGAAAACCACTTTCTCCCCAGGCCTTCTTTTCTCCTTCTCTGAAAAATCCATGAGAGTTACATCAGTAACATGGTTTTGAAAACTTGCCAAAAATGTGTGACTAGCAGATGATCAAAACACAAGTAAATAATTCATTCCTTCCGTAGGACACCCACAGTTCAGGCCATGCTCTCTTCTTGCTGCTGCCATCAGGAAGGGGGTACAGGGGCCTTAGGATCCACACCACCAGGAACAGTAATTACCCCTCAACCATCCGGCTCCCGAACCAGAGTGGACAACTTTACTCACTAAAATTGAACTGATTCCTCAAACTATGGATTCACTTTCAAGGACTCTACAACTCATTTTCACAATCTTATTCATTGATTTATTTATTACTATTACTTTTTTCTTTTCGTATTTGTACAGTTTGTTGTCTTTTACACATTGTTTGTCCACCATTGTGAGCAGTTTTTCACTGATTCAATTGTGTTTCTTTGGATTTATAGTGAATGCTCACAAGCAAGTGAATCTCAGGGGAGTATATGGTGATGTATATAAACTCTGGTTCTTCAAGCTTGTTGTAGCCAGGGGTAGTAATGGGGACAAGCTCCCACTACCTACTAAATGCTCCCAATGGCGTACACCTCAAATAGCTTCTAACAACCAAGTCCTGCTCCTGGCCTTCATGTTTGGCTTAGTTACTAAGCCCGGCAGAACCATTTCTACTGACAGGAGAAGGGGCAAGAGTGTGTTACTGGCACCTTAAAAGCAGTCACTTTGGGCAGACGGGGCTTGTCATCTGTGGTTGGCAGCTCATCTAGGAGAAAGAAAACTCAGATTTCAGACTTCTGCTGTCTTGTGGCTATACTCGCTCATGGGGAAGGCTTCAGGAGTAAACCCCAAGGGAAAAATCTGGAGCTCCAGTCCCTAAGGCAGTTCTACATCAAGTTCAATGCTGACTGGCAACTCTTGTGACACTGCTGGTACCAAACTGTAGTGGTCTCTGCCTTTCCTTTGGATACATCAGATGTGTGGAGAGGGGGAGCTTGCTACATGGGCAACAGCTTGCTTTCCATATCTTACTGCCCAGACTAACATACCTAGGACACACTATCCATGGTCAACTCTGACCGACAGAGGCCCTCACATATGTAATTTGATAAAAAAAATTATTTTGAACTTTGGATTTTAATCATCACAATCTGCTGTTCAATTCTGCTGCTAGTTTATTAGATTTCTCCTTGAGTATATCTCCGTTCTTTAGTTCAATCTCTCCTTCATATTGATTCAAGTAAAGTTCCCCATTGCCTATAAGGTGACATTTACAAATTACAAAGTTGACTACTTTCTGGATTTATTGTAAGTTTAAGGGATGTTTAGTATTGTTTCAGATGTTTCCCTACTAATCAGCCGAGGCCGCCCACCTAGGACAGAGAGCAGAGGAGTGTTGCAAGAACTAGAACATTTATCTGTGAAGGCAATTGGATAGATTGGAGTTCTTTTCTTTGGCAGTGAGAAGGCTGAGAGGAGAGTCTTTATTGAGGTGTACAGAACTATTTGAGGGGAGATGTGGTGGTTGGGTCTTGATGGAATAATAAGGAAGAACTCATTTTTCTGCTCTGCAGTCTTAAAAACTACAGGTTGTAGAGTTGCAGTCATTACCACTAATACCAGAAGTAACGTGGAAAATATTTTTCACATGATGATTTATAATTCACTGGCAAAGGGGATGATGAAGGCAATGCGTAGAACGACAGTATACAGCACGATACAGTGCTTTAATTTCACCAGGTAGCTGCTTCTCTGTTGTCTGTTGAGCTGATTCGTCTTTGCCGGACTCTTTTTGAGAAAAATCAAATTATATAGAACTACACCAGGTGCTAGCGGGCCGTGAAAAGCTCCAGGGATCAAAAGAAGGCAGTGAATAGAAAACATGCACATATGGAGGTAGGTTTCATTGATAAAAAGTGGCAACATATACAAAACACCAAACCAAATTCCTTTTTAGTTAGAATCAGTGAAATTAATTAGAATTCCCTTTATTACTCCAACCTCCCTAATTAGATCTAGTCTTATTCCATACTAAAAGGTTTACAGATGAACATTTGCATTTTTAGTTACCTCTAGTTAGTGAGGAAACTAAACTGAATTCCTATTTTTATGTGTTATGGTTAACCTCAGTTTCAGTTTCAGGTCAGTATGTCTTTGTCAAGACTCCCAAGTTATAACAGTTGGAAGCTTCATAGAAATAAATAGAAGATGGATCAAATGTCAGTGTCGCTGTGACTTGCATGTGTGAACATATTGATTGACAGTGTCCTGGCTTATCAGTAAAAAATTGTCAATATATCAAAATAAGAATGGAAAATACAGAAATGCCCAACAGGACAAGAACATCTGTGGCAAGAGAAACAGAACTGAAGTTTCAGGTTCATGACCTCTCTTCAAAACTGAGCCAGTCCTCATTAGAGGATGAGAGGTGGAGAGAGTCAGCACTTTTAAATTCCTCAGCTTAATCATTTCAGAGGATCTGTCCTGGGTCCAGCATGTAACTGCTGTTACAAAGAAGGCACAGCAGCACCTTCATTTTCTGAGATGTTTGTGTGGATTCTAAAAGTGGCAAATTTCTATTTGTGTGCTGTGGAGAGTATACTGACTGGTTGCATCTTGTTCTGATATCGATGACATCAATGCCCTTGAATAGAAAAATCTGTAAAAGGTAGTGGATATGGCCCAGTATATCACGGGAAGGCCCTCACAACCGCTGAGGACATTTACAAGGAGCGCTATCACAGGAAAGCAGCATCCATTGTCAAACACCATCCCGCCCCGTACCATTCCAGCCATGCTTGCTTCTTGCTGTTGCATCAGAGAGGAGGTACAGGAGTTTCAAGTACGACACCTCCAAGTTCAGGAGCAGTTATTACAACTCATCCATCAGTCTCTTGTGCCAGAGGGGATAAATGCACTCATCCAATATTGAACTGATTCCACAAGCTATGGACTCACTTCTTTGATCATTATTGCTTATTTATTTATATATTTTGTTGTATATTTTTCTCAGCTCCAGCTGGTAAAACCTGAGGTACAGGCACACTCATTTCTCAATATCTAGGGACTTTCGGACTATGCTAGTGATGTTTATTTTGTGGCTTTCTGCAGATTAACATTTCCAGAAATCTCCAATATTGCTGCCCAGGTCTAATTGTTTAATGCCACTGTGTAGAGACTTTGGGATGATATCAGTGGTAGATATTACAGTTGGGATAATGTAAACCTTGTTTATGTCCCATAGTCATTCAATTTCCTCTTTTAATTCAATACATTTCTGGTGGTTTTTAGACCACCATAGTGCTTAGAATGTTTAGTCTAGTGTTTAGTCTATAGTGTTTAGAATGACTATATCTATGAAGTTCTTCTTGCTGGTTTATCCTGTAAAATTATCTCGGGATGGTTATTATGGATTGTGCGATCTGTAATAATGGATTAGTCATAATATAATTCATAGGACTCTGACTCTAAAACTGGATCAGACATGTATTTATAGTAAGGTATGGTGTCGTTTATGAGCTTGCATTTTACAGTAAGATACTGGTGAATGATGCTTATCACTTGATTGTGTGCTGATGTTCTTATACAGTTCTTTGAGAGCCAGGTCGATATCTGCCTATGGTGGAATATACACAGCTGTGGTACTAACAGCCGTGAACTCTCTAGGCAGCCAAAAAGATCTACGCGTGTCTGCCATGACTTTTGCCTGTGTTTTTTCTCCCTTTTTTTGGGACTCTGCCTCTAACCATGTCCTGATAGGCTGCATCTGTAGCATATTAACTCCTTTACCCTCCCATGTCTATTCTAGCAGTTCCTTGCTATGTGTCCTAGTTGCTGGCACGAAAATCAAACTCTCTGGGACATCACAGCTGCTGCATCCACCATAGCTTCTTTACGATTTCTCTTGCACTTTCTTTGGTCTGTGTCACTGGCCCATGAAACTGGCCCGCCACTGTCTCTATATCTGACACTTCCTGGTGGGCTGAGCTCAGGCCTTCCTTCATCATTTTCAGGACGACTGGATCATCGCTCCCTGGATTATCCAACCAGAGTACTCCTCATATGCTCGATATCTATGTTCTGCATAATCCTTGGCTGTCTCATCAGCTCTTTGCATCACTGTCATTATCGTTCCCCAGTCACTCTCACCTAACTCCACCCCCCGCCCCCCCGCAGCCACTGCCTCACTTCCACTTTAAAAGATCGATAACTTTCTTCATTGCTGGCTTTCCCAGAAGTTGCCCGTGTACCATCCCACACCCCCAGGCCATACTGTCCCACATATTCCTCGGGAACTTTGCTTTTGCCAACACGTGTCTCTATTAGGGAGCATCTAGTGAATTTGAACCATTTCCTTGTGTTTGCAACGGAATTACGAATTCCCACATGAGACTTTAAGTCAGGACAACTCTGACAAAATGGTCTGTTTCTCCCTGGGGGTGAAGGGTTGATGAATGGTTGTAATCAAAGTCAAGGGCTTGTTTAGACCAACAGGGTTCTCGACCTGACATTGCCTGACCTCAATAGGTGCCATTCTGACAGATATATCTGGGTAAAACCACTCCCTGAAGTATCTCCGCACTATACATAATATAAATGATGGGTACCAGTTAAGCAGCAGACAGTTAAATCTGCAGAGTATGTACTCCACAATCTGCCACTTGGAGCCCCTGAACTCATGATACTTGCTGCTTTCCTTTGCATCACACTCACAAAACACGTATGCTAAAGTGCAACCTCGGGGAGGTGTATAGATGCCCTCACTGGTGTTCTGAAATTTCAGTAATGACCCTTCACAACAGGTGACTCCGTCTCACCAAATTCACACACAAATTCCTGTCGCTTACATAAACACCCATGCATGCACACACACCAGTTCAGCTTTCTGTAATTGTGATACCTCGTGTTCCCGTGTACCACTGACCTAAGCAGATCCAAGTGTGAATGCTAATTTAAAAAATACTCACCCTATTAGACTGCTAAGACCACTGGCCATACTATGGTCGCACGAAGGCATCCCACTCCTGACTCCAAATGTTGTTGCGTGAAGTCACTGGAGAAATTAGTGGTAGGTTCAAAGCAGCGTCTTTATTCCACAAAGCAAGGTACAGCTGGCATCACCTGGAGGAATATCCAGTGGAAAAGGTCTGCCTATGCCCAGCACTGCACACATTTCATGTGCCAAAGATCAAAGAAAGTTCAGGACAATTCAAACAAATCCATATTTACAACCTTCCCACCATCGCACCCAAAACAAATGTAATCACTGTCACACCCATGCATTGGAATGTTGATAGGACTCCTGCATAATATTGTTTCCTGGTCTGCCTGGTCTGTGAACCCATTGTTAAGAGCTGCATTGAAGTCAAATCCACAATACACACTCACCAAGACTGGCAGCTGAAGCCATTTGCTAAACCCAAAAATAGCTCTAACCCAGGTAAGGTACTAACATGGATAAAGCAGTGACTGACTGACAGGATACAAAGAGTGGAAATAAAGCAAGCCTTTTCTGGGGGGTGGTGGTGACCTGTGGTGTTCCACAGGGGTTGGCATTGGGGCCGATTCTTTCTACATTATATGTCAATGACTTGATGTTGAAACTGATGTTATTGTGGCCAAGTTTACAGATGATATGGAGATATGTTGAAGGGCAGGTAATTTTGAGGAAGTGGGCTACAGAAGGACTTGGACAGATTACACTGGACAACAGGAATTTTGTTTCTTGAATATTTTTGGGTGTACCCTATGGATTTTGGGCTTCTGATCATGAAAATCGCCATGAAATTTCCCTATCACGCACCATTAAAAATCATATAACTACATAACCATAGAACAATTACATCATGGAAACAGGACATCTCGGCCCTTCTAGCCCGTGCTCTACGCTTACTCTCACCTAGTTCCACCTACCTGCACTCAGCCCATAACGCTCCATTCTTTTCCTGTCCATATACCTAACCAAAATCGCCTATATTTAAATGTGTAATTCAAGTTACAGTAACTGATGACAAGATTAAGGAAGACATTTTTGTTGCACAAAGGTCCACAAATCAAACAGGTCATCAATGACAGGCAATTCAAAGATCTTCTAGTGGGACCGGAGAAAATCACATGGAAGGCATTCAAGGATGTTGTTGAAAAATTCCCTGGTAACTGCAGAGCACCAAACTATGTGCAGCGTGTTGACAACATGTTTCAAGCACACAAAACCATGAAGTGCAATGTGTCACTAAAGATTCATTTTCTGCATTCCCATTTAGACTTCTTCCCTACCAATCTTGGCGCTGTCAGTGACGAGCACAGTGAGAGGTTTCACCAGCATATTGTGGTCATGGAGAAACGGTATGAGGGCAACAAGAATCCATTAATGCTGGCTGATTATTGTTGGATACTTAAGCACGAAGCCTCGGACACCAAATACAAATGAAAATCATCAACAAAACAGTTTTAGTACTGTGAAGCTATTAAACGCATGATATTCAATAGAAGTTAATTTCTTGTTTCTCCAAATTCCCACATGATACAAGTAGTCTGAAATTATATTTATGTTCAGCTTCAAGTGGTCTATCATTAAAAAACATTCTGAGGAAGCAAGAGTTTTGAAAAAAATTGTTGTGCAGTGTTAGTGGCAGATGGAATACAGTGTCAGGACGTTTATGGTCATGCACTTTGGTAGAAGAAATTTGTCCATTCTGTAGAAATGAAAGGATAGTTACAACTAAATGTTTAATTATTCTCTCTTTTTTAAATTATTTCCTAATATGTTTTACATTGTCATATAGAAACATAGAAAACCTACAGCACAATACAGGCCCTTCGACCCACAAAGTTGCACCGAACATGGCCCTACCTTAAAAATTACTAGGCTTACTCATAGCCCTTTATTTTTCTAAGCTCCATGTACCTATCTAAAAGTCTCTTAAAAGACCCTGTTGTATCCACCTCCACCACCGTTGTCGGCAGCCCATTCCATGCACTCACCACTCTCTGAGTAAAAAACTTACCCCTGACATCTCCTCTGTACCTACTCCCAGCACCTTAAACCTGTGTCTTCTTGTGGCAACCAGTTCAGTCCTGGGAAAAAGCCTCTGACTATCCACATGATCAATGCCTCTCATCATCTTAAACACCTCTATCAGGTTACCTCTCATCTTCCGTCGCTCCAAGGAGAAAAGGCTGAGTTCACTCAATCTGTTCTCATAAGGCATGCTCCCCAATCCAGGCAATATCCTTGTAAATCTCCTCTGCACACTTTCTATGGTTTCCACATCCTTCCTGTAGTGAGGTAACCAGAACTGAGCACAGTACTCCAAGTGGGGTCTGAACAGGGTCCAATATAACTGCAACATTACCTCTTGGCTCCTAAATTCATTTCCATGATTGATGAAAGCCAATACACCATACGCCTTCTTAACCACAGAATCAACCTACGCAGCTGCTTTGAGCGTCCTATGAACTCGGCCCCCAAGATCCCTCTGATCCTCCACACTGCCAAGAGTCTTACTATTAGTACTAAATTCTGCCATCATATTTGACCTACCAAAATGAACCACTTCACACTTATCTGTGTTGAAATCCATCTGCCACTTCTCAGCCCAGTTTAGCATCCTATCAATGTCCTGCTGTAAACTCTGACAGCCCTCCACACTATCCACAACACCTCCAACCTTTGAGTCATTAGTAAACTTACTGACACATCCTCCCACTTCCTCATCTAGGTCATTAATAAAAATCACAAAGAGTAAGGGTGTCAGACAGATCCCTGAGGCACTCCACTGGTGACCCACCTCCATGCAGAATATGACCCGTCTACAACCAATATATTCTGGGCTAAGGTATTTTCAGCTGCCTTTTCTTTAAAGTTCCCTGGCTTGCCAACAATATGCCCACCTTCTGTTAACCGAGTTTATTTTTGCACTGTATTGTGCTGGCCAATACAGTTCAGACTGGACTTGGTGAAATGACGTGTGTTGCAATCTGAATGGTCATAGTGTAAGCTGTCCCCTGATGACTTTGGGCAGCTGAGACTGGAAGACAGTACGTGACTCTGACCTGCAGTTAAGTCAGGAACTGCTAGTAATGAAACCCAAAGAGAGGCACCCAGTAATGAGATAAAATCAGCATGCCTCCAAGGTGAGGTCAGGAATGGAGAACATATATTTTTAATCTTTGTCCAAGATTTTATATATATATATATATATATATATATATATATATATATATATATAGACACAGACAAATAAATGACCCACAATAGAGCATCTGTATTGTATTAATATTCAATGCAGCATTATATATGTAATGTAAATTATTGACTGAAATCCTCCCCAACTTAGTTCCATCGTAATGGCAACAAACCATCTCAGTACTTCACAATTACCATAAAATGTCTAGGTTCATTTGGACCCATATCCATGGATAAAGTCATCAAATTTTGACAGATATTCAACAAAGAATAATTTTGATCTAGATTGGGAGAAGAGCACAAATCTGTCAGAGAACAAATCGACTGTGGCTTTAAATCTCCTGCTCAATGATCGTTCCTGTAATTCCTTGATCATTCCAGTAATATTGCCTCACCCACATATGACTACCTGTTAATTAAACTTGTGTAAACATATAATAAATTTGATATGCAGCATTGCGATGAGTGCAAAATTCAGCATAAAAGTATTTACATAAAATAATACGTGTTGTTTCAACATGTCTAAAAATTTCTTCACCTGTGTGCATGATGCATTACCTCTTTAGTTGATCTGGTTAGCTATTCACATTTAATATTATGTGGGCTGATTTGATGTTTACAGAATAATAACACCAATCATCTCTGCATTCAAAAACATCAAATCAAAACCACAGTGATTTGCTGAAAATAGCAGATCTCATTGAAAGACTAGTGTTTGTGGTCTCAGCCACTTCCTGTTACACAACCCCACTCCCAATTTCTCAAGTAACACAGTTTCCATTCAGATGTTAACTGGACATTAAATAAATACGCCTCCCACCTCCTTTCTGTCTGTGGAGACCATGCATGGGAAAGCTTTGGATTTTGAATTGTTTTCACATAAGATTTGAAATGCATTCAATTTTACATAAAATTATAAATAGCTTCCAGAAAAAGATCAATAGAAGTTTCCATTTGTTCCTTGCTGTGGTGATATCACATGTCACGTGTAAGAACATGATTGGACAGAGTTCTGAGCATGCGTTGGAATGACAGAATGATCGAGAAGCTTGTATGCTAAAACATGGTTGCTGTTTGCTGTTAAATAAAAGTTCTAGTTATGTTCTTCCAGAATACGTTTCTTTATGAGTAACCTACGGAACGTATAATGAACACAACACTTGCAACTTATTGTTTTAATTAATACCACTTCAATGTAATTCCTACTTTTGCTATCATGAGACTTTAGATATTTTCTACTGACATTGGAATGTAAAACCACATTGTGTTGCAAGGCCTTGATTAATTATGGTGGAGAAGGGACAGGCAATTCCATTTATTTGATAGAGGAAATCCCTAATTTTTTTTTATCAGGAAATTACTGACCAGAACTGTTACTTTTATGTCTGAAAAAAATTGGTTAACTTAACCCAGGATGACATTTCCAAATAAACAGAAGATGTGGCACAGGTCTGTGGGCTGGTGAATTGTTCTGTAAGAAGCAGAGAGAGGATTTACTTGCTAATGCATTGGTAAAGGAACAAAACTGTTAAAGTAATTACTTTATAGCAGCCCGAGACAATAATAGTTTATTCCAGCATCTGCATAGATGATATCCAGATATAGAGTAGGCTGAATGATTAACAATCACAACTAGTACAGTATCATTAGAATACAAGTATAGTTGTCTATGACCTATATCACCCAGTAGTATGATTATACAACATAAACATGAGAAATCCTGCAGATGCTGGAAATCCAAGGAATGCTGGAGGAAATCAGCAGACCAGGCAGCATCTGTGGAAAAGAGTAAACAGCTGACAACATACTGTAGGTAAGCAATTTGTTGACCAAACTAAGATATGAATCCCACTCTTTATCGTTTTAGATCATTACAAATTATGCCTGTAGGTTTATTGAATTTCAATCCTGATCTTAAATTAGTTTGCTTGTTTCCATATGGAATTGTGCATCATTAAGTGGGTTGTTTGTGGAAATGCATTTAAAATACATCATCAAAATTGTATTTTTAACGTTGCTTTTCTTGTCTTCTGAATAATCTCAACTGAATTACTCCTTTTCAACATGGTTTAATGGAATAACACATCATCTACTGACAAAATAAAGAGAAAGATTTTATTAAGAGATAAGTAAATAAAATGTTTTTTAAAGTACAATACTCAGTGTTATTTTCCCTGCTTTTATGAAGAGGAGGGTAGTCCAAGTGACCTTAGAAATGAAATGTTCACTCAATATTCATGACAAAAACACCTTTGGTTATTGATCACATTATCTGCAGTATGCTATAGTACTTTTTTACAATGGTCAGCTTCATGGGGTTGATCAACATGCAAAACTCACAAAATGCTGGAGGAACTCAGCAGACCAGGCAGCATCAATGGAAAAGGGCACAGTCAACATTTTGGGTCGAAATGTTGATTGTACTCTTTTCCATAGATGCTGCCTGACGTGCTGAGTTCCTCCAGCATTTTGTGTGTTGCTCGGAATTCCAGCATCTGCAGATTTTCTCTTGTTTGCGAACATGCAAAACTGACAGTATGGGTTTGGTGGATGAAAATTTTCATTAAAATAACAATCATTAAGTACAGTTTTGTGCCTCATTCTCAGTCTTAATCTACAGTTATGCAATACAGAAAAGTTAATTTTACCCTAACTGACAAATGTGCATGAAGATCCAGCTGGAGACACTGTCCATAATGACACATTGGAAACAATATCCTCAGGTTAGTCAAAGGAAATGAGATTTCCTTCAGCTGATGTATTTCAGAAATATAAAGTACCAGCCCTCTTATAATCATCAAATACATCCTCTTGTGGAGATGTACGCTTGGAATTCAGGCTTTGATTTTTTTTCAGTTCAGTTGGGCAATGGTAATGCCATGAAACTCATTGTTGTTCCAGGATACTGTCATACAGAGATGGATGAAGGTCAATATATGTGGGTTCAATAACTCCATCTTGAAGGAAAACCACTTTCTCTCCAGGCCTTTGTTCTTCGCTCGCTGAAAAATCCATGAGAGTTATATCATTTTCATGTTTTTGAAAACTTGCCAAAATGTGTGACTAGCAGATGATCAAAACACAAGTAAATAATTAACTCCATCCATAGGATACCCACAATTCAGGCCATGCTCTTTCTTGCTGCTGTCATCAGGAAGGAGGTACAGGGGATTTAGGACCCACACCACCAGGAACAGTTATTACCCTCAACCATCCGGCTCCTGAACCAGAGTGGATAACTTTACCCACCCCAAATTGAACGGACTCCCCATCCAAAGGACTCACTTTCAATGACTCTGCAACTCACGTTCACACTATTTATTACTTATTTATTTTTCATCAATATTGTGTTTTTTTTTCTTTTTTTTATTTAGTGAGTGCCTGTAAGCAAATGAATCTCAGGGGAGTATATGGTGATGTATATGTACTTTGGTTCTTTAAGCTTGTTGCAGCCAGGGGTGGCAATGGGGACAAGCTCCTACTATCTGTCAAATGCTCACAATGTTGTGTGCCTCAAATAGCCTCTGACAACCAAGTCCAGCTCCTGGCCTTCACGTGTGGCTTAGCTACTAAGCCTGGTGGAACTGTTTCTACTGACAGGAGAATCAGCAAAGGCAGGTTACTGGCTCCTTAAAAGCAGTCGCTTCGGACAGATGGGGCACATCAGCCATGGTTGGCTGCTCATCTCGGGGAAGGAAAGTGCTGATCCCAAACCTCCACTGTTTGCAGCTATACCCACTCATGGGGAAGGCTTCAGGAGTAAACCCCAAGTGAAAAATCTGGAGCTGGAATCCCTAAGGCAGTTCTACATCCAGTTCAATGCTGATTGGCAACTCTTGTGACCCTGCTGGTACCAGACTGTATTGGCCTCTGCCAATCCCTTGGGTTCATCAGATGCGTGGAGAGGAGGAGTTTGCTACATGGGCAAAAGCTTCCTCTCCATATCTTACTGCCCAGACTTGCATATCTATACACCTGGAAAGCAATATCCATGGTCAACTTTGATAAATGGAGGCCCTCACATATGTAATTTAATAATAAATTTATTTTGAACTTTGAATTTTAATCATCACAATCTGCTGTTAAATTCTGCAGCTTGTTTATTAGATTTCTCCTTGAATATATCTCCGTTCTTTAGTTCAAACTCTCCTTCATATTGATTCAAGTGAAGTTCCCCATTGCCAATAAGGTGACATTTACAAATTACAAAGTTGACTACTTTCTGGATTTATTGTAAATGTAAGGGATATTTAGTATTGTTTTACATGTTTTCCTACTAATCTGTCCTAATCAGCTAGGACAGAGAGCAGAGGAGTGTTGCAAGAACTAGAACATTTTATCTGTGAAGGCAATTGGATAGATTGGAGTTCTTTTCTTTGGCAGTGAGAAGGCTGAGAGGAGAGTCTTTATTGAGGTGTACAGAACTATTTGAGGGGAGATGTGGTGGTTGGGTCTTGATGGAATAATAAGGAAGAACTCATTTTTCTGCTCTGCAGTCTTAAAAACTACAGGTTGTAGAGTTGCAGTCATTACCACTAATACCAGAAGTAACGTGTGGAAAATATTTTTCACACGGGATGATTTATAATTCACTGGCAAAGGGAATAATGAAGACAATGCCTAGAGCGACAGTATACAGCACGATACCGTGCTGGAATTTCACCAGGCAGCTCCTTCGCTGTTGTCTGTTGAGCTGATTGTTCATTGTCTGTGTAAATTTTCTATGATTTATTTTTATATTGCTTCTGAAAATTCACCAGTATATGAGCTAATACCTTTACATTTAATTGCTGTACAATACAACTTATCCATAAGGTAGAAATAGATGTTTGGGGCTGTGAAGTTTACTGGTGAATTAAAACATGTAGGAAAAATATAAAGGAATTTTTTTCAACCAATAAACAGAAGACAAATAGAAACTGAAATAGACGATCTTGATTTGGAAAAGAATGTTCTCCGTGTTACAGTGAAATCTCTGACGATGTGGTATACAGAATAGACGGGCAATGCAATGAATGTGATGAATCTGGAATTTACAAAGATTTTCAAGAGGTTTGATTCATAATTAGGATCCAAATATTTAGAATCAGGGGACAAGTAGTAGGAACATGGAGTAAGCAATTTTCAAAACAGCAAGCTAAAAATGGGAGTTGAGAGTGACTCTTCAGATTGGAAATAGATTTGTCGTAGTGTTCCACAAAGTTAGTCACTGTTCACCTTGTATACAAACAATTAGAATTGGGAAATTAGAAGAACATTTTCAGTGTATGCACGATACAGTAACAAATGGTATAGTTATTAGCAAGACTACAAAAAACATAGTCAATAATAAATAAGCAGAATGCACTTAGAATTCTAAAAAGTAATTGTACTTACTGCATTGTGCATCATGGGCACACTGTTTTATTTTTTGATAGTTATATATGACTAAAACAGCAATTAACAGCAATATTGCTGGATATATGAAATGGAGGTGCTCACCTAAAGTAGATCAGAGAGAGAGAGAATAATATTTGTAATGTGTTAAAACAATGATACGGTAGGATAACAATCTTATTTAATAAAAATTAATTTTTGTGTAATGTGGTACATTTGAAACATGTATTTTGACGTTTCTTGGTCAATTTAAATCCCTGGTGAATATATCGTACACAGGCAGACAGAATGAGTAAAAATCCATTTCAAAGTGCGTAAGAAATACCTGGGGTAAATGTTGTAACCTACAAGAGCTCCCCGTATCACTATTAATGGTCAACTGAGAGAGAAAGGCAATACTGTCTGGGCTCGTGCATCAGATACTGTGATTCTTTTGCTCGTGAATAGCAAAAAAATAGTTAAGACCAAAATTGGACCATTGAAGACAGAAACGG
The DNA here is from genome assembly GCF_048418815.1 of Hemitrygon akajei. NCBI lineage: Eukaryota > Metazoa > Chordata > Chondrichthyes > Myliobatiformes > Dasyatidae > Hemitrygon > Hemitrygon akajei. The sequence continues at coordinate 133,256,495 of NC_133126.1, forward strand.
GTGAATTTATTATGGGGAACAAGGAAATGGCAGATGAGTTGAACAGGTACTTTGGATCTGTCTTCACTAGGGAAGACACAAACAATCTCCCAGATGTAATAGTGGCCAAAGGAACTAGAGTAAAGGATGAACTGAAGGAAATTTATATTAGGCAAGAAACGGTGTTGGATAGACTGTTGGGTCTGAAGGCTGATAAGTCCCCGGGACCTGATGGTCTGCATCCCAGGGTACTTAAAGAGGTGGCTCTAGAAATCGTGGACGCATTGGTAATCATTTTCCAATGTTCTATAGATTCAGGAACAGTTCCTGCCGATTGGAGGGTGGCTAATGTTGTCCCACTTTTCAAGAAAGGAGGGAGAGAGAAAACAGGAAATTATAGACCAGTTAGCCTGATGTCAGTGGTGGGAAAGATGCTGGAGTCAATTATAAAAGAGGAAATTACGACACATTTGGATAGCAGCAGAAGGATCAGTCTGAGCCAGCATGGATTTATGAAGGGAAAATCATGCTTGACTAATCTTCTGGAGTTTTGAGGATGTAACTATGAAAATGGACAAGGGAGAGCCAGTGGATGTAGTGTACCTGGACTTCCAGACATCTTTTGATGAAGTCCCACATAGGAGATTAGTGGGCAAAATTAGGGCACATGGTATTGGGGGCAGACTACTGACATGGATTGAAAATTGGCTGGCTGACAGGAAACAAAGAGTAGCGATTAACGGGTCCCTTTCGGAATGGCAGGCTGTGACTAGTGAGGTACCGCAAGGTTCGGTGCTGGGACCGCAGCTGTTTACAATATACATTAATGATTTAGATGAAGGGATTAAAAGTAACATTAGCAAATTTGCTGATGATACAAAGCTGGGAGGCAGTGTGAAATGTCAGGAGGATGTTATGAGAATGCAGGGTGACTTGGACAGGTTGGGTGAGTGGGCAAATGTATGGCAGATGCAGTTTAATGTGGATAAATGTGAGGTTATCCACTTTGGTGGCAAGAACAGGAAGGCAGATTACTATCTAAATGGAGTCAAGTTAGGAAAAGGGGAAGTACAATGAGATCTAGGTGTTCTTGTACATCAGTCAATGAAAGCAAGCTTGCAGGTACAGCAGGCAGTGAAGAAAGCTAATGGCATGCTGGCCTTTATAACAAGAGGAATTGAGTATAGGAGTAAAGAGGTCCTTCTGCAGCTGTACAGGGCCCTGGTGAGACCACACCTGGAGTATCGTGTGCAGTTTTGGTCTCCAAATTTGAGGAAGGACATTTTTGCTATTGAGGGAGTGCAGCGTAGGTTCACAAGGTTAATTTCCAGAATGGCGGGACTGTCATATGATGAAAGATTGGAGTGACTGGGCTTGTATACACTTGAATTTAGAAGGATGAGAGGGGATCTGATTGAAACATAAGATTATTAAGGGATTGGACACGCTGGAGGCAGGAAGCATGTTCCCGCTGATGGGTGAGTCCAGAACTAAAGGCCACAGTTTAAGAATAAGGGGTAGGCCATTTAGAACAGAGATGCGGAAAAACTTTTTCACCCAGAGAGTGGTGGATATGTGGAATGCTCTGCCCCAGAAGGCAGTGGAGGCCAAGTCTCTGGATGCATTCGAGAGAGTTAGATAGAGCTCTTATAGATAGCGGGGTCAAGGGATATGGGGAGAGGGCAGGAACAGGGTACTGATTGTGTATGATCAGCCATGATCACGGTGAATGGCGGTGCTGGCTAGAAGGGCCGAATGGCCTACTCCTGCACCTACTGTCTATTGTCTATTGCATCATTTTAAACTGATCTGTCTCTTAATACTTTTAAAGCTTAGGTATCAGCATAACCTCAGTGATAACATTCTTAGAATGAAATATTAATTGCTGAGGAAAGTTTCTGTGAACCTTTCATCTTTGATAAGCTTTGAATGAAAAGCTGACATTTTTGAACTCAAAGAAATAAAAAAAGATTCCTTATAACCACATCTGAATTGTGAAATTTCAACATTAATGGTGAAAGACTTTATAATATAAACAGTAAGATCACACTGTATCATTGTTCACAGTAGTGTTATTCAGTGTGGTCACTGGATTACAAATCTGCATTTGTATTAACAGCTAATACACATAACAGAACCAGTTGCAATGGCTTACATGTGTTCCTATAATCTAGAAGCCTTTGAAGACTGCTATCATTATTAAGGGAAAACCAAAAGCTTCCAGATCGAGAAACATAAACTGAAAGTTATGAACAAAGTTGCATGAAGATTGACTCCAAATTACAAAGCGTATGCCAAGCAAACAAAAGTTCTGGGAAGTCTAATAATTCAATGAGAAAGGACGTGCATTTGTATACCACCAGTTATATCCCTACAATTCCCCCAAAAGATTCCAAACCAACTAGATGTGGACGATAGTATCGGAAAGATGTTAATTTGGTCCAAGCTCTGAGTCTAGGAATGTCATGGTGCAGTTTCTTGAGTAAAATCTTCTATTGTCAGTACACTTATTTATCATAAATCTGGAATAAATTCTACAAAATATGTCAATGAAAGGTTATATTCATAATGGTGGAAATTGGTACAGTCACATATCAATCTACTGTGTTTAAAACTGTAAAATACCTTTGACGAGATTCCATAGCTATAACAGTTGGAAACTTCACTGAACTGAATGGAAGATGGAGCAAATGTCAGTGTCGCTATGACTTGTATGTGTGAGCATATTGATTGACAGTGTCCTGGTTTATCAGTAAAAAATTGTCAATATATCAAAATAAAAATGGAAATTACAGAAATGCCCAACAGGTCAAGAGCATCTGTGGCAAGAGAAACAGAGCTTAAGTTACAGGTTCATGAACTCTCAACAAAACTGAGCCAGTCCTCATTGGGGGATCAGAGGTGGAGAGAGTCGGCACTTTTAAATTCCTCAGCTTAATCATTTCAGAGGATCTGTCTGGGTCCAGCATGTAACTGCTGTTACAAAGAAGGCACAGCAACACCTCTATTTTCTGATACGTTTGTGTGGATTCAGCTTGTCATCTCAAACGGACCAATTTCTATACGTGTGCTGTGGAGAGTATACGGAATTGTTGCATCCTGGCCTGTATTGGTGACATCAATGCCCTTGAATAGAAAAAACTGTATATCACAGGTAAGGCCCCATTTGAAAGGAGCGCTATCACAGGAAAGCAGCATCCATCATCAAAGACCACCCCGTCCCCCACCATCCAGGCCATGCTCGTTTCTTGCTGTTGCCATCAGAGAGAAGGTACAGGAGTTTCAGGTACGACATCTCCAGGTTCAGGAACAGTTAGTGCACCTCATCCATCAGTCTCTTGAGCCAGAGGGGATAAATTCACTCACCTCAACACTGAACTGATTCCACAAGCTATAAAGACTCTACAACTCATATCTTTGATATTTATTGCTTATTTTTATATATATAGTTATATATATAACTATGTATTTTATATATATAGTTATTTTTTATATATATAGTAAAATTATTGCTGCATTATTTTTCTCAGCTCTAGCTGGCAAAACCTGAGGTACAGGCATACCCAAGCACATCCATTTCTCAATATCCAGGGACTTTTGGACTGTTCTAGTGGTGTTTATTTTGTGGCTTTCTGCAGATTAACATTTCCAGACATCTCCAATATTGCTGCCCAGGTCTAATTATTTAATGCTACTGTGTAATGACTTTGGGAAGATACCAGTTGTAGATATGCCTTGTTTATGTCCCATAGTCTTTCAATTTCCTCTTCTAATTCAATATATTTCTGGTGTTTTTCATTCATTGATTCCTATATGCTATGTGTGTTTAGAATGACTGTATCTATGAAGTTGTTCTTGGTGGTTTATCCTGTAAAATTATCTCTGGATGGTTATTATGGATTGTGCGATCTGTAATAATGGGTTAGTCATAATATAATTCATAGGATTCTGACTCTAAAACTGGATCAGACATGCATTTATAGTAAGGTATGGTGTCGTTTATGAATTTGTATTTTACAGTAAGATATTGGTGATTGATGTCTACCACTTGATTGTGTAAGTAATCAGATTCAGTTAAACCGCTGCAGGCTCCTGTATTGTATTGAATCGTTTCCGGTTTCTCATTGTATTTCCTGCATTTATCATCTTGAATATGTTAGTCTTATATCACATAATTTTGATAAGTTTTTGCATTTACCGCCTGCTCTTTTACTGCTACAAGGAACCTTTCTGTTTCAATACACATGACAAATAAAGCTTATCTCTTTATGACAATTACAAAGATTCACTACTCTTTAAGTGAAGAAATTTATTCTCACCTCATCCACAGGAAATGTTCCAGGATGCTTCCTGGATTAACGATGATGCTTTATGTGGAAAGTTTGTGTAAGCTAGGGCTTTTCTGCTTGGAGTGAAGGAGGACGACAGGTGACTTGAAAGAAGTGTACAGGATGATAAACATAGATAGAGTTGCACAGGCAGCACCTTTTCCCCAAGATAGCTTTGGCTAGTATGAGAGGGCATAATTGTAAGATGATTTGAGGGAAGTATATGGAGGATGTCGGATGTAGAATTTTTTTTTACACGGAGGGCAGTATTTGTGTGGAATGCAATGCCAGGGATGGTGGTGGAGGCAGATAATTTGGGGGCACTGAAGAGACTCTTAGATAGGCACATGAATGAAAGAAAATGAAGAAGTGTGTGGGAGGGAAGGGTTAGATTGATTTTGGAGTAGGCTAAAAAAATTGACACATGTCCAGTACAGTGCTGTAACGTTCTATGTACTGTTTTATATCAAGAGAGAGGATAGTTGTGAGTACATTGGAAGAATCTAATGCAGCACTGTGAACAAACTTTATTCTTCATACTTATGAGCAAAATCATTTTCATTGCACAACTCTGTGATAGTGAGTTCACTACTTGCATTGCTGACTCTGTTCTTCACTATGCACCTGAATGTGTGTTGTTTCCACTCGTTCTCATGGTTCACCACCAGTTCCAACCCATCGAAGGTTCTGCTGGAGCTTTCAGACAGGGATAGAATTTCCCAGTAGAATGTAACATTTGCTCCATTGGAGACAGAGCAGCTCAGAGTAATATTTGGAGATGGACATTTCCAAATTTGTGTTATCACTGGCTTCAAAACTGGTTCTGAAATGGAGATAGTAGTTAAAACAATTACGCAATCTTGCTTTTCTTTTCAAGAGATACAGCATAGTAATAAACCCTTTCCATCCAGCGAACCCACACCGCCCATAATATGGACTCCTGGATTTTAGAATTTAATTTGGTTGAAAGTACAGTATATTGATTGGGAAATGTACGGAAATCTCAGATCACCAGTTTCTCTTTTTCTAGTAACACCAAAACCATCTATATTCACCATCATCTCTCTGTAACACTGACAGCAACTTCCACTTCCCTGATGGAGAGTTAATTTTGGAAATCAGGAGACTGTGTTCAGTGATTTGCAG